>NC_045426.1:458816567-461250317 GCF_902635505.1 Sarcophilus harrisii
AGATCAAATGAAATAATAATTGTGAGGCACTATGTAAACTTTAAAGTGCTATATAGATGTTATTGTTATTGCTGTTGCCATAGACATTAAATTAGGATGATAAACATGTTCAAGGATTTCCACATTTCCAGAGTCTTCTATCATGTGGATACAATGAAGGAAAAGGACCCAATGCAGTTTGAATGCTCTCACTTCCTGGTGTTCAAGAGGTTAGTGGCAATAAGGGAGCTGTTAAGAATCCCCTTTAAATCGGCGGCAGGTTTAGAGTAAAAGAATTCACTCATTCCTGAATTATCAGTTGCAAAATGAAAGTTTATTGTTGGATAGAAATCAGTTTACAAGGGACTGACTTTTATAGTGGCAGAGTTCTATTTGGAAATGGAGTTTTGGCACTGAGAATGCTCAGTGGGCAGGGTCCTAGAAAAGTGCATGGACCATCTGCAAAGACTTTGGTTGAGGGAAGCTGTTATATTGGGTATCTTGGTGGGGGGCTGGGACAGCCTGAGCTGATCACACCAGGATTCTTGGTGGGACAGCCAGAACTGATCAGATCAGGATTCCTTAATTGAATGAGAATTTAGAATTTCTATAGTTGATTTGCCCCTGAATAGTATTGCTTCTCTTATCCTGAAAGGTCTGGGTTCTGTCTTGACTCCTTGGAGCCTGGGAGATCCTGATCTCTGAGATCAGAAAATGGGTCACAATCTCAGAGTGATAATCTTAAAGGGAACTGTTCCCCTCCCTCTTCAGACCCAATAGCTGTTAATAGTATTTGTGAATTTTTGGTTAGTTGAATTATTGTTTTCAAAAAGCACACTCATTAATGAATAACTTTCTTGCTTTCTTAGATAATGCTCCCAATCATACATACAGCAATCAAACTGGGCTACTGGCTACTCCTCAAAGCCAAATTACATTTGCATACTATTTGACTGTAAATGAGTTGAACTTCAGTCATACTGGGCTATTGGATATTCCTCAAAGTTAAGCTACATTTGCATACTCTGACTGTGTAAATAAGTTGAAGACCTTTTTGGGACATTTTGGAAGAGATATTTGGCAAGAAGTTGAAATTTGTGATTGATATTCTGCATCTAGCTAAAGAATTGGGAATAATCTATGTAGAGATTACATGTGAACTCACCATAGCTTGATGCAATGTTCAAATGAGAAAATGTAGAGATAGAATAGAAGAGCGTCCAAGACAGAACTTTGAAGGAAAATCCATGCTAAGAGAGCATAGATAGCTGACAATCAGAGAGAAAAATGGCTGAATAATCAGATGAATAGGAGAACTACATGAGACCAGTGTCATAGGCACTAAGAGAATATCCAAGTGATGGGGATTCTCTTTTGATAGTGGGTCAAATGTGTCATGAGGATTATCCTTTGCACCTTAAGGAGAAAAGCCTGCTGGGCTTCAAGGATCAGATAATGCAATAAAAACAATTAGGCATGCTAAGCTGGGAGGGAGAATTAATGTTACAAATTTCACAGTGGTCTTTATAGCCTATGTTGAAACCAACAAGGCAAAATTTAATGGGGATAAATATAAAGTTTTGACCTTAATATGCATAAACATTCAATGTTTGGTGGAAGTTCACATAAAAAAAGATTTGGAGTTTGAAATAATCAAAAATTTTTAGTAATTTTGGTTGAAATTCCCTAAACATCAACAAACAAAACTCCTCAAAATCAATGCAATTTTAGCCCCTTCAAAGAAAAGAATCAGTTTATTTATGTTTATTTTCTTCTCAGAGTTGGAATATATTTTCTTGACCCTGGAAGAATCTCAATATAATTTTGTTGGATAAATGAGTGAACCTGCCATCTGCCATTTTGAGATGTAGTGAATGATGGACTGAAAGGAGTATGGTAAAAGAATATCCCTTTTCTAAAATGTACAGAAAGGTGCTTGGGTTTTCATGAGAAGTAATGAAAGAATTTTGAATGTATTACAGTCATTTATGAAAAATCATCTTAGTCAAAATTAGAATTACTTCTACCTAGGACTAAAAATGAAAAACTTGATAACATCTGAATATCATTAAATCATTCTAAATATTTGTAAAATAAAATTAGTTTTCTTGCTTTCAATCTTCCTGTAACCTTACACTTGCAGTATTTATCTTGATTAATTATTAATATGTTTATTTGATTTTTTTCATGTTTTTTCTGTTGATCAGAATATGTTTTCCAATTTCATTTCATTTTTTTTCTGATGAAATAACATTTGGATCTATAAAAAGTCAAATTTCACTTCTGAACTCAGTAATCAATATTTACCATATTTCTCAAAAACAGCAGGGTGGCAATAATTTAAAAAGAACAGTACACATTTTTGCCTGTATCATGAAGTTTTCCTCTGGGGTCTGATAATAGGTATCCAGAGTTTAGATGACTAAGTCTTACTATTGAAAAAAACAAACTACAAAGTATGTATCCCAAAGATATCATGCAAAAAGGAAAAGGATCTAAAAATGCAAAAAATATTTATAGCAGCTCTTCTTGTGGTGGCAAAGAATTGGAAATTGAGGGGATGCCAATCAGTTGGAGAATGGCTGAACAAATTGTTTTGTATGGATGTAATGGACTTCTACAAAAAAATTATGAGCAGGTAAATTTCATAAAAACCTGTAGAGACTTAAACTGTTGCTGAATGAAACGAGAAGAACCAGGAGGACACTATATATAACAAAAGCAACATTGTGTGATAATCAGCTATGATAGACTTACCTCTTCTCAGCAATGAAGTGATCCAAGAAAATTCCAAGGAAACTGTGATGTAACATACTGACCATATCCAGAGAAAAAGCTATGGAGTCTGAATGCAGATCAAAACATATTATTTTCACTTTTATTTTTGATTAAGGGGGAGCAAAGAAAGAAGAAAAATTTGAAACTCAAAAGCTTACAAAGATGAATGTTGAAAACTATTTTTTTACATGTAATTGGAAATACATTAAATACCATCAAGAAAAAAAATTAAAAAAAAGACTGGTACTACTAAAGTCAAGTCACAGGTGAGAATGGCTAAGTGGGAAGCTCAAAAATCCAATAAGATGTTTGCATCTAGGGGTATTGGAAGGAAATGTTCAGGTAACAAAACAAAAATAATCTTCTGGGTTGAAAGGCAGTAAGTTTTATTATAAGAATAGAAAAATAATCTCAAAAATTGACTAAGAATTTGCATTGAGTTGCCACCCACACAATGAAAAAATATAATTAAACTGTGATTTGTACTGTCAGAACAAGTATCAATGAGATCACAGATTCATTTATATACACACATTGTTTTTTCATGAATTAAGTGGCTAAAAGAGTACAATGATTTCCCAGAGAATAAGTTGGGGAGAAAGATGGGCTTACGTGTGTTGAACACATCAGTTTTAAGATACACATAGGACAGTTAGGCAACTAGAAATGGATCTCTGGAGAGAGTTTGGAATTGGACTTGAATATTTTATTTTTTCCCATAGAAATGATAAATTTTAAATAGAAAATTCATGATGATATAAGTATAAATATTCAACTTGTCATCAATGTAGGATGAACCCTAATTTGTATTGAATAGTTTGATGGCTTAATGGAGCAGACAACAAGAGCTTTTATTTGTTAAATGTTTAAAAATAAAAGAGTACAAATAAACAGTTCAAGTGTACTAAATGGAATGTTGTGTCATTGAAGATTTACTTAACAGCTGCAGGACATTATGATCCCTTAGTCCATTTGCATTTAACTATTTTGTGACTAAAGAAGATAAAACCAAAAGATAAGAGAAATCAAAAATATATTTGGAAATCAATGTATGATTTAAAAAACACTATTGATTTCTTGGGGAAAAGTTAGGAAATAATTACCTTTGAATTTAGAATTGAGTCACTTGGTGCTAAGATACTTTGATTTAAGTCAGTGAAAGATTTTGGAAGTAGAAAAGATGGAAGAAATTGAAACTAAAGATTGAAGAACCTTATGTAAGGGGAAAATTGAGGGGGTAGGTTTGAAAAGTTATTTGTTGAAGCTGTTTGAAATTAACCAACAACAAGACAAGTCAGATAACAAGAAGCCTTTGCTAATTCCTGATGGGCTGAAGAAATATTGCAGTTTCAGCTATAGACCTAAAGTACTATCTAAAGCTTAAAAATAATCATGCTTCTCAGAAGTGTACCTTGCTCTTTTCTTCTCCTATAAGAGAAAAAAGAAAAAAAAAAAAGGAAAAGCAGGAAGTGAAAAAAAAACAGGTACTGAAAAACTGCTTTGCTATTGGCTAGGCCGATTGCTCAGAATCAACTTAAGATATTTGCTGTTTTCTGAGCTTTTTCTTTAAGTTCTATTCTAAAAAGTTAATACAAAGAACTTACTGTTTGATAAAAATTGCTGGGAAAATTGGAAACTAATATGGCAGAAACTAGGCATTGATCCATACTTAACGCCGTACACCAAGATAAGGTCAAAATGGGTTCATGACCTAGGCATAAAGAATGAAATTATTAATAAATTAGAGGAACATAGGATAGTTTACCTCTCAGACCTGTGGAAGGGGAAGGTTTTTATGACCAAAGCAGAACTAGAGATCATTACTGATCACAAAATAGAAAATTTCGATTATACCAAACTGAAAAGTTTTTGTACAAACAAAACTAATGCAGACAGGATTAGAAGGGAAGCAATAAACTGGGAAAATATTTTTACAGTCAAAGGTTCTGATAAAGGCCTCATTTCCAAAATATATAGAGAATTAACTCTAATTTATAAAAAATCAAGCCATTCTCCAATTGAAAAATGGTCAAAGGATATGAACAGACAATTCTCAGATGAAGAAATTGAAACTATTTCTAGTCATATGAAAAGATGCTCCAAGTCATTATTAATCAGAGAAATGCAAATTAAGACAACTCTAAGATACCACTACACACCTGTCAGATTGGCTAAGATGACAGGAAAAAATAATGATGATTGTTGGAGGGGATGCGGGAAAACTGGGACATTGATGCATTGTTGGTGGAGTTGTGAACGAATCCAACCATTTTGGAGAGTAGTTTGGAACTATGCTCAAAAAGTTATCAAACTGTGCATACCCTTTGATCCAGCAGTGTTACTACTGGGATTATATCCCAAAGAGATTATAAAGAAGGGAAAGGGACCTGTATGTGCACGAATGTTTGTGGCAGCCCTTTTTGTAGTGGCTAGAAACTGGAAACTGAATGGATGTCCATCAGTTGGAGAATGGCTGAATAAATTGTGGTATATGAAAATTATGGAATATTACTGTTCTGTAAGAAATGACCAACAGGATGATTTCAGAAAGGCCTGGAGAGACTTACACGAACTGATGCTGAGTGAAATGAGCAGGACCAGGAGATCATTATATACTTCAACAACAATACTAGATGATGACCAGTTCTGATGGATCAGGCCATCCTCAGCAACGAGATCAACCAAATCATTTCTAATGGAGCAGTAATGAACTGAACTAGCTATACCCAGAAAAAGAACTCTGGGAGATGACTAAAAACCATTACATTGAATTCCCAATCCCTATATTTATGCACACCTGCATCTTTGATTTCCTTCACAAGCTAATTGTACAATAATTCAGAGTCTGATTCTTTTTGTACAGCAAAATAATGTTTTGGTCATGTATACTTATTGTGTATCTAAGTTATATTTTAATATATTTAACATCTACTGGTCATCCTGCCATTTAGGGGAGGGGGTGGGGGGGGTAAGAGGTGAAAAATTGGAACAAGAGGTTTGGCAATTGTTAATGCTGTAAAGTTACCCATGTATATATCCTGTAAATTAAAGGCTATTAAATAAAATAAAAAATAAAAATAAAAAAATAAAAAGTTAATACAGCAAATGGATGAGCAAATAACTCACAATGATGGCGTATATAGTTCAGGAAAAAGCTATTCTGATTTTTTTTATAACATCGTAGTTAAGTGAATCTGATCATAAGTTTGCTGACAGTCTTATTGAAAGACTAGAAAGAAATTGTAAAGAAGAGATGAATAAAAACAAAACAAAACAACAAAGTGAAGAGATGAATTCTATAAAGCATTACTATATACACACTTGATCTTAGCTTGAATACTGTTATCTTCTAGTTTTGACTGGCTGAGAGTCTTCCCTATAGTGGGGAGACTTACTAATCACTATTCTGCTGGATGTTGAACAGAGTATTAGTTGAGCTTGATTTTGTATATAGTTGAAGGTTGGGATTTAAATATGATTCTTGGTAAGAATCAGAAAAGCTATCAATAGGGTAGCAGCTATAATGCAATGACTGGTGAGGATCTGTGGGATATTCGATATGTGAGCTAATCTATAAATGTGCTTAGTTACATATATTATCAACATGAGTCACCCTTTCTTTGGGTACATGGTCACACGTGCAACCTCTCTCCCTAATCTCTATGCAGGTAGAACTAAATGCATGTCCAATTGCAGAAGAGTGAGTTCATAGTTCATGGTAAAAATGTTCTTTAAGATTCATATAAATAATAAGCAACAGAAATGAAATCAATACTGACAATAATTTCATCTAGAAATTTAAGGATATAAATTAATTGCCATAACAAAGAGACAAAATGAACCCAGAAAGTACTTTAGTCAGCAAATATCCAACTAGCTTGCCAAATAGAGACAGATGGTAGACAAAAGCAATTCAGGGATAGTACATAAATTCATCTGAAAATCTTACAAAGAAGCATAATAGACAATTATGAACAATATCACTTCAAAAATCAGATAGATGCAATGAAAAGAAAAGAAAATATTTAAATTAAACCTAGTAAGATATTCAAATAACTGAAGTCATTCCAAGGACATTCAAGGATAAAAAGGAAAGGACTATAAATGAAAGAAAAATGAAGAAGATTTAGAAATATTTTTTCAAAAAACTATGTTATCTATCAAGAGTTGTGGAATCACCACATTTGGACCCTTATATCAATCCCTGGGGTACTCATTAAGGAAGTAAAAATGATACTAAAGAAATAAAGATGGGAAAAGAAACCAGATTGGATCAAATTTATGTAAAGGAGAACTGTGTTAGAGGCAATACTATTGATGAACTTTTTAAAAAAGCTTATGAAGAAGTTATTAAGGTAGAAACATTCAGGACTTTATTAATACTGAGGAAGCTAAGTAAAAGAACTGCAATAACTACTGGCTTATATACTTACTTTCCCATTTGTACAAAATCTTTTTTGAGAGTCATCTATACACAGATAAAGAACATTTCTCCCAAGCATGTAAGCAGGAATAAGCAATCATTTGCAAGCAATATTTAATAGCTCCATTCTGACTACTGACCTCCTGAGCTTCTTTTAAGTCCCAATTAAAATCTGATCTTTTACTGTAATCCTTCCTCAATACCTCTTAATTCTAATGCCTTTCCGCTGTTACATATTTCATATTCATCTTGTATATAACTTGCTTTGTATGTATTTATCTAAATCTCCTCTCTCCCATTAGAGTACAAGCTTCTTGAGGACAGGGGGTATCTTCTGCCTCTTCTTATATCCCTAGCATTTAGCACAGTGCTTGGCACATAGTGTTTTTTAACAAATGTTTATTTATTGATTGACTAATCTTAAAAAAAAAAAAAAAAACTATAAATCTGGAACAGATTTGGGGAGAAAAAGCCACGCACTTGTCACAAGCCAGCAGTCAAAAAGATATAGTGGGCCATGTGAGGCATTTACCAATAAGGTCTATGGGTCACTAGGGTGAGAGTTTTGTAGATGAATTAAGTGTGTCCTTTGTAAGACTTGTAAAAGTAATCATATTAGAGAGTGTTCATGATCTATGATTTGGAAAGATGCTGACCTCAAAATAACTAGAACCTGAGATAACTGAGATAAGGAGGAAGAGGAAAACTGCATGTTACATGTAGTTATCTATTTAATTTATAAAGTTCTTATTGAGGGAGAAGGATTGCTTTGCTATAATTTATCAGTCAACCAGTCTCTGACAATATAGAAAGGAGACAAAAATTATAAACAGTAGCTTAACTTATTTGACTAGGTTTAAAATGGTAAAATCTACTTAATCTGTTTTTTTTTTTGGTTGGACAAATAGTGGTTGGGAATTTTGGTCAAGGCTAATTTTAAATATGTAGTGCCTCAATGACTAATATAATCACATTACTGTTTTTTGTTTTTGTTTTTTAACTTTTAGAGAAGATTTGGGAAATATGACAAAGAATATCAAAAAATTCCAAGCTCTCCAGATCTCTACCACAAATAAAACAAAATAGTGAATTCAGGGCTAATGTAGAGCAGTAAAAATAAATAAGAGTCGGGGCAAAACAGTAGTACTCTTGGGACAAATGGAGAAGATTTCAAGAAAGATACCAGGATGGAGGTAGCCTCAGCCCTAGTCAGAGAAATTTTTTATCTCCTAAACTGTGTGAGGAGTCTAGTATCTGAGCCATGAAGTTTGAGAGTACCTCTGCTGAGAAGGGACATCAGGCCCAGTTGTGCTGCTGAGATGTGTTCCTGGACAAAAAGGAACTAGTGCAGAAGTAGTGGCGGAGGGCCATTTACAGTTCCAAGCCAGACTGGATTATCTGAAGCCAGAGACGCAATCCCCTGCCTCCAATAACTGGAGATGAAAAGAACCCAATCTTAGAAAGTTATTATTGGAAAAGAGAAGACTGGGGTTCATCTTCAGACAAGGATGCTGGAGGAAAAAAAAAAGCCTCTCCCACTCCAAAGAGAAATGTCAAATGGAAATCTACCAAAAAAGAATTGGTAGCAGAACTTTAAAATAAAAGACTTTGAAAAATCAAATGAGATAAATTGAGGAAATTAAAAAAAAAAAGGGCAATCCAAGAAAAAACAAAATTATGAAAAAGTCAACCATAAAAAGAGATCATACCTAGCAAAATTAAACATAATCCTGAATGGAGAAAAATATATATTTCATGAATTGCCAGACTAAGGATTTTGTTGCAAAAGACCTGAATTTAATATAAAATATGACATATGACAAACATGGCAGATGACAGATCCAAAAGAAATATAAGATAAACATCAAAGCCTAATGACAAGGGATTCAAAAAGGTCAAACTATTATTTTATAAGGAAATATAAACTCTAAGATGCTCATTTGTAATTGGGTAGTTTAAAAGAAAGACTGGGGTAGAGTTGAGTAGTATGTGATTCTAAAACTCTAAAAAGCAAAATCATGTACAAAAAGAAAATGAGACATGGAAGGAAGAATTAACACAAAAGAATTAGATGGGGGAGGGAGGCTAGTAGATGTGGAATCCTACTTTCATCAGGAAAGTAGTTAAAGAGGGAACAATACATACACATATATAAACCTCCATGTACACATGTATTTATAAGTCTTCTAAATTCAGAAAGAAATAAGAATAAGGGGAAAGAGTGGGGAGAAGATAAGGGAGAGATTTTTAGACAGAATTGTACTCATATTAAATTTAGATTAAAGAGAGAACAACATATACATTTAGAAGGGAACAAAAGTTTTGTAAATTTATAAGGAAATAAGAGGGTTAGATAAAATAAGGAGGGGCTTCAAAGAATGTATAGATCAATGGGAATGGAATAACACATCATATGTATTTGGAAAGTTTTAAGTGTCTTTTAAATTCAGATGAAAACAAGAGGACAAGGAAAAAGGGTGGGGGGAGAGGATAAGGGAGGAATCCTTGAGGGTGTGGGTTAAATAATAGAAAGGCAAAGTAGTGTGGAGAAGTAAAGTAGAGAAGGGAGGAGGGAAAGGAAAAATGAGTTATATACAAAGATAAAATAAAGATCAGGAGTAGAATTTATTATATAAAAATACTAGGGGTGGTAATCATGATCTCAGACAAAGTTAAAGCTGAAATAGATTAAAACAAAAGAGAAAATAGGGAAACCATACTAAATGTCAGCCATATATTAATCAACATTATTTTAGACTATTAAAATAACTAGCCAGTCTACTGTTGAAGTATCGCTGGGGTATAGAAAATGATGAGTGGGTGGAATTAGAAAATTATGGAAAGACTTTGACTTAAGAAGGAAGATATTACCCACCTTCAGAGAAACAAAGAACAAAAATAGCACAACCTTACATAGATGTTTATGAATACATATGGGTATATATGTGTATTATTATGGATATCTATATCTATATATATATGTATGCTTATGGTATATGTGTGTGTGTGTGTGTGTGTGTGTATGTGTGTGTCCATGCTTAATTATAGCCTTCTTGGGGGAGGGGAGAGGAAGAAGAAAAAAAGAAATAAAGTAAAAACTACATAGCAAAGAACAAAAGAAAAACTACAAGAAAGCAAAGCAAAGATGGACAGCTCTGAATGTGATGTATAGTATTTATTATATACACTTTCTTGAAATGGCAATTTATTGCTTTGTATTTTATATCCTCTTTTATGTTCTGCTGTGCATATGGCAATGTTTTTTTTTCCCTTAACCTATTTTATATTTAAGTTTTAAATAATAAAATAAAGCCTTTCAAATATTTTCAGGCTGACATAAATATGAGAGGCAACATAGTATAGTGAATGGAAAATTAGCCTTGGATTTTGGAAGCCCTGGGTTCAAAAATGCTGGCAGTGCAAATCAATTAACATTGTACTGTCCTAGGCAACTCTCTTAAGACTCTAAATGGGAAACCCTTTGTTGATCTGGTTAAATAGAAGGAGTTTCTTTAATCATAGCTCCCTACAAAAATGAAATTAAAGATCCAAAACAAAAATAACACTACAAAATTGTAGATATGACAACTATTAAATAGAACCACATATGCTTTATTATATAAACAGTTTCTTTAGGAAATGAAAGCTTTTATTTTCATTTCCATGTGTTAAACCAAGAAAAAAAAGTTTAATAAAAGAAAGTTTAATTATATATTTTAAGTTGTTTGTGATAACAACTGGGACTTATGTCCAGAACTTAAAATTCATTTACCTTTTGATTTGACATCCTTGTACCATATAAAGCCGTGCTATTAAATTAGCAATAATGTTATCTGCTTCTGTCTTTGTATAAGTTACTCCAACCAGATGGAACAGATCCGAGAAGCCTTTTGAGAATAAAGAATCCACAGGATATACTGAGTCTAATGTTGCATTTCACCCTTGCTCTATTTAGTTTTAAATAGTTTCAATTGAATGTTTCTGGTATGAAGGGCAAAGAACAATGACAAATGCAGCAGACAGCTGTATTTCCAAGGACAGAGAAAAGATATGATACCCAGATCTAGATATTGTTCAGTTTTCTCCATTGCAGGAATCTAAGAAGCTATTGAAAATGTGACCTATTACATACTAGAAATAAGGCTGAATTTCTTGACAGAGAGGATGTAAGAGTTATAAAGGATTGAAAAATGGGCTTTTCAAGTTTCCATTTAACTTGATATTATCTATTAGTCTATGTTTCCCCCCTCCAAATTCCTATTGATCTAATATCCTGTGTAATGAACATCTGAACTTATGATAATGACTAGAGATTTTCATTTAAGATTTTCAAAGTTCCTTAATATATGTTAACTCATTTTCTTCTCAAAACAATTATGTGCAGTAAGTACCATTCTTATTCCCATTATACAGATGAGGGAACTGAGGCCTGAAGAAGGTAAATAAGTTGCCCATGTATCTGTAGCATGATTCACACTCAGGTTCACCTCAGGTCTTTCTTATGCCAAATTCTGCACTTTATACACTATGCCAACTGGCTGTCTCTGTGATACCTTTAGTTATGTTGATTACTACTACTACTAATTTTCATTTATATAGTTCTTTAAGGGTTTCAAAGACATGTAATTTTAATACTCATCATAACTCTTTGAAATAGGTACTACTAGTATTCCTAAACTGAGAGAGTTGTGACTTGCCCAGGATTATACCACTAGAAAATGCCAGATTGGAATTCACATCTCCATGACTCCAAGCCAAGCACTTTTAACCACAATGTCACAAGTGGATGATGTTGCAAATTCAAAGGGGGGAAACATTATGTAATTATGTATTATTATTATGTAATTCACTGTATTATTATGTATTTTGTAATTCAAATGCTAGAACTTGTTTTGCATAAAAAAAGACTCATGATCAACATTTATTAACTCCCTACTGTATGCATTAACCTGGCTGTGTGCAGAGCACTATGCTAGGTATAGAGGCAAAGGCACAATTTATAAAAGACACCATCCATGTTTTCAAAAAGCCTATAGGTTACTAATGGGATATAACAAAAATCCTCATAACTCTATTCCATAATATTAATTGATGAGCAAATTGGGGAATTATAAAACAAAGTGCTCTGTATAATTTGAGTGGATTAATTGACAGAAATATCTGACCAATCACTCAATTCCTTTTTTCTCTATCAAACTGATATTTCATCCTTACTCTTTTTCTTCCTTTAGAAAACAACTCACTAAATAATATGAACTTATCAGATCAGAGTTTAATTGGTTCACTAGCAAGCTAGTGTTCCTGATGTGAGCCAAATGTCTTTCTATAGACAAGACCAGGAAAAAAAAAAAAATCTTATTTGGCTAATATACTATACCAAGGACTTAACCTACATTGACTGGATATGGTCCCAGCTCCCCAAATTCATTTTATTATTGATAAACTAGGATATTATTACAATGCTGATAATCTAGGAATGGGGAAAATGTACATGTTGTCCTATCAGTTGTGAAGGAAATTAGTTATTTTTTATAAACAAAGCAAAGAACCTTAGGTATAGGTATGTTCTACTTTAATTTTAACCATTGCAAAATGAAGCATTAAAGGTATAGCTAATTTTATCGGAGAAAATCTAATCTTTATTTCACACAAATTATCTAATTTTATAACTACAACAATCCCATGAAGTGGATAGTCTAGGCACTGGGGCTTAAAATAGACCAGACTCTTTATGGTTGGTTTAAGACCAGACTTATGATGGTTGGTTAACATGTCAAGATTTGGGTCTTTTGAACAATGTTAAGAACATTTACACTGCTAGTGTTTGAGTTTTCAAGCCAACAAATCTTCAAATTAAATCAGGTGGTGTGGATTAAGAGAAATAGAAGAGTGTGCTATTGAAATATATTGAATGACAAGAGAAATACTGACAAAGAACAAAGATTAGATCCACTGTGTGGAGGACCAAGTTACTATCACAAAGGAGATTCAACAAGAAAGGTGAGGTTTTTTTTTTCCTCATTAACATTACTTATAATCATTACTACATGTTGTCATTATATGAGTATTCATTGTTGCTGTATATTTCTGAAATGTTTTTTTAAGATTGACTTATATTTTATTTTTTGGTTTTCTCTCAAATATTTTGAGAATATTAGAGAATCAACTAAAAAACTACTAGAAACAACAACTTTAGCAAAGTTGCAAGATATAAAACAAATACACATAAATCATTAGCTTTTCAATATGTTACCAAATAAGTCCAGCATTAAGAGATACAAAGAGAAATTCCATTTAAAACAACTGCAGATAATATAAAATATTTGGGAAATGTAAAATGTTCCCAAAATTTTGCCAAGACAAAGTCAGGAATAAGAACAACATTAAAAACCACTTTCCACACAAATAAAGTCAGATCTAATTAGAAGAATATAAAATGCTCATGGGTAGGTTGAGCTAAGATAATAAAAATGATAATTCTACTTAAATTAATCTACTTATTCAATGCCTTAGCAATCCAACTGCCAATAAATAATAAAAAATTTATCTGGAAGAACAAAAAGTTAATTAATCTAAGAATGGAAGGCACTAACAACTATTAGATCAGGAAGATCTGTTGGAAAAGATGAACTAATTTGCTTAAGGTATTATCCTTAGGATCCAAATCATGTACCTACTTTAACCTTATCTTGGTATATGGTGTGAGATATTAATTTGCCCACAGTTACTGCAACTCTATTTTCTATCTTTACTAGCATATTTTTTTTCCCTTGATAAATAGTAAGTTCTTATCCCAGAAGTTGAAGTCTTTGGGTTTATCAAATAGTAGATTGCTATAGTAATTTATTTTTGTGTCTTGTGTATCTAACCTATTCCCTGCATCCATCATTCTGTTTCCTAGGCAGTACCAAATCATTTTGATGATTGTCACTTTATAATATAGTTTTAGATCTGGTATTGCTGGGCCACGTTCCTTTGCATTCTCTCCCCT
Source organism: Sarcophilus harrisii (assembly GCF_902635505.1). Taxonomy (NCBI): domain Eukaryota; kingdom Metazoa; phylum Chordata; class Mammalia; order Dasyuromorphia; family Dasyuridae; genus Sarcophilus; species Sarcophilus harrisii. The sequence continues at coordinate 458,830,739 of NC_045426.1, forward strand.
CCCCCCATCAATTCCCTTGATGAAAAATGTCAATGTTCTTTTTTTCTTGTTGTTGTTGTTATTCAGAGCTTTCAAATAGTCAAATAATTCTTAAAATATCTTTCCTGGATCTATTTTCCAGGCAAGTTATTTTTCCAATGAGATCTTTTACATTTTCTTCTATTTTCTCATTGTTTTGATTTTGTTTGACTGATTCATAACATCTCATAGTCATTAGTTTCAACTTGCCTAATTCTAATTTTTAAGGAACTGTTTTCTTCAGTTAGCTTGTATATCTCTTTTTCTATTTGGCCAATCCTACCAAGGATTCTGGCCAATCCAAGAAGGATTTTTGGGCTTGAAATCATTTACCCTCCTTTAAGGATTAGCATGTAAGAATTTTGACATTGTTCTTGTCTGAATTTGTGCTTTGATCTTCCCTGTCACATTAGTAGCTATTTGTGGTCAGGATTGTTGTTTTTTAATTTTTTCTTTTGCTCATGTTTTGTGTATTTTGTGACTTTTAAAGTTAAACTTTCCTCCTGCACCACTGTCCCAAGTGGGACAGTTGGACATTGTCCCAAGCTGCTTTTGCTGGGAGCTGGTCACTCGGATGTTGCTAGCTTGCCCACTCTGCTGTTGATATGGTGTAGTCATACTTATTGTACCAAGATTCTGGGGTTGGCAGTTTGCTTTTACTAAAGAAAGCAAAGTAAATTTATGACTAGACTAGTAAAGAAAATCTCCAGACTATGAAAAGACAGGCATGCAACTAGGAAAGCACATTAAATAGTTGGAAGACTTAATAATCTCTACTTTTCCTTTTACTCCATTCACATCATTATTGTAAGTAGATCAGTATAGAAAATAACTTGGATATTTTTTAAAGCAATAGTTAAATGCAATTTCTTCCTTTGTACCTGAGATAGAAAAAAATAAAAATGTTTTCTAAGTTTTAGGTATTGATTGTTATCGAGGAATGAGGATTTGAAAGGATACATATTGAATTAAATGTTCTAAAAGCTATCTTCCAGATCTAAGATCTGAAACAAAGAGGAATACACTCTAGAACTACAAAGGATTTTAATCCACATATTTCTATATATTTAGTTTACATGTGAAAAAATTAGGTCCTGTTAAGTTAAATGACTCGCCCACTATAACAAAGGTACCAGGGGGAAGCAACAGAATTTAAAACTAGCTCTTCTGACTTTCAGTAGAATTCCTTTTACTATCATATGAATCAATATGATATAACAAATAGCTTCTCTCATTAACAAGTCTCCTAAAGAAGCAATTAGGATCCTTATATAAGTACTTCACTCCTTTGGCAACCTTAAATCTTTGTCCTTATAGTAATGGATCAGAAAAATGAGCTACATACTGCTGTATCTAAATAATGTTGATTATTCAGGAATATTTACAAGGACTTTCAGAGAGCTAGAATGTAGGCAGCACTTAGACACTCTCTTGCATTATTCCTTATGTTATGATGTTGCTTGAACATCTGTGTTAGTACATGTAAATAGCTAAGATAGTGTTGTATGATGGTTAGGATAGAATGGTATTTCTGAGAATGGTGGTTAAGAGAAATGAGCAGAAGAAGGCAGGACACAAATGGATTTACTGTTGCTGCTACATCTAGACAACTAGGAGTAGATGAGTTGAACTCAGAATTTGATATTAGTATAGCGTTTTATTTAGGAGAGCACTTGGGGAATTGCTACCATCTAGGAACCATCTACCTAGGAAATTCAACTTTATATCTGAAATAAAGAAAGGAATCTGATTATATTTTGGAGCCAGCTCAATGAGTTTCCTCAAGAGCCCATTAAACATTCAGTATGAGAATTTACATCTCAGAACTCTGCAAACATTGCAAATCAGGGTTTGATTTATTGTTTTATGGATTGTCTAGACTTAAGAAAGTGTTTGCAATGCAACTCATACTTTTAAAAGTGTGTCATGCAAATACTCCTAGAACTATATAGCCAAGGATACGTTAAGGGTGAGGATAATGAAGTATACTATGACCAAGATTCTTTGGTTGAAGAGATACTATCTATGGCTTCTGTCTTCAAATGGTTGAAGGACAATATTTTGAGAAAAGAACAATCTTTTGGCAAGAAATAGATTTATTTGACCTGGTGAGAAGAACTTATAATATAGGTGGAAATTATGGGGTTCAATTAAACTACCGGTTCAAAACAAGGAAGAGCTAATAAAAAAAAAAAATGAGGAATCCTGGTGAAGCAAGGGATTTCTTTATCTCTAAAGGCTTTCAAGCTGAGACTAAATGATCACATGTTGGTGATAAAATAGAGTTGATTCCTTCATAGGATAAAAGTTTTGACTGAATCACTGCTAAGATTTCTTCTAGCTTTGAAACTATGATGTACCTTGTATTTATCTTTCATATATTTTGTATATCCTTCCTGAAAGTAGCTGAATGAGGTACTGGGTAGTGATTAGAACTTGGTCACATATCAAAGACTAAGGTCATTCACGACATCCAGGCTATCCTCAGTTATCCTGACATTTGTTCTGTTACTAGACATTGATGGCTCAGGAAGAGAGAGTGAAGCTGACAACTTTGACTCATTTAAATCCAGTTCATGTGCAAGTGATCACTACTATTCATTGTGTTCAGAATTGTCCATCTTTGCTTTCTTATAGGTTTTCTTTTATTCTCTGCTGTGCACTTTTTACTTTATTATTATTTTTATCCCTTCTTCTTTCTCCCTCACCCCGCAAGAAGGCTATGATTAAGCTCATATACATACACATATATAATGTATATATACACATACATAGATATCAATAATCATATACAAATATACATATATACATCTATGTAAGGCCTTATTATATTTGTTTGTCCTCTGTTTCTCTCAAGGTGGATATCATCATCTTTCATAAGTTAAAATCATTACATATTTTTCTAAATCCACCAACTCATCATTTCCTACACCATAACAATATTCTAATCTTATACTGTTTAAATATTTTCAATAATTTTAAATTTTCTCTATTTTAAATAATTCTAAAACAATATAGGTTAATATGACTGACATATAGCATAATTTCCATTTTTGATTAAATCTATTTTAGCTTTAACTTTATCTGAGATCAATGAATATTAACCCCTGCTTCTTTTTCTAATAAATTCTATGTCTGTGAATATCTCTTATTTTCTATCCTGCTGTCTCCTCTGCTTTATTTCTATCTGCTACTTTGTCTTGCTATTATTTAACTTATCCCCTCTTCCCAGGATCCCTTCTTCTCTTCTCTCCAACTGTTTCCCTTCCTCTTTATCCCATTTCTGTGATGTCATTGGTCTTTTTTGAAAATGAAGAACAACAATTTTATACGCCCTCATATGTCTCATTTTTGTCTTTCTAACCTTGGTACCTAACACTTGCCTGACACATGGCAGGCACTTTATAAATGATTGTTGATTGAATGATTCATAGTAGAATAATGGAAAAAATGGCCCCATAGATACATTCTACCTGTAAAATTATAAAGCAGCTACTTATATCCCAAAGACAGAACACCACAATCAGAATTATATATGAGCATAACTACTTGCTAAAAGAAGATGAAAAATTTTTTTTAAAGTCAAGGATTTTAGGCAGTAACACCCCCACTTTTATTAGCATTTCTCCCTTAGGGCATATTTTTTCCTTCAGTATCCCAGTTCCTTATCAAATAAACACTTTCACCTTGCCAGTCTTTTGAATTGGAGTTAGTCTGTAGAAATACTTTTTGTGCCAATAAATTTTGTTCCATTATAAAACAGCTGGTTACCTTCCCATTATTCCATAAACTGGCATGATGATTTACTATAAATACAAAAAAAGGGAACATTCCATTTATGCTAAATCCTAGAAAAATGCATTTAATATCAAAGAGTCATTCGAGAAAGAACTATTAGAATCCACTACAAATTACTTCATAAATGTTTTCACCCTTAAAAGTTATTGTATAAATTGAACAACTTTTTAAAGGAAAATATGCTTTCACTTCACAAATATATTCACCAATTTCAAAGTAATACATTCCAACACCAACATACACTCCATTTATAGGGGACTACAGAAAAGGACAATGAATAGAGAGACTGAATAAATAACAGACATTCACAATAGGTATAGTATAATTCCCATCCTTGTGAATATAAGAATCAAATATTTCTACACCCATTCTTTCTTTAAAAGAAATAGAAAAGACTTTCCTCTTACTTTGCATCCTCTTACAATTAAATCCCTGAGGAATCTACGCTCCCATTGGTTTCCATTTTCTTTTCTAAATAAAGTTTTAAAATTTCAATTATCTACTTAAGTTATCTCTAATAAGCAAACTCTGCCTTTTAGTTCCTCTGGCTCTTGTTTTGAGAAGTATATAGATCACCTTTTTTTTTTTCAGACTTGAAGTTGAATTCTATTATTCTGTGGGTTGTTTGAATGGCAGCATATTAGTCTCAGGATTTTGTCTGCTAGAAATCTTTCCAAGAAATTTTTTTTTAAGTCAACTTGGTTCCATTTTTAAAAATTTCTTTCTTTCTGTCATTCATCTTTTCTCTTTATTATTCTCCCCCCCCGCCCCACACAAATATTGAGACTGTTCCAAAGACTGTTCTAACTTTTAGGGGAGGTAGACAAACTTGTGGGTTTTTTCTTTTTTGGGGGGTTATAGAGGCAATTGGGGTTAAATGACTTGTCCATAGTCATACAGATAGTAAGTATTAAGTGTTTGATACTGGATTTGAACTCAGTTCCTCCTGACTTCAGAGCTGATACTCTATCCACTGTGCCATCTAGCTTCCCCACTTGTCTTCTTAATATACATTGCCTATCCCAAGTATAGCATGTAGTACTTGCCCCAGGCAAGATTCCATTTATGATTCTAATTGGTAATAAGATCAATTGTTAGTCTTGAGTTTGTAGAGTTTTTTTAATGTGTAGTTGAAGGTAAACAACTTGCCCAGCAGATATTCTGTATCCAAAGAACACTGTGAGAACCCAAGAGGAAAATATGTTGGGTCCCTGTAATGCTAGAAGTGGCCACATATTTTCCCATATCTGTGTCTCTGTATTACTGTTCCTGTGAACTCACGCTTCCAAAAAAGTGTATTTGTGGAGGGATGCAATTGAAATTTAATGAGAGGGAGAGAGATGGGAAAAGGGAAATGGTATATTATAGCTACTGTTCTTTTGATTCAATCTCAGTAATTGCCTTTATTTTGGCCTAACTATATACTCTGACTACATAAGGGAAATGAATCTGTGGGGGCTCATGAGGTATTTAGGAGTATACACCCACAGAATTCTTGACATAGTTATAACCCCAGAGGACCTAAGCCTTGAGTGAGATTTGAAAGGATGGTCCAGAGGGGACCTGAGGTATGAATAAACATATAGTTGTGTAGCATTAAATAGGTGATAAAATATAAAGCAATTTCATTTTGTTGGAGCTGTTAGCATGTCTAAGTATTATTGATGGCAAACTGGAAACCACTAGCTATTTTCCTTCATTCACATGATTCACCCTGAATTAGTAGTTGACATTTCGAAAGTAGAACTTCACATATGGCACAAGTTAAAGTATTCATGCACTGCATTTTACGACCTCATTAAAGGAAATAACAACCTTCTCAAAACTATAATGCCAAGCTCAAAACACAATTTTTAAAAATTATTTGTTTTTGTGTATTCATGTTTTACAATTATTTTTCCTTTATGACTAAATGATTTTTTGGAATTTCTTTAATTATCTATATACTTAGATTACTTAAGTAAGAAATACTGTTTTTGTCAAGTTCTACCATATCTTGCAAATGAGTTCATGCTCCAATTTCTGAAAATAATTAGATTTTCATGTTTTAGACAACTTTATTTAGATTATCTTTATTATTTAGTGAGAAAATTATTGTGTCACAACATATATGTTGATATTTTCATTAAGTCTATATACTAGTAAATAGAGATTGATTTTTTACAAAGCTTTAAAAAGCCAAAGTTTTAAAAATAATCTTCTTTAAAATGCCTTTTTAAAAATAATTCAATGATACTCTTAACTAACTTAGTCGAGTAGTATTTATGCTTTAAAACATTTTGGTAATAACTACAGTTAGAACAAGGCTGAATCTTGGTCATTAATTATTGGTTTTATTTTTTGCTTATATTTTAACTTCATTTTCTATAATTCAATTTCAATTGAAGTTGTTACCAGATAAAAAATCCAAGTTTATAAATTAGCATTATTATTTTCAGCATTATCAGCAGTTAAATCACATCAAATCAGTCTTTCCTATATATATACATTGAAATGAAATAATATTTAGGTTAAATATCAAATAGGCAATGCTAAAATTGAAAAAATATCAATGGGGACAGAAGTAGGGATGGTGGCAGTAATGACTTGGGAGATGTTTTTATAATTATGTGATTTTGTTTGAGTTTGAAAATTGATTTTCATTTTAGTAGCCACAGGTTGGTATTCAGAGGAACTGACTTTCCTGAAAAACATGATCAGAACAGTTTCAGGACAGGTATTCAGAATCTCTAAGTTACTGTTCTTTTAATCACATTGGCAATTCATTTTTAAACATGTGGGATTTCTTGAATAAACATTGGTTGATAAATATGAAACTCCATATTCATCTGGAATAGTTCAGGAGAACAGAGTAGCAGGTAGAAATTCCTCCCAAAAGCATGATCCATTACCCATTTTCCCTTGTGACACACCTATTTCTCTTATTTCAGTGAATAAAGCACCCCAAACTAAAATTTCTATGTACTGCCTTAATTGATGCCTTGTAAAAAACAAAACCAAAAAGAAAAACAGTCTAGAAAGATTAAAAAGTGGTACTGTAAGTTTTGCAACGTGATGCTTATTAGACTGAGCAAACTGTTTTCTGCCAAGTAAAATCAGTTCCACCTCTAAATTTAGAAGCCTAAGGTTTTCCAGCCCTCTTCTTTCTCTGTAACACAAGTGAAGAATCCATTTGCAAAGTAGTCTGAAAGTGCTAATGGATAATATGTGTCTTCTGGAGGATCAAGAATGTCATTATAAACATCAATTGCTCATAAGTAGGCTAAGCTAACATAATAAAATGACAATTCTATCTCAATTAATCTATTTATTCAGTGCTATACCAATTCTGTGCCAAAAAACTACCTTACAGAGTTAGAAAAAATAATAACAAAATTCATCTGGAAGAACAAAAAGTCAAGAATTTCAAGGAAATTAATGAAAAAAAGCAAATGAAGGTGGCCTGGCTGTACCAGATCTAAAAGCATATTATAAAACAGTGATCATCAAAACCAAAAAGCTTAGTACTGACTAAGAAATAGAGTAGTAGTTTAGCTTCACAAGACACAATAGTCAATAACTATAGTAATATAATGTTTGACAAACCCAAAGAAGCCAGTTTCTGGGATAAGAACTCATTATTTCACAAAAATTTCTGGGAAAATTGGAAAATAGTGTGGTAGAAACTAGGCATTGACCAACTCCTAACACCCTATACCAAAACAAGGTTGAAATGGGTTTATGATTTATTTATTTATTCATTCATTTTTTTTCTTTTCTTTATGAAATCTTTTTATTTTTCAAAACATGTGCAGGGACAATTGTCCATGCTAATTCAACATTAGTCCTTGTAAAACCTTGTGTTCCAATTTTTCCCACTCTTTCCCCATCCCCTCCTCTAGATGACAAGTAGTTCAATATATGTTAAACATGGTAGAATTATATGTTAAATCCGATAAAAGCATACATATTTATACAAATATCTTGCCACACAAGAAAAATCAATTAAACCAGAAAAAAAGATGAAAAGCAAAATAAAATGCAAGTAAACAACAACAAAAAGAGTAAAAATGCTATGTTGTGGTCCACACTTAGTTTCCACAGTCCTCTTTCTGGGTGTAGACGTATCTCTTTATTATTAAACAATTGGAACTACTGTGAATCATTTCATTGTTGAAGAGAGCCACATCCATCAGAATTGATCATTGTATAATCTTATTGCCATATATAACAATCTCCTGGTTCTTCCCACTTCACTTAGCATCAGTTCATATAAGTCTTTCCAGACTTCTCTGAAATCATCCTGCTGATCGTTTCTTATAGAACAACAATATTCCATAACATTCATATGCTACAATTTATTCAGTCATTTTCCAACTGATGGGCATCCACTCAGTTTCCAGTTTCTAGCCACTACAAAAAGGATGATTTCAGAGAGGCCTGGAGAGACTTATATGAACTAATGCTAAGTGAAGTGAGCAGAACCAAGAGATCATTGTACACAGTAATAATAAGATTATGTGAAGATCAACTCTGATGGATGGGACTCATTTCGACAATGAGGTGGTTCAGGCCAATTCCAAGAGACTTGTGATAGCGAGAGTCATCTGGATGGAGAGGACTGTTGGGACTGAGTATGGATCACAACATAATTTTTTCGCCTTTTTTGTTGTTTACTTGCTTTTTGTTTTTTCTCATTTTCCCTTTTTGATCTGATTTTTCTTGTGCCCCATGATATATGTAGAAATATATAAACAAGAATTGTACATGTTTAACATATATCAGATTACTTGTTGTCTAGGGAAAGGGGTTGGGGAAAGGAGGAAGAAAAATGTGGAACATAATATTTTGCAAGGGTGAATGCTAAAAACTATCTTTGCATGTGTTTTGAAATAAAAGAAACTATTATTTATTAAAAAATAAATTAATGTAGTTGGGGAAAAAAGAATGTCATTATATTAGACTGTAGTTAGAATTGACTGCAACTGATCCTAAAGCAAAATCTCTGCATGTACAGGGGTTCAAAGAAAATTATATAATCTATCAGTAAGCATACCTACATCTGAATTGTGTCTTTTTCCATAAACATGAAAAACAAGATGTTCTCCATATATTCTGCTGCAGTGTTATCTACATCTGAGAGAAGAGTAGAATGTCTTTACAAAAAAGAACAACCACATTCTTTGTGGAAAACTTACAGAAAGCAGTATTTGGATGGCGCTGTGGATGACCTCCAGGTACTGAAAGTCAATCACACAGCCTGTCACAGAGACATAAGTGTAGTCATCCATCATTCCATGAGCCGAAGGTGGCAGCACTCTACGTACACAACCTGGTCCATGTTCTCTCCACCAAGACCGGTGCACTGAGATGTTAAATGTCATTAGATCGGTATCCTGTGTAGTAAAGGGAAAGGGGAAAGATCTTGTTATATTACTGTCTTGAATCCAGTTTAGAGGAAGAAATGTAATTTCAGTGTTTAATTAAAAACAGCAGGGGAGAAAGTGAAATGATCAGTTTGGATATGAGATATTAACCAAAAATCCCTATGAATTCTATGTTTAAGCTTTTAAGCTATAGTTATCATCATTGAAACTAATTGTTCGAGAGAGAAGTAATAAACTACCAAGGTCACAGCAAGTCAGGAATTCAGAGACCAGATCCTCTAGTTGTTTTATTAAAACAACAACAACAACAACAACAACAACAACTTGTTTTCCACATTGTGAAACACAGTGAATATAAACCCAATGTGTATATAAAGTATCAAGATTCATCTCAAAAAGCATACTAGAACTTATATATGCAAATAACAACTCAAACTAATGCAACAGCTAAAGGTACACAAAATAGGTTTCTTTCAAAAATTCTATGAATAAGAAAGGACTAACTTTATTATCCATATTTTAAAGAATAAGAAATTAGATTTTTTTTAAAATAGTATTTTATTTTTCCAAATCCATACAAAGAAAGTTTTCAACATTTACCTTTGCAAACTTTGTCTTCATTTTTTTTCTCTTCCCCCTTTTCTTCTACCCCAGGTTAGCAAGTAATCCTATATAGGTTAAATATGTTCAGTTCTTCTAAACATATTTCCATATTCATCATGCTGAGCAAGAAAAATTAGATCCAAGTGGGAAAAAATATAAAAAAGAAAAAACAACCAAACAACAAAAAGGTAAAAATATCATGCTTTGATCCATATTCAGTCTCCATAGTTCTCTCTTTGGATGTAGATGGCACTTTCCATCATAAATCTATTGTAATTGTCTTGGATCTCTGTATTTCTGAGAAGAGCTATAAGTCTATCACAATTGATTATCACATAATCTTGCTGTGACTGTGTAGGGATCTCCTGGTCTTGCTCACTTCACTTAGCATCAACTCATGTATGTCTTTCCAGGTTTTTCTGAAATCAGCCTACTAATCATTTCTATATTCCATTACATTCATGTACAATCATTTATTCAGCCATTCTCCAACTGATGGGCATCCACTCCATTTCCAGTTCCTTGCCATTACAAAAAAGGGCTACTACAAAAATTTTTGTACATATGGGTCCTTTCCCCTCTTTTTAATGATCTCTTTTGAATACAGATGCTATACTGGTGGATGAAAGGGTTATTACAATTTGATAACCCTTTGGGCAGAATTTTAAATTGCTCTCCATAATGTTTGGATCATTTCACAACTCCAGCAACAATGTATTAGTGTCTCAATTTTTCCACATCCTCTCTAACATTTATCATTTTCTTTTCTTATCATTTTAGCCAATCTGTGGTACTTCAGAGTTGTCTTAATTTGCATTTCTCTGGTCAACAGTGATTTAGAGCATATTTCATATGACTAGAAATGGCTTCAAGGAAATTGAGTTTTTGAGAAGTTAAATTATAAGCCACAAAACCACTTGTGAGTATTGAAAGAAAGATTTGATTCAAAGTTCAGTCTTTGTAATTTCAGTCATGTCTGACTCTTTATGACCACATTTGGGGTTTTGTTGGCAAAGATACTGGAGTGGTTTGCCATTTCCTTCTCTAGCTCATTATACAGATGAGGAAACGGAGGCAAACAATGTTAAGTGACTTGGACGGAACCACACAGATAAATAAGTGTCTGAGGCCAAATTTGAACTTTGTAAGATTAGTCTTCCTGAAGCTAGATTACTATATCCACTGTGTCACTCAGCTGCCTACTCTTTCAGCTATGCCATGCCCATAGAAGCCTAAACTGTTTAGCATGGAAAGCTTGCATCTCTTAAATATTTTTGGAACATATTTTTTTAGAATTTCTTCCAAAATTTACATCATTGTCTTCAGAATATTTCAGTGAATATTCTTCTTTTGAACATAGGTTTGAATTGAAAACCAGCAAATACATTTCTTTTGAATTCTTTTGAATATGATTAGGAAGACACCTGAAGATAGTATAATGCTATATTAATACAATATTTCTAGATAAAAAAAGTAAAAATGCAATTATACTTTGCAAAGCTTAAGCAGTGTATATAGTATTGTGTCCAGCTCAGGGCATCGTATTTAAAAGAGGCTTTGACAAACTGGAGTACATCTAAACAATATCCTTTATATTATAATTGTTCAATAAATCATATCAAATGAGAAATGACTGAGGAAGATGAAGATCTTTAGCCAAGTATCCTGCTCTTCTCCAGGACAATTTTTTTCTTTTAACTCTTGAAGAAAGGAACTGATTTCAGGAGTTGTAGTGGCAAGAGAGGAATTTTTAGTTGCTTTGTTTTGTGTTCTAAAGGTGTGGTAATTATTTTATTTCAATGTTACTCTGAGATAAATGATTTTCTAATCAATCAATACTGTTATATTCAATTTGGATTCTTAACCAAAGTTTTTGGGTTATCTCCCAACAACAGGTGATCTTTACTTGCTTAAAGTTCTCATGTAATTCTGTTTCAATGCTTCCCTTTCTTCTCTAGAGAGTATGGCTTGGTTTAGCCGATAGAGTCCAAATCCCTCCTCAGACCTCTTTACAATGGGGATAACAATATCTGCCTCATAGAATTGTGGTGAACATCAAATAAGACACTTTAGGTAAAGCACATTTATATATGTTACAGTATTATACACATGTAGATTATTATCATCTCTTGTAGCATCTATATGATTATGTATACATAAGCAGCAGCTATGTGGTACAGTAGACAGAGTACAAAGCTAGGAATTAGAAAGATAAATTCCTGAGTTCAAACCTGGCCTCAGATACATGAGCTGATACCCTGGGCAAATCACTACCCTGTCTATCTCAGTTTCTTCATCTATAAAATGAGTTGGAAAAGGAAATGGCAAACTTGTCCAGTATTTTGCCAAGAAAATCCCAAAATAGGGACATGAAGAATCACATGTAACTTAAAATGGCTGAAACACAAGATGGTAATGTATAAACCCCACTCCTATATCTATATGCCTTAGAGGAATGTATACAAATCTCTTTGGAGGATTTATTAAATGTTATGATTTAGAGCTGTACAAAGTTAGAAGGCATGGAAAGATTGCAATTTGCAGGGGTGAAAAAAAGTAGAAATGAAATCACTGAAATCATGGATTCAATTTGAATACTTATCCTCCCTATTAGATTATATAAACTTTAAGGAAAGGATGGTGATTTCACAGAGAAGAAAAGAATCAAAGTATTTCAGATTGGAAGAGCCAGCTGATTTGGTTGCTCTTCTTGAATTGTGTCTTATTCTATATGAACTCATGACTTTGTGGGTTTGCTTGTGGGGTTTTTCTGACAGAGATGCTGAGGTGGCTTGCTATTTCGTTCTCCAGATCATCTTACAGATGAGGAAACTGAGGCAAATGGGATTAAATGACTTGTCCAGAGTGACATAGCTAATAAGTGTCTGAAGCTGTATTTGAATTCAGGTGTTCCTGACTCCAGAGCTGGCACTCTGTCCACTGCACTACCTGCCTGATTTAACCTATGCCCAATAATATGACTATTTTCTACAACATGGCCAGCACATAATTTGTTAGAATATTGGTTTCTTAAGAACAATGGTAGTTTCATTCTTTGTATTTGTATCCCCTGAATTTAACATTGTATATGACACAAGTAGGTGCTCAGTAAATTTTTTGATTGACTAGTATTCTTTCTGTCTGTTCTTGAACCAATACTGAGCAGGGCACAATTTCCAAAGTAAGCATTCATTAAATGTTTGTGAAAGGAAATGGAATTGAACTGCTCTATATTGCACTGCACTGAAGACTGGATCTGTTCATGAATTATGTTGAATAACTTGCATATATTTTACTCTTTGGTAGGGATTGCAATACTGAAATAAATTTTAAACTCACAAGACATAGCTTCTAGGCAAGCTTTCCTGACTGGAGGTGCTTAGTTCTCATTAGGATGCTTCCCTGAGGTTCATCTTGGAAGAGAGAAAATTAGAGGATTTGTGTCAGGGTGAGAAATTTCAGGGAGTCTCTTATGACCTTTCTGAGGGCAAAAAAATTTCCAAGAGTTTTTTCAGGCTGTGGATCTGAGATTTTATTCAGTACAGGAGGCAGCTTGTGGCTGCACAGTGCACAGGGTGCACAGAGCAGTGAGCTTGGAATCAGGAAGACCCGAGTTCAAATATGGTCTCAGAAACTTAGCAATTGTGTGATCCTGGGCAATCATATAACCTATTTGCCTACTTTTCCTCAGCTGTAATTGGGGATTAAAAAAGCACTTACCTCACAGGGTTGTTGTGAAGGTGAAATGAAACAATATTTTTAAAGTGCTTAACATAGTACCTGGTCCAAAAAAAAATACTTAATAAATTCTTATATCTTTGCCCCACCTGTCAGCAAACATACATATAAAATCAGGAAAAACAAATATAAAGCAATCAACTAGGATTTATTACATACTTAGTAGGTGTCAGGGACTGGGAATACAAAAATAAAAAAGAAATAGTTCCTGCCCTCAAAGAGCTTATATCCTACTGGGATGCATATATTAAATTATATGCATGCATATATTTCAGTTATTCAGTCATGTCCAATTCTTCGTTACCCCCTTTGGAGTTTTCTTGGTAAAGATACTGGAGTGGTTTGCCATTTCCTTTTCCATCTTATTTTCCAGATGAGGAAATTGAGGATTAAATGACTTGCCTATAGTCACATAGCTAGTATCAAGTGAGTTTGAACTAAGAAAGATGAGTCTTGATTCCAGGCCTGTCACTCTGTCCACTATACAGCTAGCTATCATGTTTATATATATATATATATATATATATATGCATATAAAATAATATGCAAAATGAATTAATAAACACAAGATTATTTTAATGAGGGGAAGACATTTATAACTAAGGATTCAGGAAAGGTTGACATTTAAGCTGATTTTTGAAGAACATTAGGAATTTGTAGAAGTGAAAGTGGTGAAAGGATATATTCCATGTAGGATAAACAGTCTATTTTCAGGCTCAGAGATGAGATGGAGGGTTATGAATGAGGAAAAACAAGAAAGCCAGTGTGGTTGAACTACTGAATATGTGACAAGGAGCAATATAAAGCTCAAAAGGTAGATTGAAGATAAATTGAGAAGTCTTAAATGCCAAACAAAGGAATTTATAAATATATTCAGATCTGCTTTTAAATATGTTGCTTAAACATTTTTTTTTCTGCTGATTTCTCCCATGGATGCCTCAAAGGTATATTTTAAAAAGAACACATATTAGAAACATGATTGTATTATCTACTAAATTCATCTTAACTTCCAGTGATTTACTCCAAACAAACTTCATTTAGTTTCATTCTAAGTGCCCTCTTTCCTGACAATCAAATTTAATTCCTACCAGCCACTCCTGATCACTGCAGGGAAGGCATCATTCTCTATATATGCAGACTTCATTAGTTTCAGAATGAACCAATATAATCTATTAAAATTCATCAGTGACTTCTGTTTTCTAAGTGTTCTCTTATGGTAACTTTTTCTGCTTTGGAAAGACAAGTCTTTCAATATAGCTTTGATTCAAATTTATATTATCAGTATAAAAGAGGTAAATTTATGAACTAATGATACAGATCTCTTAGGTTCATAAAAACTCTTCACCGTGATTCTCCCTTAATTCAGAAATATGAGAGATGGCAATAGAACCTATTTATAAACTCCAGCTCTCTTGGAAATGGCTGAAATAAAATATGAAAATGACATCAGTTGCAGCAAGGTAAATTGAAGCTTTATCTCCTTGAATATATTCTCTGTGAAATGATATGACAATATTAGATGTGAGTCCCTCCTCCCAATAGGAATTATATGAATATACATGGATTCAAACATTCTCACCCTCTGTTAAATCACAGGAGTGGCTACAGCAACTTAGTTTCCTACATGGGACAAAAGAAAGAAAATGATACATAGGCCCATTATTTTTCTTTAAAAGAATAAAGTTGTGCATGAGATGATGCAGTTTTGTGTTTCAGCTGTTATTTTAATGGCTATAGGACTGCTAAACACCTTGCTATATGCTAAGCTATGTATAGATATGTATAGCCTAAAAAAATATTCATCTGCAGGAGCTCAAGTTTCACCTTGGAAATGGTGCATGATGTCATAATTTAAAGGTTCCATGACTTAAAAATCTGCCAACTGAAGAGCAAAGTGTTGATTTCAGAAATATAATGGTAAAATGAATAGATTAAAGAAAACTCCCTGGTCTCTTCCAGCTCTGATGAATTTAGTGCTGGGACTCAAGTCAAGAAGACTTGAGTTCAAAACAGCCCTCAGATCCTGGGCAAATCACTTAACCCAGTTTACCTTAGTTTCCTTATCTGTAAAATGAGCTGAAGAAGGAAATGGCAAACCACTCAGTATTTTTGCCAAGAAAATTCCAAATGGGGTCCCAAGGAGTCAAACGTGAATGAAATGATTGAACAAGAATATGATTCTATGACTACAGTAAATGAATACCCACAATTTATCCACCTTCAAAATTTGAATTATAGTATAGTTTATTATTTCTTTTATTCCTGAACCTCATGTATAATGAGTTTCAAGTAAATGTGCAGAATGTTAGGGTTTTTTTTTTTTTTTTGCAAATTATAATTTTAGAAAATTTCTTAAGGGTACAGAGATACCACTCATATATTGTTGTTTGTCCTTTGTTCTGAAAGAAGACCATGACATCAGAGAGGGGATGCCATGGCATGCTAATGAATTGGATTTAAGTAGGGGAGCACTGGGCAAGATCACCTGCCTCACTTTCCCCTCCAGAGCCATCTGGGTCCAGTGGTAAGATACATGTCAGGATGAGTGGAGATGACCCTAGATGCAATGGGAGACCTTGATCTTTTTAAGCTAAGGTCTTTAAAATGTTTCAGTTTGACTGGAGCTGCACTCATTCAGTAATTAAAGCTATGTATCCATTGAGGCAAAGAATCTCCTCTTTCATCTAGTAAAAAAAATCTAAATCAATCAATCTGGTAGCATAAGAACTCCAGGGTTTCTGGCCAAAGCGGAAATACAGTCAAGGTGGTTTTTGACCCCAAGTTTTTGTAAGACAGGTCCTAATGCACTATGTCATGCTATTTCTTTCTGAATTTCCCATAGGTGAAGATATGCCCTCTTTGTTGATGTTATTCCTAATCCTTCCAGTCATTAAGAATCCTTATGACATTTGGAATTTTCTAGGAAATGACACTAGAGTGGTTTATACTTTAACCTTCCAGTTAATTTTACAAATGAGAAAACTGAAGCAAACAGAGTTAAAGGACTTTTCTGGGATCTTGGCACTAGTAAATACCTAAGGTTGAATTTGAACTCAGGTTTTCCCACCACAGACCCCATACTCTATCTACTGAATTATCTGTGCCCAGTTTAGATCTCACTAAAAATGGAGGTCATCAATTTACCTAATGAATATTGATACAAAAATCTTAAATAAAATATTAGCAAAGATATTATAGCAAGTCATGCCCGGGATAATACAACATGACCAAGTAGGATTTAAAAAAGGAATGCAGGGTTGGGTCAATATTAGGAAAACTATTAGCATAATTGACTATAACAATAACCAAACTAACAAAAATCATATGATTACTCTTTAACCCAGCAGTGTTTGTACTGGACTTATATCCCAAAGAGATCTTAAAGGAGGGAAAGGGACCCACATGTGGAAAAATATTTGTGGCAGCTCTTTTTGTAGTGGCAAGAAATTAGAAACTGAGTAGATGCCCATCAATTGGAAAATGGCTGAATGAATTATGATATATTAATGGTATGGAATATTATTGTTCTGTAAGAATCGACCAACAGGATGATTTTGGAGAGACCTACATGAACTGATGCTAAGTGAAATAGCAGAACCAGGAGATCATTATACACATCAACAAGAAGACTATATGATTATCAATTCTGATGGATGTGGCTCTCTTCAACAATGAGATGATTCAAATCACTTCCAATTGTTCAGTATTGAAGAGAGCCATCTATACGCAGAGAGAGAACTGTGGGAACTGAGTGTGAACCATAACATAGCATTTTCAATTTTTCTGTTATTGCTTACTTGCATTTTGTTTTCTCTCAGGTTCTTTTTTTCTTTCTTGATCTGATTTTTCTTGTGCAGCAAGATAACTGTATAAATATGTATACATATATTGAATTTAACATATATTTTAACATAGTTAACATGTATTGAACATCTGGTGAGGGAGGGGAAAAGAGGGGAACATTTGGAACAGAAGGTTTTGCTAGGGTCAATTTTGAAAAATTACTCATGCATATGTTTTGTAAATAAAAAGCTTTAATAAAAATCATAAGATTATTTCAATAGATGCAGAAAAAAGCATTTGACAAAATCCAACACCCATTTCTATTAAAAACACTAGAGAGTATAGGAATAAATGGGCTTTTTCTTAAAATGATCAGTAGAACCTATTTAAAACCATCAACAAACATCATATGTAATGGGGACAAACTAGAACCATTCCCAATAAGATCAGGGGTGAAACAAGCCTGCCCACTATCACCATTACTGGTGATACACAGTATTGTATTAGAAATATTAGATTTGTCAATAAGAGAAGAAAAAGAGATGAGAAGAATTAGAGTAGATAATGAGGAAACTAAATTATCTCTCCTTGCAGATAATATAATGGTATACTTAGAGAATCCTAGAGAATCAACTAAAAAACTACTAGAAACAATCCCTAGCTTTAGCAAAGTTTCAGGATACAAGATGAATCCACAGAAATCATCATTTCTATATGTTACCAACAAATTCCTGCAGCAAGAGATAAAAAATTCCACTTAAAATAACTGCAATATAAAATATTTGTGAGTCTACCTGCCAAAACAAAGTCAGGAAATATATGAATACAATTATAAAACACTTTCTACACAAAGTTAGATCTAGTCAACTAGAAAAATATCAAACGCTCATGGGTAGACCAAGCAAATAGAATAAAAATGACAATACTACCTAAAATACTCTACTTATTCAGTGCCATACCAATTAAACTCCCAAGAAATTATTTTATAGATCTAGAAAAAATAATAAAAAGCTCATCTGGAAGAACAAAAGGTCAAGAAATTCAAGGGAATTAATGAAAAAAAATGCAAACGAAGGTAGCCTAGCTGTACCAGACCTAAAACAGTATTATAAAGCAGTGGTTCTCAAAATCATTTGGTACTGGCTAAGAAATAGAGTAGTAGACCAGTTGAATAGGTTAGGTTCACAGGACAAAATAGTTAATAACTATAGTAATCTAGTGTTTGATAAACCCAAAGACCCCAGCTTATGGGATAAGAGCTCACTATTTGATAAAAACTGCTGGGAAAATTAAAAATTAGTATTGCAGAAACTAGGCATTGATCCACACCAAACATCTTATATCAAGAGGTCAAAATGGGTTGTTGATTTAGATATAAAGAGTGATATTAAAAACAAATTAGAAGAACATAGGATAGTTTACCTCTTAGATCTGTGGAGAAGGAAGCAATTTGTGGCCAAAGAAGAACTGGAGTTCATTATTGAACATGATATAGATAATTTTGATTATATTAAGTACATTGATTATATTTTGTACAAATAAAACCAAAGAAGACAAGAGTAGAAAGAAGGCAATAAACTGGGAAAAATTTTACATTCATGGGTTCTGATAAAGGCCTCATTTCTAAGCTATATAGAAAATTGACTCAAATTTATAAGAATTTAATCCATTCTCCAATTGATAAATGGTCAAAGGATAGGAACAATTTTCGGATGAAGAAATTGAAACCATATGTAGTCATATAAAAAAATGCTCTAAATCATTATTGATCAGGGAAATACAAATTAAGACAACCGTGAGGTATCACTATACACCTCTCAGATTGGCTAACATGATAGGAAAAGATAATGACTAATGTTGGGGAGTTGTGAACTGATCCAACCATTCTGGAGAACAATTTGGAACTGTGCTCAAAGTGCTATCAAACTGTGAAGCAATGTTTCTACTAGGCTTATATCCCAAAGAGATCTTAAAGGAGGGAAATGTGCAAAAGTGTTTATGGCAGCCCTTTTTGTAGTATCAGGAAACTGGAAACTGAATGGATGCTCATCATCTGGAGAATAGCTGGATAAGTTATGGTATGTGAATGTTATGGTAAATTGTTTGGTAAGAAATGATGAACAGGATGATTTCAGAGAGGCCTGGAGAGACTTACATGAACTGATGCTAAATGAAGTAAGCAGAACTAGGAAAGCATTGTATATGGCAACAACAAGATTATATAATAATAAATTCTGATGGAATGGCTTTCTTCAACAATGAGATGATTGAGGCCAATTACAATGATCTTATGATGAAGAGCCATCTATATCCAGAGAGAGAACTGTGGGAACTGAATGTGTATCACAACATAGCATTTTCACTCTTTTTGTTGTTTTTTGCTTGCATTTTTTTTCTTTCCCATTTTTTATCTGATTTTTCTTGTGCAGCACAATAATTGTATAAATATATCTATATCTGTATCTATATATACATACATTGGATTTAACATATATATATTTAACATGTTTAACATATATTGGACTACTTGCCACCTGGGGGAGGTGGTAGGGGGAAAAGGGGTAAAAATTTGGAACACAAGGTTTTGCAAGGGTCATTGTTGAAAAATTATCCATGCATATGTCTTGAAAAGAAAAAGCTTTAAAAATAAAAAAATAAAGATATAAAATTTGGATGGAGGTCATAAAGGGCAAATCAGAGACAATGAAATGCATAGGGGAAGCTCTTTAAATTTAAAAGAGGCATTTTACACCATGGAAAGGATTTGGCATTGATAGTCCACCTGAAATTAGTGAATATAATGAATTAATCCAGGGACTCAGCTTGCTTAGATATCTTTGTCCCCAGTTATTCATTTGAATAAGACTGAATCAGGAATTTGGGAAATATAACTAGGCTTGTCACCATCAGGAAGGGTGGGATTTCTTCTTCAAATAACTACTCTGTCAGACTTGGGTAAGACGTCAACTTAAAAAAACCAAGGTCTCCCATTGCATTCAGGGAAATAACCGAGTAGCCCTGATCTATATTTTCTATATAAAGAGAGAAACAGAGAGACAGAAAGAGACAGAGACACAGAGAGGCAGAATATTTGCAGTAGTGTGGAACACTATTGATCTGGAAATGCTCCATACTGACAAACAAACAGACAATTGGTTTATAATTATAAAAAGAAGTCTAAGAGGATACAGAGAAGTTGAGTAACTTTCCCACCCTCACAAAGCTCTTATGTGCCCTCCATATGTTAGTCCATTTCTGAACTATTGTGTTCATTATTAGCACATTTTGGAGAAGATATTGAAAACCTGAAATATACCCAGGATGGTGAAAGATCTTAAGCTAACAACATAAAAGAATCGGTTTCAGCAAATAGAAATATTTATTTTAGAGAGAGCCCTTTAGTATGGGTGTAGGTGCTGGGCCATATCTTCTTGACTTCTAGGAGGTTTTCTAGTTCTGAATCTCAAACTTGATGACATGTTTTTAATGTGGTAAATATCAAAATTTATATAAAATGGATTTTAAAAACACCCTGCATTCCTGAAAATTTATAATTTGTTAGTATGCTAGTCTAACTTTTAAATTGGAAAATGTTTTAATGTTTCCAGTTACCTGGTTATAGAATTCAAGACATACTAGACTGAGCATAAGATCTGGAGTATATTTCTCTTTCTACTATTAACTATTTCCCTCATATAGTGCAATATGTAGGGTTCAGCCTTGATTTCTCCACCTGTAAAATGAAAGAGACTTGAACTGAAATGATCTCATTTTCTTTCTACCTCTAAAATTATAAGAATCTGTGACTGCGGTATATAGAGTATTTTAGAAAAAAAATAGATATTCACATCTACATAGTATGCCAATTTGCAATTTCTTATAAATCAAATACCCAATCTGCTTTTAAGCACTTTGTTTTTAGTACCACCTTCACTTTGGGGTCTAATTTAACTGTAGCTAATCCACTCTCTTGCCAGAAATGCTTTTCCTATTGCAGCTAATAAAATCCTATTTTATGCTTCTCCTTATTTGCTGCTCAAAAGGTCATTAAAATCCATTTTGTACAATGTTCCCTACTTTCTTTGTCTTTTCATTTTCTTTTATCAGAATCTATCCCATTCAAAAGTGAAAATGGCATTCTGCTATAAATGTGACCTTGGAGAAGGAGGTCTACTTCAGCTAAAGAACTAGATTATGTTCAATCTTAGACAGTTACCTTTGGGTTTATGTCTCTTTTAACAGATTCAGGACAGTTAAAACTTCTTAAAACCTTTGTACTTTCTAGTTGCTTTTTCAAAGTCAATTCAAAGATGATTAATTTCGAATATTAATTTGGAAGTTTAGATGATCACTGCTCCTTTCTTAAGTATTTTGTCCACAGTACTGGAATATTTATGATGATAATATCAATTCTACATAATAAAATTAAGCATCAGGCTGGGATAGAGAACATAAGAATTGTAGAACACTTAGTAAAAGAAATGTCACTGAAATCCTTTTCTTTCATTAAGGATCACCTTAGTTTTCACCTTTTCAGTGAAATCTTCCCAAATTCTACCAGTTTAAGATGATCTTTCCTTAAATTTTTGAAGAGCATTTTGTCTGGATCTTTCCTATGACTCATCTCATTTTTGCTTGTTATTATAATTGTTTGGGTACATGTTGTCTCAATAAACAAATAAAAAAGGATTTAATAAGTACCTAACATTCCATGTACTGTGCTGGGCATTGGAGATAAAAATGCAATGAATGAATCACTCTCTACTTATTAATAGCTTACACTTTAAAGGGGGGAGAGCAGAGATCTATATGTATATAAATATGATAATATGTTGACATATGTGTACATATCACAAATATAAAATTACATATAAAAGACTAAAGACAAAGTAGTTAAATAACTGTAAATTACAATATTAAATACCACAAATAGATAATAAGTGTTAGCACTTATTACCTTTGCATCCTAGGCATGTAATACATTACTTTGAATATAACAAGTAGTTTATACTTAAGATTTGCTTTCTGAACAAGACAGATTGCTTAGAGGTCAAGATTGAAGAATGAAATCTGTAGTGTTCCATTTTCAGCCTCACAATGTTGAGGGAAATTAAGGCAGGACTCTAGCATGTATGTTGGAACCTCTGAGGCAAATTTATGAATAGACATCACCAAGAGACAGCCAGGATGGGTAGATATGGGTCAGCTTTATTGGCGGAAACACTCTGTTAGATCACAGGTTTATTAACATATCTGAGAATGTGCACTTATAAAGATGGTGGTGATGGTAATGATGATGATGATGATATCTTTTCTAATGTACTTCAATTCACTAAAAATATCAATTTCAAATGAGCCCCATTTGTTATGTTTGCATGACTCATAGACTAGATCAAGGGAACAACGTAAAAACTTTCTAACTAGATTTCAGTGAGGCATTTGAAAAAGTTTGTCAAGTTCATATTGTATATGCTATAGAAAAATATGTTAAAAGAAAGTACCATTATTATCCCCAGTGACTAAAATGAATAAATACATCAGAGGCTGCTCTTGAGTTTTAATACTGAATAGATCTCTCTGGGAGTTTACACTCAGGTGAAGGAAGATGACGGAACATGAGTTCATAGAATTATAGTTTAACACAATGGCTAACTAGGTACCATGCAGTTTTGTCCACAGGGCTGGTAATCTGTTCTTGTCCCTTCCCTTTACCAGTCCTCATAATTTACTCAGATTCAGCATGGGGAGACTGACCTATCAGCCAGGGAACAGGTTTCCCCTTCCCCATCTCCTACCTTTTTATTAGTTATTGGCTTGTGTTTCCATGTTGACTACTCTGTGAGAAGTTGCTAGTGGTAGAAATTCTCCATTATCTAATGTCAACCATCATTTAAAACTATTAGCTCCTTTTTCCTGCCATGTGTTTCATGCATCAGACTATTCTCTGTCCATTGAACATGCTCTGCATTCTCATACACTCAAAGAAGGACAGGTAGCAGTATCATGGATACATTTCTGTTCACTTGTGCTCTTATTAGAATTATATTCAAATTTCTTTTCTTTATAAAAATCTTTTGAAATCGCGTGTCCACTTCATGAACATTAGTTTATTTAAGCCTATATAAATATACATATTTTTGGGTAGCTAGACCTATCTAATCCACATATCCAAATAGTCAGGTATAAATGTACCATTTGTATATCAATTATTTCATTTGACACATTGATCATTCATGAACATATTAGATATTAATAAAGTTTAATTTTTCTTTTTGAGAGCATATAAAATTAATACATATACATAAAATTCTAATATTTCCTTTACATACAGTGTCTGACACACAATAAAGGCCTCAAAATATTATAGATTTACACCCCCTCTAATACTATTATTCTACAAATATGGTATGGACACCCCATTTTTGAGACCACTTCTCTAAGGTACCTCTAGCATGTTTTAGGTAACATTAATCATATCAACCTTATTACGGTTGTGACTAAAAACCTCCAGAAGTCTCTGGAAGTGAAGAAGTTTGACAAGAAATTAGGATCTATCCCTGAAGTGTGTTTAAAAATAAATCAGACTCATTGCAATCTCAGGGTAAAGGAATTCAAAAAAGATCATTTCTCATAATTCCCTACTGTGAATTAAGTCTATATTGGTCATACAACTAAATTGGCAGGAACAAAGCTAAGCATCTCTGGTTCGCTAATGTCTAATCTAAAGGAGTCATTAATCCCCATTAGAACAAATAGGATATGCTACTGTTAATGAAGCTTACTTTAGCTGCAGGTCTACCCTAGGGTAGTGGGGGGAGCTTCAGCTGCCTTTTAAGGTCTGCAATTTGCCAATAACCTTGGCTTTGCTACTCCATTTCATTCTTCCTCTCTCTCATTTGTGTTCATTTGTAGCTGACCATTCATTCACCAACTGTCTGTTTTTATTATCCTATCTCAAATATTTTTTTTAAGAATACATCAGAAAATGTCATAGAGATGTCATTTTAACAACTATGATCTTCTAGAAGATCCAGTCCCAGGGGTTGGGGATTCATTGGCAACATCTCACATTAGGTTTATCCAGAATAAAGAATTTTCTACAAAGCCCCTCTTGAAAAGAAGAATACACAGACATCTGCAGTTTTGATTTATTAGAACTGCATAAAACATATTGGGCTTTACCTGCAAACAGTGAACCTTCCTGCATGAATCTGATGTGGAACTGCATCGCTTTTATAGTCTATTAATTTTAAACACCTGTGGTTTTCCCAGATAATTGCCATTCCTATCCAACACATCTGGATCCTGTGTGTTAATCAATAATTATTTGATTACACTGTTATGCCTTTTATGCTAATTAAGCTTTGGAAACAATGTAATTATGCTGCTTTTGAAATAACTTGTTTTTAGTGCAAACTATTTATAATATTATGCATTCATAATTCATATGTAATTCTATATTATATGCACAGATCTAATATGAACAATTAGATTTTCCCCACACACACACACAACATGTATGTTTCTTGCTAGGTTCATTATCTAAGAAAACTGAAGTATTTATTTTATATTTTAAGTAGAATAATTCTACTCTTTGAAAAGGAAGAACCTGAATTATTTTTTGTTGGTAAGAAAAGGGAGAAAAATGTTAGGGATAGCTAACATTTGTGATTAAAGAAGAAGGATGCAAAATTATTTCTTGAATTATTAATTTTTTCGAGTGACCTGGTCTGATGGAAAGAACTATAATTGATGTCAAGATGCCTGTAACTCTGCCTAGAACTGGTATGAATTTGGAAAAATCATCTATCCTCTATGGGATTTACTTTCTTGTATAAAATGAGAAATTGAGAATAGATGATTTCTAAGGTCCTTTCTGCTTTAAAAATCATAAGGAATCATAAGGAATAAGACACATTACATTTTAAAAGAGAATAATATCTTATTCATTAATAACAGTATGCCCTCAGCTCTGAAGTCAGGAGGACCTGAGTTCAAATTTGATCTCAGATACTTAACACTTCCTAGCTGTGTGACCCTGGGCAAGTCACTTAATTCCAATTGCTTCAGGAAAAAAAAAATAACACTAGGTCCACTACTGAATTTTCTAAGACAAATAAAATAATTCTTCATTTTAAGTACTACTGTGATGTCTTACCATGACATAGTGATAACCCTAGATTCTCAAAAGTATATCAGTGAAGTGCAATTCTGGAAAATCTTATCAACTTTAAAAGACTACAGTTTATAATGTTTTTTGATCCTCTAGCAGGGGTGCTCAAACTACGGCCCGCGGGCCAGATGCAGCAGCTGAGGATGTTTATCCCCCTCACCCAGGGCTATGAAGTTTCTTTATTTAAAGGCCCACAAAACAAAGTTTTTGTTTTTACTATAGTCAGGCCCTCCAACAGTCTGAGGGACAGTGAACTGGCCCCCTATTTAAAAAGTTTGAGGACCCCTGACTAAAGATTATTATAGATAATTATATAAGGTCTATTTACTAGAAGAATGACACTTTGATGATGATGTTCACATGTTTTTAACTATTCCTGTAAACTAGTTTTTAAGGAACTAGTTCCAATCTTAACATGTAGAGTAGAATGAAGGTCAACCAAAGCCACTGGGAATAAAAATGTGTCTCCAGGACATTGGGGACAGGCCTAATGGCTCAGTTTAGAATGCCTGGTACACAAGAATTTCTGGACCTGGTAAAATCAATGATCATTGCCAGTCTTGTAGTTCAAACTCTAAGTGAGGCAATAACCAAAATGAATTTTTTTTTTTGCAGAAACTCTTCCATTTTTGATGTTTATTTGAAGATATTCTGAAAATGAACCAAATACAACATGATTATCATTTTATCAAAAGTCTTTTCTCTCATTAAAATCTTGATGTCTCTGTGACTGGTCAAAATTTCAAAGAGGGAGATTTCAATGGAAAATGAGCATTCCCAATTCATCTCAGAATTAACCTTCCTCCCGGAGTAGAAGTTCTTTGCTAGCGTACTGTTAATCTATAAAGTAAGTTATAATTATTCGAATAGATAGCTATCTATTCCATATCATAGGGGTCAAAGCATGGCTCCCCTGCAATCTGGGGAAAATATATATATATATATATATATATATATATAAATTTGGCCCTCCTTTCATAATGGAGAAGTCTGAATTTTCTTTTTCTTTCTGTAGTATTTATAGTGTCTTATCATAAAATGTGGGTTAAGTATTTGGTCATAGGCTCCGTGACATCTGCTGGATATTGTGAATCACCTGCAGCTTCTGCAAAACTCTCTTCAAATTCCAATTTAATTTCTTATGTCAACTTGTGATATATCAAAACTGATGGGGAAAGTAATGATGTAGAAGGGATAGTTGTAATTGGTTGTTTTTGTAACATTTCTTTCTATGTATTTTTGAGGAGGGATTCATAGATTGACAGATTGACAGAGGCCACACTAAACAGTAAAGAACTTTTATTCTAGACTCATTATGACTCAGACATATGAAGTCCAGTAGTTATTGCTATATGCAGCTATGTGGAGCAGTAGATTGAGTGCTGGACCTGGAATCTGGAAGACCTGAATTCAAATCTAGGTTCAGGCACTAGTTATGTGACCATGGACACAGAACTTAATTTCTATTTGTATCAGTACATTTATCTGTAAAATGGGGATAATAGTAGTACCTACTTCTCAGGGTTGTTGTGAGGATCAAATGAAATAAATTGTTATTTTGGAAGCAATCAGGGTTAAGTGACTTGTCCAGGGTCACACAGCTAATAAGTTATCTGAAACCAGATTTGAACTCAGTGTCTTGACTCCATGCTCAGCACTCTATCAGCTGTATCACCTGGCTGCCTCAGATGAATTTAAGTTATAAAGCATTTTTCTCTGTGTCTCTGTCTCTGTCTCTTCTTTTGTGCTATATTGTGTGCTTGTATGTGTGTATGTGTCTGTGTCACCTCATCTTATACTAATTACTTTACCAGAAAACAGTTTTTGAAATTAATAGAAAAAATTATAGGTATGACCTGGTACCTCAGTGGATAGAGCACTGTGTGTAAAATCAGGAGTTCAAATCTGCTCCTGGGCAAGTTACTTAATCTGATTCCTATTTCAATGCCATACATTATAGTATATCCCATTTTGTGATAGTTTTGCCTCAGTCTATCTGGTTTGTTTTTTGATATCTCTTGACAAATCTCCCCTTGCGACAGCAATTCAAATGTCATTATGAAGAAAATATATATTCTAGTTGATCCAAAACTCAACAGAGTTAGAAAGATCTGGGATCTTAATTTGGCTTTGATCCACAAGCAAGACATCTGACTTCTCTGACTCCCATTTTTCTCATCTATAAAATGATAATAGTAACATAAGAGTTCCCTTACCAGTATTGCTTTGCGTACATAGCATTTTGCAAATTTTAGACTAAATCTGTAATTTTTAAAACATGAGGAACTCCTCCCAGTGAAGAAAGTCTAGCAAGGCAGCTTGGCATTTGTTTTACAATTTATATTTTAAGATCAGTTTTAGGTTAAGTGACTTACCCTGCTAATTTAGCCTATATGTATCAGAGGCAGGGTTTAGACTGAGGGTTTTGGGGACAGGAGAACAGCTCTCTCTGCATTGTTCTGTGCTGCTTCTTAAAATTTAAATTGATGGTATGTGCCAATCACTGCCAGAATCACCATCATTCTTATTCTCATCACATTTCTACAAAAATTCAAACTAAATGACAACCAACAAGGAAAAATCAGGCCAAGTCACAGTCACAACCTATGTATCAGTCAAAGCAGGATCCCAACGTGTCATTTATGAAATACCTGTTAGAGTTTTCAGAACCATTTGAAAAATAAAATAAAATAGATAAACGGGAGATGAATGGACAAGATGATAGCTTACTGTACCACAATGTTGAAGTGGCTTTCTTTTATTTCATGCCTTTAACATGTCTCTATAGTTGAGCTTGCAGGTCAGCATCTCAAGAGTGGCCCAACTGGGCATAATGAGGAGCAATTGGATGAAAATGAAAAGAAGCAAGGGCAATTTGGGACTGATGAACAGGCCCATTTCCTAGTAGGGAGCTTGATTATGTTGGAGGATGGTTTCTTATTGGAAGTGATTGCAGACTCATCATTTGCTTCACTTGCAGCTAGATCAGGCAATATGCTCAAGGATGATAGGGAGCCTTAGATTAAATGGGCAGTACGATGAAAATAATGACTGAAAATAGATTTTCTCCACTTTACTTTCAGGTTATTTAAAATACATAAAGTTTAAACCTAACATAGGGCTGCCTCTATCACACAGGAATATCATACATACTGACCCAAATATGTATTTATTATAGGAGAAGAGAGAATTAGTGATGGAGTAGACAGAGAGTCAGTCTTAGACTCAAGAAGATCTGAGTTGAAATCTGGTTTCAGATACTCTGTGACCTTGTGTAAAATCATGTAACCTCTGTTTACCTCAGTTTCCTCATTTATTAAGTGTGGGTAATTATAGAAATACTTCCCAGTGTGGTTGCAAGGATCAAATGACATAATTAAAAAGTACTTAGCATAGTGCCTGTCTAGAGTAAGTAATTAATCAATGACTAAATATCTATCCAAAGATTGACACTATAATGATGTTCACTGTGACATATACTATCACTATCACATCATAAGAACATATATATCTAAGCTGGTAAAAATTTTGATTTTGCATTTGGATTTGGAAAAATTTGGATCTTATTTTTAAGTTTTTCTTTCCGAAACCTCTCCTCACCAACCAATACATACACAAAATCAGTGTTTTTTTTTTAATTAGATTTCTGGTCCTGTGTATGCAGTCCACAAAAAATTACTTGTCAATTATTTGGCTAATTTCATTTGAGAAGCCAAGTGGTACAGTGAATGTAGTACTATATTAGGAATCAATATACTTGGATTTGAGTAACTACTCTGCTACTTGCTCATTATATGACTTTGGAAAAGTCATATTAGTTTTCTAAGCCTCAGTTTTCTCATCTGCAAATAATGAAAACTACTTATATTTCCCAACAAATGCTGGGAAAAATCCAGTGAAATAATTAGATGAAATGTTGAATAACTGTAAAGTAGGATGAAAACAGATTTTATTAATTATATTAATTACACATATCCACTTGCATGTCAACACTGATAAAATAAGGCAGATAATTACACTTTCTTCATATTAGTAGATGCTATGCAGATAACATCACTTAGTTACTGTCAGAAATCCAATGTAAATTGGCATGAGGTAAGGTTTTTAGTAGCCAATAACCACAGTAGAGGCTGTGGCTGACTGAGAATTCTGATGGGACATTGGTTCATGCCAAAATCATCAATGATAGATCAAGCAGAGCAGGAAAGAAGTCAAAAACATCAGATCCCAATGAATCAGAGAAACCAAAATTAAATATTCTTGAGAGAATCTGATCAAGCCAAGCATGATACATCAATTGGGGAAAAGAAGTCAAAAAACATGGGGGCCCAAACCATGGAGTAGATGGAGAAAAAGTATATTATGCACCATGGTCCCTGAGAAGATTAATTGTTTAATGACAAAAAATATTGCTCTATAACCTTCTTTTGATAGGATATGGGATATCAATGGCACCCAATGGGGTATCTTATAGAAAACACTTAGCATAAAGTTGTTTTCCTGACAGCTGCAATCAAAACACAATAGAATTAGTCAGATTCTCAGTCCTGAAAGTTATAATCCTCTCTCTAGTTTTTACAAAACTGAACAATAAAATGTAAAATAACATACATTTAATTCAATTCCACAAACACATCTTGAGCACCTACTGTGTGTAAAGAACCATATTTAGTAGCAGTGAAGTTGGGGAGAGAAAAACAAATTTAGTTCAAACAAGCTAGCTCATGGAACTTACAATCTAGTCTATGCAATGAACATTTGCTAAATCTCTACTATGTTTCACACGTTGTTTTAGGCCTAGTGACTACAGAGATGAAAATAAAATTATATCTTCCCTGAACAAGGTTACATTCTAATGTGGAAGAAACAAAATGTACACAGAACGTTAAATAAAAATATAAAAAAAGTAATTTCCAGGCAGAAGACACTAATTATTTACTGGGTACAGAGGAGAATTAGGAAAGAGAAATTGGCAGTTAAACTGAGCTTTGAGTTAGAGATTATGTGTTCAGGTGAGTCAGAAATGATACAATGGCATCTTAAGGTCTCTCTGAAGAACTTTGGAATTGTGTGACATGGAAGATACTTCCATAGGACCAGTCAGCATGATGTGCCCTCATCAAAAAAGGTGCTATGCTCTATGATCAAAGCAAAATTGAAGTATCTCAAAAGAAACACATGATGCACAATTTTAGAATCTCCAATCCAAATGTTCACATGGACTATTTGTGCCTGACTTGTGGTAAAGCATTCTGAGTTCCTATTCTGATCAGTTACAATTGAACACACTCTAAATAATGATGCTATTTTTATCCTCTTTGAGAACAAAGGGCAATTAACCAACCAACCAACTAAATATTTAATATCTAGTTGGTGATGTGGGACTAGAGCTTGAAAGAGACTAACTAGATATAAAATATGGATTCATCTGCTTAGTGATGGTAATTAAATATATTTATACATATGTATATGTATCTATATAATTATGAAAAGTGTAATCTCATATATGTACATGTGTATGATTAGCATTTTCCCTCAACATTCTTAGGTATGTATATATGCATGCATGTATGAATGTATGTATGCATGTTGAAGTCTCCTAGTATGAAGGCAGGGTTTGGGAAGGAAAAAAAAATTGTAAAGAGGTATTGACTTCATCAAGTAAGGAATGAGAATGGTCT
Organism: Sarcophilus harrisii; assembly: GCF_902635505.1. Lineage (NCBI taxonomy): Eukaryota > Metazoa > Chordata > Mammalia > Dasyuromorphia > Dasyuridae > Sarcophilus > Sarcophilus harrisii. The sequence goes on from NC_045426.1 coordinate 458,861,899, forward strand.
AGATGCCTATAAAAACAGTTATTTTGATTCAGTGGTAGATATGAATTGCATGAATTTCTAAGGATGAGAAGTTATTGAGTGTTGGAGATAGAGGGATAATCTGGAAGTGGCTATGGGGAGCAATGAATATTATAATTCTCCCTCTTTGACTAGTGATTTGAGAAGAATGATAGCCAGTAAGAAAAAAGTTATCCAGAAAAACTGTCATCAGAGGGGAGCCAAGTTTTAATAATAGCTAAAATAGGAAAGGGGTGAGAAGAGAATATTAGAATAAAGAGAAATTTGTTGCCTCTGAAAGAAACATTCTAGAGGGCATAATGGAAGGAATGAAATACATTTGATTGGAATATTGGGGTGGAAGGTTTGAAAGGTTGGAAATAGAGAATGGAGTTCTGGGGGATGGAGAATAGGATTTGGATGATGACCTACAGAGGTTCCAAATCATCGTTTGAAAATATTCATCACTGAGTGAAAGATGCCACTCCTTTTCTCAGAGGAGGTTGGAAATTGGGTTGGATATAAGTACAGCACAGGATGTAAGGCAAATGGCCAGCTGGGAGAATCAAGATCATTCCTCATCTTTCCTCCAAAGGTTGGTGATTAGTTAGTAAACTCTGCAGTAGGAGATGAGTCCTACTCTCTATCAATTTTCTACTTTCTTTTCTCTCAAGAGATGAAAAGAGGAGTCAGTAGGAGATAGAAAGCTGGAGTCTAAGAGAAAGTTGCTCTTTTTTTGTTCTAGGTATTCTCTACATCCCAGTTGGGTTATCAGTCTGGTGGCAGGAGATGAAAGTTCCCTTATGCTGGTACAGATGAAAGTCACTTAACTTAACCCCTTGCTACTTTCTCTGAGGATTCCCAAGCATCAGGAGATAGAAGCCAATCTTCTTCTTCTCACCTATAGATGAGGTGGGTACAGCAGGGAGTAAAAGTCTCTAGGGCACAGTAAAGTAACTTTGGACCAGAGAGAATTTGGCCAGGATTTTTTTTTGCCATTTTCCTTCAAGGAACATAAACCACAGAAGATAGAAGATCCCTAGTCAGATAAAAGTACTAGAAATCTTGTCCTCTTTGGATACTGATGAACTCTGCTAAGTGTGGCAATATGTTGGGAAGCAATATTATTCCTGAATTACAGACATTCCTAATTGGAGATGTAATTCTGATATGTAACCTTGTACCATGCCTATCGTCATGAAAGGTTGAGAAATTTATCTAAGAGATGAAGAAAAACATGCTTCATTGACTTCAGAACATGTTTAATTTACATCCCATTGAAAATCCACCAGCTATTATTAAGGCCACACTTAGAAAAATGAACTCTTTGCCAAAGGTGCATTTAACATTCCTAGCAATAAAAATGTAGTTTCATAATTATTGAAAGAATATGTGCTAAAATCTTAGAAATCTTATAATCTTGCATTTCAATAAATTTAATTATTTAATTTTGTTCCAGGTAATTTGCACACTATTATGTTGGGATAATATTTAAAATTTAACAATATACAAATTCTTGGTATAAACAAATACAACTCTCCTGCCACTCAATGTCAGCAATAAGTATTCATCAAGATTTAGTATTTATCAGGTAATGTGCAAAAGATTGGAGATAAAAGGAATGACAATGACCTTGTACTTTCAAGCAACTCACCTAATGGGGGAAACAGCATGACAACCCCCTACATATATATATAAAACAAATATAATGTAAATGAGGAATAATCTCAGAAACATGGTACCAGCTATGAGCAAGACAAGAAGAAGCATTGTAAAGAAGATAAGCTTTAAGCTAAGGCTTGAAGGAAGAGACACAAGGAGGTGGAAATGAGAAAGGAGAGCATTCTAACATGTAGACAACCAGTGAAATGGAAGGGAGTTTGGAGCTGTGATGTTGTGTGAGAGGATCATGAAGCAGGCTAGTGTACCTGAACCTGAGAGTGCATAGAAAAAAGTAGATTATAAGAATAACAAAAAGGAAGATACCAGGTTGAGAACATTAAAATGCCAAATAGAAAGCCTTATATTTGATTATCTAGGTAATAGGAAGTTATTGGATTTTATTGAAAGTATGTGTACATGTATGTATGTGTCTGTGTGAGAAAGAGACAGAGAGAGAGAGAAAGAGAGACAGACAGACAGACAGACACAGAGAGGGAGAGACAGAAACAAAGAGAGAGGGAGGGAGAGAGAGACAGAGAGAAAGAGAAAGAAAAAGAAAAAGAGAGAGAGAGAGAGAGAGAGAGAGACAGAGAGAGAGAGGGAGAGACTGAGAGGAGTGAGAGGGGGGAGAGAAAGAGGGAAGCAGAGAAGGAGAGGGAGAGAAAGAGAAAGAGAAAAAGAGAAAGACAGACACAGACACAGAGAATGAGATACACAAAGAGAATTAGACTTGTGCTTTAGGAAAATCATCTTGACTGATGTGAAGCTGATTGGTTGATGAGCTGAAATGAAGAGAAAATTGAGGAAGGAAAACAAGATAAAGACCACTGCAAAATGATCTTAGTCCAGGGGATAAATGATGTATGTCTGAACTAGGATTCTGATAGTGTGAGTAGAGAGAAGGGAATATGTTGTGAAAGTAGAAACAACCAGATTTAGCGAGAGATTGGATATGTGAGGCTAGTTAAAGTGAGGAATAGAGGTGACTGGAAGGGTGACAGCTAACAGGGCTGCCCATTGTTCATACTGCAATAGCTTATATTTTAAACCAGTTTTAGATAGAGTTCAAAACTCATTTATGATAAAATTCTTTTTATGTGTGAGTAAAAGAGCCCATTCCCTCAGAGCAGATGTGGTACAGAGTGAAAAGAGTAAGGTATTTAGAGTGAAAGGATTTGGATTCATATCCTGTTTCTATTACTTACTACCTATGTAACTTTGGATAGTCACTTCTTTTGTGTGTGTGAGGCACTTGGGTTAAGTGACTTGACTAGGATCACTCAGCTAGTAAGTGTTAAATGTCTGCTCTTCCTGACTTCCTCAAGGGTTAGTACTCTATCTACTATGCAATCTAGCTTCCCCATTATTTAATTTCTTTAGGACTCAGTTTCCTCACCTGTGAGATGGGAATATTGAATTAAATGACCACTTAAATCCTTTCCAGCTTTGAAAGCTGAAATTGCAGTGATTCAAAGGTCTAAAGTAGTCCTTATGTACCTTTAGAAAGGAGGATAAGGAGGATACCCCTTTAATAAAAGGTACTAATTTATAGCTAAACATCTAGTCGATTTCTTGAAAGATTAATTTAAATATCTAATGTGCTCCGAGTTCTTTCCCAGAATTTCCATTGTCAAAGATAGGAAAGCCTACCTATTAATAATAGGATAAAAGCGCTGCAGGCTGATAATGGTCTGTATGCCACCAACTCATGTATTTTTTAAGAGTTCAGTCCACTGGATTAAAGGCATATAATGGCCCATTAAGAAACATTACATCTGATCATTTTTTTTAATGTGCTTGCTAATATGTGTTAAATAGTTAGTCACTTTTTAAGTGAGATACCACTTTATGGTCCATGCAGCTTCCAACTTTGTCTATCTATCATTGATCCATGTAAGTGCCCATCTTTTGTCCTAGTAAGTATAAGGGAAGCAGAAATCCATTAAGGGAATACAAAAAAGATCACAGGTGTCATGTGGTTTGATTGCCAATGAAATGTACGATTTCTATAGGGTGTTTCAAAAGTCATGGCTATTCAAGCTTGAAACTTCACTAATAGTTCTGGGTATCCTATATATTCTTTGGGGAAATTGTTGCTTTGACGGCAAGATGACTTCTCTAGAATTGTTCCCATCACAATCTTCAGCTCAATTGATGAATTTCATGGTGTAGTTTCACAATTTTGCCTCTTGCTCACAATTGGTAGCTAATAGGTTGGACTCGTTGGGTGGGGGGGATCTCTCAAGTAATCACAAAGACACACAGTTGTCTTAGATAGTCAGATAGATAGGACAGCTAAAATAAACCTAATTAGTCAGTTTGCTAATTATGAAGTTGTTTCTTCCCCTTTTCTTCCAAATAATCCCATCTTGATTATTTCATTTCTTCAGGACATGACATAATGGACAAGAACATAGCCAGGGTCAGGGATAAGCATATTCACACAGTCATTTTGTATCATAGGTACATTTCTAATTTCATGGCAAGAAGAAAATAATGTCAAAAACTGGTAACTTTATGTCTGTATTACTAATAATCTTACTTTTGAGTTTCATTTAAAATTACTTTACTCCCTTTCTAGGGCCATCTTTACATTTCTGTATATTCCTATTCAGCATGATTTGAAAAAAAAGTTTTGTCAAGAGCAAATGGTAAATTGGAATCAATAACCCAACTTGATGGTCAGAGTAAAAAAAAAAACATATATCTTAAGACATATATTTTAGACTGACAGACTTGAGCTCAGGAGTTCTTGACTGCAATATACAAAGCTGATAAAATGTCTGCATTAAGCTTTATGTTAATATGGAGAGCCTCTGGGAGTGGGGCAGGATGGAAGGAGAAATTATGTTGCTTAAGAAAGCATAGATTGTCCAGGTAATAAATAGAACAGATCAAAGCTCTTGGGTTGGTCAGAGTGGAAACTGACTTGTGAATGACCTCTGTACTTGCAGTCAAGGTGGAATAGGAAGATCCAATTGAAGAAACAGAAAAAGAATGTCTTTTTTAATATTTTTTTTTAACTTTCACTTTTGAAGTAATATCAAATTATACCAAATATCAAATACCAAAAATACCAAAATCCCTGAGTCTTCCTCATCTGAACTGTCATAATTTTGTAATTCTTTTATGTACATCACAGAATTTGGAGACCATCTTTTTAAAATTCTCAACTAAGAGAGAATTCATCCTATAAGATCTCCAATAAATGTCTACCTAGTATTTACTTATAGAATTCAACTTTGAACCTTCCTAGATTGTTAATCTCATTGATGTGAGATAAGTCATATGATACCATGTATAGAGACTGGTTTTAAGTTTGAACTTTTTTGACTCTTAGTTTCCTCTGTAATATGTTAAATGGTCACTGCTTCACAAGACTTCTGAGGATCAAATTAGATAATATATAAAAATACTTTGCAAATGTCAAAACATATATAAATGAGAACATTCTTCCTATTATATTTTAACTGGATGCTTGAAGGTAGGGCCAATTATCTATGCTTGTATTTCTCCAAAGGACTTGTATCAAAATGTCAGTGGAACAGCCTTTTGCTACAACAGCGATTCTCTAAGTATGGTCTAGAGAATCCTGGGGATCTCTGAAATCCTTTTAAAGGGTCTACAAATTCAAAAATAGTTTTTGTTTCCAATATGGTAAATGTCTATAAATATAATCCAGATAAACAAAAATACTTCGGAGAGATCCTCAATGATTTTTAATAGGATAAAGATACTGAAAACAAAAGTTTGGGAACCACTGTGCTACAACTTCCAAGAAGCATGTTCCTCCAGCTCACCAGATCTATGAACCTATGGAAGTATATAGTCAGCCCAGCAAGCAACTGGACCAGAGTGGTCGCCACAAATCAGCTTGGGATAACATAGCCAGAATGGCACAGCTTGCATAACCTGCAGAGAATCAAGGGCAACATAAAAGCAGTATGGCACATGGATTAGTTTCATTGTACCTTTCATTCCTGCTGTAAATCACTACTCTGACCTATCTCAAGCATCACTGGAGAACCACCCAATTTCTAGTGATGTGACTATGATCCATTATATTTCTTAATCTCATTTCACTGGAATGAGAGGCTTGTGTGCCAATAAAGACAACCTTGCAGAGGGCAATCTTGTGAGACCTCAGAATAAGGGTCCTTATGTCATGGGTGCTTTGTCCAGTCTAGTGTAGCCTATGCACTCTTTTTCTGAATGTTTTTAAAGAATTAAAGTAGAACACACAGAATTACAAAGGGACCAATTACATCAACATAAAATTATCAACTTTATGGATACCAGGTTAAGAAACTCTATGATAGTGTAAGGGAATTTTCCTTTCTATTCCCACAGGATTCTGTCAATTTGTCTTTTAGATATATCTTTTTAGGTCAGAATTAGACATTAGCACAAGGGAGATGGGTCCTGTTCTTTCATTCCTTATAAGTTGATAACATTGGGGATGGTGGTAGTGGGTGGTAAGATAGATTGAGTCCATTTCTGTCAGGGTTGGCAAAAAGGGTTCAAGAAACTCTTCTGAGCCAATTAGGCTTTCAGGGAAGACAACCATGTGTTAAACTAACTGGGATTATTTAAAACTGAGGCTTTGAAGTTTTCCACTAATATCAGAAGAAAAAAATAACTGGGGAAGAAGGCAACAACCTATTAAGTAGTTGGAATGAAAAAAAAGGTTTATTGAATATTACTGGAAGATTCCAATGTTTTTAATTCTCTCTTTCATATTTTACACTAGAGTAGAGCTTATCATTTCCAGTAATAATGGATTAAAAGCATTCTGAGAAACACACATACAGAGAGAAAGAGAAACACAGAGATAGAGAGAGAGAGAGCTACTTGCCTGTCCACTGAATTGATTTCTAAATTATGTGTAAATGGGATAATATATACCTCACAGATTTATGTCATTAAACAAAATGGACTTTTTTGTTTTCTTAATAGTTAAATTTGATTACTGTTTAAAAAAAGAAAATAAAACCTGTAACTTTGTAACCTTTCAAAATAAAATATATACATGGATATATACATAAACACACACAAATACAGAGTGGTCCAGAAATTTTACTGCAGTGTTAAACTACTAAAGCTTATTTAAGCTATTAAAATTTAAAACTCCATAAAAGACTTTTGGGATGCCCTGTGTATATAGAAAAACTCTTCAGTTTGCATTTGTTGGAAATGAGAACACTTCTGAATTAAAGCCCAGGAGCCAAGAGTCTCATTAAGAAGTCAGTTAATTCCTCTTGTACTATAATTTGTAAATCATTGAGAAATCATTAAAACCATTTTCATCCTGGTTGCCTTTCTGTATTTAATCAGATGAAAATGAAACATGTTATTTGATTTTTAAAATTAAAATAAAATACCTAGTACCCATTAAAAAAAAGGAATGGATGCTTTTTGTTACAGCAAATATAAAAATTTACCCTTCAATAAACTTGTCTGACTCAAGTATAAATCTCTTAAGATGAGATTTTTGTTTAATGACAAAACTGTCATTGGCTCACAACTTTAACTGGCACAGTGGAGAGGATACTTTATTGGACAAGTAACTGGCTGGTTTCTAAAAAGAAGAATAGAAACATATAAGGATATTATATTGTTTAGTGGCTCATAAACTTGCATGGATTCAAATTCCAAACACAAAAGTGAAATGTTTTAGCTTGTTCCACTTTGGAAATGTTCTACCCTCTGAATTCACTAAAATCTCTGAATTGCTATTCATTTGAGCTTTAGTTCCACTCTTATTAAACAGAAGTATCAATATAATAGCAACCAGCTCTCATGCCAGCCTCAGATTCTAAGTTTCTTAGACCTTCTCTTGTTTGTCTCAGGAAGGATTCTTCTTATTTTTTCTTGTGATAGTTGAAATATGAACCTGCTTTATTTCTTGGTTCCCTCAGCCAGAAGAGGTTGGACACCATATTGGAACTTGATCAAATGTATATAAACTATGGACCTGCAGTTTCACTGTGTTTCCAATGTACCTCCACTCTCCTCTCCTAATTATCTATTAAGATCCTTTAGAGGAAATATATTAAATTAACTCTTTATAAAAAATGAGTTTTCCACTGCTACCATAGGCACTATAGGCAAGATATGTGTAGTTTAGGTATTTGATTCTAGTCTTTTACTTTCCCCTTTGAAAAAGCAGGGAAAATAAAGAGTTTGTCTCAAAGGATATGAATGGTGACAGGTTGGACTGATAAGGAAGGGTAAATAAGAAGAGAATGACTAAGAGGGATAGAGATAAGTCGCTTATGGAAAGAAAAAATAAAGATGAAGAAATGCACAGAGTATGAAGATGCAGGCAGCCAAAAGGGATGAATGAAGTGTGCCAATCCATTTAAGAATATTGACAAGAGTGCTTAAGCTTTGAATGAATTGTGCCTGGAAGTAAAGTCCAGAACATAAGTCAACACTTCGTCCTTCTTTAAGCTTGAGAAATAAGAGGGATCAAAGTGGACAACAATCTGTCATAAATACTTGCATATATCTGTCCTAAATGCTTTTATTAAGAAGATAAATACAGATGGACATATAAACAGATAAGTAGAGCATTTATGAAGCACTTAATTTATGCTAGGAACTGTGCCGAGTGCTGGAGATACAGATACAAACATAGAAGATGGTGCCTCACCTTAAGGAACTTATATTTGAATGCAGGGAAAAAAATATAAAGGGTGCTAGAAAGGCAGGAGGAAAAGTACTTGTAGTAGCTTGGTGTGGACATGGTCAAGAAATGGTGTGAATGCTTGTACCCTGGTAAGATAAGGCAAAAACTCACCGATCAGAGGTGAAGATAGTGAAGAAAGTTGAGGGAAAAAATTGATATGATATAAATAGTCAGAAAATTGATAATTATTGATTTGGGTACCATTTACAAATCTCATTTTTATGGACATGTAGAGCCTGATCATGAGCTAGAGTAAATATAATTAATGCCAAATTGAAGGAAAGAATAAAATGAAAAGGTAACATGACATATTATTGAAACAATTCCAAACTAACTTATGTAAACAAAGTATTAACTACTTAAAATGTGAAAGACACAACTAATTGGCACAATGGATACAGTATGGCTTTAAAGTTAGCAACATCTGAATTCAACTCTAGTCTCAGATACTTATTAGCTGTGTGGCTTTGAAAAAAGTCAGTTTTCTCAACTATAATTTGGAGATAAAGATAACATATGCTCCCAGGGTGGCTGTGAGAAAAAAGAAGATAATATTTGTGAAGTGTTTAGCACAGTGCTTTGCACATATTAGATGCCATATAAATTCTATCTAGAATAACATTTGTTAATATTAGAAGAGAACAAATACACAAAACATTATTACTTCCTAAGAAGATCAACTTCTAATTTTAATGAGCTAATTTCATCAGTGAAGTTTTGTACCTGTTTCATTATTTAGCCAGCTCTGGTTTTTAAGGTGTTATTTTCTCCAGTATTTTTTGTGTCTCTTTTACAAAGCTGTTGATTCTCTTTTCATAATTTTCTTTCATCATTCTTATTTCTTTTCCCATTTTTCCTTTATCACTCTAATTTGATTAGAATTTTTTTTTTGCTTTTTCCTTACATATTTTTTTAAATAAAATAAATAAATAAATGAAATAAAATTTTAAAAAAGGCTTTTGTCCAATTTGCATTTTTTTTTCCTTTGAGACTGTTTGTATCTGTCTTCATGTCATTGTCTTTTGAGTTTGTAGCTTAACCTTCTCTGTCAACATCATAACTTTTTATGGTTAGGTTCATTTTTATCATTTGTTCATTTTCCCAGTCTACTTTTTTTCCCCCTGAGGCAATTGGGATTTAGTGACTTGCCCAAAGTCACACAGCCAGGAAGTGTTAAGTGTCTGAGGCCAAATTTGAACTCAGATCCTCCTGATTTCAGGGCTGTGCTCTAGCTGCCCCTCCCCCCAGTCTACTTCTTGACTTTGAACTTTATGTTATAGTTGGGTTCTGCTCACTTGAGAGTGTGTGTGTGTGTGTGTATGTGTGTGTGTGTGTGTGAAGGTACTGTCCCAATCTTCAAAATTTTTAGTACAATTTTTTTCTTTTTGTTCTGGGGGTTTGTAAGTGTTTGATGCTTCCAAGGTGATATTATCCGGGGAAAGGCTTGGTCACTACTTTTCTGTTCTCTGCTCTGTTCCTTATCAAGGAAAGGCCCTTGCTCCCCTGCAGTCATAAATATCACTCCTTTTTGCCCTGGAACTGAAACTGGGTCCCTACTTCCTTGTGATCACATGCACTCCTCTCCCCTGATTCTGTGACCTGGGTTTGAGTGGGTACAAACAAGTTGCTAAACAGCATCTGTTTGTGCACTCAGTAGTAGTACAGAGCTCCCCTGTAACATCCTTCTCACCAGCTGTCCAATTTCCTTACTGTTTCTGGGCTGAGAATTCCCAAAGCTGCTGCTGCTGTTACTTTTACTACTACCTTCAATAACAGTTGGTTATCGCTGCCACACATACTCTAGGCTAGCCCTGACTTCCATGTCACAGACCTTTCCTTCCAATCTCCTAAATTGTCTTGGAGTAGAAAGATGTCTCAGCTCAACTTTTTACTGGCTATGTCACTCCTGAATTCAATTTGAGGCATTATTTCAAAGTTGTTTGAATAGAGAACTTCCTCTACTCCTCCACCTTGGCTCTGCCTATTCAATATTTTTAATGTTTTTCAAATTTTTAGTTGAAGCATTGAGCCAGGTTTTAAATGTCACCATTTTTCTTGTAATACTATATGTTTAGAAAGCATGGAATATCATTATGTCCAAATAATTGAAGTAGAACTTCTTAAGGCAATGGAAAGCTACATGTTAAGAATGAATAGACTTTACTATTCCATTATAGGAACCATGCAGGAGAGCTATTAAAAATAGTTCAGAGACATTACATTATAATAAGGGATCCCTTAAGAGGATGCAATTTTCTTAAGGCAGGAAATATTTTTTCTTTGTATAACCAGAACTTTGCAGTGTCCCACACATAATACGGGCTTGGTACATACTTGTTGATTGATTGTTGAAACTTTCAAGCAATCTTACATGACTTTTACAAATGCATAGAAGACAGCTTGTTGGATGACAACCTTTAAATGACATTTTTCTCTCAAGTAATTTTTAATATCAACAATAGTAAGCACAGTGACATCTTCTTGTAATCTCCATCACTTACATTTAGTTGTGTGATTGTAAACATATTTTCTGGTTCAGTATAATTTGTGAAAGTCTGTTTTTTTCTTTCCTTATAACAATATATAAGATGTATTTGGTCAATATAAGCAAGTAATAATTTCAGAGAAATGGCTGCCTATCAAAAGTAGGTTGACCATATGGTGAGAGTGAATGATAATTGATGAACAACTTATATTCTACATTGATACTCATGAAGGATCAAAAGACCCAGCTTCACACATGGAACATTATTGCTTATGAGATTCTATATCTAACTGTGCAGAAGGTGCTGCATCCAAAAGGTAGAAAGATAGGAACTGGTATGTATTCCATCTGGGTTCTCTGAATAAGAAAAATATGGTAGTCCATTTGGAAAAGAACCAAATTTAAAGCCAAAAGATTAAGATTTAATGCCTACCTCTTGTAATTTGCTAGTTATGACTTTGGGTCAATCACTTAAATCTGATTACCCCAATCTATAGATCTATTAATCATCCTTATCTATAGAATCTGGATAATAATAACACGCATGCTACTTACCTGACAAGGTTGTTGTGAGGACATGGTAAATAATGTGTATAAAGTGCTTTGTAACCATAAAACACAATATAAATGTTGGCTATTAATAAAATGTATCCATTAGCTTACAGCTTCATTTTAGTGGAGGTCTCAGAGCCAAAATCAGAAAGTCATTTGTATGGGTCATTGAAATAAAACCATAAAGAAGAACTTCATGTCAATTTGAAATTGCATTGTTAGTCTGAATTTTGCTGTTAGGTGATGTTGGAGAGCAAAGAAAACCCAACAAGAGTCTCTATATGAAGACTCTTCATGCTAAGTATGCTAAATGATTTCTGGATGAATGATTTGTGTTCTTAAAAATTCAAAAACTAATATTATGAAGATAGCAACTTTTGCATAATACCCAGTGAAAGTTAACCAAAATCATTGGAAATTACAAGTGGATTATTTAGTTATCTGAGAATTTAAGACATTAAGTATATATGTGTGTGCATAAATATATAACAACATTTATGCATGTGTATATTTGTCATACATATGCATATATACCTATGTGGCACACAAACATTATTTTATTTATGTAATACATGCATGCATAAATATTGTTTTATGCTATATATAACAAATTAAAGTAATGAATATATATATATATATATATTTATTACTTGCAGAGAAGGAATTAAATTTAGTGATGCTATCATGGAACAATACCTACCTCCCTTCATAATGAATTCTTCTGTAATATATGTTCCTAATAGAGCTTTTTCTCATGATACTATACAGTGAAAGGAATGAAATATTGGTGCAAATGAAGTCAATCATTAATGCTGACATTCTGATTCATGATAGGATGATTCTGTTTTTGATTCATATATCATTGTATTACTTCATTAAAGTTCACATTTGAGTGTTGTGAGGCATATGCATTTTCTTTAGGAGCACTTAAATGAATTTGGGGATCAAAATTAAATCACTGAAACAAATAATATAAACAACCCCAGATAGTGTTAAAGGTTAGTTCAAACATGAGTTAGATTCAGGTTTTTCAAATGAATCTTTGAGGGCTAATAGAAAGTTGTAGACATAATTTTAAAAGTTAGTAAAATATCTTACTGGCCCCTACCCAAACCCACAAGTTCAATATGTAAATCAGGACAAAAATAGGAGTAGCAAAGATAAAGTATAGCACTTAGTAGTACATATCTCTGAAAACATAAGCAATTTAAAATTTCTTTAAGAAACTCATTTCCTAACAGAGGATTTAGTAATTCTTTGATAGGCATTACTTTTATAAATATTTCCCAAGGCATTTAAAATAAATATTTCCTTATAGTATTAGGGTTAAAAAAATCCAGTGACTGAAAGCTTTTTAATACTTCAATATTTATGTTTTATGTTGTCAACGCTTATATTTTGTGGGCTTCCAATTTATAGATTCCTATCTAGAAATTGACTTACTATGTAAACTATCAAAATATAATTTTTCTATTGAAATATCTGCTGTCATGCATAGTTCAACCATTGGAGTTCTTAGAGCAAGACTTGAATCAGGTGAATTGCACTATAATGGTGAACTTGCTACTGTATTCAGTCATTAAGAGAATGTGAGCATGTGACACCAAATCTCCAGATAAAAGAGGCTGGAGAACTGCTTTTGGGACAGGCATGATTTTGAAGGAGGAGGAGAAGGAAAAGGAGAAGGAGGAGGAGGAGAAGGAAAAGGAGAAGGAGGAGGAGGAGAAGGAAAAGGAGAAGAAGAAGGAGGAGGAGGAGGAGGAGGAGAAGAAGAAGGAAGAAGAGAGGGAGGGAGGGAGGGAAGGAGAGAGGGAGGGAGGGAGAGAGAGAGAGAGAGAGAGAGAGAGAGAAGCTGCTAAAGTCTATGAGAACAAGAGTTAAATTCATGCTGAGTTTTGCAGCTAATCCACTATTGGCCTGAGGATGCAGGAGCTATCTTCAGAACTCAGTAGTAACTGATAGAAAGTTTCATCCAGCAGTGATGCTACATTTGGATGTGAACTTGGTGAGACTAATGCTATGTTGAAAATGCATTAAGTCTGAGACTAATGTCGAAGGGAGAATGTGCCCCTGAGGTACTAGGGGAAATGTTTTCACTTCTATTCTTGCTATTTCTTGGAAGCAAATATCCTTTCATAAAAGCAAATTGATATTAGTTAGTTTGATGGAATTGGAGCTGGCAGCTAACAGTGGAGGAAGTACATCCAGAATGTGAGATCAAGTCAATAATATTAGAGAAGAGACATGCCCAAGTATTCAGGATTTTGGAGCCATCTTTAAAATATGTGAGTTTGATGTGTTACAATGTCATGGTTTACTCTGAACCATCCTCCAAGTTATATAAGTAACAAAGCTTCAGAAAGATGTCTGTGAGATCATTTTAATGAGCTGCTGATCCAGCCCATCAAATGTTTTATCTATCAACATTCTCCTACCATTGTGCAGATCCAAGCTTAGAGCCAAATGGTACTCCCAAATACAAACAATAATTTTTTACTTTACTGAACAGTCCTCCAAGGAGAGTTGGGAAAGTCACAATTCTATATGTGCTCTGACTTACTTAATCTATTTTTAACTGCCCCCTGTGTTTTTCAGCATTCTGTCCAACTGAAGGAACCCCTGTTTCTTCAGTTCATAAAACTTCTAATGACTACATTCGAGAATTTCTAATCGAGAATTACAAAGCATGACAAAAGTACATGGGGTCATACTATATCATCAGCTACACACAGGGCATCTTTGCAATCTGGCTTGCAGTATACATTAAAGAGGGGAAATACTAGACTCTGTTCCAAACTGGGGCTTAGTTGGTATAGTGCCATGTTCCAAAATGCCCAGATGTCTCAATCCCAACACCCGCCACATTACAGCTAGCAGTTTTATCAAACTGAGGGGAAAGGATTTGGAATCAAAAGCTTTTATAACCATGAAAAACCCTATAGCAAACTATTTTGAGCCAGCTCTGTGATTTTTTTCCCGGGATAGAGGAGTCCCACCAAAGTCCCTTAGTACCTAGTGCCTAGCCATATATAGTCTTAGAGAGTTTCCTGGGAACACAACAAGATTAGGTGACTTGTACAAGGTCACCAAGCCAGCATTTGCCAGAAGTGGGACCACATACAAGTCTGAAGCACTCGTGCTTTCCGACTCTGAAACTAGTTCTCTAAACACTGAACAACACTGCCTTTCATTCGGGAGGGTTTATTGAAGATAAATCTGATCTTAGATGAAACCATTTACTTTTTAGCAATCACTCAGGTGTCTATAGGAAATTTAGCTACATGTAGTTTTTACATCTAAATAAAGAAGCCAAATATGAAATGATATGCAGGAATATTATAACTTTATAATAGCCCCCAGAGCTTCTAAGGTCTATAAAATAATGAATGGATGACAAACATACGTAAAATATCACATTGGTTCCTTTGGTAGATATAATCTTGTTCTAAACTTTTATGTTTCATAAAAAGAGAATTTTACCACTCTCCAAATCATCATTCAAGTACTAAAAACAGAGCAAGAGCAAAGTACTTGTTCCTTTGGAGCATCAAAAAGCTAATTAGATAAACAAAACACTTAATTGGATTTTTAAAGAATGTTTATTGCTACATATTTTTTTATATAGGAGTGAAGCTGTCCTTTACATAAAGTCAAATGCTTTGATTTTTTTTAACATAGCACCTGCAACCCTCATCTTTCTAGGTCCTTTATCAAGTTTGGTGATCACTATGATCATCAGTTATATTTCATAGCCAGAGCAAACACAGAACAGAAATATTAAAACAACTAAATTCAACATTTTGACCTAAGAATATTACTTGATATTTGCATAGTGATAAATTATGAAAGTATAACAGCTTTATATAACATTTGTATAATAGAATCAAATCAACTATTTTAACCAGCTGAACAACAATATTCTGAATTTGAAAAAATGGCAAAGCCCACATAATGTATAAAGAAAAGAATTAGGATCATAGATTCAGAATTGAAAAGAACAATTTAGAGTGAAGAAATTTAGTCTGAGAGACATCATGACTTAATGATCTAGAATTCAACTTCTTTGTGCCCTGAATTAAATGACTCTTCCACTATACCACAAGCCTGTCCAAAATTGTGGATCAATACAAATAAATTAATTTGGGTGCTTTAAAATTGGAAGGGGCTTTTTAGATTGGGGAAACTTAGTGACAGAGAGGTTGAATAATTTTTTTTTTTCCTCCAGGGTCATACAGGTAATAAGCATCTGATGTTTATTTCACACACAAGTCTTGCTAATTCTGAGTCCACCACTTTTGGAGAGGTAGCTTGGTTTAATGAATAAGGCACTGGACTTTTAGTCAAAAGATAGGTTGACATTTTATATATGGTATTTAGTAGTTATGTGACCATGGATTAGCCACTTAACTTCTAAGAAGCATGGTTTCATCATCAATAAAATAGGGATAATAATATTCTTGCTGCCTCTAAGGGGAGCTATTGTGATATAGCACAAAGACTATTTGATATGGATGCATATAACCTGGCTTAGAATCATCATTCTGATTCTTACTTACATGTGTGACCTGGGGAGGTCACACTTTCTATCTCAGTTTCTTCATCTTTAAAATGAAAGGTTTGGACTACATAAGCTCTAAGGTTTGTTTTAACTTTAAATCTATAATGAGTATTAGTGTAGTGTGAGAACTCTGTAAACCCTGTAAGGTGATAAATGAGTCATTTATTACAGGTGAATATTTTATGTATATTAGTTTATTTGAATTTATCAAAATGACTGGGAAGTAAATAAATCATATAGAATTACACTAATTTTACACGCTGAATGGGGCAACTGAAGTGCTGACTTTAATTGTAGATAAAATGGCCAGTAAGTAAATGGAAAAGCTGATTTGTAACCTGAGTTCTTTGTCCTCCACTATGCCATAGCTTCAGCAAAGTGAAGAATTTATTGAAATGATTTAGTTTGGCTGATTTATCCCACATTCAATTGATGTTTTAATGTAGAATAGATTTAGTTGAAGTTGCTACTCAGCTAGATGTTCACTCTTGGATTAGTCACCAAATAATAAACTTTAGGTCACCAGGCTTATTAACTTGCCATCAAAATAGGTAGATCCAAATTGGCTGTTTCTGGTTGTCAAAAATCTGTATTTTCAGTCTAAAAACTACACATCAAAAAGATTTTTGAAATGGAAATCGTCATCTTTTAAAAAAAGCCTTGTTTTAGTTTGCAACCTTTTGGTGGTATATCATTGTCACTTTAAAATATGTCCATCACTACCATCAACACTCCTGCCTCTACCTAAGCACATCTTCTTTTTAACCAAGAATGTAAAGGGGAAAGAAAAGCAGGTGAGCCAACAAACAAAAACCAAAAACCACAACATCCATGTTTGAGAGTATATACAATATTCCACTCCAGTAACGCCCTACTTTTGCAAAAAAGTTGAGGGAGATATATATTGTTAACTCTTCTAGGGAGTTAAGCTTAAGAAAGAAATGATATTCAGTAGAAATTTACTTATTTCTATAATAGCAATCTAATACATGAAATCTACCTAGAGAACAAAATCTGTAGGTAGGAAATAAAATTCTTTTTGCCACAGATTTCTACTTTAATTTTTGCTATTTAATAATTTTTAACAATACTAATTCAAGGAAACTATAATTCCAGAGCATGGAAGGAGCTCCCTTTTGTTTCCTTCTTACCCCATGCAAAGAATCAATTTGAAGGATCAAGGACAATACTTTGAAGAATATTCACTTTTAACAAAAATCTAGGAAAGAAAATATACAAAAGCAAATATTTAGAAATGAAGAGAAGGATATTTTCCCCATCACCCATAACACTGAGCTATACACAATCTTAAGAACAATTATTTCATCAGCATTGGCTCAATTGAAAATATTATGTCTGTCATATATAAATCAGGATGAGACTGAGCAACATAACCAATGTATAAAGAATAATACAACAAAATAGCAATATGGCAAATCATACGAATTCTCTTGGGCTTGGCTAATAATAAATAAAAATGATGATGATGATAAAAATAGCTTACATTAATATAGTAATTAGCCATTTATAAGTGTATTATTTGCAACAATCTTGTGTGGAAGAAAAAAATTTGTACTTTGTATTTGGACATAAACCTACCAGAAACAAATTTCTTAATTCAACCATTCTAATTCTATGCTTCTCTGCATAGAGAGAGTCATCCAGAGATGATATTTCCCTAAGGCTTGGAACCTTCTGTATAAGCACTGGTGTCCTGAGAAATGTTTAACCACCAACTCTCAAAATATAAAAGGATACATACTAAAACTTTTAAGTTTAAACTGATTTATTAACATTTTCTCTAGCACTTTTTGACTCTATAAAAGTAACAAAACAATCAATGGAGCTCTAATTTATCTCCTTATTTCTGAGTGTTAATGTTCATACTGCACATACCTCTTCCTTTCATCTCCTCTTTATGTGTTGTTTTAAATTTTGAATGCAAGCTCCTTGTAAGCAAGTAATGTTTTACTTGTATTTTATTCTCAGTGTTTAATCCAGTGTTTAAAATATGATAAACATTTAATAATTGTGTGATATATCTATCCATCAATCTAATTACCTTATTTACCTAATGTTCAAATGCATTTTCTTTTTTGACACATTTAACACATATATGTCAGGCAGACTTCCAGTGCACAAAATATGCCAATCAACAAATATCTCTTGAGGTCTTGCTATGTTGTAATGTGGCATATGATTGATTTAGAGGATATTAAAAAAGCATAAAATATTGAACAAGAATTTTATTGAAATGGGCTCTTAAATTTTCTTACCACTACTCTACAATTTCTCCTTTATGGTAATTCCACACCAGTTTTCTGTATGACTAAATCTAATCATGTCACTCCTGCTCAAACTTCTCCTTTGCTTCCCTATTGCTTATCCAATAATCCCCTACCCCACGCCCCAATATCCAATGACCTATACCGTTTCTTTTCAGGTTTCCATTGATTTCATCTACTCCTTGCTGTAGCCAAAATGGGCTGCTCTTTTCCTTGAACATTTTTATTTCTTTATGTCTTTTTCTGTAGCTCTCTGTGCCTGAAAAATCTTCCATTCTTTATGTCCTTGAATTTCAGCCTACTCTTTTAAATCCCAATTCAAATTTTATTTTCTTTACTTTATTCAAACAAAAACGATCCTTTTCTCAATTTTCATGAAGTAATTTATTATGCACTTGTATTACAGTGATCATGTAACAACATTATGCACTATATTGATCTATATTTTTCTTATATACTATATGATGAGCTTCATCAAGAGAGAGAAAATGACTTGTTTAAACTTCAATTCTCTCTTGATATTCAGTATCAAGTTCTTCACTCAGTAAGGACTCAGTAAATATTTGCTGAATTCAATATAGTTGATGTCCAGTTCAGAAACAACTTTGAAAGTATGATACATTTCTTTATTACTTAGTAATAGTACCTAATTATGTGAAAGTTGAAAGTGCTTATTTTACATTTACCAAATAAAAACACTGAGGTTTTCTGGAAAAGAAAAAATTTTTTTTATCATATAACAAATGACCAAAAAAAGGACAGGAGACTTCCAAGTTCATTTTATCAATTACTATTTGACTCCTTCTTCATCTTGGATTCTTTTTAAATACCTCATACACATATGAATCATTCCAACTCCAAAACACCTCCAGAATTGGAGTCCATGGGATTTATAACAATTGTCACTTTTAAGAAATTCTTCCTTGTATAATACATCTTATTCAAACAAGTCTAGTTTCTGTATGGCCAGATATTGTACAACACATATCTCTTTAGTTCATATCAAGTAACTTGGTTTTAATCCTAAAAATTTACTATTTAAACTTGGTCACAATCTTTAAATTTCCTGGGCTTCTTTCTCTTTTCATAGTTATATAGTGAAGATACATGAAATGATTGCATTTCTTTGAAGGAAATATTGTAATCATTTTTTGTTATTATTCTATTATTACAGATGGAAAATTACTTGTATTCTTTGTTAAAATTTGAATCGACTTATATGGTAGCTGAAATGAAAACATAAGGGGAAAGAGGCTATTAATTTTTAGTTAAGAGAAAGTCTAGATCCATATAAAATTCTGAATTCATATTGAAGTTCATATTTTTGTTCTTTGTTCAAATTGACCTTTAGTCAAGAGACCCTAGCATTCATTTAAAGTTTAACAAAACAATTTGATTAAAGACAGATTATATTGAAATATATATCATGGGGATTACATTAAGATTACCACAGGATCACTGAATGTCTGAGTTTGGAGGAGCCTGATGGCATCATCCAGCAGGACCCACATCTAATCTATAACCTTCTCTTCATTATTCCTAAGAAATAGTTTTCTAGTTATTGCTTGAAGATCTCAAGTCAAATGACTACTTCCTGGTATGCTCCATTATGTTTTTAGATATATACTTTTAACTACTTGGATGATTTCATTAATTCAGAATTAAGAAAAAAACTGCCTGTATAATTTCCACTCATCGGTCTTAGATTCTGGTTTCTGGAGCCACGCAGAATTCCTTGAACAACTAGAAGACAATCCTTAACATACCTAAAGAGAACCATAATGTTAATTACGTGTTGTTTTTTTTTTTCAATCATTCCCAAATCTCCCTGACCTCATTTGGGGTTTTCTTGGCAAAGAGATATAAATTTTGGTGATGAAAGTGCTGGAATCATTAGGGTGTGGCCCCTGGTTCAGGCGGCCTGGTGGCCAATGAGTCAGAGTAGGTCTGAAGTAGTACATAATTAATAAGGAAGAAGATAATCTTAGGCTCTTGGGGTTATCTTCCCTTGATATGGATTTGTTTTAGCATCTATTTCTTGGTATGCCAATTAACAGGGAGGTAATTATGGGAGATTCTGTTAACACAGATCCCTCCACAGGATATCTCTTTGTAGCAAGTTTTAAACCCCAAATGACAAAGGATGAATGTTCTAGTAAGATCTAAATCTGTGATGGTAAGACTTTTCCATGATAACTTGGGTTTGTATTTCTGAAAAGGTGTTAACTTTGATTCTGGAACTCTGCCCCATCAACTTCCAGTATTTTAGAGATCAAACTTAACACCTGTTAGGACTAAGTGAAGACATTTTAGATAAAGACAGTTTTTTTAGGAATAGTAGAATCTCAGACTTCTATGAATTCAATAGGGGATTGAAACTAGCAGAAGGAATCTCCAGTGGAATGCATGTCAAATGTAGGCAATAAAAAAATCAAGAAGAATATGTTGGTTGTTTGTGGAAACTGTATCTTAACAATTATATAGAAACCTAGTACTCCTTGAACAGCTGAAAATCCATTGTTGTAAAAGAATTGGACTTTAAGATCACATTTTGGGGAAATGGGTCCATCAGGATAATGAGTGAGACAGAAAAAGAGGGGATGATCATTGTTCAGGTGCACTAATGGATGATGGAGGCTGATAAAGAATGACCTCTTAGACTGGGGCATTATTAAAAGACTTCATAGGTTCTAGTGAAGATACAAATTATCAGGCTGATGATTGCTGAAGAAGTCAATGTGTGTTAATAATTTGCATATTTGTAGAAAAGCATGTACTGACTGAGCCAAATCATAAATAATTATAGGAAAAGGAAATAAACACAGGAATAATTTTTTAAAAATTACATTTATACAGTATTTTAAGGTTTGTAAACATTTTATATTTTATCTCATTTCATCCTTACAATAATCCTCTGAAATAAATTTTATAGATAAGAAAACTGAGGTTGAGAGAGAATAAGTAACTTGCCCAGGATCACACAGCTGATTATTGTCAGAAGCAAGGTTTGAATCTAGGTTTTCCTGACTTCAAGTTCAACAATATATCTATGGCCCCACTTTAAAGGTTTCTCACACTATGTGGCATTTCTGAGGTATTCAAAAAATTAAAATGAATTTAGAGCAAAGATTAGCATTCTCCTTTGGTGGACTAATTATTGAGTGATGGTATATATATATATATATATATATATATATATAGTTATGGCAATTATTTATATTCTAAACTATTCAATTTGCTTTGAATCTGACTGTTCATGTCTACAAGAAGGAGCCATATGGAAAGAACTAACTGTACATTTTATCCTTTCACTTTCTGTCCTCACTATGCAAATCTGATTCTTACCTGAATAGTTTTTTGGAAATTCCTTAAATAGCTTCTCTCATTGTAATGGAAAGGAAAGAATATTTTTTGGATGAATTACCTACTAAACTAGAACAAATCACAGAGATCAATGAACACTGGGCTCCAAAAGAAGAATTCAGTCATTGTTTATCAGAGTGGGCGTCCCCGCCAAACCTGAAAAAAAACCAGGTGATTCTTCTGACCAGTCCAGTAGCATATATTCAAACATATATATATATCTGTAATATGTGTGTGTCTGAGAAGACACACAAGCACACAGCCTCATATAGGCATTTCTTATTAGTATTTTTGAAAATTTCATCTAAAATTCATACTTTATGGTTGTGGTTCTACAATAAATTTGTGGTTCTACAATAACTTATTCTTTTAATCTTTCTAACTCTTGTAATTATAAACTTTGGTCAATAGAAGATTGATCAATTTATAGCTTTGACAATGTCTTCCTTTCCTGTAAAATAGTCTGTGTACAATGAGACAGTCATCGCCTGCTTTACTATCTTCTATTTCAGGTTTTCTATAAATTAGCCATTTAAGACAACTAAACTAGAGTCAGAAATAAAAGATATTCTCATGTAGCACTCCCTCTATTTAAGGACATCTCGAGTAGTCTCAGTATGTAAAATACCTCAAATGGCCCTATAGTCTGAGGTTCTATTACAACACCTGCTTCCACTCTTATATTTTCAGTGGGGAAGGTGGGGTAATAGTATATCCAAAAAAAAGAGAGCAATGTTAAGAGCTGAGTTTTATCTCTCTTCATGAGAATATTTGAAAATCTACTTGAAATGCTACGATCATTTGAGGATAAAACATGTGGCATCCCATTCTCAAACTACCCACCAACTCTAAGATAAGCTTTTTTTGAAAGGCTCTTTGTAAGTTAGATAACATGCTTCAGCATTGCAGATGACAAAAATGCTGGCAGTTGTTACTTTGGGAGCATTACATCAAGGAAACAATCTCTTTTTCTTCATAATAGGAGTTGTGGCTTCTAGTCAGGATTTATATTATCAGGTGGCACAATGGAGATTGGTGAAACAGTTAACAAACACAATGTCACCATCCACCTGTGCTGGGAACAATAAAAGTAGCAATTGCTCTTGCATCATGTGCTTCCTCATGCTGAGCAGCACAGCTCACAACTTTTCACATTATCCCAGGATGTGGCTTATTCAGGCAAACTCAGGCTGCTGTCACATCACTGCGAACATTTTGCTAGTGTAAAATGTGCACAGCTGTCGAGGAAAACCTTAACAGCACTGGAAATGGAGAGACTGGATGGAAGTGCTTCTTCCCAAATGCTCACATTCCTATCTCCCTCACTTTTGGAAAGTGGGTATACCATCCATGCAGCCAATGATGTGCAGGGAGAAAGAAGGGAGAGAACTTCTGCGGAGTATTGAATGCTAAACACCTCATGTTTTTTAATGATGAATTTGGAGAATGTCCCAGATTGTACATCTGTCTAAGCATAATAACTTGCACTTCAGAGAATGAGTCTTACAAGGGAGGCAGTGGGAACAACTACACTGATTCACAGTGGGTGGACGGCATTTTCTCTTCTTTCTGTGAGAAGGATCTATCTGTGTTACCCTCTGTCCCCTGCCAATTTAGCTGCTGGCAAATGTTTGCAGTCAGGAGATACACTAGTTGGCACATATGCTCAGCTGGTGGAATGCCACGATTGGGACTCTGTGGAAATCACCATCAAGCAATTGCTTGACTGAGGGAAGGCTAAGATAGAAAGGTCAAAGGGCCACAGAGGTAAAGAAATGCATCTCCAGCATGACTTATGAGCTTTTTATGTTTGCTCTTTTCTCATCTCCTCCTGAGACTCTTTTCTCCCATTTTTGTGCTATAAACAAACTGTCAGATGCTAATGAGAGATATCTGGCATCATCCCAAAGAGTAAGTAGGAAGTGTATCATTATTTCCCTTAGGGAATGTAATTCCATGGGCTTTTTTCCCCTGGCCAACATGATCTACATTTTGTACATCTCTTTGCTAAAAATGCAAGAGTTTGTTGAAGTGTATGAGTCAGTGGTCTCATTCATTTGGACACAATCCAGATATTATAACCCTGATTCCATGTGAGGATCATCATTAGTGAATTATTTCAGGGTAAAAACATCTGGGACTTAGGTAGTCAGAAATAACTGATCATAGACATTTAGAGTTGAAAGGAGGGCTTCGAGATTACTTTAGTCAAATTATCTCAGGTTGTAGATGGTAACCAAAGATATGATTTCCCAAAGTCATATAAGTAGCTAGTGATAGAACACTAAGTAGAACTCAGGTTTCCTGGTTTTCTAAGCTATTTCTCTGTCCACTACACTATGAGATCAAATAAGAGATCATATGTAAAACACTTCATAAATCTTAAGAATATGTTATCTATTGCTAGCTATCATCACAATGATAAAAAAGAATTAAAACAATAAATTGTTTTTTATAAGTCTCAGCTGTGTGCCTACTATATACAATACATTGTGCTAGTCCTCAAAATACAAAGGACAAAAAATAACCTTACTCTCAGAGTCTTCATTTCAACCCAAATCTAGCCACATCTTAGATACTATCTGGATAGATGAGTAGTATTAAAGACAATGTTGACAGCTAGGTGACACAGGGGATAGAGTTCTGGGCCTAGAATCAGAAAGACTTTCTTTCTGACTTAAAATTTGCATTCTTTCTGAGTTCAAATCCAGCCTCAGACCTTTACTAGTTGTGTGACCGTAGGCAAGTCACTTAACTGTATTTGCTTCATTTCCTCATCTATAAAATGATCTGGAGAAGGACATGGCAAACAAATCCAGTATTTTTTACTAAGTAGACACCAAATGGAGTCAGGAAGAGTCAGATATGACTGAACAATAAATTAGAGAGAATATTTTAAATTTCTTGACAAGGTATTCTTCTTAGGTAGCTGCTTACTGAACTAAAAGGCAATCTACTTCATAAAGAAAAAAGATATTTTGGGAAGAAGATGGCTCATTTTTAAGGAAGATTTTTAACTGGGTTTCTCAAGGATATATAGACTAGCACATAAAATGAACTACTCTGGGTAAAGAACTGAACCTCAATAATGGATTTCAATAATAGTTAGTATTTGATATAGAAAGATCTTTAAGGTTTGCAAAGCACTTTAAAAATATTTTCTTATTTTATCTTCCCAGCCACCCCGTGAGGTAGTATTTATATTGTGCTTTAAGGTTTGCAAAGACTTTTTTTTAAATATTTCATTTGATCCTTACAACAACCCTCTAATGTAGGTACTACTATTATTCCTATTTTACAGATGAGAAAATTGAGGCAAGCAGGTTAAATGACTTATCCAGAGTCACATAGTTCATAAATATCTAAGCTTGGATTTGAACTCAGATCTTCCTGATTCTAAATCTAATATTCTATTTATTGTCAATACAATTAGTAAGCAAAACAAATAAAAAACCTGCCTTCTTAAATTACACAAACTCATGTAAAGGACATGAAATAAATGGAAGAAACTCACAGTCTTTGATAATGTGAGATAAGATGAAACATCCATGAAGTGTTCAGCTAGCATATTTTGCTGGAGTGGGGAAAAGAAATGGTCTGTATCATTGCAAAAGAAATTTAAGGGTTGTTAGATGGTTTTTTGGCTAGCATTTACCTGAAGCATGGGCTAGAAATAAAATTATTCATTTGATTCAATTCCATGAATATTTACTAAATGCCTATCAGAATAGAGTTATAACATAGATTAATTTAACTTATGTGAATTCAACTATTTATGGTTAGCAAAAAGTGGGTAAGAGTGGGGAAGAATGGGAGAAATAGATAAAAATTTAGACTGGACCATGTTGCCACCCTTCCACTCTATGAAGAAATGATGCTAGATTGTTAAATAAGAATTTAAGATTAAAGATTTGTTAAAATAAAGAATCTGAGAGTTGTTAGAGACCAAATGATTCATTCCAATAAATTGGATGGAAAGAACTTCCATGGTGACATGTTAGACAAGTGGCCACCCAACTTCAACATGAAAATAACCATTTTAGCCAAGAAAATTCCAAATAGGATTATGAAGAGTTTAGACAAGATTGAAAAGCAGCTGAATGAAGTTGTTAGGATGTCTTTACTGACATCAAGCCTAAATTTCTCTGTTTTCAGTTTCTACCTTCTTTTCCTGATTGTGGCTCCAAGAACTGAACAGAACAAATCTAGCTTCTTTTCCATCTGATGACATTTCAAGTACTTGAGAAAAACTATAATTCCCTTTCAAATCTTCTTTTCTACAAATTTGGCCAGCCCATTTTTTTTATACTACTGGGAAATTAAGAACAGTTTTTACATTTTAAAATAAAGTTTTATTGTATTTAAAAATGTTAAAACATTTTTTAATTCAGGGTGCATATAAAAGGAGGCTGTCCCAAATGTCAGTCTTAGCCTATAGTTTAACAGTCATTGTGCCTATATTTATATAGTTCTTTCAAATGATCCATGTTTACATGAAATAAAAGGTTTTCGCAGTCATAATTAGCCACATCTGGACATTCTTCAGTTTAACAATGTCTTCTTTAAAATATGAAGAACCAAACAAATACAATATTTTAGATGAATACAAAAGGACTAGTATCTCCCTATTCCTGGAAGCATGGTTCAAGAAAGGAGGAGAAACTTGGGCTGAGCATTGGAGATGAAGAAGAGTTAATTTCAAATATGGATCTCAGGGTAGTCAAAGACATAGAGATAGAGGATGGAATGTCATGTGTGAAGAGTTACAAGAAAGCCAGATTGGCTAAACTACAGAGTGTATGGCAAATTAGGGACAATAATAAAATGTTTTAAATAGGAATTAATATTTTAATTTAGAAGGGGTAGGGAAGTGACATGGTCTGACCTAAATTTTAAAAAATATCATTTTGACAGCATTGTGGTAGATTGGAGAGAGTGGAAATTTGAGACAAGAAAAGCAATTAATGGAGAGAAGTTGCAACATATTGAAAAAGGGGATGAGAGATAGTGAAGTTGGGAACCTCAGGGACAGGATCAGTGGTGTTGGGTAGGGGTCAGAAAGGTTCAGGGAAAACAATAATAAGTTCTATTTTGGACATATTGAATTTAAGATATCTACCGGACATCTGGTGTATGATGTCTAAAAGGCAGTTGTATGCCAGCAGAGAAACTGGAGTAGAATAGATAGATTTGAGAATTATTAGCATAGAGATGGTAAGTAACCATCATGATCCAGGTCTGAGGCCAGATTTTATTAGAACTATCTTCCTAAAAATTTAGTCAGCTTCAGACCAATTCTCAAGTCTCTCCTCACTTCACTATACAGCTGGTGGATCCTCAATAGAGATGTGTTCACAGAGATACATTTGGTAAGATGTCTCCATTGGAAGTAAATTTAAGTTAGTCAGCAAACATTTATTAAGCATTTAGTATGTGTTTAGAATTGTTAAGAAGTTCTTAAGAAACTCACAGTATAATGGGAGAAACAACACAAAAACAAATATTTACAAATGAGATGATATATACAGAAATAATCATAGAAGAAAGGCATTAACATTAATAAGCATCAGGAAAAGCTTCTTATAGATTTAGCTGGGATTTGAAGGGAGCTAGGAGACAGATAATTCCAGCCATGTGAAAAAACCATGGGAGATGTAAGGACTGAATATAGAGTCAGAGGAATTGTGTTTAAATCTGACTAGGACCTTTGCTACCCTCTATGAAGCTATTGGAAAGTTACTTAACCTTCCTATGACTCAGTTTCCTCTTCTGTAATATAGAGATGATACTACTTAAATTAGAGCTCTTGTAGAGAATTGCTTTTTAAAGTTTAGAGGGCTATAAAACAATGTAAGCTTTTGTTGTTGTTCGGTCATGTGTGACTCTTTGTGACTCTGTAGATCACAGAATGTCAGGCTCTTCTGTCCTTCATTATGTCCTAAATTCTGTCCAAGCTCATATTCACTGCTTCTATGACAATGAGTCCATGACCCTATTTATTTTACCCTCTGCTATTGCCTTTTCCTTCTGTCTTCAATATTTCCTAAAATCAGAGTCTTTCCCAATGAGTCTTGCCTTCTCATTATGTAGTCAAAGAATCTAAACTTCTTCCACAGTATTTGATCTTCCATTGAAAAATCTGAATTAGTTTCTTTAAGTGTTGACTAATTTGATCTCCTTGCTGTCCAAAGAACTCTCAAAAATCTTTTCCAGCACCACAATTCAAAAGCATCAGTTTTATAGTGCTGTTTTCCTCAAAGTCAATTTCTAACAGTCATGTGACCAGGAAAAAAAAAACCAATTTTGACTATAACGATCTTTGTCAGCAAGGTGATATTTCTTCTTTTTAGTAAACTGTTAGGTTTGCCATAGCTTTTTTCCCCAAGGAGTAGTCACCATCTACAATAATCTTTGAGCCTAAGAACACAAAATCTGACAGTTGACATTTCTTCTTCCTCTATTGGTCAGAAAGTTATGGGATCAGATATCAAGTTCTTAGTTTTTTTAATGTTAAGTTTCAAGTCAGCCTTGACACTCTCCTCTTTTATCCATATTAATTCTTTACTTTCTGCCAGCAGAGTAGTACCATTTACATATGTGAGAATGTTGGTATTTCTCCTAGCAACCTTAATTCTAGCTTTTGAGTCATAGAGGTTGGCGTTTCATATGATTTGCTTTGTATATAAGTTAAATAAATAAGGTGACAATATGCAGCTTTGCTGTACTTTTCCAGTTTTAAACCAATCAGTTATTCAATATTTGCCTTTAACTAGTATTTCCTGGTCCCCATACAGGTTCTTCAGGAGACAATAAGATGATCTGTTCCTCCCATCTCTTTGAGAACTTGCCTCATTTTGTTGTGATCCTCACAGTCAAAGCCTTTATTGTAATCAATGAAGCAGAAGCAATTCCTTCCTCTCCCCCGCTCCGGAAATCCCCTTGCTTTCTTCATAAATCCAACTAATGTTGGCAATTTGATCTCTAGTTTCTTTGCCACTTTAAAAATCAGCCGGCACTTCTGTAATTCTCAGTTCACATATTGTTAAAGTCTAACTTCCAGAAGAAAACATAACCTCACTTACATGAGAAGTGAATACATTTGTTTGGTAACATGAACATTCTATGGCATTCTCTCTCTCTCTCTCTCTCTCTCTCTCTCTCTCTCTCTCTCTCTCTCTCATTCTCTCTCTCTCTCTCTAGGATTGGGACACAAACTTATCTTTTCCTATTCAGTGGCCACTGTTGAGTTTTCTAAATTTGCTACCATATTGAGTACAGCAGTTTAACAGCATCATCTTTTAGGATTTTAAATAGCTCAGTTAGAGCTATATAGTTAGCAATGTTTTCTAAAGCCCACTTGACTTCATTCTCCAGGATGTCTGGCTCTAGACAATTAACCACACAATAATGGTTATTGGTGATGTTAAGATCTTTCTTGTTTTATTCTTTTTATTTGTGCCACTCTTCTTTATCTCTTCCATTTCTGTTAAGTCCTTACAATTTTGTCTTTTATCATGCCCATTTTTGAACAAATATTCCTTTGATATCTCTAATTTCCTTGAAATTATCTCATCTTTTCCATTCTATTGTTTTGTTTTTCCACATGGCTTCTTATCTCTTTGCTTTCTCAGTAATTTTACATTCAGTTGGGTATTCCTTTCCTTTTTTCCTTTGTCTTTCACTTTCCTTCTTTCTTCAACTATTTGGAAGCTACATCAGAAAATTTTTTTCCATTTGTTTGTTTTCTTACTCTATTTTCTTTGGAATTTTTTGGTGCTGCTTTCTATATAATATTGTGAATTTCTGTCTACAGTTCTTCTGGCACTCTGCGTAACATCTTATTCTTTAAATTTATTCATCACTTCTACTTCACAACCATAAGAGATGTCATTTAGGTCATACCTATATGGTCATATGATTTTTTGTACTTTCTTCAATTTAAGTCTGAATTGTGCAATAAGAAGCTCATGGTTTAAGCCATAGGCAGCTCCAGTTCTTGTCTTAATTAGGTACATAGAGCTTCTCCACTCTTGGCTGCAAAGTATATAAATAATCCGATTTAAATATTTATTATCTGGTAATGTCTACATGTAGACTCATCTTTAGGTTGTTCAGAAAGAGTTTTGGTTATGATCAGCAAATTATCTTGACAAAACTTTATCAATTTCTACTTTGCTTCATTTTGTACTCCAAGGCCAAATTTGCTTTATTTTCTTTCTTTTGCATTACAAATCTCAATACTCAAGATGTTGATGTCGAGTCTTTCCATCTGTTTAATCACATTTAGCTTATCTTGGAACATAAACCTTGAATTCCAGGATCCTGTACAATAGTGATGTTTATAACATCAGACTTTCCTTTTGTCACCAGACACATCTGGGCTGAGCTTTCTTTTGAATTTGATTCAACTGCTTCATTTTTTCTAGAGCTGCTTATAGTTGTCCTCTGCCCCTCCTCAGTAACCGGCTGGACACCTCCCAACCTGAGTGTATCATCTTCAAGATGCCTTTTTTTTTTCATTCTAATATAATCCATGGAGTTTTTCTTGCAAAGATACTGGAGTAGATAGAAATTTCATTCTCCAGTTAATCACCTTGTCTCAGAACTTTGTCCATCATGGATAATCCAGCATGGCATAGCTCATAGTTACATTGAATTATACAAAACCCACTCCCCTCCCCACCCCCCCTGCCCCACAACAGTGAAGTGACCTGGGAGGGGAATAATGAAAGCTACTATTAGCCTAATTATTAGGCTATTATATAGTCTAAAAATTATAATTTTTTTGATGTGAGTCATGACAACTCTGACATGTGAAAGTAAAGATGGGAAAAAATAGAAGAATGAGGGAAATGTACCTTAAATCACCCTGAAAAGCCTAAAAACCAATTTAGAATATTATCCAAATAATTTACTAGTAAAATTACCAGAAGTTTTCATTTTATTAATTTAAATTATTATTATTAATCAGAATTTCCACATCTACCATTAGGTAGAAGTCCTAAACCATTCACATGTATAACTCTGACAATCTCTTTTACTAGGATTCCATTAAAATGTGGAATGCACTGTGACCATAAATACCAATGAAGTTTAAGAAAAAATATTTTCAATGTTAAATGAAAAACTGAGGGAAAAAAACAAATATTCTCCAACCTGCTTTGTAAAAAAGAAAAAAGAAGTGAAATCTTATTAATTTCCAAAAGAGCATGAACTATAGCAATAGGCTTTAGAGAAAAGATTTATTGCTTATTATATTCATTTTCTTCAATTGTGAGAAATGGAAAGTTAATGAAATTGAATAAAGCAGAGAGTGCCTTCTCAAGTCAGTGTCTAAGGATGGATACAGTATTTTAAAAATATGTCTATTCATAATCAAATAGCAAAATAAGAGAATAAAGAGAACCTTCCACCTGACTATCACACTTAATGAGCTCAATTCTCTTATGCTTGAGAGGATAAAAACAGAGAAGACATAAAAGCATTTAGTAGTGCTTGACCTTGTCTCTAGTGTAGATTCTTTTCAGAGGGAGGAGTTTGGGAAGTGCTTCATCTGAGTATCATATTTAATAATAATATTTAGTAATGTGGTATCAATTTAGTAATTCTTTAGAAAGGACATTGATAAGCTAGAGAATGAGAGAAGAAAAAGAGAGTGGAAGTTATATATAAGATGGGATCTTCAGGCATCTTAAGGATTATTATGGCAAAAATCAGAGGTTGTTTTTCCTTCATTCTTGAAGAGGACTATGACATGAGGGAGATGATGCCATGACATGCAAGTGAATTGGATTTAAGTGAGGGAGGCTGGACAAGATCATCTGCCTTACTTTCTCCTCCAGAGTCATCTGGGTCCAGTGGCAAGATATAGATCAAGATGACGGTAGATAGAGTTGGATGCAGTGGGAGCCTTGGCCTTTTTAAGAGTGAGTAATGACTGCGCTTACATCCCAAAAAGATATTAATAAAGGGAAAGGGACCCATATGTGAAAAAATGTTTGTGGCAGCCCTGTTTATAGTGGCTAGAAGCTGGAAAATGAATGGATGTCCATCAATTGGAGAATGGTTATGGTATATGAATGTTATGGAATATTATTTTTCTGTAAGATATGACCAGCAGGATGAAGACAGAAAGGCTTGGAGAGAGACATACATAAACTGGTACTGAGTGAAATGAGCATACCAGATAGCTATCTTCAACAACGAGAGGATCCAAATCAGTTCCAACTGATCTGTATTGAACAGAACCAGCTACACCCAGAGAAAGAACACTGGGAAATGAATATGGACCACAATATAACATTTCCACTCTTTCTGTTATTGTTTGCTTGCATTTTTGTTTTTTCTTCTCAGGTTGTTTTTACCCTCTTTCTAAATCTGATCTTTCTTGTGCAACAAGATAACTGTATACATACGTATACGTTTATTGTATTTAACATATACTTTAACATATTTAACATGAATGGGACTATCTGCCATCTAGGGGAGGGGTGGAGGGAAGAAGGGGAAAAGTTGAAACAGAAGTTTTTGCCAAGGGTCAATGTTGACAAATTACCCATGCATATGCTTTATATATAAAAAGCTATAATAAAAATAATAATAATAACAAAGAATTCACTGGTAAAAATTAAAAAAAGTGAGAAATGGTTAATTAGTAGAAGAGAGGCACATTTTGATTTAATATAAGGAAGAATTTCCTTATAAATGAAGGCTTACAAAGGTAAAATAGATTGCCTTAGTAAATAATTATTTCTCAACTTGGAAGGTTTTCATGTAAATCTAGACAATTTTTATCTTGGTTATTATTCCAGGGTTCCAGGGTACTGTATGAACTAGGTGATTGCTGGTATATCTATGTTCAAAACCTGAGATTCCATGAATCTGATTGCCCCCATTTTCTCCCCTGGAATAGGAACAATAGGTTGAATAACAGCAAGAGGACAATTTTTAAAATTTCTTCTAATTGAAAAGAAACTTTGATTTTCTCCACTGTTAGCATGTTTTAAAACCAGCCAGTTCTCCCCCACCCCCCAGAAATTACTTAAATATTTGAAGGCATGGATAGAATTTTTTTTAAAGCAAATTATTCTTTTTCCTCTTTTGGGGTTTTTTATCCCACCCCTGTTTCCTTTCCCCAGAAATGAGTTAAAAAGAAGTCTTTTTAAGTGGAATTTTTCTCCAACAGAATTAAAATTATAGCCATTCTTCAGGAATCTTGGGGAGGTGGATGATAATTCTAGCATATGTTATAACTTAATTGATTAAGTTTACATCAATTTTTTCTGAACCATACTGTTCATTAAATGCATTTCATTGATAATATCAAGGTTTAATAAAGTTTATAAATGAGCATTATAGAGATATACATTATAGTGCATTATATAAAATGATATTTTGGGCTACACTTTTCTTATCTATAAAATAAGAGAATTGGACTAAGGACAGAGTCTAGCTTTCTGGAGGAACATTAATCAAAAACATAATCTGTTCACACAAATTGTAGGCATATGCAGAAACAATTAGAAAAAAAGAGAAAAGTATGGAAACTTTTATCCAAAGAGTCCATAGTGTTTTTCATTGACTTCTGATATCATAAATGCAAATGTGAAATTCTAAATTGTTTTAAAATGTAATTTTCTTTCAAGGATTCTTAAAATTTCAGAGTTGGAAGATCACTCGATAATATAAAAGCCATTTAATCTTAAACCCATTTCCAAGAATAAATACTCACTATAGCATACTACAAACATGGTCATTCATCTTAATGACTTTCAGTAAAGGGGAACCCACCACTTTCTGAGACAACTGGTTTACATCTGAATGATATAATAATATTTAGTAACTTTTTTTCCTTACATAAAAACTAAATTTTTGTCTTTATAACTACCCATTGATCATAATTCTGTGATCTTCCATATAAAACAAGTCTAATCTCTGTCTCATATAGTCCTTGAAATGCTTGATGACAGGTATCATGTCAATCAATCTTCATATAGCACGGGTTTAAAACCTTTCACCATTTTGTTTCTCTTTTTCTTTATATTTTCTCTCTCTTTTTTTCCCTAGGTATTTTAGTAATTTTTTTCTTTAATACTTATGCCCAGTTACATTAAAAACATTTTTTTCAATTGTTTTTAAGATCCTTGAGTTCTAAGTTCTCTTCCTTTTCCCCACTCACAATTAAGAAACCACATATGAAGTCATGCAAAACATTTCCACAAAAGTCAAGTTGTAAAAGAAAACATAGCTCAGATCCTAGTGAAAATAAAAACCCTCAAGAAAAATTAAGTTAAAAATAAGGAGAGAGAAAAGAATGCTTTAATCTGTATTCAGACTCTATCAGTTCCTTCTCTGATTGTGGATAATTTCATCATAAGTCCTTTAGAGTAGTGATGAATGATGGTACTACTGAGAATAACTAAGTAATTTACAAACTGGTCATCCCAGAACATTGCCTTTACTTTGTATACAGTATATTTCACTTTGTGTATGAAGAACTTTCCAGTTTTTTTTTCCTGAGAGCATCCTGCTCATCATCTCCCAGAGAACAATATTCCATAAGAGAAACTAGCTTCAATTTTTTTTACAATTACTATTTGTATTGCCCCCTATTTACTATCTCTCTTTTCACCCTATATCTCATCAAAAGTGGGAGTGCTACTGATCACTCCCTCCCTCAGTATGCCCTCTCTTTTATCACCCATTCTCCATTCCCATTTCCCATTCCCCTCCTATTTTCCTGCTTGGTAAGATAGATTTCTATACCCTTATTGAGTATGTAGGTTATTTCCTATTTGAACCAATTCTGATGAGCATATGGTTTACTCACTTCCCCTTTCCTCCCTCTCTTCCCTTCCACTGTAAAAGCTATTCCTTGCCTCTTTTTTATGGCAAATAATTTGCATCATTCACTTCTCCCTTTCCTTTTTCTCCTAAAATTCCTCTCTCACCCCTTAATTTCATCATTTAAAAAAATCTCTTCATATTTAACTCATATCCATGTCCTCTTTATATATATATATATATATATATATATATATATATATATATACCTTCTAACTGTCATAATAATGAATATGTTCTAATGAGTTACAATTATCATCCTCCCATGTAGGAATGTAAACAGATAAACTGTTTTAAGTCCCTTGTGATATCACTTTCCTGATTACTTCTTTATGCTGCTCCAGAGTATTTGAAAATCAAATTTTCCATTCAGTTCTTTTCATCATGAAAGCTTGAAAATCCTGTTTCATTGAATGACCACCTTTTCCTGTGAAGAATTATACCCATTTTTGCTGGGTATGTGATTCTTAGTTGCAATCCTAGGTCAATGTATATAATTATAATTCTCCAGAATACAATATTGTAAGTCTTCCAGTCGAATGTAGAAATTGCTAGATCTTGTGTTATTCTGACTGTGGCTACACTATACTTGAATTGTCTCTTTCTGGATGCTTTTCTCTTTGATCTGGGAATTTCTGAATTTCGCTATAATAATTCTGAAAATTTTTATTTTGGAATCTCAGGAGGTGATGGGTATATTCTTTCAATTTCTATTTTACCCTTTGGTTCTAGAATATGAGGACAGTTTTCCCTGATAATTTCTTGAAAGATACTGTCCAGGCTCTTTTTTTTGATCGTGACTTTTAGGTAAACCAATAATTTTAAAATTATCTCTTCTGTATTTTCCAGGTCAGTTATTTTTCCAATGAGTTATTTCATTTTTTTTTCTATTTTTTTGTTTTGCTTCGTTGTATCTTGATTTCTCACAAAGTCATTAGCTTCCATTTGCTAAATTCTATTTTTTAAGGAATTATTTTCCTCAGTGAGCTTTTGTATCTCCTTTCCCAATTGGCCAATTTTGCTTTTTAAGGCATTCTTCCCCTAATTAGCTTTTTGTATTTGCTTTTACACCTCTCTCAATTCTTTTCCTAATTTTCCTTTTATCTCCTTTGATTTTTCAAAATCCTTTTGAGTTCTTCCATAGCCTGAGCCCAATTTTTATTTTTTTTGGAGTCTTTGGATGTAGGAGCTTCATTTTTGTTATTATCTTCTGGGTGTGTGTTTTGATCCACCTTGACACCATAATAATTTTCAACGTTCAGAAACTTTGTTTTCTGTTCATTTTTGTAGCTTTTAACTCTTTGTTAAAGTAGGGCTCTGTTTCCAGGGTGGATGGTGCACTGTCCCAAACTTCAGGGGTTTTGTGCAACTATTTTCAGAAAGCCTTGTAGGAATCTGACCACAAACACCCTTTTCTGCCCTGGAGCTGTTAGGTGTGTCCCAGCCTCAGGTTAGTGATGCGAGCTAGTGTGTTGGCTGTGGTTAGTGCTCTGCTGACCTGAGCTGCTCTAGGCCTGCACACTGGACTCCCACCCCATGGCCACCTTCTCTGGGAACTTTCTGAGTCCTCCCTGCTGTCTCTGGGCTGACAGGTCCAGAAGCCTCCAACACTGCTGCTGATTTAGAGGTCCAATTTCACTGAAACTGAGATCCAGCCAAAGCTGGGATCAGGGCCAGACATTGCACTGAGTTCACACTCTGGTTTCACAGATCTTTTCTGCTGATCTTCCAGACTCTGGTGTCTCTGAACTGAGAGGGCTAGAAGTCACCAGTACTGCTGCTGATTCAGAGATTGAGGTTGGACCCGGGCCGGGCTGGGGCTGAGTCTAGCTTCATGCTGGATTCCCACCTTTTCTACTGTGCTTCTAAGTTGCTTTCAGCTGGAAAATGTTCTATTCCATCTTTTTGGGTGTTTTGCTGCTCCAAAATTTGTTTAGAGTCATTATTTAAAGGAATTTGAATCAGTTTGGCAGAGAGGATGGACAAGTTCTTGCTGTTACTCTGCCATCTTCTTTCTACTTCCCTTTTATACTGTCAATGTATTTCTGAAAATGTGGTATACAATACTAGATATGTAATCTGACCAGATCAGGGTAAAAAGGGTGTAGAACACTCTATTCTTTGAATTTATTTAAGATTGGATTTTGTATTTTTCTATTTAAGATTGTGTTGTCCAAGATTACATTTTAGAGGTGGGGTGACTACATTCATACTGAGTTTGCAATCCAGTAAAATGCCCATGTTTTTCCCCCACACAAACTACTGCCTAACCATATTTCTCAAATCTTGTTCTCATATATGAAGCTAATTTCCTGAGCCTAACTTAAATATTTACATTTATTCTGCTTTCATGTCATTTTATTAGATTAGGCACAATGTTCTAGCCTGGCAATATCCTCACTGTCTCTCACCAGAGAGAAGAAATAGTTCAGTTCCCTTTCAACTATCAGAAATGAAGGAAAGTAGTTAGGATATTTCAAAATATATTACATACATTTTTTTCCTCTAAAAGGCATTTTATAAATGCTATCACAGAATGATCTTGAAACCATCTTTTGTTTAGTGAACATGCACCATGTTTTCCCATAATTCGAAAGGTTTGAGGATCTGCTTGATGTTCCTCAAACATACCACTATATATTCCATTTCTCTGCCTTAGTATTTGCTTTTCCTTAGGTTACCTTATTAGTTTTTACCAGATATTTTATTTTATTTTATTTTTAAAATAATTTCCTTGGCCTTTGTAAAGACTAGGTTCAACCCTACTTTCTGCAGAACTTCTTTCCTTTTCCTCCCAGATGGGAATGCCTTTCCTTTTCCACATCTTCTACATGTCTTGTTTATATGTCTTGTACACAGTTAGGATGATTTATTTTGTATTACTAATATTGAACTAAAAAGGAGTATCAATGAAATACTTTAAACAGACATAGGAGAGAGTAGAAGGAAATTGAAAGAGGAGACACAGAAAGGAGGTTTGTTGCTGCAGTGTTAAATGTAATATAAAAAAAATCCAGGCAATAAAACTTTGGAGGTTTTTTTATATAATCCTTTATTTTTTTTCCTGAAATGGTCACATTTTTTAAGTTCATAAGTGTGAGGATAGGGAGGAAGACTGCATTAGTGATTTTCCTGATATAGGACTCTCCTCTTTGAGAAAACCTTTGTTAATTAGGTGGTGATGCTCTTTCTGTTACTTATAGTCATAGAGATTTGCCTAGAGCACCAAGAAATTAGATTATTTGTTTTTGATCATATAGTCATAATGAGTCAAAGCTGGGATTTGAATTTAGGTCTTCTTCCTTCTGAGACTATCTCTTTTTACTATGTCAAGCTAGTTTTACAAAAATCATAATAAAAACATTTTTTAAAAGTTGTCCTTTACTTGTTGTAAGTTAGATAGCTCCCCCACTTTTACTTTGTTTAACTTATTGACACTTTATACTTGTTTTTTTAATATGATATATTCACAAACCAACTTATCCCTATGTAAGAGAGGCATCTCATACTCCTATCTCAGCAAGTACACAAAGGCTAGTTTATCAATTGAATCAATAAATAAGACATATGAACTTTGAACAAGACTTAAAAGACTTCTATAAATCAATAAATCAGCCATAGGCATTATACTAGGTGGAAAAATTCTTTGATCAAATCTATATATCTTTGAAGTATTTAGATAACTTTGTAAGCCACTGAATGAATTGTAATGCTATTGCAAAAGAATTTTTCAGATTGGTTGAATTAACTTGGTCATGCCCTGTCATTCATTTAATATATATATATATATATATCAAGCCAGTTCCAAGTCCAGCTTTTAGCAGCTTAATCTCTAGCAAAGTCCTTGAGAAGAAATAATTTGGGTTGGTAAGTAAGTGCCTTAATCTCTTCTTCCTCTGACTGGAGGAGGACTTACATGATTTTGCAGTACCAGAGGATTTGAATTTTTTTTCATTATCCTAGCAAAATTCCTAGGAAAGCAATGGTTGGTGACTGACTCTGCACCAGGAATTGAGACAGATTGAATATGATTTTTAAAAAGATAGATTTGAGGCTCTATAAAGATTCCATAAGGAAAACTATACCATATCTTGAAAATTCTAGCAAAAGAAATTTCTTATACTATGAACTACCCCTTTGCTACCACATGTACCTTAAACTTTAGTCCAATTTCCCCTGGATTCTCTGTATTGATAGGAGACTGTATCAGTTATATGGGGGATATTTGGTACTAATTGTATTTACTATATAATTTTAATAAATACTCTTTTCTAAAAGCTAAACAATTCTGCCTGACTGATATTAAAAAAGAAAAACAGTCAATGAGGGCAGTTTGGGATTCATGAGATACAGCATTAGAGAAATATACCTTCCAAACTCAACTTTATTTATTTTTTACAAGTCTTGGTTGAAATCTCACCTTCTACAGGAGCCTTCCCTAATTCATCTAAATTCTAAAGCTTTCCCCTTTGTTGATTGTCTCCAATTTATCCTGCATATAACTTATTTGTACATAAGTTTTTAAATGTTATTCCCCCTATCCGATCTAAATTTTCCAACAGCAGAGACTGCCTTTTATTTGTTTGTTTGTTTGTTTGTTTGTTTGTTTTCGTATCCCAATCACTGAGCATAGTGACTGACAAATGGAAGGTGTTTAACAAATGTTTATTGAGATACTGACATATTCTGAGTAGACAACTAGTAGTCATGGTGGGGAATTACAGTTACCTAGTACAAGTGATGTTTTGGGAGAGCAAGTCCAGTGCATGAACTATATTTATTATTTTCCTTTTCTCTTTTCTGTTTTGAGCTAGAATGTTATATACACCTGAACATATAAAGATAAACACAACCTCGTTGTCTGCAGATATTTAATGCCTATGTATCAAATGTTTTTTTGCTGTCAGTTCTTAGAAAATACAAGACTATTCAGAAATATACAGCATACTATAAAACACCATGGAGAGAAGCAATTGCACTTTGTTTTTTAACAGAAAATCCAAAGTGTGTTTCTTTCCTTGACCTCTTACAGAATACCTGGTATGAAAGTTTTCCATGTCAGATTTCTAACTTTTTCAAACCACAGAATATCCTTCACCACTAAGGTTATTTGATAAAGAGATTCATTTTATATACGAAAAATCAGAAGTTATACTTACTTATGAGAAACAGAAATATGGCTTGGGGGGCCAGGATAAATTGGATGCATTGATGCTGAATTGATGGCTAGCTCTTGTCACATTCAAATACTTTTTCAAAAGAACATCTGAATATTTACCTCCACTCTTTCTTGTAGCTATTAGAAATATTTCACCAAAGAAGGAAAGGCAGACTAAGATGTCCTCCATTCCCTTTAGAACATTAATAGAGTAATAAAACTTATGGCACTTTTTTCAAGCTTTGAATTTAGTTAAAATAATTGGTTGCAGGGTAGCCAGTCATTTCTAACCTGCTGTTTTCTTTGAATTCTTGTCTGCTATATGAATAGGCACTGAGAATATATTTGTGAAGGTTTTTTTTTAACAGACAGGAATTAAAAATGGCAAAGCAATGCTCACTTGATTGTTAGAAATGTCATTTGGAAATGAGACATTTTTACAGAAAAGCATTTCATTTAAACTTCCATAAAGATGTATTCTCATTTAATTTAATTTGTCCATTATCTTTACTTCACTGAGTTGGGATATCCAAGCAATAGGACTTTATAAACACTATTCCTTTATAGTATAGCTAGTTATTCAACAAAAAGTGCAGAAAACAGCTATATTGCCTGAAAGATACCAAAATAAATGGGATCATATTATTATGTAATCATAGATCTAGACATGAAAGTAATATTCAAAGCTACTAATTCAATCTCCTAATTTTATAAAGTTAATTAAATTGAGATTCAGTGAGTTTAAGTGATTTACCAAGATTACATAGGCAGTAAGTATCAAAGACTCTGGGCTGAAAGAGTTTGTTATTTAGTTGGCATGGAAGCTAAGACACATATATAAATAAACACAATAAATAGTAAAAAAAAACAAATATAAGTATATGAAAAGAATAAAAAGAGACTGTGAGAATAAAAAGAAGACAGAGCAACAACTTCTGGCTAGGATGATCAGGGTCAAGCTTCTTGGAATGAATGAATAAAGCATTGAATAAGCACTTTTTATTGTGTCAGGGGCTATATGATTATAAAAGTAAGATATTCTTTTTTCTTTTTTTAAAATTTATTTTATTTTTTATTTATTATAATAACTTTTTTATTGACAGAATCCATGCCAGGGTAATTTTTTACAATATTACCCCTTGCACTCACTTCTGTTCCGATTTTTTCCCCTCCCTCCCTCCCTCCACCCCCTTCCCTAGATGGTAAGTAGTCCTATATATGTTAAATATGTCACAGTATATCCTAGATACAATATATGTGTGCAGAACCAAACAGTTCTCTTGTTGCACAGGGAGAATTGGATTCAGGTAAAAATAACCTGGGAAGAAAAACAAAAATGCAAACAGTTTACATTCATTCCCCAGTGTTCTTTCTTTGGGTGTAGCTGCTTCTGTCCATCATTGATCAATTGAAACTGAATTAGGTCTCTTTGTCAAAGAAATTCACTTCCATCAGAATACATCTTCATACAGTATCATTGTTGAAGTATATAATGATCTCCTGGTTCTGCTCATTTCACTTAGCATCAGTTCATGTATGTCTCTCCAAGCCTCTCTGTATTCATCCTGCTGGTCATTTCTTACAGAACAATAATATTCCATAACATTCATATACCACAATTTACCCAATCATTCTCCAATTGATGGGCATCCATTCATTTTCCAGTTTCTAGCCACTACAAACAGGGCTGCCACAAACATTTTGGCATATACAGGTCCCTTTCCCTTCTTTAGTATCTCTTTGGATATAAGCCCAGTAGTAGCACTGCTGGATCAAAGGGTATGCACAGTTTGATAACTTTTTGGGCATAATTCCAGATTGCTCTCCAGAATGGTTGGATTCCACCAACAATGCATCAGTGTCCCAGTTTTCCTGCATCCCCTCCAACATTCATCATTATTTTTTCCTGTCATCTTAGCCAATCTGACAGGTGTGTAGTGGTATATCAGAGTTGTCTTAATTTGCATTTCTCTGATCAGTAGTGATTTGAGATATTCTTTTTTTCTTAATGAAATTACATATTAATAAGGGTGAGATAATAGGAGTAAGACAATGGATGTAAAGTTTTGCTCTGAGGAATCACAGAGAAATAGAATTCATTTGCTTTTTCCTGAAGAAGCATATTTGTGGATTAGCTATAATTCTCTATAAGTGGTATGGTCCCAATATAGGAGATTTTATGTTTGCTTGATCTCTTAGACTTTGATTTAACTCTTGCATTCTTATCCATGGTTTGCCCTTATGTTGCCTAAAGCTCGAAGCTGTCTCATGCATCAATATTTACGAGAAAATTCTAAGTTTAGAGTTAGAGGCCTTATATAATTTAGCCCCTACATTCTTCATGGGCCCATGGGCCCTATTCTATTAAAATAAGCTAGTCCTCTCCCTCTTTGTTGAATATCCTGTTATTTCTTCTGTCTGGAATATACACTTTACCCAATACATGAGAATGATCTCTGTGCTCATGTCAGCCTGTCAAAATGTGTCTACCTTTCAAGATCCAATTGAAATACTACCTCCTTAAGAAACAAAATCAGATCTCTTATTTCATTGAATTTCCTTACACTTTGTCTATTTCTTTTGTTCTTGGATCATATTAAATGCATAATAAATGCTTATAGTTACTGTGCAAGACAATGCAATCTTTTTTTTCTATTATATTTCTAAAACCAGATTATTAACCCCAGAGAGCCAGCTATTGTAGTCTATTCATTTTCATATCTCTCAAATACAGAAGGAGTGTCTTGAAATAGATTAAGTCTTTTAGTACATGTTGATGAATACATTGAATATATTAAGAAATAGTGATATGGTATAGTATACACTAGGATGATTTCATTTGATAAGTAATAGTGACAATTGATCACATAACTAGGACAGAAATGTTACTATATTTTCCATCCAATTTTTTAATTGGTTCTAAAATTGTGGCATTTGATAGCTAGAAAAAAATTTCAAATTATTTTGAGGTCCCTTCCATGCAAGTATTTTAAGCAAGGGGCTCCCTTCAGCAATTATAAGGCAAAAACTATGTAAATACAAAGCCATTAACTCTTCAAATATAATTACCAAGTGATCTGCAGGAAGTTCCTGGATCCCTCAAAGATTAATTATTATGTAACATGCAAATTTTAAAACTTCTTGATGATGATGAAGCTCAAGAGATAGAAGATACAGATAATTATCTACTAATAGTTCTTACTACAGGAGAAGTTCTAACACTATAATTACTAATATGCTGCCTTATTATTCTTAAGGACAAGACAGAACAGACAGCAAATTTCTAGGTAATTATACTTCATCTCAGGTGGATTTAAGGAACTAGGCAGTCAACCAAATTATTTGCCATCTAAGAAGAACACTGATTAATTATTGAAAGAGTTACTGCTGTATTTTCATTATGAAATTATTGGAGAGGGGGGGTTAGTCATTATAGTTAAACACATTTATTGCACAAAGGATGCATCCTAGGTTCACAACTGATTGACATAGTTAGAACAAAGCAAAAATCTCTCAGGTAAATCATTATATGTTAAGAATATATTTCACTAATAGGACTTTGAAAACTTCTTTCTGTTTTGTTTCATTTTTCTAGCTGCCAAATTATGCAGTGGATAGAATGTCGGATCTGAAATCAGTAATAACCATTCAAACTTAGCTTCAGATACTTACTAGTTGTGTGACCCTGGGCAAATAACTTGAATTTTGTCTTCTTCAGTTTCTTAATTTGTAAAATGCAGATGATAATAATGTCACTGCTTCCCAATGTCATTGTAAGAATAAAAATAAATAACATCTATTGAGTTTTCTGACACAGGACTCACTTCTCAAAGACAGAGATTCTACTGTATCTGCATCCCAAAGAGATAAAGGGAAGAGGAAAAAGGGTCTCCCATTACATACAGGGTCATCTCCAGTCATCCTGATCTACATCTGACCACTCAACCCAGTGGAATAAAAAGTGAGGCAGGTGAACTTGCACAGCTTAAATCCAATTAACTTGTGTGGCATAGTATCATCTCCCTGATGTCATGATCTTCTTCAAGAATGAAGAACAAACAACAACAAAAATCTTCTGATCACTTTGTGAGCCCCTCCCTTGTCTGAATTTTCCATGAAATAGTCTTTTATGTACGTGTACATTTGGCATGCAAACAAAATGGCCAACCCCTTGGAGTTGTGCTGTCTACAATTTGAAGGACCTTAATGTCTGATACCTTATTCTGCCAGATGATCTTCAGAAATTTCAACTAAATATGTCAGAGAGGGAATGAAG
Organism: Sarcophilus harrisii; assembly: GCF_902635505.1. Lineage (NCBI taxonomy): Eukaryota > Metazoa > Chordata > Mammalia > Dasyuromorphia > Dasyuridae > Sarcophilus > Sarcophilus harrisii. The sequence continues at coordinate 458,905,769 of NC_045426.1, forward strand.
TAGGTTTTAAATTCCTTTTTTGTTGAATCGAATGGGAAAATTTGAGTAAACTTTATATTATTTCCCTCATTTGTGGCTAATTATATCTGTACATAAGATAGTGGTTAAATACAAGAACAAAAAATATAAGTTTTATAGTTTGGAGGAGTTTTGTAAATCATTTAGCCTGACATCAGCATTTTGGAAGATGAGAAAAGATAAAGCTTTGCTATCTCAAATTTCTTAACTAGGGTCACATAGGAAAAACAGGAATTAACTCTGATTTTTCTGACTCTACAGAACTTCAGTGCTCAAGCTATATATTTTACTTTCAAGATCTAAAGGAAGATGCAATATTTCAGAATTATAGAATGTCAGAACTGGAAGGGTCTCATTGACTATATTTGATCCAAAACATACTTGAATAGGAATTTATGCTCCCTCTAAAAATAATTGCAAGAGATTGGGAGTTGAATTATAGTCAAAGTATATGAAACAATGGACAATCAACATCTGGATCTATAAAATTTAATAGGAAAAATACAACTCAACACATTAAGAAAATAAATATTCCATGGCTTAAAAACTAACTCATAATTTTTTTCAAAGAAGAACTCTTTTAAAAGTAAATAACCATATCACTTCTAAATAACAAAATGTACTAGAAATTATACTGAATCCTATTGTGTTTGAAACATCTAAGACAAAATATAATTTAAATGACAAAAATAAATCCTTCCACATCAGGCAATTTGACAGGAAAAACTACAGTCACCAACACATTCTTAATTTGTTCAATTCATAACAGCACTTATTCAAACTTAACTCTTCTGTCTACTTATATTACACTTGGACTAAGAACTAGAAAATAGAACTCAGAGTAACCTTAGAGATCATTTATTCCAATCACTACTTTTTTTCTAGATAATTTAAATGAATTATTCATGGTTCTCCAAATAATTTCATAAGTAGGATTTGAATCCAGTTCCTCATCACTCTAAACATCACATCATCCAACCTTCTGAATGTAGTTGTAGCTAGTACAGGCTGCACATACTAATGAATGTTTAAATCAAATAATTAACTTGGGTTTTTTTTCATACATGTGACTAGATATGCTTGGATTGGAGCACAGTGGGTCAAAGCACAACTCTTTGGACTAAATAGTTATGGGATCTGGAGAAAGTTGGATCATAGATGAGTTTGTTTTCATTGCCTTTTTCTTTCCTACAAAGGTACTGGAATTGAATACTTTCATAAATGATATATTCAAAGTATTTATTTTAGAAAACAAATGTAATAGTTACACTTTTGACAAGTCTACAAAAGTGTAGGCTTGAAAAAACAAAAATGTATCAACTCAATCCATCTGGGAAGTCTAGGGGAGGGAGCAGGAATTAGGGGAGGATGTGCCAGGTTTTGTGCCAAGGACTGAGGATATATATATATGTATATTTATATACGTATATATATATATACACATACATATATACACAAACACACACACACATATATATATACATACATACATACACATACACATATTTTGCTGAGGCAATTGGGGTTAAGTGACTTGCCCAGGGTCACACAGCTAGGAAGTGTTAAGTTTCTGAGATAATATTTGAACTCAGGTCTTTCTGACTTCAGGGCTGGTGTTCTATCCACTGTGCCACCTAGCTGCCCCATGAGGATATATTTTTTAAAAGCCTATTTCATGTGCTTATTTAAATAAATAGTTACATATAAGATACATGTAGAGAAGATGAAAAATAACAACTTAGTTTGATGATTCTAGCAGGTGAGATCTAGCATTAGGAAAACCTTCCTTAATCAGTTCATTTTCAACTTTAGTCTTGAATTAAGCAGGAAGACGGTTAGTCAACAAACATTTTAAACACTTACTACATGCCAGACTAAATGTGTAAATGGTTGAGTATTCCAAGAAAAGCAACAAGAAAAAAGTGAAGAGAGAGAACATTGCAGGCAGAGGGAATAACTAGGGGGAAGACACAGAGATGGAGTGTTATGTATAAGGAAAAGCTAAATAGGCTAATATGACCAGAATATGGAAGTGAGTAAAGTATAAGAACACTGGAAATGTAAAGAGGAGACAAGTTTTGAAGAACTGTATGGGGGATTTTATAATTGATGCTACAACTATATGAAACCATTGGAGTTTTTTGAATAGTGAAGAGGATGGTCAGATCTTTGTTTTAGGGAAATCTCTTTGACAACCAAATGTAGTATGGATTGGAATGGGGAGAGATGAATGAGTCAGGAAGTCCACTTGAAAGACTACTATGGCAGAAACTAGGCATTGATCCATACTTAACGCCGTACACCAAGATAAGGTCAAAATGGGTTCATGACCTAGGCATATGACCAGCTATGCCCAGAGAAAGAACTCTGGGAGATGACTAAAAACCATTACATTGAATTCCCAATCCCTATATTTATGCACACCTGCATTTTTGATTTCCTTCACAAGCTAATTGTACAATATTTCAGAGTCTGATTCTTTTTGTACAGCAAAATAACGTTTTGGTCATGTATACTTATTGTGTATCTAATTTATATTTTAATATATTTAACATCTACTGGTCATCCTGCCATCTAGGGAGGGGGGGGGGTAAGAGGTGAAAAATTGGAACAAGAGGTTTGGCAATTGTTAATGCTGTAAAGTTACACATGCATATATCCTGTAAATAAAAGGCTATTAAAAAAAATAAATAAATAAAATTTAAAAAAAAAAAAAAAAAGAAAGACTACTGCAATATCCAGATCAGAGATGATAAGGATTTAATTGTGTAAGTGGGGAGAGAGGAAAATAAGAGTGTAGAGGCAGATATCACAATATCTGGCAACTGACTGAATGTTGGAAGTAACAGTGAAAAGACAAGTGTGAAATTGAGTTTGTAAACCTCAGTGCTTAGGAGGTAAGAATGGTGACAATGACTATAAGACAAGTTCAGCAAAAGAAAGAATATGGAGAGGAAGATAATGAATTCTTTTTTGGATACATTGAGCTCAAGAAACTTATGGGACACCCATTTAGAAATGCCCACTCAGCAGGAGTTGATATAGGGCAAGGGCTCAGAAAAAGTACTAAATGTGAGTTACTCCTAATTCATGGTGCAGGTTTTCTTATTCGCTGATCTCTGCAAACTAATGAATAGTATTTGCTGTATTTAATTTCACATTATCATGAACGTGATACTCATTCCTTTCAGTTTTAAATATCAAGAATGAGAGTAATACAAAAGATTCTACATTAAAATAGTTTTTTTGATTTTAGAATTCCATGTCTATTCCTTTCCAAAAGCATACAGTAATTTTGAGAAATAAACTCTAATGAATCTTAAAACAGACTCCTAATTTTCCATAAAGGGCCCATGTTATGTTCCTTGTCATCAGTATTCATCATGTCAGTGAAGTCTTCAGACTTAAATTTTAGTTTTATACAAAGCTAATTTTTGACTGTTGTCAAGAGCACCAGAAAAATCACAATGTTTTTTTGTCCTGAATGGCTTTCATAGAAATATAATGTAGGAGAACAATACTAGTTTCTTTCAAAAAACCTCTTACTGAAAGATTTGGGAAAATACATGGTCTGATTTTTTCTGGTACTCATACTAAGTAACCCCTTTTTGTAGATGCTGAAGTTTCCATTGTATGAGGCTTATGACATAACTAATACTCAGACATATATATCTATGACCCTGGCATATCATGCTTTTATATTGAGGCATATTTAGAGTGGCACTTCATATCTTCTTCTTATATTTAATCACTAGAAAAGCACCTTTGAACTTCAGACAAAACAAAAACCAGATTATCTTTGCTTTAATTAAAATTTAGGTATGTGGCCAGAGAGCCACAAGTAAATATTTTTGCTCATATCACTTCAAACTCTCCCTAGGTATCCAAAGAGGTAGCACAATAGTTCTCTTCTTTCCATGACAGGATATCTCAAATACACTGCTGCTAATACTTTGTACAATTATAAAATTTGTGCCTAGAATAGTGCCTGACATGTACTAAGTGTTTAATAAATATTCTAGGAAAAAATAACAAAATATCATTGGAATAAAGTATCAATGACCATTCTGAGTGATGTCTGACAAATTAGGTAACAACATTCAATCAACCACTTAAAGAAATGTGATCTCATTTCTTGATTAGTAGAGCAATTACTAACTTTGGAATAAGAGCACATTGGAGTCAAATACAAACTCTGTTGACTGTAAAATCTGGAGTAATCCAATTTATATCTCAGGTTTTACTTCAAATTCTCTCATCAAATGAGGATGGTGAGCTAAAGCACCAAATTTAACACAGAATTCTATAATCTGATGATGATGATGAAATGATGGGCAAAAACTCAAAGGAGAGAGAGAGAAAAAAAAGGCTGATCACGGGGATGGAAATAACTCTCAGTTAGAAATAGAAAGTCAAAGTAATTAGTATATGAATATAAATTTATCAAGATTGATTACTACAAGGATCTTTGATTTCATTTGATGAGGGTGCCCCCAACCTGATGCACTATGTCACCACTCCATAGCTTAATAGCAGCAGTTTTAGAAGTGAAATAAAAGAAACATCCATCATCAAATGCTTAATCTTCTTGTGAATAATCTCTTAGAACCAATATGATCTTCTTTCTGACAACAGACAAAGGCAATCATTGACCTGTATTCATAAGCTTTTTCACTTCCCTAAATTCTAACAGAACTCAACTTCTACTCTGATAGGCTTTGATTTTCAACAAAAATAAGTTTTTTGTTAATATGTCTTTTTTCCTCCTCCCCTCTGTGCTTTTTTTCCTCCATATTTCAACCACAACTCAGTTTGCCTTTTCCCCCCGGAACTTCCCTCAGTAATTTACCTTCTTATCCTGGAACATCTGCCCATCATACTGGTCTACTTCTCCTATTGGGGAGTCCCCCTGGGAGAATCCTTTCCAGGGATTATGCCTCAATCCCCTCCCAGCAGTGCTTTTCTTGCACTACATCACATTCACTAATAGAGACAGCTGTTATCTCTTTCTCATATACTTTTCATCTCTCTTTTATGTATTGTTTCCTTCAGTAGAATGTAAGTATCTCGAGAATGTGTTTTTAATTGTTTTCAGTTGTTTCCAACTCTCTGTGATCCCATTTAAGTTTTTCTTCACAAAGATACTGGATTAATTTGCTATTTCCTTTTCCAGCTCATTTTACAGATGAAAAAATTGAAACAAACAGGATTTTATGATTTGCTTGGGGTCACATAGCTAGTAAGTATCAGAGGACAGAATTGAATTCAGAAAGATTCATCTTCCTGACTTCAGACCTTACACTCTATCCACTGTTCCAATAAGAACTATTTTATTGTTGTCCAGTCAACTGCAGTTGTGTCTGACTCTTTTTGACTCCATTTGGGTTTTTCTTGGCAAGGATATTATAATGGTTTTCTCTTTTCTTTTCCAGCTCATTTTACAGATTAGGAAAACTGAGGAAAACAAAGTTAACTGATTTTCTTAGGGCCACAGCTGAGGCTCAGAGAGATGAGTCTTCCTGACTTATCTTTTTTGGCATTTTAATGGCTATACCACCTAATTGTCCATCTTAAGAATAAGGAATTTCTTTCTTTTGCTTGTGTTTGTTTCCTGAATGCGTAGGGTAATGCCTAATATACAGGTAGCACATAAAAATATTAATCGATTGCTTGTCTTACATTATTTGTATTTCCTATGGAGTTTTCCCCATCTCCAAGAGTTGGTCTTTATAATAAAATAGAAAAAGATGAAGAAATAAACAAAAAAATTTGCAAAATTAACCTATTTGCCAAAAACCCTCTGATATTATATGCTGTATTTCAAATCCATGGTCCCTCACTCCTGCAAAAAATCAGGAAACTTTTTTTTTTCTTTTGTCTTGTGGAGTCATAATAATTTTCTAACTTTTGAAGAAACCAGTATCACTTCACCATGATGAAATATTATAGGAGGCATTCAGCAAAGAATTCTATTGATGATCTTCAGAAATATAAGATGAGAAAAAATGCAGGAAGATATTTTCATTAAGAAGACTTTGTCTTCAAGGATTTCAGTCAATGATATCAGTAACTTATTCCCATATTAAGAAGAGAGGTGTAAAGATTGGCAATACTTTTGAGGCACAGAACCATATTAAAAAGTAATTGAAAATAAATATTTAATGAAATAAACTGCTATAGAACATAGATAATGTTAGCATGACATAAGTCAATATGTGGCCTACAGGAATCCTCATGTTTGGTTTAACGACTTAATTTCTATTTGGGTTTACATCATTGGCTTAGAATATAAAAGCTGACTCCTAGGATTATTCTGGATACTTTTTTGACATGCATTTTTGCTTGTTTATTGAGGCAGCATGGGACAGTAAAAAGAACAGAAAATTGGACTCTGAATCAAGAGAAATTTGAGTTCATGTCTTGGCCCTAATTGTGTGATTATGGACAAGTACCTTACCCTCTCTGATTCTTAATTTGTCTACAAAATAGGGTTAATATTAATTACAATACATACTGTAGAGGATGATAAGAATATCATTGCTTATAGTCAGAATTCAAATCTGACTTCAGACACTATCTCTGTGACTCTGGAAGTGGCATTTAACCCTATTTGCCTCATGAACAGGAGAAGCAAATGGCAAACCACTTCACTATCTTCGTCAAGAAAACCCCAAATTTAGTCATGGAGAATTGGACATGACTAAAATGACTCAACAACAAAAATAAATATATACAAAATATTGATATGTATGTATATGTGTATAAATCTTTATATATACATATAGACAGACATATTTAATAAGTATACATATATATACAAATATATGTATATATACACACACCCACATACATATACAAATATAAATATATATAATATACACATATACTTGTACAGCTACATAAATGTTAATTACTATTAATCTTGAATGGGGTTAGTTAAGAAGGGTAATACCCATTTTAATGTTGAAAACTCTGTGAACTGAAGTTTTGGGTAATCTGATTTTAGTTGTATTTAGGCTATATCAAAGGGAGCTAGATAAAGTATCTTATTGCCTGCTGTCAAAGATAAACTTTTTTTTGTCTGCTAGCTTGTTGCCTTAACCTAAAAATCACCCAAACGTAGGGGAAAAGAACAAGTCTACTTTTGCAGAGTGCAGCTGTTTGTAAATTTAACACATTGGCAAAACATCTAAATACTCAGTAGGGTTTCTGACAGTTCCATCCATCATAATAGAGTTCTCACCATGCGGCTGTACCAGATGGATAGATATACTAAATGACAGTTGTTCCAACCAGCCAAATGGAAGGAGATTGTGAATAGAATGAGAAGTCTCTTAGGTTCTCTCTTGAAAATGTAGTTTCTTTCTCCATCCCCTTTCTAAGTCCATGTATATATGTGTAGCTAGGCCAGTGTGATTTCTCATTCTCTACAATCTTATTCAAGAGAAAAATTCTTAAATTACAATTGAAAAAAGACTTTAGGAAAGAGAATGATAACACCAGAAAGTGATTAAAAATGTATCCTCAAAGTACTTATTTATTGATTATCATCACTCAGAGAGGATTAATTATATGCATTGAGGTAAAATTCAGGAAAATTGTTTTTGTCATTTAGAAGTGTTTCCTAATTACCTTATCTTAAAAAAAAAAAAAAAAGATTCAAGAGGTATTGGAATCTTACATTTCTTTGGCCAATAACTGAAAACCCCAAAGCATTTGACTATATTAGAATGTTTTGCCTTCTTAAAAAATCTTGAGCCATGAATGCAGTTTTATTTACAATGCTATGGAATGAATTATGTGTTGAATACAGTTTAATGTTGACTCAATCATGAATTTGGTTTACATTCCAGGAGTTTCCTTGTCCAATCATACCACAAAAGTGCAGTTCTGTATGTGAGTGTGTGTGTGTGTGTGTGTGTGTGTATACAATAACCATCTACAGCACAGATAATTGTTTCTGGCAAGAGTTTGTGAATGAATATTTTGTCTTGCTTCCATCCAAGCACAACTGGAATGCATCCTGAATCCAGGCCTTAGGAACAAAATATCTCCATCACAATAGGCAGCTGGTGCAATGAATAAAGGGTTGTATCTGGAGTCAAGAAGACCTGAATTCAAATCTGGTCTCAAATACTTACTAGTTATGTGATTCTGGACAAATCACTACATTCCTGTTTGTCTGTTTCCTCAACTATAAAATGAGAATGATAACAGCATTTAGCTGCCAGATCGTTGTGAAATTTAAATGCGATAATATTTGTAAAATGCTTAATATAGTACCTAGCACACAGTAGAAGCAATATAAATGCTTATTCACTTCTCTTCCCAATTATACATATATTTGTTTATGCATAAGTAACAAATATATCACAAAACAAGAATGGTGCATCAGTAGTCCAGTTTGACTGAAACACAACCTATTCAAAAGAAAATTCTATGATCTAATACAAAGATTTTGTTTGTTTTTCTCTCTTGAAGAAGGTCTTGACATTAGGGAGATGATGTCATGACATGCAAGTGAATTAGATTTAAGTGAAAGAGAACTGGGCAAAGCCAACAGCCTTATTTTCTCCTCTGGAGCTATCTGGTTCCAATGGCCAGATATAAATCAGTAAGACTGGATTTGGACCTGCATGCAGTGAGGCCTTGGCCTTTTAAAATTAAGGTCTTTAACAGACCTCAGTTTCTTTCTTTCTTTTTTTTTATTTAATAGCCTTTATTTACAGGATATATGGATGGGTAACTTTACAATTAAAAAGCCAAACCCTTGTTCCAATTTTTTTCACCTCTTACACCCCCATCCCTCCCTAGATGGAATGACCAGTGATGTTAAAATTAAAATATAAATTAGATAAAAATAATAATGACCAAACATTATTTTGCTGTACAAAAGAATCAGACTTGAAATAAAATTAGCTTGTGAAGGAAATCAAAACAGGTGTGCATAAAATAGGGATTAATTCAATGAAGGTTTTATCATCTCCCGAGTTTTTTGGGTATGGTTTTATTTGCTTTGGAAAGATTTTATTTGTTTGAGGTGCCTGGTTGCTGGTAAAAGGGGGTGGTTTAGACTTTTGTTTTCATGCTCAGTTATGGTTTCCGGTTTTTTGAAATTTGGGCCATTTTGGTTTTCCTAATATTATTAAAATTTTTCCCTTTCCAATGATGGAAATATTCGTTTCCGTTTTGCCCTACGGGTAAAAAATTCGGCCAAATACAGGTTTTTTTTTTTATAATTTTTGGAATTCCCATGTTAATTGGTAAAGGGGTTGAAGGATAATTTTGAGATGTTAAATATTAAAAGGTTGGATTTGTTAAATTACCCAATGATAATGTTTTTGATTTCTAATTTTTTGTTTTTAACCAATTGAAGGTGTGTAGTGGTTTTTAGAGTTGTTTAATTTGTTTTTGATTAATGATTTAATTTTTATGACTAGAAATAGTTTTTTTTTCATTGAGAATTGTTTTGTTCATTTTTTTGTTTTTCTTGGAGAATGGTTGATTTTTTATTTAATTAATTTTATATTTGGAAATGAGGTTTTTCAGAACCCTTTGCAAAATATTTTCCCAGTTTTTTTTTTTCTTGTTTATTAGTTTTGTTTTGTAAAAATTTGTTTGGATAATAAATTTTTTTTGTGACGTAAGGATTTTGTTTTTTGGTTAAAATTTTCCCTTTCCCCAGGTTTAGGGCCTTGTGTTTTTAATTTTAAAATTTTTTTTTTTGTGGCTGAACCCTTTTTGACCTTATTTTGGTGTTGGGGGGGCAATGCCCGTTTGCCAATTTAGTTTCCTTTTCCTGGCTTTTTATAAAAGAAGTTCTTTGTTGGGGTTTTTTTCAAAGACTAGGCAAATAAGTTGTTTTTATCCCTTGAATAAATTTTTTGACAATAATTTTTTGCCTACAAATGTTTTTGGTAATGCTGTTTATAATATAATTTTAATTGGGTTGCATTTTCTTGAAATTTTTTTTTTTTTCCATTGAATTTGGGTTTTGTTTTTTTTTTTTTGGTTAAAAAAGTGGACTTTGATTGTGGGAAATAAAAAAATTTAGGTTGGTTTTTTATTTTGTTTTTGGGCATGGTTTTTTTCCTGGTTGGATTTTTGTGTGGTGGTTTGTTTTTATAAAGTTTTGATTTTTTGGCAGAGGGATTTTTTTTTTTATCGTGTTAGGGGTTTTTTGGATGTTGGGATGGTGAAAGAATGCTATATTTTTGGGGTTTTTTATAAATTTTAAGTGTTGTGGGATTTTTAACAATTTTTTGTGAATTTTGTTTTGGGGTATAGTTTGGGAAAGGGATTTTTTTTTGCTTTTTTTTTTTTTTTTTGTTTTTTGCAAAGTTTTTTGGGCAAAATTTGGGTGGGTGGGTGGGGAAATTTTTTTTAATTTTGGGTGGGGGTTTGTTTTTTATTGATGCTGGGGGTTTTAGATGCTGGGTGGGTTTTTTTTTTTTTGGTTTTTGGGGGTGGATTTAAATTTTTGCATTTTGAGATGATGGTTTGGGTAGGTTGGGGCCATTATTTATAAGTTTTTTAAAATTAAAGGTTTTTCTGGTAAATCATTGGTTGGTTTTTTGGATGATTTTTTTTTTTTTTTTTAAGATTGTTTTTTTAGGGAGATGGTTTTACTTTTTTTTCTTTTTTTCCCCTTGGTTTAGGTCGTCCATGTTTGGTTTGAAGGGAAGGGGATTTTTTTTTTTCTTTTTTTGTTTGGGGGAAATGTTTGGTAAAATTTAATTAAACCATTCTTTTGGGATTTTTTTGGGAGTGGGTTTTGTTTGTTTTCTTTTTTTTCAAATGGGTTTTTCAAGTTTATTTCTTGTTGGGAAATTTCTTAAACTTTATAAAAGTGGAAAACTTTTTTTTTTATTTTCTGGTGGGTTTTTTTCTTTTAAGGGTTTACTTTTCTTTTTTTTCCCCTTTTTAATGATCCTGGTTTTTTTTTTTTGGTTTTTTTTAAAAACCCTTTTTTTTATTAGTTTTGTAGTTTTTTATTTTTATTTTTATTTTTTTATTTTGTTTATTAGTTTTGATTGGGGGTTTTTTAATTTGGTTTTTTTGTTTTTTTAGTTGGTTTTATTAATTTTTTCTTTTTTTTTTGTTTTAAGGGATGTAAAATTTTTTATTTTTGGGTTTTAAATGGGAGTTTTCTTATTTATTTTTGAGGAATTTATTTATATTTGTTACCCAATTTTTTTTGATGAGTTGTTTGCCATTTTTTGTTTTAATTTTTTGTTGTGTTTTTTTTGATTTGATTTTGAAAAGGTCTTTTGCTTTTTGTTTTTTTGAGGTTTTGTTTTTATATGTTTTTGAATAGGTTTTATGAATTGCTGAGAAGAAAGAAAATTTTTTTTATTTTTTCTTTTTCGATTTTAAATTTTTTTTTTTATTTCTTATTTTTTTTTTTGTTTTTGTTTTTGTGGTTTGATTTTTACTTGGAGGTTTGGGTTGGATTTCTTTCAGTTTTTTGTTGTTTTTTTTCTTGCAAATTTTTAATTTCTTTGGTGGGATTAGGTTTTTTTTGTATGTTGTTGTTTATGTTATTTTTAGAGGATAGTTTTTTTTATTTTTAATGAAATTTTTATTTTTGGATTTTAGAAAGGATTACTTTTTTGCCCAAGTTTTAGATTTTTTTGCTTTTTCTTTTACTTTTATATGTATTTCTTGCTTTAAATGTTTTTTAAAAAATTTTGTGGGTTTGATTTTGAAGTTGTTTCCTTTTTATGGGGAGTTTTCATTTATTTAGGTTACTAAATTTTTTTGCCATTTAAAAGATTAGTTTTTATTTTTTGTTTTTTTTAAATTTTATGTTTTGTTTTGATGTTATTTTATAATCCCTTCCCTTTTGAGTGTTTTCCCTTCCTTCCCTTTTTTATTTTTTTTTTTCTTTTCCTTCCCCTTTTTAATGAGGGAGAGAATTTTTTAAAAAAAATGTTTTTTTTTTTGACAACTTGATGAGAGGTAAATTCAAATGTTTCCTCCTTTCTTTTAGATAGATTTTTTCCTTTTTTGGGGAGTGGTTTTTTTCCCTTTTCCCTTTTTTTTGCCATTCCCTTTTCCATTTTCTTTTTTGTTATATAGTAAATAAATTATATGTATTTTTTTGTATATCCCCAAAAAAATAAATTTGGTTTTTTTTATTTTTCATTTTTGGTTTTTGGTTGGAGACTTTTTTTGTTTGGTTTTTTGAGAAAAAATGGAATTTTTGTTTAAAATGTCCATTTTTCCCTGGAAAATGCTGCAGTGGTAGTTTTTTTGGCTGTAAGTTTTTTTGCCCTTTGGAATACATTTGGCCCTTCCCTTTAATGGGGGGGATTTTGGGTGATTTTTTGTGGCCCCTTTGGTTTTAAAATGTTTTTTTTTGGCTGTTTGTAAAATTTTTTTTTAATTGATGTTCTGAAACAAAATTCTTGGAGTTTTTTTTTAGGGGTTTTTTTCAGAAGGTGTTGTAATTTTTTAATGCCTATTTTTTTCTTTTTATTTTGGGCTTTTTTTTGAGTTTTGTAAAATAGTATTGGGTTTTTTTATTGTTTTCAGAAAGTCCAAATTGATTATTTCCTAGATTTTTTCCAAGTTGTGTTTTTGGTAGATAACATGGTTTTTAGTTTGTTTTTTTTTTTTTGTTTTTTGGGATGTTTTTTGGTCTAAGAATTTAGTTTTTTTGTTTTGTTTAATTTTAAAGAATTATTTTTTTAGTTTTTTACTTTTTTCTGTATATATCAATTGAGTTTTTAAATGTTTGTTTTGGTTGTGGAATTTTTTTCCATTTTCATTTTTTTAGTGAATTTTTTTTTTCCAATTACAGATCCTATTTTTTTGGGAGTTTTGTCTTTTTCCAATTTTAAACCTACTTTCTAGTGAATTTTTATTTTTCCAAACCAAATTTTTTTTCCTTCCTGGGATTTTTAATTTTCCAATTGTATTTTGGAAGTTGTTGTTTTGTAAGGTTTTCTTCCTTTCCCCATTTATCTTCTAACCCTTTGAGACTTTTAATGGTTTTCTATAAGATCATGTAAAGGAGGAAGCTTTATTTTTTGTTGTTTGAGGTCTCTTCGGTTTTTGGACCTTCTTTTTCTGTATGAAGCTGTCAATCGTTTTTCATTTTTTTTCATGTTTTAAAGCCTTTAGGTATGTCTCTAGGCAAGGGGTTACAGCTTCCTCTGCAGAGAGGGAGATGTAAACTGTTTGCCTGAGGTTTGGGGAGGTTGAGGAGGTTTTCCCCAACAGGAAGTGGATTCGCACCCGAGCTATGGGCCCATTGGCTGTGTGGGGTTGGGGACCTTTGGCAGAGACTAGTGAAAGGTACTGCCCCAGGCCAGGCCCTTGGGGATTTAGGGAAGAGCTGACCGCAGACTGCCGATTCTACGAATCGGCCCCGGTCTCTGCTCCAGGCCTGCCTGACAAACAACCCTGGGAAAGTTTATGGCCCTGCCGAGCCCCCACTTGCAGATTGAGGTAACCTGGCGTTCCTCTGTGCAGGATCACAATGCCCCAAGGAAAGCCCTTAGTGGGTTGGGGCCTGAGCGGCAGATCTTGCCCACTTTCTGTTTGAGGCCTCCCAGAACCCATTTCCTCCCAGTCTGCGTTGATCTCCTCCTGGCCCCGAACCAACCTTTTTTTGAGACTGGATTTTTTCGGCTGGTGAGTTGTTCTACCTTATCTTTTAGAATTGTGCAGCCAAGACTATTTTTGGGCCGATATAATATTGATAAAGAGGGTAAGAGAAGAGCTTAGAAAGTCTCGTGTGTCTTCTCCGCCATCTTGGCTCCGCCCCCAGACCTCAGTTTCAATGATGAATGCCCAATCAGTGATTAAGGTTAGGTAAGAAATGAGGCAAAGAATGCCATCTTTTACCTATTTAAAATATCAGATTAAGGAAGATTTCGAGTTTCTCCAAAAAAAAAATTTTTTTTTAAATTACCTTGAACCAATGGAACCCAAAAATTTGTTTTGGCCTGAGACTTATTATTGGCCAGTTTATGAGAGTCAGAGTGATTCTCGTTTAAAGCTTGGTCCTTAAGAAAGAAATCTATTCTGCAAACCCCAAGATATCTTGTGAGGTTTCAGTTATTAAAATTTACATTCCTTTGGATGATATCCTATGTGGATAGAGGGAAGAGAAAAAGAGAAAAGGAAGAAGGAAGGAAAAGAAGGAAGGAAGGAAGGAAGGAAGGAAGGAAGGAAGGGAGGAAGGGAGGAAAAAAGGAAGGAAAGAAGGAAGGAAGGAAGGAAGGACAGAAAGAAGGAAGGAAGGACATAAAGAAGGAAGGAAGGAAAGTTGCCACTTTCAGTTGGGGTCCCACTGGGGCAGCTCCTACTATTATTCACAGAGGTTTTTTGTGCTTCATTCTTGAAAATGATCATTACAACAGGCAGATTATGCCATGACACACAAGTGAATTGGATTTAAGTGACCACCCTGACTTTCTTCTCCAGGGTTATATGAGTCCAATGGCAAGATAGATATCAGAATGATTAGAGAGGGCTCTTCATACAAGGGTAGAGTATAGCCAGATTGTAAAATCCTTTGAGTTCTAGTATTTATCTAATCATTCATTTGGCAAATAATAAAAAGGAGGTCCATCAAAGTTTTTAAATACAGAATCAATGGAATCAGAGCTGATTTTGGACATGCTTCCCTTAAATTTCATTTAAAGTGGCAAGATGATGCCTACAATTGAATGCTGAACTTAGAATCACAGCACCTGGGTTCAATTGTGGATTAAAGAAGTCATTTCATCTCTAGAAAGGAGGGAGTATGGAAGAATGGAGAAATAATTAGTTCCAGAAGCAGAAGACTTGAGTTTTACATTCTGCCTCTGATGCTTCCTGTGGGAACTTGGGCAAATTATTTCCATTCTTTGGAACTCAGTTTCTTCACCTCTAAAATTGAGGGGTTGAACTTGATCACCTGTGAAGTAGATCCCTTTGAGTTCAAGATTAGGATCCTGTCACTAGATGATCTTTGACTTTCTTTCAATTCTTAATTATATGATCATAGTTTCCAGGGATGTATATGTTTTTTCATGGTCATGAAGAAAAATCAATCATGCTCATCATCAGAAAGGATCAGGGGCCCATCTAGTCTAAACAATCTAATTGGAATCTCCTTTGCCATCCTCAACATATGAGCATCCGCTTACTTTCTGCACTTTCAGAGACTGCCTTCTTGACTTCTATACATCAAGTGTAATTGTCATTTTCCCAAGTAAATATTTTACATTTTTTCCTATTTTTTCTCAATTTTTGGTTTTGCTTGACTAATTCTTGATGTCTCATTGAGTCATTCATTTCCATTTATTCAGTTCCAATTTTTAGTGAATTATTTCTTCATTTACTTTTTTTTAACTTCTTTTTGTATTTGTCCAATTGAATTTTTAAATGAGTTGTTTTGTTCTATGGATTTTTTTCCATTTCACAAATTCTGTTTTTTGGGGGTTGTTTTCTTTTTCCATTTTGTGAAATCTATTTTTTTCAGGAGTTAACATGCTTTTTCCATTTCACTAAGTCTATTTTGAAATGAATTTTCTTCAGACAATTTCTGTGTTTTCTTTTCCAGACCCTTTTGTAAAGTTTTCCTTTCCTTTCCCCATTTTTCCTCCAGCTCTCTTTTAAGATCTTTTATAATTTCTTCTAGGAGAGCCTTGTATGATGGGGGCCAATTTATATCACCCTTTTGGGCTTCTTCTGGAGATAATCTGTTTTTAGTCTCCTTGGGGTTTGAAATCTGTTCTTCTCTTAAAAACTGTCCATGGTCAGAGCTCATTTTTTTTAATTCATTTTTTTTAAAGTTGAAATCTGTTTTTAAGGCAAGGGAGAATATCTAAGCTTCCTCTATAGCTGTGCTGGGTCAGTGCTGACTTACTCCTGGTGCTGAGTGAGTGTGGCCAGGTCTCATGGAAATCTGGCATTTCAGGGTTCACTATTTACCTTTTGTGTTTGTGTTGGATGTTTTATAACTTCTCTGCTGATCTACTGGATTGCATCCAGGGCAGAGTGGCCAACACCGCTGTAGATTCTTCCCTGTAGATTTTCTGAATGAGCTGCATGTGCTGGCATCTGTGCTCGGTCTGCTTGCACTTGGCCTGTCTCCCTCCATGCCTCGTTGAAACAGACCTTTTCTGGAGAGCTCCAAAAATGTCTTTTACTGGTAGTTTGTTGTGGATCCTGCCAATCCAGAACTAATTCAGAGGCTGGATTTACTAATTAGTCTGAGGGTCACGGGAGAAGGTCAGAAGAAAATGTGTGTCCTCTCCACTATTTTGGCTCCACCCCTCATCTAGTATAATTGTCAAGGGATGCATTCAATCAATTCAAACTGTCTCAAGAGCTGATTGTTAAATTTTTAGCATGTGTTTTACAATTAAGAAATTGGTAAACATTACTAATCAGAGCTTGATTTATCTATTAATTGGTTGTCTACACTTGGAAAAATGATGGAAAATGTTAATAATAAAGATTAAGCTTAAAAGGATGTTGCACATGCATTTTTTCAGTGATCTGGTTGTTAAACATTACTACTCCACCCCTGATAATTGGTATCTTCCATTTTCTTAAGAAGAGAACAGTGATTATATACTTATATCATTTTCAAACTTAATTGTAAGTGTTCTAAATGCTTGCTCTGCATTAGAGTTTACACCATTCCTATGTCCTATAGACATAATAAAAGACATGATCTTCATTTTTGTAAAGAATCAATGAGTCTGAGACATATTATTGACCAATCTATGAGAGCCAAAGTGATTCTGGTTTAAGGCATTGTCTTTAAGAAAGAAATATAGACTGCAAATCCTAAGAAATCTTGTGAGGTTTCAGTTAAAAAATTTCCAAATGTCATTTTCCAAATGTCACCTACAAAATTAATGATGAGATCAAATTAAAAACTTAGATGTGCTCCCATTTCTTATGCAGATTTGCTGCCTTCAGTAACATATTATTACCTTAACCATTTGATTCATTTCAGAAAACTATGAAAATGTCCAACTTTGGTAGCTCAATGAAATGAAATTTATGAACTGAATGATCAAATATATCCTTAACTCTTAAGCAGAAAGCAGTAATTATTAAATAAGTTAAAGACAATGACATGAAATTGACACTTTTCTCTATCCAGTGAATTATCCTGGAACTTCTCCATTCTATTTCAGAGAAACTTGGAAAGACTTTCTAAACTGATTCAAAGTGAAGTGAGAAAACTAGGAAAACTATTTATACAATAGCAATATTGTAAAGAAAAACAACCTTGAAAAACTTAACGCTGATGGATACAATGATCAACTATGATTTTGGACAATTGATGATTAATCAAGATTTAACACTTACACAGCAGTGAGGTACTTCAGAAGCAGAAAAAGAAATTTTTTTTTGCACAAAACTAATGTGGAATTTGTTTAACTTGTTTATTCATATTTAGTACAAGGATTGTTTTTCCTTTTAAAAAATGAGAGAGGAATGAGAGAAGGATAAGAATAAGGTAAACAAAAAAAAGAAAGTAAAAGAAACAAAAAAGAAAAAAGGAACTATTGAGCCATTTTTAAAACACAGAGACAAACAGAAGAAAATCCAGACAGAATCACAGACAAGTAGGACAGTTTTGAAACTTATTTGTTGAACTCATTATAATTTTTTAAAGAAAGGAAATAATAAACTTGTGCAGTTTAACTTGTAATCCTCTTTAATGTTATATTATGTATGTGTTCATTTTATTTGGTTCTTAGGTTTAAAATAAAGAATAAATCTGAAACTCCATCCCACAACACCTATTAAATTATAACCTCCTATTAGCAAATCACTGTCATTCTTAATATTAAAGAGTAGTTACTAATATTGATATCAGTATTGCTTGAAATTAATTAATTTATTCAATTAAACTATAGATAACAAGAGCAAAAACTCAACACTTAGCTGATTATGCCTGAATTCTATAGTCTGTCCAGCTATCAAAGCCTTTGTTAGAATTACAGAACCACAAAAATTTAGATTTGGGAAAGACTTCAGGGACCATTTAATTTAGCACACACCTGAAAAAGTGTCCACTATAATATCCAGCAGGTCATCACTTAGCCTCTATTAAAGTTGAAGCATCCTATTTTCCTTCTGAGTAGTTCTAAATATTAGGTATTAATTCCTTACATCAAATCTAACTTTGTAACTTCTGCTTTCTCATTGGCCCAATCTCACAACCTTGGGGTAGTCAAAGAAGATCTGCATTATAGACATTTCTAACTCAAATGGAATATTTCTAATGTAAAGCAGCAGTATATTAAAAAGGAACATACTGTAGAATATCCCAATGAATTTAGTCTAATTTTTTCATTATTGCCTTAAGCTCCTAATTATTTGGTCTTTAGGAACTTGAAAAGCCCCAAATTTCAGACATATAGCTTCCATAAATATGTAGAATATTTTGACACATGGAAATATGGGTTTACCAAACAAGGACAGGTTAGAATTACAGCATAGTCTGTAGCATGAAGAAGAAAAATGATTCAGTAATCCTTCACTTCTCAAAGTGTATTGTGAACAGGTCACCAGCCAATAGCTTCACAGGGAGGATTAAAATCACTAACCAAATAAATGAATACAGTGAGCTAGAAAACAAATAAATTACCTCAAAACCAACACTTTTGAAGCTCAAGTTTCACTGATTGTAAATCACAGAATGGGAAAGGGACCACAGCTAGTTTTAAAGATTCAATATATGGCTGCTATCTTAGTGGATATGATATATTCATTTATTCAAGAAATAAAATGTACCATCAAAATAGCTGGATGGTACCCTAATTTACATACAACATGCCACAACTGCCATAAATTAAAACTTATGAACACTTGCTGATTCTGTTACCAATGATAAACACCATTTCCTATGCCCCACAAAAAGACAGATAACAATGATGATGGATGCCTCTTGCATTGTACCCTAAGCACCATCAATCCAAACTTGTCCAGAGCAAGTGAGGGTCCAGATTTTACTTCTTCTGTATGTTAATACAAATCATATAAAAAGGATTGATTGATTGACTGAATAAATGATGATTTTAAATCCCTCTTATTCTCAGTAGAAACACATTCATATTAAACCAATTGCCTCAAAAAAATAACAACTTTTGTTTGTTTGCTTATAGTAATGTCAACTCTGCTTCCTCCTACAAAATATTCCAAGAATGCAGGCAAGAAAGAAGTGACTCCAGCATGAAATTCTAAGAGCACAGCCCCGTTAAAACTTCCCCTCACTTATTTATAGCGGATCCACAAAAATAAGATTCTTTGGACATAGTGAGAAATATATTTCAATTTTACCAACAAAAATGTTTGATTTTGCTATAAACAATTATCAATTACTGATAGAATTATCAATTCTACTTTCATAACATCTGTCACATCCATTCTTTTCTCTTCACTCACATGTCCACCACCTTCATTCAGGCCTCTATGATCTCTTGTCTATTGTCATAAACTCTTAAATGATTCCCCTGCCTACATTTCCCCACTTTGATTCCCTTCTCCATAAACCTAGCAAATTGATATTGTAAAAGCACATTTAACCATGTCATTTGGTTGCTCTTCTCTGATTCTCTATCTCACCCTCCACATCAGTTGTTCCAAACATTTCTTTATTTCCACATGCCTCTGAGGTACTCTTCCTACCCACTCTCTTAGCAGAAGTCCCAGTTATTTTGCCCAGAAAATCATTGCCATTCATGACTCCCCTTTTCTCGCTTTCTCCCCATTTTATGACCCCTTGATATCATTTTTTTCTCCATTACTCTAGTCTCTGATAATTAGGAAACTTTTCTACATGTACTTTATCCCATCCTCTCCAATCTTCTTCATCAGAATGCACCTTTCTCTAATTTTCATTAGCTTTCTTTTCCCCTTTACAGTATTTTGTTTTTCCAATTACCTGCAAAGATAGTTTTCAACATTTTTTAAATAAAATTTTGTTTAATTTTTTCCTCCTTCCCTCCCTTTCTACCTCTCCTTACCAAGACAGCAAACAATCCGATATAGCTTATATATGTATAGTCATTTTAGACACATTTCCATATGAGTCATATTGTAAAAGAAAAATCAGAACTTAAGAGAAAAACGATGAGAAAGAAAAAGAAATGTGAACATACTATGCTAAGACTCGGTCTCCATAGTTCTTGTCTAATTACTAATTCCTCCCCTGTTTTCAATAAACATAGAAGTGTCTCCCTTTAAAAAAAAAAAAAAAAAAAAAAAAAAAAAGCAAAACTGATATCCCTGATAGTTACCATGCAAAACCTCTTTTCTATTTGTTAGTCAAAATCCTTGAAAAAAAAAAGTGTACTCTACAGTAGGTACTTTTACTTTGTCTTAACTCTTTTCTAATCCTCTGCAAACCAGCTTCTACTTCATCACTTAACCAAAAAGTTTCTCTAAAAAGTGGTCAATGATGTCTTTATTGTCAAATTTGAGAGCTCTCTTCGCCTCTTCCTTCTCTACCTCTCTGTAGCATTCAATATTGTTGATCTTTCCCTCCTCCTCCTGCTGAATACTCTCACCTATATAGGATTTCATGATATTTTTCTCCCTTGTTCTTCTTCCTGTTTGAGTAATCCCAGGGTTATGTTTAGGGTTCTTTTATTTGTTATCACTATACTTTCTTATGTCTTGATCTCTTTAGAGCTCATGGATTCAATACCTCTTCATGAAGATAAGTACTAAATCTGTATATCTAGACTTAATTTCTTTCAAGTCAAATACATACAAATTAGAACATATTATCTTTTCCCTAAATTCACCCCTCTTCTAAAGTTCCCTATATCTTTTAAGAAAGTCTTAGTTACTTTACAAGGTTGGTGCCAATTTTATTCTCTATTTTCCCTCAATTTAATCAAAAAGTTACCAAATTTTGTCATTTCTCTGTCCAGCATATCTTTTACCTATACTCTTTTCACATGACCATTGTTCAGCCTATTCATTGCTACTAGCACATTTACTGGGACATGGGTACCCCATCTTCCATTTCTTCCCCACTTCTGCCATTTACAATTCTTGGTTTTCTACTAGATTTGTTCCAAGGTCCACCTTCTACATGAAACATGTCTTAATTCTACTCACTCCTAAGCCCCCTAACCACTTAAATAAGGAACTAATTGTGTCATAATTTATAGACTTCTCACCCTCCTTTTGATGTAATGTATGATAATAATATATAATAAAATATAATATAATGCAATCAGATTCAAGTGAATATAATTTGAAAATAGGAAATGAATATCATTACATTTAGAAAACAATACATTGTTTCCTTTTGTGAATGGGTACTGACACCTGAAGCAGTCTCATAATAACTTTTACAGACTATTTATAAAATGTGCCATTTAGTTAATATGGAATGCTAAACTTCTAATATGCTAAGATAGGATTGTTCAAGGGTAGTATTCCACACCATAGCACATATTTTAAATATAAGTTGAAATATTTGAATTATGCTTTATATAATGCACAAAATGAGCAATACAATAGAAAATTTTTAAATTATCCAAGATTTTTTGTAAACTGAATCATATTCTTGGAAATGGTCCCCTCAAATGCTTTAGTAATGGGAATCATGAAGAAAATAGTTTTTCATAACTGTTCGTTTTAATTCCATTGACTTTCCCTCCTAGAATGCCTTTAATAGCACTTTGTACCTCTCGAGGTTATAGTTATGCAACAATGTTTCTTGGGGTTTTCTTTTATAGGATCTCTTTCTAGAAGTGATCAATGGATTCTTTCAATGACTATTTTGCCCGCCAGTTCTTGCACATCAGAGCAGCTTTCCTTGATGATCTCCTGAAGAATGCTTTAAGGTTTCTTTATTTTTTGGTCATGGCCTTTAGGTAGATTAATCATTTTAAAATTTTCTTTCCTGTACCTATTTTCTAGGTCAGCCATTTTTCCAATAATGTATTTTACATTTTCTTCCATTTTTTCATTCTTTTTAGTTTGACTAAATCTTGTTGTCGCATAGAGTCATTAGCTTTCATTTGCCCAGTTCTAGTTTTTAATATGTGATTTTCTTCAGTTAGCTTTTGTATATATATCTTTTTTTCCATTTGGTTAATTCTACTTTTCAAGGTGCTGTTTTTTTCCAATGGATTTATTTTACATTTGGCCAATTGTGGTTTTTTAAAGAATTGAGTTCTTCAGTGGATTTTTTTTTGCATTTGACCAATTGTATTTTTTAAGGAGTTGTTTTCTTCACTTTTTGTCCTTTTCCAAGCTGCTGATTCTCTCTTGCATACTTCTCATTTCTTTCCCCAATTGTTCTTCTACCTCTTTTATTTGATTTTTAAAACCCTTTATGAGTGCTTCCAAGCTCTTTGAGCTTCAGACCAAGTCATATTACCCTTTGAGGTTTCACATTATGGGCATTTTCTCTACTTCTGGTTTGGTGTTTTGGTCTTTCTTGTTACTATAATAGCTTTCTATGGTTAAGATTTTCTTCTGTTTCTTGGTCATTTTCCTTCCTTCCTTCCTTCTTTCCTTCTTTCCTTCCTTCCTTCCTTCCTTCCTTCCTTCCTTCCTTCCTTCCTTGCTTCCTTCCTTTCTCTTTCTTTCTTTTCTTGAGATTAATTCATATCACTCTTTAAGATTTTCTCTCAACATTTTGTCCTCATTTGAGTTTGTGTTTTGGTTTTCCCTGTCATCATAGTAGCTTTCTATGGTTAAGGTTGTTTTCTGTTTCTTGCTCATTTACTTTCCTGCTCTTCCTCATATTTTGTGCTTTAATGGTCAAATTCTGCTCCTGGGATACAGTGGGCACTGTCCCAAGCCTCCTGTGCACCCTTGGAATGGAATACAGGGGTCCCTTGTGTCTGATGTCTTTCTCACAACAGGGTGTTGTGAGAGCCCTGCCTGTTCTCTCTAGGAAACAGCATGGTTTTCCTAGCTGGCAAATTTGCCTTCTGAGCTGAGATTTGAGGCTGCCCCACTGTTTTGCTTTGCTACTGAGCCAGGACCAAGGGTCTCAGTTGCTGATCTGCTGTGATTAAAACTACCTCAATGGTTTTCCCAGATACCATCTGAGCTGGGCTGAGCACCTTTTCCACCCCAGAGACTAACCTTTCTTGAAGTCCTTCCAATATATCTTGTACTGGAGAACAGTTGCATTCTGTCTCTTCAAAGGTTCTGCTATTCAGACTATTCAGAAGCTTGGTTTCATGTGATTTTTGAGGAAAACTGGGCAAGATCAAGCATTTTCTTGATTTTTCTCCACCATCTTCCAGACTACCTACTTTGTACCTTCCTGATGTATTTACATTATTTTGTATGATAATTTTTTTGTGTATGTCTTGCTTACTGAACTTTCTTCCTGAAAGAAACTCCTTGAGGTTATGGTCTATGTCTTATTTTCCTTGAGTTATCACTCTGCATGTAGCCTGTAATTAAGCTGAGCTGTGATCAGAGTCATTAAGATGCTCTGATAAATTGTGAAAGACTTAGCTACTCTAATTAATACAGTGATCCAAGATAAAACCCAAAGAACTTACAAATAAAAAATGCTATCACATCTGTAGAGAGTACTGATAAATTCTGAGTGCAGATCGAAGCACACTTTTTAAACTTTATTTTTCTTGTCCCCTTCCATATGGCCAATATGGAAATATATTTTGCATGACTTCACATGTATAATTCATATCATAACTTGCTTTTTTAATGAGTGGGAGAGGGGGTAAAAGAAGGGAGAGAATTTGGAACTCAAAAGTTTTTTTTTAAACAATTAATGTTATAATGAAAGACATTTTAAAAGAAATTATATAGTTTAGAATTCAACCACACTGTCTCCTTGTGATTCTTATCCTTGTCTTCCAATATATGCTCTTTAAAATACTTAAACTATTATAGAGATCTTTCACTATGTCTTTTAGCATTTTGTAGGTACCAGTGTAGCATTCACATCATTGTGCCCTTCTTCTATCCCTTGCTTTTCCTACTTGCCTGACCCATCACTTATTCTGATCATGTATTTCCTGCATGGTACCTTTTATGATACTTTTTAAAATAAAAAATCATTGTTAATAACATGCTGTGATCTACTTATGGTCATCATCATGCACTATAATTCAAAACTATATTGCATTGCTGAATGGATATTGGTACTAATGGGTTTTTGTATTAGAAATCAACTCAAGATCATCAAAAACACTGTATATTTTCCCAAATGCAAACCCTTGTGCTCTTTCCTTCTTCAATTTTGAGCCCAATTCATTGCCCTCTCCAGTGCTTATCCGAAAGATATGTATAGAGGAACTATCCTGATACTCTGTCCACCCAGTTTCATGTCATAATCAAAACAATAGGTACATATCAGACATTTGATAAGCAACTTAAATTAAATTAAAATCTGTGGGTACATTATCTTCATATTTTTTTTTCTGCCTCTCTGAATCCTTTCCTTATGTATAGGTATATGTAAAAAGACTAAAATGAGGTAAATGCAAAAGCAAATAAGAGGAAGGATCACACTCTCTTTCTTTAAAAATGAAGGGATTATAGTAATGCACCAATGCACAGAGATCTATAAAAAGAATGAAAGGTGCTTTTTTTTTTTTTTTTTTTTTTTTTTTTTTTTTTTTTTTAGCAACAGAAGAATGGACAGAGTTAGGAGGCTGTAGAAAGCAAATTGTCATAATAGTGGCTCACCAACTCAAAAATTAAAGATTCAATGTTGTACCAAATAAAATTTTTTAATGTAAGTAAACAATGAAGGTGAAACCAAAAGCAATGAGGCCAGTGTTCATAAATTTCAGGTGGCAGTCAGTTACTATATACTTGACTTTCTATTCTTTATTGATGTTTGTGTCATAAAATTGTATCAGATGAAATTGCACAAATCAAGAGAATGTATAAAGCTTAAAAGTTGAACCCAATTTTTAAGATTCCTATATGTACAAGTAAATTTTATTGTCTAAATTTTGGGGCAATTATTTGATTCTATGAAATCAGAACCTATTAAATAATCAAATTCTCTTTGCGAAGTGCAGATAGGGCAATGTAATTATTACTCAAAAATTTCAATACATATGTAATCTTTGAATATTCTTTCCACTGATGCAGATGCAATTTCTGCCCATCCTATGTTGTACATAGCCTCTAAAGAGTTACCATAGGGGATCATCTCAACATGCTAGCGTCTTCCTTTCCTGGTGATACATTTGAACAATAAATTTTTTATCCTTTTTCTTTACCATATTATCAATACATCTTCTTTTTTTTCAGTATTCATTTTGTTAATATCATCTTTTACTTTCCTTAGATGCCCTATTTGTTCTATATTGTAGCCTGATGACATGAACCTTGTACTTCTCCATTGCCTTCTTGGTGATGCTCATTTACAACCCATGAAATACCACAGAAAACTGGATAGTGTCAATATTAATATTCCTATTTTACACAGAGATAAACTGAGGTTTTGAGCACTTAAGTAACTTGACCATGATCAAAAACTTCTTAAGTTTCTATGATAGGATTTAAGCCCATTTTACTGATAACAAATCTAGCACTCTGACTTCTATAATATATGATCTCTCTCTGCTGTTGAAGGAAGCTTTTGGAAAGGATGCTAATTAGTTTTAATGCTTCCTTCCTTCAGGAGAAAATATAACTGATATCTCTAATAATGAAGATCAAAAACTCCATTTATTCAGGTGAGTTCATGAAAAAAGCATGGAATGAAGTGAGAAAGCATGAAAAAATAGCAAAGTAATATTCCTTGCTAACCTTGCATAGGGAAGACAGTAAGTTTTCTCTACCAGCTAATGAATGGTGAATATTAGAATATTATATAAATGGATCAAAAATGAGGTTTAGAATTTTTCATTCCAATTTTATTCTCTACATCTTTTTCAGTAATTCAGACCATCAAGAGGGACTTTTTTGAGGAAAAGAGAGGTAGCTCCTCTTTTATCATGCAAATATTCATGTAAAATATGAATAAAAATTAAATCATAAGTTGCGAGGACATAAAAAAGAAAACATATCAAAGTTGCTCAGCAAAACCTACCTATCCCAGGGGAAATTAAACTTGCAAATGCATTCTATTTTCTATTCAAAAAGAATATTTTTTTCTTTGCAGGTGCTGGTGGGAAATCAGAAAATACATTCAAATGGAGATTCATTTTTAAAAATATACATCTTATTGGGTACCACAAATATTCTGAGCTTTTAAAGTAGTTCAAAGGCTCAATTAAGATACCGAGAAGAGACAAAGTAGAGGCATTCCTAATGGAAGTCTCTTCTCCAAAGAAAATAAATGGCAGAAAGGATTTTTCACTTATTGAAAAGCTTGGTTTAGTTAGTTCTACTTCATGTAAGGAAGCTGCCAACTAGTTTATTTTCCACAACTTGTGTTGAGAGACACAACAATCTTGAGTGAGATACCCACTAACCTTACATTTTATTTCCAATTAAGTTTAAGTCCTGATTATGCTCCTCAGCATGTTGAAAATCCAGTAGGAACATTGCAATTGTTTTCCACTTTTATAAAAGTCCATAAAAGCAAGCCAGTAATAAGGAAATGTAGCCAAAAGCATCTGTCCCTAAGCAGAATATGAAAATGGTAAGGTTTTGCAGATTAAAAAATGGGTACAAAGGAGAGGAGTAACTTGTCAAAGATCATAAATATAGAGGCAGAAGTGGAGTCCCAAAGGCAGACTGAGAAATAGTCCCCAGTCTTCTCACTGGCAGGCTAGTATTCATTCCATTAATCCATTAATATAATTAATGATTCTTCTATACCAGGATGGGGGGAAGATCCAGTCTATGGGCTATATAAGGCCCATAAGATCATTTGTCAGAACAATCACAGATGATGATGATGAACTGAAAGATAGATGCAACAACCTCCCACTACTTGAGTTCTATAAATTGATAATTTTGTCTGGCCTGTGAATGATGTTATAAATATCCAATTGTCCTAGGCAGTAAAAAGGTTTCCTAGTCCTGTTCAAGACTAAAGCCTAAATCAGTTTTAAACGATTCTTTTCTGAGTTCAAAATCTTGAGCTAAATATTGGTTTTCACATGGTAAAAAGAAACATCTTTAATGTATTTCCTTCCCTTTCCTCATAAAAAAGGGGACATTACAATCCCTATATTTTTTGCCCACCTGCATTTTTGATTTCCTTCACAAGCTAATTGTACAATATTTCAGAGTCTGATTCTTTTTGTACAGCAAAATAACAGTTTGGTCATGCATACTTATTGTGTATCTAATTTATATTTTAATATATTTAACATCTACTGGCCATCCTGCCTTCTGGAGGAGGGGGTGGGAGGCAAGAGGTGAAAAATTGGAACAAGAGGTTTGGCAATTGTTAATGCTGTAAAGTTACCCATACATATAACCTGTAAATAAAAGGCTATTAAATAAAAAAAATAAAAATAAAAAAAGGGGAAATTACCTGCACAGCTATGAAGATTGGATTAGTATTGAGAATTTCTTCATCCCAACTTGACTGCTCTAGGGCCTGCCACAGGCTTTGAAATTATATAATTTTAGATTCCTTTGGGTTACAGTCTAGTAGTATTCATAGGAATCCTTTAATGTCATGTATTCAAAATTATTGTTTAAGGAAGAGATTCTTAACCTGTTTTGGAGATCTTGGTGTCATTTGGCCAGTCTGGTAAAAACCTACAAAACCCCCAGAATAATTTTAATAGCATAAAATAAATACTTAGAATTATAAAGGAAAGAAAGTGCATTAAAATCATTATATTAAAAAACAAGTTTCCAGATTCCTGTTTAAGAATTTGGGCACAATTTTAAGGGCCCATTGAAAAGTTTCCACATGAATTTGACCAATTCCTGTGATTTACTGTTCTGTCATCAATCAGATAACATGAAGAATCCTGAATGGAAGTGAACTCTTATCCCAACCACACGTTATAAGATACTTCATTAACCCTGATCCATTGATAACTAAGACATTTGGAGAACTGAAGACGCTCCTCTCTGCAGGACCGTCACTTATCAGTCAATCAAATTTCATGCTCAGCACCAAAAGCCTAGTGAAGGCATAAAAAAAAAATAAAAAAATAAAATAAAAAACACTGATCAGGTATTTTAACTGAAGCTTGGGGCATTTCTTTTGTGATATGACAAAGCTTTTTATGTTGATATAAATTCAAATTATGCTGATTCAAATTAGAAAGCATTTATTAAGTTCTTACTATGTAAGATACTTCTAGTACTATGTAAGATACTCCTAGTCTAGAAACTATATGACTAAGATTGTCATTAGTAACTGGATAATCCAAAAGAAAGAGAGCAGAGTATATATATATATATATACATATTCTCTGAATATATATATATATATACATATATATATATATATTCTCTGAATATATAGTGGTTCTTCTGAGCCAATTCACTTCTCTTTTGCTCATAGAGCACAGGACCTTCTCTTTTAAGGGCACACCATTCTGGGTGGTCCTATGCCAGTGTCTCCCATGTCATACAACCAGTTCTAAAGTTCCTGAGAGACCTTGAGAGTGTCCTTGTGTCACTTTTTCTGACCACCCTGTAGATGTTTGCCCTCTGTGAGTTCTCCATAAAATAATCTTTTTGGCAAGCGTGAATTTGATGTTCAAACAATGTGGCCAGCCCAGTGGAGTTCCATTCACCACAATAGAGTTGGAATGCTCTGCATTTCGTTCAGGAAAGGAACTCAATGTCTTGTATTTTTCCTTGCCAGGTGATCTTCAGAATCTTCCTAAGATACTTCACATGGAAGTAATTCAGTTTCCTGGCATGGAGTTGGTACAATGTCCAGGTTTCACAGGCATGCAACAATGGGGATCAGATAAAAGAGGGAGAGAGAGGATAAGAGGGGCTTCTTGATGAGGGGTAGGGTATGAGGGCAGAGGTCACAATTAATAGTAACACAAGATAGCAGGGAGAAGTAAAGCAGAAGAGTCAGCAAGGATAGGAAATAAGAGATATGCAAAAACACAATAACAACAATCAGGAATAGAAAAAGTAGGGGTTTCTCAGATAAAATCAAAATTAAAAAAGATTCAGTCAAAAGACATTATATGTCAGCCATATTAATATTGTTTTAGATGTATATATTTTTATGAATGATGCACATATATGTATGTATATATAAATATGTATACATAAGCATGTATACATAAATACATCTGTGCTTAACAGTAGCCTACTTGAGGTAAGAAGGGAAAGAATTGGGAAAAAAGGAAAAAAATAAAAAGTGCTCAACAAAGAACAAAAGAAAACCTAAAAGGAAGCAAAAATGGACAGTTTGGAATACAGTGTGTTCTATTATTAAATGTTGTCTTGAAATGGAAATTCTTTGTTACATATTTTGAATTCTCTCATGTTCTGTGCATGTAACAATGTTTTTTTTCTTTTTCTGTTTTGTATCTAAGTTTTTAAATAAATACATTGAAAAAGAGAGCATCAAATTTTTATGTAGCTAATTATGTATATATTATATATATATGTATATATTATATATATATACATATATATAGAAGAATTCCTGAATAAATTGTGGTATACAAAGAGAATGAGCTAATAATAGTTGCTTTTTATACCCTTGGTACCCCCTTTTTGCTCCTCAGTCAATATATTATTGTATTATTATTGTTTATTGATTTTATATAGCTAATACATATACATGTAATTGGAAATATATTTTGTGAAGGTTCCTGGGATTCTAAACTTTAGGTAGTACCTTTATGATATTTCCTGCTTTAAAAAAAACATGGAATCAGTCATGTGTCTGAGAGGAGCTGGTAAATTACTTTCCATCCAGAAATTTGAAATGATAGAGATAAAAAAATACAGATTTTTATCTGGATCTACCACTTTTCATTATTGCTGAGAAGTTAGAGTTTCATTTTTTTTCCCATTTTGCAATCATTTTTATTTATTAAAGGTATTCAAGCTTCTTGTTTCATATTTGATCAAATTTAGACTTTCTTCACATTATTTTTTTTTTCTTTTGATTATATAGATTACCAGAAATCAATTTCTTACTTTTTTGGAAAGGATTTCCAAAGGTCTCTTTAAATTGTTTTTCTTTTCAAGCTCTATAGTATAGTTGTTTTTATTGTTGCTAACTTGCTTATTGTGTACTTTATTTTGTCAATCTTATCATCAATAATATCATCAGATTACAAACATATGCTATTTTTCAGATCAATTAAATTAATTACCCTGCACAGAGTGTTAACCCAATCAATGGTGTCATTAGAGCTTGATTGATTTATGTTTCAAAATTGCACCTTAGCCTTATTCACTAGCGTTGGATGGAGATCTCAGGGTACCCAAAGTCCCTGCTGTTAATCATCCTAGTTGACATTCCCAAACTTTGTCATTACTGCAACCTCATCATGTAGACTAGAAATAATTGTCATGACAAAAATAATGATGAAAACAAAAATAAAATCATACCCAAATTGACATACAGCAGAGGAAGAATAGTCCTCATTTGTGTTCTTATCCCATAAAAAGGCACAATAAACTGGACCTAATCAGACGTGCTATTTCCTCACCTTCTGGAAATGATTTGGTACATGTGGCACTGACCAGAATTGCAAATTAAAAAGATAAAAAGGACATGGAAATGATTGAGAATATGAGTGCTTTAACAAAATCGAAAATTTCTTATCATTTAAGTAAAGATTATATACTGCTTTTTTGCCAATTATATCTGTATGTCAAAATTATCCAACATTTCCAATTAATTTGGGGGCAATCTTAAGAAATAATTTCATTTCTAAACTAAGATAGATTGACTAGAAATTACTTAAATCTGAAGAGAAAAAAGTTGAAAATGAAGGCATTGAAATCTACACTTGATCCAAAGCCCAGAAGTACTTCCTTGTAATAAACTAGATAGAAAAAATATCAATAACTAATTATTTTGAAAATGAAATGTCTTTGTACTGGTTCAAAGAATCAAAGCTGTGCAATACTTTAATTCAACATCAACTAAAGATCATACTATAAAGGAGGAGGATATTAAAAATTTCTGGTTATTACTATGCTCAAGTTGGATCAAATACAAAAAAGAGAACATTTGTAACAAAAAAAAGTGATGAAATGGCTATGTCATGGGATATACTCAGATTTTAGGGTAGCTATGAAAATAGCAGGTTTAGATCAAATACATAATTATTTGCTCAAACATTTCACAGTAGCAGACAAATTATTAGCAAAGTATTTAAATGCTTTACTCTCTGCTTTACTAATTTCATTCAAATATAAAAATCAATTATTTTATCCATTCATGAAATAAATCCACAATATATCAGGATAAGATAATAATAGCAGGTAACCTTATCAAAAACTTATCAAAAAAGTATTTCTATCTAGACCTTATAAAATAGATAATGATGAAGGTGATGATAATTATTATCATATTTGATTAATGAAAAGCCTAAAGACAGTATTTCTGAGTAATATATAATCAATTTATTAATTAAAGTAGCAAATAATGAATAAATTGATGCTCAATGGAATCAGCAAAGACAAAGTCATGGAGCTAATAATGCTTAAATACCTTTGGAAAAGAAGTACTACTGACAAAGGAAAAGGTTAACAATTGATGATGGGTTGGGCATACCAATGAAGAGGTCAGTTAAAAGTCTTCATTTCCTCCTGTTAAGAAGTGACTTGATCATGAGATGCTTGTCTCTAGCAATCTGGAAAAGGGAATTCATCTCTACCCAAACAACTCTGGTTGATTTTTCTCTTTCATAAATTGGGTCATCCTAAATTCTAATAGAGGATCTGCAAGCACATAGTTCTAAGGACCCAAATTTGCCTAGATTAGATTCTGTTTATAAGGTCTTCTAGTTGAGGGGGCCATCATCCAAGATTATGGAGCATATATCTGGAGGATTTAGGCAATTTCATGTATTCAGAGATTAACTGACTGACTGAAATACAGGAACCAGTCCTTGAATGAGGAAATAGAAAGGAAAAAACTTAATTGTTAATTTAATAATTAGTTATTAATATGGTAGAAAAATAATCATTTCTTTCTAATAATAATAATTTAGTAACTGACCATTTTTCGTTAAACCCCATTTAAAAAGATAAGAATGAAATGAGATATTGTTGTTATGATAAAATAACTCTTATAATACATTATTTTGTTACTGAAAATAGTGGGAATCCAATGAAGAAATACTTGTCCATGCCTTCTTTCTAATATTTAACACCACAGGCTGGCAAAAGCAATCATGTTAGGATGATCAAATGTATTACTAATGACCTCTCCTGTCCAGGGTTGCCAATCTGACATCATTGTTCAATTATTATGTTTCAGTCACAGAACTAATTAGAGATTCTCCCAGTCACTATCACAAATTGTTGTGGTGAACATCCTTGATCAAATACTTGCCACCAGCAAATGTGATCCAAATTTGTCTGACAAATTTCACTACTGAGGACTCATCATTCTTTATTTCACAGATGTTATTGTCATGTACAATCTAAGGCTTAATTTACTTCCTTGGCAGAGTTAATTGTTTGAAGCCCTGGACTTTAAGGCTTTTACTGCATGGAATGTACATTTCCTTATCTTTAATAATAGTAATTATTTTACTGTTTTCAAAGAGGGAGAGAATAAAGTAAAAAGAGGGTCTGAATGAAAAAAAAAGGAATGAAATATTCTTTTCCCTTACATTTGACCTATTTTAAATCCCAATGCCCAAGGTTTCTCTGAACACAGAACATGCCTATTTTTTTTACTAAATTTGTTTAAGTGACAACTTCTATGAAAGACCTTTCCCAGTCCCTCCAGAAATATCTCAAAGACTATACCCCCCCCCCCCCATACAACACATACAACTGATTTATGTTGACTTTAGGCATCTTCTATGTTGACTTATATGTTGCCCCTGAAATTCTCTAAATAGAGTATAATAAGCTCCTTGAAAGTAAGGACTATTTCCTTTTGTTTCTATGTCCCCTTTTCCTAGAATAGTAGAAACAATAAATGCTTGTTGAATTAAATTGAAAACTTGAGTGTAGTTTTGCTTTTATTCAACTGTTTAAATGATTTACTTAAATAACAAATACAAATGGATTATAATGATTTTTAACTGAGTTTTACATAGACTATTTCACCATTAGTTCTAAGTAAAAACATCACAAAAAAGGGGAATAATCTATACTTCACAGTTTGTTTGCTTTCTGTTCTGTATGCTGAGAGCCCTTAAATATAAATTTAAAGGCCTTGGGCTTTAAGAATGTATTTCAAGGCAAGTGAATAAAGTAAGCTACTGTTACTAAATTGTTGCCTTAGAACTATCTTTCGTGTAAGGGGAGATAAAAGATGGAAGATGGACTTTTATGTCTATTTTTCTTTATATTATCATTTGTTGCTTTTTTTGCCAGTAATTCTTTGAAAATTGTTATTTTATGACAACATTAGCCCACTGGGAGATTTTCTGGTTTTATTTTTAAATTCTGATGTCTCTATTTCAGATGAGCTGCTCTCTGGCATTTGGTGCCACTTGGAACAAGTGCTTAAATCTTGTTCTCCATTATATTTGCTGCTCCTGATTACAATTTGTCATCTGTTGAATAGAAATTGCTGATGGCATTTCTCAGGATTGTAAAGTGGGGCTCATTCAGAGAGAATCACTAATGAAATGTCTTTTCACATTATTTCCAAAGAATCAATTTTAAGAAAATTTAAGTCTGTTGTTGATGGACAAATGCAATATGCTAATAAATATTAAAGGCTTATAAATTAACATGGAATGCTAGTTTTTATTATAAACTGTCACAAGTTTAATACATATATTCTAAGCCCAAAGATATCATTTTCTGCCCTGCATTTTTCCCTAAGTGTTCTAGGTAAGTTATTCTGGGAAAAGAAGGTAAGGAACAAACATTCTAAAGTGCATTCTGGTTCCTATTTTGCAGTTTTGAATGTAAATGGATGATTTAAATCAAATAAAATGTTTGTAAAGCACTTAACACAATGTCTGATATGTAATAGGTGCTTAATAAATGTTTTTCTTTTTATATATATAATAGAAGTTACTGATTTGAATATAGAAAGATTGACTTCAATCCTCACTTTTTAGATGTAGGAATTGACATTAGAAGGGAAAATACCATAGTAACATATGTCAAGATAAATCTTTGAATCTAATCATATTTATTTTACTTGTGAATAACAATGCATGTGGATATTCGGTACTGGGGCACTTTGGGTCAGTTTTTCTTATACTGCCTTAGGAATAGGTAGATTTATCTGCCAGGAACGCAGGGAGGGAGGGAGGGAGAGACGGTGAGTGGAAAGGAAGAAAGAAAAAAAGAAGGTAGAAAGGAAGGAAGAGATGAGGAAGATAGGAAAAAGAGAACAGGGAGGGGGAGAAGAAGAAGATGAGGAGGAGGAGGAAGAGGAAGATGAAAGGGAAAAGATGGGAGGCAGGGGTTATGGGAAGGGAGAAATGCAAGGACACAAGGCTTTCAGAATTGAGTTTGGAATCTGAATAGAATTGCCCATTAGAATTCTGTTCCCTGAAAGTTTCTCTACAGATCATAGTTCCATTTTTTTATATACACTGTGGTCAGTTTTGGACTTTGGAAGGTTCTGGTAGATTAACTAGTGTATCCCAAAAGGTCTCCCTCGACTTTCCTAAGTAATAGGTGACAGATTTAATTATAAAGCAACCAACTTCTTAAAGGAATGTACATTAATTTCTCTCACATAAGTCCTTAGATTGGCTCTGATTTTTAAAAACTGCTTTTGGGGCAAATTTCTCACATTTAGAATTTGAACTGCAGCTAAATTTGCCATCAAAATATTGGATTAAAAATAGCAGTTCAATGAGGAAACTTCTATAGCTCCATAGCCATCCAGACCAAGACAGGGGCTGCAGGAGGAATGATGAACTTCATATATGCCCCTTAGAATCATTAATCTGATCTTTTAAAAATTCTTAAAACTTCATGAGATTATAGTTCTTATACATATCAACAGTTCAATACTTAGCAGATGTTTAAAATATTTTTTCTTTTTTCTTGTATATACTTAAAAATAGGATTTACTGTGGTGTTCAGAAAGAAGTCCTGAACTTAATAGTTACAATTATAAGCCTAGTTATCCTCTTTCACATTTAAATAAAGCACTACTATAAAATGCAGACTAGTGCCTTCTGGCCTTCTCTTCCTTTCTACCCTCTGTACCCTCTGCTACCCCAAAACCAGTGCCTTCATTTTACTTATCATAGTAGACTAAATAACACAGGAACTTCATTGAAATAACTACCAGTTATCTGCTATATATTTTTTTTCTGTTTCTTTAAAGAATATGAGATTCTAAAGTAAGATGACACAAAAAAACAAATTTGAAAGAAATGATATATTGATTTTTGAGAGGCTAGTGTTTATATGCTCTCAGTTTACATATATTTCATAAACCTAGATCTTTTGGGATTCTAGATTATCTTGGTTTCAAAAATGTGTTTGATTTCATTGTGCAAAATATAGTATAGACCTTAAAGTTTCTTTAATCCATCTTTCAAGTTTTAGATTAACAAACTGAAAATTATCATAGAAATAAAAGGAAATTTAAAGACCTTTTTGTGCAACTGCTCAGAACTCTTCATCTGCGAGGAACTTCTAGATCATCAGGCCCATCCTACGCATTTCATAGGAATTTCATATCCTTTTTTTCATTCAATAATATATGCAGGTGTTTACAATTGACTTTGAAGTGAATTATGGGAGAAGAATGTTATGAAGTAAATTATGGGAGAATGTTGTAGACAGCAGAGTAGGTTTCTGGGTAGGAAAGGATATGTGTATAAAAGACTCAGGACTAATTTTTTTTTTTTTTATGAGAATCAGCCTCACAAATTTTGTTTATTATAAAAAATTTTCATTAGGTGACATTGAAAGATAAAAATGACATGAAATCAGAAACATATGCAGGTGTCTGTCATGGTTTAACACAATTCTCATGAAGACAAACTACCTGCTTCTCGATGTATAAAGAGATTATTGTCAAAACTTAAAAGAGAACAAGGAATAAATGAAGACTTTGAAAAATATTTTTGGGGTGGGGGGAGTAGATATGTGATTTAATTGGTATAGAAAGTTCCTATTGAGTAATTTGTTTACCAGTCCAGCTCAGTATCTTCTCTACAACTTAATTCCTAGAGAATTATATAAAGAAAGATTTAATGACTTGCTGAAGGTCATTAAATAACTACCATGAATCAGAATCTGGATTTGAACCCAGGTTTTCTAAATTTGGAAGTAAGCTCTCTAACCACTAAGATAAGCTATCCTTTCTCTTCAGAATGAATAATTATTAATAGAGTCAATTTACAATGCTAGTGTCGTCAACCTCAGATAAACCACAACTAGTGGACTGGCAAACCAGCTGAGCTGAAGCATCAAGGTGCCCTGAGGGAGAGATAGGAGGCAGAACAAATAAACATGGGAAAACCACAACTACCACCATTTCTTAGGTCCCAGAAGAGGAATGATCCAGGATGTCTCAGCCAAGAACTTCATAAACAGCATTGCCCCCCTTCCTTGGCTCAGTGAACCTACCTCTAGTCTGATTTACTAACATTGTTCACTAACATTGTACAGTAGAGAAACCGGGCTAGAGACATCTGTTTCAGGGGGAATTTAACTAATAAGTAATATGAAGGCATTTCTTGAGCATCTCATTTATTAAAAGAACATGAAATCTATTAATAAAGAATAGATCAATGTCATGGTTCCAATTGAGTCAAAGATCCAAAGTGAGGACCTACAGCTGTTTTATCTGTTATATCTATATATGTTTTCTTTCTGATTGACCTGACAGTCCATCATTGGGAACTCTCCTGACAATCCCAAATGGGAGATAATTTAATGAGGAGGTAGAAGAGTCCTCAAACTCCTCACATTATCTTCTCATTGGGAAAGAGAGAATTAATCCTCAGGGGGGGATGAATCAACTTACAAGTAGGGGAAATGGCTTTCAAATGTATCTGTTTAGGCCCTCTGTAGTACTTAAGGAATGGAATGTTAGCTGGTTTATAAGACTCAGATTACTTTAAGAATATTTGGTGAGAAAAATGTAAGCCACCTCAACCAGATTTTTACTGGTTTATTTTCCTTTTTTAAAAAATCTAATCACCCTAAATCTTTATAAGAAGAATATTAAGAACAAAGACATTTTGTGTACAAGGTAAACAAAAGTAAGGATATATATATATATATAGATATAGATATAGATATAGATATAGATAGATAGATAGATAGGTAGGTTCCTACACTTCTGAAAATAGACCAGAATGGCAGAGGTCTCTTTTGAGGTAAGAGATGCAGTCTTAAAAGCAAAGGGAATAATGCAGATTAATATTAATGATCTAATGATACAGTATTAAAATTAATTTTACTTACATGCCCCCTTCTATCAGTCACAGCCACTAAAGATCCAGAAAAACAATTTCTGACCACTAAAGTTCTTGGTACTAACAAATGAGTTAATGTCAGAAATATAGTTTATCAGTTAAGTTGATACTAAAAAGGATAACACTATCTATAAACATTTATTATGTCTGATATTGCCAAGTGCTGTGGTAAGCACCAGAAATACAAAATGAGGCAAAATGCAATCTTTTCCTTCAAAGAGTTCACAATATAATGAAAGAGACAACAAGCGAACAAATATGTCCAAACAAGTTACATACAGGAAAAATAGGAAACAATAAAAAGGGTTGGGAAAGGGTTGTGGAAGATGGATTTTTAGTGGAAACTTAAAGGGAGCCAGTAGGCAGAGAAAGCTCACTATACGCAAGGGGGAGAAGCAGGGAAAATGGCCAGAGCTGAAAGACAGTGTCTTGATCAGAGAACAGCCAGGAGGCCAGTGTACTGGATCAAAGAGTTTGTGGGAGGGAGTAAGGAATAAGAAATCTGGAAATGTAGGAGGAAACCAGGTTATGAGGAACTTTGAATGCCAAACGAGAAGATTTTGTACTTGATTCTAGAGGCAATTGAAAACCATTGGAATTGTGTGTGTGTGTGTGTGAGATAAACCTGGATCAGTTCTTTAGAAAAATCACTTTGATAATTTAAAGGATTGGAGCTGTGGTGAGAGACCTGAAGCTAAAATCAGGCTATTATAACAGTCAAAGCATGAAGTAATGAGTGCCTGTATCAGTTGGTGGAGAGAAGTCAAAGGAGAGAAGTAAGCTTTTATTAAGAGAAATTTTGCAAAGGTAAAATTGACACACTTTGACAATAAATTGTACATGAGGTATAAGAGATAGCAGTAAGTCAAAGATAGCACCTGTGTTGCAAGACTGAAAAACTCTAAGTGCTGCCCTCCTTGTAACAGAGAAAAATGCCTTTAGAAAGGCAGTAGTTCTCAGAAGCCATAAGAAAGCCACATCAAAAAGAAACTTCGTGAGGACTTTACAAAGGGAGTAGCAGAATTCCAGAGTCAGGAATTGATCAGTAAAAGTTTGTAAAGCATCTACTATGTTCCAGGCACTGTACAGAGTGATGGAGACACAAGTACAAAAAAGAAAGATAATAGGGAGTTGCTGAAAAGTATAGGTAAGGGGAGAAGATAAAAAGGATCCAGAGCACAAATGGAGAAAACAATGGAGAACAGCAGTCAGGGAGGGAAAATGAAGAGATGTTTGCCCTGTGTATCCTCCTTAAATGGAGATTTAGAATTCAGTGCTCCACCCTCTAATCAAAAGGCCTGAAGATATTAATGAGGTGTGAATACTGAGCCTGATTAGATCTTGCAGGATGATTATTTTTCCCCAATAATGAATTCCTGGAGGTAAAATGAAGAATCAGGGGAATTAAGAAATACTTCTTGGAGAGAACTGCAAATTAAAATCACTCTGAGGTACCACCTCACACCTCTCAGATTGGCTAAAATGACAGGAAAAGATAATTAGGAATATTGGAGGGGATGTGGGAAAACTGGGACACTGATACATTGTTGTTGGAATTGTGAACTGATCCAATCATTCTGGAGAGCAATTTAGAACTATGCCCAAAGAGTTGTGCATACCCTTTGATGCAACAGCACCATTACAAAATTGTGAAATAAACTTATTTTATATTTAAGAAGCAGGGGCTTCAAAGTAGAATGACTTGAGTATTGAAAGTTTAAGCAAAATCCTCAGGAAAATTGATGAAACAATGACTCTATGATCTTTTTACAAAATCTAAATATGATATGAAAGTATTTATTTTTGTGATATACAGTTTTATTAGAAAATTACACTTTTAAAATAAATTCATTTTTAATTCAAAAATTAGCATGTAAGCCCAAATATAATCTAAATTTTCTTAAATATAAAGTAAATTTATTTGTATAATTTTGTTTCATTTTTAAGTTAAAGCCTTCCCCCCAATTCCCATACTTACCATGAAATATATCAAATATATTTTATTGTCTCACTTTAAATAATCTTTTCATTTTCATCCTCAGATAATGAGAACCTCCTTTCTTTGAGTGAATGCCCTTATTTTCTTTTGCAGCATGATGACAAAGTTCATACATTCCATAGGCATGCACAGTGTTGCTTTATGATGAATCAAAACATATGATGGACAGTTAGTCTTTCTAAGATGTATCAGTGACCATGGTTATTACTTTATTTTTTCTCCTTCAACCATAGAAATAAATTGAGGATAGGACTTGTTGGGAAGACAAGTTTCCAATTCAGTTAATAATTCATTTTATCACTAGTAGTCATTACCCCCCTGTGACATGGACCTCCATAAAGCATCATTTTTATCATTTCCTCAGAATGAACGTACCCCGAAATACTCTTAAAGTACATGGGAGTCCAGCTTTTTTTTTTTTCCCCATGGGGTACATGAAGAGGCCTGCTTAAAGAAAAAAAATGCACAGGAATATTTAACCATATGACACATTATAAAATTTATGGATAGACCACAGCACTGTCCTTCCATTTCTAATGCTAGTTATTCATAAGCTTTTGAGAGGGAGACAAAAAGCAATTCTCTTTTGTATTTTCAAAAACGAAATTTACAACAAAAAAGACTAGTATTTTAAAGATAAATCTCTGAATAGTGTCGAACTTGATAATTTGTATTCTTAGAAAGCTCAAGGAAAAAAAAAAACTCTCACCCTGAATGTTAAAGCACTCTGAGATTAATAGGCCATTTCTATATATATGAATGGTACTTGCCTATATCACTGTTTCTCAGTGGATGTCCCTTAATAGCTACACTGACATTGATGGAATCTCTCATTTTAAAGTAGGCCCTTCCTTGTACCAGAAACTGCCTTTGTAAAAGCAAGATTGCTAAGTGCCAGAGTATTAAATTATGTATAAAATCTTCAGAGTATTGATTTCCCAAATAAAAGGAAATTATGTCACTGGTATAAATCTGGCTACAAGGGACCTCATTAGAGAACTCAGAAATCACAATTAATCTTTAACTACATATGGTCTAATGATAGTAATTACTAATAGTAAATTGATGTAATTTTTGAAAAAAATAGCTAGTAAATCTTACCGTTTCATAATTAACCCTTAAACATTAAAATAGACTGAACTATATTTTGCCATTTTAAAAAAGAAGTGGGAATTGCATTTTTGCTTCCTAGTAGTAAAATACTTAATTCTTTATGGGATATAGTTCCTTATTTTTCTATATTTATTCAGTTTTGATTTTATTATTGCATTTAATTACAAAAGCAAAATACTATATCAAATTTGTAACCTAAGTGAAAAGGCAAAAATTAAATTACATATATACACACAAAATGTAGTCAAGCAGAAAACAGTTTTCCATCTCAATTATTAAACACTATCCTGTGAGAAATAATTCATGGAACCCTTACTCTATTCCAATCAGTATTAACTAATTTGATAGACTCATATCTGTATATTAGGCCCAGAACTGTGAGCTGCAGATTCTAAATTTACTTGCTTAATTATAGGAAGTTAACTAAAGGACTAAGCCCACAGTGGTGGAGGTGATTTAATTACATGGAAAATCTCCCAATATATTTTTGTGCCTCCAGACCAGTCTCTTGTTCAATAGGTGACCATCTTATGAGTCCCTAGGTCACTGACTGTGATAGCTAGTACTATTTCTTCCTGCCAAGCTTAAAGAGCAACCCATTCATTTTATGACTACCTTGTCAGTGGAGATATTCCTTGCTTCATCCAACTTGTGACTCTACTGACATAGTATGTCACTTATTTTTAACCCATGCATATGTCAAACAGTGGTATTCTATATTTGGTATAGACCCTTTAATAAAGTGCCATTGCATATGCTTCAGTTTCTTTTCTTATAAGCGGGATAATTTAATTCTCACAATCCTTAAACAAAAAAAAATAATTCCTCTTAAATAGATATTTGCCAATATGTCAATTAACCATTAAGCATGTATTAAGCACCTTTTAAAGATACTATAGAACAGCAGTCCCTGATTGTAAACTTAGTATCCATTCTGGATTATTCAGTTGTTATCTGCATATTTCCCAGAGAAAGAAAAAATTCATTTAAATGAACTTCCTTTGGCCTTTAAAAACCATATCTGAATAAGTGTTTTTGTCCATTTGGGGGTCTTATGGGAGGATTGCATTTTGGAAAGGCAAATTTATAAAGTTAAATTTAACTCTTTGGTTTGGAGCCCTTTACAAAATAAATATAACACAGAATTATTTTCTTGCTTCTCCTTCCCTCCTTTCCCTTCCCTAAAGAATAATCATCATGCTCTGATTTTAACATTATCAAAAGGAATCTTCAGCTCATTCTTAATGATAACCCTTCTGTAACTCTATAATTTCCAGTATCAATAATCTGACTCTTCCATTTTCACAGTTGGTCTATGGTGAAGCTCTTTGCCACTTTTCAAACTTGTTCAAGGTGAGTCTGGATGGATAACCAAGCTTCTATTTGTTTCTTGCTAGGAAAAAAGGATCATAAATCTTCCTCTTTGTTATGGATCTATTTCTGATGATTATAATGAATAAAACAGTAAACAACCAGTAGAAAACCTTCCTGCAGGAAAAGGGACATAGAATTTTAGAATTAGAAATGGTTCAACTCCTTTCATTTTCTACTTGAGGAAATTGAGACTGATAGGAATGAAATGACTTAGAAGATGAATCAATACAACATGGAATAATTTTAAAGTGCCAGACTCCTATACTATAATATATATTAACCATATCATGAAGGCACTTCATTTTAAATAAATATTATAAATCCCATTCTGGAAAGTTATAGAAACTTTCTTTGGGCAGACCTTTTCCTCCAGTCCCAAAGTGAATTACCAAGTACATGGCAATCACTTCCCAGCATGGAACTATTAATATTTCAGAAGATAGAAGAACTATTTGGTTTGCTCATTAAATGAGCTACATTATGAAAATATGTGACATTTGAGAAATACAGCTTCCTTCACATGGCAGCAAAACCATAGGACTTTTCTACTAGCACAAGGAACTGGAAGAAAATTTCATGACTGCCTGGCCCTAATGAGGTAGCAGATCTCATTAGGGAATTGCAAAAGGCTATAATAAGACTTATAACATGGTCAGAAGAACCAAACCATATATTTCAATAAAAATGTACATGTAATTTACATATATCAGCATTATTTTTCTTCAGTTGTACTTCTAATTTTTTTTGTTTGTTTTTGTTTTTGCTTTCTGGTAGTATAGGCTAGATAGAACTTAACTGCAAAAAGATAACCTGCAAGATGAAATACTTTGAAACTATGGCATTTGAAAATAGATTGAGGGACCTTGAGATATTTAGTCTAGAGAAGAAAAGAGAAACATGATAATTATATTTAAATATTTGAAAACTCCTATCTTTTGAAAGATAGATTAAACTGAAAAAGTCAGTCTTACAGTGCAGAACTTCGAAATTATATGAGGAAATCAAAGGTAAATCGATATTGATTAATTTTGTTATAATAATCATTATCATCTCATTCTCATCTTAATTGATGAGTTTTAGCTGAAAAGAATTTTGGGACAAATTGTTGTCTATCATTTCTTTCTTTTTTATATATTTGTGTCCTTTAGAATAATGCACAGTACCTGCACAATATGGTTAATATATATCTCAGTATAGGAGTCTAGCACCTTAAAATTATTTCACATTATATTAATTCATCTTCTTGCCTTGGGCACTCACCAATTCTTTGACCCTACACAAGTCCCTTCATATCTATGAATCTCAATTTCCTCAAATAGAAAATGAGGAGACTGGATCATTTCAAACTCTAAAATAACTGCTTTTGTAGTTGAATTAAAGTGTTGGGGTGTAAGCTCCTCTTCTATAGACTTATTGCAAATATTCTCAGGGCAAGAACCATTATATCTACCTCATCTTAGTCCCACATTATGATGCTACTCCTGGATATGTCTGTATATTTGAAAGCTTTTTGTTGCATATAGTTCAAAGATTTTGAATATTTGGGAAAGTATATTCATTTAAAATTGTTCTTAAGTTAAGCCATTAAGTTTTTAATGGATGACTAAGGATAGACTTATGTAGGATAAGAGTCTACCTTCAATAGAGATTATTGATTGAGTTTTTCAGGACATTTTGAGGTCTGAATAGATAGTATATATAGGAACTCATAAATCCAGAAGATATCCAAGTATAATTTCAGCCACCAGGTTATTTCTTGCTAATTATTCAATAGGTGTTAAATGCTTACAGTTTACGAAATATCTAAAGCTTACATGCATAATCTACATTGATCATGAAATTCAGATGCTTTAATGATAACCCTCTGTGACTATAATTTTTAGTACCTGTAATCTGGCTCTTCCATTTCCACAAACAAGTGAGTATAAACCAGCCATTTGTTTTAATGATTGACTGATATATTTTTGATGGAATTCAAATAGAAAACAATATTATCACACTATCTTTTTTTTGTAATTGAATAACATGATTGGGATATAAACTCACTTGCCTGTCAATTGCCAAGGATGTTGACTTAACTTTTGCAATATCTCTCAAATATGCTTTCTTTTCTCCTCTGATACTTGATGCTGTTACCACTCTGGTGCAGATTTTTTATTACTTCTTGCTTAGACTAGTGGTGTATTTGCCTGTCTCAGTCTCTTTCCATGCCATTCCATTTTCCATATTTTGCTGAAGTATGGCTCCTACATTACTCCCCTTTCCCCCTTTCCCTCTCCCTGCTCCCCTCACCCCAGTAAACTTCAGTGTCTCCCTATTGAATCTGGGATCAAATAAAAAATTCTCTGTTTGGCATTTAAAGCCCTTTATAATTTAGACCTCTTCTATCTTTTCAGTCTTCTACTTCTCAACATATAATATCTGTTTTGATGACATTGGTCTCCCTGTTGTTCCACAAACAAGACACTCCAT
The DNA here is from genome assembly GCF_902635505.1 of Sarcophilus harrisii. NCBI lineage: Eukaryota > Metazoa > Chordata > Mammalia > Dasyuromorphia > Dasyuridae > Sarcophilus > Sarcophilus harrisii. Next base: position 458,950,175 of record NC_045426.1, read on the forward strand.
CTTCTGGCTCTGGAAAATTTCTGTGGTTTTTACCCTAGTCTGGAATGCTCTCTTTCTTTGACTTTCTAAAATTCCCAAATAAAATCCTATCTTCTACTGGAAGTTTTTTTCCTCAACTCTTCCTAATTTTTGTGAATTGTGCTCTTAATTATTTCCTATTTATCCTATATGTATTGTTTATACATATTTGTTTGTTATTTCCCTCATTAGATTATGTACTTCTTAAAGGTAGGAACTATTTTTTTTTTTTTTTTTTTTTTTTTGCCTTTTTTTTCCAGAGATTAGCTCAGTCTGGCACATAATAGGTGCTTAATAAATTTTTATTGACTGATTACAAATCTTTATTGACCAATTGTAGGTTTATAAAATTATCTTCAAGCTAATTCTAGTAGCAGGCAAGAATGTGGGGAAATACATTTTAACCTTTTCTCATGTGATTTTAATTTCTTCTATTAGCTCTACATTTTGAGGGTTGTTTGTTGCTATTACATACAATTAAATGTAAATAGTACAGCCTTATAAAATATATAATTTTATTGTTAACAATTAACAATTATGGATGTATATTATGTCTGGATGCTTGTAAGCAAAAGTTGTCATTATTACTATTTTCTCATTCTCATTTTATAGTCAGTGAAAATCAGATAGAAATTGTCAGATAGAAATTGGCAAGAAAATAGCATACTTTGGTCTTTTAAGTTTATTAATGTTTAACTTAGTTATGGGAGAAAAAGGTATTCACAATACATTTTTAATCTATTATTTTCACTTTCTTAAATTTAGGCAATCACAAAACAATAACTCAATCCCTGATTTGTAGTGTTTGCTGATTCCCAAGATATAAATAGTCACTGAAAATTTCACAGTTCTCTTGGGCAGGCTTTAACTCACAACTTGATGTCTTAATCTAGATTAAAGAATCTCTATTTTATTTTAGAAACTCTGTGGAGTTCCTGATGCTTTCTGAACAGGGAAGTGAATGGCATGGTCAGACTTCTTTTAGAAATGTAATTTAACAACCATGAAGAAGATGGGTTGGAGAGATGAGAGACTCAAAGGAAAAGATCTATGAAGAATATAGAACAATTCATCTTTGGGGTGAGGCTGGGAGAAGAATCATGGTATTTATTTCCTAATGTAACTCAAGTGACTAACAGGATGTTCCTACACTTAGCAGATACCCAATAAACATTTGTTGACCAAAGTTTTTCCCCAACATTTTAAAACATCTCTTGTTACAGCACTGTTGTTCAGCACCACTTCACTGTAACTCACCATACTGTCAATTTTATTTATCAGATGAGCTCATATACATAAAATGTTTTGTAAGCCATAAAGCACAACATAAATGTCAATTATTATTGTTAGTTCTCCTCCCATCCAACCAAGGAAGTAGAGTTTTTTTGAGGCTGATAGATGAATTGAATATGTTTCAATTCTCAATGGTGAGCTTCTTTCTTAAATGTGTCTGACATATATCCCTGAAAAAAAACTCAATTGACCAGATCTGATACCTGAGGTTGACCTTGTCACAAAGGTTTTTTAAGGATAAATGGAGATAACCTACATAAGAGCTTTGTAAACCTTAAAGCACTAGAGAAATGCTAATTATGATTGTTAGAACAAAACAGTGAAGAGAATAAATTATTTACCCCAGGAAGGGAAGGAAAGCTGTATTTTGCATACAGTGATAAAAGATCCATAATATTACCACTGTAGTAATAGAAAGCTTCCTAAAAATTAAACCATTAATTACTTTTTTAAAAAAAAATTACTGATTACTGTTTATAGAATAAAAAGTTACCAACACACAGGTACACATATATTTTCAGGTGGGTAAATCCTGACTGAGAAACAGAAGGGTTTTAGATAATATTCAAGTGAATTGAAGCCCAGATGACAAAAATTGTTCTTATCTCTGTTAATGCATTTTTGCCTCTAAAAGATTAGTGGTAAAATACCTAATCATGATAAGAAAAAAATGCTATCAGTAATGATGTGATCCTTAATCCACTAATGCCTTATAGCACATTTCCTTTTTGCGAGAGTAGGGAGGGGTCATATCTGAATAACACATTTTTCAATATGGCAGTCAGAGTTATCTTCATGAAAATAATAATAATAACCTTCATACATTATTCATTGGGCACAGGTATTTGGAAAATCTTAATAACTTTTATTCAGTTTTGAGCTAGAAATCTCATTCATTCCATCCATGCCCTCTCTCTAAGGTATTATTTTCCATTCAGTTCAACATTTTATTTGGGTAAAGTTGGCACAAATTATTTTCTCCCTAAAAAGAGAAGGATTTCTTGATTTAGGAGATGAATTACAGGTAGTGAGATAGACCCTAGAAGTCTGTGGCTGGGAGGAAGTTCAGGGGATTCCAAGAGATAAAGTAATTAGTACTTTATTGTATTGGAATTTCTCTTGGCAGGAAAGACATGGCCTAAGAGAGAGGGTTAGTAATATTCCATGATGCTGTGGTTTCCTCTCTAAATTCATTCCAGAATCAGCTGTATATTTCCTATTCCACCTTCCCCACTCTGTGTATTCAAATAAATAGGAAGGTGGAAATAGTATAAATCTCTAGAGTAAACAAGTACACATTTGCTTTTATTTGATGACTGATCACACAAACAGAGAAATTGTGCATAAAGCAAGAATTATGGAGCTGATAAAAGAGAATTATAAGTAAGGTTTATGTCTCTAGAAGATATTTTAATGAATTATAAGAGCCTAAATTTTTAAGGAAGTCATTATAGTATCCAGGACCAAGCTGAAGCAGATGTCCTTGGTCAAAATGGGAGAGTAAAAATAAAGCAACAATAAATATCCAAAAAGTATGATTATTTATTTTATTTTAATTTTTAAAATACTTTCACATAATTTTCTTTGATCTTAATGCAGAGCTAGCATTAAAATCCACATTTGATAGATGAGGAAACTAAAGCAAAAAAAAAAATTAAATAATTTCTGGTAAGGCAATCTTTTGACTGCTAAGTAGAAACTACCTTGTAATTGATTTTCTAGCAAAGTATATTTTAATTAATGATTTTATTTTTATAGTTTTGGGTTCTTTGAATATATTTTTCAATTTAACTTGAATTCATGTAACAGTAGGATCCTTGACATGAGCTTTATTGCTCTTCCTTGGGTAGCTATAGGTAACTCTGAATTGACTCCATGAGCAATCTTTTTAGCATAAGATCAAGATTGAACATTTTCCCTTAGGTTGTAAAAGCTTGTCAGGGGTGTCATTTTAATTAAATTCTAGTAAAATCTCCATTGAGTATTAACATTTCTCCATTTCAGCACACTGGGATGTGCATTTCCTTTCATGTTCTGTGTAATACATACTTCTTGAGGGTAGCTTAAATCTAGTTCCTAATTACAGATATTTGTAAATCAAAGCTTACAAATGAGCTAGGCTGCCCTTAAGAAACAAAAACATTTGATTCCTTTGGTCTTCTTGTTATTCAAATACTATAAACAATCATTTTACTAGCGCAAAATTATTCATATTTATTCATCTTTAAAAGTACACAGGTTTTAACCCAAAGAGTTAAAAGGTAATGAAGCAGAAGCTTTTATTAAGTGCCTACTATTTGCCAACTATCATAGTAGACATTTACAAACCAATGATATGGGTAAACTGAGTCACAGACATATGAAGTGACTTTTCCAAAGTCACACAGCTACAAAGTGACAGCTAAGAATCATATCTTGATTTCTTATCCAGTACTGTTTCTGTGATGCCATCTTCCCATTTTCAACATGCTATCTTGGCAAGTTTTCAATTCTCTGATCCAATCATACAATTGAAGTTTTAGAAATGGAATGATATCTAGAAGTCATCAAATCCAACCTTCCTCATTTTATAGATGAGAAAATAGATTCTCAGAGAAACAAAGTGACTGCCTAGTAATGCATATCAGTAGCCCAAATTTACAATTCTGTTTTTCCCAAGCCCCATAAGAAATTGTGAAAATGATTTCTACCCTACTTCCTTTCCAAATTTAAAGACTACGGAACTACTGATTTTGGAATAGAGGAGATCTGAATTCAAATCCCAGCTCTGTTACTTAATAGCTATATCATACTATGTTTCTCAGGCAACTCCACTTTTATCAAATAATGAAAAAATAAATGAATTGAAATAAGCTTTTATTAAGAACTTATTGTGAAACAGGTATTGTCTTAGGCACTAGAAATATAAAAATGAGCAAGTAACATATTCCTTACCTTTCAAGAGCTTATATTCTAATATGGGGAGACAAAAAATAAAGGGGGGATTCAATGTGAGAGAAGGGTTAAGATATTCACAAGAATCTGGGAGTAGAGCTTGAGAAAGAATGCTTCTAATTCCCAAGCATTCCCATACTATAATGCAAGCAGTATGTTGAACTGAACTAGTGGAAATGCACATTTTTCTACCTCCTTTCATTCCCAAGTCCTATCTTCTTCTGGAATTTCATGTTTAGGACATTGTAAATCTATAGACTGTGGGGGGAAATTATTAAAATGGCCATCAAATATAATTAGATTTTCAAGTTAAAGATAGAGAGTAGTATCTAATTATAGAATGAATTTACTTTGAAAATTTATGATAAAAAATAGCAAAATTTGAAGGATCATTCAGAAATTTGTAACTGCTTTTTCAAAGTGGTGATTTTTATCATTAATTTATCTTACACTATTATAGGTCATAATTTAAAAAAAATATGTCCATACATGGGCATGGCAAACTAGTTAACATCAATAAATGCCACATTATGACTCATTTGACACTCTAAAGTAAAGACAACACAGATTAATGGATGGAGTTCTAGACACATAGTCATTAATAATGTGGTTCAAATACTGTCTTTGATACAACTTTGTGACCTTACATGAAAACTTAAATTCTATGTGTCTTGACAACTAATGACTTATATGCTAAATTTTGATCTGTGATTTGTGTTCATTAGGGGACATTCTCTATGTTGGCAAAATCAAGGAACATTCAAATGATTGCCTCATTTGAAGCACTCTAAATCTAGTTTTTATGTTTGTTTTCTGGAGGTACTACCAACAGTCACCAAGTCTACTAAACCTGTTTTATAACATTATACAGAGAACATGAGGGATAACCAATGGATGGTCTTCCTTTATCTTATACTCTAGGTCACAATTTTAAAAAACATTTACATATAGAAACAGCAAAATAGTCAATGTCAAAAATATCAATAATCACCACATTATGAATTATTTGACACTCTATAAAATAAAGACAACACAGACTAATTAATGTGGTATTATCCTCAGTATGGCAAGAGAAAGATATCGGGTGTTCTCATTGTGACAAAGTTATAGGAAGACATGAACAAGGCTCTGACAAGGTGAACAGACCTGGACGGGATGTAAGCTATAATTTTAAAGGAAAATCCCACCAGGAGGGGAGATGACAGCTCACCTGGAATATGTGGGGATTAATTTTGGAATTTATAAGAAGACTTCTTAAGAGACAAGTTGAATAGTTCCCAGGATGGCTTTTTATGCTTCTCTGGTGGCATAATAACCGAACTATTTTTTATCTTGAATAAATAAAACTACCTTTGTCAATTAGTCAACATGCACTTATTAAATTCTTGCTATGTGTGAGTCACTCCACCTCACACACTTAGACTTTGATAACAACAATAAAAAAATCTGTTGTTTCCCAACACTTGTAAAATCAAGGGAATTCTAGTGTGCTTTAAGACTATTTTTACAGTGTCATCATTAATACCCAATTCTGTTTTCCTGCCAAAATCCTGATAGAAAAGGAATAGTTCTAGATTCTTTTTTTCAAGTTTAAAATTCTTCTTAAAGTAAAACAGCCTTCAAGAAAAGATAATAAAGAACTTAAGTAAACAGAATCTTACATCTGGGACCATTTAAAAAAATTGGGGGGGGGGAAGAATTTTTATTTTCAACACTTAATATCGTATATAAGAGGGAAAAAAAAAAAAACCTTTATCCATTACAGGATTTTGGAGTGGAAAGAGGCTATGTAAAGAGACCAGCTTGGACACTCTCTAGATATGTGTGTCTTTGTGAGTCACATAACCTTACCCTCTCTGTTTCCTCATCTACAAAACGAAAGAGTGGAACTTGATGTCCCCTAGAGTTCCATTCTGTGCTAAATCTTTGGCTTGATGACTCTCTATTTCATGAGTTCTTTTCAAGCTCTAAGATTCCAATCTTCTATGATTCCAAGAGATAGAAATCACTGTATTCTGGAATGATCATATGGTCAGAGACTTAGAACTGGAGAGAATATTAGAGATTATCTAGTCTGATGCCCTAATTTTACAGATTAGGAAATATATAGAGAGAGGTCATGTGATTTGTCTAGCATCTCAACTATTAATATGTGATGAGGAAAGCATATATGAAATGCTAGGTGATGAGTAAATAGAACACTGGGCCTGGAATCAGGAATTTGTTTTTGTTCAGTCATTTTCAGCTGTGTCACAATTATGTGATTTCGTTTGGGGTTTTCTTGACAAAGATACTAGAGTGCTTTGGACTTCCTTCTCCAGATCATTTTACAAAGGAGGAAACTGAGGCAAACAGAATTTCATGACTTGCTCAGAGATACACAGCTAGTACATGTTCAAGGCTAGCTTTTAACTCACAGAGATGAACAGGGTTTTTTCACTCCAAGCCAGACACTCTCTCTACTTAGACACTACCTATCATTCATCCTGCTTTAGATACTATTAAATCATCCCATGAAAACTGTATTAAAAAGCATGTACAATAAAACTAGGAAATACAAGTCACAATAGTAATATTTATTTTTAAAATAAGTATTGAATTGTCACTGCATTCAGGATATTTAAACCTATAAACCCATAGTTAGAGAAAAACTCATAGTTATAAAATATTTTTTTGATACTGAATATACATATGAGCAAGGTAGAATCCATATTTTTATACATATCAGGTTCAGGTCATCCATTAGCCTTTGAGGACTAAACCTTCATTATTATATGATTATAAAGCACTTATTTTAATGAAAGTCACAGTTCAACACTAATTAGGTTAAATCCCATTATACCTGTCTGGTTTTACAACTTGCACTTCATTGTACTCATATCATTTATTTTCACCTGTAAAAAAGTGCTCCATTCTGCATGATGCTCCCACAGTTCATTTTTCTCTATTTCTTGCTGGAATACAATTTGGAAGCAATTGCCTGAGAAATAGTATTAGATACATTAAAAAAGTTCTTTATGAATTAAGTTTTTTGTAAGTAACTAATATCTGAATCTTGGAAGCTAGTTTCTCTACCTACATAAGGATTTTTAAAAAAGTGATTTAGTTATATTAATTATATTTTACATATATTATATATTATATATTATGTTAGTTATGTTAGTGTATAACACTCTGGATTTGCTATATGGAAGACATGAGTTCAAATCCCACCTCTAACACTTACTAGTTATGTAAACAAAGACAGTCATTGAACTCTGAAGCTACCTTTACTTGTTTATCAAATGAAAGGACTGGAATCATTTTCACTGCTAATGATGAATCTACAGTGACTTATCCACATTGCCTCATCTACTGTCTCACTCTCACCCTCACTCTTGTGACCAGTAACTCAAAGACATAATGATGATGGGGAAATAAGGGAAGGGAATAAATATTTACTAAGAATCTTCTATATGACTTGCACTATGTTAATCATTGTACAAATGTTCTTTCATTTGATACTCACAGCAACTGTATGAGGTAAGTGCTATTATGAGCAATCATAATACACACCTCATACAGTTAGATGCAATTATGAACCCTCATTTTACAGTTCAGGAAACTGAGGCAGAGAGTGATTATTTAATAGAAACATGACATAAATAGAGTGATGCACTGGGAAGATCCTCCAGAAAGTTCCCTGGAAGGGTTAATATGGGTTTCTGAGCATCTTCCTCTCCCCCATCCACTTGAGATCCAACAGAGGCCTAAGGTTCATTACAATGATATCTTTGCATTCTTCATTCTATGTATCCTATTGTTTGGAGTCAGGAGGCAGCAGGTGCAGATAGTTCTTGGGCAGGTTGGAAGTAGAGAGAATTATAGACTTTGATGGGAGATAAAGTGAACTTTCTTCAGTGTTGAGATCTTTCATTGACCACTTCCTATTTCAGGGTAATATGTCATTAGTCTGAAACCTAGAGCCCACACAAATACCATCTGACACAATATTAATATGAGAAATTTTTCCTACTGAAATGGAAAATTAAGACCAGCTATATCTTAATCACAACTTATATTAAATTTTAAAATGTGTAAACTTTCAGGTGATTCAGCATATGAGGTTATAATGAGTTTTTCACATCTCACAGAGGAAGGACTCTGAAATCTTTCCAAATAATACCTTCCAGGACCTAATTGTTAGAGAGTTTTTCCCGAGTATTTTTAAAGTCATCTCTATCTCATATCTCTCTCAAAATAGAAACCCTCTCCCAACCCCCCCAAAAAAACTTGTCTACTCCATCTTGCTAAGAGCCCAGATGAATACTGATATTGAAGCTATCTTTGACAGATGTCCACTTACTTACAAATACCTTAAAAAATGAGAGCATTTGTAAGTTTGAAATGTGTCAAGGGGAAAAGAATGTGTGTGTGTGTGTGTGTGTGTGTATAATTTACATATATTTTGGTTTTGTCTAATAATTCATTTCTAGGACACTGTTAATGATTCTATGACCTATAGACCTCACATAGCAAATCATATCTCTCTGAAACCTTTATATACATATCTGATTTAATTGAAAAGTGCTCCAAAATAAGCACAGAAGCTATACCCATTTGAAAACTTCCATTATCTATTATTTTGCTTTGGGATGCCATGGACATCCACAAATTAAATTTTAGATTCTTTGAATTTGATATTTTATCTCCTACCCCTTGTCTTTGCATTGAATCCCATGCTTAAAATACTGTCCATTCTTTCTTCCATTTCTTAGAATGTTTAGCTTTTTTTTTTAATTCCCAGCTTATGTGCCAGTGCCAGTGATATATAAAGATATATAGGTATCTTTACTGATATTTATAATTATAAGTGCATTTTCTTTTCTCAAATCATATGGGCATATTTATATGCTGTATATCCCCTTTAGAATATAGATTCCTTGAGTTGAAGAACTTAAAAAAAATCATTCACCCCCACAACATAACATAATGTCTCATAGCATAGTAGTGTTTTGTTAAGTGCTTCTTGGATTGGATTGGGTTAGGTATACATTTACACCTTTTAATAATGAATTAAATTTGTCAGATAGTTTTAGTTCCTTGGATATTTGGATACTCAGGATGGAACTAACAAATGTGAAATACTGAATGATATAGGCTTTATCTATTTGACTCTAAAAATAAGGACAGGACATGAACAAAAGGCATGTTGAAGACATAAAAAAATCCCCATTCCCAAATAGAATGAAAACATTTTATACAATTGAATTGGTTTATTAAAGCCAGCAACAACATTGCCAGAGAGATACAGAATCTAATTAATAATATGACTTTCAGAGAAATTAGCAAGATTATTCTTTTGAGATTTGAAAGAGTCATTGGATTTAACCTAAATAAAACCAGGATTAAATTATGTATGCTCATTTTGTCATATGTATGACATTAGTAATCTCTCTTCCCCCCAAAAAAAACAAAAAACAAAAACTGTTAATTTTCATCTAAATCAGTGATTTATGCATATTTTATTAGAAAGGAAAAAAAGAAACAAAGAACTCATTATAATGAGGATCAACCTAATAAAATAGGACACAAACTAAGAAGATAAATGCTATTTAGATTGTGACTTTTGAAGAGATATTAAAGAAATGTAATATGTTAGAGATAAAGTGATATAGAGAGTAAAGGATAACTGCTTATTAAAATTTGAGAGATAATAACAAAAAAAGGGTGAAAGGATTTTTTAAGGTGATTACAATACATAACAAGAATTTATAGCTTGAAAAAGGAATAGTTAAACTTAAAAATAGCACAGTAGAAACAAACAACTGTATATAACAATATAAAGCAAGTAAATAATTGCCCTTGGATCATCTTTGGAGGAAACCCCAAGTCTTGAGCTGGTTTTTTTTCAAAGTAAAACATCCAGATTGACAAGAGAAGGGCAGAACGATATATCAACATAGCAAATTAATGTGATGTTTAGCATCCTCCTCCAAGTTTAGCATAAAAGAACAATGTTTGTTGGGTAGAGCCAACATATTAGATTAGAGATGAAAAAAAATCAAGGTAGGAAACAAGAAATAAGATGAGCTGAATCTTAGTCTCTACTCTACTCTTGACTGGCTTAGTAATTCTGGACAGACCTTTTAGTTTCTCTGGGTACCAGATCAATTATTATTACAAGGAAGTTGCAGCAGATAATTTCTAAAGAATCTTCCAACTCCAGGCTAATAAAAATTATCATAAAGGCAAGATTCAAAAAACAATGTCAAATAATCATTACATACAGCTAGTATGGAGCATACTCACATAGCAAATTTATTACTGAGATTACAAAACTATAATTCAAAAATACAGAAATGTCTTTTCAAAGTTATTTTGTATGTATTTTGTTTGTAAAACACTGGTACATCTTGTCTCCAATTCAACCCCATTTAAAAAGTAAGCTCCTTGAGAGTAGGAACTGCTTTACTTTTTAAAAATTTATTATTTCTGGCATTTCTCACAATGCCTGACATTTGTTGTTGTTAAATAATTTCAGTCACATCTGATTATGACTCAATTTGGGGTTTTCTTGGCAAAGATACTAACGTGGTTTGCCATTTCCTTCTTCACATCCTTTTACACATAAGGAAAATGAAGTAAATAAGATTAGATGACTTGCTCAGGATCATACAGCTAGTAAGTACCTTTGGTCAGATTTGAACTCAGGAAGATGAACCTTCCTGACTCTAGACCCAGCACTCTATGCACTTTATTACCTAACTACTCATAACAGACATGGCAAAAGCTTAAAAATGTTTATTGATTAACTTATATAGGCTTATTATTGATAAGAATGACTTTGAAATTAGGTTACACGCTGTAAAGTTACCTATGCATATAACCTGTAAATAAAAGGCTATTAAATAAAAAAAAAAAAAAAAGAAATTAGGTTACAGATCATATACTGAAAGATTCATTTGAGCTGATTTTACTGTCACAGAGAGTTAGTTTCCTGTTTTATAGTAGGACAGAGATTAAGAACCCGTCTATCTCTAGAACCCTGCCCTTCTTCTGCTATCACCTCTGCAAGCCCTCTAATTCACAATAGAAACCCTGTATATTCATTTAATTTCCCTTTCAGTCAGCTTCTCAGAATTATGTTCCCTAGATCTATCTTGACCTATTCATCCTACCTTTTTTCCCCCATAACCCTGAAGTTCAATTTATTTTTTAATGGATAATCTTAGAGAAAACTTATGGAGAAAAGTAGTTTAAAGTCTTGATAACTATGTGATCTTAAGCAAACCTTGAGCATTCCTGATGGTCATTTGAAACTTGACTTGTCTCTAAATATGGGTCTATGTTGCAAGGAACAAAATCACTTTTCTCCTTGGAAATTCAGTGTAATCCCTCTGTGGGGAAGTAGAGAGCTTCCCTTGTATTAATTGTGAATATATAATCTTTTTAAGGGGGATGACCCATGGAAATATTAGGGATATGGCTGATGGTTGTCTATTATGGGCTATTCTGATGATTGTACAGCAATTCAACTTATCCTCTCCATGTGGACAAAATCAAGAATAGTGAATAAGGAGATCTATAAATTTAGCTTGAGAAGAAATTGGAGAACAGGGTTAGATGAGCTTTCAATTAACCAAACATGAAGAAGAAATAGGTCTGAGGGCTCTGTAATTTAGAATAATATTTGACTTAGATCACTTACTTTTTTAAAAAATAGAAGACAGCTAGGTAGATCAATGGATAGAATGCTAAGTCTGATATCAGCAACACTCATCTTCCTAAATTTTAAATCTAATCTGAGACACTGAGCCTATGATCCTGGGTAGAAACTTAATCCAGTTTACCTCAGTTTCCTCATCTGTAAAAAATGAATTGGAGAATAAAATGGAAAACTATTACAATATCTTTACCTAGAAAACCCCTAAGGGGGTCACAAGGCTTGAACATAATTGAAACGACTGAACAACACAATCTATTCTCAAATGGTGAATCAAAGATGGATACTGACAGAATCAGCCATTTAGATAATGCTTAATAGTGTGATTTTCATGTGACCATACACCCACATGAACAATTCAGGTTGTTTTATTTCAACCATTAATCTCTTTTGTTTTGCAATGAAGGATGGAATGTGGGAGGAATTATACAATTATAAAGATTAGATGGAGTCATGAACTTTGAAAAACACTAAATCTGTGGATTAACATTTCTGTGTACTTAAACTAAGCCTGTACAGATGGGTGAGTTGTGTAATTACTTTCTACAATCACCATTTGTTCTAATATTATATAATTTAGAATTATAATGCTACTGAGAAATCTATCATTGTCCCTTTCCATAACAAGATCTTATTTAATCTTTTATTGAAGAGCAGCATTGAGTAGCCATGAAGGCATTAGTTTTAGTGAGAGTTCTGGGTTTCAACCACAGCTTCCACATATACTAACTGTGTGACTATGGTTTTACTAATGCTTATGAAGCTCAGTTTCCACTTTAATAAAATGGATGCAATGATACTTACATTAAACACTTCACAGGGACACTATGAGGGAAATGCTTTGTAAATTTTAAAATGCTTTGCAAATAATTATAATAAAAAAAACAAAAAAGTAATTCACATTTACATAGCACTTATTATGCGCCAGATGCTGAGTTAAGCATTATACCATTATTATCTCATTTGGTCCTCACAAGAAACCTGGGACAGAGGTGCTATTATTAATTCCATTTTACAGATGAGGAAACTGAATAAAAGTTTACATGACTTGCACAGACCACATATTTAATAAATGTCTGAGACCAGATTTGAACCTAAATTTTGACTTCAGGTCTGACATCATATTCATTATATCCCCTTTATTTGGACTTGCAGTAATTGGAGCTAATTTGTAATTTCTTTGGCATAAAGAACTTTTGATAGAGTAATTTACTCTATCAAAGCAGTTTAATACCAGCTCTGCAATTTCTAGTTATAGAAAGTTTCCTCAGAGCACAGAGGTCAATTGACTTGCCAAGGATTACATAGCCAGTGATTTCAGGAAAAAGACTTGAATTCAGGTTTTCTTCAAACCAAGGCTAATTCTGTAATCCACTACATTGCACTATCTTTTAAATATATGCAGTTATTTGCTCTATTCTTATCACAATTCCTCAGTCATGCTAATCATTTGTTTTATCTTGACAATTCTAAACAAGTGTGTTTTTTTTATTTCATTTTTCTCAGCCAGACAGTTAAGGATTTGGAGGAAAGGGACAGCAAAACAAACAAACAAAAATGCTGACATTTATGATGATTACTTAAATGGATTGTCCTTATCCCATAGGTAAAATAGTTCAAAATGAAAGTTGCTTTCCTATGTTTCCCAAATTGACTCCCCAAAGCTTTCTGTACTCCTGAGAGAGAACAGTCAAGGATGTTTTTACTAACATCTGTAATTCTAGGTTATAGCCTTTCATCATTTAATCTTTTCAGATTCTAAGTACTAAGTCACCAGATATTCCACGTTTTCTTTCTGTTTCCTAGTTCCCTGATCACTTACTGACTCCAGGCTCTTTTACAGTTTCATCCCTAGACAACATTGCTAGTCGAGTGGCCCTGAGTTTCCCCATTAGGTTTCTGTATCCCTTCCCAGGGAATCATGTCATAGCAAATTCTAAAGGTCAAAATAAATATATTATCATGATGAAACAAAACAAAACAAAATACCTTGCCCTAGGAAATCTCAGAATTGTTTTCCTCCAATATTTAAATACTTCAGGGACCCAAAATTTCATTGTTGTGGATACTCTCTCCTCCAACACTAACTTATACCCCTGCATGCCTTAGATGACAGTCTTGGTAAGTTGCAATAGCACAGCAGTTCATCACCTTGAGGCCAGTTTGGTAATGGACCTCTCCGAATTTAGCTAGGCTGGTCTTACAACAAAAATGGAATTTAAAATACCTAATGCCTCTCATTTCTAATTTATTATGACTGCTCACCTGAATCTACAACCACATTTTGGAGTAGGGATATTTTTGCTACAATATAACTCCATCCAAATCATCTCAACTGACAGCATTACATTATCTTGAATGCTGTGACCTAACTACTTATTTCCTGCATTCTTGTCCTTTTTTTATATTTTGGTATCATTTTATATCCAGCTAGAATTCAACAACACTATTGGATGTAGGCTTGTAGTCAATAAACCACATCTCCTGTATTTTATATATGCTATTCTATATGGTCTATTTTATGGCTATTGATTCTGCAACCTTTAAATGTAACTTCCCTGTCCTTTGGTCTCCATGACATCCAAATAACCTATGAGAAATTGGCAAGAAACATTACAAATCATTGTTGATGATTATCTGACTCCTTAATCTGGCCATGTGATTAAGGATCAGATGGATTATGCACAGCGTTAAATGTATTGTTTCTTTTTTTCCCCCTTTATTAAAAGTTTTTCTTTTTTAATTTTCAAAACATAAGTATAGACAATTTCCAACATTCACCCTTGTAAAACTTTGTGTTCCAAATTTTTTCTCCCTCCCTTCTCCCAACTCCCTTCCTGGATGGCAAGTAATCCAACATATGTTAAACATGTGCAATTCTTCTATACATATTTCCACAAATATCATACTGCATAAGAAAAATAAAATCAAAAAGGAAAAAAATGAGAAAAGAAAACAAAATGCAAGCAAACAACAACACAAAAGTTAAAAATACTATTTTGTGAGCTACACTCAGTTTCCACAGTCCTTTCTCTGGGCGTAGATGGCTCTTTTCATCACAAGATCATTGCAACCGCCCTGAATCATTTTGCTGCTGCAAAGAGCTACGTTCATCAGAAATGATCATCACATAATCTTGGAAAAGATATATTGTTGCCATATACAGTATTCTCCTGGTTCTGCTCACTTCACTGAGCATCAGTTCATGTAAATCACTCCAAGCCTCTCTGAAATTATCCTGATGATCATTTCTTATGGAGCAATAATATCTCATATTGTACCTTAATTTATTCAGCTATTCCACAAATGGGCATTCACTCAGTTTCCACTTTCTTGCCACTACAAAAAAGGCTGCTAAAAACATTTTTGCATATGTGGATCTTTTTCCTTTTTTTGTGATCTCTTTGGGATACAAGTCCAGTGCAAACATTGCAGGATCAAACTATAGCCCTTTGGGCATAGTCTCATATTGCTCTCCAGAATGGGTGGATCAGTTCACAACTTCACCAATGATGTTTCAGTGTCTCAATTTCTCTACATCCCCTCCAACACTCATCATTATCTTTTCCTGTCATCTTAGTTAATCTGACAGGTGTGTGGTGATACCTCAGAATTCTCTTAATTTGCATTTCTCTGATCAATAATGATTTAGAGCATTTTTTCATATGACTAGAAATGGTTTTAATTTCTTCATTTGAAAATTGTCTGTTCATATCCTTTAATTATTTATCAATTGGAGAATGGTAGTCTTATAAATTTGAGTCAGTTCTCTATGTATTATAGAAATGAGGCAAAAGCATTGTTTTAATGATATATGTTTTCCATTTCCTTAAGAGAAGAAAGATCATGCAGAGAGCCTGATTTCCATCAAATCTTAGCTTTTCTGATTTCCTGTTGCTGTATACTGTTGTCAGTAATAATACTGGACTTATATCTCTCACAATAACTCATGTTTACATGAGGGTTTTAATGTTTGCAAAATGTTTTCCAAATAGCAGCCACTTAAGTTAGGTATTGCAATTATTATTTTATCCATTTAACAAATGAAGAGAAAGTATTTGTTACTAAATGACTAGCTCAAGGTCTAAAAATGATTACTGTAGGATTTAAACCCAGTCCCCAATTGACTCTAAGTTGATTAGTCTTCCTACTCTATTACGATCTCTTTACAGATATTTTAGACAGAAATTAAAAGCATAATACCATTGGTCCTTTTCAAGACTGGAGGACAAACAACAATACAATTATGAAAAGAAATAGTGGTGTGAGTAGAGATGAGGGGAGGAAGATATCTATGTTCAATTCCGGTAGTGAGGTCTGGAGGGAGTAATGCTGTCCTACATTTCCCTACAATTTATAGTACTCTCTTTCTAGAGTCATTTGCTCTTATTTTATCAGAAATCTCTTGGTTTGTCTGTATAACTGTCAAAAAGAATTTTATATATATATATATATATATATATATATATATATATATATATACACGCATAGATGGACATATGTGTGTATATATAACAAATTAAGGTCACAATTAATACTACCCAAAGAAGGACAAAAATGAAACTCAAGTCATAATCACCAGTTGAACTCAGTATTCACAATTACAACCTTAGACAAGAGGCACTAAGAGTATCACTTTATAATATCCCCTCTCCATTCTTTCCAATCCTTAATTAAATAAATAATTCTTTCCTACTCTCCTGATAACTTGTATAATTAATGGGTCAATTTAATGGCAAGTCTTCAAGTCAGTAATATTAATTAAGAAGAGGAGAATGTAAATGGCCTTCTAAAAAGGACTTATCTGCCTTCTTGACCACAAATGAGCACTTGTATTACTTCTTAATCAATACCAGGAAGCTGGCTGGAATTAATGCCAATTCTTCTAGTTTTAACCACTTTTGAGAGCACTCAGGAGCACAGCACTCAGTCTGCCCAAGGGTGACCTTATATTTTCCTTTAATTTACCTGACCTTTTAGGCAGTGATTGCATTTAATGTTTTTTATGGGCTTGGTCTTCATAACTAGCACCTTTCATTGCTTTAATTATTGACCAGAAAACTTTTGGAAATGTCAGACTTTCCAAGACTATTGTGTGATACATTAACAAGATCATTAATGCTCTATATTATTGAAAAGTGGCTGTGATACTCATAGTAGGGGGAAAATGCCTTAAGTTTTATTAAGAAATAGTCATGAATTTATGAAGAAAATTCAAGTTCTCTCCCCTACCTTTCTTTATCTCTTAGGAGCAGCATGATTTACAAATAATAGTGCTTGAGGGTTTATTTTTTTTTTGTTTTGTTATGTTTAGTTTTGTTTTAATATTTTTATTTTACCCAGTTGCATGTAAAATATGTTTTTAGCATTTGTATTTAAATTTTTGACTTACAGATTTTCCCTCTTTTCCTCATTCCATTGACAGGGCCCATATGAAATTGTGCAAAACTTTCTGTAAAAGTCATTTTGCAAAACACAACATGACTCTCCCCCCCCACACCCCCCCAAAAAATAAACCCTCAAGAGAAAATAAAAAATAGTATGCTTTGGGAAGCGGAGCCAAGATGACTGAGAGCAGACATGTCTCTATTTACCTCTTCCAAGCTTCCCTCAAATTAATAGCAGATTAAGCCCTTTGCAATGACAGAACCCACACATATTTGAAATACAACACCTTTCCAGAAGAAAATACTTTGGAAGAACTTCAGAACAGGTCTGTTTCAATTGGGCAAGGGGACAGTCTGCCAAGCCCAGACTGCAATGCAGGGAACCAGGGTGAGGAGCCAAGGCTTTGTGGTGTCCAAATCTACTGTAAGGCTCTTAAACTGCTCTGTCCTAGTTGCAAGCCTGTAGATCAGCAGATTTTCTGTAAGACACTCAACAGCAAAAGCAAAAGGCAAATTGTGAGCCTATGAGCCACTGAGCCCCGGAAAAATGTGGGACTTGGCTGGGCTTACCCAGCCCCAGAAATCAGTCAGTAGAACTGCCCCAGGGCAAACCAAGGTGGCTGTTACGCCTTTGTCTTAAGAGTAGACCTCAACCTTTAAAAAATGAGCAAAAAAAGCAAAAAGAACTCTGACCATAGACAGCTCTTATGGAGAAAGAGAAGAAGAGACCTCAAACCCTGATGACCCTAAAGGCAAATCAACTCCAAGTGAAATCCCAAAGGCTGATATGAGTTCATCCCCATTTCACAAGGCTCTCTTGGAAGAATTCAGAAAGGATCTTAAAAGAGAGTTAGAAGAAAAAAGGGGAAAGGAAATGAGATCTTTGGAAGAGGATATGGAAAAGGAAAACCAGAAATTATCTGAAGAAAACTCTTTAAAAATGGACCTGATGAAATGGGGGGGAAAAGCATATAATTCTTTACAAAATAGACATGAAAAAGAAACCAATTCATTGAAAAACAAAATCTGTGAAATGAAAAAAAAAAACGCAATGAACAAAACACTTCATATAAAAGTTCAATTGGCCAATGCAAAAGGAGATAATAAAAAAAAAAGCTAACTGAGGAAAATAATTCACTAAAAATTAGAATTGAGCAAATGGAAGTGGATGAATCAATGAGATTTCAAGAATCAGTTAAACAAAACCAAAAAATAGAGAAAAAAAGAAGAAAATGTAAAATACTTCATTGGAAAAACAACTGACCTGGAAAATAGACATAGGAGAGAGAATCTAAGAATTATTGGACTTCCTGAAAACCATGGTGAAAAAAAAGCCTAGACATCCTCTTCAGGAAAGCATAAAAGAAAACTGCTGGATATACTAGAACCAGAGGGTAAAATACCCATCCAAAGAATTCACTGATCATCTTCTGAAAGAGACCCCAAAATAAAAACATCAAGTAACATTGTAGCTAAATTTCAGAATTATCAAATCAAGGAGAATATATTGCAAGAAGCCAGAAGTAAACACTTCAGATATCAAGGAGCCATCAAAATTACCAGAATCTATCAGCTTCTACCTTAAAAAAAATAGTATGCTTCAATCTATATTCAGGCACAATCAGTTCTTTCTCTGGGTATGGATAGCATTTATCATCATAAGTCCTTAAGAACAGTATTGGATCATTGTATTGCTGAGATTGCAACGTCATTCACGCTGATCATCATACAACTTTGCTATTACTACATACACAGTACATTTCACTTTCCAGTTCATCATTGCTTTTATAATATCCTTTTATAATCATATACCACAATTTATTTAGCCATTCTGCAATTGATGAGAAAAGAGGTATTATAATTATTTGTATATATAAAGGTTCTTTTCCTTTTTAAAAAGTCTCTTTTGGGATTTGCCTGGCTAGTAGTGAAACTGTTAAGTCAAAGAATATGCATGATTTTATTACTCTTTGGGCATAGATCATATCTTTTAATCATTTATCAATTAGGGAATGGCTCTTATTTATTTTTACAATAAATGTGACTCAATTCCCTATACATTTGAGAAATGAGGCCTCCATCAGAGCAACTTGTTTCAATATTCTTTTCATGATTACTATTGCTAACTGTATCCCCCCTTTTATTTTATTTTCTCTTTCCTTTCATCCTGTCCCTCCTCCAAAGTGTTCTTTCTAAGCCATCAAGCAACCTGAAAAACTATACATGTATGATCATGGTAGACATATTTTCACATTAGTAATGTTGTGAAAGAAGAATTGGAACAAAAGAAAATACATGAGAAAGAAAAAAAACAAAAACAAAAACAAAAAAATGAAACTAATGTGCTTCAATTTACATTCAGACTCCATCAGTTCTTTATCTGGATGTGCATAGCATTTGCTGTCATAAGTCTTTTGGAATTGTCTTGAATCATTGTATTGCAAAGAAGAACTAAGCCCATCATATTTGGTCATCATACAATGTTGCTATTACTGTGTACAATGTTCTCCTGGTTCTGTTCACTTCAATTAGCATCAGTCCATGTAAATCTTTTCAGATTTTTCTGAAACCTGACAGCTCATAGTTTTTTATAGTATAATAGTATTCCATTCCATTAATATACCGCCACTTATGCAGTTATTCCTCAATTGATGAGCACCCTTTCAATTTCTAATTCTTTGCTACCATAAAAAGAGCTGCTGTAAATGTGTTTGTTTGTTTGTTTGGTTTTAACATATGGGTCCTTTTTCATTTTTATGATCTTTTTGGGATAGAGACCTGGTAGTAGTATTGCTAGATTAAAAGGTATGCTCAGTTATATAGCCCTTTGGGTATAGTTCCAAAATGTTCTCTAGAATGGTTGCATCAATTCATAACTCCTACAGCAATGTATTGGCATTCTAATTTTCCCACATCTTCCACATTTATTCTCTCCCCTTCCTGTAATATTAGCCAATCTGATAGGTGTGAGGTGATACCTCAGAGTTATTTCAATTTATATTTTTCTTTTCAACAGTGAATTAGAGAACTTTTTCATATAACTATAGATGGCTTTATTTCTTTATCTGAAAACTGCCTATTCATATCCTTTGACTATTTATCAATTGGAGAATGACTTGTATTCTTGTAAACTTAAATAAGTTCTCTATCTATTTGAGAAATAAGGACTTTATCAGAAATACTGGCTGTAAAAATTATTTCTCAGTTTTGTGCTTCCTTCCAACCTTGATAGTATTGATTTTGTTTTTTTGCAAAACCTTTTATGTAATCAAAATTATTCTTTTTACATTTCATAATGTTCTCTATATCTTGTTTGGCCATGAGTTTTTCCCTTTTCCAAAGATCTGATGGCTATATTATTCCTTGCTCTCTTAATTTGCTTAGGGTATCATCCTTTTATGTCTAAGTCTTGTATTCATTTCAATTTTATCTTGGTATTAGGTTCATAGCTGTAATTTTGTAATATTATGTAATATCCTTGAGAATAGAAATTGTTTCCCTTTTTTCCCCTATGTATCCCTTGTGTCTAGCAAAATGCCAGGCACACAGTAGTAGGAGTTTAGTAAAAGCCAAGTGGGTTGAATTTTTTTTTTTGGTAATTCAGGTTCATGTCCCTTCTTGATACACCAAAATACATGAGATTTACTCAATTCATGTCTGAATTCCAAAGATTATCATTTAATAAATCAATGCTTTTTTTTTTCTGTATTGAACAGACATTGTGTCAGAAATATTAACAAAATCTTAAGTCTATATTACATGAACTTTCTGTAGACATTACAAACTCAACATATCCAAAAAATGTTGAATTAGTTTTCCTCTTGAAACATCTCTTTATCCAAACTTCCCTGTTTCTGTTGAGGGCAAGCATCATTCTTTTAACCATCCAGGATCACTATCTCTATCTTCTTTGACTTTTTCTTCTTCTTTACTTCCACATATAATTCTGTGGTAAGTACCATCAATACTAGGCTCAAAATATATTCCAAATGTTTGCCTTCTATCCACTTCAAAAATTCCATCTTAATTCAGAACCTTATCACCTCTCCCCTGGACTATGGCCACAATATACTAATTCATGCCCCTAATTCCAGTATTTTCAATTATCAATCCATCCTCCACACAGCTGCCAAAATATTTTTTCTAAAACAGAGAACTGATCTAACTATGTTATAATAAAGTTATTCAAAAAACCCTCAATTGTCCCTATTGCATCTAGAATAAAATACAAACTTCTTAGCCTCACATTTAAAACCCAATCTCAATCCACTCTGTCCAGGCATTTCAGATTAGTTCTCCCTAGCCAAAGGGATCCACTTGTTATTCAGATTTGGGTTGTGCATCTTTTACCTCTTTTTTTTTGTTGCATAATCTACCCTCTATGCTTCTGTTGTTTCTCATGATAATGGCTGAGAGCACTGAGCTGAAAGAAATATTTTATAGGCTCTTGGATTTAGGTTCCTGGGCTATCTCCTTCAGGGTCAAAAGGAAGATGGTAAGGGTAGTGGTGGTGGTCTATATGCCCTGGCACATACTGCCTCACTCTCTGTCCTTCAGAATGTCTTCCTGCTTTGGCTTGGTGGCTTGCTGTCCTATGGGGGTCATTTGGTAGAATACTAACACCTTCTCCACAAGAAATAGTTTCTGGATAATGTTAGTGAGACCTGGGTTGAAGCAGCATCAATATTCTAGTTAAGAGTTGCTGTTACCAGAGATCATGTACTTATCTTCTTGTTGACAAATACAATGTACAGAAACTAAATAGTACAAATTATTATAGGAATTCTGTATAGACATTGCTACTGCTTCAAATACACACAGAGCTATGCATAGATATTTCAATTTCCCATTGTACCTTGTTTGTATCTCTACTTTGAATCATGTAGTACTATGGATAGATCTTTAATGTATATCTCTATCTTTCTATATCTATAGCTATAAAAGTATTTCTATATCTTTAACATCTATATCTCTGTACTTCTATCTATCAATCTATCTAGTTATCTCACTGCCAGTTGCATGTATGATCGAAAGCGAAATTTGATCAGGATCTTGAAGAACAGATGGGATTTCAACTGGAAGTTTGAGTTGGAGGAAATACAAGAGAACAGAGTAGTGAGAGAAAATGTCTATAAAGTATAGAGATGCATAAATTCTAGATTGAATGAGATCACATAGGTAGCACATGCTCTGTATATATCTAAATTATTAAGGAAAAGGAAATGGTAAACCACTCCAGGACCTTTGCTAGAAAACCCCAAGGTTTTTGATTCATTCAGGTTGACATTTTACATGATGTGTTTTACATATATGCTAAACAAAAAAGCAAGATGACAACATATGGCCACTTTGTACTTCTTTTTCGATCTTAAAACATTTTTTTTTTAATATTGTTTGGTTCTTGGCCTGCAAACTGATTCCTCAGGAAATAAATAACAATCTGGTGCTCCCATCTCATTGAACACTTGTCACATTTTGTGATGATCTATCCAGTCAATGAAGCATAAGTAAATATTTTTCTGGAATTCCTTTGGTTTCTATGGAATTTTGGCAATTTGGACTCTAGTTCTTTTGCCTCTTTAAAAACTAGTTTATCAGGGCATCTAGATGGCTCAGTGGATAGAGCACCAGCTCTGAAATCAGGAAGACCTGAGTTCAAATCTGGTCATAGATGTGTAATACTTCCCAGCTGTGTGACCTTGGGCAAGTCACTTAACCCCAATTAACTAGGGGGAGTGAAAAAAAAAACAATTTTATCTGGTGATTTTCACTTTACATATTACTGAAGACTTATCTTGCAGAGTTTTAAACATAATCTTATTGATGTATAAAATGGGTGCAATTTTTAAAAATAATTTGAACATTTTTTGGAATTCATCTTTTTTGGGCACTAGAACATAAACTGATTTATCCCCTGGCCACTGTTGAGTTTCCAAAGTTTTCTGGCACAGTGAGTGTAGCACATTAACAGTATCATCTTTTAGGATTTTAAATAGCTTAAATGTAATTCCATCTCATCTACTAGGTTTAATGCTAGAAATACTTCCTAAATCCCACTTGACTTCATTCTCTAAGATAGATGGCCATTGGAAACATGAAATTATATTCCTTGAATATTCTTTCAAGTTTAATTTCTTCCTGTGCTGTCCCACCAGAGCACTAATATTTTTAAATGCTTTTATTGAAGTTAATGTGTATAAAAGAGGTTGCATGTCCCCAAAATGCTTTTTCCTTGAAATGGGAAGCTAAGGAGGCATTTACCCTTCCCCTTCCAAAATTAGATCTTGTCTCATTCTGTAATTGTTTTGTGTTCCAACAGAGTGCCATTTAATATAAAATAATCAGTAGTCACACTATTGTGGTTATCAATCATATTAAGCGAGTAACGGATCAGACAATTTTAGTAACTCCTAATTGAAGGAAATCCAAACAAGCAGATGGATAACATTGAGACATCTGGTAGCAGGCAGGTTTTTCAAAAGATAGATGAGGAAAAAAACAAGAGAGTATAGAGGTAGACAAGAGATGGCGATCTGGGTAAGCATCAAAAAAGTTTAGTAGCTAGTGGTAGGGAACCAGACCTATACAGCAATGAAGTTTAAACTCAGGACTCAAGCAAGGATTGAAAAGAGCAAGGCAAGGGCCAGAAAAATGAGGATACTAGGCTTGGTGCTCTAGGCAAAGAGCAGAAACCAAGGATGTAACAACTGGAATTGGGATCCAAGGTAAAGTTTTGGGTCATAGGTGGGGATTTGGGAGGGGCTCCCACAGGGCTGTTACAACTCACTCTTCTGGGTTCTAGAACTAACTCTGTGTGTGTATGTGTATGTGTGTGTGTGTGTGTGTGTGTGTGTGTGTGTGTGTGTAAATACAGCTCTGCCAGTAGTTCTCCAGTTAAGCCACCAAACTCCATGAACTAATCAGAAACATTTATGAATGAAAAAGTAAAGCAACAATAATAACAACCTATCCATCAATCAAGAATATATTATCCTACCAACAAACATGGTATCTGTTGGGGAATAGTAGACAAATATTTACAAACCTATAGAAGGGAGGGTATATATAAAGAGAACACATGTACCTGCAATACAAATCATTTAGGATTGTGACCTGTGATGTCCTTTGCCTCTTTCCTCAGGAATAGTTTGTAAAGTAATTGGCTGATAGGCAGGACTGCTTCTCTGTTGACTAATCCAATTGAAACACTGCTTTCCTGGACTGAACTCTTCTGTTGCTAAACGGGGCAGCCAAGACAGTGATATTATTTTCTTTTCAGCAAAATAAATTCTAAACTTAAGATTCACAGAGTTTTTCCAGGTCTGGTACCTTAGCCAAACATTCAGATAATATTATGTTTTTCAGCAAAAGCAGAAAATCACATACCCAAGATATATAGAGCTTCTCTAAGTCTGCTTTATTGGCTAGATTCTAAAGTAGTAAGTGAGAGTGTCAGGAAAAGCAAAAGCAAAGCTTGTCTTCTAATTTGCCATTCTGTGCAGCAAGATGAAAGTATGAACTCTGAAGTCTTTTTTCAGACCTAATGAGACATCTCTCCTGAGATTAACTTTTCCATTTTATGCTCTTCTATGAGCCCTAGAGCTCAGCTTAACTCAGTTCTATCCGTTGGTGTAAAGTATTGGTTTCTTTAGTGAAATACCTTGATTCATCACGTTAAAACAAAATCCAGATTTCCATTATCTTCATCATTGCTAAGTACTATGCATTGGTCTCATAGACTATTTCTAAAAACAGAATTTCCCAATTATCTTCAAAATTATCATATTAATAATAATAATATCAATACAAAAATAATACTAATAAGACACTCCAGCCATCTTTACTGTAAATGGATTTCTCTGAGAGGCAGATTTTTTTTCATTCTTTTTCTCATGACTGCTCTTGATTCTACCTTTTTTTGTTGTTGTTGTTATTGAGGCAAGTGGGGTTAAGTGACTTGACCAGGGTCACACAACTGGGAAGTGTTAAGTGTCTGAGCCATATTTGAACTCAGGTTCTCCTGACTTCAAGGCTAGTGCTCTATCCATTGCACCATCTAGCTGCCCCATTCTCTCTCTTTTCAATAGTAAAACTATCCACATCTAAAAGGAGATTTTTAATCTCCATAATTACATTATGATCTTATGAGAACCAAAGTGATAAAAGGACATTCTCAAGGTCTGTTTTAAGAACTTTGGAATTAATTGCATGACATGGGAGACACTGACACAGGACTGCCCATCACATCATGCCATAATTAAAGAAGTGAAGTAGCTGAAAAAAATTTGTGAGATGTGCAAATTTAGAGAATCTATCCCAAATATGGACACAGTTTACATGTGCCTAATCTGTGATAGAGCATTCCAAACTTGTATTGGTCATGATCAACAACAGAGTTCCTGTAACGATTCGAATATAGTGATGTCATTTTCATATTTTTTGAAGGTATGTGGACAACTTTGACTACATTAAATCAAAAAGGTTTTGCATAAACAAAAGCAACAGGAACAATATTAAAAGGGAAATACAATACTGGGGAAAAATTTTACAGCCAATGTTGTAAGGTCTCATTTCTAAAATACATAAAATGGTGTCAAATTTATAACGATCCAAGTCATTCACTAATTGATAAATAATCAAAGGTTATGCACAGACAATTTTCCAATTGAGAAATTAAAGCTACCTATAGGCATATGAAAAAAATGCTCTACATCATTATTGATTAGAGAAATGAAAATTAAAACATACCACCTCATATCTCTCAGATTGACTAACATGACAAGAAAAGATAATGATAAATGTTGGAGGGGATGTTGGAGGGGAAACTGAGACACTAATGCATTGTTGGTGGAGATGTGAAATGATCAAACCTTTCTGGAGAGCAATCTGAAACTATGCCCAAAGGGCTATTAAACTGTGCTTACTCTTTGATCCAGCAGTGCCATTACTGAGTCTATATCCCAAGGAAATCATAAAGTAGGGGAAAAGGACTTACAAGTGCTAAAATAAAATGTTTGTAGCAGCTCTTTTTGTGGTAGCAAAGAATTGGTAAATGAGTGGATGCTCATGAGTTGTAGTATATGAAGATAATGGGATATAATTGTTCTATGAAAAATGATGAACAAGCTGATTTAAAAAAGGCCTGGAAAGATTTATATGAACTGATGCTGAACAAAACAAGCAGAACCAGGAATACATTGTATACAGTAACAGCAAGAATGTGCGATTATTAACTAGGAAAGACTTGGTTTTTCTCAGTGGTTCAGTAATCAGATTAAATGTAAATCAACACATGCTATCTTTTCTTCTTTTTTGCTGTTTTTTCCCTCTCCCAATATGATTTATAAAGCAATATATAGTAAAAACAAAAAACTTTAACAATTTTTAAAAGAATTGAAGGCATAAATTAGAAAACAGAAAAGAAGGGGAAAAGGAAATCAAAGTAGGAAAAATGGAGGATGGATGGTTTATCACTTGACAATATGAAAAGCATAAGGCATTTGTGAAAGATTTAACATTATTTTAAGATGATCATTGAGATGAAATTTTTTTAAAAAGCATATTTTCTGATATCATGTTTATATATAATAGCATTATTTAACATTTCATCTGACAAGAGAGTTGAAATAATTATTGAGACATTTTGTTAAGCCTCTATATTTCCTAGAAGAAAAAGTGCCATAGAATTGCAGAGAAACAATAAATCATTGCTATTTGATATGCATAAAATATAACAAAGATCAAAAGATAAAAGTTATCAATTTTTCTCTCAAGTCCAACTGACCATATTTGATCCATACTAAACTTTCAGGAAGTAATTCATTCATTCATTCAACAAATAATTTGTTTAGTTTCAATTAAATTGGGATTATTCATTGACCCTGGTGGTAGTGGTGGTGGCAGTGGTGGTAGTAGTAGTAGTAGTATAGTCACAGTATTAGAATCAATATTAATACAACTACAGTGAACATTACCCTAGACTTTATATTCACAAAATTATCTCACGCAAAATTATTCATACATTATCTCATTTGAGCCTTCTATCAACCCCAATATGTAACTGCTACAACTGTTCCCATCCTATTTCCTCCAGGAGTAAAGACTCTATTTGGTGTTCAAAGCTCTTTAAACTTAGCCTCCTGAACCTTAATTATAATAGACAGAAACTGAAATGTTTGATAGGCAAAGATAATATGGGTCCAAATATTACCTATGATCCAAGATCAATATACAAATTGCACATAAATAAATTGGAAAATTTTTGGTCTGCCTTCAATTTTTTTGAAGTAATATCAGATTGGATGAACAGTTTTAATTATTTTCATGTAAATGGACTATTGTGGAAATTTATCAGGTTACACTTTATTGACACATTTTTGTTATTATCTAATCACTAAATTATTTAATCCAAATTCCTATTTTACAAATGAGGGAAATTAAGTCTAGAGAAATGTAATGATTTGATTGAAGAGCTAAGACCAAAAGTCACTCTTTTTAAACCTTAGTACAGGGCTCTATTCTAGTCATGCAAGCTTGTCTTAGGTGCATGGAAGAAAATGTAATTAGTTTTTGTGGACTAATTTCCATTAAATAATAATTAACTACTTTAAAGGTCATGCAAACACGAATTTAAATTCTCTTAACCTGTTCTTATGGTTATTATCAAGGAAATGCATAAAATGATTCTGAAATATAACCAGAGATGACCTCTTTAAAAAGTACAAATAGATTTGATTTTGAATGTAATTTCTTTAAATCATGTGAATT
Source organism: Sarcophilus harrisii (assembly GCF_902635505.1). NCBI lineage: Eukaryota > Metazoa > Chordata > Mammalia > Dasyuromorphia > Dasyuridae > Sarcophilus > Sarcophilus harrisii. Next base: position 458,978,279 of record NC_045426.1, read on the forward strand.
GATAAAATTAAGTAATATTTAATTCCCTACTTAAGCATGCATAGTAACCATCATTAATCAATAAACATTTTAACACATCACAAATTTTATTAAATATTTAACGAATAATTAATTCATTTCACATACTCATGTGTCAATCTCAGCCAAGAGAAGTATAATTTCAAGAAGCAAATATTGTCCTTAATAGAGACATGTATGTTCTCAGTGGAGAAATTTTTTTAAAATGAAGTAATTTAATTACTATATGAAAGGGAACAAAAAGTTTGACTTTTTCTAATAATAAAATAGAATAGAATCTAATAGATTCTATATTCTATATTTAATAGAATAATATTTTAATAAATAAGTCCTATTGTCAAAAATGAAGTCAAAATGGCTACCTTATATTTATTTTGCTAAAGGTAGGATTTTGTTTAATGATTGTGACTGCCTTCATTGACTTTTCAATTCAAAATCCATATAGCTCAATAAGTATTAATACTTAATACATGCAGAACATTTTCCTAGGCACCTAAGACCAAATAGAATAAGACATGGTCTCTATCTTCATAGAGCTTAAAAAAAGGGTATGGTTCATATGCAAATAATTTCACTATTTCAATAAATTGACATTTCAATGTAATAGAAAGCTGTTTGATGGAAAAAATTGTTGGACTTTTTAATCTTTTATCTCAGGCACTTAGTATAGTATTTGATATATAGTGAGTAATAAATTAGTGCTTATTAAATTTAATTAAGTAATAGAGACCGCCCCTAGGCAGTTAGTGGATAGAGTGCTGGGTTTGAAATCAGGAAGATTCATCTTAACAAATTCAAATCTGATCACAGATACTTTCTAGCAGCACGACCCTGGCCAAGTCACTTAAATCCTATTTGTTTCAGTTTCCTTTCCTGTAAAATAAGCTGGAGAAAGAAATGGCAAACCATTTCAGTAATTCGGTCATGGGAAACCCAAATGAGGTCACAGAAAGTCACACATAACTGAAATGACAAACCAACAAAACCAATAAGACTGCCTAATTATGCATGCTCACCCATGGAACTTTGTTATTTTTTTCATTCATTCTTCACAAGAGTCCCATTCAGCATTTTGAGCACTTTCTTTTTTTTCTTTTTAACATTGCATGGAAACCAATGATAATATAAGCTATCCATTTGTTTATCCTTTGTTTTTCTTCTATTATAGGCCTATTTTTCTGATCACACATTTTACTGAGGTCATCCTTTACATAGTTTTCATATTTAATCAACAATTAAAATCTGCTTCAGTCTGGTCAGACCCATCATGGACTTCACTATTATCCTTTGCATTTAGTTCTTCAAAAAATAAATGAATAAATGAAAAAACACTTATTAGGCACTATGTCCCAGTCAATATATAAGTTGCTATGTACATTTACAAACAGCACACAAGTACATATAACATACAAATATAAGTTTGAAAGTGAGATAGAATGTGGACAAACACACACATAGAAGTGATCATGGAGGCAGTATCTGAGTAGTCATGATGATAAAGAATTGATCCATAAGTCAGTCAATTTATCTGTCTTTTAAGAAATAATATGAAGGTAATAATGTGATTTAAGAAGCCAAAGTAATTATCTTTATGGTGGTCAATCTATTTGTAGTCATAATGAATGCTGCAATGTGAGATGGCTCAACGTCCCATGAAATGACATTTCTTATTGTCTTTGGTTACCCAATGAAACCAGTTGAAGCAAATTTTTAAAATTTATATTCCCCCAAGTAGTACTTTTGACACATCCTTCCATTTTAGCTCCTGCTTCCTTATATGTCTTCAAAACAAAAAAAAATGTATGTGTGATTTCATTAGTATAGGGAACTCCTGGAGAGATGCTTTCTCTATTAATGCAGATTTGTACCTTGTTTGCAATTTATATCCTTAAAGAATTTTCTGGGTCACAAGGGGTTTAAATGTCTTTTCCAATATCTTATTGCCAATATATGTCAGAGACAGAATTTAAGCCCAAATCTTCCTGATTCTCAGGCTAGCTATTGGCCATCTATGATCTATTTCACGTTACCTTATGTTATATTTATGGCATTTATATATAGTTAGAATGCCAATAAGGCAATAACTACTTCCCTAAGTAGTGTGTAAAATTATTGTTTATTGGAAAATGATTGTGTATTTTGGAGCACAATTTCAATCTAATTCACTAGTTTGGAGAGTTACAAGGTATTTTGTAAAGGACTAGACCAGTTGTTCATTATTGAAGGGTTGTATGCTTTTATCTTGTGGTACTTTAACACATGATAGCCAAAAGCATGGAAGGTAAGGGAGGCCAGGATTTCTGGAGGAGTAGGATACATTCTGAACTTAACCACTGTGAGATTGTGGACCTTGGATGAGATGATCTCAAGATGATGGAAGAAGATTGATGATAACTCTAGGGGATTCTTTGGGATCCAACATGTAGAGTATTCCAGGCTCTTGTCCTTTCTCTCAGTTTCATGTGGTCATGCAAAGGGCTTCTCCAGGATGGGGATGAAAGCCTTTGTTTTATATGAAGGTGTGTAATCTCATTAACATACATGTAGTTGGTTTCCTACCAGTGATGTCAATCACCAGGGAGATATCTCCAGTTACCTAGAAAGTTGATGTCTATCCTTAATCAAATTTGAACAAATTAAAAAGAAGAAATATGCTTGATACCAGAGAAAAGGAATAATATAAAATGCCACTAGTTCAAGAGTCAGAAAAACCAGGATTAAATCCCTCTGTGGAAATCACTTGTGCGGTTTGGGCAAATCATTTCATCTCTCTATAAAATGAGGGAGTTGGACTACAAGTTCTAAGGCCTTTTCAAATCCTACACCTATGATCTTGCCTTTCTTTTTTTAAGGATGTCTAGGAGAATATGAAGTCAGATGTTCTTAATCAATTAGCCAGCATTTTATTTATGTGTCAGATTCTATGTTAAGAAATAGAGATATAAATAAAAAAAGATTGAAAAAGAAATCATTATTCCCTTTCTTATCATGAGCTACTGGAACATAAATCACCTTGGGCAGAGAGAATGAAATTATCTATCTCAGTAAAATGTGGAATTAGAATATGGGGGTGCCCTAAAAGTCTTAATGCAGCATTAAGCTTTAAAAATTTAAACCTTCAATAATTCTTTTGGGATACTCATATTTGTGATGAAAGCATTTTGTACACTTCCAAAGATCAAAAAATATTTCTGAAACACCTTGATGCACCATAAATACACCAAATCAATTAGAAACCCAACCTCATAAAGATATTTTAAAAATTCAAGAACAATAGAAATTCAAAATTCCTCAGAGGGGAAACTTCCTCTACTAAAGAAAATATTTTTGATGCAATTTATTGTGTTGGTAATACAGCATTAGAACAGCATCTAGACGGTATATGAATTGCCCAGGATCAGCAAATATGTATCAGAAGAGGGAAATGAATTGAGGGCTTGCTGACTTTGAGGTTAGCTTTTTCATTTCAGTACCACTCCTTATAAAATGATGTTATTCATTCATTTGCTCATATATTTGTTTGTTTACTTATGGTACGTATTCATTTTCATGTGAACATATTTCTTTTCCAGAATGATGTATAGCACACAGGGTTCTCACACATTGGTCTTAAAGACACTATTCAGGTAAAAGGAGTTTTTTACTAAACTTTAAAATCTCAATTCCAACCCTAGTTGTCAGTTAACAGCTCTCAAGAATGACAGCTTAAATCAAGACGATGTCACACTAGTACAGTAACTGTTCTAATCTTTTCTGTAAATTGCTGCCTGTGGTTTTCAAAAACACAGTAAATTGCTAGCGATTGACAATATGTCTCACTGCATGGATAACTTGACTACTGCACAGTTAACAAAGCTGTCTTTTAAATTATTCATGCAGATCATCCAGTGTTTAGGTGATTCTGACAATCATTGATTTTTGAAAACCAGTAGTCTGTCTTTTTTACAGAACCAAAATCATGGATTTTCTACGTCCTCCCCCTTTCAAATGTTTGATTAACGCTCTACTTAGTAAACAACAATTGAGATTCTCTATCATGAGACATTTGGGATATCTCCTGGCAAACAGAGAACTGAACAAAGTGAAGATTTCTCTAATGAAATGATGGGTGGGGAGCCACATGCTTCCTTTCAGGAAGGCAGAACACCTTTCCTGCCAAGAGTTAATAGCTTGAATGTTCCCTAGGATTTCAAATCCCAACACAGATTACCCTTTTTTCCCCCACATTAATTTAATAGTGAAATAAAACAATGCATTAATTAGTGATAATGCCTGAGAGCTAAAATGTCATGTGATTCAAATAGAATTAGTTCCATTTAAACTACAGCAAACTTGTACCTAAAATGGGGTTTGTTGACCCCAAAAAAAGATAGCCTATTTAATCATATTAAAGACTCAAATACAATACTGGACACACAGTAGAGTAAGGGTTCTTAACCTTGAGTTGATGAAGTTTAGAAAACATACTTTTTAAGTTTATCTTGTTTTTATTAACAAATTTTTATTTAACACTTCAGACAAGAAAATTTACAAATCTAAACAATTAGGCAAAATAAAAAAGAAAATATAACTGATAGTAATGAAACTGTGAAAAAAAAAAGATGCTCTTTAGCCCTAATAAAATATCATCATTATGTTGTCATGTTTATTTGTTGCTATTTCTTGTTGTCTTTTTAAAGCTAATTTTTTTAGTTAATAGAAATCTATTTTCTTGCCTTCCCACTCCTATGCATTAAAATTTTTAAAAGATTTTACAAAAGATTTCAATATAATTGGTTTCTTTTATAATCATGTGTATAATTTTATTTTATGCATTTAAAACATAATTCTGAGAAAGAGTTCACCAGCTTAACCAGACTATACAAGGGGTCCATAATATAAGGTTGAAACGAAGGACTTCTAGTGTAGGGGCTTACCAACTACTTCTTAACTTATCAAATTTATGCTGTCAAACTTGTCATCAGAATTGACTTTTACTTAAATTAGTACACTGTGAGGGTAAGAAAAACATTGCTTTGAAGAATATTCCTTTAGTTCTTTGACTTAGGAAGTCAATTTCATGGTCCCATGATGACACCAACCTCATTACATTTCTAAAACCACTCTTTTCCTCCCTAAAAAATATACATTTAATGCCAATGATGTTGATTGTCAAATAAATCTATCATTGTTAGTGGTCTAGTATACCATAAATATATTATAGTTTGCAAAGGATACTAGATAAGAGAGAGGACATGGATAGAAGAATAACTAAAATCAAATGTTATGATGATTGCAAATTAGTAACTTTCATTTAGGAATAGCATATCATTGAATTTCTATTACTGTTACTATTTATCAGCTGCATCTAAATTTAAAAGATTAAATCAACTTCACCACATTGACAATAAATCAACTCTTGATTCCCCCCTCTACAAGTACATTTTTTTATATTAGAAATGGAATCATTAAAATTCTGTTCTTTAAGACATTTGGAGCCATGTACGTTCATCTTTCATAAAATTCATTTTTACAAAGGTACTTTAAATTAAAGTACCTTTGCTGCATGAATACGGGATTCAGCTTTTAAAATGCTTTATTTCCATTCTCAGCTTTATTTCTTCTTCTTGTATATTAGGTCACTCTGATAATAACAGTAAGTTAAAGTTCCTAGACAAAAAATAATTAAAATGTTGTCTAGTCAGCTTGCTATTTAACATACTGATATTTAATGCATTCAAATCTTGAACATTGAAATCAGGAAGCCACAAGTTAATATGAACAAATTGAGAATAGATTATATTACACTATTTCTTATCAATTTCCTTAAATCAGAAAAAAATATGGAAAAGCATTTTAGCACTCATGAAATGTTCCAAAGTAAGCCAAGAAAACAAGATTGGAGACATTGAATTAGAGTCTTAGCAGGGTGAGATTCTTGGCAGAATTGGGGGATGATGGAGACTCGGGGAAATTCTTTTCTTTGAAATAAAATTGGTTCATTCCCATCCTGATTCTCTACCTCCTTTCCTTCAGCTGGGAAGATTCATCATTTTGTGTTTGGAAATCTTCAGTGTTATAGACATTGTTACAAATGTTACAACAAGTCCTGCTGTACTCTCAAAGAACACTTTCTGATGTCTCATTTATTGTAATCTTTCTACTGGTTTATAAATGCCTTTCTTATAACTTTTAATAATGAGATTTTTTTTTGTTTTAACTTTTTTTTTTTACTAAAATAATGATGGACTATCAGCTCACATCATTGGAGAGCCTCAGATGTGAAATCTGAGTATCTGGGTTGCATTCTAACACTTAATATTTAGGTAACTTTGAACAAATCACCCTTCTGAATATCAGTTTTCTTTTCTTTTCCTTTCCTTCTTTCCTTTCTTAATCTCTCTCTCTCTCTCTCTCTCTCTCTCTCTCTCTCTCTCTCTCTCTTAATGAGGCAATTGGGATTAAGGAACTTGTCCAGGGTCACACAGTCAGTAGGTTGTCTGAGGCTCAATTTTAACTCAGATCCTCTTGACTTCAGGACCATGCTCTATCCATTTGCATCATCTAGCTATCCCTGGATGTCAATTTTCTAATGTGTAGTTTGAAGATGTTGGACCGTAATAAGGGTACTTAATTGGGGCTCTATACATAATTTCAGGGGAATTTGGGTGGAAACAAAGTACGTCTAATTTTTTTTTTTTTTTACTAATCTCTAACTGAAATTGAGCATTTTCTTCCATTATGAATGTAGACACCATTGTTCTGAAAAGGGGTTAATCTATATACTTTTCCAGGCTACCAAAGAAGTCCATGACATACAAAAAAATGTTGAGAACCTCATGCATGGATTAGATGCTCAAGTCCCTTTCAGTATTAAAGCTATCAGCTAAATCAATTATCCTATCAGTTAGAGATTTAGAGATTTTGGAGACCATCTAGATGCCTTGATCCCTCAGAAACAGTGAAGTGATACGATAGATATGGTGTCAGAAATAGCATCAAGAAGTTCTGACTTTAAATCTGGCTTTAGATTTTTAATGAGTATGTGACTTGGACAAGCCACTAAATCTTTGTTTGTCTCAGTTTCCCCCATCTATAAAATGAGAATAATAGCATCTGTCTACCAAGGATATTATAGGGAAAAGCTGAGACAATGTTTGCAAAGTGCTTTGCAAGTTCAAGTAATATATAAATAAGAAGCATCACCAATTTCATTATAAAGGACTTTCATTTGCAGAGAGGTCCTAATAGCAGCATTTCTAAATTACCATAATGTTAACCCTCCTTTCTAAAAGGACAAAGCATGTGATAACTTGCTTTAAAACTTTACATCCTTATCCTCAGCCTTAGTAGTGACCTAACCAATCATCATTCCTCCTCTTTTCCATTTCCTTCTCAAGGATTTTCTCTTTTCTATTTTTTTCAGATTCATTTTTATATGCAAAGATTCTAGAAAATGTATTGTCTCATGCAATATGCTGCACCGAGGCCTCTTAATAACCACTTTTAGTCAAGTCGACAATAAAAAAGCTACTTTTTTATTAGTGTGTCCTATGAGCAAATTACTTTAGTTGTACCCTATGAATAAGTCAAGTCAAGAATTTGATTTCCAATTATTTTCCTAGTTATAACGTACTGATTCAGTGAATACACAGTTGCACAGAGTAAGTTTTTTTTTTTTCCTGAAAGGAAAGTAGATTTCATTGCTTTTTGCCAATGGGATAGAGGTAATTGGTTAACATATTGGATAGAGTACAAAACTTGCAGTTAGGAAACCCTGACATCAAGTCCAGTCTTAGACATTTACTAGGAGGTCATTTCATCTCTCTACACTTCAATTTTCTCATCTATAAAATGGGCATACTTCAAGATTGTGAGGAACAAATAAAAATAAACATGTAAAATGCTTTATAAATATGAAAATGCTAGTTATTACCAGTATTATTTTGATAATTTTTCTGGGATACATTCAAGCGACTACATTTGATACCTTATCAGTATCTCAGAGGGTAAGGCAGAAAATTTCATTTCAGTCTCATCTGTTCGTCAACTCCATGTTCATATGTTATCATTTAATTGTGTTATACTATTTTATTTTACAAAGATGCCCAGAGGCATATACTGCCATCCTGTTGTAAATAGAAATGCAAATAAACAAGTTTAACTTGCTGCCTTTGATTATCTTGTAAGTCCTCCTAAATGTCACTTGGAATTCCTCTTTGTGTATGCATCATGTGGATTATACTTCTAATTGAAAATTTCCCAGCAATGAGATCCTATTAGCTAAACATGTCAATTAGCATTTCAAGGAGAAGAAACAGGCTCCTAGTGGCATTTACTGCTGTCCTGTTGTTCTACATGATATTCTTCTGGAATTTCCTTACAATTATTTATACCATCAAGATTGCTTGTTTATGGGGGCTTTGTATTGACAAACTGTTTGGGAACCCCCCCCCCAAATTCACACACACACAAAAACAATCCTTCCAATTGCTATATCAGAATTTTCAATAAAATTTTACATGTAGCTGAATTTTACCATTAGTAATGTATTTTCTCATATAGTGGATATTTTATTTGGAATCGGGATATTAAAATTGAAATTTAAGCCAAATGTGATGGTGCATATCTATATTCTCTGCTATAGAGAGTGTGGTAGATTAGTTATCTCAGCAGTTTTTTTTTTTTGTTTGTTTTGTTTTGTTTTTCTTTTTAAAAAAAAAAAGCTTTTTATTTTCAAAACATATGCATAGTTTTCAACATTCACCCTTACAAAATCACAATTCAAATTTTTTTCACTCTTTCTTTCCCCCAGTGACTCTAGAAAGCAAGTAATTCAATATATTTTAAACAGGTGCAATTCTTCTATACATATTTCTACAATTTCCATGCTACATAAGAAAAATCAGATCAAAAAGAAAAAAAATGAAAACAAAAACAAAATGTAAGCAAACACCAACAAAAAAGGTAAAAATAACTATGTTGTGATCCAAAATCACAGTCTCCACAATTCTCTCTCTGGGTGCAGATGGCTTTCTCCATCATGAAACCATTGGAATGGGCCTGAATCATCTCTTTGTTGAAAAGAGTTATGTCCATCAGAATTGATCATCATATAATCTTGTTGCCATGCACAATGTTCTCTTGGTTCTACTCACTTTGCTTAGCATCAGAACCTGTAAGTCTCTCCAGGCCTTTTTTGAAATCATCCTGCTGATCATTTCTTACAGAACAATAATATTCCATAACATTCATCTACCATAACTTATTCAGCCATTCTCCAATCCACTCAGTTTCTAGTTCCTTGTCACTAGAAAAGGGGCTGCCACAAACATTTTTGCACATGTGGGTCCTTTTCCTTTTTTTTAATGATATATTTGGATATAGGCCTACTAAAAACATTCTGGATCAAGGTTATGTAGTTTGATAGCCCTTTGGGCATAGTTCCAAATTGCTCTCCAGAATGGTTGGATCAATGCATAACTCCATCAACAATGTATTAGTGTCCCAGTTTTCCCACATCCTCTCCAACATTCGTCATTATCTTTTTTCTGTCATCTTAGCCAGTCTGAGAGGTGTTTAATGTGTGTGTGTTTAATTCTGATGTTACTACCTTGTACAGAGCCCTATATATAGCAATTTGTTATTGAGTTTTTCTTCTTCTTCCTCCCCCTCCTCCTCCTCTTCCTCCTTCTCTTCTACTTCTTCTTCTTCTTCTTCTTTTTTTCTTCTTCTTCTTCTTCCTCCTCCTCTGCCTCTTTGTGTGTCTTTCTCTGTCTCTTTTTCTCTCCTCTCTCTCTCTCTCTCTCTCTCTCTCTCTCTCTCTCTCTGTCTTTCTCTCTTTCTGTCTCTGTCTCTCTCCGTCTCTGTCTGTCTTTCTCTATCTCTGTCTCTTACTCTCTCTCTCACACACACACACACATATGCATGCACACACAATATACACATAATTGAACATGACATGCCTGACAGTAAATTGATGTCAAGTATCCAACTTGGAAAGTCTCATGTTGAAAATCAGCCTCCATCATGATCAAGATTTTGCTTAGTAAATGTTTTGAAAGATAAATTAAGTTAGGGAGCAAGAGTCTTGAGAAATGATGATGACTCAATTGGCTCTGGTCAACTACTTAGAGAAAGTATCATTCGGAAGCTTTTCACAAGAGATCACTATCATAAGTAATAGTTCCAACTTAAAACAGAATAGGAAAGTTTTATCTATTATAAGCATTTAGGGGGAAAAAACCTTGAAGCCTCTTTAAGATTCTTGGTATTTGCACATGTGCAAAATAATGTGCAAAAAAATTTCTTCTGTTGTAATAGCCTCCTAAATGGTCTCTCTGTGTCTGTTCTCTTTAGATCCTTAATCGATCTTCCACACTGATTCCAACCTAATCTTCCTAATACACAGGGATGACTATAATAGATCATATTTATATACCTTTTCTAACTCTTTTTCAGCCAACAAACTTATGACATCAATAGAATATTATTATTCCATTTTTACTGATGATTCTCAGAGGTTAGGTAAATAGCCTGAGCACCTAAAACTAGCATTGGAGCTAGCACACAAACCAAGTCTCTGACAACAAATCTAGTACTTTTTTGGTTAAACATTATCATCTAACTTTAAAAAAAAATAGTAAGTTCATTTATTTTTAATACACATTGCTTTTTAAATCATGTCGGGACAGAAAAATCAGATCAAAAGGGAAAACCTATGGCTCTGGCATGTGTTGATTTACATTCAGTTTCTTTGGATCTTTTTCTGAATGCAGATGGAATTTTCTGTCCAAAGTATATTGGGATTGCTTTGGATCACTGAACCACTGAAAAGAACCAACCCTTTCATAGATGATCACCTCACATTCTTGCTGTTATTGTGTACAAATTGGTTCTGCTTATTTTGCTCAGCATCAGTTAATGTAAATCTTTCCAAGCCTTTCTATAATTAGCTTATTCATCATTTTTATAGAAGAATAATATTCAATTACCTTCATGTACCACACAGCTTTTTCCCAATTGATGGGCATCCACTCAGTTTCCAATTCTTTACTATCACAAAAAGAACTTATACAAACATTTTTGCACATGTGGTTTCTTTTTCCTTCTAGTCCTTTGGGCATAGTTCCAAATTGATCTCCAGAATAGTTGAATCATTTCACAACTCCACCAAAAATACATTAGTGTCCCAGTTTTTCCACTTCCTCTCCAACATTTAACATTATCTTTTCCTGTCATCTTAGCCAATCTGAGACGTATGAGATAGTACCTAAGAGTTGTTTTAATTTGCATTTCTCTTAATAATGACTTAGAACATTTTTTCATATAAATATAAATGGCTTTAATATCATCTTCTGAAAATTGTCTGTTCATATCCTTTGACCATTTATCATTTGGGGAATGACTTGTATTCTTATAAATTTGATATAGTTCTTTATATATTTTAGAAATGAGACCTTTATCAGAAACACTAACTATAAAGAATTTTTCCCAGCTTTGTACTTTTCATCTTATTTCTGCTGGTTTTGCTTTTGCAGAAACTTTGTAATGTAATAGGTTTTTTTTGAGCTTCTTGGTATGAACTAATTGTTCCATTATACTTTCCCTTTCCTCTTTGTTCAGTACAGACCTTTCATCATCCATTAATGTCTTTTTCTTTGATGTTATCACATCAGAGTCCATTCACAACCAAACCCTCAGTCCATGTAATTCCTCCCTTTGTCTACCCCAGTGTCAGATATAGTTTTCAAGAGTTACAGATATTGTTTTCCCATCTAGAGATGGAAACAATTTAACCTTTAAATATATATTTTTCCCATTTACCTTTCTATGATTCTTTCCAGTCCTATGTTCATAGTTTAAATTTTCTGTTTAGCTCTAGATTTTTCAATGGAAATGATTGAAGCTCTGTTACTTCATTGAAGCTCCATCTCCTCCCCTCAAAAATGATGCTGAATCTCACTGGATAATTAATTCTTGGTTGTATCCTCAGGTCTTTTGCCTTCTGGAATATAGTATTATATGCTTTCTGATCCTTTATAGAAGCTGCCAGATTCTGGGCAATCCTGACTGTTGCTCCTTAATGTTTGAATTTTTTTGTCTGGTAATTTGCAGTATTTTTGACTTGAGGTTTTAGTTTTGGAGTTTCACAACAATGTTCCTTGGGGTTATTAGAATTTCTTTCCATAGGTGATAGATGGATTCTTCCAATGAATATTTCCCCTTCTGTTTCTGACAATATTGAGGCAGTTTTCCTTAATGACCTCTTATAAAATGCTATCCAGGCATTTTTGGTCCTGGCATTTGGTCCTAAGCCAATAATTTTAAAATTATTTCTTCTGAATCTGTTTTCCAGGTTGGCTCTTTTGCCAGTGAGATATTTCACATTTTCCTCCATTTTTTCATTCTTTTTAGTTTATTTGATCAATTCTTGCAATCTTACAAAGTCATTAGCTTCCATTTACCCTGTTCTAGTTTTAATGTGTGATTTCTTCAGTTGTCTTTTGTATTTCTTTGTCCATTTGATTTATTCTACTGTTTAAGGAGTTGTTTTCTCCAGACAGTCTTTTCCTTGCTTTTCCAAATTATTAATTATTCTCTCATACATACCTCTCATCTCTTTTTAAATTTTTTTCTTCTATCTCTCTTATATACCTTTTGAAGTCTTTTATGAGCATTTCCAAGAATCCTCTTTGGGTTTCAGACCAGTTTATCTCAGGCTTTGATATTACTTCTATGCACATTCTGTCCTCAGAGTTTGTGTTTTGGTCTGTCCTGTCACTATGGTAGCTTTCTATGGTCATGTTTCTTGCTCATTTTCTTTCCTTTTCTTTTGGTATTTCCTTTTTTTTAACTTTTAAGGTGGAACTCTGTTCCTGAGGTAAAAGGGGTGCTGTCCCAAGCTTCCTGTGCATTTCTGACCCTTAGCTTTGAGCACAGGGGCCCCTTGTTGTTGCAGGAGGTAGCTTTGCTTCTAGGTTCACAGTTTGCCTTTGGAGCTGGAACTGGAAGCTTCCCTCTTCCCCCAAAATCTTCTATGTTGTATTTCCAATCGTCCTTTACAGACTTATTTTTTCCTTATCACTTTGCATAGTATTTATTTTTTTCTAATTATATGTAAAGACAATCTTTAACATTCATATTTTTAAAATTTTGAGTTCTAAACTTTTCTCCCTCCGTTTCCCGCCCCCTTCCAAACAACATTACACATCTTCCTCATCTCTACTATTTAGAAATCTTTTTTTTTAAGTAACTCATGTATACCACCACCATAAAACCTTTCCCTCTCCCTCAAGTTTAAAGTAATTATTTCCTCCTCAAATTTTCTTAGAAAACTCTGACTAGCTCCTTTTTTTGTCTTTATCAAAATCTTCTTTGAGCTACGATACTTATGTCAGAGGTTTTCATGTAGTCTGGAGGACCTAGGCACTCTTTGAAGTTTTTCTCATTCTTCTGATCCATTTGATCAAAGACATAGGAACTAAAAGATATAGGAACTTTACGATATTATATGAGAGGTAGCCAATGCTTCTTGTAAGCACACAATTCACAAGGTTTGAAGTAAGAACGATTTTACTTATAGGTTAAAAAATCCTGTCAATAGAGATCACAGCACAGTTCAGAGAAAAGAATTATAAACCTAACCAACAGCAACCAACAAGCATTTATTAATCACTACCACTGTGCTAAACTCTAGAGAAACGAGGAAATTGAAAAGTCCCCACTCACAAGGACCTTATATTCCAATGGGGGAGACAACATGTGAACAACTACATACATATAAGGTACAGACAGAATAAATAAAAGGTATCACTTTTTATTGAGTCTGTAGCAATTCACAGTGTCCAAGGTATCTCTCAGCATCATTACGTCTCATCATGGTTCTTCTGTTGACCTACAAACTTACTCTGTAGTTATAAGTTGCAGATGGATGACATGCAACCTTTTTTATAGCTTCAAATGACTATATCCTATTCAGTCACCTGCCAGTTCTTTATAAATGGGAGAGTTTACAGATCTCCTCTGTTTTGACCAGAAACATGTCACCTGTCTATGACTTACTCTAAAGCAGTACCAAGAAGAGTTGAATCCTTATATTATAGTACTGCTAGTCTTTCATGCTCAGACCAAGCTGGGTTGAGGAAAATTTGTCAGAATGATATTCACTCTCCCCCTAAGTTCCAAGTTATTGTGCTCTAGGAAAAGAAAAATTTTCACCCCTCTGTATGACTTGTCCCCTTATTTCATTGTAGGGAAAAGAGATTGTATTATATTTTTTTTTTTATCTGTATGTTACAAAGCTGAATTACATGGTGCTACATTGCTCTAAATTAGGTGAATAAAATATATATATATGATTGTTTAATAGATCTTTTATATATATGTTTCATATACATATATAAATTCATCTATATGTCTATAATACTTATTTTTAATAACATAACTAATAGAAAAATTTTGAGAAAAAAGTGTTTATTGCTCTTAGAAGAATTGAAACAGATGGATATGTACCTTCTCCCTTTCCATATGGCTTCTAATATTTGATCAGGGTTTATTTTTGACACAGAACAGCATTTCTTCACATCAGTCCTTCCCATTTCTATCATTTTCAAGACCATTTTTATGCTGTCATGCAAATACTTAACCTGAGGGTTATGGAAACTGGATACAGTGAAAATTCTCTTGGCTCACTAATGTATAAGATCCACATGGCTCCATGAAAAACAAGTAATAAGGAAATATTAAATAGCCTATAGTGTCAATTTGAGACATAAAAGAAGTCATTAATAACCTCAGCCTAATCCCTTTGTAATCAAAGAGTGCACAGTGCAGTGTAAGTTCTTAAATTTACTTCCTGTTCAGTCTCAGAAAAGGTACCAATGGAAAAGGATATATAACTCGATGTTCCAAATATACCATGAGAAAGAGAAAGAAAAGATCCCAAGGGTTCTAAAACAGAAGTAGTAACTTATTAATAGTGCCCTTAATGGTCATAATGAATGACTGAAAAGTGCCCTGAGTAGCTTCCAAGGTTGCTTAATTTACTCTCCAGATGAGGAATAGAGGCAGAATAAGAGAAACTATTTCAATTTCAATATTTCATCATCACAGAAAAACATCAGATGTGAGGCTGATATTTGGATTCTAGTCTCTACTACCATCGACTTATTAAGTGTATTTTTAAAAGTTACTTTATTCAATCTCCCTTTCTACTTATTCTTCCCAAAAAAGAGATTTATGCTAATACATTCAAAATAGGGCAAATCTACACTTATAACACAACGTTTTGTGGTTTCTTTTGTTTCTTTTTTTTTTTTTTTGCTAAAATTGAGCAGATTAGTTTTTTTTTTTAACACAATTTGACTTTACACAATATAAATTTGAAATTTATATTTATTGTTTTCTTTCCTTGTATACTCTGAAGCACAATAGGGAGTATTCTAAACTACTTAATAAAGTTTCCTCAACCCAGAGACTATGAGATAGATGGACAACCATTGTTGGTTTGAGGACTTATTTATTACTGCAATATTTCTTCTCCTACTACAAATTGCCTTTCTTTCCCATCTTCTACTTCTTCCTTTTCTTGAATTCCTTGTGTCTAGATCCAGACAGTTTCATCTTCCATTCAACTTTAATAACTGATGTTTCCTCATCTGTAACACTGAAAGTGGAATGCCATTGAATGAGGATGTGTAAGACTCCTAACCACCCTCTTTACCAAGCCTTTGGCTCTGGTACAGTCTGTGGCTACCCCAATGGTTAGTGTGGAGAGAGAGGGAGAGGAAGAGAGAGGAGACCCTTACTTTGGAAAGGGCAGTTATTACTTTAATGAAAGAGACAGTATGCCAGCTATCTCTGAGTGCCCTTTTGAATTACAAGCATTTCCCCCTAAGGTAAGTTAAAAGGTGTCTAGTAAAGGCCTATTAATCTCAGTATCACTATTCCATGGGACTCCTCTAAGTCCCCATAGAGACTGGGTTAGCTATCTTGAATAAAAAGAGAGATACAGAGATTGAAAGGAATTTAGATATGGCTATTACTTTGAAAAAAATACATATGATGCTGTTTCTCTCTAGAATTGAAGGAACTACCTAGTTCTTCTTTAATTAGTCACAATAGTGTCTCGATTATTTTGTTTGGAATCCAATGTTGTGACTTTCTAATGCACTAAACACATCTAAATTCACATACTAAACCAAAAACAAATCCCAAAGGTAAAATGAAACTTTATAGATTAACTTATTTTTCTTTTAAATTATAAGGACTGCAATATTTGAATTTCTTGTTACCATTGCAGTATTTACCTCAGTGTTTATTAGAACAAACTGATATATTTAAAACATGGATTGCTAAGATAAATCTTGATAGAGTCAATCCAGTGATTTTTAAAATAGCAAGAAAGCTGATTAAGGTCAGACCTTGAATTTTAAAAATTTTTAAATGGGCCTCAAACCCCAGTTATTTTAGGAAATATGTTGTTATGCAAATTTTCCCTCCCTTCTATACAACTTGAGCATGATTTAGGGCTCAAAGTGAGAAATGGATTGTTTTGGTAGCCTTGCTTTGTGGGGAGAAATGGAGATTGTATGAGATGAAAATAAGTGGCTTAATGCTCAACCTTAACTCAGGAATTCCTCAGTTCATATCCAGCTTGAAACATTTACTACCTGTACGATCCTGGACAAGTCACTTAACTCCTGCCTGTTCCAGATTTCTCATCTATAAAATGGAAATAATAATAACTATATCTACCTCCCAGAGTTGTAAGGATCAAATAAGATAATACAAAGTACTTATTATTAGCACAGTGCCTAACACATAGTAAGTCAGTATATATAATATAAGGAATCATTAATTTGTAACCCATTTAAAAAAAAAAACTAGCTAAAATTTAACTATAGAATGCAGGAGATAGGGTGGAGGAGAACTGCTTAATTTTAAATAGTTATGTGTAAAGAAAAAGATAGATGTATGCTGCTTTCTGCAATCAACTACTGGTTTAGGAATTGAATGCATTTTCTTTTGACAAAGTCACAAATATCCTGCTGTCCCTAAATTTCCCAGTTCAGAGAATAATCACTGATGCTCAAGAGGGTTTTAGAGGATTTGACAGAGCTTTAGATTATGTAAGGAAAAAAGAAGGTTCAATTTTCGTTTACTTGCCTGCTATACCTACATTCCTATGTGAAGGAACTAAGGATATAGGTCAGCTTGGAAAAGAAGGGATTATCCAAACTGAGTAAGGAATAATATTAATATAGCAGAAAGACAACTTCCAGGGTGCCTGAAAACCACTTCTTAGCAAGCTATATGCCTTACCATAAATGAGCCGGGTGTGTCATTTAAAGATCAGCCTATAAATTCCCTCATTTAGTTTATATTTTTCTTTTAGAGTGAGTCTTAACATTTAGAGATGCATGGTTGTATTTTACAACCTCTCCCCCCCATCCCAGGCTCAGGACATACATGAAGAATAAAAAATGATTTCCCAATGCCTGATAAATATTATTTCAAACTGTTAGTTAAAATCATAGGACAGAAAACACACATTGAGTTCAAATATCCTTGGTCTAACTTCAACAGATATGACATATTATTCAGAAAAGTCTAAATTGTCAAATGACAATAATGTATTTACTTACAGATATGTTCCTGTTTTAGTTATATTAATGATAGAAAGCAATGAATATTATCTTCAATATACATTGATTTTATTGTGAGGATTATAGCAGATAGTGGTACCTGAACTCATTTGACAGCATAAGAACATAATGACCAATTCTAATTATAAAGTTATGGAATTGAACAAAGGGAAGCCACTTCTGGAGGTTTCCAAGAAAATCCTCTAGGGATTTCTCACAGTTCAACTGAACTGAATTTTCTTTACTACAAAATGGGCTTCACTGACACTTTTGTTAGATAGATATAGCAGCAGTAGGCAGCTTTTGAATATTTTTTTTTCCCATTATATCTACAAATGCTCATGAAAGAGGCTCTAAGGTCCTCAGAGGGCTTTGTGGAATCTTTAAAACAAAAAAAAAAAAAAAACTATCGTTACCCAGATATAACTAATTACCGTACTAGCCAGAGTGGGAACATGATCTAAGAATTTGCAGAAGAATATAAAGTACCTTAAGTGAGTGTAAAGAGCAAAAGAAGTTCCAGATATTTCATGGGAACATTTGCATGTGACCCTGGGGCATCCCTAGCACTTTACCTTCTTTGTTCTGTTTCTATATAGTATTTAACCTGGTGTGGGGTTGGTGTGGAGTTCCATTACATTATTCTGTCCCTCTGCCACCAAGGACTGGATCTCATGATAAAACTCTTTAAAACAACCTAATTAGCCTAATGAATCTATATATATTTGTTGCCAATCTAGCATGGACCCTTCTTTTTTTAGTATCTCAATATTCTCTCAAAGAGACTTTGTTCCTACAATTGGCATATCAGGCAGAACAAGTTAGCCCCATTACATTAAGCCTTACAATTAGAGGAACTAGCTGCATAATCTGCCCCCTCCCCCAGATCTTGTATCCTCACAAACTGGTAATGAGAAACCACCCAAAATATATATGATTTTCCTGTTTTAATGATGATGCTAAGGTTCTGATCTATAGTAACAGATTGTGATGGTGTATAAGCGGGGGAAGATCATTTTAAGTCATGTAAATAAAAATGCAATGCAATCTGATTTTACATTTGGGTGGCAATCAAAAATATTTTTGCAGAAGTCATAATGAAGTCTCTCAACTATCCTAACATTTACTTTTGTGTGGTTGAAAATAAAATTTGTATAATGTTTCTTTCATTCAACAGACTGTCTTCTGTGTGTTCAAGAATGAGAAATATGAATGAATCATTGCAACACAGCCTTTAGTTGCAAGTAACAGAATACTTTATTCAAATAGCAAAGATGTCACTCTTTTTTCATGTAGTTCTTCAGAATTAATATTCCAATAGCGATGTCAATTTGTTCAGCATGCCATTGCATTAACCTCCTCAAACCCTTTGGCTGCTTTAAGCCCAAGAATACTCAAATACATTTGATACTTTCCCATTTAGAATTCTAGTTACTGTGGCATAATACTTTTAAAACCAAACTTGTAGAGAGTCATTTTGCCCACTTTAACATATGATAATAAAAAATAAGACTGTGTATTATCAAAGTCCAAATGTGCTTTCAGTTGTGTATTTATATTTTTCTGAGAGTTAACTTTTTCTGAGTCAAGCTAATATATAATATATATATATTTATATTATATTACATATTATATGTGTATGTGTATATATACACATACATACAAATACACACACAGAAATCTAGATCTAGATATATATATATATATATATATATATATATATATAAACTTGACTTACAAATACTCCTTTTAAGGGCCAAATATCTTTTTCTTTCTTTCTTTCTTTCTTTTTTTTTTGCTGAGGCAATTGGGGTTAAGTGACTTGCCACAGCCAGAAAGTGTTAAGTGTCTGAGGCTGGATTTGAATTCATGTCCTCCTGACTTCAGGGCCAGCACTCTATCCACTGTACCAGCTAGATGACCCCAAATACCTGTTTTAAAAACAATTAATCTTCCTCTTGGTTCTAAGATCAATGAATCAGTAATAAAATGGTATGAATCATAATTGTCATTTGCCAAAGCATTTTCTTCATCCCAAAGTTAAAGGTATAATCAACCCACCTTAGACAGCCCGCCTACTTCTAAATAAAAGCAGATAATGAAAACATTCCAGGTGACCCACAGGGCAGTCCACACCGTGTACTAGACAGAAAGAAAAAGAGAAAAAGGAGAAAAAATGTGAAGATGAAAGGCTCATACACTAAACAGATCAATAATAAGAAATGTCAATAAGCATAACTCTTCTGGGGAGAACCCAGGAAAAGATTTTTTATGTAGGTCCCCAAAGATCTCTAGAAATTACAAATCCAATATTCTCTGTAGCTTTTAGTAGATGACAGTAAACCTTACATTTATTCTTTAAAGTGCATTACTGGCCTACAGCACAAGTAAATCCAAAAAAATTTGACTTGATTACTGTTTTCTAAGTATTTTCTCCTTCAATGAACACCATTATTGAAACTCGCTGTGGGGATCACTCACAATTTAAAAATGACTTAGGCTTGCCAGGCATTGAAGGCTATTAGTCATATACCAGCATCCCCATTGCTCTGATGCAGGATATTGCTTGAAAACGGAAAGCTCCTTCTTTACAACAACTCTTTAGGAAAATGGAAAAGTGTTATATTTAAAATCAAAGAATTTGGGTAGGAATCTCAGTTCTTAAGCATATTGCTTTGTGATTTTGTATTACTCACATAAAGCCTTTGTGCTTCAGTTTCCTTTTCTACAAAAAAAGAGGGTTTGATTAAATGGTTCTTAAGGCCCATATCAGTTATGAATCTGTGATACAATATGTGACTAATATATTGAATTTCCTGATCTAATGTTTCATGTAAGAGAATTGTAGAAGTCTTTTGCTAATTATTTGTTAGATAAACAAGATGGGATCTCTCATAACTAAAAGGCAAGGACCTTCAAAATATATATTCTTAAAAACCTGAAGATTTCTTTCCCAAATAGTTCTCTTAGCATCATAATCAAATACTTAGGGATGGTGGAATAAATGGACAGAGGTCATTCAGAAAGAATTGAATAAAAAAGAACCCAGTCTGAATTCTCAGAGACTTAATTGAACCTTTGTAATTTTCCTCATAGGGAAATAATAATCACATCTACCTCAAAGGATTTTAATAAAAAATATAATGTATACAAAACACTTTGAAAAGCATTACAGAAATGTGAGTTGTAAGATAATATTATTGTTAATAACTAGCTGCATTTTGAGGAAATGTTTACCAGATCACATTACCTAATTGTAATAAATTAAAGTTCATAATCCTTAGAATGGAAGAAATCTTTTCTTTA
The DNA here is from genome assembly GCF_902635505.1 of Sarcophilus harrisii. Classification (NCBI taxonomy): domain Eukaryota; kingdom Metazoa; phylum Chordata; class Mammalia; order Dasyuromorphia; family Dasyuridae; genus Sarcophilus; species Sarcophilus harrisii. Next base: position 458,999,230 of record NC_045426.1, read on the forward strand.
CTCAAAAAATTGAAATCCTTGTTTTGCTACTTTGCTTATTTGATAGAAACAATAAGTAAATCATTACTTTCTATCAGCAATAATGATTGCCTTTTAAATCAGAAATTAGTCTCCCTGCCACTTGCTTCTCATCATTGCATCCATTCACCATCCCATGACTGTAGCAGCAGAAATAATCTAACCTCTCTCTGTGTCTATGTAAATTAGATCAAATTTTCCTTTAAAAATATTGGGACTATCACTGAAATTTGCTTGACTGAGAAGACCAAATGTTTAATGTCCACTTGCCTGAGTACAAAGCAGGCATGAAGAGTTCCAGATACTTTTTGATGGCTTAGCTGATAGAAAATGATAGCTAACTTTCAAAATCAAAATATCAACCATCAGGGAACTGTCTTGAAACGGGCTCAATCCCAGATAGTTGCCATGATTTTCCTAAAGCATAGGAAAAAAGCATAGAAAATTAACCTTTCTTTTACCAACCAATAAACTTTAGTGGCTCCCTTAATACATAAAGGGCCAAATGTAAACTTTTCTACTTAGGATTTAAAAACCTTTATAACTTTTTTTCCACTTTATTGTTCTAGCCTTATTCTATATTTTTTTCTTCTTTATAGTCTATATGATTCAGTCAAATTGGCATTGTTGCTATTGATGACAAATGATACTTTGTCTTCTATCTCAATGTCTTTATATAATGTCTTCTTCCAGCTTGAGATTCCTACGTTTCTCACCTCCACATGTTAGAATCTCCAGTTTACTTCAAAGGTTAGTCACCCTACATGATTCCTTTTCTGTTATCTCCAAAGGCTAGCATTGTCCCCTACAAATTCTCTTGTATTTTTTATTTTGTATATTGTCATTTTATTCATTCTTACTTTATCATACATATAATCCTCCTCCTAACTCCACATCCTAGTATCATTTGTCACCTTTTGTAGAGAATACTGTCTGCTTCCTAGAAATCCTAATTTCTTTTAAATATCAGCTTATGTGCTACCTCCCATAGATATCCAGTTGATAGTGCCATTGCTCTCATTTCCTTGTATTTATTTTGAATATATCTTATTTATACATGTATATGGGCAGCTAGGTGATGCACTAAATAGAATGCCAGACCTGGAAAAAAGGAAGATTCATCCTCCTGAATTCAAATCTGTCTCTGACACTTAACAGTTGCGTGACCTTTGGCAAGTTACTTTACTTTATTTGCCTCAGTTTCTTCATCTGCAAAATGAGCTGGACCATGGAATGGGAAATCAGTATGGTATCTTTGCCAAGAAAACTATAAATGGGTCATGAAGAGTCATACATGACTGGAGCAGCTGAACCATCTTATATATGTTGACTCCCTTAAAGAAGACAAAGTTCTCAAGAGCAGGGACACATTTTCATCTTGGCATTCTTAGTTTTTAACATATTTTTTTGGCACATAATAGGTACTTAACAAATGCTATTGATTTTTGGGTTAATCATTTAACTTAATTTAAATATTTTGGCCATAATAAATTAATTCCTAAATATCTTCTAATTTGGAATAAAATATTACTGGTTTGCATGGAATGGTTTTCTTCTTTGTCATTTGTGAAAGATTATTTTGAGTTACTCCCTTTATTTTAATGATAATTGAATTTTTAAAAAATAAATCTCATTTAAAATGATTCTGTCTTAATTTTTCATATTCTGACCTGGCAATTTATGACTGTGATCATTAGTTTAAAAGCTAATGAATTGTAGATCCTTTCTAATTTAATTCATTGATGGCTCATAAGATTCATAAGACTCATGTTCTTAAATCTCTTAGTTATTTCTTTTGAATATGCTCATTTATGTACATTTTATGTACATATTCAAGGTCTAGAAAATACTTGTTACCCATTATTATGAGAAGTAGCTCATACAAATCCAAATATTTAAATCATTCTTTGCTAATAATTATTCACATAAATTCAAACTTGTCACAAATTGCATTTTTTTTTTAATAAAATTTTCAGCTCAGAGTCCAGTGTGACTGGATGGAATGACCTTTTGAGTTTCCTTTCAACTATTAATCTATGATCCTAAGGACTTTAAATTTATTACTTTTAACTATAAAGTATGTAATATTTAAATAATAATATATTATACATAATAATATAACATATAATACAATATGTGTAATATATGATCATTTTTGCTTATAGTAAGAAGTACTAACTCATTAGAAGGCTTTAATGTAAATGATAAAGAATTCAATCTAAGAAAACAGCATACTTAAATACTATTTAGGTAGAAACAATAGGATGGATACTATTTAAATATCTAATACTATTTAGGTAGTATTTAATATGGTAAATACTATTTATGTAGATATAATCTTATCTTCATAGGTCTTACTCTTAATATTGAAAACTAATCCTGCCTATTTCATTTTATTATCTCTTGTCAAACTAGCTGTTCCATATTTATTGTCTTTCCAGATGACAACTTTTTTTTAAAGCTATCTAAACAGATATATACCTGACATCTGTAATTTTTTTTTCAAGTAGCCATTTGTAAATTCAATGAATAAATACTGGACTTAGAAATTATGAGGAAATGATATAGTGTTATGGCACCATATTTAAAAATTGCTATGGTCCCTAATGAAGTCAAGGATCTCCAAGAGGGTTGGAGGTAATGGGCAGAACTCCTTTAAGAAAGCATCCCTCACCCAAAAAGAAAACTAAATATTGTTGAAATATCTCATTCAATAAAGAACTTTATTAGGTTCTAAATAACCATCCATCATTGTGGAGGAAAGACAAGTAGGTGTTGAAAGTAGTAGCAATAAAAACAGAAAGAACTGTTTATGTTAATATATATGATGATCATATAACAAATATGATGAGATATATATTTCATCATTGCCTAAGGATCCTACTAGAGTAATGACCAGAAATGATTAATTATCCAAGTTTTCTTTGTTTTTCATTTTAGTAATAGATGGAAACAATAATAAAAAAAAAAGGGGGGGGAGGAGGAACAGGTTTAATGGATATTTAAAATAAAAGAAAAACTAAGTCTTCAGAGAAAATTAGAAAGAGGGAAGCCTCTGCTCTTTCTTTACCTACAGAAGAGAAACATATGATTGGCTTCCATACTTCTTGAGCCTCTGTAGACCTAGAGTCTCATAGTAGGGTGAATGGGAATAATCATGTAATAAGTACCTACTACGGGTCAGGCACTATGCTTAGTACTTTTCAAATAGTATCTCATTAACAGTGACTGGAGAACTAGAGGATTCTGAATTACAGTAATCACCATTAAATTCTAAAGTATGCCCAAGAGTATAGTAGTTATTTAATAATTAGTGCTTAATCAATATTCATACAACCCTTTTGAGAATTGTTTTTAAAGAGTGAGTTGTGACAATAAAGATTATTAGTTTATCTCATAAATTCAATTGGATATTTCTTTAAAAAGGTAAGTTTCTTGGTTATCAGTATATAAAAATAAGTTGTAAACTGGTATCAATGATACATACTTACAAATGTATTCATGATACTCTGTGGATAATAAACAGACTTTAAATCAAGAGTTCTTAACCTGGATTCCAGATCCTAAAGGTCTATGGATAGATTTCAATTACTATAATTAAAAATATTTCTTTTTTATTTTGCTAACCTCTAACTTGAATTTAAGTATTTCCTTCAATTATGAATGTAGTTAACAGTATTATTCTGAGAAGCTGCATCAAATTCCCAAAGAGATAAATGATACAAAAAAGATCCAAAAACCTTGTTCTAGATACCTTGATTATTCAGCTCTATTCCAAACACAATCCTCACAGAATCTGTGCTTCTGCTTACTTTCATCTTTGTGGTGTAATATAAATTCCAAAAATTATCTTTAAGAGTTACAAACTACGGTAGTGATGTACCCTTATTGACTGTTATCATTTTAGACCTTGAAGGGACTCAAAGGTCAATTGATCCAACCCTGTCAATATGTAGATGAAAAAAGAGAATCTCAGAAATTTGCCCAGAGTTACACAGTATTTAGGGGGCAAAGCTCTATTCAACCTAGTTTCTCTGACTACAAATTCAGAATTCTTCCTCTGATCTTTTTTAAAAAAAATGAAACGAGCATTGGAAGTTTTCCAGATGAAATTAATAGAGTGTGCAGTGATTGCACAATCACATGGAGTATTGTATTTTCTTCTACTGGATGTTTTTTTTTTTAAATGTATATTATCATTCTTATATGTTGTAATTTAAATATGGTTTGTTGTTTCTCACAACCACCTCACAAGAGCAGTTCACAATATTACCTCCATTTTTTAAATGGGAAAAATGAGGCACATCCTTTAGAAAATGAAAATGAAATCACTCACATTGTATTTTTAAATCAATAAAAATCAAGCATGTGTCCATCATATTGAGAAAGCATAATATGATATTAAAGAATAAATTTAAAATCAAACTGACATTTAAAATGAAAATAATGTTAAGTTAAAAAGAGGATGAAATTCTTTAGAATCTTAATAATAACAGTATTTATGTGGTACTTTAAGCTTGTTAAATACTATATATATACATATATATATATATGGACACACCTATGTGCACATAAGTGTTTATGTATATGTATAGATAAATAGATAGATATAGATATACAATCATCTTATTTGATCCTTAGAACAATAAGTTGGGGTTAGCATTATCCCCATTTTATAGAAACTGCTGATTAAAAAAAGTTAAGTGACTTGCCCAGGATGAAATCTGAGGCAAGATTTGAACTCAGATCTTTTTGATTTCAAGCCAACACTCTATCCATTCCACCACTTAGTTAATTGTCTAAAGCAGCCAGTGAGGTGCACATTGGTGATTTCTGCACCATTTTTAAAAAGGATATATAAGGAAAATTCTGAGATAATTGTAAAAATTTTAAAAAACGGAGTTAAGAGGTCACAGTTATAAAAAAGAATGTTTGGATCATAAAATGTAAAATTAGAAGAGATATTAGAGGCCATAGGGTACAACCTCCTCACTTAACAGGTAAAGAAACTGAGGTACAGGAGTGAAGTGATTTGCCTAAGTCCACAGAATAATAATGTAGCTAATTTTTGAGTTTATTATAATTTTTCATTTGTCTTATAACTAAAATGGGATTTTGTTATTTTTAATGTCAAGCTACAGTCACCATTTATATATTAATATAATTATATCTTTCTTATAATGTAATATGGAAAATAAGTTAGTATATATTTTCTTTTTTTCCCTGAGTTCAGTTTTACAAATCATCTATATAGTCACAAAACCTTAAAAAAAATTATTGAAATACTTTCAGCCAGTGAATTTGGCACCAAGGACTTCAGTTCATACCCTCCTGTTATCCCCTTGGGCAATGTATACATACTTTCAGGGCCTCCATTTCCTTCCATTCCTAGAGTGAGGCTAAATAGATGATGGTATGAGGTAATTTTTTTTTTTTGAGGTCAGAACTTAGGATCTTATCATTTCTCTTAAGCAGTTTAAGAGAAGGAATTAAATGTTAATTGAAAAGTTTACTGGATTCTGTGATTCATTAGCATAAGGAACTCCTAATATGCAGATCAAGACAAACTCTGTGAGGTAGTCTTAAGAGAGTTGCTTGAGGGCACTGAAAGATTAAATGATTTGCTTGGTATCAGAGTCTAATTTTCCTGTCTTAGAGCCAGCTCTCCATCCAATACAAAGCCCAACAAATTAAGATTGTGATAAAAGTCTAAGACTTACCACCACTATATATCGAGGTCTAAACTGAATGGTTCCAAACAAGCCCAAGATGACAACTATTATGTGAAGAAAATTTCCAAGAATTGGTGCCCACTGGAAGCCAAGGAAGTCAAAGATCTGCCTCTCTAATGCTGAGAGCTGGAACACACACAAAAAAAGTCAGACATTAGGATATTATATAAATTTCAGCCAGGCTATATAATATTTATTTCATTTCTCACACTTCAGAGTTTTCAATTAAAATAAATTTTACAATGTCAAAGTCTTGAACAAATTCTTTTTTATTATCAGATAATACCTTCTTCTCTCCCCCCTCTCCTCCCCCCGAAATTAATGAAATAGTGAAAGCAACAAAACTTGGACGAGTTCAAAGACCTCCTGATCCTCCTGGAAAGTTCATTTGCTTGAAAATGTGTCACTCCTTTCCAAGGCCAGTCTAATTATCAATGTGTTGAAATCTTCATTCTATCTATAGTGTCTGAATACCTTAAAAGCCAAATTTTTGCACTCTGTTCTTGGGGTAGAGTTATCAGGAAAAAGAAGCATTTCCTATCAAAATTCTGATCAAAAAGAAGCAGAGTAGTCACATTAGTAAAATTTGAAGTTCTTGTCTTCCAACGTAATGTGCTTTTAAATATTATTGCTCAAAATTATATAGTTGGTTTTAAAGGTATTGGGCAATGCAAAAATAAAAGAAAGGAGATAACTAGAAATATCTTCCTGACAGGCTAATAAATGATTGGAAAATTGAAGAGAAATATTATTAGAATCCAAGTTCTATTATATGAATCTAATAATTTAATCAGTGCAAGTCTAATGTGGCAAAGTCAAGTCATTTAAAATAAAATGAAAAATACCGAATTAGACTTGAACTTATAGAACTATTATAATTTTTAAAGGAATTGCTCCTTGACCTCCATGATCTCATAGGAAAATACAATCAAATTTAGTGCTTTGAGGGCAGTGAAGTGACATAGTGGATAGGGTTGAGCATCTCAGAACTGACACTCTCACATTGTGGTATTGAGAAAGACTTTTGAGAATCCTTTGGACAGCAAAGAGATCAAATCAGTCAATACTTAAAGAAATTAATTCAGGCTATTCATTAGAACATCAAAATTGAAGCTGAAGCTTAAATATTTTGGACACATAATAAGATGGGACTCACTGGAAAAGAGTCTGATATTGGGGAAAAAAAGAAGACAAAAGGAGAAAAGGACTGCTACAAAAGATGATATGGATAGGTAGTGTCATTGAAGCAATGAAAATAAACAAGCAGACTTTGAAAGACCATGGAGAATCAAAGGGCCTGGTATATTATAGACTATTGACTGATAAAGAAGAAAAGTGCTTTTCAATGTTGCTGCTCAAGATCCCATAACTAATCAATGAAGTGAGTTCTAGACCTGGAGTTAGAAAGACTTAAATTGAAATCCAACTTTAGATACTAACTGTATGACCCTGAGTAAGTCATATTCCCCTGTTTTCTCAACTGTAAAATGGGAGATATTAATAAAATTTTCAACAGCAACTTTTACATAACAATCCTTTTTGTAAAGATAAAATGAGATATTTGTAAAGTGATTTGGAAACTTAAAGTGATATATAAATGCTATCATCATCTTCATCATCACCACCACCACCACCACCATTAAATGAAAAAAGCAATAGAACCCAAGTATTAAGTATATATTTCAGGTGTGGAATTTCATCTTTTATGCTATCATAAGATTACATTCTTTAACTAAATGTTATGGTGGAAAGAATTAGTCTTGAAACCAGACCAAACCCCTCCCCCCCCAAACCGGATCTAATTTCTATCTTATACATCTTGGCTAAGTATCCATGGGTAAGGCATTTGGTATCTCATTTTTCTATTCATCTCTTCACTGATATTCATTGGTAGATATTAATCACTGGGAGTTTTTTTATAACTTTGAAACCACAGAACTAGTACTTAATACTATCTTCATGCAGAGATCAAGGGGCACATCAGATCACTCTATAGAAAATTCCCACAATGACTCCTAATTTTGATCTAAACTTCCCATCCTGGCGTTAAGGTGCATCATAAGATAATAGTATATGAACTCTCCAGTATCATCTGACACAATCTGCATAAAATACTCCTTTCTCTAGTCATACTATATTACTTTTTGCCTCTTCCCTCAGAGTCACCATATTTTCCCATATCTTTAAGCAAGACATACAGGGGTCCTCAAACTACAACCCATGGGCCAGATGCAGCAGCTGAGGACTTTTATCCCCGTCACCCAGGGCTATGAAGTTTCTTTATTTAAAGGCCCACAAAACAAAGTTTTCGGTTTTACTATAGTCTGGCCCTCCAACAGTCTGAGGGACAGTGAACTGGCCCCCTATTTAAAAAGTTTGAGGACTCCTGCTAGAATATCATACAATTTTTTCTGTTGACTTTTATCATATTAAGATTCAATTTAAATGTTACCTCTTCTAGCAATCCTTTTGTGATCTCCATGGTCTAAAATGGAGCTTCCTTTCCTCACAGATTTTCCCTCTCAGATTTATTTATTTATATTTCTTTCTTTCTTTTTTAACTAAGTGGAAGAGGAGATTCTTTACCTCAATTGCTACTTAGCTTTAATCACTTAATAGGTGCAACCTCAGTCAAATTGAAACCTGTTGAAGAAGACCTTTGCTTAAAAAGGCCAAGATCTCCCATTGCATCCAGAGCCATTCTATTCATCCTGATCTATATCTGGCCACTGTAACCAGAGGGCACTGGACAGGAAATATGAGGCAGGAGATACTGTGCAGCCCTCTCACTTAAATCCAATTCACTATCATGTCATGGAATCACCTCCCTGATATCATGGTCCCCTTTGAGAACGAGGAACAAACAGCAACATTTCATAGAACTTATCTGTTGGAAGTTTCACTCATTTTTACTAGATTTCCTTCATTCCTATATGGACTGTTTGTATCTAACCTGTGGTAGAGCCTTCTGAGGTAATATTAGTCTGATCAGCCACAGTGGGGCATACTGTAGCTTGATCCCAACATAGATATGGTATTTTTGGTTTTCTTCCAGAATGAAGGACAACAACCAACCATCCCCCATTCCTCAAAATCTCTCCTGTCTCACCTCTTCCCTGGCTTCTTTCAAATCTCAGCTAAAACCCCATTATCTGTAAGAAGCTTTTCCTAGTCCTCCATATATTAGTATTTTCCCACTGAGATTATTTCCAATTTATCATATAAATATAAATATATATAGAGAGAGACATGTGCGTGTGACTAACCTCTCTATATACACATACTCCATGAGAAAAGTAGAATCACAGTAGCACAGAAGAAACATGAGATATGCAAATCTAGAGAATTCTCCATCCCAAATATTCAAACACTTGTAGAGCCTTCCAAGGCTTACTGAACTGATCATCCATAGTTGAGCACATTGCACCTTGACCCCAGGATCATGATGTCATTGGTCCTCTGAGTACAAAGGATGAACAATAAAAGACGAGACCATTTTCACAATCCCTCAGGCTTTCAATCTAGGAATCATCCTGAGTCCTTCACTACCTTTCATTCTCCCATGTCCAAGCTCTATCAATACAATCTTTGCAACATTTCTCAAATATGTTCCCTTCTGTTCCCTGACATTGTCACTACTCTAGTGCACACTATCCTACACCTAGTGTAGCACAGTGTAACAATTTTTATAAAAACACCTAGATATTGCAAAAGTTTCCTGGTGTATGTGTCTCCCTCAAGTCTTCTCCCATTCCAAGTTGTCCTCCTCTATTCAGCTATTAAAAACATTTTCCTACAATGCAGCAGATGTGACCACATTAGATTCTTCCCCTACTTAGTAAACTCCACTGGTTGCCTATTGCCTCTAAGAGTAAATACAAAATTCTGTTTGGAATTCAGAGTCCTTTATTACCTAGTCTCCTTCTATCTTTCCACCTTTCTCACAGATTGCTCCTCAATACATAATCTTTGATCTAGTTATTCCAGTTTCTTGGAATTCCACAAGTAAGACAACCTATCTCTCAGCTCTGGACCTATTCCCTTATTGTCCCTTATGTATGTAATGTTTTCCCCTCTTCTGACTACAAATCTCTGGCTTCCTCTAAGCCCTAACTAAAACCTCCCTTTTTAGGCAACCTTCTTGAGTTCTTCTTACATTCTTTTGTTAATTATTCCCTATTTATCTTATATATAGCTTGATTTGTACATATGTATCTATACAATGTCTTGGCCATTAGTGTTTAAGTCCCTCAAGAGCCACAACTATCTTTGTCCTCTTTTTGTGTCTCTAGAGCATAACATAATGCCTGGCAGAGACTAGGTGTTTAATAAATATTTATTGATTGCTTACTGATTGATTATAGCATTATAATAGCACTCTCATGACATTTAATCATTTTAAATGTGTTTCCAGTTATGAGATCTCAGGTGAACATAAGTAGATGTAGTTAGGACTATCTTGTTTCATTCATCTTGCTCAATTAGGTTCAACATACTGATATTCCTTTATGTTCCTTATTCTATCATCTCTCACAGCAGTTGATAAAATGACTCTCCATGGTTGAATCAAAGTATTAGGATATAAATTTGTACTCTGTAGGCTCATTAAAACTCCAGTAGCAAATAAGACAAAAGGGTGAAATCACCTCATCTCATGATTTTGATCCTCCCAGCTAAGGTTCTATAATATAAAAACTTTTCATATCACATAGTCTATAGATTATGAATTATTATGATGTTGATTTCTATTTAAAATTGTTCTTAAGTTTTATAAAAATTGTTATAGGCAGATGCTTATGGGCAATGGAATTTATTGTAATGATGCTTCAATTCTAATAGAGTTTATTGGTTGACTTCTCCAAAATGTATTGAAGTCTTTATTTATAGTATGAAAATTTGCCATCTGTCAGTTCACAAAGGATAGCAAGCTTATAAAATATATAATTCCAGTTCCAAGTCATACACCACTGTTAGGCATTCAGTAGATGCTATATTTTAACAGTTTTCAATGATTTAAGTGCATGATCTTCACTATTTCCTTGCATTATTTACACTAATGACTGAATCCAGGCTCAATAAGGAAAATTCTTTTTTTTTTATGATGTTTTTGTACTTTCTGGTCTTGAAATGCAATCATAAATTATTCTATTTCCACAAATCACTTTGTTTGATTCAGTCATTTGTTTGCTGTTTTTTTGTCTACTAAGTCCATCCAGATGTCATTCATGGCAGGCCTTTTGATTCCACTTCTGAATCTTAGGAGTTTTATAGGCACCATCTAGAGGGAAATCATTTTTTGGTTATATTAAAAAATGCAGTTCCATGTACCCCTTAACAGATTTTACTATTGTTTTGCAAACTAATGTCTACTTATTTCTAAAGTATTTTTGTAGATTTCAGATCTATGTGTCATTTGTTCTAATCTAATCTCTATCTATCAAGCCTTCTTTCTCATTTTTAGCACTGGAGTCTTCATTTTCTAGATCAGTCAGCATAATAGGCCCTATATTCTGTTAATATTGTACACATTTTTCTAAGAGGGCTTTATAGATCCATTAAGATTCATTTACAGTTTTGAAAGTATACATTTAGCCTGGTATTGTGTGATATTAATTGCATAAAATGTATTTTTCCCATTCAGCTTTGATTTCTAAAGACCAGTAAGTCCTTTAACATATTCAGGAATGGTTTACTCAACATTCTTTCCCTAGAGGAAAGTAAGGTATTTGTAGTTATTACTTTTATCTGATTGGTTGAAAGTTACCTCTTAATTAAAGCTTAAAACTTTGTCTTTACCTTTCCTTAGCATAAATTAGTAATTTCACATTTATCTAATCTAAAAAAAAGCATTCTTATATCACTGGAGATAATTTTTACAAAATTAAGGAATTGTTTCATTTGCTTTTTGCTGTAGCCATAGCTTGATAGCTTGATGTCATCTCTATGCATCATGAAATTAATACACTATTTTGATTAGACTCTTAATTTGGGAGCCATGCTTAGTAGAAATAACTGACCATGTATTCAAGACTAGGCAAAACTAAAATGGGTTTAAGTAGTCTCCCTTAAAAATTCTACATTTTATGGGAATGGTTCTTGACATTATGTTGAAGTAGTACATAGATCACTGAACTTGGGAGTAGGGAAGACTTGAGTTCTATTGCAGCCTTAGATATTTACCAGTTTTTTGACCACCAACAAGACATTTAAGTTCAGTTTCCTCAATTGTAAAATGCTTCCTTGGGTTGTTGAGAGGAATAAATAAGGTAATATTTGTAAAATGCTTACTGCAATGTCTGTCACAAAGTAGATGTCATATAAATACTAATTATTATTATGGAAATTTTTTCTATATATAAATCTAGTTGTCTTACCATATTTGGTTTTATTTTATATATTTGAAATATGTAAATAGTTAGCATTTTAATAAATCTAAGATCTGCAAAATGTTTTATTTACATGTGCTTTCTCTTTTGATAAACCATGAGAATGGATGTCACTCAAAACCTTTGGCAATAATCAACAAAGGCAGGACATATGACACTGTGCTTTTCAACAGCTTATTGGAAATGACTGAACTGATAATAAGTTGCTCTTCTTTTTGTGGGGGGTCATATTTTATTTCTCATGTAGAAAATGTTTTATATAAAATTTCTAAATACATAATTTGACTATGTTTGGAAGGGCTGTTGAAATACTCATTCTCTGATAATCGTTATTTGATGCCTTCTTTTTTAAAGGGTGGGGTAAGACTTTTAACTGCAAGGAAGATGATAAAATATCTTGCTAGTAATTCAAGCAATGCTAAGAAATATTGTAGTCAACAATTATTGCTCTCATCTGGACATACCACTTTTCAGTTTTGTAAGATAGTTAGAGTTTCAGTAACCTCCCTAGATGTACTTAATCCATCATTCATTATATTCTTTGTATCCAATATTTCTGCCTTTCATTTGATCCAGTTTGTCTTTTTGTTGTGTTCAACTTCCTGTAAACAGAAAGTAAATATGAAATTTTATATAACTTTTTCAGAAGTTCTAACTTTCTCTGTATGTCTTTACAGGCTTCTTAGTATCTGGATAGCACAGAAGACAGAATGCTATAGCTGGAGTCAGAAAGATTTCTGTTTAAATCTGATCTCAGATACTCATAATCTTGGAGATTCATTTAACTTTTGCCTGTCTCAGGTTCCTCATTTATAAAATGAGAATTATAAAAGCATAACATTTCCAAATTGTTATGAAAAAATAACATTTGTAAAGTTCTCTATAAATGTTTCCTATAACAATAATAATAATAATAATAATTATCCCATTGTAAAATTTCTGATTAATATTGAATTGTTTCTTTGTGTTTCTTTGATTCTTTATATTACCTTAAGCTTTTTTTTTTTTTTAATTTTACATTCAATTTTTGTTGAAGGGAATCTATATTGTCTGATGTATTTATTTTCCCAATTTCTTTCTGATTTTTTTGTGTGTGTCTGAGTGTGTGTGTGTGTGTATGGTCTCTAGGAAATTTGGTATTCAAGTGTTCTATTACATGAATAAGTTAAATATCAATATTACCTTCCTATGTCTTTCCACAGAACTTCAATAGCTCCACCAATTTCTTTCCCCTAGACTGTAAGCTGACAATTGACAGTTCACCTTTCTTACTATAAGCAGCACCATACTGCTATGTACATATCTTGAAATGTTTTCAGACTTTCTGTCAAATACTATGGGGAAATAAGGTCCTTTCAAAAGTTACTATAAAAACCAGCTTTCACAAATTATTCTGTTTTGTTATGATTAGTCTGTTTCTTGACATTTTTTTTAATGAGGACATTTCAGAATTTCAATTTGTATATTCATTCATTTTTAAAATTGAGACTTTTGTCATATATTTTATTTTAAGTTTTATTTTATTGAATATTTATGCTAAGCTTTTTCCTGTTAAAATTTTAGTGACTTTAATTTCATCTTTTTTGTCCAATTTAAGTTCAGGGATGAAGTTTTCTCCCTCTCTTTGTATAGAATTATCTTGTCCTGCTACATTATTGTATGTTTATACAACTGGCCTGAGCACAAGAGTTGTGCTGACAAAAAACCCTTAGAAATCTCTGAGAATAATTGTTCAGATCTCTTTACAACTTTGTTATGATATAGAATTGGCATAAAATGAAAATGCAGCTTCAGTCTATTTCATATATATATATATATATATATTTATATATATTCATGGTAATTGTATTTTGTTGTTTAGAACCACTGACACTAAAGTGGAGTAATTGGTATTTCTGATTTTTTTCTGATACACCCTGCCTTCTAATGGAATCAGAAAATGAAAACACAATGATTTCATGTTGGCATCCATGACAAGCTGACCATCATTCCAGTTTTAAATAAGATTAGTCTTCAACTCTATATCACCCTATCTATTTAATAGATTTTAGAAACAATTTCATCATATCATGTTCTAGACACTAGGCTAAGCATTGGAAGATTTCCTTTCAGGTCTTGACCAGCTACGGTAGGTAGAAGGCTCAGGCTACACAAAGTCCATTCTGTAGATCACTTTGATTGGGATTTGTTTGTTTTGCCATTACCGTATCTTCCCCTGTGACATAGACAATGGGTTTAAGTTTGAGGGGAATTATTACTATTGAGTATTACTTTATTGTTAGTATTACTACTTCTATTATCTTTCTTCTCCTATTCCTTATCAGTAGCAAGTATTTATAATCTTCTCTATTCCTTTTGATAAATAATTTTACCATAAGCAGTATTAGCTTTGTTAATGCCTATAGTAGACACAAATTTGTAATACTAGCAACTCACAAAGTAACCTATTTCCTATAATTTGAAACAGACTTCCAGTCAGTTTCCTTAAACACAATGCCATTTACTCTAGCATTGAACCTTCATTTGTCTGGGTGAACAATTGCTTTCAATTAGCTCTCCTATGGAACAGAAAAACCAAAATGCCTGAAGACATCCTCAGCTTGGCCTTATTCATTTTTCTGGTGCCTCATGTTTATTAATTAATTCTATTCTCTTTTTTTCCTTATTTTTTTTCTTTTTAAGCAAAGCAATTAGAATTAAGTGACTTGCCCAGGGTCACACAGCTATTAAGTGTAAAGTGTCTGAGGATGGATTTGAACTCAGGTCCTCCTGACTTCTGGGCTGGTGCTCTATCCGCTGGGCCAAGTAGTTACCCCAATACATATTCATGATAGGAAGATAGACCATAATGATCCAAAAGCAAAATGATCAGAGGAATGCAAGTAAAGGGAAAGTTTTCCTCTTTGGTTTATTTTTTTTTAATCATTTGTTTTTCAATGATGTCCTACTCTGGGTGATTCCATTTGTGTTGTTCTTGGTAGAGGTTCTGCAATAATTTGTCATTTCATTCCTCAGATCATTTTTTAGGTGGGGAAACTAAGGCAAATGGAGTTAAGTGACTTGTCCAGGGTCACACATCTAGTAAGTGTCTGAGGTCAGATTTGAATAGAAGACACATCTTCTTGATGTCAGGCCTAGCATTCTGTCCAGTGAGCCACATAGCCACCTTGTTCTGTTTAGTGGTTCTAATTAGTTTTCTGGTACTGAGGACATAATATGGAAGCATTTATGATCTCACTAGCTACTCTAATTTATATACAAACAGGAATAGTATGCTCTGAGAACCAGAACCTTGAAGGGCAACTGCAAGCAACCTACTGTGAAAAGTGACCAGATTTAAGACCTATCACAATAACATTGAAACTGAATTTTTCAAACAGAGAGTACAAAAACTCAATTTTCTTCCTGTCAGGAAATGCATGGCTAACATATTTTAGAAAAATATGAGAAAATTCATATAACAGAAGAGAGATTTAGATTAATATCATTTATTATAAAATCTGAGTTTTTCAAAAGGAATCATTTACATTTAGAGCTGGAAATTATCTCAGAAATCATCCGGTCCAACTGTTCATTATTTTTAGATGAAAAAACTAAATTTCATAAATAGGAAGACTTTGAGTTTTGTGTGTAGTCAAGGAGTTGGGCACCTCTCTTCTAATTTCTGTCTTCATGTCAGGGTCTTCTCCAGTCTTCAGAGGCCATCTCCAGACTTTATCTCCTCCTGTCACTTCCTGTGCCCTACTTAGAATCCCTTAGTTAAAATTTCTACCTTTTGTGCCTCTGTCTGCTGTGATACTTGACATATTACTTGGGTCACAAATTGAATTATGAAGAAGAGCACTGAGGAGTCTAATCATTTATCTTCCTCAATAGACTTCTCTCCAACTAGGGTTATTTTGCCTGAACTCATTTCTCAATGGCTAGAATATCCCCAGCTATTCATACTCTCTATTTTCCCACTGACTTTGAATCCATGACTATTGTCATATAAGTACAGTTTGCTATCCCCAACTGCCCACTATCTTTAATGGTTTAATTTGCATTTCTTTAATTATTAACATTTTAGAGCATTTTATATAGTCAATGACAACTTGGATTTATTTCTTTTAAAAATGCCGTTCCTATCTTTTTCACATTTATATATTGGGAAACAGCTCCCAAAGAAGCTTCTTAAGGAGTTAAGAGATGCTAAATAGTGAGATGGAAAATGACAACTCCCCAAGGTCATTTATCATAGCTCTAGAACTGGAAAAGTCCTCTTAGGATATCTATTTCAATCTCCTCATATTACTGATGAAGATAATGAATCTGAGAGAGGTGAAGTGACTTGGATTTAATCATAAATCTTGTTATTTTGTTCTTGGCAACACCCACGTTATTTGCTTAGATACTGAGCTTCACCTTTCCCCTTTTGTCTCTGTCTAATGGAACCAATTTCCCAAATTCTATAATTCAATACTTATTAGTGGGAAACCTATAGTTTAAAGAAAGAACAGATCTCTTTATTAAAGCTAAGCCCTCTATAAGTCTTTGATTACATCCTCTCCTCTCTTTCATGCCTTTATTCCAACAGCAATTTCTTTTCATCACCAATCTCTTCATTTTTATTGTACTGTTTCCCTCAACCTAGAAACAAACTTATGTTTCTGCTTTCTTTAAGGCAATAACAATATCAATAAATAACTCTGGCATCCTCCTCCTCTATGCTTGATGCCTCTATATCCCTCCTTCCTCCTCAACTTCTTATAATTTGGCTTCTGTCCATACCTCTCTACTGAAACTGCTCTTTATAACTTTTAACAACAAGATCAGTGGTCTCCTCTGTACTAATTATCTTGTATTGATTTGCGGCAGTTGAAAAGGGGAATGTTCCTTCCTTCTTGAACCTCTTTTCCCTTGGCTTCCGTGACATTGTACTCTCCAAGTCTATTTATTTGATTAGCCCTTTTCTTTAATTCTGATATTTCTATTAAAAGTACTTCCACCCTTCTGACTTCAGAAGATCAGCTAAAGTTTGACCTTCTACATAGGACCTTTTCTGATAATCCTTATTTTTTTTTAACACTTAAGTCCAAAATTATTTTATATGTATTTTTCTGTACTTGTGTACATAAAATACTATATCTGTACCCATATACATTTTCCCAAGTAGAATGGAAGATTCTCAGAATCAAAGACTGTTTTGTTTATGAATCTTCAATACACAGGGCCTGATACATAGAACAAACTTAATAAAAGCTTGTGGAATTGAATTGAAGTTTGTAGCTTTGGCTTTTTCTCTTTACCTTTCCTTTTCCCAAGTGCAAATATTCATTCAGTTACCTAGTCCTGTCATTTCTACCTCTAAAGTGGTTCTCATATATCCCCTCCTCTCTAGTGCCATGGCAATCACTCTAGTTCTGTCCCTCATTTCTTCTTAGCCCCATCATCTCCATCACTTGTAGATGTTTATACTATCTTCAGGCATTCCTTAAATCAAATAATCTTTCTTAAAATTGTCCAAATATTCCTAAAACATTTCTAGGATACTCTCACTTTCCACTGCCTATATAAGCTCCAGACTCTGGCATTCATCACAAACTGGATTTAAGTTACTTGACAGTACTTTCTCATTCTCTATTCTTAAAATAGTTTATGTTATGGACACACATTGAAGTAAAGTGTGTCCCTCTCCCTCTCCCATTCTTATCTTACTCTGCCATAGTCTTTGCATATTTCTACCCCATCCCTAAAATGTATTAGTCTTCCTTCTCTAATTTCACTCATTT
Organism: Sarcophilus harrisii; assembly: GCF_902635505.1. NCBI lineage: Eukaryota > Metazoa > Chordata > Mammalia > Dasyuromorphia > Dasyuridae > Sarcophilus > Sarcophilus harrisii. The sequence goes on from NC_045426.1 coordinate 459,017,137, forward strand.
TCATCTATGGGCATTTTTCTCTCCCCCTCCCCTCCCCCCCACAAGGCTCAATTCAAATGGAATCTTTTCCATGAAGTCTTCTTTCCATAGCCTTCTCCCAAACAGGTAAAACTGATTTTTCTCTCTTTGAATTTCTCATCACACTTTCCCCAGATGTTTCCTTCCATATCTCTTCATCTCTGTCTCTGTCTCTGTGTTTCTGTTTGCCTTGCTGTCTGTCTCTCCATGTCTCTCTTTCTGTCAGTTTTACATCAAAGGCATGATTTCATCTCTGCAGGAAACTATTGGTAAGGATGTGTCCAGACTCTCACAGACAATATATGGTAAAAGTGAGACTGTGATACAGTTCTTCCTGACCCTAGGACCAGCTCTCTATCCATTACACAATGTTATCTACATCTCATATTACTCCTAGGACTATTATTGTACCTATAACCATGGCAATGGTGATGACAACAATTACTAATACTATTGTTGCTGCTGGTGCTTGCTAGCATTTACATAGTGGTTGGAGATTTGCAAAGAACTTTACAAATTTTATCATTTTTTTTTATTCTTATAGCAACCTGAGAGATAGGTGCCATTCTTGAATCCACTTTGCAGATGAGGAAATTAAAATAGAGGGAGACTGACTTATCCAAGGTCATACAACTACTAAGTGTCCAAGATTAAGTTTGAGCTCAGGTTTTCCTGACTCCAAATACAGCTCTCTATTGACTAGACACTGTCATTACACTGTTATGTGTTCATTCTTTCCCCAAATATGCTGAAAAGTCCTTAAAAATAGGGCCTGTGTTGTATATATCTTTGCATTTTCAGTACTAGCACAATGCCTTACATATAGTCAGACTTTAATAAATTTTAAATATAACTGAATAATTGTCGACATTGACCATGGAGAATGTAAGGCATGTGACCAAGTACATTTCCAGGGAATTATATAGCACTTGGGTAAAGTAGGGTGGTATTTCTTCAGATGTCTCTATGTTTGTTCAGTCTGGTACTAACTGCTGGCTAACTGGTGAAAACAGCCGGGGGGAGCAATCAGTAGCTCCTTTGGAGGATCTCTATTCCTTAAGTGTCTGTGAATAAAATTCTCATCAAGTTCTTCTACTCAGGTGTCTGGATCAAAGGATACCTAAAATGGACCATGTATCACATTCGGCCTAGAGCCATGTAGCTGATCCATGGCACTGGATTGAATTTCTCCTCCCAGGAAGACAAATGATGACTAGTATTTACTGCTGATTCTCAAAGCATGGTCCAGAGAATCCCGGGGGGTCTCTGAAACCCCTTCAGAGAATCTACAAATTCAAAATTAGTTTTATTTCTTATATGGTAAATATCTGTAAATATAACCCACATAAACAAAAACTCTTTGGACAGATCTTCAATAACTTTTAATACTATAAAGATAAGAACAAAAGTTTGAAAACCACTGGTAAATACAATGATAGAATACCCAGAGTTTCTCTAATTTAGAGTTTACCTGGGATCAAACTGAATTGCCTTTGTACTTTCCTGGAATGATTGTGATCTAAAATAACATCTAGAAAGTAGCTAAAAGAGAATAGGGAAAAAGGTAGGAAGTATACCTCTAGGCATTTTCCTGGATCTATCCTAGTAAAGAATGGGTTTCTGTCAACAGCAAAGTGTAACTAAATGCCCATAATGAAGAAATTACACTCATTTGGGATTCTGTTTCAAAACAAAACTATTGAACTCTTATTCTTTCCTATATTTTCTACCCTCTGGGAAGAGACAGAGACTAAAAAAAATCTCCACTTGAGAATCAAATCCAGTTTATCAACAAACACATGAAGATGCTTCAATAAAATTTAGACAGAATCAAGAATGTTTAATGGCATAAAGGGATGTTTTCTCTATTTGTAAGCTCTAGCACTGAACTAACTATTCTAAAGTACATAATCAACATTGTTTTTTTGAGACAACTTTTGGTTTTTCCCATATATTTTGATTCCAACACTTATAGAGTCACTTGGATATTACTAATACTATCCCTAACCAGCGTGCTATCTTAGATAAGTCTCTGTTTTCCTAGGTGTTAACTTCCTTATATATATAAAATAAATGAATTAGCTCTAAAGGTCTACAATTTTATACTATTTTGTGAAACTAAAATCATGCTGTGTTTATAATAAAGTTTAGTGAACAATTTGGAAAACAGCAAATGACTTTTTAACATGGTACAAATCTGTTTTCACATAGTATAAAATCTAGTAGGTAATGATGATAAAGAAAGATTCTGGTTGAAAGATCATTTTGCAATGAGAATTGAAACAACTTTATGGATGCTAAAATCTAGGGAAAAAGTGAATAGAATGAGCAGATGTATAACAAATCAATTTTTTGTGGGCATTTAAAAGTCTTGTTGCATTTTTTGGCATATCTAGTTTAATTTTCAACTGGGAGATTAATAATGGAATCGGAGGAAGTAGTTAATTACCATTTTTACAAATTCTATTGATGTATTACATAAGCCATTTTTTCAAAGAAATGCTACAAAGTTTCAAAAATGATAATAGCAAATTGCATTTCTACCTCATTTAGCATTTCCTATGAGGATTTTCAAGTTCTTTTATTTGATTAAAAAATAGCATTTATTCCAAGGCTAATATGTCCACTTGACAGAGGAGGAAAACCCAAGAAGTGATTGAGTAATTTCCCTTAGCCCACGCCAAGCCTTAAAAATACATTTTCTAAGACAGTATCACTGCTGAATCCTTTTTAGCTGTTACTGTGTCCAACCCATTAAAGAAGAGTCTAGAATTTCCCCCACAATTTCCTCATATAAGTTGACTTTGTTAAAAGGAATTTTGTTTTCTGATAATTTGTCAGTTTCCATTATTGTCATAAGTTGAAATTGATTATATATAATGTTTGGGACATTAACACGAGTAATAATTTTATTTAAATTTTTATAATGAAATCTACAAAACTCTACAAATATATACCAAACAGTAAAAAGCAATAATAATGATGATAAGTGGGAAGAGAGGTGGCCATGTGCTTCTAAATTATCATGTACCTAAATGACAATATTATTAATAAAACCTTATCATCTGCCTAGAATAGATTGCTTTCATGAGAATAATGAGGGGAACCATTTGCTTATTATGCATCTAATGTCTCTTCATAATCAATAATGATGCTTTGTAATCCTGTTGCAATTTTTACATTCAAAGCATTTTCTAAATATTAACTAAATTTTTGATACTGTGATTTCTATTATAAATACTAAAATAATCTACTTAGAGAAAATCTTTGATTGGCTTATCACTTCAAATTTTGGAACATATTTTATTGGAAAAGGAGGGAATCATTACATATTTGACACAAACTATAGCAGATCTACATGGGGACATTATTTATTCTAGTTTGATGGATTATTAACTTCACCTCTATTAATGTACAAACAGTAATAAGTTTAGAATCATAATGAATAAAATGCATGATATAACGGCAAAAATATTGTACATTATCTCAGACTAGAAAAACTGATTTGTGAGTTTTCTTTCTACCTTCATCTAAATAAAGTCCTAGTCAACTCTTGGTTTTCAATATATGGCTTAGACATGTTGGAGATTACTTTCAACATACTTTTAAAATCCAGGCTGGATCATCCTTGCACACAATGGAACATATGGTCTTAAGATTAGAACTAGAAGAAACTTTAGAAGTCATCAATTGGAGAATGGTTGAACAAGTTATGATATGTGATTATCATGGAATCCTACTGTCTTAAAATAAATAATGAACTTGTTGATTTTAGAAAAACATGAATAAGCTTGCATGGAATAATTTATGTAAATGAGCAGAATCTTTTTTTTTTAAGTTTTACTTACTGTCTAGTACCTTTTTATTGCAAATGTAACCAAAAAGTCAACTTATAAGAACAAGTATTAAGACAAATTGGAAACAGAGAAGGAAAGACAACTAACTCTGAGAGTGCATAATATATCATATATATCCCTCTTCGATATTTTTTTAAATAACTTTTTATTGACAGAACCCATGCCAGGCTAATTTTTTACAATATTATCCCTTGCACTCCCTTCTGTTCCGATTTTTCCCCTCCCTCCCTCTACCCCCTCCCCCAGATGGCAAGTAGTTTTATACATGTTAAATAGGTTACAGTATATCTTAGATACAATATATGTATGTAGAACTGAATAGATCTCTTATTGCACAGGGAGAATTGGATTCAGAAGGTATAAATAACTCGGGAAGAAAAACAAAAATGCAAGCAGTCTACATTCAATTCCCAGTGTTCTTTCTTCGGGTGTAGCTGCTTCTGTCCATCCCTGATCAATTGAAACTGAGTTAGATCTTCTCTTTGTTGAAGAAATCCACTTCTATCAGAATACATCCTCATACAGTATAGTTGTTGAGGTATATAATGATCTCCTTGTTCTGTTCATTTCACTTAGCATCAGTTCATGTAAGTCAATGAACAGAATCTAGAAAACATTGTATATAGTAATAATAATATTGTTTGAAGAACAGTGAGCTACTAAGTCATTTTGACTATTATAAATAACCAAATTAACTGCAAAGAACATATAAAGGAAAGTGCTGTCTACACCTGGAGAAAAAACTGATAGAAGTAGGTATAGAATGAATTTGTGTATCTGTGTATAAGTGTGTGTATGTGTATATGTGTGTGTGTGTGTGTGTGTGTGTGTCTAAAGCAGCTATCTCTAAGGTGGAGAATGGATACAGAAGAAAAAAAAATTACATGACAACTTTATTATATATTTAAAAAGAATAACAAACTGTATATAATAGATCTATAGTTTCATGTGCAATTATCTGTTTAAAAAACTATACTGTTAAAGAGGAGTTTGTTTTATTTCATAAATTAAAATTTTAAAAAAGAATTCATTTTAAAAAAGTGTTAAACTCATAGCCCTTGGACAGCTGCTCTAGGAGTGTAGCTTGTACCAGATTAAAGTGTAATTGGGAAGAATTTAGTCAAAAAAATAAAAACATGATGTGACACACATAATGTTAATTTCTGGTTTTCTAAGTCGATATGTGACAACAAGAATTATTTCTATTTGAGTTTGACACCATGCAGTTTCTAGTCCCATTATTTCATTTTGTTGATGAGAGAATTTGGGTTCAGAGAAGTTAACTGACTTGCCTAAAATAACACAGTAAATGCCAGAGGTAAGGATTGAAACTAGGTCTTCTGATTTCAGATCCATAGATATTTCCACTATACCATGCTGTCTGAGCTGCCATCTCCCTGACTATCATTCTTTTTTCCTGACCTAAGCCAAATAGTATTAGGAATACAGAGCAGCAAAGGGAACTACATTAAAGATTTTACAATGAATAGTCTTTAGATCATCCACTCTTTTCTTTGACATTTAACCTTCCTTTATCACAAATAATCACAGTGAGCCTCCTATTATATTGAATTCTACATGGCCTTTAAACTAAGGGAGTTTTTCTCCTGACAGGAGTCTGATAATTAAATACATATTAAAAATCCATGCCTATGGACAACATCCTGTTTTTAAGACATCTTTAAAGAAACCTGCATTTTACCAGTGGGGTGTATTCTTAAGGAAGGAATTTTTATGCTTATCTTCTAGGAAATTTATAACTGTTTTTGAAGCCATCATCATAGTTTTATAACACAATATGATGAAATAATAGTACATATGTATGTGGCAGGGGAGGATGGGAAGCTCTGGCATTTCTTCCTTCCTATCAAGCTAATAATGCTCTGCATAGGATCTCGCAAAAGTATATAGAAGAGAGAATCTGTTAATATTTGTTCAAGGATGCTTCTTGATCTCCAAACAGGGGATTTCATCATGCAATTCACCCTCCAAGTATATTGCCTCTGCCAGCAGATTATACCACAGCCTAACTACTCCAGCTGTACTAAGCAGACCTTATAAAATGCAGTTACCGTCCGTGAATAGCTAAAGCTGGGAACAAGGCAACTATTTTAGTAAAAGCCCACAGTGCCAATTTGTTACAGAACAGTGATTGAAGATTGAATTTCAACCCTCCAGTGAAGTCATAACTGATCCAAGAACACTAAAGTTGAGCCCCATGACTGGTTGACCTATACAGTTTCACAAACAGCTGGAATGAACATGCCTACAGTTGAATTTAAGACTCCCATGGTTGTTTGACTTAAATGCCAACACAGCATAAGAAGACAAAAGAGACAGGTTATGAGCTGAAAGGTCCTTTAAAGGTCTCTTCCCTTTTGTATTTACAGAAGGCACCAGCTACAAGAATTTTTGTGAAAAGAGTAAAACCCTATGAAACATAATTTCCATGCAAGAGCAAGGCTCTGTACCTCTGTTAATTTGATTGAATGTACTTTATTTTTAAAACCTCTGAACATCCTACTGCTTAATGCTGAAGAGATAGTCAACTAATTTGAAAGTTTGGAGCAGCAAATATATCAATTTGTTCAGCCAAAATTTCAATGATATGAAAGTTGAAAACAAAGGTTTATTTTGAAGGAGTTGAAGCAATAGGATGGGAGGGCAGAGAACTGGACCTATAGGCAGGAAGAAGAGGTTCTCAAATCCTTGTTATTTTTCCTTGGGTTCAAGTCTGTGATTCCATTTTCTTGGCAAAGATACTGAAGTGGTTTGTCATTTCATTCTTTGGCTCATTATACATATGAGGAAACTGAGGCAAATTGAATTAAGTGACTTGCCCATGGTCACATAGCTAGTAGACATCTGAGGTCAGATTTGAATTCAGGATGATGATTTTTCCTGGCTCCAAGCCTGGAGCTCCATTTACTGTGCCAACTAGCTGCTCTCTCAAATCCTCCCTCTCACATTTATTGGCTATGTGGTCAAAAAAAAATGGCATGATCTCTCTGAGCCTTAGTTTACTACATCTTCCTTATTAGGATATTTTGAAACTCTAATAAAATAATGGATTGCAAAACATCAATTTTAATAATTGGCCCCATTTACCTCATTCTCCAGTGTTCAGACTTTAGCACCATGAAGGAAATTTTGGATATCCAAAATCAGATCCTCTGAATTGTATATAAATTTTGCAAGCACAACAGTTGTTTCTGTAATGAGGCACTCATTCACGTTGTTTTCTAATTGCTGAACATTTTTCTAAGCATATAACTACTGTGATTCTCCGAATTTTCAGGGTGTAATAGCAATCTCTTTAAAGGTTTTCCTTTGTAAAAAGCAGAAACTATGTTTCTCCAACCTTTTTTAAACATCACGCTAAAAGTTCAGAATCACTGGTATGGGGTGAATATGATTCAAGGGGAATGTTAATTATTGATGAATGGTTCTGGTGGGTTATTAATATCCCAAAGGGTTCAGCCTTAGGTGGAATCCTCTCAGGTTGCTATGCACCTCAAGTGAGAGGAACAGGATGAGGAGCTGTTAGAATGTGTTTCTTTTCTTGCCCTGAAGGCATGAAAGGCAAAGGAAGCAGGCTGGAATGGCATCTCTCTGCCTCTTATAGGCAAAAAAGTTTCCTTGCAAGCAGGAAGAGGGTAGCCTATAAAACTAGCATGGGATGAAATTGCATCTCTCTCTGATCCCCTGAAAGCTGGTAGAGATCAGCATAGTAGACCAAAATGCTCTTTGCCTTTCTGCTAGTTGGAAATTTAGGGAAGGAAGGTTTCTTAGAAATTACATCATTCAATATTCTCTCTCTCTCTCTCTTTTTTTTTTTTTTTTTTTTGCATACGAAGAAACTGAGGTCCAGAGATATTATATGATTTTCTAAAGTTTGTCTAAATTCTAAAGATTTGTCTAAAGACAAATCAGGGATTTGAATCCAGGTCCTTAATTCCGGGTTCTGTTTATAATTTCTATTACCACTTAAATCGAAGCATGTAGCATTTGCTTAGACATCTTATTGACATCTGTCCTCTACCAAAAATATTTGAGAAATGTGCTGTTCATCTAATTTAATTCAATGACAACCTCCAATGTTGCAGTGTCAGGGAAAATCACCAAATATAGCCTGAGTATGCTTGGTGCAAGCAGGTACATCACCTTGATCATCAGTTAAAAGCATTGTGTTTAGTTGCAAAATGATCTAATTAATGTGCATGTTTGGGTGTTTTTTTTTCTGAGAGCACAGTGTCAGATGATCTTTTTGAGTTAGAGGAAATTCCCAGATGACCAGATGCAGAATCTGACATCAGCCTTAGGGTCTTGGCTATCTTGCTGTAAATGACTATAAAAATATGTGTAGCATAAATTGAATGTACTAACTGATTCCACTCTGCTGTGATCACAATGAATATATGGCAAGCTATATTTTCATAATGTAATACTGACATTGCTGGGAACTTCTATGGCAACCAAAGATGTGGAATAACTACCTGAGCCCGGACTCCATTAGTCATGTCAAACAGTTTTAAATGGTAAGTAAATACAGTATAGAGATGCTAATATTATTCCAATAACTTCTTGACACAAAAGTCCCACATGCTACTTCCAAAATGTTATTTTGGTAGTGCATAATTGAGTTTTTTAAGACCTATTTCATTGGGGGTACTTCAGGTGGCATAAATGCTGCTATCTCTGCATTTGTCCTTTTCTATCTCTGGTTAAGTTAGTCAGTAGATTCAAGGTCATGAGGATGTAGATAAGGGTTCTTAATTTGAAATGCAAGAACTTTTTAAACTATTTTGATAAGTGGATCTCAAAATGATTGATTTCTTTTCCAATCCTATTTTATGTTATACATTTAAAAACATTATTCTGAGAAGGGGTCCAAGGCTCTAACCAGATTGTCAGAGGAGTTCAAAATACACAAAAAGGTTAAGAAATTCTGAAGTAAACCCTTTACAGCTATATACAACCATTTAGGGAAGGAGTAGCCTGGTTCTCTGCAGCTTTGACATGCTTTAATATGTTATTCAAACTGAATTTACATGGCACAATGGAAATATCAGAATTTTCAAGTGATTACTCAGAGTAGTTTTTATTATATTTCTTGCATTTCTTATCTTTTTTCTAGAATTCCTCAGCTTTTCCCTGTTGCCTCTATAGGACTAAAAAGTGTCAACTTCATGCTTTATAATGAAAAATTAAGCTACTTATTATTCTGAAAATGATCTTGCTATCAAATTTTAGATCTTTTTTTCAAACGATAGTGTAAGCGTCTTGTCAATAGGATTTGTGTTTGTGACAATATGTGTATTTGTATCTAAAGAGTCAAGCATAGTGTCTGATTCATGATAAATACTTAATAAGAGTTCTGTTTGATTCACTGATTTTAATACTTAAAAAACCTGGAGTTTCATTAGTGTGGAAACTCCTTCCACTGATGCAGATCACAATTCTTACCAACATTGGCAGATGGTTCTCATGAGTTTTTATACCCTCTGCCCCCCTAAAAAGAATTTCATCACCCAACACTGGCCTGGCAATAAGCTTTCATGAATACAGCAAGACTGGACATCAGACCACAGGATGAGTGTCATTCGCTACGATCTTGAAACCTTTCTAGAATTGTGGGATCTTGCCAGAGTTTGTACTTAGTAGGCATAGCCTTCAAGAACACAGGGTCACCTTTGCATCATGATGAAGCAAGAGCATAGCATTTTAATGGAGTTATTATGATTAAGAATATTCCCTTGTCATTTCTGATTTTTCATTCTTTATGATATCCATTTCAATTAGCTGATAGGTTAGCCAAAGGAGAGACCAATAGTTAGGAAAGTATTGTACCATCATTGCCAATATTGGTAAAAATACATAGATTACATTACACATAGGAGATAAGAACTGGATCTGTTATTCCACAGGTAAAGAAAACTCCTCAGGTAAAGAATCTGCCTCTTCCAATGTAGGCCAGCATTTTCTAATCTTAGAATGGAATGGAATAAACATTTATTAAACACCTACTATTTGATTATCATTATGCTAAATACTTTAAGTATTACTTTTTTTTGATCCTCACAATAATTCTGGGAGGTAAGTGCTATTATTACCCAATTTTTATAGTTGAAGAAATGAGACAGATCAATTTGACTTGTTTAGGTTAGTAAGTGTCTGCAGGTAGATTTGAATTCATGTTTTGAATTCATCCACAGAACCACCTATCAAAAAGTTAAATGAATTGACCAGAATTATACAACAGCTGTCAGATGGGACATTTGAACTCAAGTAATCCTGAATATGAGGTCAGTTCTATATTCACTCTGCAAAGTTTCCCCAAGTTGATATATATGCTTATACATATATATGCATATTCATATAGTATGTTTACATAATTTTTATAATAAAAATTATATTATAGTATATAATCATGGGTATAGAAGGCAAGGCTATAGTGATTTTAATCTTTTATGCTTATATTCTAAAAAAGATGATTCAACAAAATAAGACAATCAAGACATTATCTTTCACAGTCATAAATATGAATTAATTGACCCCAATTTTCTTCCTTTATGTTTTTTCTTCTGAAGAAGCAAAGATAGAATTGTTTTCAAAGTTTTTGCAAGAGTAAGTATTTAAGGGGGAAGCTACATTTCTGTAATTAGGAAAGACTATGAATAAAGTGGGCCTGGGTTAAATTTTAGGGACTGGGAATGATTTTTGGATGAAAGAAGAGTAATGACTTGAAAGAGAAAGAATGAGAAGATAATTTTGATCTTGGAGGTTCAAGAACAGCATTAATACAATAATGGTTCTGATCATTCATTTCTGTAATTTCATGACAAAAATAGTAATGAGTATCCATGGAAAGATACTCTCCAAAGTGTTACTGAATTCTCATATTTTTTAGTGTGAAGCATTTCACTATTTTCTTCCTCTGTCCCTGCCACCATTTTCCCCCCTTTTATAATGACCTCTCCTTGGTAACCCCTATTTATTTACCAGCATGACAATAACCCTATTACCAACTTTAGCTGGCTCTACTCTTGCCATCGATGAATCCAGCAATTTTCTCTTTTTACCTTTACATTCAAGTCATAGTCTATTAGCTATGTTGCAGCCTTTGAGAATACAGTGCCCTGAGGGGAAAAGTAATATTTCTTAGTGAAATGCCATTTATCCCAGCAGCCTTCTCTGAGCCAGAGCTTCTCTCTGCAATTCTTTTTTTGAAATAAAAGATCCAGCTGGCAACTAAAAGTATACATACTTGTCAATAGCATTAACTAAGGATTTCATCATGACGTGCTAAAGGGAAAAAGTGGGAGACCTGGCACTGGACAAAGAAATAGCAGATTTCCTTTTCACAACACATAGTACCACTCAGAGGAACAAGGACAAGGGTTTAATGAGAGCTGGATGCTTCTCTGATAAATGAATGGTAACTTTAAATCATAAAACAGAGAGTCCAGAAAGTGTTTAAATGGGCTACATTTAATTTGATCTATATCATGGAACATGCAGGTCAATTCTAAACATGTATTTACAACTGAAGCCTATATGACACTGCAATAGTTTTTCAGATAAATTCTATGATGTTATTAGGGTACACCTACACTGAGATGGAGAATTTATTAAGGAACTGACAAGTGACTATTAACAAGGCCAGGACCAAAAGGGAGATGAATCTTAAATATCTCTTGAGATTTAGAATATTACATCAAAGATGGAAGACTATCTGATCTTATACTTGCTTTGCATTCATTCAGTAATTGAGTACAATCTGCTCTATGTTATTTCATCTATGTGCACCTTAGCTGGCTACAAGCTTCTTTACCAAACAAGGAAGAAAACAAATTCAAAGGAAAGTTTATAATTATGGTATCACTATCTAATAGTTAATATTTAACACCAGGAAATCATCAATAATGTTGAATTAGCGAACTTCTCTCCATCTTTGCTGTTTCTCTCTCTTTATCTCTCTCTTTTCTCCTTTTTCTCTCTTTTTTCTCCTTCCTCTCTTCCTTCTTTCTCTCCCTTTCTATATAAGTCTGCAGCTTCTTTGCAGAGAAAGTCAAATTATCTAAAAACAATAGTCCAATTTCATGAAATTCCAACTAGTGTTTCTAGTTGAGATGTTATTCAAAATTAGGGAGTATCAGAAATGAAATACAGTTGAAGAGCAATCTATGGTATCAAGGTTAGCTTTGGAAAGATTGGCCTGCTGCCTCATATGACCTCTCAGCTGAAGCAGGTGATAAGGAAGGTGACTTGCCTGCATTGGTTCATTTTATGATAATAAACGCTTATCGGATGTGAACTAGACTGAAGTCATAAACTCATTTTGGAAAGGTCAAGAAACAACTGCTCAATGGTAATAGCTTTCAGTCATATCTGACTTATGGAGGCCAGGGTTGAAATGTCAGAAGTTGACAAGTCAAAGATGCCATATTCCATTATCTAACCAGGAAAATTTCACTCATCTCTCTCCCATTTTAAAGAAACTCTCTTCTTCTTTTTTTCTCCCTCCTAACAATTTCCAAGCAAAAATGTAAATCATATCTGAAGTCATATACTTATTTAAAAACAGATAATTTCTTCTAAATTGTGTCCTAATTCTAGCATGTAAAATTTTAAACTAAAATCTTCATAGTCACAGTCATTCTTTTTATTTTTTTAAATCATTAATTTCACTTGGTTTGAAATATTTAAATTTCAGTCCCATGTTATCTTTTTTTCTTAAGATTTTCCTTTTCCAGGAGAGATTATAAGAGTTAAAAGAATTATTTGTAGGATTTGTGTGGCATTAAAACTTGAGTTAGGGCAGATCATTTATAATTATATGCTATAATGAGTACCTATCCTCCTAGGACTCATTTCCCCCCAAGTAAATGAAGCATCTTATAGAAACCCAAACTGGTATCTTTTTCTCTCTTTCCTCTATTACTAGTGTAGTGCCCAGAATGTGTCAAATTTATCCTATTAAATGATCTAATTACTCAAAAAGTTTCTAACTCAAACTTTCTAACTATTTGATCAGTCTGAAAGTAGAATGCATTGCTTTGGGAGACAATCAGCTCTTTCACTTGAGGTCTTTATTAAAAAAAAAAAAAAAAAGACAATATCCTGGGAACATGTTACTAGGAATTCCTGTTTAGAAATATACCAGATTAGATATTCTCTGATATCCTTCCCATCTCTTGCATGCTTTTATTCTGTGACTTTTTATATGTATGTTTGTCTGTATGTATGTATACACATATACATATTTTTAATCCATAGCCACATCATTTCAAATATTGAAGGAAAAATTAAAATAATTTCCTCTAAATATAGGGCAAAAAAAGACTCATGATATTTACAAAAATATAAGTACCTTAATAGCAGATACTGGTTTTTTTTGTTGGTAGTAATGTTTGTTTTTTATTTGTATACACAATGCCTGTCATAATGTAGTGCAGGTAAAAGTTGCTTAACAAATGCTTATGTAATTGAATTGAATACTATTGTATTAAATATGTTAAATATATTTGTTTGTGTATATATATATATATATATACATATACATATATACAGATATGACTTAAAGAACTGGTTAATGAATGTCTAGGAAATCAAGTGATGATTTCAAAGTGATAGGGTGTGCCAAAGCAACCTTAATTTCTTTTTATAAAAAAAGATTTACTTATCTGCAAGAATAAGAGAGTTTATATTTTGGCATAATATTTAAGAAATTCTCATGAGTTTCTTAGAGATTTATGTATTAAATACTGAATTAGTAAAATGGAAGGACCTCTACCCAAAAACCCTCAAAACTCTAGTCTTTAATGGTTTCATGTAAGATTAAAAGAAATGTTCAGAAGAGTATCCCTGGGGGTCTATTTACCCTATAACATGTGTTCATGTGTTTTATTATCAATGCAGATAAAGACATAGATGGCATGTGTATCAAATTTGCATATGACCTTCAGATAGAAAAAATAAGCTAACTAGTTCATCAGGTGACAGGCTCAAAAATATTTTGATTTATCCAAGAATAAAAGAGTAATTATTATGGCATTTTCTATCCTAATCAGAAGATATACATGTGCTTATTCTCCTGGGTACCATATTTTAGGAAAAACATTGATACCCTGAAGTGTGTCAAGATGAGAACAACTGGAATTGTGAAAGACCTTATGTTCCTGTACTATGAGGACTGTTGAAAAGAACTGGAGATGTTTAGCCTAGAAAAGACTCAGTGGAGAGGTATTGTATTATCTTTATTCATTTGAAAAGCTGAAATGAAGAAAAGAACATAGACTTGTATTATTTGATCTCTGAATGCCACACTAGGAGCTATGAGTAGAGCTATAAAGAGGAAAATTTAGAAACAATGTGTAGAAAAAGCTGCTCACAATTAAAATGATAAAAAAAGGAACAGACTGCTTTGGGGGTTGATTCTTCTAACTGCTCTTCAAGCAAATATTAGAAGGTAGGGGATGTTGTAAATTAGTTTTTCAGGAATGTAATGCACTATATGGCCTTGCTAGTCCTTTATAATTGAGAATCTGTAAGGAATTAGTAGAATTAATTAAATAAAATGAACTAATTTTCTTCAATAAAAGAATAGTCAGAGTTGAATTATTTCCACAAACTTTTTATAACATTATCACACTAATAAGATTCTACTCTTCTACTTACTCTCTTTCTTCCTGACCTTTTAAAATTTCAAAATATTCTGCTGTTAGTAGCCTGATCCTTGTATCATCATTTTGTGACTTTACTGGATTGAGGAATTAATATCAATTTAATTTATTAAATGCTTACTATAATCTAAGACATGTCTCTTCACTGTAGCTCTAAAGTTGCCAAACTCTGTCCATTCTGCCTCCACAATTTCTTCTTCCTTCATCTTTTCACTCCTACTGTTACCATTCATATTTAAGCCCTCATCACCTCTTGCCTGGGGTATTTTATTAGCCCCTAACTGGCCTCCTTAACTAAAATCCTTCCCCTCTGCAGTCCAGTTTTACATAGTGAAGAGCACTAGGGTATGCTTATTAATGCAATCTTTGACTGTTACTTTTGGCTCCCAAACTTTAAATGATCCCCTATCTTTTTCTGAACATAAAAATATAAACATCTTGTTTCAACATTCAAGGTGCCCCACAATTTCTTTTCAATGTACCTTACGAGGCTGACTGTATATTGTTTTGTATAGTCAAACAGTACTACTTACTATTCCCAAATCTTGCCCTGTCTTTCCCATCTTAGAAACTTGGTGCCTGCTATTTCCTATGCCCAGAATTTTCTTTCCTCTCATCTACTGAAATCTAGTATTTACTTCAAAAAATAGTTTCTGCTTCATTAACATCACCTTCACCGCTCTCTCCCTTTAGATATTTCCTTTCCTCTTGAATCTCTTATATTACTTTACTTGAACCTGCCTACCTATTTAGAATATGATAACTTATCTATAAGACATGCATGTCTTAACTTACATACTCATAAGTTCCTTGGCAACACAGCCTACACACTATATGATATAAAGGAAAATTTTGGCAGCAGACAACTAGTGCTCAAATACCAGAACACACACTATCTATGTGGTCCTTGACAAATCACTCTAAGTTCTCCCAATTTCATTTTCTCATCAGTAGAAATGGGAATGTTTGTATTCCCTACCCCAAAGGAGTATAAAATACTTTGTAAACCCTAAAACTTTTTATAAATAAATTATTGGAGTTCATATTTCATGTTTTTAATCATTTCATATTTTTATCCTTTATAACAGCACATAATAAATACTTCATACTTGTTGAATTCATGTGGTTTTCTACTGTCCTTTTCAACCACTTAGAATTTAGTAAGGAAAAAGGGACAAAGAAGCAAGGCAGTTTGATGCGAGTTGTTTCAGTGATACTAAGTGCTATAATATTCCTGGAGCTACATTCTGTAAACCAACTTAAAATGCCAAGGAAAAGGAGCAAGTAGAGTCTAGTCCTGTTTAGCTAGAAAAACTCAGAACTTGAATACTAAAAATGCTATATGAAAATGATTTTGACGTTCTAAATTTATTATAGGAAGACAGACAGATGAACAGACAAATTGCTCTTTTCTTAGGCAGGATTATAGGTTATGTCAAGAGAGAGAAAATTCTTTAAAGTAGCCAGAATAAACTTTATTATTTTCTACAAGGTGTTCACGAGAACTCTGGTGTTCTTATAACACATTCGACAAGTATTTATTCAATAAATACTTATATATACCCACTATGTGCTAGGTACTGTGCTATGGGCTAGAACTACAGAGGTAAAAATCTAATATTCCCTGTATAATGTATCAGGGAAAATAGCACTCAGAATGTCACTATTTTCAGGAAGAACTGGTGTTAGGTTAGCCTCTTTATCCATGAGGATTACAGAAAAAAAATTCAGTAAGAACCTTGATTTCATATTGATATCAAGTTATCAGTGCCTGTGAAGAGAGCTGGACAAGGGTGTTTGAGAGGAGAAACAGAAATGAGAGAATAGAAAAAGCAGAGTGAAAGTATTTTAGTGCTGTGATGATCAGATGAATACAAATTTCCCATAATTATCATGCATAAAATGGGGTTGTGTGAAGTAGGACAGCAATCCTCTAAATCCTCTATGTTTCATTAGCCCTTTGGACACTAGAGTACTGACCCCTTTTACACTTATTTGTATCTCTGGAGAAGGATCTCCTCTCCTCCATTAGTTAATCCATCCTGGAATAGCATGTTCTTGATCCTTCATTGTAAAATTTCCTATTAGTTCCAACTGCATCTTCTCCATATCCCAGGAAAATTTATTCCAGAGCAATCATAATATATAAATTCCATCAATAACTTTCAAGTAAAAAATGTTTTGTAGCCAAGTTAATTTAAAATAAATTAACATATATAGAACGATTGTTAAAACAGAGGTACAATGGACATACTGTTATTATTTTGAGAGGTTAAAGTTTAGTTGATTTCTAGTCAGATTTTTGCTAATATTGAAATTATAGTCCCCAAATGTATTTCTTATTCTTCCAAAGGGTTTAGATGGTGAAAGGATGAAATGAATAGTCAGACATTCCCCCAAATGACTTTATATTCACTGATAGGTTATTTTTCACCTTAAGCTTGAGTGAACATCTTCCCACAGGTAGTGATCATGTCTCCTTTACTAAAGCCCCCACTCCAGTAACTTATCAAAGTATGGAGGTGACCCAGAGTTAATAAAATCAACTGACATCTGTAATAGGAGAATGCCCACTGTGGTTTTCTCACTGTGTAGTCACGCTTCACTTGGCCTGATTAAGAAAAGGAGCAATAATATTAAGGTAAATTTTCTTAGGATTTCATGGATAAAAGCATTAACTAGAAAAGTTCAATTTGTTTTCCATGGAAAGGGCCTAAGAAAATGATGCAGAGAAGGGTGTTTTCCCCAACTGAAGTGGCCATTTTTTTTCCTTTACTTAAACCATTCATGAAAATGTGTAAACCTCTAGGATATTAAAGAAATTAGCATGGCTTCAAACTCTGGAGGAAATCTAGTCAAACCCTTTCCTATTCTCTTTCCTTTGGGCTTAATTTGTAAGCTAAAAGACCAAGAATGATGAATATTTTAGTAATGGGCTTTTTAACTGGCCTTTTCTAAACAGAGCTGTCCTATTAGTATAGAAAATTATCTACATTGTAGTATAAAATGGAAACTGCATTTATAAAAAGAAAGCACATGTGTTTTCCATTGATTTTGACATTAGTATTCTTAAGTATTACTCTAAGTAACATTTAAATTAGACCCATGAAATGTTATTTTAAAGATTCAAGTTGTTCAGTTATGACCAAACAATTTAAAAGCTAGCTACCTATTTCATGCTGGAATCCTGAAATATCAAGGACTCGCAAGGCATATTTTCAGTCATCTAGCTGCCTAACAGAAAGAGAACTCATAGGCACTTTGGGGTCCCTCAGTAAGCAAGAACCTGGACAAAGAAGGGGCAAAGAGAGACCAGGAGTGGTTAATTTAACTTGAAGTCAAGGGATCAGAAATTTAGACCTGAGGGAAACCTTACAGGGCATTTAGTTCAATTTCCTCATTTTGCAGATGAAGAAACTGAGGTCCAGAGAAGAAAAGTGATTTGCCAAATTTACTGAAATTTTTAAAGGTTTGTAAGTAGCAGTGACCCCAGGTCCTTCCAGTTCAAATTCAGCCTGTCTTTCATTGAACCAAGGTAAATGTTGAGAAAAAATGTAATCCAAAAATTCAGACAAACAAATAAATATATATTCACTTCTCCAGGAATAAATAGAAACTTCAAAACACAATTTTCCTATTTTTGCCATAAAAAGTGTTGAATATTTTGCATTTTGTGACTACAGAGCACTCTATAAATGTCAGTTGTTATTATTTTCTTTTCAGGGATAGAATTTTGAATCTTCATGAACCTATATGAGCTTCTTATTATCTTTTTAAAAGGAAAATAAGAGTGCATTGAAGTGGCTCTAGAAGATCAGTCACCCTGATCACTTAGCAGCCATCAACATCATCCAGCAACAAGCAAAAAGATTATGAATCAGTGAAAGCTTAGATAATAATTAGAATTTTCTAACAACAAATTATTTTTAAATTTAGTTATATAATTGTTTATTTAGACATAATATAATTGCACACACCTATATACGAACAAGTGTGAGTCTCTTTATTGCAGCATATTCTCATATGTTTTATTACAATGGTCTGAAACAAAGCCTGAATATCTCCATGATAGACCTGTATACTATTTCATGTAAAATATTATGATTATTTTCCCCTCCCCCTTCTATTTCTTAAGACTAAAACACTTTACCCAAAAAAGGCAGTGTTGGGATATATTTGGAGTCTAAAGGCCTGAATTCTAATTCTGGCTCTGACATGTCCTAACTATATAATAATGTATAGGTCACTTAATCTCTCTGAATTTCAGTTTACTAAGTCCTTCTTTGTGGCAAGTTTGACAACTTTTTTCATGATATCACTTTAATAATGCTTGTGTGAATTTTCTCTGGCTATATGAATCTTGTGATAAAGTATGAATTCTTGTAGTGCTCTGAATTTCACCATTCTAATACATTAAAGATAATTAATTGATTGAGGGTCAATATTTACACCTGCTCTACATCCTTGTACTTGACCATCAGAAAAGAAGTATAATATTAAAGGTGACACACAGTGAAAGGACCAGGGCAGAGTAGTTAGAAAGAAGATGGCTGGATATAAAATTCCCCTCAGTTCCCTATAGGGAATCTTGTACAACTATATAGTTTTACAAGGAGCCATGTGTTTCAAGGAATTGTATGAATCTGGGCTTGAAGGCAGATAGACACAGTAGCTAAATAGTAATGATTTCCTGAGTTGAGATGGAAGTGCAGAAATACTATTCAGTAGAAGAGCAAAGGCAAAGGAAGGGAAAAATTTCTAGATTGAATATAGGAATTCTTTGACTAAGCAGCAAAAAATAGCATTATAATGTAGAATAATAATTTTGATACTTGGAGGTCATTGTCATTGGTACTTGGAGGTCTGACAACCATACATGTTCAAGAATAGAGGGAATGGATGTGACACTTCAATAATCCTGAATGATTTCACCCCAGAATTTTCTCATTTAGAGTAGTACTACCAGGAGGAATGTAGATATCTTTGTCATGTAGGCTTATTGTAAAGCTGAGTTGCTTATTTAATAACTTGGAACTCCTTTTTTTGGGGAAGGCGGAGAGGTAAAACTTAGTGGGCACAGGTGTCTATATTTTGGGAGGATCATGTTAAGCAAGACTTGTCCTTTACTTAATATAGTGTTAGCCCGAATACTTACATGATATGAGGACTGAGAATCTGTTCCTTTGCTTTCGCTTTTGTTTTCTGGCTTGTTTACTTTTTATATGTATAGAACTTAGAAATAAGCCTAATTCTGAAATTCCCCGGTACAACTGAACTGAGAAGTTCTCAAAGTTGAATCCAGTGAAAAGTTGAATCTAGTTTAGGCAAACTCAGGGCTTTATTTCTGAATCATTAAATAGCAAAGATCAAATAATGGGCACATAATACAAAGTTATTCAAGAAATATAGAAAAAATACTAACTTTGCTTTGAAGTAGTATTACTTTTTATTTTTTGCATCTTCAATTATTAGATGATAGAGAGAGCCTTATTTGAGTCAATGCCCTACCCTCCTATGTCATAGACAAAATGAATAATTTACCTAAAATAAAGCACAATGTCTTTCTTAAACTATGTATCTTCCCTTGGTGCTTAACAAATCCTCATGAATTGAGTTGGAATTTAATTGAATACCTAAGATACTTGACTTATTTGAAGTTCTATAGAGACAATATCAAGCTATTCAAAATCTATTTGATTGATCAATTAGAATTGTATTGTTTCTTTTTAAACATAATAAAAATAATTCCTTTAAAAATGAGATCTCACTTGTCTGTCTTGTTTGGGTAAATCAATTGTCGTTTCTTCTTAAGCCTTGGACATTGACAATATAAATGGTGTTATGTGTCCTAGGCTCAGTTGACTGGGCCTTCCCAAAACTACTCTACTTTCCCTGTATGGTGTCACTCATCAGATAATAGAATATTCATTTTTTATAAGAAACCATATGTCACTTTGGCATAAATCCCAGTGCTCAATATTTAGACCTTCTGACTGCTTGCTGGCTACTCTGACACACATCTGTCAACACCACTGTGACAGCATGCTAAGTGTGTGTCAAACACTACACATCAAAAACCCATTTTTATTTCTCATTATTTTCCCACTCTCCCTCCCCCCTCATAAATTTGACTGAAAGGAAAACAAAGATGAAATATCTTAAATCAAAAAGCAACACAATGATTGTCACTGTTTGTTTGTTTGCTTTTTAAACTGGGGTGGAGAGAAATAGATCTACATGAAGCTACCAAAATAGAAGATATCACAAGAGCCAATACAAAAATGGAATTCCCCAAGGTGAGAAAAAATTATTTCTTCACAACCATATTTGCCAGAAACCAGTTCTATACCAAGGAAAGTCTATCCAAAGTTATACTTTCATCATCAATCATTCAGCAAGTACTCATTAAGTGCTCACTCTGTACCCAACCCTGTCAGATACTAAGACAACAAGCTGTTATAATGACTAGAGAACCCAGCACTTATAGTCTTAAAGAGGAGAGTTCAAATCCCTCCTTAGGCATTTACTATCTGTATAACTTTGTTCAGATCTTTTAACCTCCTTCAGACTCAATTTCCTCATATGGAAAGTTGGGGCAATAATAGTATTTACTAAAAAGTAAATTTTTGTAAGGATCAAATGATTTAAGGTACATATATGAATATATATAGGCATATATATGAATATGGATATATATTAAATATGGATATGATATATGGATATACGGATAAACATCCATATATGAATAGAGATATATTTAAATATATGTAGGAATATGGATATATTAAAGTTCTCCATTTTGAAGATATAAGTACAAAGAAACAAAATAATTTCTACTCACAATGAACTTGAATGCCAATGGGTAAAATATAAACAAAATGTAAAGTTAAAAAAGACATGTAAGTATATACATCTAATATGTATATATAGGGATTTGCATAAGTATATATGAAAATAGACAAATAGATGGTAATTTGGGAGGGAGAGCACTAACTACTAAGGAGGCAAAGAAAGGATTCATACAAAAATGATACCTGAATTGTATGTTAAATAAAGAGAAAAAAATCTATGTGGAAGTGGCAAGAAGAAATGTGGCCTAAGGAAATAGCACCAAACATAGCCATTCATAGAACATCTATTTAGTGCTTATTATACACTAAGCACTCCACTAAATGGAGCACTCCACTACAAGTAAGCAAGATAATTTCTATTCTCATTGAGCTTATGTTTTAATAAAGACAAAACATGAATGAGGGCTCCTAAAGCAGGGAAGTTATAGGGAAGGACAGAAGATAAATGAAGAAGCAAAATTCTGGAGACATTGAAAATGGAAATTTAGGCCAGGAAATTACCAACCAGGAGAGCAAGGACCCAGGACATGCACACATCTCCAAGGGGAAAATGGTAGCAGTAAGGTGATGGAGCAGTTCAAAAAGTGAATTGAGCTGGGATTGGAGTTTTTAGGATATTCATAATTTTTATTCAGTATTCACAATATATGATATTACTATCAATGCTACACAATGTTTGAAAGTTGTCTATAATGGGAAAATCAAGTAAGGAATTTCAAAACCCAAGAAAAATGTTTACTCCTTAAATTAACAAGAATTTTGTAGAAATAATTACTCATCAAATCAAAATTCGTGGCAGCATAGCATAATTGTTAAAGTCAGGAATCAGGAAAATTTGAATTCAAATCCTATCTCAGACACTTATAAGGAATCCAAAAGGCACAATGAAAGAAAGCAACACGTAGAGTCAGGAAGTCCTGAGTTCTAATCCAGTTGCAGACACTTACTAGCTGTGTATCTCTCTGAATTTAGCTTTCCTCATATGTAAAATAGGAATAATAAGTGTCTATATAGTAGGTAAGTTGTAAGGCTAAAATGAGATATTATTTGCAAAGTGCTTTGCAATTCTTAAAGTATATAAATGCTAGAGATTGGCACTTGTGTGTCACTAAGTCACTTAATTTAGTCTCAGTTTTCTCAATTGTAAAAAATCAGACCCAATGTCCCTTAAAGTTCCTTCCATCCTTAAGATATTTTTGGCTTTCTGTTGTTACTTTGTTTAGAGAAAAAAAAATTATAGGTCAATCTGGAATAAAATGTGCTTTTTAAAAGTACATATTCACAGATCAGACACAATCAGCGTTTATGGAAGCTCCCTCAGGATTTCCTTCCCTATTGCTTTTTCTTGCAGTGAGATACCTGCTTCTGGCTAAGCTAAGCAATCAGTCTTTTTAACAGAGAGACTCTAGACTCTGGAGATGGTGCATTGTAATCACAGTTGCCATCACTACTAGAAGAGGCTCAAAAAATGAGACACTGTCATTGAGGCTGAGAAGCACTTGTCTAAGACTGTGTCAAGAAGAGATAAACATTCACTATAGAGCAGAATGGCCTTAGAAGTCTAGTGTCAAGAAAGAATGCCTTTAATAAAACTACTTGATCTAGGTTATTCAGAAAAAGAGTTGACTTTAAAAGGCATCAACTCTACTTCCCAGGTGACAGGCCCTAGATGTACTTTTTCAAACATAATTTATTTTTCTCAGATTTCTAAAGAATTCCTAATCAGCTCTAAGGTGCTATTTTTTAAATGCTCCAAGGAATTGAGGATTGATTGAGGGACTGTAAGGTTAAGGATATGAATACCAAATAGAAGAAAAATTATTTAGGGTATTACTAAGGATCATGAGATGCAATTAGGTAGACATAACAAAGAATAATGAGATCCAATTAAGGAAGTAAAAGTTAGGCTAACTACATTGAAAATCTTCCTAAGTTTTAAAGTTAAAAACTGATCACTTTTGCCATTTGAACATGCATTGTACATGACATTATATTAAGTTTTCTACTGATTAATTCCTTACCGGAAAGCACCAAAGAAGGGACATAGTAAGTTATCCAAGATTAATGAGTGTGATCGGTCAGTATTTTGTTTTTATGTAAAGCTATCATGTCCATCATATCATCTAGTTCAAGACAAGAAGAATTATATTCTTTAGACTACCTTGGCTTCCTAGGGGCTTATAAGAAACACTATCTTAATTTTAACTCACTTGTTTAAAACATATGAATCACAAATAACAAAGGAAGAAACCAGATCCTCTGATGGAAGAATTGTTGCATATGTTATTGGGTCCAAGAAATACTTATGTAATCTAGTCACTAAGCCAGTGTAGAATTATTGCAAAGGCAACTTTTTTTTTTAAATATCTAGTTACCTGTAAATTTTTTTTGATCACTTCAATTTGAATACTTGATCACTTCCAAGAATTTGGGAGTACTGACATGATTTGAATGATATGTTCATGATCATTGCTGGTTACTTGACATGAAATGGCCTTCATTTTCATTTTTTCTAAATGCTTTTCCATTTTTTTTTTTTTAGAATTCAAAATTCTGGACACAATCTGAATCTTCCTTTTACCCAAAGTCCAATATACTTAGAAGATAAACTTACACTTGATCATATACTGGTCCCTATTGTCTTTTAGTTGTTGACATTTTTCTAGTCTTAACTTGATTGCAAATTCCTTGAGGTCAAAGGCTGTTTTTTCTTTTTTCCTATTTTTCTATCCTTGGTGCTTACTCCATTATTTGGGACACAGTAAAACTCTTAATAAAATTTTAAAAATTCATTCAATTTAAAAATCCTATTGTATTGACTAGCCCTGGTCTTTAGACTCAGAAGTTAAAACAGTCACGAGCATATTTTAGGGATACAGTAATTAGGTGTTGCCAGGAAATCTATTTTTAGCTTCTCTGACATTAGAACACTCAGGCTTCATTTGGACTTTGCATAATTGGCTTCCTGGTCTAGGAGATCAAATTGCATGCTCTGATTATAGTCTGACATTTCTAATCATGCATCAGTTGACCTTGGGCAACTCATCTACCTATGTTTACCTCCAACAGTTAAATTTTAAAATGGAGATAAATACTGGCTACCCCAGGGCATTTATAAAATGCTGAGAGATACTAACACTAGTTGTTTCTGAGACCCTTAAATCAATGAAAACTTTTTTACTGGCCTCCAAATTTTCACCTGAATTTTACAGATTATTTCCACAGACTAACAAAATACCCCCTTAGAAATGGTACCCTTTCCTGGGCTCCAGTAAACTATTTTAAATTCCCAAACTTCAAAATGATGTTATCTTATGAGCTATCATTCTACAATAAATACTCTATGATAATTTAATTCTGATCTTTTTTGTATTTATATAGCATTATATTGGCAATATATCTGAAGGTGTAAAGAATAATAATGACAATAAAAGCAATTTATTAAGTGCCTATTATGTGCAGGCATAATGAAAGACATTAGATAAGTCACAATCACTATCTTTACTGAACTTATAGTTTAGTAAGAAAAGACAATGATATAAAATAGATAGCCATAATGTATGTAATTAGAAAAAGGCATTAAGTAGTTTTGGAAAAAAAGTATTTTGTGAGGTACCAGCAGGAAAGTTGATACTGAGTAGGGAGGCTAAGTGAATCTTCAAGAGGTACCAGCAGTTGAGTTGTACTTTAAAGACATAAAAATTAAAACCATAGAAGTAAATGAGATGGCTAAAAAAGAATGAAGGGAGAGAAGAAGTTAATAAAAACAAGAAATCTGCACCATAATTTTGTTGCATATTTGATAGTATATTCAAAGTTTCATGTACAATCATTTTTCATTGTATTATGTTATGGAAATACTTGTTTTATTCAATAAATTAAAAATATTTTTTTTTTAAAAAAAGAAAGAGTACAAAGAGAAAAGATAAAAGGGGTTAGGACAGACTATAAGGAAACATCCATATATGGAGTTTGGAAGATTATGAATGGCCAAAAGAAAGAAAAGAGTGATATCAGAACAATTAAAAAGGTTTTCTATCTTTAAAGAGAGAGTGTCCTACTAGGTGGACAATGTTATTGTAAGCTATAAAAAGTCCAAAGCAAGAATTCTTACCCAGGAGTCTGTGAATCTGCTTTTATTTTTTTTAGTCAATAATATCTTAATATAATTAGATTCTTTGTAATCCTATGTAGTATTATATGTCAGGCACAATTTTAAGCTACATATATATGCATATATGCATATATATATATATATATATATATATATATTTCTTTTTATCCTCACCACAATCTTGTGCTATTATTAATATTATCATTTTATTGTTGAGGAAATTGAAACACACATGCTAAGTGATTTGACCAAGATCACATAGCCAGTAAGTATCTGAGGCCAGATTTAAACTCAGGCTTCCTTGCTAGGATTTATATCACAGAAAAGATTGAGACTCTGAAGTTTTACAATTGAAAAAAATAAAGGTCATTGGAGTTAGCTATTAGGAGGTAACTGATAATCTTAAAGTGTTAGCTTCTGAGAGGCAATTCTATGGATGATTAATCAACCTATTAGCTAAGGTAGCAATAACCAATATGCTGAGGTCATTGATCTCTTTTAATGATCAAAGATGCCAAGCCATCATCACAGGCCTCTTTAAATCCAGGTCTATCTTCCTTACAGGACATCATTGGGATCTCCCTTGGCAAAGATAAGGCAATCCTGATTGCTGGACATTTAAATGAGGAAGTGGGCTAAAAGTTCTCAGCTCTTCTTTATTACCTTCTCATAACCTTTATACTCTTTCTTGAACAAGTTATTTATAATTAAGGAGAATAAATATTATCTTGTATCATCTGATATTAAACTGCAATACAATCTTTTTTGACAAAATGGCTATCTCTTAACTTAGTTCAAAAGAGACTTCTCCCATTCCACCTGAGGATTATAATTACTTTGAGACCCTGAGGCATCTACTTGAGTGTAGACTCTTTTGGTTCCCATAAGGATATATTCCTTTGGATGTAGCTACATAGGCTACAGCATAAGTGTCAAGCAAATGGCACATGGCTCACAACATTCCTGAATTAGGTTAAAGTTTAATTGGTAAACATTTAATAAAATAAATAATATAACATAATATGATATATAATATAATGTGTATATACATAATATAACAAAACATATATTATATATAAATAATATAATAAATATTACATTGGAAAAGTGTTAATTATGTACCATATAGGTATCTTTATGAATTGATTAGTAGTCCTCATTTTTGTTTAAGTTTTATATCACTAGGCAAGAAGGGTCCAAAAGAAGGATTTCTTGTGTACTAAAGAAATTTTAAGCTGCTTGAAGATCAATGATAAAGATTTAGTGGCAAGGGAGCACTTGAAGATAGAAGAGAGAAATGGGATGATTGCTGCAGCAAAGTAAATGTTACTAAGGGCATAGTGAAAGGGCCTTAGGGATGAATAGGGTAGCTTTTTGTTATCAAAAAAAAAAAAAAAAAAAAAAGAGGAGAAGAGGAGTGATCATATAGAACTAGAATATGGGACTGAAAAAGGGAGCTAAAAGATTGTATATCAAAAACCCTCATCATTGTGAGTAAAATAGAAGACTAGATAAACTGCTTTAATGATGAAGGAGAGGAGTTTGTGTTTGGAAAAATGGAGTAAAAGGTTTGAGAAAATTTTAGTGGGATATGAGAATGGGAAACTTATAAGGGTAGAATAGAATGATTATCAGGCAAGGAATGAAGAATTTTGCTAACTTTTTCATGATTTTCTTACATTGCTTTCATTTCTCTTCCCAATTATTCTTCTACCTCTCTTACTTGATTTTTAAAATGAAATTGCAACCCATGTTCCTAAATATAGTATAGTATTACATGTAAATGTAGCCTAAGTGATAACTCATGTTAAAATTTTTATTAATGCCTTTATTGATCCACAGGATAACTTCTTTTTAGTCTTGATCTATTGACTGGCACCAATTTCAATGGCTCTTTTGAGAATATTTGATTAAGTATAATAAATTAAGATGAGACATGAATATCTATGTAATAATTCACTTTTGTGAAGACATTTGCCATTTACAAAGTATTCTCTATGCTACAAACATTGTAAGGATAGGGAAGGTCTATACTTTTAATCCCATTTTACAGATGAGAAAACTGACTCAGAGAGACTAACTTCGATCCAAGTCCTCTGATTCTCACTCTATTGCTATATCCATTATACATAAAATGTATCATAATGCAAATCATACTTTCATAGCAAAACATCAAAAATATTTTTAAATGTGTCCTTTCCAGAGATCACATTTCATCTTTGTTAGATGGATTACATAGGAATGGATTATAATGCTCTTTATATTCAGAAATTTTGCATTTACTTCAGTTAAAAATGACTATTAAGGTAAAAAGAATAATGTTTCAACTGTTTTTATAGAGGTTGAAACCAATTAATATGAAAACTAAGTTAATATGAAAACTAAATTCCAAGATATCAGCTACACAACAAACAAGTATTGGTTGGATAATATGTGGCAGTCACCTCTACTTCTAGATATGTTTTCATATAACAAAGAAGCAACTGACAATTCTCACTCTTAAAATTTTATTTCAGTGTATTGGCAACCTGTTCTAGTTCACAGAGAAAGTATAGACACCTCTCTTCTTTCTAAGTGAATCTCTCTCTGGGGACAGGGAGAAGAGAAACTTATTAGAATCTTACAGTTATTTCCCAAATAATTCTTACTCAGTATTATGCATTTATACTTGGTGCTCTCTTGGTGTCATTACCATTGTATTCTAAGGCATTATTAGTTATGCACAAAGGTTTACACATGAAGAAAGTAACTTTTAAAGTTAAAAATAAAATAATGGAATCCTCCTTGATATATTGTTAATGCTTGAGGAAGATTCAGTTTGAAAATTCACCAGTGTTCTATGTGTTAACTACACCAATTTCTAATGTGACCAGAGGAATTGCTCTGTGTTGAACTGAATGGTGGTAATGACTCCATAAAGATAGTTTAATTCCCAGTTTTATAAATAATGGTCCTCATAAACAAAGAATGCATAGAAATCTAACTGAATTTCAATAAAAACATCTGATGGGTATAGTTATATTTGGCCAGGTGGGATTCACAAGGAACTGTTTATGAATTCTTTCTTTGGGTAGTTCTTTTGAAAGTTTTTTTGATTTTTAGGAAAATCTGAAAATCTATGAGGAGGAAAAAAATAATTGGAATTTTATTAAACTTGTGCCATAAAGAAAGAAAAGTGTTTCACTGACAGGGAATGGCAGACAACTGGACTTGAAAGGTCATGTGGAGAACTGGAGTTAGCTGTCAAGCTATCAATTATAAAGAAAGGCTGTTAAGTTTTATATTCCACCCATGGGATTGTTCCTCTCTTGGTTATTAGTGTATAAAAACTATATTTAATTATGACCAAAGTCACACCATCACAAAATAATAAATGGAAATGGGGGCTTGATCTTATAATTTAGCCATAAATCAGCACATTGGCAAAAGGGGAAAGGATTAAATAAAAAAGAACAATACACTAGTATCACTGAAGGGCCAAAGCTCCATTCCTATAAGACTCACCCACATTTCTAATGCATCAACTCAACTATTTCCTCATTATGGTGATTCTTAAATTGAAAAAAAAAAAGCTTTCTCTGCATGTTTTCTTCTGTACCAGATTGAAAATAATTGATTTTCTCTAGTATCTCACATCTCATAACAATGATACTCTATAGGATAGCAGGCTAAAGTAACAGAGGGCTGTTAAGAGACTGGATTTACAGAGTTTCACTGAGACCAACAGCTTGCAAAAATACCTTCTCCCCATGCTTCATGTCTCTTTGATTGAATTACTTAATATAGATTTGTGTTGTGTTTCAAATTTTTTAAAGTTCTTATTTGGTCCTCATGACTACTCTTTTGGGACGGGTGGGAAAAGATTACTTCCATTTTGCAGATGAGAGGCTCGGAACAATTCCTTGTTTTGCTCAAAGTCATATAGATAAAAAGTAAAAGAGAAAATACTTACCCTGGGCCTTTTATTTATAATGCTATTTATTTGTCTGTTATCTCATACTGCTTTTCTTTGACTCAACTAATGTCAAAAGATATCAAGATCTGGCTTTTGTCAACAGTGAGGTGATTCAGGTCAAATCCAATAGACTTGTGATGAGAGAGAGCCATCTGCATCCAGAGAGAGGACTATGGGGACAGAATGTGGAGAGTATTTTCACCTTCATTGTTGTTGTTTGTTTGTTTGTTTTTATTTTTCATTTTTCCCTTTTAATCTGATTTTTCTTATACAGAATGATAAATGTGGAAAAATGTTTAGAAGAATTGCACATATTTAACCTATACTGGATTGCTATCTAGGGAAGGGAAGGAGGAAAGTAGAAAAATTTGGAACAGGGTTTTGCAAGGGTGAATGTTGAAAATTATCTTTGTATATATTTTGAAAAATAAAAGGTTATTATAAAAATTAATTTTTATTTCTTTCTTTTCAAAAAAAGAGAGAGAGGATATTAATCCTAGGCACTCCATCCATGGATGATGGTTTCCCATTTTTGTGAATGTTGTTAATTGCATATGGCCTGTTTTCTTTTAAGTCTATCATCTTGTATACCTGGATCATATGTGGAGTGATTGTAACAGCATATACTCCTCCATAATTCCTGAGAGAAGCATTTTTATTTACTCAGAACTCTATGTGAAAAGACTTTAATTCTAGATTCAAATCTCATTCTAATGAATATTCTAAGCACAACTAAAGTACCCGACTGAGATTTATTCACATATGCACACCATGATCACCATGGACTAGGGTAAAATGAGTCTAATATCTGAAGTTCAATGATCTGCAAATGAAAGAAGCACCCGAAATATGGACACTCACTTCATTATGGTCACTGAATTGGGAGAAATGTATAGCTCAAATTAAGTGAGAATCTTTGGAGACTAACTTTCTCTAGCAACATAATACTTAAATCTTGAAAGTTAAAGATCCAGGTCAGCAGAGCAGTGCAGCATCAGCATCCCCAAAGTCCTGCAGCATCAGAGACATGAGCTGCCTCTTCCTGCATATACCTTAGCCCCATGTATTCCTTATCTGTCTACCTCCTCTCTTATGAACCTTATGCGTTCACTCTTTTCAACAAAGACTATGGTAATTTGGACCAGATGAAAGATGAGATTCTTTGCCTCAATTGCCATCTGCCCTTAATTACTGACGGGGTGTAACCTCACACAGACTGAGACCTGTTGAAGACCTTAATTTAAAAAGACCAAGGTCTCCCATCTCATCCAGGGCCATCTCCAGTTATCCTGATCTCTTGTCTGGCTACTGGACCCAGATGGCTCTGGAGAAGAAAGGGAAGCAGGTAACCTTGCTCAGCCCTCCCTCATTTAAATCCAATTCCCTTGCATATCATGACTTCTCCTCCCTGATGTCATGGTCCTTTTTGAGAATGAAGGACCTAACATCAACAACAACAGCTTCAGGTGTATGAGGAAGAAGTTTTGATTTTGCTGTTTGTACTGTAATAACTCACTGACTGCCATTGTTTTGAATCTTCTAAGTTACTAGAAATAAATTTAATGCATTATGAGGGATCAAATAATCTATAGTATGGGATTTTAGATTCATAGAATATCTTAAAACCTTAATAGACATCTCCCCAGAACCCTAAGCTCTGAGTTTGAGTTGTGGTGGGATAGCCCATAGGGGTGCTACATTTATAGTTGCAAGACTTCTAATATCATAGTGTTTCATGATTTTAACTAGGTAGCATCATTAGGAAAACACTGATTTGTACCAATGATCATTTGGCATCTTTAACAGTATTGCACAATTTCTCAAATACAATCTCAAATCAAATGACATCTTTCTTCTATACAAAGACATTTTCATATAAACAGGATAATCTAGAAGGTGCACAGTTTTAAGACCCAAAAGGATGACCTTTTCCTGGAATTTTAGGTATTATAGCTGATAGTGGGAATATATGTAATGTAGGGAATTTTGCCTATGATTGTTGAAATTATATATCCCTCATTGATGCTTCCTCTACCTTTTCACTTATAAAGGTTTCTCTGATTGGGAGAAAGTGGAGATAGTACTAGATGTATAAAAGAGGCTCCCTACAGTTTTGAGCTAAATTGTGGGACCTTGCATATTCCTCCCACTATTCAGAATATTAAAAGAGAAAAAAACAAAAGATAGCAGAGTGCTGGTCTATAAACAAGCTTCACATAGGCATTTTATGCTTTTCTTTTATAGAGGTAAAAATTCAGAGTACAGGTCCCTCAAAAAAAATATTATTACAGTCCATTATTAGTTCCAATAATATCAAGTTGCTGACAAACACAGTATGAGGCCAGGCATCATCAGAAAAACAAATGCAAAATGCTGAGCCATCTGCCAGGGATACTAATTCTGAAAGAGATTAGTTTTTTTCACTTTATGAAAACATGAATAATTATAGCAATACATTTATTATGCTTCACTTACAATAAGGTAGGTATTCATTATAATGCTATTTTCCCCCTTGGGTTTGCAACATAAATATATTTGTCCTATTTTGGGCTAGATCATTAATATATAAAGTTTCAACCCAGAAGTGTCAGCATCAATGGGAATTATCATAGGAAAACTGGATTCTAGTCGTCGATCAAATGAATTCTCTACAGTAAATCAAACATGCATTTCTTTATTTGCTTTACCCAGGCCCATTAGGTTGCTGAATTGGGACAAAGGATAAATGCATCATTGATTATGTTTATATAGTGCTACAATGTGGATGGTTATACAGATTCCATAGGTAAATATTGGCTGAATAGAGCCTCCAACCAATCTTAAGACTACTCAAGAGATAGCCCAGGAGGATAAATACAGGAGGACAGATGACAAGGTCAGCACTGAAGAACTCATTTGTTGTAACTGACAAAGCCTATTCCCATCACCATGGTTAGTGTGATTCCCCAGACATGCCCAGGTTTGGCATATTAATCCAAAAGGGGTGGACAGACTCAGCTCCTGAACTTCATTATTAGAAAAGTCTGTCCTGTCATTTGAGACGCATGGTAGACAGAGATGATGGAACTTGGCAGGAAACAGCATACTTGGGTTTTGTCCAAATTTTCCTTGCCACCTTGAGTATGATGGAGTATAGCCCAAGGAGAGAAAACAAATTTAGGCAGCTGAGCTCCAGAATCTGTGAGAGAATGGTAGGCAATCTGTACAGTTCTTGCTTTAGAAAGTATAAACCCAGTTTAGTTCACTTACATCCATTTGTTCATCTGCCCTTCCCTCTCCTCCCAAAAGCCAAATAACAATGCTCTTTCTGTACAGACTCCTGTGAGAAATAACAAGCAGTTGATTACTAGGCATTTTTCAAGTGGAAAGGGAAAAAAAGCTACAAGTACCAATTCCTGTCTCCAAAGAAGGCAGATGAATAACTGGATTTTTAGGAGCAAAATATTAAGTGTGTATCACTCTAGATTTAGATACCTTAAAAATTAGCTCAAGTTTTGAAAATTAGTGGATCAAATTAAATAGGATTTATTTAAAATACAGATTTATTAAAGGAATATGAAAATCACAAATAAAATTGAAATTAAAATGTTATCTTGATTAATCTAAAATTTAACCTCTCACACTGTGAATTGTCTTATATTTTTTACAAATTTATGTTTATATTTTATTTATTTTTTGTTTGTATATTATATTATTTATATTTTTATAAATAGAGTTTAATTAAATATTTAATTAAATAGGCTTTACTTTAAAAGCATACAAATTGGGGCAGCTAGGTGGCACAGTGGATAGATCACAAGCCCTGAAGTCAGGAGGATCTGAGTTCAAGTCTGGTCTCAGACACTTAACACTTCCTGGCTGTATGATTCTGGGCAAGTCTCTTAACCCCAATTACTTCAGCAAAAAGCAAACAAAAAAACATACAATTTTGTTAGGGAAATATAAAAATGGTGAATTAAATTTAAATAGTATATTAATTTAAATTGTAGCCTATCACTTACATTATGATTTCTCTTTCATATAATAAGCAAGATTTTTTTATCTGCAACTGTGATTTCATTGATGTGGGGAAATCCTGGTAAGATAATTACCTCCACCAATCTCAATTGGCAATTTATAATCCTAAAAGAGTTACTTGGGTCAAGAAGTTGAATTACTTATGCAGAGGTGTGCATCAAATCACCTTGTCAAAGATGGGACTTGAATATAGGTTTTCCTAACTCTGTACTCACTATGCCATATTATATTTCTAGCAAATTATTTATATCATTAATAATTTAATTCATGAAGCATGATGGAACAGATAGAGAACAGGTCTTGAAATCAGTAAAATGGGGGTTCTAGTCCTGCATCTGAACCATATTGGTCCTCTGAGTTCTCTAGGACAAGAAAGTTCTCAAACATTTTGGCACCAGGATGCTAATAATTCTATTGTCAAACTGTAGGCAACACTTGATCTAATTACATTAAGAGGATGAATCAGATATTTGCCAGTACATCTCCTACTCTTACCTTACATATCACAATGATTCCAATATGAATCTGAGCAGGAAGAAGAGATGCTAAACTGCAATGCGAATGGAACAATCAACCAGGAACCAACAATTTACTAAGGGACTATAAAGTTGAAAAAAGTTCTTTAATCAAGAGTACTGTTTTCATTGTCATGCTTTCTTTACCACAAGGAAGGAGATAATAGAGTAAGTCATCCTATTATTTAACATAATTTTAATTTCTTTAAAAATGTTTTATCCATTTTTATAACAATATCATATTTATGGGTAACAATTATGCTTAGATTATACTTTAAATGATATTCTAATTTATTGATAACTTTTAGGCTTGTATCAATTTATTTCTCAATACCCACCCCTTCCCCTACTCAGCAAAGTCAGACTTGAAATAGAAGTTTTTAAAAAAAGAAAAAGAATGCAATTCAGAAAAAATCCCAATTTATCAAATGTGTTTGACATTATACACAATATTTTATATACATAGACCCTTGACTTTGCAAAGAATAGGTGCCTTTAGGAATGGCTATGAAAAACTTTAAATTTTACCAGTATAGTTAAATGACAGACAAACATGGAATAGTACCTCTGCAAAGATTCAAAGATGAATTATTACACAGAGGGAAATAGATAGATGTATGGTAAGTATAACTGGTCCCCATACCCAATGAAGAACTCTGAAGAACCGAAATAAGGGATATCATTAAGGAATTGTAGAGAAAGAAAAAAAATGAACTCATGACAGCAAGATTGAGGGATAATAGTTGCATAGTCAAAGCATTCTTTTCTATCCTTGCAATATGGAAAGTCAAGGGAAAACCTCCACCATGTTAGGTAGATCCCCTTCATTGAAAACTTTTGAGAACATATTAAAAAAAAAAAACTCAAGATGGGCAGAAAAAGATACCTCTGAATCATTAGAATGAACTCCCATCAGAGATCCATTTGAGTTCTGACACACAAACTAGTCAGTTCAGAGGAGGGTGATCACACACACACACACACACACACACACACACACACACCACACACCACACACTCCTCCTTACTATATTGAGTCTGTTGTTTTTACTCAAATGTCTTTTTTGTCCTGTCAGAATCTATTGGAGAAAAAAAATTGTTACAATTAGATGTCCACATTTGCTAAAGTAGCCTCTTCATTGTTTTTCAAATGTCAATATTGTCACATATGAGGGCATCATAACACAAAGCTGCATATACTAGTAGATTGAGGCAGGCTGCCTTTGCATGCTTCTATAAATCAAATTGGTTCTTCTAAGACCATAGAATTTCTTAGTATTTATCATGTCTGTCTTCTCATTTTTTAATTGAACTATGAATTTTGAACAAATTGAACTATGTATCTCCTTCTCTTCCTTGCCTTCTTCTCTCTCTCTCAAAAAAACCCGTCACTATTATTCTTAGTATTTATTTCATAATGTCTAAATAACATTGCATCATGACTAATAGTTTTCACTATTTCACTAATAGTTTTCATATACTCAATACAGACACAGAGCCCCTTTTGGGTTTTTTGTCTTGTCATAAATACATTTTTTCATTTTCTAATCTCATTTTACCATTCTGTTTAATCTGAATTGTAGCTATATTTCTTTTTTTGACTGCTTCTTCTACTTGCACCAAATTTTCAGAATGGAAATGATCTTTCCCCCTTTTATTTCCCACTTTAATCTTCAAAGATTTTCTGATTCTTCTATTGATCTTTACCTGCTTCTTTTCCAAAGGTTTGGATTTTGCTGACAAGCAATTCCAAACATATATTACTGGTATCTTTTAGTTCTATGCAAAATCATCTCAAACCTTGTAGTATAGCTTCTATTTCTGCCTTCTCCACCTCCATTGATGGTTAGCTATTGATTTTTCTTCTTCACCCCTCAATCAATTTAAATCAATGAAAATATCTCCTTTTGATGACCCTGAAATCAAAGCTAAATGTTATATAGGAATTCCACAATTATCTCAGTTTCATTCCTTTGAATCCATTCTGAATATCTAGTATTGTTCATATCTTCCACAAGGAGAAGGCGAAGGAAAGGAATGTTGCCTGTACCATTTCAGTAAATTCCTTGCCTCCTGTAAAAACAATGACACAAGGACAGTTCACAAATTATTGAGACTTAGAGTTGGGAAATCACTACTAGATACCCATTGATATCCATCATGATATTTTTCCATCTAAAACCTAACTCCCAAAATTCTGTCTTATGAGGTAGTCCTAGGTTTCAAATACACAACTATTCTCCTTTTCTTTTTATTATTAGTGTTGAGATGCATGATCATGCCATAAGATTCACAGACAATAAGTTACATTACCTACTGGGAACCCTCATTCCCTTTCTTTTCCTTCACACAATTCCATGAGATATAACTGAACACTTTCTTGAATTCCTTTCAAAATAAACATCATTGATTTTCTAGCTGTAGATTGTCATCTTCCATTAAGAGAACCACCAAATTCATTGGAACACCCACCAATTCACCTATGACATACTGTTCTGACCTACAATATTTTAAATTTGTGGGGATGATTGTGAAAAGCAATTTATAACTATGCTCTCAAAGTAATTAAATTTTGGCTTTTTTTAAACTTTTTTGACAAAAGATTCATTTTGATCTAGTGATACCACTATTAGTCCAAAAATCTAAAGAGATCCAAGAAAAAGAAAAAGGTCATGTGTTAAAAAGAATTGTATTTATAATTGCCTTTTTGTATTGGCAAAAAACTGAAATCTAAAGGGATATACAAAAAGTGGAGAATGGCTCAATATATAACATATGAATATGAAGGAATATTTTAACCTGTCATAGGCTCAATATTTCTTCAGTGTGAATATTGACTCTCACAATGAAGAGTCATAATAGAGCCACACTTCAATGGCGGATATTTATAAATTTCTGTAGCCAAAAGTAATACATGCCTTGGTGACCATTCTTGTGGTTTTAAGCTGTATTTATTTAACTAGGCTGAGCCCCTTACAGAAATTGTACAGTCTATCAATGACTTTTTTTTAAAATAACTTTTTGTTGACAGAACCCATGCCAGGGTAATTTTTTTTTTTACAACATTATCCCTTGCACTCACTTCTGTTCTGATTTTTCCCCTCCCTCCCTCCACCCCGTCCCCCAGATGGCAAGCAGTCCTATACATGTTAAATAGGTTACAGTATATCCTGGATACAATATATGTGTGCAGAACTGAACAGTTCTCATGTTGCACAGGGAGAATTGGAATCAAAAGGTATAAATAACCCTGGAAGAAAAACAAAAATGCAAGCACTTTACATTCATTTCCCAGTGTTCTTTCTTTAGGTGTAGCTGCTTCTGTCCATCCTTGATCAATTGAAACTAAGTTAGATCTCTTTGTCAAAGAAATCCACTTCCATCAGAATACATCCTCATACAGTATTATTGTTGAGGTATATAATGATCTCCTGGTTCTGCTCATTTCACTTAGCATCAATTCATGTAAGTCTTACCAGTCCTCTCTATATTCATCCTGCTGGTCATTTCTTACAGAACAATAATATTCCATAACATTCATATACCATAATTTACTCAACCATTCTCCAATCGATGGGCATCCATTCATTTTCCAGCTTCTAGCCACTACAAACAAGGCTGCCATAAACATTTTGGCACATACAGGTCCCTTTCCCTTCTTTAGTATCTCTTTGGGGTATAAGCCCAGTAGAAACACTGCTGGGTGAAAGGGTATGCACAGTTTGATAACTTTTTGAGCATAGTTCCAAATTGCTCTCCAGAATGGCTGGATGTGTTCACAATTCCACCAACAATATATCAGTGTCCCTGTTTTCCCACATCCTCTCCAACATTCCACAATATCTTTCCCTGTCATTCTAGCCAATCTGACAGGTGTGTAGTAGTGTCTCAGAGTTGTCTTAATTTGCATTTCTCTGGTTAATAATGATTTGAAGCATATTTTCATATGGCTAGAAATAGTTTTAATTTCTTCATCTGAGAATTGTCTGTTCATATCCTTTATCAATGACTTTCTTTAAAACTTTTCCAGCTTGAAAGAACCTAATGGAGCTTGAATCCACTTAACACAGTCTTCAAGGGCAAAGATCACTTGCACATCTCCATGAAGCATTTGAGGAGGAGGACTTTAGTGAAGCCAATTGAATACTAATAAAAAAAACATCAAGCATTATTTTATATACACCTATCTTCAGACTGTACTCTTTTTTACACTCCAGCCTCCACTCCACCTTAGTTTTCCAGATGCCTCATCTCTGGGGTCCTGTACTTCTGACTTGTGATCACTCACCATATCTTCCCAATCCACACATATGTGCTGTTCCCCGACCTTCTTTATATCAGACTCTAGTATTTCAAATTCCACCTCTGATGTGAGTCTCTAGTTCCCCTTCTTTCCTACTTTTAATCTCAATTGTGGTAAGAGTAATCAAATCATTAATTTGCAAAAAAAAAAAAAAAGTAATTCTGCAAAAGATACATCAGTAAAGGATGTGAACAATAGTTTTCAGACAAAGAAATCAAAGCTATATTGTAGTCATATAAAGACACTCTAAATAACTATTGATTAGACAAATAAAATTTAAAACCATTTAAAAAAAAGGAACCACCTTACACCTATCAGATTAGGTGTGACAAATCCAGCAATAACTCCCTTGTATTTGATATTTATTTTTATTACAATATAATGTCTTTAAAGGGAAGGGGCTATTTTGTTAGTTTGTTTTTGATATTTGTGATCTTCACACTTTGTATAGTTTCAGGAACATAGTAAGCTCTTCTTTTTTCAATCATTCCTTCATGATTGTGAATAATAGTTATTTTAAAAATATTTTGGAAGGTTTAAAGTCATTCCATCTTAATTCTCTCTGATATTGATTGGAACCAATATAAGCCACTAAGGGAGAAAACATTTTAAAGAGAATAATTTCTGTCTTAACCTTTCTTCTCACTGTCTTTTATCAATATCTCAGTATTTCTTTTAGAAAAGAAAATAAATTCTGGGTTAACTTTTGATCAATAGTACATTTTATTTCTTATACTTTTGGTCATGCTTACCAACCACTGATATTTCTGGAGGGGGAAATCTTATTGTTTATAATAAAAGAATGTCATAAATGGGTGTTTGTCCTGAATTATAAATAACTGCTGTTAAAATAAACATACATAACAGTAGGATATGTACTGGTTTCTAAAATTTTAAAAAAGCATTGTTGAATTATGCATTTTTTAAATTATTTCCACAGAAATATAGTAAAATTGTATGAAACATTTTCAAGGAAAAACAAAACATTACAATTTTTAGTAGCCAAGCTGAAAATTTCCAAAATGTATCTTCATTTCATTATCCTTGATTGTAAAGATTTTACTGTTACTATATAATAGATAAACTCAGCATCTACTCCTATATTGTACAGAAAATTATAATAATAAATAAGTAGAGCAAATTTAAAAAATTTTAGACAGCATATGTTTTAGACTATAATTAGCATACATAATTAATTATTAGCTCATTATCCATTATATCATTGAATGTATAAGTCTATAATACTAATGCCGAATTGACAGTTCACAACATTTAAATTCAATTAGAATTTGTAAAGAATATGTATTATACAAACTATGGCATGAGTTGGATGGGAAGTCAATTGAATTAATCCATCTGTACATAGATATCTGACAGATAACTGAAGATGGATAATGAGGATGGACACAGCATAGAACAAAGTGAAAAAAAGTAGTCTTTTAAATTGAATTTGGAAAATTTATCAGCACTTTCTATAATCCCAAAATTTTTCCTGTAAAAAATCTATTTTCCTACTTCCTATTAATATTTCTCAATTAATGCTATATAGTTATTAATCATGGAATAGTATGACTTCCAAAAATAAAAATTTAGGTGATAAAGAGGGCAATAAAATACATAGATATAGTAATGTATTAAAGATCATTACTTATGGTATTGGTGTTGATCATTTGTTTCAGTCATGTCTGAATCTTCATGACCCTATTTTGAGGTTTGGTTGGCAAAGATATTAGATTAGTTTGGTATTTTCTTCTCTAGTTTCTTTTACATATAAAGAACTGAGGCAAACAAGGTTATGTGATTTGCCCATTATCACACAACATGTAAGTGTCTGACACTATATTTGAACTTGGGAAGAGGAATCTTCCTTATTTCAAGTGTAGCACTCTATCCAACACAATATCTAGTTGCCCCACTAATGGGGACATGCATGCAAAATAAAATGCTAAAATGGGGGAAAATGTTATTAATGACATGTAAAGCAAGAAAAGCTGGATACGTTATATGCAAAAAATATATCTTGCACTAATATCTTTAAAATAATTGATCATCGTAAGGAGCACCACAAAAATATGTTCTCCACAGATGATTTCTTAGAAGCATATGCAGAAGTATAGTAAAGGACAAAAAAAAAAAAAAACATAGAATGTTCTCTACAGCAGTGAAGAACTAACCATAGCAATAAAATTATAGAACCCCAATAGTTTGTAAATTCCTTAAAGATAATGCTTCATTTTTGTCTTTGTATCTCTAGAGCTTGGTACAATATTTTATAAAAAGAAGCTTCTTAATAAATTATTGTTGATTAGAATGAAGCATCAAAGATACATAAACTATGGTTAATTACACAATTCTAAACAGTTGACACTGTGAGAATTAGGGAATTTATCAAAGATCCCAGTCTTGTTTCTCTTGTTTCATGTCAATGACTTGAATTTTTTGAAGGAAAAGATTTCTTCATTTAATGCCTCACTAGGTTACAAACAATTCTCTTCAATTAGAATTCATTCAATGAATATTTATCTATTAATTGATTTGTGTACATATTCAAAATTTCCCCTGATTTCTAATTTCTAACCTAAAAGAGAAGTATATCATAAAAGATGTGATAGAATGAGAGTACTTCTGACATTAAAAAAAATGATCCGAGCATGGTGTATTGAATACATGATGCTTATATTTATTTATTTTTGGAGGAACAAAGCAATCACATCTTTAATTTCCACTAACCCTTGATTTAATTTGTAATACTATGGTTTTATTTTGTGAATTTAAAAACATTGTTCTGAAAAGGGGTTCATATGTAGATTTCATCAGATTACCAAAGGGAGTGGAGGAATACATGACTTGGAAAAGGTAGAGCCCTTCTTCAGAACACTTCAGTTCTATGATAAAGCTAAAAATCTTGCTAGCTTTATTGACTGCCATGTCATATTCTTCATTCATTGAACATGTCATTTCCCCAATAAACTCAAGTCATTTTCACATGAACAATTGTCAAACCAAATCTCTCTCATCTTGCACTTGAGCAATTGATTCTTTTTATTTATTTATTTTTCAGCCTTAACTATTTTTTTTATTATAATAACTTTTTATTGACAGAACCCATGCCAGGATAATTTTTTACAACATTATCCCTTGCACTCACTTCTGTTCCGATTTTTCCCCTCTCTCCCTCCACCCCATCCCTTACATGGCAAGCAGTCCTATATATATTGAATGTGTCGCAGTTTATCCTAGATACAATATATGTGTGCAGAACCAAACAGTTCTCTTGTTGCACAGGGAGAATTAGATTCAGAAGGTAAAAATAACCTGGGAAGAAAAATAAAAATGCAAACAATTTACATTCATTTCCCAGTGTTCTTTCTTTGGGTGTAGCTGCTTCTGTCCATCATTGATCAATTGAAACTGAATTAGGTCTCTTTGTCAAAGAAATCCACATCCATCAGAATATATCTTCATACAGTATCATTGTTGAAGCATATAATGATCTCCTGGTTCTGCTCATTTCATTTAGCATAAGTTCATATAAGTCTCTCCAAGCCTCTCTGTAATTCATCCTGCTGGTCATTTCTTACAGAACAATAATATTCCATAACATCCATAAACACAATTTCCGCAACCATTCTCCAATTGAAGGGCATCCATTCATTTTCCAGTTTCTAGCCACTACAAACAGGGCTGCCACAAACATTTTGGCACATACAGGTCCCCTTCCCTTCATTAGTATCTCCTTGGGGTATAAACCCAGTAGTAGCACTGCTGAGTCAAAGGGTAAGCACAGTTTGATAACTTTTTGGGCATAATTCCAGATTGCTCTCCAGAATGGTTGGATTTGTTCACAACTCCACCAAGA
This sequence comes from Sarcophilus harrisii, assembly GCF_902635505.1. NCBI lineage: Eukaryota > Metazoa > Chordata > Mammalia > Dasyuromorphia > Dasyuridae > Sarcophilus > Sarcophilus harrisii. The sequence continues at coordinate 459,059,311 of NC_045426.1, forward strand.
ATACATCAGTGTCCCAGTTTTCCCGCATCCCCTCCAACATTCGTCGTTATTTTTTCCTAGTGATTTGGAACACTCGTTCATATGAGTGGTAATAGTTTCAATTTCATCATCTGAAAATTGTCTGTTCATATCCTTTGACCATTTATCAATTGAAGAATGGCTTGGTTTCTTATAAATTAGAGTCAGTTCTCTATATATTTTGGAAATGAGGCCTTTATCAGAACCTTTAACTCTGAAGATGTTTTCCCAGTTTTCCCTTCTAATCTTGTTTGCATTAGTTTTGTTTGTACAAAAGTTTTTTAATTTGATGTAATAAAAATTTTCTATTTTATGATCAATAATGGTCTCTAGTCCATCTTTGGTCACAAATTTCTTCCTCCTCCACAGGTCTGAGAGATAAACTATCCTATGTTCCTCTAATTTATTTATAATCTCGTTCTTTATGCCTAAATCATTGACCCATTTTGATCTTATCTTGGTATATGGTGTTAAGAGTGGGTCTATGCCTAATTTCTGCCATACTAATTTCCAGTTATCCCAGCAGTTTTTGTCAAATATTGAATTCTTATCCCAAAAGTTAGGATCTTTGGGTTTGTCAAACACTAGAATGCTACAGTTGACTATTCTGTCTTGTGAACCTAACTGTTCCACTCATCAACTAATCTATTTCTTAGCCAGTACCAAATGGTTTTGGTGATTGCTGCTTTATAATATAGTTTTGATAGATACCACTAGGCCACCTTCATTTGATTCTTTTTCCATTAATTCTTTTGAGATTCTAGACCTTTTATTATTCCATATGAATTTTGTTGTTATTTTTTCTAGATCATTAAAATGTTTTCTTGGAAGTCTGAATGGTATAGCACTAAATAAATAGATTTCTTTAGGGAGTATTGTCATCTTTATTATATTTGCTTGGCCTATCCAGGAGCACTTAATATTTTTCCAATTATTTAAGTCTGACTTTATTCGTGTGGAAAGTTTTTTGTAATTTTGCTCATATAATTCCTGACTTTCCTTTGGTAGATAGATTCCCAAATATTTTATACTGTCGACAGTTATTATGAATGGAATTATCTCTTTGTATCTCTTGCTGTTGGATTTTGTTGGTGATGTATAAAAATACTGAGGATTTATGGGGATTTATTTTATACCCTGCAACTTTGCTAAAGTTATGAATTATTTCTAATAGCTTTTTAGTAGAATCTCTGGGGTTCTCTAAGTATACCATCATATCATCTGCAAAGAGTGATAGTTTGGTTTCCTCATTGCCTATTCTGATTCCTTTAATCTCTTTCTCGGCTCTTATTGCTGAGGTTAGTGTTTCTAATACAATATTGAATAATGATGGTGATAGTGGGCAACCTTGCTTCACTCCAGATCTTACTGGGAAAGGTTCCAATTTTTCCCCATTGCATATGATGCTTACTCATGGTTTTAAATATATGCTCTTGACAATTTTAAGAAAAAGTCCATTTATTCCTGTACTCTCAAATGTTTTTATTAGGAATGGATGTTGGATTTTATCAAATGCTTTTTCTGCATCTATTGAGATGATCATATGGTTTTTGTTAGTTTGGTTATTGATATAGTTAATTATGCTAATAGTTGTCCTAATATCGAACCAGCCCTGCATTCCTGGTATAAATCCTACTTGGTCATAGTGTATTATCCTGGAGATGATTTTCTGTAATCTTTTTGATAATATTTTATTTAAGATTTTAGCATCAATATTCATTAGGGAGATTGGTCTATAATTTTCTTTCTCTGTTTCAGCCTACCTGGTTTAGGTATTAGTACCATGTCTGTGTCGTAAAGGGTTTGGTAGGACTCCTTCAATCTATTTTTCAAATGGTTTATATAGCATTGGGTTAATTGTTCTTTAAATGTTTGGTAGAATTCAATGTAAATCCATCTGGTCCCTGGGATTTTTTCTTAGGGAGTTGGTTAATAGCTTATTCTATTTCTTTTTCTAAGATGGGACTGTTTAGGATATTTACTTCTTCCTCTATTAATCTGGGCAAGCTATATTTTTGAAGGTATTCTTCCACTTCATTTAAGTTGTTGAATTTATTGCCATAAGTTGAAGTAATTTCTAATTATTTCTAACTTCTTTCGTTAGTGGAGTTCTCCCTTTTCATTTTAAGACTAACAATTTGATTTTCCTCTTTCCTTTTTTTAACAGATTTACTAAGGGTTTGTCTATTTGTTGGTTTTCATAGAACCAACTCTTGGTTTATTAATTAATTCAATAGTTTTTTTACTTTCAATTTTATTGATCTCTCCTTTTATTTTTTAAATTTCAAGTTTAGTGTTTGACTGGGGTTTTAATTTGTTCCTTTTCTACATTTTAGTTCAAAGCCAGTTCATTGACCTTCTCTTTCTCTATTTTTATGCAAGTAGGCCTCTAGAGATAGAAATTTCCCTTATTGCCTTTGGCTTCATCCACACATTTGGTATGATGTTCATTATTGTGTTTTCTTAGGGTGAAGTTATTTATTATTTCTATGATTTGCTGTTTCACCCAATCATTCTTTAGTAAGAGATTATTTAGTTTCCAATTATTTTTTGGTCTACTTTCCTGGTTTTTTGTTGAATGTAATTTTATTGCATCTTGGTCTGAAAAGGATGCATTTACTATTTCTGCCTTACTTGTTGTTTGAGTTTGAGGTTTTTATGTCCTAATATATGATTTATTTTGTATGGTTCCATGAACTGCTGAAAGAACGTGTACTCCTTTCCTGTCTCCATTTCGTTTTCTCAAGATCTATCTTATTTAACTTTCTAGTATTCTATTTACTTTTTGACTTCTTTCTTATTTATTTTGTGGTTTATTTATCTAATTTTTGAGGTGCAAGGTTGAGATCTCCACTATTATATTTTGTCTATTTCTTCTTAACGTAATCTTAATTTCTCTTTAAAATTTAGATGCTGCACAAGATCAGTGTATTTAATTGATTGCTTCATTATCTCTACCGCAAGACATAGTGCCCTTCTATCTCTTCTAATTATATTAATTTTGTTTTGTTGATCTTAGATCAGGATGGCTACCCTGCCTTTGACTTCACCTGAGCATGGGATTTTGCTCCACTTTTTACCTTTACTCTGCATGTATCTCCCTGCTTCAGGTGTGTTTCCTGTAAACAACATATTGTGGATTCTGGCTTTTAATCCATTCTGCTAACTCTTCCTCTTTATGGGGGTTTGCCCCGTTCACATTTTGGTTAAAATTGCCAGTTCTGTTAATTGCCATCTTGTTAGCCCTTTTTTCTTTTCTCCCTTCTTTCCCTTAGCTCCTCCCCAGTATTAACTTTGAGCACCACTTGCTTCTCAAGCCCTCCCTTTTAGTATCCCTCCCCCACCTCATTTCTTCCCCTATCCTCCTTTCCCTCACAGTTTCCTTATTCCTTCTGTATTATTCCCCCACTTTTCACTTTTCCCTTCTCACTTTTCAATGAGGTAGGAGAAGTTTCACCATAAATTGAATATGTCTAAATTTTTTCTCTTAAAGCCAATTCTGATGGCAGTAAGATACCCACTATATTCATCCCCCTCCATTCTTTCTCTCAGATATAATAGGTTTCCTTTGCCTCTTCGTGAAATGTAGTACCCCCCCACTTTACCCTTTTTCTGGTACGATGTCCTTTCCACCTCTAATTTCTAGAACAAGGTATACATGTATTCTTTATACATCTTTACAGTAGAAATATAGTTCCCAAGATTTCTTTTTACCTTTTTAGGTTTCTCTTGAGTTCTATATTTGTAGATCAAACTTTTTATTAAGTTCTGGTTTTTTCATCAAAAATGGGTGAAATTCGCTTATTTCGTTGAATGACCATCTTCTTCCCTGGAAAAAATGTTCATTCTGGCTGGGTAAGTTATTTTTGGTTGCATACCGAGTTCCTTAGCCTTTCAGAATATCATATTCCAGGCCCTTCGATCTTTTAATGTGGATGTTGCTAGATCCTGGGTGATCCTTAATGTGGTTCCTCTATATTTGAATTGGGTTTTTCTAGCTGCTGGGAGTATTTTTCCCTTCGTTTGAGGGTTCTGACATTTGGCCACTATATCTCTTGGGGTTTTGATTTTAGGCTCCCTTTCAGTAGGTGATCGATGAATTCTTTCAATGTCTATTTTACCCTCTGTTTCTATGACTTCTGGGCAGTTCTCTTTGATAATTTGCTGGAAAATAGTGTCCAGGTTCTTTTTTTCATCATATTTTTTGGGAGCCCAATAATTCTCAGATTGTCTCTCCTAGATCTATTTTCCAGGTCTGTTGTTTTCCCAAGAAGGTACTTTACATTTTTCTCCATTGTTTGATTTTTTTGGTTTTGCTTGACTAATTCTTGTTGTCTCCTTGAGTCATTCAATTCTATTTGTTCGATTCTGATTTTCAATGAAGTTTTTTCTTCATTCACTTTTTTTTATATCTTTTTCTAATTGTCCAATTGTGTTGTTTTGTTCTATGGAATTTTTTTCCATTTCACCAATTTTATTTTTTAGAGAGCTATTTTCTGTTTCCAGTTCACTAATTCTATTTTTCAAGGATTTGATTTCTTTATCCATTCTGTCTTTAAGTGAGTGGGATGATTTCTCCAGACTCTCTTGCCAAGCCTCCCTCTCCTTGTCCCATTTTTCTTCTAGCTCTCTCGTGAGAGGCTTTTTAATTTCTTCTATGAGATTCATCTGTGCTGAGGAACAGATGATCTCCTCCTGTGGGGATTCACCTGGAGACAGTCGGTTTTTAGTCTCCTCAAGGTTTAGAGTCTGCTCTCTATCCATATAAAAGCTGTCAATTGTTAAGGTCATTTTTAATTTTTTGCTCATTTTGTCAGAGAAGAATCAGAGACAAACTAGCAAAGAAAAAAAGAAAAAAAAACCCAAATGGAATCTGCTTTTTGGGGGGGAGGGGCTGGGTGGTGTTACCAAGCTTCCTCTACAGACTGTGGGGGCAGCAGTGAGGCACTTGCAGGACTGTGCTGGGCCTGCTCTCTGAGACTCTGAGAGTGTGCTGAGATGCTGTGGGGGGGGTGGCCAGGTCCCAAGAAACTCCAGCTATTTGGGGTTGTATTCTTCACCCCTGGTGTTTTAGCTTCTCTGCTGGGCTACTGACTTGCTGCCAGGGCAAAGTATCTAAGCCTGTAGCAAAGCTCTCCCCGCACAAACAGGTGAGATCACACCCCACCCCACTCTGGTCTGGTTGGCTGTGAGCTGCCTGCCGAGCTCCCGCTGCTGCTGCCTGCCCTCAGCCTGTGCCCAATCTAAAACTATCCCTGTCCTTGAGCAAAAACAGACCTTTTATTCAGCGATAAAATGTATGTGCAGTGATTTTATATATATATATATATATATATATATATATATATATATATATATATATATATATAATACCCCTATTTTCATTTTAAAATTGACAGTCAAGTCACTACATGAACAATTCTATGTAATTAAAGATGAGACATGAAGACATGAAGATATACTCCTTACACAGGCTGTAGAAACTCAAAGTAAAAGACAATTCCTCAGCTATATAAAGCTATATTTGGTATAAACACACAAAGTGAACCTTACTGTGGTTCAGTAAGGCAAGGAAAGAAGAATGAGTGATTTGAAAAGAACTGAATCCTGAATTATATCAGTGAAAATGGTCAGAAAGGCTTTCCTGGAGAACTATCCAGAGTGCTGAACTTTCTTTACCCACACTTTCAGTGACAAAGTGAACTAGAAACTAGACTCTGAAACTGGCCTATTCTTTGTGTTTACTTTTGAACTTTTACTTCTTAACTTTACCTACTTCCCTGACACAAATGCTAACAATCTTTTAAGGTGTCTCTGAGTCAGAAGAGTGCCCAGAAAAATTTATGGCCTAACTTAAACTACCATCTAAAAAAAAAAAAAATCACCCGGCCTCTGTCATATCCCCATACTGGCAGTAGAATTACACAGCCAGGTTCTTTATGGTCATGACACATATTATGATACTTTGCCTTTTTTCATTTCACTTTATTTTCAATTAACAGAAAAGTTCTTTCCCTCTTTCCTACCCATTTCCCCAATTTAAGGCAAAATAAAACAAAACAAAACCATCATAACAGATATATAATTGATAGTCAAACAAAACACATTTCCATATTGACCATGTCCACTAAATATATATTTTATTTTGTCTCTTGAATTCATCACCTATTAGGTAGTCAGTGACTTGCTTCATCATCATTACTTTGGAATTTGTAGTTAGTCATTGTTTTGATCAGAGATCTTAAATCTTTCAAAGTTTATAGCTCTTACAAGGTTATTGTTAACATGATTTTTTTTCTCCTGATTCATCTCATTTCATTGTGCATTAGTTGATAGTATGGTCCTCTGTACCAATAAGGTACTTGATACATTTTTACTGCTTATTAGATTGTGTTCTTATTAATGTGGAAAATGTATGTAACATTTTCAGAAAGAAATTTTATAAATAATCTAGTAACTCATCTTGTATTGAAGCAAAAAAGAAAATTACAGTGATTCATAGAATCACTTGAAAATTTTTCTTTTTATAATTTGAGACTTTGGAGAAAACATAGGAACCAAAATGACAGATGGCTTCAAGGTCTTGATGTCCAAAAGGATTGATCACAAATCAATTTATGTATAAAATTAAGCATGTTTTGCTCAGAGGAAAGATTGTTCAGGCCCTCCTTCACCTCTTGCTTGTACTATTGCAATAGCTATCTAGTTGACATTTATTTCTAAGGCTTATAGTATCTCAAAGGTATATGCTGCTAAGCATCAAAGAAAAAGGTATGGAAACATGAATGAAAACATATACCTATGGTATTTTTAAATATCTTTGATCTTCAGTTTCTTTATTTGAAAAAATGAGAGAATTAGACTGAATTTCATCTAAGGAAACTTTTCATAGTATAAAATTTGCTATTAGCTTCATAGTATAGTTTTGTCATGTTTTACTTGGAATTGTTCTCTATCTTCCAACTGTAGCAATTTGCCACAAAGAGAATGCACACATATGTCTGTTATGTAATGTCAATTTTACTATACTGACATTTAACATGGTAGGCCCAATTTAATTAGGTCAATATTATTCTGACATGGAATGTGTATCACAACTAAATCTGTTTATGCAATACTGGTTATTAAACATATCTTTTCTGTGACTTTCTAAGGAAACAACAAGTACTCCTAATCCCCACATTCTTAGACATTCATAGACCTCTCTTAGTAATTAATTATCTATTCACAGAAAATAGGAAGATGGAGGTGTGGAGACAATAATTTAGTAAATGATAAATGGCATTTTGCTGAGTAGAGGATGCCTTTTACCATAACTTATTTACCAATAGATCACACCAACATTTATCTTTGATATTAAGGGAAGGAAGAAATTTGAAGTATGAATTCTTATTCTAGATTTAGCACAGAAATCAAAATAAGAGCATGCTCATCCTTAGCCTACCCTCTAAACTGACAGCATATAAAAAAAGAGTGATGTACTTAGATAAACTTAAAACTGATCATTCATTAAGGTCAGATCTAAAAGTAAAACTGAAAAAAATTAACTTTTAATGTGGCTTGGTAAAAACTAATTGAGATTTTAAATATTTTGAAATTATTTTCATGGCTAGGTGACCACAGAAATACTATCAAATTTGGACAAAATTTGGATAAAACCAACAGATTTAAACTTCTGACCAGATAAAGATTTTATCTTACAAGAAGAGTGAATAACTATCCCCCAAATAGTTAGGAAAACTAAACTCACCACAAAGAATTATTTGTTATATTTACTATTAGTGTATGCCTGTTCTGATGATTTCATTGCTATCTTTTAAAACATGTTACTACTCTTTTTTTGTGATTTGTTTTCTTTAAAATTCCAACTGTTGACAAGGTTATAATTTATTCTTAAATATGCACTGCCTAATCTAGTAAGCATTAAAAATGTAATCAAGTCTCATTAGGAGGTTAGGTGGTAGAATTCTCACTACATAGCTCTCCATTAAAGCTAATCTGAGTGTAGTTGATGGCTCACAGCAGGGATTATGAAGTTGTTGCTGATTAAAGAAACATATTCGGACTTATCTACCCTTTGTTTCTTCTCTTTCCACCCCCCACCATAAGGACATCTGGGAAAGCTGAGGTGACACAATAATGGATTGTTATCATGTGGCTCTATTTCTCATAGTTATTTCAGTCAGAGTTAATTCTGATGTTCAATTAATACATTTTTAATATGACTGTATACATCACTAAACTTGAAGAGCTGTTAAATCTGAGTATATCAAGGATCCTCTGGAGGCTGGTATTCATTTTCAAAATGTCAAGATGTACTCAGGAGTGAATACAGAGTAGGCTAAGCTTCAAATGGAATGGACAGAGTGCTCTTTATACTGAAGAGTTTAAATATCACAGTTTTTTAAATATTTGAATAGGAAGCAAAATAAACCTTAAAAAAGTCTAGAACTATTTTCACAATGTACTTTGAAGTTTTGTGGGCTTTGAGAAGGATATGAGGGTTAAAGAATGTCAGTAGGTAAAGCCAATGAGACTGCTTATGGTGAAATGAAGGTGAAAAATTTATTCCTTTCAATACCATTTTCTGAATGACCTAAGCTGAGTCCTATCAACAGACAGAATTAGTTATCACTGTCAACATGTCCCTTCAGGGTATGTTCATTTTTCAATTCACTGCCATTTGGTTGAGTTATTCCTTAAATGATCCAATCATAATTCATAATTGGGCCAAATGGCAGCATAAATCTCTGCAGCAGATATGACTCTGAAATGACACTGGGGATCTTTAGAAAAATTGCTAATATAGTATGTTTGTTTTCATTTAAGTCAGTTGAATTACAATAAGCTTGAAATATTCCTCTGTTCCTAGTAAATTAAGTGGTATTTTATCTCTTGCATCTATCCTTTATTTTTTTCCAAACTTAGACTCCCTTAGACTTTTTTTTTTTTTACCTGAACTACTTATCCTAATTGGGTTCTTCTCTCCTCCCTGTGATCGAATCTCTAAACAGTAGCCAAACTTTAATGCCTGAAACAGAGATAAGAATTTGTCACCCATTACCATACTCAAAAAATTTTAATGGTACAAATTCCAGTGTTGCTTTTGATACTCACTAATTATGTGTCTGTGACAAACCACTTAACAACCCTGAACCTCTGCATCATAAAACAAGGATAGTAACACTTCTAATATCTATTTTACAGGGTTATCCTGAGTTTCAAATGAGAGAATATACGTAACATGCTTTGCAAAATTTGGAGCACTACATAAATATTGCCTATTACTTTGATTATACTACCATCCCAGATAGGACAAATTCTGAGCACATTTGAGAATTGGGCATAATTTTTTGTGTGTGTGTGTTTGTGTGTGTGTTTATCTTTTTTATTCCACCAGTGCTTCACAATTCCCAGGTATTCATTGCATAAGTATTCTTCTATCTATACAGATCCTTTCCCTTTCTACTACAGTACATTTTTCTGGCATAGCTAGATATTACTTTTTTTTTTTTTTTTTTTTTTTTAGAAGGTGCCAAATAAGTGTTTATTGAATTGAACCTCTGAAGCTAATTGCGAACATTTATTCTTTACCTTTTCTCTATGCCTCAATGATTGTCAAAGTTTCACTTATCCCATATGTAGCAATGATTCCTAAATCTGTATTCCAGGTCTATTCTCTCACCCCAACTCCTCTCCTGAATCTTTAGCTGCCTAATGAACATTTAATAACAACACTACTAACAATAACCAGAACTTATATAACACTTTAAGGTTTACAAGCATTATCTTATATCCACAACAACTCTGGCAGGTAGGTGCTATTAATATCCCTTTTCCTGGCAGATGAGGAAACTTAGGCAGAGACAGGTTAAATAACTTGCCCAGTCTTGCATAGTTTTTGAGACCAAATTTGAAGTCAGATCCCCTCCTGACTCTAGACTCAGTACTTTATCCTTTGTGGCACCTACCAGACATTTAAATGTTGAATCCTCTTAAATGTTGATTTTCATATAAAATTTGATATAGAACAGCTGAAATCATCATATTTCCTCTCAACTATTATCTCCCAACTCCTCTATTTATTTAGCCAATGTTCCAAGTTTCAAAACCTTGTGCTAATCTTGAATTTTCTATATTTCTCATTCCTTATATTTAGTCCTGCTCTCCACAAAAGATTTTTTTCTTTTGAAATATCTTGTATACATTTTTCACTTCTATCCTCAAAGTTACCACCATATTTTAAGTACTTTATCATTTTACACTTGGATTGTTGCAATAACTTCCTAGCTGACCTCAAGTCCATTTGCTGTCTCTTCTCTATTCCATTCTAGAACCACCTGCTAGATTTGCTTCCCTTACACATTTCAAGGGTATAGTTCTTCTCTCTAGCAACCTTTAAGGGGGAGCCATACTAATTTCTTTTTTTTTTGTTTTTTGTTTTTTGTTTTTTAATTTAATAGCCTTTTATTTACAGGATATATACATGGGTAACTCCACAGCATTAACAATTGCCAAACCTCTAGTTCCAATCCTTCACCTCCTACCCCCCCACCCCCTCCCCTAAATGGCAGGATGACCAGTAGATGTTAAATATATTAAAATATAACTTAGATACATAATAAGTATACATGACCAAAACATTATTTTGCTGTACAAAAAGAATCAGACTCTGAATTATTGTACAATTAGCTTGTGAAGGAAATCAAAAATGCAGGTGGGCATAAATATAGGGATTGGAATTCAATGTAATGGTTTTAGTCATCTCCCAGAGTTCTGTTTCTGGGTATAGCTGGTTCAGTTCATTACTGCTCCATTAGAAATGATTTGGTTGATCTTGTTGCTGAGGATGGCCTGATCCATCAGAACTGGTCATCATCTAGTATTGTTGTTGAAGTATATAATGATCTCCTGGTCCTGCTCATTTCACTCAGCATCAGTTCGTGTAAGTCTCTCAGGCCTTTCTGAAATCATCCTGTTGGTCATTTCTTACAGAACAGTAATATTCCATAATTTTCATATACCACAATTTATTCAGCCATTCTCCAACTGATGGACATCCATTCAGTTTCCAGTTTCTAGCCACTACAAAAGGGCTGCCACAAACATTCGTGCACATACAGGTCCCTTTCCCTTCTTTATAATCTCTTTGGGATATAATCCCAGTAGTAACACTGCTGGATCAAAGGGTATGCACAGTTTGATAACTTTTTGAGCATAGTTCCAAACTACTCTCCAAAATGGTTGGATTCGTTCACAACTCCACCAACAATGAATCAATGTCCCAGTTTTCCCACATCCCCTCCAACAATCATCATTATTTTTCCTGTCATCTTAGCCAATCTGACAGGTGTGTAGTGGTATCTTAGAGTTGTCTTAATTTGCATTTCTCTGATTAATAATGACTTGGAGCATCTTTTCAAATGACTAGAAATAGTTTCAATTTCTTCATCTGAGAATTGTCTGTTCATATCCTTTGACCATTTTTCAATTGGAGAATGGCTTGATTTTTTATAAATTAGAGTTAATTCTCTATATATTTTGGAAATGAGGCCTTTATCAGAACCTTTGACTGTAAAAATATTTTCCCAGTTTATTGCTTCCCTTCTAATCTTGTCTGCATTAGTTTTGTTTGTACAAAAACTTTTCAGTTTGGTATAATCAAAATTTTCTATTTTGTGATCAGTAATGATCTCTAGTTCTGCTTTGGTCATAAAGACCTTCCCCTTCCACAGGTCTGAGATGTAAACTATCCTATGTTCCTCTAATTTATTAATGATTTCATTCTTTATGCCTAGGTCATGAACCCATTTTGACCTTATCTTGGTGTACGGCGTTAAGTATGGATCAATGCCTAGTTTCTGCCATATTAGTTTCCAATTTTCCCAGCAATTCTTATCAAACAGTAAGTTCTTATCCCAAAAGCTGGGATCTTTGGGTTTCAAAGACTAGGTTGCTATATTTGTTGACTGTTTTATCCCTTGAACCTACTCTATTCCACTGATCAACTAATCTATTCTTAGCCAATACCAAATAGTTTTGGTAACTGCTGCTCTATAATATAATTTTAGATCTGGTACAGCTAAGCCACCATCATTTGATTTTTTTCATTAATTCCTTGAAATTCTTGACCTTTTGTTTTCCATATGAACTTTGTTGTTATTTTTCTAGGTCATTAAAATAGTTTTTGGGAGTCTGATTGGTATAGCGCTAAATAAATAGATTAGTTTAGGTAATATTGTCATCTTTATTATATTTGCTCGCCCTATCCAAGAGCATTTAATATTTTTCCAATTGGTTAGATCAGACTTAATTTGTGTGAAAAGTGGTCTGTAATTTTGCTCATAAAGTTTCTGATTTTCCCTTGGCAGATAGATTCCTAAATATTTTATATTATCAGTAGTTACTTTAAATGGAATTTCTCTTTGTAACTCTGACTGTTGGATTTTGTTAGTGATATATAAGAATGCTGATGACTTATGTGGGTTTATTTTATAACCAGCAACTTTGCTAAAGTTGTGGATTATTTCTAATAACTTTTAGCAGAATCTCTGGGGTTCTCTAAGTATACCATCATGTCATCGGCAAAGAGTGATAATTTGGCTTCCTCATTGCCTATTCTTATTCCTTAATCTCTTTCTCAGCTCTTATTGCTATAGCTAGCGTTTCTAATACAATATTAAATAGTAACGGTGATAGTGGGCAACCTTGTTTCACTCAGATCTTATTGGGAATGGTTGCAGTTTGTCTCCATTACATATGATGCTTACTGATGGTTTTAAATAGATGCTGCTGATTATTTTAAGGAAAAGTCCATTTATTCCTATACTCTCAAGTGTTTTTAATAGGAATGGATGTTGGATTTTATCAAATGCTTTTTCTGCATCTATTGAGATGATCATATGGTTTTGTTAATTTGGTTATTAACATGGCCAATTATATTGATAGTTTTCCTAATATTGAACCAGCCCTGCATTCCTGGTATAAATCCTACTTGATCATAGTGTATTATCTTGGAGATGATTTTCTGTAGTCTTTTGCTAATATCTTATTTAAGATTTTAGCATCAATATTCATTAGGGAGATTGGTCTATAATTTTCTTTCTCTGTTTTCAGCCTACCTGGTTTAGGTATCAGTACCATGTCTGTGTCATAGAAGGAATTTGGTAGGACTCCTTCATTCCCTATTTTATCAAATAATTTATATAGCATTAGGGGCCAATTGTTCTTTAAATGTTTGGTAAAATTCACATGTAAATCCATCTGGTCCTGGGGATTTTTTCTTAGGAGTTGTTTAATTGCCTGTTCTATTTCTTTTCTGAAATGGGACTATTCAAACAATTACTTCCTCCTCTGTTAATCTGGGAAGTCTATATTTTGGAGGTATTCATCCATTTCACTTAGGTTATCAAATTTATTGGCATAAAGTTGAGCAAAATAACTCCTTATTATTTCTCTAATTTCCTCTTCCTTGGTGGAAAGTTCTCCTTTTCATTTTAAGACTACTAATTTCATTTTCCTCCCTCCTTTTTCTAATCAGATTTACCAAAGGCTTATCTATTTTTTGGCTTTTTCATAGAACCAACTCTTAGTTTTATTAATTAGTTCAATAGATTTTTACTTTCAATATTTTTAATTTCTCCTTTTAATTTTAGAATTTCCAATTTAGTATTTGATTGGGGTTTTTAATTTGGTCTTTTTAGTTTTTTAGTTGCAAGCCCAATTCATTAATCTTTTCTTTCTCTGTTTTATTCAAGTAAGCCTCTAAGGATATAAAATTCCCTCTTATTACCGCTTTGGCTGCATCCCACAAATTTTGGTATGATGTCTCATCATTGTCATTATCTTGAGTGAAATTATTAATTGTATCTAGATATTACTTTCTCTCCAATACTACATGATAAAGTCAAACTGGATTTCTCTTTGTTCTTCATATAGCATTCCATCACTAATCTTTATGTCTTTTCATTGATGATACTTTATATTAGAAATGAATGTGTTATTATCTCTATCTCATAAAATTTTTGTCTTCATTCAAGAAATAGCTCATCATGTCTTCTGAATGATGGCTTTCCTAAAGCCCTCATCTATTAGCTCCTTGCCTTCCAAATTGACTTGTATTTGACTAATTTGTATTTGTTTTATATTTATTGTATATATTTACATATGCTCTTGCTTTCTCCTCATTAGAACGTAAGCTACTTACAAATAGAGATTATTTCATGCATTGCATTTGTATTTTCAGCTCCTTGGCATAGTATTTGGGACATATTAGATACTTAATAAATGATTTGTGACTAATTTTTTTGACTTAGAGATCATATAGTCTGCCCTTCTTTACCTATAGATGAGATAAATGAGGTTCAGAGATGTAAAGGTACTTGTCCAAGGCCATAAAAGAAGTACCTCATAGTCTTAACTCAAATAAGGTATTATATGCTAAGAGCTTCATAATCTTTCAAGCAATTAATGAGTAGAGTCCCTTCCAGGCATCAGGAATAGTGTGTATAAAAACAGAGAAGCATACAATTACAGTGTATTTGAAAGAACTAAGAATTTTTTTAGAACTTCAGAAAAAAAAGGCACACTAGTAAGAATCAAGTCTTTCTTGGAGAAGGTTAGGGAAAGATGGACCTAGAGATATCTGCTTCCCTAGGAGCTATTCAAAACTACAGCTCCTTGCAACATGGGATCTCTTTCTTCATTCGGGGCATTATAATCATATGTAGGTGCTCTATCCATAGAAATATAATTTTTGGTTTCTCCTTGTAAGATATTTCAGAATTTTGGGGGCTAGATATCTTTCACCACCCTCCTTATCTCACTATCCAAGTTTTCATAACTTAAAATGAGTCTTATTAGCAACTTTTTTTATTATGACAGGAAACTTTGAGGATATTCCCATTCCAGAGTGATAATTTTGTGATGATAAATTAGGCCAAGATAGTTAGGTGACATAGTGGATAAAACACTAGTCTTGGAATCAGGAAGACTTGAGTTTTAATCCAATCTGAGAGGCTTATTTGCTCTGTGATCTGTGGCAAGTCACATAACCCCACTTGCCTCAGTTTTCTCATCTGTAAAATGTGAAGGAAATGGCAAGTCACTCCAATATCTTTGCCAAAAAACATCAAATGGGGTCATGAGGAGTCAAACATGACTCAAACAACTGAACAATAAGAAAAAAAAGTAGTCCATCTTCTGTATCAATTCTTTCCTAGACATTGGTCATCAAATGGGATTTCCCTCAAATAAACTGGAACCTTGGAAATCATCTTAATTTAGAGAGGTAAAGATTATCCACTGCAATCCCAGGCCATTACCAATCACCTTGACTTTTATCTTACCATTAGACTTCGATGGCACTAGAGGAGAAAGCAAGACTGATGACTTTATGCAGCTATGCTTCACTTAAATCCAATTCACATGCATGTCAGGATATTATTCTTATGATGTCTTTGGTCCTCTTTGAAAAAGAAGAATGAACAACAACAACAACAACGTTAATCCTGCTATCAGGTTTAATCCCATCACTGCTAGAATCAGCAACTCTCCTGTTACTATAATAACTTTCTCAGAGGCCAATCTTTGTCCACATTCATATCCATTTGGATTCACAAAGAGGAATTTTTAAGTAGAAAGTTATAATTAGTTATCACTTGTACTATCATTTCCACCACCACTTTCCAAACTCTGGATTAACAACAACAACAACAACAAAAAAAAACAACTTTAAAATCATCATCAAAAACTGTTCTAAAACTTTCTGAGATAAATACAAATAGTCATAATTACTATTGAGTAAAAATAGAATCCCTAATGTTGAAATTAAGAACCTGTGAAGAAAAATCATGATTCTTTGATCACTGAAATACTCAATGAAGACACAGAGATCTTGTGGAAGTTTTATTTAGAACACTGTGAAGGGGTAAGCAGAAGATCAAAAACAAGGTGAAAAAAAATCTATTGCCTCTTTTTTCCTTGAGAAATTGGTTGTAGCAACATAAATACATAGAGGAATTGTCATAGAACAAATAAGTAGGTTTGTCCTTGAAATGTCAATTTCTCTTTGAACATTTCCTTCCATTCATATCAACCATAAGTGACCTCTCTCTCTTGAATTCCATTGACATTTTATTTGAATGTTGACCTTTATTCTTTTCTTGATTCTAGCTATAGGTATACCTGTATTAACATCTTTACTTAATTATAGATTGCTATTCACCTTCAAAATTCTTTAGAATATAGAATAGGACATGTGGTTTTGCTGGTATGCAAATTCCCTATACCAATGCATATCACAATCCTTCTATAATTGATAGTTTTTAAGAGATATCTGAGG
The DNA here is from genome assembly GCF_902635505.1 of Sarcophilus harrisii. Taxonomy (NCBI): domain Eukaryota; kingdom Metazoa; phylum Chordata; class Mammalia; order Dasyuromorphia; family Dasyuridae; genus Sarcophilus; species Sarcophilus harrisii. The sequence continues at coordinate 459,075,671 of NC_045426.1, forward strand.
CTTAGGTTAAACTATTCACCATGGTGACAAAACTATTTAAGATCAGAGAGAAGATTTGAACTCAGGTCTTACTAACTATAAAATCCAATGCACTATCTGTCACAGTATACTAGGATACTTGTACTTGTTTAGTGAGTAACTAATGTGCTTGTTTGAAATAAAGTAAAATTTTCCCTGTATTCCAAAGGTAAGAAAAATGCTTCAGAACTCATTTTTCTCTGGCAGAAAAATAAAATGATCTAGGGAAAACCTCTGTTATAAACTTATTTGATAATACATATTTACATCTTATTCACAGGATGATGCCTAATTTCAGTATCCCTTTAAAAAAAATTACTTCTCCTGAATGCTTTACCCTAAGGAGTCTTCTGAGATAAATGAGAAATAATGGTGTGGTGAGCAGATGTTATTACACAGGTGCAGATTTAAGATGCTCTTTTTGATCCATGATTCAACTCCAGTGAAGATGATTAAAATGGTAAACAAGATGAAAGTAATCATTTGAGAACAGAATCCATAGGCTTTGCAATAATTCCTTCCATAGATATGTTACTACCATTGGCAAGGTGTCATTGAAATACAGTATGTGTTTGTGACTCTCAGAGTTGTGTGTGTTTTATCATCCAAAGAGAAACAAATCTATACCTCCTTGAGACCTTTTTACTTTCATATTTCAACTCATGTTCACCAACTATCACATTATAGGCCAAATAATGCTCAAAACACAGAAATATCATTCAGTGAGATGACAGAATGATGCACTGGATTCATAAAAGCAATATTTAAACATAGCTAGTGAAGTACCTATAAGATATTTTTGAATTGTAGAATATAAAATCTGGAAAAGGACCTTGAAAGAATATTTATTCAATCCTCTCCATCTTTCAGACAATACCGCAACTAAATCACTCATATAGTAGAACATATACAGAACTATAAAGATTCTAAAGAAAGAGCTTTCATGATTCACTTTCATAATTTAATGACAGTTAGAAAGATTCTTCAAATACTAAGGAAATATAATCAGACTCAGTCAAAACTTTACTGAAACTAAAATCAAAGAAAGGAAATCTTGGAATATTGTATAACAGAAACCAAAATAAAAATTTGCCACAAAATGATTTATCTTTCTGAAAGTTGGATTTTAATCCCGTAGATGAAAAAAAAGTACTTTTAATATAATAATGTTCAAATATTCCTGATGGGAAGAGTAGAGCTTTGAAACAAATACCAAAGACAGTAAAAAACATACAAATAAATATGCAAACATATGACCTACACAAGTTGCTCATGTTTATGTAGTGTGTTATAACAGAAAGAGTCAAAAATTCATGCCATGGGCTGCATGTATCCTATAACACTCCCAAGTGCAGCCAGAAGCAGATAAAGATGTAACCAAGAAATATAAAAAATAAACATATGCATATATGTGTAGTCACAATAAAACAGATATAATATTAATTATGTTATTAATATAATATTATTATAATAATATAGTATAATAAAATATAATATGTTATTAGAGGATATATTAATTATATATAGCCTTCAGGGATCTTTATGTATTGTTTAATGGCCTACATTTGTATCTAAATTTGATACTATTGTGTTGAGGAAAGTGATTTCCTTACAGGTAGTAAAAAGATCATTGTCTACATTTTTATTGATGAGAATTAAGCTGAAACTTATGGAAATAAAGTGGCTTTAAGTTATCACAAAACTAATAAAAGTCAAAATAAGGATCTTGATTCTAGGTCTTTGGGAACTGAAGATGACCTATCTTTCTATTATACCACATTCCTCATATGCAAAGCAGTTGAAGTAGCTGGATATGGACAGTCTGCCAAAAATGAAAACTACATCGGTAGAGAGTGTAGATACTCACTGACTTCAAATATTCAAAATAAATATTCTCATGGAGAACAGAATTTAAATTTATTCTCTTTGACTGAAGAGAAGATAGAGGGAGACAGAGTTCAATTCAATTAAAGGAACCATTGCTCTAATAATTAGAACTATTAAAGCAGTCTATTCTGCATTTGGATTTCATAGGAATTTTTTTCCTATAACAAAACACAACCACGAGTCTGTTTTTCTTATACATTAATTAAAAAACATATTGCAATGTGCCAAAGCTACAGATACAAGAAAATAAAAACAATCCCTTTCCTCAAGAAGCTTATGTTCTAGTGCTGGAAGAAAACTCACATAGAAAATTTATAAAGTAGGGGGTGGAGCAAGGCAATATGTGGAGAGGCAGAGAACTTCAGAAAGAGAACATTTAGCTGAGCAGAGAATAAAGTGAGAATGGGGGCCCTCTATGTTACAAATAATAACTAGCAAAGTAGTGATTTGAGCCTGTCTTTCAAGTCTTACTCTTTCTACACTACACCATGTTGTTTCCATTGATGTAGGAAGAGGGTAGGGGAAGCCAGATTTAGGCCCATCAAGAAGTAGGTAATATAGTAGCTTAAATATTAAGTACTCTTTTCCTGGATTACCCAATCCAGAAATGTGTCCAGTGGCCCACAAGCAAAATTATTTGTATTAGAAAAACTATAATAATCCATGTACAAACTAAGCTACAAGTTTCCATGTACATTGTCCATATGGGAAAAGTAATTCTACAATAAATCCTGCAGTATTCTGGGCTCCTACTGTTCACCTCCAACCTCCCTTTCTTTCTCTTGCCCAGACCCCCATGAGAAATATAGTCACTGCAACAAGTGTCTTGCCCATTTACCTCCTACTTTCATGTCTCTTCAACCACAGAAGGCAAAAGTTCCCTCTCCCCAATATCATAGAGAATAAAGAGGTATTCCTACATTAGAGAAACTTAGCAGCACTTTGTGCAAATATAGTGGAAATTAGACATTACCAGGGAAATTAACATAGCACATGCTCAAAAAATTTCCTCTCACCAATGTTTGCTAAAACTGATATTCTCAGTACTGTCACTCATGCTGCTAGTTCTCACTCTAATGATTCACTTCCATGGCAAAGAATCCTGTTCTCTACATAGTTACTGGTACATAGTTCAATTTGGTTGAACTTGGTTTTAGATCTATAACCTGTTTTCCTTACTTTCCCCCCCTTACTATAATGCTATTGGCTCTCTTCCTATTCTGTGTTTGATCTACCATTAAAAAATATCTTCTAAAGTCCTAATGTCAATAGAAGTTACCATCAGTTATCTCTGGGATCTTATATAGAAATTCAATTTCCAGCTATTTCATGCTTCTTATTTCCTTTTTTGTCTTTTTCTCTTGGTTCAAATTTTAGACTTGAACTTTTTTGTAGAACAGAAGATCCTTGAGAGTAGAAAATGTTTATTTAGATCTCCAAGTCTATGTTCAATGGTTTGAACATAGTAGTAGATATTTAATACAAATTTGTTCAATTCAATTCATGGTATCACTATTTTCAATATTCAGGTATTGAAACAAAAGTTTGATCTTAATGATTGAATAAAAATACATTTAAAAACTTTTTTGGGGAAGGTCTAATGCTCTCTCTATCCACTGCATCATCACTATTTGCTTTGAAGAGACTATATGCATTTTAAAAGATATTTTCTGATATTCTAAAAAGTGACCTCTTTATTTTCATGAACTTGATTGCCATTGCTAATGTTAAATTATCATCTACTCAAATACTTACCTAATGGGGTTCTCTTTCCATGATGGGAAGAAAAATCCTTTGACTAATTTAAAAAAGCATGTTTCAGTTCATTCTCTATATTCTTTTATTAGTATAATGATTAAAAAATTACCAGGGCAATTCAGGAAATAAATTTTGACAATGCATCTCTACATCATGGCAATGCTATTAGACCAGTCATATCAGTGATGTTAATTAAGATTTAAAGTAAATTTTCCTTCCTTTCAATTTCCTTACATTGCTGCCTCATGGTCCTATTCAAATGCTAAATACAATTCTAGATGATCCTATCTGACTTGTAATTCAATTCTGGATATTGGGGTCATGATAATCAAATGCAAAACATGCACTTCCTTTATTCTTTCAACAGACCTTAGTTTTGCTAGATGTCAAAGTGGAGAAAGTGTCAAACCTAAGTCTGGCAGGAAGTTCTGAGTTCAAATGCAATCTCAGACCCTTAATAGATATGTGATCCTGGGAAAGTCACTTAATTTCTCCATCTCAGTTTTCTGATCTCTAAAACAGGGATAATGATAGATCTTACTTCATGAACTTCACTGGGTTGTTGTGAGGATCAAATGAAATAATATTGTAAAGTACTTAGGAAATCATAAAGAGGCATGTAAATGATAATAATAATTACATTATAATCAATTTTCTAATTTTGCAAAGATCTCTGGAAATTCCTATTCTGTGTTAATGTGTTTCAATTATTGAAAAAATTCATCATTTCCAATTCCAGTTTTCACTTCAATATTCAAAGTCAACTCAACTATCAGATCACCTATTGAAATGAACAAAATTATAAGTATCAGAGTCAAATAACTCTAGATATGGAAAGGGAACCCATTCTTACTGGGAAGTTTTCATGGATAATTTTAACAGCGAAAGAACTTAAATCTTTTGTTAAATGTAGTTGATGGGACTTTGTAAGTTAAAGAAACTATCATTAGCACAAGGGACAGTTAAATGACGCAGTGGATTGAGAACTGGATCTGGAATAAGAAAGACATGAGTTCAAATGTGAACTTAGACACTAGCTGTTTGACCTTTCAGTTTCTTCAACTGTAAAGTATAATAAAAAGAAATAATAGAAATGGAAAGTGTAATAGAAGCCTCTAGGTTCCAGTAACAGTGTTTAGCATAATGCCTGACATATAGTTTTCCATTCTTTATAATCTTTACCAGAAAAAGGGAGTTCTTAATGGATTACAGAAAAGCAAAGAAGTGTATTAATAAAATGTGAATTGTATCATTTTACAAATATTACATCTTCTTTCCTAGTTGGTCAATTGACCACAATTCTTAAAATTATTTTTTCTATCTTCTCTTTCCATAAATTAATAATCTGGCAACAAATACTAAAATAAATGGTAAGATTCTGAATATCTAGCATCAATCCAATCTAACATGTTGCTTTCCAGTTATTTTCATGCCATGTTGCTTTGTTCCATCCTTTGCCTTTGCCACAGACCAATATATATTACCTTTCCTTATTAAACTATAAGCTTCTTGAGGTAATGTCTTGCATCTTGGATTTGTATAATGTACTTATCAGAGCCTTGACAAAGAAATTACAAATTATTTTTTTATTCACTTAGTTCATACTAAATATACATAAGGAGATAGTCTTGTATGATAGAAAGTGGGAAAGAGTACTGGAACTATAACTAGAAAACCTGAGTTTGAGCCCTAACTGGGCCACTTTACTACGTATGTGATCTTGGGCAAGCTGCTTAACTGTTTCAATTTCTTAATCTAAATGATACCCAAAGCCATTTTTAAATATAAATTCAGTGTTGTATAAATCCCATCAAGAAAGCAAATAATTATCCATTCATTTAATTATTTTGAACCTTCATAAATCAAGATTATTCTTGCTGAGTTCTTAATACTCTTGCCAAACAAGGTAATTTGAATTTGTTTTAGAGCTGTTATTCTTTTGCATGACTCACATGTATAACCTATATCAAATTGATTGCCATCTCAGAGAAGGGAGATAAGAGAACTCAATTTTAAAAAATTAATGTTAAAAATTTTTTTTGTGTATAAACAGAAAAAACGAAATATGAAAACATAAAGCTGTTATTTCACAATAAAAATATACTGATGATTCTTTCCATTAATTTTTATATAAAAGAACTCGTCTATTTAAACTCAATTTTAGCCAACATTTGAATTGATAGAATTATAATTCTTATGAGGGTCAAACTCAAGATATAGTGAACTGGAACAACTACATTGGGCTTTCCATTTCAGGGTGGTTTAAAGGGGCTGAAAGAAAAAAAAAGAAACTTTTGGAAAAAAATTAATGAATCACTTCTTTTATAATTAGTTTCTAAAGTCTTTCCATTCACCAAAGTCATGGCAAGTGAGACTGCATCACAAATTCACTACAAATAACAACAAAAAACAACCCACAAATATTCTCCCCATCTTGCAGGTTGCAACATTCTATTCTTTTCAAGTTACCTTTAATATTTAACAATCTTATTTCACTCGGCTTCTTGTTCTATCATCTCTACATCCAACAATCTCTTCAATTTTCAGTTTTTTATCTATAATAAAGTAATAACAACATGTATCTCAAAGGGCTGCATGAGGATTAAAAAATATATTTATTTGTTAGGTGCTTGATCCAGTGCCTGCCATGTAGTAGGTTCTTGATAAATTCTTTACTTGGCTAAAAATGTCAGCAGGGAAATACACATTCAAGATTATTGGATCTAAGTCTTATATTTTAATCCCAAAGGATAGTTACATCTCACCAAATGTTCCAGGGATGGACCTAACTGTCCACTCATTTATTAACTATCTACTTTTTTTTTTTTTTTTTTTTTGGTAAGGCAATCAGGGTCAAGTGACTTGTCCAGGATCACACAGCTAGTAAATGTCAAGTGTTTAAGGCTAGATTTGAACCCAGGTTCTCCTGATTCCAATGACTCTATACATTGTGCCACCTAACTACCCAACTACTTATTTGCACTATGCACAGTCATTTATGTTCAAGATCGATAGATTTTTAGCAGAGCTATCTAGTCAATAATTTTGAAATTCTTTGTATAAAATAAAATCCTTTTGCAAAAAATATTTCTCCTCATTAATAAGATTCTATTATGAAAAACTTTTTTAAACTACTTATCCTTTCTAGTCAGCCTTTAAGAAAAGAATAAAAATGGTTTTTGTAACAAATTATTAAGCATGATAGCAATAGTAATAATAAAAAATAAAACGGGAAGACTCAATTCTATAGCTTTGAAAAAAGTGTGTTCCACATGCTTTCTATTTTTTTAGGCATGAAACGTGATCTCTATTTGGAGGACTAAATTTATTGGAGAAAACAAATGCTCTGAGTCAATTTATTCAATGAACATTTTAAGAGCATCTTTACTGTACAAAGCATTGATGTTCATGCCATTTTTATATTTTGAACTTGAAAAACAGAAATTAATCCCCATCATCATGAGGAATATTTTTAAATTTCTGAAAGCACAGCACAGTGTAGAAGGAAAACTTAAGCCCGTTTAGCATTATTCTACAATAGATCTTGGGTATGGCCATTTGTACTATCTAAAGAAATATAATTTGGTGCTGTCTCTTTTTTGGGAAGGAGTCCAAAAGAGTTAATTTGAGGAATCATAAATTAAATAGCATTTAAATATCCTCTCCCAATTGTTTGATAAGGCAGGATTAAGAACAAGCCATTTGAACAAACATGGGTTGGAAAATTACTGTGTCTCCTTACCTGTGTCTCCTTAACAAAGTCATTTTCTCTTTCTGATCTTTAGTTTTCTAATTGGTAAAATGAGTGTGTTTGAGTATTTATCAACTAGATTCCTTCCATCACGACATCAATTAATCAATAAATGTAAAGCCTATTGTTGTTTCAACTCGTCTCTAACATGAATTTTTTTATGCTTTTGATGCATATATCATATTATTCATGCCTTTATATAATGCTTTTTAAATTCTACTCACAGTAGGACCTAAAATTAATATTGGTTCCAATGACATCTATCCTAAATTGAAAAAATTCCAAACAAAGCAAGGAATCAGGGAATAGGGAATGCTTTATATATAAAATACATAGCATGGAGTCACACTCAATTGAGCATTTCATGGTTTCTTATTATAGTTACTGATGATTTTTAGGATTATTAGTCACTAAGGTAAGTATGAGTTCCATGTCTAGTTGAACAGAGAAATCAAAAATCAAGTATGAAAAAACTAGATGATAAAATTAAACTACTAAAATGGAAGGGTAGTTATTAATCAAAACTGAGAAATCACTTGCACACATATCTTCCCTGTAGATTACCAAAAGTAACTTTCTGATAAAGCTAATTTCACATAAATAAATGCCATTATGATAAATCAAAGTTAAAACCATCCTTATTCTAATAACAAACTCTAGTAACAAATCCAATTGTTATTCTCCTCATTAAGCAAATAAATATTTTAGGATAGAAGTTGAAACAATGCTGTTTATCTTAGTTAATATGATACAGCAAATACTCAATAAGTGCCTATGCTTTGCAAGCTCAACTCTGGGTACTGGTTGGAAGAGTGTTAGAGAAAATTAAAAAAAAAAATTAGATAAGACACATGACCTGTCCTCACAGAGCTTATAATCCAGTAGCAATATAGATACTATCACAAATCATTGTAATATGTAATATTATTCCACGATAAGTAACAATAAAGACATTTACAAAACATTGTGATATGAAGCCTGAAGGGAAAAGCTTCCTGGAGGAAAAAGAATTTGAATTGGGCTGTTAAGAATGTATAGGAATTGTATAGGTAAAAAGAGGCAGGAAAGACATTATAGATAGAGAAAAAGACTAATTAAGGCTCATAATAATAAAAGGGCAGTGTATAGTTAGAAGGCAGAGAACTCTACAGGCATAGAAAAATGGAGAGAAAGAATATCAAATGAGTCTGAAAAATTAGGCATATGAGTTCAGGGCCTTTACTTAAGGAGATATTGAACAGCTTTTGAATGGAGAAGCAACAAGATCTAAGATATATAACATAAATGCAAATACACGCATATTTATATATATACATGTATGTAGAAAGTACTCATTATAATTAGTCAATACGACTAATGTGGACCTCCATTAGCTATGTTCTGATTTGTTCATTCAGTATAGAAAAGTCAATATCTTTATTCTCCATTAAAAAATAAATATTTATTTATTTATTTTAAACTAAATACAAAATAAGAAAAACACAAAATAGAAAAATGAAGAGGAAAAAAGGAAAATAAAAAAATTGTCATGTACCCAGTAGAACATCAGGAAGGATTCAAAATATGTAAATAATGAATTTCCTTTTTGAGAAAGCATATATAGTAATAGAAGACATATTTATGACTATCTTTTCTTTATTTCTTTGTAGGTTATTCTTTTGTTCTCTGCTGCACACATATAATATATATTATATATTCACACCCACATATGTACATATATCTATATGCACACATGCATGCACTTACATGCATGTGTAAACACATACATATACAATGTTAATATAGCTGATATATAATGCAGATTTCTCTCTTTATTGATTCTTTAGGTTTCAATATTAGCCCTACTTTTTTTCTAATAAATTCCACTCCCAATTCTTGATGTGTTTGTGTATTTTTCTTATTTCTTATCCCTGCTAATTTTTCTACTTTAGTTTTACTTCTTAATTTGCCATGCTATTTCTTAACTCCTCCATGGATCTCTCCCTTATCTTCTCTGCCTTCCACTTTGCCTTTGTCTTTATCCCTTTTTTTCCCTCTTTATTCTGCCCCCCCCACTCATCTACATACCTTGCCCCACTGCTAGAAATCTACAAATCCTCCTATATGCCACATTATCCTATTCCCTGCTGCATTATGTCTTTGTAGATTCTGGAGGGTGCTATATCATGCTGTATCTATTTGTATGGTTCCATATTTTAGCTACTTCCAAAGTGAGGAGGTTTGTAGAACTACCAACCTTCTTCCCTCATCTAAAGTCTCTATGTCAGTTCTTCCTCTGTACATCTTTTCTATAGCACAAATATTTTTTACCTTTTCCTAGATAGCTTAACTGTTTTAGAGTTAAATCATACTTAAATATTTCATACTCAGTTCTGCCCCAATCTTTTTTTAACTACCCCATTGTTATTATCAGTTTTAGACATGTGACATATTTCCATGTATAAAACATAAATAGTTTGTCCCTGTTGAGTCCCTTGAAATTAGTCTTTGATGCTGGCTCTTATATGTTAAATTTTCTATTGAATTCAGTTTTAGTTAAGGCAAAATTCTGAAAATCTTTGAGTTCACTGAATATCAATTTTTAAAAATTCAAAATTGTGCTTAGTTTCGATGGATATCTTATTTTTGGCCATAGGACTAATTCTTTTGATTGTTGATATATAATATTTCTGCACCTAAAATCTTTTATTGTAGCTGCTGATAAATCCTGTACAATAATTGTAGCTCAACATATTTAAATTGGTTTTTGTTTATTTGTTTCTTGAAAATTTTCTTTTTGATCTGGATTTTTTGAAATTTAGCAATAATATTCTTATATATTTTCCTTATATTTATTTGAAGTGGTGATTGGTGGATTTTTTTTCTATTTCTACTTTTCCTTCTGGTTCTATTACTTCAAGACAATTTTCTTTGATTATTTCTTGTAATATTTTGTTTGTTAAGATTCTTTTTTTGGTCACAGATTTCAGGTAGTTCAATTATTCCTATTTTTTCTTTTCTTGATCTATTCTCCAGTTCTGTTGTTTTTCTTATGTTTCAGATTCTCTTCTAATTTTTCATTCTTTATATTTTGTTTTGTTATTTTTTGGTCTCATAGCTTCATTGGCTTGCTCATTCTGATTTTCAAAGAATTATTTTCTCCTTTAAGACTCTGGATCAACTTTTTTAGTCCGTTGACTTTGTTTTCATAATGCTCTTTTTTTTCTTGGGTAGTTCTATTTCTTAGTTTTCCTCAATCTCTATCATTTGATTTTTAAAGTCTTTTTTGAGTTCATTTAATGTAACTGTTGGGAGCAGAAGATGCTTTTTTTTTTTTTTTTTTTTTTTTGTACTTCAGGTTCTTTCTCTGAGGATGAACCCTGGTCTTCTCCATTCACATACTACATTTCTACAGTTGGGTTCTTTCTGCTTTGCCTGCTCTTTTTTTTTTTTTTAATGAGAATTTATTTGTGTTATCACCTCTAATCCTTGGATTAGAGGGATAATCCCTGGTTTCATTTCAGCTCTGCCCTTTGACCTGGAATTCCACATCAAAAACTGCACTCTCATGAAAATGCCCACATCCAGCAACTTTCTTGTCCCACTGTTTCTGCACTCACCTGGTGTGCTATTTCATTCTCACTCAGGGCCTTGTCTCTGCAGCATAACTGGGCCTGGTGTTTCAGGAGAAGTTTCTTCAGTCTTCTCAGGATGTCCCATGAAAACCCCTGTTCTGCTCCATGTCTTATTTGTTTTTCATGGTCTATGTTCACTCAGAGTCACAATTTTATTTCATTTTGGTGGGGTGGAATCTGGAGAGCTGGGAATTTTCTGACCTACTCTGCATTCTTCCTAGAATCCTCCTTGCCAATATATTTTCAACGTTGGTCTTTCAAAAATTAAGAGCTTAGCAAACAGCAACATTTCAATATATAAAGACCAACAAAGAAACATGTAAAATAGATGGAGAAATTTTGTTTGGAGGAGGGGAAAGGAACAATAATTTATTAATTACCTAGGATTTGATAGGCACTATGCTAGATATTTTACAGATATTCTTTTTTTTTTATCATTATATCACCCCCAGAGGATAGGTACTATTATGATCCTCATTTTATAAACCAAGGCAGTCAGAGATTAAGTGGTTTGCATAAAGTCACAAAATTAGCAATAATCTAAAAATGTATTTGAACTCAGGTACTCCTGACTCCACTGTGCCATTTGGCACCTGCTTAAAAGGATAATGTCTTGAAAATATAGAAATGAAAACAAAAAAAATGACTTGATATTGCTAGCCATCAGACCCAAAGATAATAAGATTTTCCAGAAGAATCTAGAATCTATACCTTCAAGACTGAAGCAGAGTAAAGATGCTAAATACAATTAGAAGCAATAAACTAAATCAATTACAATGTTACTTAATTGGTACAGGTTTTTTTTTTTTTTTTTTTTTTACCTCTAGGATGTATAAAATCTCCATTGATTATAAGGAAATCCATTATTTACTTATGTAATGCTAAACAGTTCCTGCAATCTTCAAGAAATACAGATGCTTTGACAAGAAACCATTATTTATTTTCCCATTAATTGTCTTCAAAAGGAAATGTGTATGGATGTTAACTGAGCTGTCAAAATCAATTTCAGTTGGCATTTAATATTTTTCAAAAATGTCTTTTATGATATCAGTAGGAAAACAAACGGTGTGATAAAATCATTTTCTTATTGAGTTTCCAAAACACCTGGCTGCCATGGATTTTTAAAAAATTCGAAATACTCATAGGGAAGATTAGTTACTTGTCACTTGCTAGTAATATGCCATCTGTTCAGAAAAAAAGGAAAACTGTGATAAGTAAGTTTCTTTTGTCAAAAATAGACAGCCAGGGTGGGGTTGGTAGTGAATTTCATAAGTTTAAAACTGTGGTTACATAAGTAAACAGAAGTGATAGGCAGGAGAACATTTGCAAAAAGCATAAAGACAATCTGACTGAAAACACAGACTGCTGCTATTTTAAGTGAAGGGGTTTTTCCATAAACAATAGCTATTGTACATAAAACGTGGGGGTGCTGAGCCAAGGAGAGGTTCTTAAAGCATCTACTTTCTCAAATCTGCCTAAATACAGAAAGAACAAAACAGGTAAGGGTCTTTTTGTTTGTTTGTTTTTAGGAATTGGAGAGGGGCCAGTGAGCTAGGGCTGAGGAAGTTAGGAATAAAAAGGGAAATGGCATGAATAATTGGTAGCCTGCAGCACAGTATAATTCCAAGATCAAATAAGAACAACAGTAGAAGCCATCTGGAAAGCTAAATCCCTCAACATAAAAGGAAAAAATGGGATAAGAGAAAATGTTATGAAGGTGCCTACTGAACTAGTTACAAATAAATAGTGAAAGAGTCAAAGGGCTTTGGACACTCATCAAGGTTTCAAAGGGGTCAAATAAATAAAGAAGAGAGTTAGGAAGAAGTGTAGGACAGGGTCATCAAGAATATGTAGTTCTACTGAGATTATATCTCAAAGAGATCTTAAAGGAGGGAAAGGGCCCCACATGTGGCAAAATGTTTGTGGCAGCTCTTTTTGTAGTGGCAAGAAACTAGAAACTGAGTGGATGCCCATCAATTGGAGAATGGCTGAATAAATTATGGTAGATGAATGCTATGAAATATTGTTGTTCCGTAAGAAATAATCAGCAGAATGAATAGAGAGAGGCTTGGAGAGAATTACATGAACTGATGCTAAGTGAAATGAGTAGAAGCAGAAATCATTATACAGGTAACAACAATATATGACAATCAATTCTGATGGACGTGGCTCTCTTCAACAATGAGAGGATTCAAACCAGTTCCACTTGGTCAGTAATGAAGAGAATCAGCTACATCCAGAGAAATAACCAGAGTGTGAAACACAACATAGCATTCTCACTCTCTCTGTTATTTGCTTGCATTTTGTTTCTTTTTCAGTTTTTATTTTCCTTCTTTCTTGATCTGATTTTTCTTGTGCAGCAAGATAACTGCATAAACATGTGTACATATATTGGATTTAACATGTATTTCAACATATTTAACATGTATTGAACTACCTGTCAGCTTGGAGAGGGAGTGGGGGAAGGTGGGGAAAATTTGGAACAAAAGGTTTTGCAAGGGTCAATGTTGGAAAATTACTCATGCATGTGCTTTGCAAATAAATAAACAAATTATTGAAAGGGAAAAAATGTAGTTCTGGTGACTAAAGTCCTTGTAAATTTGATGTTTTAAGCTTTCATCTCCATATACCGACTAACCAGAGTTAAATGACTTGCCCAGCATAACCCAGCCAATAAGTGTCTGGGGCTGGATTTGAACTCAAATCTTTCTGATTACAGGTTCAGTGCTCTATCTACTGAACCACCATACCTGCCTTCCAGTCATCTAGCTGCCTCTTCACAGCACAATAATAAGCATTCCTAGCAGCATAAAAAAAAAAAAAAACATTGAAAGAAAGATCTCAGAAGCAGAGCAAGGCTTTGCAGCATATTATTGGTAATGATAGTTTATATTTCAGAGTAATCTGGTATGACATCCTTGGTGCTTGAATGCCTGTGGAGTGCATTTCAGTACTGAGAGATAAAACTGCAGCTACTATTGGTAGCTCATTAATGGTACTCAGATCACAGGTGTTTATTGAGACACTTGGTTATTATTTTTTCCAGCCAAGGGTATGTAACATTGGAAATTAGATTTGCTAGCATAAGAAGTGGACCAATAAGCTCAAAAGACAGGCAAAAGCTGGTAAAAGTAAGGGTAGCAAAAGCAAGTTGTATGGGACCCTTCACTTAGACAGATGGTACAGTAGATAGGCAGTTATTCTTAGAAAGTAAAGCAGGAGCTATTCACGAATTAATTATAAAACAAGGCAAAATATTTTTATAATGTTTTTAGAAATGCCCTTCAAGCCACTGATTTCATATTGAGACAGAAAAAGTAATCTATTTTCACTCCTCCTCCATTGTTTTTATTCCTTTACTTAAGCTTCTCCTTCAGTCTTAATATATACATTTTATAATTTACATTGTCTTAGATAAACTTATATGCTGATTAATTATTATTTCCCACTTGCTTCAAGAGCAAATATCCACTTCTCCAACAAGATTGCCAATTCACCATGGGCAGAAACTTTGTGTGTATGTATATTTGTGTGTATATTTTTGTTGTTTGCTCAGTAGTTTTAATCATGTACAACTTTCTATGACACATTGGAATTTTCTTGTAAAAGATACTGGAGAGATTTGCAATGTCTTTTTTCAGCTAATTTTTCAGAGGAGGAAAATGAGGCAATTTTTTTCTTAATTATGTTAAATGACACCCCCAGCTTCATATATCTAGTATCTGAGGTCAAATTTGAACTCAGGCTACACACACACACGTGTGTGTGCATGAATATATTATACACACATATGTTTATATGCACTATTTCTACATGTGCATATACACATCCATACATAGGTTGTGGGAAGATAAGAACAATCCATTCTAACATTCATGAAAACAGCTGAAACAGGTGCTGTGGAGCACTTAGAGCTTGGCCAAAATCAAAGATGCTAAGGTTATCCCACTGTATCCCAGGCCATCACTAGTCATCTTCATTTTTCTTGCCACTGAACTTTGATGATTCTAAAAGAATGAATCTGACAACTTCTGTGCAACTCTGCCTCACTTAAATCCAATTTACTTGTGAATCAAGATATGATGCTATTGAACCTCTTAAAAAATGAAGAATGAACAACATATACATAAAACATGTATATGATCTGTTCCTTTCTAACCAGATCTTCTTCTCCAAAACATACTTTAATGTTATGATTTTTTGCATAAAAAGAAAACATTTCTTCAGAGCTCAGTTGGAGAAAATATATAAATATTGCTTTCAAATAATGATAGAATTATAGGGTTAGAAGGAACTCAGCAGCCAACTATTCCAATTCAATTGGCAGAGTATAAGGAAAATCCAGAAAAATGGGAGTTAGAGCAGAATTCTTGTCCTGAAAGCAGATTAAGAAATCTTTGTGGGCTTCTTCACTGTTGTCCAAGAACTGAGTATTGCTTTATACATCATGCCATAATTTTAGCAGTATTTATTTTAGTCCATTCAAAATGGGAAATTTCAGCCATTAATTCTTGACTAACCCAAGTCTTTCCAAAGATCATCAGATGTTATCTCATCATCTGTCTTTTTTATGCTTCCCTTCTCCAAGCAGTTACTCCTTTGCTGAAACTTGAAATGAGTCGTCTAACGCAAGGTGTCATATCTTTCACAGAACTCACCAAGGAAAGCTTTTAGTCTGTCTGCTAATTTGTATCATTTGTGGGAAAGTGGAAGCAGGCTAGTACCACAAAGGGCAAAACCATCATATTACTGTTTCCTACAGGCATTCTCTAGTCTTTCTTAACAATGCTCAGGACAAAGAAAGAAAAATAATTACTGGTTTGTTGTTCCCTGCTGGTGAGGATTGTAACATTATCATTAATAGAGGTGAGACTCTTATAGCATTTAGACAAAAAGCTAGATTCAATGGATACCACATAAAATTAAAAAGAGTTCTAAATGAAATACTAATTTTAAAGAGCATAAAAACTGTAGCATTAGGCATTATCTTATTAGGACACTTTACCAGTTCTTTTTGATAACAAATCTGGTTTTGCGATAGTGGGATGTGCAGACTGGACAATTTAAAAAAAAGTTCTCATTCCTTAATTAAGCCAAAAATAATTTACTGAGTTCCTGAAGTGTTCATGAAATTGTGGAATGCTGATGGTGATGATTTCATTGATCTTAGAGCTTAATAGCAATCTGTTTTCCAAAACTAGGCATCTGAGGTTTGGTTCTTATTCAATGCTCAAACCAGAAATCTATATCCATCTGGTTTTTATCTGAAATATCCAAAATTGCTCCAATTGTGTAAAGTAAAGCCAACAGACACAATGTAAATACTTCTTCTAACCACTTGAACACTTTTGCAAACAATGGGAAATTATTCACACAGTACAAAATTATCTTCATTCAGCAGATCACATAAGCAGCATGTTCACAATCAAAAACATTTTATATTAACAATAAACATCAGTCATTTATCTGAAAGCTTCCCTATGCTGCTAGATATTTTTATTACTTCATTTTCTTCCAGTCAAAGACATGAAATAGATCCTTTCAACCTATTATCAATTCCCCATCAGGTGTGGAGAAATGTGAAGAAATGAAAAAATAGTCTGGGGAAAGTTAATTGAATTTAACACTGAAAGTGCACTCCTTGATACACACATACATACTATAAGGACAAGCCAGAAAAGACTTGCTTCTATAGAAGTAACAGTTTCCTTGATCATGTAATATCACTCTGC
The DNA here is from genome assembly GCF_902635505.1 of Sarcophilus harrisii. Taxonomy (NCBI): domain Eukaryota; kingdom Metazoa; phylum Chordata; class Mammalia; order Dasyuromorphia; family Dasyuridae; genus Sarcophilus; species Sarcophilus harrisii. Next base: position 459,092,431 of record NC_045426.1, read on the forward strand.
TATATTATTATTACCAAGACAAAAACAATCCACAAATTTCCCAGTTTTTGCATATAGGGAGACTTCAAGGCACTGCAACCTGTCTACACTCATCATTTCTGTTTGGAATAGAGGAGCAAACCAATAGCAGCTGCCAGTCTTCTGAGATTATGAAGGTGTTTTGATGATTGTGTCACTTTGCTCATTTCTCCCACTTACTTGGAAGTGATTTAATAGAGATACACTTATAAAAGTAAGTGATTGATCCAGTAACATGGATTGTCAGGCAATGACCACTCAATTCTAATTCTCCTACTACTGAATATGGATAAAGTCATTTTGACTTTATCTGTCCAGGTTTGGTTCCACCTACTTTTAATTAAGATTCCTACAGATGTGAGAGTGACAAAAGTCCTCACAAACTTTTTAATCAATGGGAGGAAATGTAAAAATCACAGAACCAGAAGGTGGAAGAACTTCTAATCTTCATTACGCCAGTAACAAATTCTGTGATCTTGAGTAATTCAATGCTCTCTGGCTTTCTGTTACCTAATTTGCAAAATTAAAGAATTAGATAATGTTCCAAGGACATACTAGAAATAATATTCTATATTTCTCTCTAGTTGTAGTTATTAAATACCGATGTACACACATGCACATGTGCATGCACACACAATACACATCTGAAATATCTGAAACAAAGAGCATTTAGAATGCGGCATATAAATAAGTGTAGGAAGAAATGTGTGTACACTTGATATTAATTGGCAACAGCTAAGTTTAAAGTCCTCCTGCACATAATCCCACTAGAAAGCTTAGTAATGAAGATATCGATGATGTTGGACTGCTGTGCTAAACCTCTTTGATGGAACATCTGCCTTAACAGTATGAACAGCCACATGGTGTGCTGCAGACAGAGGAACTTGGCTGCCATCCGCAAAATATAGCAACTTAAAAAAGAAAAGGAAGTCTTTCAACTTAAACATCAAATCCATTTATTTTTGTGTTCTAATTTATAATAAACCTAGTGAAAAAAGTTCTGTACCTGAGAAAGGACTTAGTAAACTTTTATTAACTTTAATGCTAGAATTTGCACACCAAAAAAGATAGTTCTATCATATTTTCAAATTGTAATAATTATGGGAATAATTAGGTCTATAAAACTGAAAAGAGAAGTCTTATTTTTCTTAAAAAATATTGACATTTTATCTTTATATTTCTATGCCCTCAGTACAGGTTATATTTCTAATTAAGCAGTTACTACCCGTTCATGTGTAAAATGGGGAATTATAAAGGCAACTACATCCTCAGGTTCATGGTAAAGATCAAATGAGATAATATTTGTAAAATATTTTGCAAACATTGAAGTGACATAAATTCTAGCACTATCATTAAATACAAAGGTGTGATAGAAGATCATTTGCAAAAGTTCTTCTGTGCCTCCCTCACACTTACATGAAGTATCCCTTTTTTGATAAAGGCCTCATTTCCAAAATATATAGAGAATTGACTCTAATTTATAAGAAATCAAGCCATTCTCCAATTGATAAATGGTCAAAGGATATGAATAGACAATTCTCAGACAAAGAAATTGAAATGATTTCTAGCCATATGAAAAGATGCTCCAAGTCATTATTAATCAGAGAAATGCAAATTAAGACAACTCTGAAAATACCTCTATACACCTGTCAGATTGGCTAGAATAACAAGGAAAGATAATGAGGAATGTTGGAGGGGATGTGGGAAAACTGGGACACTGATACATTGTTGGTGGAATTGTGAATACATCCAGCCATTCTGGAGAGCAATTTGGAACTATGCTCAAAAAGTTATCAAACTATGCATACCCTTTGATCCAACAGTATTACTACTGGGCTTATATCCCAAAGAGATCTTAAAAAGGGAAAGGGATCCACATTGTAAGAATGTTTGTGGCAGCTCTTTTTGTAGTGGCCAGAAACTGGAAACTGAGTGGATGCCCATCAATTGGAGAATGGCTGAATAAATTGTGGTATATGAATATTATGGGATATTATTGCTCTGTAAGAAATGACCAGCAGGAGGATTTCAGAAAGGCCTGGAGAGACTTACATGAACTGATGCTGAGTGAAATGAGCAGGGCCAGGTGATCATTATATACTTCAACAACAATACTATATGATGATCAATTCTGATGGACGTGAACCTCTTCAACAATGAGATGAACCAAAGCAGCTCCAATAGAGCAGTAATGAATTGAACCAGCTACACCCAGCGAAAGAATTCTGGGAAATGAGTGTGAACCACTACATAGAATTCCCAATCCCTATATTTTTGTCCACCTGCATTTTTGATTTCCTTCACAGGTTAATTGTATACTATTTCAAAGTCCGATTCTTTTTGTACAGCAAAATAACTGTATGGACATGTATATTTATATTGTATTTAGCATATACTTTTTAACATATTTAACATGTATTGGTCTACCTGCCATCTCGGGGAGAGGGTGGGAGGAAGGAAGGGAAAAATTGGAACAAAAGGTTTTGCAATTGTCAATGCAGAAAAATTACCCATGCATATATCTTGTAAATAAAAAGTTATAATAACATTTAAAAAAAGAATCCCTTTGATATGTATATAGACAATTCTCACAAAATTTTATCAGTTGGGAAAGAAGCCATAAGGATGAGTAGTTTATTGAAATTTTCACAGTTACATTGCTTTGTTAATAATGATACCCATAATTTTGGTTTTACCCAAGCAATTCTTATTTCCTCTCAAATATCTTGGGAACTAGTTACTGAAAATTTTTCAAGTCAATTCAATTCAATAAACATTTTTTAGTATCTACTGTGTTTCAGATACTGGTATTAAATTATGGGAACAAAACCAAGAAACACAGTGCCTGTTCTTAAGGAGTTTACACCTAATGAGGGAAGACAATACACAAAGTGAAATAGAGGAAGGAATGAGCTCTCAAAATTATGTCAGAACATAAAGATGGTCTTTTAGTATACATGGTCTATTGCAGATGTTCTATTTCTATTTCCTAATGCAGTCAAAGAGGTAACAGACATTTATTAAGTATCTACTATATATCAGGTACAGTACTAAGCAGCATCTCAAGTACTACGGTGGTAGAATCCCGAAGCAGCTATTTAATTATCACTGATGAGATAATATAATAGTTCATGGTCCATTCATTCAGCAAGTATTTAAGTTTACCACTTTTGTCCCAGAACTATACTCGGTGTCTGGTGTATGAAAAAAAGAAGCACATTTGTAATTTTCTCTTTATATCAACTTTACTGGAAGGGCATTGGGTAAATGCATACATTAATGTGCTATGAATTAATTCAACTATTATGAAAAGCAATTTGGTACTAAAAGTGACTAAACTGTGCATATCCTTTAAGTCAGTAATATCACTACTTAGCCAGTACTCCAATGAGAACAGAGGAAAAGGAAAAAAAAATCTTTACGTCTAAAAATATTTATATCAGTTCTTCTTTGTGATAACAGACTGAGAATTAGGGTGTCCACAAATTGAGAAACAGCTGAACAAATTATGGTATATCAATGTAATGGAATATTGTTTTACTGTAAGAAATGAAGATATTTTCAAAGGGATTTATAAAGATTTGGTTGAAATGATGTAAAGAAAGATAAAGAAAATAAGACTAAAAGTTTAAACCATCACATCAATATTATAAAAAGAACTGTTCTGAAATACTTGACAATTCTGACCAGTGAAATGATGACTAAAAATGCTGCTTACTCATCAGACAGAGATGAATGTCAAATATGCAGAAAGAGAAATGGAGTTCTGGATATGACCAATGTGGGAATTTGTTTTGCTTGACTATGTTTATACAATACCCAGATATGCTATTTCTTTCTTTTCTTCTTTCTTATTTTTCAGTGGATAAGGGAGATGGAAGACAGAAAAAAATGCTTGATAATTGATTCTGAAATCTAATTTTTAAGAAGCATAATGAATGGATCTTGTTCTCAAAAAGTTCACAGCTTAAGAGAGGACAATAAACATGCATATGTGTGAATGAACTAGAGAGTAGGTATAGAGCAACATAAGGATTAAGACAAAAGGATGGTTGCTATTAATTAGCAACATAAAAGAAGAGTCATTTGTTTGAGGAAGTATTAATAGTTTCATTTGACAGGGCAGCACTTAATGAGTTCAAAATTTTTGTAGATTTTGAGGCTTAAAAGAAACCATTATTCTAATTTATTTCTAGAATCATAACCCCCATTTTCTGTTGACTAATGAAACACAAACCATTTGTCCCTACACTGTGCATCAAACTACTACCTTCCCTTAGTTTATCCCTTACTCTTTTTAGCCTCATACTGATTTGTAGTTCATTGTCTTTACTTATATTGTTAACTTTGTTAAAGTGCCTCACCTCCCCCTCCATCCCAAGGTAAAACCTCAGCATTTTTTAAAGATTTGCATTGATTCTCACTTCCTTTATGGCATTTTTCTTCATTTATCTTGTGCTCACACTGAACCTGTCTCCTTTGCATTTTCCTCCAATAATAGTGCTACATAGTCCCTTTGTCTCTAATTATTGCAAGTGTATATCTTTCCAACAACACCATTAGCTGCTCAAATTTAGGTACTCTGTCTTACACTTCCCCTGTATATTAAAATAGATAATTAGCATAAAGTTGGTACTCAATAATATTTTATTGATGTTTCGAGTAGGCACAGCAAAATTTTTCTTTGGGTTTTAAAACTGTGCTTCATTTATTCAGCTGTGGCTAAGAAATCAAATTTGGAGTCAAGAAAATTCTACCTCAACTGTTAAATCCCTAGCTGTAATGCTAGGGAAATCATTTAACCTATCTCAGTTTATTTTCCTCAAAGAAAAAATGGACATAACAATTGTGCCTTTTCCAGAGAGGAGTTGCAAAGCCTAAATGAGACCATGTCAAATGTTTGCAAATTTCCAATGTAAATTCTAAGCATAATTATTACTATTAAATAAGACATAATAGAAATATAAGATCTCAGAATTTCAAAATAAATATATGAAGTGACAGAGCTGAAATGAGTAGGAATCAGAAGCAATGTAGTGTAATATTAAAGAATATTCAATTGCAAGATTTTGATTCTATTCTTAATTAAGCCACTAACTAGGTGGATGACCTTAAACAAGTTACAGCTTCACTGTGATTCATTTCTGCAGATAAATCATCTCTAAGGTCATTTCTAACTTAAAATACAATATCTATAATTTTACTTGTGAATGACAGCTTAGCCAATAAGCATATTTGATATGACTTATTCCCAACCAAACTATGCTTGTATGAAATTTTCACTTTAGCTAATATCAAATATAAAATGTTATGTTAAAAGCTGGTCTTATTCCTTAAATAAACCAAGTTCTAACCTCCTGAAAAAGTTCTTAGAAGAGGTTTCAACTATAATAACACATAATGAAGAAAGAAAATAATAGCTAACCTGAAAATTCTGGTGTAGACAAGGACACACAAAGAGAAAAGATTGACCACAATATATTCTCCCAGGTCTTGTTTACCAAAAGTTTTATTAGGTCAGTGTCCTGACTGACTTGTAAATCATTTATCCTGCTTTAATCCTCAGAGAAAGAATTAGAAGGGGTTATAGTGAGTCTAGTTGTGATACTGCCAATAAACAAGTTTTTATTCAGATTCTGCTGAATTTACTCCTAAGCCTCCATGTTATAATTGCCCATTTGATCTTCTTAAAGTGTCACATAGAATATATTTATGTTATGAGTTGTAATTATAATTAATATTATTTTGAGAATTTCATGGAACCACTGATGCCATTAGAAAAATCAGAATTTTATAAAATGGGATTTGGAACTCACAAGCCTACTTTAAGTATGGCTTTATCCTAAAATATATGAAATAGTTGTAACAAACTTTGTCCTTTAGTTTACACTCCAGATCTTGATAGTCACAATCAAAATAATATATTACTGTTGTAGCTCCTATCAGTTTTCATCAGAAAGAAAGAGAGACTGAAGGATGTCCAAAGGGGGGAGACACATGTAGAGGAGAGGAATCTAAGCCTATTAACATGCCGAAAGTTAGATGATTGCAACTGAATTGAATATAATCACAAGCATTTGGAGCTTTGTTTAGCCTGCTGATTTGCTTATGGAGTTTTCTTACTGGATAACCCGGGAGTTTGATACCTCTTGAGTAGAATATGAAGCAAAGAAAACTTCCTAAAAAAGGTGATCTTTGACATAGTTCCTGGAAGAGCTGAAAACATGAAGTAATAGAGTGTCAGGGAGAAAATATTCTCAAAATAGGAAGGCATGAGTAGGAACAGGAATCAATACATTTCATGCCACTGTCAAAAAGTAGATTGTGTAAGGTTAGAGAATTAAAGAGCAAAGAAGAATGGATGAGGCATCAAATAAGAAAGGATTTGGAATATCGGTTTCAAAAGTTTACATTTAATTTTATAGGCCATAGAAAGCTTCCTAGATGTTGGAATCCCTTGAAAACATGAGGTTTGATGAAAATTATCCTTATATTCTTATGTAAAATGGATTGGAATTAGGAGAAAATGAAAGTCAGGAAACTATTACAGTGATCCAAAAATCTAAGCTCCTGGTGAATAGGAATTGTTTCATTTATTTTATTTGTTCCATTTATTATGTTTGCCTCTCAGAATACTTAGCATATAATAGGTGATTAATGAATGTTTGTTGGGTTGAATGATCATACAATAACATGTGTGGTAAGAAGAGATGCAATATATTTGCTTTGCACACTTTTGTGGATAGGTGGAAGGAAAATTAATGTGTTTTAAATTCATTATTTTATTAATTTCTCTAAAAGTAATAGTAATGCTTGCTAGCCTCTTTAACCTCTTCCCATTAAATCTTATAACTGCCAAAGTCCTTTTCACCTTTAAAGAAGTTATGTCATCCTGTTTTAAAAGTGAGTTAAATGCAACATGAGTGTCTAACATCATTGTAAGAACCATAAAATATACTAACCAAGAGACTTAGATTTGAATCTATAATGCAGAATAGAGTGTTCTATCCCTCCTACATCACTTGAAAAACTTCATTATTTCAAGACACATATATTAATAGGTCTTCAGTTGTTAATATTGAGCTTCTTGTAGCTATGGGGCAAGTTGGAAACACACAGCAGAAGATGGAAATAAAATGCACAAAACTTAAGCCATTGGAGTTGAGTCAAATAATAGATTACATCAAAGCTAGTCATTCCACAAGCACTTATTAAATGATTCCTATGTGCCAAGAACTATAATCAGGATAGGATTTACAAAGAAAATTGGATTTCATGCTCTCAAGCAGTTTATAGTATAATGAGGATGACCATTTAGAAACAACTAAGTCATACAACATATGTATAGAGCACATCGAAGGTAACCTTAAACTAGGAAGTTCCAGAAGTTGGGGATACTTGAAGTGTTGGGGATACTCCAGAAGAAGATAAAATTTAAGCTGAGTTTTATTATGAACCCAGGTAAACCAAGAGTCATAGGTGAAAAGAGAAAACGTTTTAGACATACGGGAGAGTCTGTACAAAGGAATGGATACCAGAAGTAGTGTCATATGTGAGCAACAGCAAGTAGGTCAATCTGGCTAGAAAGTAGCATGCATTATAAAAGTAAAATGTAAAATGATGGGTAGGAAGGAACAGGTTGTAAAGAATTTTAAATGCCAGAAAACTTTATATTTGATCCTGAGGGTAGCCACTAGTTTATTGGGCAAAGGGGCAAGTTAAATGAAGGATGGACTGAAATGGAGAGAAACTTGAGGGCAGAAGACAGATTAGAAGATTATTGAAATAATTTAAGCACAAAATGAACAATGTCTGAACTATTGTGATAGCTGTGTGAATAGAAAGAAGAGGGCTTATAAAAAAAATAGATAGTAGGAACTGAGCCCTGATGCAATTCTACAGTAAACCAAAATTCAATTTTCGGTCCAATTTAGTCCCCTGGGATCCTTTGAACTAAAGATAATGTGGGGTTATTCATGGCTTTCAGTGTTTTCCAAAATTTAGAGTACGCTTTGAATCTGGAACAACATTCTCTGAACTATCTCCAGGAAGGTCTTGGTGATTAAAATAGGCCTTCAACAATGGAAGTAAATCACAGAATGTGACTAATATTCATTTCCATTTTTGAATACTATTTAAAATAAGAGGACCGAGGCCTCTTACCAAGGCCAGAGGCACCTCTGTAATATGTTTAGTGTCTGCCATAAAAATATGGCATTCCTACCTGATCATTGAGATAAGATCACAGGTCTTATCTCAGAGAGGAGAATTCTCTGAAATGATTGCACTGCTTCAATTTTCCCCTTCCCTCAAACAGAAAAAAGGAAAAAAATTAAGAAAGAACTATTGTTCTTATACCTGGCCAACTATGGAAATAGAGACACTATGTTTATTGGTCAGTGAATTATTCAAACTTCTGTCAAACTCCATTTTCACCCATAAAATTAAAAAAAATAAAAAAAATAAATTTGAATTATGTGGGCTTCATTGTGATGGCATTTGGAAATGATATTCCACAAATTTTGTGAAGGTAAAACATGAATTAGTTTATTTGTGCCATAGAGAAAAAGGAAAGAGACAAAAACATTTTTTTTTTCAGATTATGAATGCCTTAGATCACAAGCAAAATAATTAGGGATTTTTTTAAGACCTTGAACTTCAATGCCTTCTTAATTGTGAAATGCATTAAGTGTTTTCACAAATGACATTATTCTCTAATGCTCATAGCCATTAAACTGAGTACAATATTCATTGTACTTATTAAGATATCAGGGAATCGTTACATTGGTGAGTAGACAGGCAAAGAAAAGAATACAGAACAAAATTTAAAACATTCCCTGCTAGGAAACTAATTGCATAAAACAATACAGAATAAATGAAGCTACTACTGCCAAAAAAGGAAGCTTTAGTTACTGTAACCTACTTTAATCATGTTTCACAACATGCTTTTAACTCTTTCTTTGGAAGGAGATTCTCCCGGGCAAAACTCTAGAAGGAGCTATTAAGCAGATGGTTTATGAGCAGTTTGCAAAAAGAAGTAGTGATCACTAAGAGCCAGCATGGAATCACTAAAAACAAGTTACACAAAATCAAATTCATGGCCCTTTTTGTGATAACTTTACTAAACTATTACTGTAGGAGAATTAATTTATTCCACAATTATCATCCAATCAAGATTCAAGTAGTTGTTGTCTACAATCCTCCAGTATACGCTCCTTCCTTTCTTGTTGAATTCGGTGCCTAACTCAGTCTTTCTCTCTTCTTCAACTCTTCCCTTCAACATGTATATTGATACTCCATCAAATACCTTAGCTTAGAAGTTCTTCAGTTTACTCCTGTCTTACTACCAACTTCTCCTCCCTCAACATAGATATGTGCAGAGATAGTCCTGCCCTGCATCTTAGTATAACCCACAAGTATTCCACTACCAGATTTTCATGAAATCTGAAATTACTACAATCATATCATAATCAATCCATCTTTTATTCTGCCTTATACTTCCTAAACTCTTTCTTCATTCTTCCCGAGACCTTTGATCTCACTATTACTTGGTTGTTTCCCAGGCCATCACTACTATGCTTTCTTCCCATTGCCATCTTGTTCCCTTGTTCAAGGGATGTTCAACTTCATGATGTCTTCTTCTCTTTCCCCTTTATTTATTGAAAATTTTGTTTTGTCAAACCTTGGTCTTTCTCAACTACTTTCTAGATGCTGAATGAAAATAGAGACAATCATGGAACTATACTAAGTCCATTACAAATTTATGTTACATGATGTCAAGTGGACCCTTGTTACAACAAAGCAATATGTTTATAGCTTCCTATGTGATTCACTATTTTATTCATATCACCTTTTCACTTTTTCAAACTCTTTCAAACTTTTGACACCTTCTTTTCCCCAATTCAGCTGATAAATTTGCCTCATATTTCACTGGAAAATAATTGAGTCCACTTGTCAGTAGCTTTTTTTTTTCCTCTTTTGTCTCATTTCACATCACTCAAATATCTTCTGCCACTGTCTCCTCTTTTACCCCTATTTCATGTAAAAAAAAAAAGTGGCATTTCTCATCAATAAAAATCCTTCTAGATGTTCAAACTAATCTTGCCTAATAAACTGCTTCCTCTATCATTCCTACTCCCTTCTTAATCTCCAATATCTTTTTCTATACTGGCTAATTTCCTACAATGCATAAAGATGTTTATATTTCCATCATAATAGAACAACTCTCATTTCATTCATTCCTGCTAGTTAATGTTCCATATTTCTTCTCCCTTTTTATGTCTAAATTCCATAAGAAGGTCATCTACAATAGGTATCTCTACTTCCTTTCTTCTCATTTTCTTTCATCTGAAACTGCTTTTTTCAAAATCCCTAATGAATTTTTAATTATTAAAGATAATGGATTTTCCTTAATCTTCATCCTTCTTTATCTCTGTTGTCTTGACACTAATGATCAATCTCCTTTCTCTGATATTCTTCTCTTTCTAGTTTTTTCATGAAAATGTCCTATCTGACCTATCCTAATCTTCCTATCTGACCATTTCTTTTTGATATCTTTTGTTGGATTTTTAATCATGTCACCCCTACTAACAATGGGGGTAACCAAAGGCTATTCTCTGAGTCCTCTTTCTTTTCACTGTCTATCCAAGGGTCCTCAAACTATGGCCCAGAGGCCAGATTCGGCAGCTGAGGACATTTATCCCCCTCACCCAGGGCTATGAAGTTTCTTTATTTAAAAGCCCACAAAACAAAGTTTTTGTTTTTACTATAGTGTGGCCCTCCAACAGTCTGAGGGACAGTAAACTGGCCCCCTATTTAAAAAGTTTGAGGACCCCTGGTACCATTCAACTCAGTGATTGCATTACTTTTCATGAATTTATTTACCATCTCCGCAATTGATTCTAACATCTTGTCCAGCCTTAACTCTTCCCACTTGACAATCTACATTTCCAGCTGTTTATTAAATATCTCAAACTGGCTATATCTGTAGACATCTTAAGTATCCTGCAGATATCTTAAACTCAAAATGTCTGAATCAGAACTCATTTTCTTTTCTTTCATACCCTTTCTTTTTTCAAACTTCCCTGTTATTATTACTGAGGGTTCCTTTTTCCAGTCATATGACTTCAAAACAATGACATCCTGGAATTTTCAATCTCTTTTACCTCCCATGTCCAATATGTTGCCATATGCTGTCAATTTGAGCCTTGTAATATTCCTTGTAATATACTTTCTTCTCTGACATTCCTACCTTCTTCATGAAGGCCATCATAATTTCATATCTAGAGTATAGCAATAGAATTATGGTTGGTCTCTTTGTCTCAGATCTATCTCCACTCCAGTATTTCCTCTACTTCATTGTCAGATGGATCTTCTTCAAGTACAGAACATCTAACTATAACATCCTCACCCCATTCCATCAATCCAGAGAGAGGCTCCTTATCACCTCTGGAATCAAATATGAAATCCTCTGGCTTTTTGGTACCTTCCTACTTTTCCAGTATTTTTATACATTATTCCTCTACATATAGTTTGTAATATATATTTATATTTATACACACATACATACACACACACACACACACACACACACACATATGTTAGCAGTTTGAACATAGTTGTTTATATGTTGTCTTTCTCATTAGACTGTGAGGCCCCTGAAAGCAGAGTCTTGTTTTGATTTTGGTTTTCTTTATGTTCCATGTGTCTTATATTTATTAGATACTAAATATTAGTTGACTGGAGAAGTTAAATGGCTTCACTGAAAGACAGAGTGAATTAGTAACCATAGTGAGGCTATAATTCAGTTCTTTTGACTCCTGACTTAATATCTTTTCAACTAGAGTCCACAAAGAATGTGAAGAATGTATTTTAACAAAATTAGTGTAGTTATTTCTTATGTCAGTCATCAGCAATAATAAATAGACATTTTTAAGCACTTGTTCTATGCCAGATGGCAATATAGATGTGGTAGTATTGGTGTGTTCCCTTGTGACAAATGAGTTTTCTCAACCTAGAGTTGAGGTATCAGTCTGTCCATCTAGATAGAAAAGATGGTCTCACCCAGGATTTGAGCCTATGATAGAATCTGTGATGCTCTGCCTTGGTTGTATGAGTACATTGTGATAATGCATTCCACTCCACTTTCATGGCATTCAAAAAACATAAAAAGAAAGCCATCAGAGTCACTGAAACATGTAATTCCTCCCCTGTGCCTGTGCTAATGGGATAGTTGACTAAATCATTTTTTCATGATGATCTGTAAACTATAGGAAAGGGCACTCATTACTTAGTTGGCTTAAAATAACTTGTTTCCTCAGGGGAATTAATAATTGTTTTGCTTTCCTTCTGTGTTTACACATAGTAAACAGCATAATATTGAAAACTGTTAAATCTATAGAGCATGATGGTGTTAATACAAAGCATAAAAACATGTTTTGCTTCTGAACTTAAGTTATCCAAGAACCATACTATCTACTAAGAACATGAAGATAGGTTTTACCAAGAGATGACCATCACCACCAGGGAGAATCCATTTGTAATGTGTTTTCAGTACTAATTGTGTTTTAATTACACAGAGACAAAAATAAGAATCTACTCTCATTAGAGATGTATTCTTTGGGGATGAGAGCTAGGGATGAACTCTGTGTGGAAAAAGACATTCTACTATAACCTATGGCTCAAAACTATTCTGCATAAGATCTTCTTCATTGTTGGCTGTTGATTTATTAGTGCTCTATTACATGCCAGCATGAGTTAGCAAGAACTTGGGAGAAGAAAAACCTTGGTCTTTTGGCTTCCGGGATCAAGAAAAAAGACATAGTTCTGGATTCTCTTTAGGTCCTCAAAGGAATAAAAAAAGACTTCAGTAAGAAACTAACATGTGGAAAGCTGGCACCGTGATTGTGTTCCTATTCTCAGATTATTATACTAGAGACCTTGGGAAATTTATCAACTCTTGGTTGAGCTGAGACATCTTCCAAATAGAAAGCTAGTTTCCCTTATGAATTCTCTGATATATTCTCATCTATATAGTTTCTTTGGTTTCTCTTTGATATCAACTTGTATAAATGAGTTTCTTTTCAATTTGTATGTTCATTATGGAACTGGAATTTGGTAGATGAAACTCAATGTACAAAATATAGTAATAGTGATCAGGTACAATTTAAAATTATCTAAAAATCTAAAATTGATTATCTAAAAATTATCTTCCATAGACTAATAATACTGAGAAGTGTCGTAAGCAATGACAATACTAATTTAATGTTTGATAAACCCAAAGACCCAAGCTACTGAGATACAAACTCATTATTTGACAAAAATTGCTGGGAAAATTGGAAATTAGTATGGCAGAAACTAGATATTGATCCATACTTAACACATTATGTGGAGAAAAGATAGAAATGGGTTCATGATTTAGATATAAAGAGTGATACTATAAGAAAATTAGAATAAAGGATAGTCTACCTTTCAGATTTATAGAGAAGGAAGGAATTTGTGGCCAAAGAAGAACTACATTATGTCCTACAAAATGGATAATCTTGAATATATTAAGTTAAAAAGGTTTTGCACACACACACACACACACACACACACACACAAACATTGCAGAGAAGATTAGAAGGGAAGCAATAAACTAAGGGAAAAATTACATCCAAGGGTTCTGACAAAGATCTCATTTCTAAAATATATAGAGAATTGATTCAAATTTATAAGAATAAAAGTCATTCTTCAATTGATAAATGGTCAAAGGATATGAACAGACAATTTTCAGATGAAGAAATTAAAACCTTTCTAGTTATAGAAAAAATGTTCTAAATCACTATTGATCAGAGAAATGTAAATTAAGACAACTCTTAGGTTCAAACTCAGATTGGCTAAGATGATAGGAAAAGATAATGATAAATGTTGGAGGGGATGTGGGAAAACTGAAATACTATTACATTGTTGGTGTAGTTATGAACTGATCCAACCATTCTGGAGAGCAATTTGGAACTATGCCCAAAAGGCTATCAAACTGTGCACACCATTTGATCTAGCAGTGCCTCTACTGGATCTGTATCCCAAAGAGATCATAAAAAAGGTAAAAGGAGCCACATGTGCAAAAATGACAAATGCTTTCTTTGTAGTGGCAAGGGACTGGAAATGGAATAGATGCCAGTTGGAGAATGGTATATTAAGTGTTATGTTATTGTTCTATGTGAAATAATCAGCAGGATGACTTCAGAAAGTCCTGGAGAGGTTTGCATGAATTAATGTTAAGTGAAGTGAATAGAACTAAGAGAATATTGTACACAGCAACAAGAAGATTATATGATGATCATTTCTGATGGACATAGTTCTTTTCAACAGTGAGGTGATTCAAATCTTGTGATGAAGAGAACTGTCTGCACCTAGAGAAAGGACTATGAAACTGAATGTGGATAACAGCATTGTATTTTCACTTTTTGTTGCTTGCTTGTATTTTATTTTCTTTTTTATTTTCCTTTGTGATCTGATTTTTTGTGTGCAGCATAATGGTTGTGAAAATATGTATAGAAGAATTTTACATGTTTAACATATGTTGGATTGCTTCCCATCTGGGGGAGAGAGTGGGGAAAGGGAAGGAGGAAAAAAAGATTTGGAACACACAAGGGCCAATATTGAAAGCTATCTGTGCATGTGCTTTGAAAATAAAAAAAAAAATTTATATATTAAAAAATACATAATGAGGCAGAATAGTTAACAAATATAAAAAAAAAAGTACTGAGAAATGCTGGTAGATATATTTCTAGCCTACTGTCTTTTTTTTTTTTTTTCTGAGCAAAACAGAACAACTAGCCTCTGGTCCCAACTTTTGCCTTCTGCTCCTAGCAGAAATCAGAATCTCTCTTGAAGAGAGGACTAGGATAAGAAAATTTAGAAATACTCTTTTCCTGCCTTCTTTGGTGAAACTAGACAGATCCACTTAGAAACAGTAAACTACATAGAAAATATAAGACATACTACCATCCCACCTTTCTCAAAATTTTTGCTCCCATTATCAGAAAGAAATTTCACGTGACATGAATTATATCAGTGATATCAATTTTCCCCTCTGCCTCTCATTTAGCCCCAGGTGCTACCGCAGCCACAACCAACTAGATATAAAACAACAGAGAACAGGAACCTTCAGGTTTAGATTGTTTATCTTCCGATAGGGATTTCACATTTTAAACTCTTATCTGAGTAATTTATGGCTCCAAATACTTTTGAAGTCCTCCCATCTAGTAAATAATCCTGAGAATTCTATTTGACAAAAATATTTAGCAAAAATATATGGATGAAATTGAGGTGAGGAGATTGTTTTTAAACCCCTTGTTTAATTTCAGGGCAAGATCAAAAAAGAATGCGAGAAGGAGGTGACCTTTATTTTACTCCCCACTAATAATCAAAATTACGTTCCTCTACTAATGTTTAACAAAAAACCCCACCATGTTAACTTGGAATTCCTGTTGATGATGAAATGTATTGCCTTCTATACCCCATATACAAGAACCTTCTTCCTTCCAAACTGTAGTCATTTCCATTTTTAAGTGCACAAACAAGAAGCAATTTGGTAGTAAAGAAAAAACTAGCTTGATACAAGAAATGGACTCATTCCAAACTTGTTATTCATTATACATGTAATTTAGGACTATTTGCTTTACCTCCCCAGGGCCTTGGCTTCTTTGTTTGTAAAAATGAGTTTGCCTAATAAATGACTGAAATGCCTTCTATCTCTAGATCAAGGACTATATGACCCTATGACTATTGTGTCAACATTTTATTATTTTGCTTTCTATTAACTTTGGGAAAAACATAAAATCTCCCCTAATATATTCACTTAGATCTCCTTTAATATCATGTCTTAATGACTCATTCAGACATAAAAATAAATCTGTGTTACCCAAGGTTTTGCTGAATATAAACTTTGACATGTCCTAAAAAGTTGGAGAAACTTTAAAGTGCAATGTAAATGCTAGTTATTATTATAACTAAAAACTTAGCTAAAAACTCCAATCTTTTGTCTAAGGAAGTAAGTAAAGTACAAAGAGGTTATGTCCAGGGATTTGGCCATAGCAACACATGAAACTATTAGGACCTGGAAGAGTTATGCTTGGCACTGGTAAAGAGATCATCCACAATAATGCAGTTGTGAATTTTCTGAAGGATTAAACTATTTCTAAGTTTATAAAAACAACAACACAAATGTGTAAGAAATGTTCCATTTTGGGTGGATTCACCAAAGGTTTGGATTGTATCCTTAAAAGAACAAGAGCAAAAAATAATTTTAGAGCAGAATCAAATAATTTCCTTACTTCCCCATTTATGAATCCTACCCACAATGTGCAATATATGCTCAAGTTTATAGCTCACTTGGACTTTAATCCTCTACGATATCACAGTTGGAATAAATTATCACCCAACAATGTCAAGGCAGAGGATAATGTCTCCTTCTAAGTGTATTTTAAATTCAGTACACTAAGTAACTTTTAATTGATTTCCTTGTTTCCATTACATTAGGTAAATACAATGATAAAAATAATGTGACTTTATAGAACTTGAAAAAATAATAAGTACTTTGTCATCATTTGTCTTAGTTGTTATTCCTTCCTAGTTCACCAAAAAGTGTGTGTCCTAATAGTTTATCCAATTATAATCTATTGCCGGGTACTGAACTCATTTAGAATGGGAATGTCTTAGAAGTCTGTTTAGAAAGCAGTTATGAGGCTTTTGGCGGGATGATAAATATAGAACCTATGAACCTCAAAAAAATAGAGGTAATTGAATGATGATAATATTGGGAAACCTAAAGTGGCCAGGAGGATCAGGGAACACTTCAATTCTTCCACTTTGACAAATGAGTTAGAGAGTTTCAGTGATTTGCCCTTGGTCACAAAGCTAGTAGCAGTGAAAAGTGACCATCTGATCTCAGATCTTTTGGAGTCTGAGTCCAGATTTTTCCCATTGGGTTATATACCATCTCTCATACACATAAAAAAAAATACACAAGGTAAATGCAAGGTAATTTGCAGAATGTTGGGTAAGGGGAGGCAGAAGCAAATGAAGACTTGGGAAAGGTATTATATAAAAGATATTACTTAAACTAACCCTTGGAGGAGTCTTCCATAGATTGCACCTCCTATATACATTGGTAAATGATATTTATGAGAAAAAAACTTATCACACATTGGCTAGTCTTTGCTCTTCAGATAACAGCCTTTTACCAAGTCCATACTTGAAACTTTCTGTTTGTTAGAAACTTTAAAAAGCTGAACTGTGGTGGTGTTGACTTTTATAGTTCAGGGTCACTCACCTCCACACGAACATAATAAAAATATTGAGAATCATAGTTCTGTAAATCAGACTTTTTGTTTTTTAAACCACAGAAATTTGAAAGATTCTAGTTGGCCCTCAGTTTCACTTTTCATTCCTACATGTATATGAGGACACTTCTTGGAGAGACTTATATTTATTTGTCCCCTGTATTCTATTTTAGTTAAAATTACATTAACTTTTAAAAATATCTATTTAAAATGCAATTCTTTAGATCATAAAAATAAACTTTTCAGATAAAAATACTGCCAAGAATGAAATGGAGCAATAAAGAGCCAAAGGAGTGACTGACTTACAAATCTAGAGGAAAGAGAGAAACAGAGAGAGACAGAGAGACAGAAAGATAGACAGAGAGAGTCTGGATCTAGCAGTAGTAAAAACATCAACTGCTTCAGAATAAATTCACTCTTACTTAGTAGAAATATTTAAGAATTAGACATATTCATACCAATATGAATGCCATTGTCACATGTAACTATAGCTATTTGGAGCTCATGAGGAAAAAAATCAAATGTAAGAAGAGTTGTGAAATAATGAAAGGAATAATGTAACAAATAATTTATTTTTCAGTGAAAAACTCCTGAAAACTCATTAGGAAACTGTTCATGCACAAAAACATCCCACCTCCACTCTCTGATTAACTTCCAACCTCTTCCATCTTAACTTCCAAGTCTCTAAACATTCTATAAATTCATGACACTGTTAATTTTTTTCATATCATAAGTTGTTTTGAATCAAATTATTTATTTCCTTCTCAATTCACTGCCCCTATCTACAATGTACAATATTTGCTCAGGTTCATAGCCCACTCAGGCTCTAATCTCCTACCATATCAGAGTTGGTATAAACTATCACTCCATAAACTCTCATACTTTAATTTGAACTGATTACATGAGAGATTAATGTTTTGTTTTGTTTTTCATTACTTCCTGAGTTATCCTGGAGACTGTAACTAACACTAGTAGTTTCCAGTCAACAGATCGTTACCTTCAAATATACCATTACTACCTCCACCATCACTACTACTACCACTATCATTACCATCTTCTTAATCATCATCGTTATTTGTAGTAATAGTAATGATTCATGTAGGTACAGCACTTCTTGGATTAAAAGTTACTTTGAATACATCATTTCATTTAAGTTTTAGGGCAGTCCTGTGAGATTGAATAGAGCAGTTTTAATGTGCCCCATTTTACAAATGTGGTGATGAAGGTTAAGGGAATTTCCAGTGTCTTGGAATTAGGGATAGATTGGAATTAAGCATACTATCTTTAATTTCTATATTCTCTGAACATATGATAGAACAGAATATTGGCTGGAGTTTTTATTAAACAGGGATGTTCTTAGTGAGCTGAAAGCAAATTATTAGCTTTAAAAATATTTTAAATTATTTTGTATTTGTTATTAACATCAAAGAATGAGGTATTCTGATTGTTTTTGACATGATTAAACAGAGACAGTAAAAGACAATTTTATGTTCACCATAGATGATAGTGGTCTGTAAGAATAGTAAAATTAAGTCCGTGTTCTGAATGCTTTAAAATTTTGTGTAAAATCAAATTTGCTTTCAAGCAAAAGTAGATCTTTTGAATGGCAAGAGTAGGGATTCTTTTAACTAAAACAATTGTATTAATAACTTTTTTGTGTCACCTTTATTTCCGGATATATCTTTCCTCTTTTTTTTTTGTTAGAAAAGACTAACCCTAACCCTTACCCCACATTCTGCAAATTACCTTGCATTTACCTTGTGTGTTTTTAATGTGTATGAGAGATGGTATATGACCCAATGGGGAAAATTCTGGACTCAGACTCCAAAACAGTGTCACTTTTCTTAATATCCAAAGTATAGCAAGAGGAATACAGGAGGTACTTAATAAATTTATTCTGCATCAGTTTACATGTGTTCACATAGTTCTACAAATTCTTAAGTCATTTTTCCAGCACAAGAATATTTCTTTATATTCATGTACCACAATTTGTTTAGCCATTTTCCATACCAGTAGACAGAATTTTCAGTTCTTAATATTAAAAATAATGCTATAAATTATTTGTATATGGGACTTTTCTTTCTATCTTTGACTTCTTTATTGTATATTTATATCACAGGAGCTCTAGATCAAAAGGTATAGACAAAAAGATGAACAATTTTAAATAGAACCATATGTTATCGCTTTTAACAATTATTTTCTTCATTTCTTTCCTTCTTCCATAATACAGCATTTCCTACAGAAAGAAAGAGTTGGGGAAAATAAAAACAACTTTTTCTAGGCAAGGATGATACTTGATGGTAATTCCTCTGATAGGAATAAAAGATAGTGTAGCAGAACTGTCCTGAGAAATTTCTGTCTGTTTTTTTCTTTCCCACTAAAATGGGTGTTTAAGAGCCAGTAAATAAAAATTATGCTTAAGAAGAATGAAAAAGCATAATTAGCTTCTTTTTTCTTTGTCGGAAGTAAAGGCTTCCATGTTAAATGTCAACTTTACATTAAGTTTGAAGTGTCTGGACTAGTCCACTTATTAGTTGTTGCAAAAAAACTTGCCCCTGATCCTAAAGAGAGCAATGATGGCAATTTTTCCATTATATTGTTCCAAAAATCCATTCTGATTAACTCCATTTGAATAAAAAATACTGGAACAAACAAATCTAGGTAAATAGGAATGAATCATTAAAAATATTTCAATTTTGAGCAAAACAAGTCACAAATTATCTTGTATGCCAAACTGAACATTTCAATGGCAAACAAGATATATACATCTCAGTGCTTGTGAGTCTCTTAGTAAAATTAATTTAACGAAATTTATCAGTCAGAATTCTTGGGTTTCCTGGAATATCCAAATATAGACAAATATAACAAATCTATCTACTTTTCAATCTGCATTATACATATACAATGTAGACATTCAATAAATTCAGAAAACTCTTCGATGTTGATCATAATTAATCAAATGGATGACTTCTTAGAATAGGATCAATCATGATTCAGCTTCACATATCATACGGCCATCTACCAGGCTCCATTTCTCTCCTAATGATGACTTTCTGCTTCACAGCTGAACACAATATATTTGAGTCTTGGACCATAATACTCCAGTATTCTGTAATCTATGCCTTGGTCCTGGGAAAAGTTAACTAATTAATAATACCAAAATAATTTTACTAATCAAGTTTTAAAATTTTAGAGTTATTTTTGGTTCTTCCCTCTCCTTAATCCCTTATATTAAAAAATTCAAGTTTTATCATTTCTACCCCTCCAACATTTTATAATCTCATTATTCTATATTTATATGGCCACTTTTCCTCCCTTAAGACACTCACTACATTATCCTGAACAAATCTAGTAATAGTTTAATGTTTGACCTTCTACCTTACAAATCTTTCTCCAAACTAATACATCATCCACAGAACTGAGAAATTAATTATCCTAAAGCAGAGGAGTGATCATGCTAATCCACCACCCTATAGACATGCATACACACACAGAGAAAGAGAGAGAGAGAGAGAGAGAGAGAGAGAGAGAGAGAGAGAGAGAGAGAGAAATAACAGAGATTTAATAATTATCAATAACATTTAGGAAAAAATACAAACTTCTCAATCATGGCATTTAAGTGTGACTCTAGTCTTCTTAACCAGACATTTCACAATACCGCCTTTTATAAACTCTATATTCTAGAGAAATCAGCTTGCTTATTGCTCCCTGAAGTCAATATTCCATCCTGAGTACTCTTAACTCCATTCAGGTTGTCCCCATGCCTGAAAAATACTTTTAACCTCTGACTACTGGAAATCCTAGCTTCTATCAAAGCTAATATCAAATGTCATATTCCTTCTATACAAAACCTTTTTTGCTTCCCACCCCCATCATCTCTGCATTTTAATTCTTTCTCCCTCTTCAGTGTATCTTATTTACTTTTCTGAATTTATTTTGGATCTACTAGAAGAATTTAAACAGTTTAAAGACAGTGACTATTTTCATTATTTTTTTGTGTGTATTTATATATATATATATATATATATATGTGTGTGTGTGTGTGTGTGTTTAGTACCTGACACAATGTTTTATATATAGTAGACATTTACTTAATCTTTATTAATTTGAATTTGATTTCCCAAGGTCCTCTTCTGTATTTTCTCTAAGACTACCATGGTTGTTGACTCGTCTACTCTTACAGTTTTGACTATTGCTTCTATGTATATCTATCCTAAATTTATACATTCAGATCAATATTCTTAATGTTGCTTAGTGATAATACTAACTTGAGTGTTACAGAATCACAGATCCATTGAATATCAGAGTGGAAAGAACCACGGAAGTCATCAAGTCTATCTCATCACTTTACCAGAATTCCCTCTGTAATATACCTGGTAAGTGGCCAACTAATCTTTGCTCTAAGATCTCCAATGAAGAGGAATACAGATCTTTTGAGACAACACAATGTATTTTTATACTTCTAATTGTAAAGATTAAATGTAGATTAAATCTAAATTCATTGTACCTAATGGAGTCCTCTGTGACCAAAAAAGATGCCTAAATCATTATTTCATATGAAAGCTCATTAAATACTTGAAAAGTTATGTCCTATTCTGTTTACTTTTCTTTAAATTAACCATCTATTGCATCTATTCTTGAATCTATCATCCTCAAAAAGGTTTGAGAATGTATTCCAGGTCCATGAACTTGAAAATTTGTATAGGAAAAAAATTCACCTCTTTATTTTCAGTGACATTTGGCCTCAAGGTAGCTAGTGGTATACTGAATAAGACACTGGACCTTGAGTCAAGAAGACTTGACTTCAAATTCTACATTAGAAACTTACTATGTAATTGCAGGAAATTCACGTAGCTCTATCTGCCTCTGTTTCCTCTACTCTTAAATGAAGGTGATAACAGCATACATTGTTGGGAGGCTCAAATCAAATAAAATTTGTTAAGTGCTTAGCATAGCACATAATAAGTGCTTAGTAAATGATTATCCTAATTTTATGAATTTTATTGTACACATTTAAAAATTTTACTTTGAGAGAGGGTCCATAGATTTCACTGATTGTCAAAGAGGTCTCTAACACACAAAAATGTTATGAATCTTGATCTACAAGTAGAGCCTTGTTATGGGCCAGAACTCTGAACTTGAAACAAGGATGCTTACAAGGTACTAAGTGGAATCGATGAGACAATGGTTATCTAGTTTAGCATGGTATAGTATGATTGATTTAATCTTACAACCAATAATGGTTTCCTAGTGATATAATGATTGGTTTATACTCAGTGTGGAACATATAAACAGGGACTGAGAGCTACAGAGGACAAGCGTACCAGAAGCTCTTGGAGCCAAGGAGGCAGAAATTCATTTCACCTTCAGTCAGGCTCCTGGTGGCTGGCCTGGCCTCCTGCACTTCCCCCACTGAGACCAAGGCCAGTTGGAAAGGGTGTCTAAGAAAGGTGCCCTGGGCCCCAGGAAGGACATAATAAAGGATCTGGACTTTAACACCTGGCTGTACTTGTAGTAGTTACTGAACTGAAAAGAAGGCTGCTTCCAGAAGCTCCCAAGAAACCTGAACCAGAGAACAGTACAGAGCCTGACTTCTGAAGCAATACAGTAGAGACTTCCTTCTATGTAGATATTGATCCATTAATGATAAATTTTTGGTTCCAGCAAAGTCAATCAGTTGTGAATAAACTTGAACATGCTATCATTTACTCTACAATCTTCCAGCTTATCCACAAGATAACATAAGAGATTTTATCAATTGCTTGGTCCTTTGTGTACCCCCTACATTATAAACATTCTAAACATAAATAATTTAATATTCTAAAATGTTAACAACTTTCTTCTCCTCCTGACTTCTTTATTTCTCTTAGGGTAAAAATCTTTCCACATCAATGCCTTTCAGAAAATATTTCATTACTAATCTTACAATCCCATTAGCCTATTTAATAAAGTAAAAATTCTATAATTTGCAATTTAAGGCACTTCATCAATGGTGAGTCTTACTTTTCTAGTTTTATCTTATGCTTTCTCATTTAATGTATTCTACTATCCAACCAAACTGAACTTAGTGCCATGAAGACATCCCTGTGTGTCTTTATTAATGTTATTTTATTTACCTAGAATGGTTTCTACCCCTTAATTTATTCACTGAAATATTAGCCATCCATAAAGGGACAGTATAAAGGGATGGAGAAGACATTCTCTGAATAACTGGATATCGAGGTAATGCCTATCAATTGGGGAATGAATAAACAAGTTGTGGCTTATGGATATAATGGAATACAATTGTGTTCTAAGAAATAAGCAGGCCAATTTCAGGAAAAAATTGGAAAGATTTACATAAACTGATGCTGAGTAAAGTGAACAGAACCAAGAGAACATTATATGTAAGAACAGCAACTTTGTTTGGATTATCAATTTTCATCATCTTGGCTCTTCTCAGCAATATTGTTATCTTAGGGAAAGAAGGGAGAGGGAGAGAGAGAAAAAAATCCAAATAAAATTATTATAAAAGCAAATGTTAAAACTAATGAATATTTTTAAGTAAAATAAATTAAATCTTCCCTAATTCCTCTAGCCATGAGATCTCTCCCTCTTTTGAAATCTCATAGTACCTGGTTAGGACTTCTTTAGTGGTTTTTATCTCTATGATCCCAAACAAGCCATTTTTTTACTCATCTGAACCATAGTTTCCTCATTTGTAAAAAGAAAAGTGAGTATGGATTTAGAGTTGCCTCTAATTTCTTCATTTTACACATAAGACTGAGGTACAGAGAAATCACATAACTTAGGTAACATAGCTAATAAACCACTAAGTCAGGATTTGAACTCAGATCTTTTGGACTCTTAACATTCCATCCTCTACAGCAGGGCTTTTAAATTTTATCTACTTGTGACCCTTTTTTACCCAAGAAAATGTTATGTGAACCTAGGTATATATATATATATATAAAAATAGGTATTTAAATCAAACATTTACTGATAATAAATCATAATTTTGCAACCCCAGCATGGTTATGATACACCATATGAGATCATGATCCACAGTTTAAGAAGTTAGGATTCATACACTTAGACACCTAAATATAATGATGTCTATAGTACCTATTTCATTCAGTTCTAACAGGATTTTTCTGTTTGGAGGGGGGTTAAACTAATAAAATTGTGAATATGAAATGAGAAGCAGAACTGGCTTTAGATCGAAGAAATGTTTCATTCCCTTTCTCACTTCTGCCATGTGGCTGTGGGACTCTGGGCAAGTCATTTCATGTATCATGTATTCTAGGCAGCTTTCTCAGGATATAAGTTATAGAAAACGGACTGACCTGAATCGATAGGTGAAGTTTCCTCATTTATGAGTTCCCTATAGTAATGAAATCATTACTGTACATTCTCTTTTTCTATTACTATGTATATCAAGTATTGTTATCTATCCTCTTTCTCTTCCCTACCCCCAGCCTCCTCCCCTTCTGTTTCTGTCTGTCTCTGTCTCTGTCTCTCTATTTCTCTCACTCACACTATAATATAGGATATTATAGGATACTCATTCTATCTTGTGTTGTCATTAGGAACAAATTTATTAATCTCCATTATTAAATTAAATCCACGCCTTGAGAGAAGGGACTGTATCTAATTCATCTTTTTATTGACCACATGATCTAATTAATAAATATGAAATTAACAAATAAATTAATGTATATAATTTCATTTTTCCATGGAAAGTTATAGCAATTCATTTTTTAAAAAATAATGAATAATGAAAAATAAATGATAAAACTAACTTAACATTTTGGGATAGTTGCTATTTACCTCAAAAATCCTAGTTCATTAAATAACCTCTTTCACATCAAAATGGCCAAAATCACTCTGTTTTCACTAAAGCATCAGGATTATTAATAACGAAATCAGTAATCTTTTTTAGCAATAGAGATTAGGATTCTTCCTTGTCAAAAAGGAGAAAGATCAGAGTTAGATATCCTCTGACTACATGACAAACAGGTTAAAATTTACAGAAATACTTTTTTTTAAACACTTTGTAGATACTTTGTAGATCAACAGAAGTTTTATAATAGAAAACAGAAGCCAGAAAGCCTATAACGTTTCACAGGAGGTTTTATGAACTGTGTGATGCTAAATGATCACCAAATGAAATTTACTAAATTAGTGTGAATAAAAGCTAAGAATATCCTATGAGTAGCAATTGCATGAACTAAGCAACAATATGTTGACAAGAAAATATTGAAAAGGTGACTGAAATAAATGTTGCAGTTTTTTCAAGGATGTATAATTTCACTATGTTTCTTTCTCACTGAGAAGATTACATTGACTCTTTATCTTAGTATATGTGATTGAGGAATACATACTTTGCAACCAAGATGCAAATTTATGTATCTGGTACTCTTCAAGCAGACAATCAGTCCCTTACCTAACAGATGCCTTCTCAGCTTGAAAGAACATACCCAACCCTTGCTTTCAACCCATATAATTGTTTTTTATGTTTTAAGAATTCAGAATTTTTCTGCTTTAAGAATTCAGGATTACCTGAATCCTTTTACCTGTGATTACCACAATCAAATGAAGCCTTATGAGAGCAGGTTCTCCTGACACACAAATACTTTTGATTAGAAAGCACGTGCAATTTCTCTGGACCTCAATTTTCAACATAATCCCAGTTGTACCCTGCTGGCCTGTTGGCTCAAGGCATTGTTGTCATGACCAAATGATATAACATTTAGGGAAGGAATTTGTGACTATATAAAGTACTATTGAATAATGAGTTATTGTTATTAGAGGAACAGATTACTAAGCCTGGTAGCAAAACCATCTTCACTAGTTGGGTTGTTTGTTTTTATTTATTTTAATAGTGGAAAATTCTCATATACTATATATAAGGCATAAGACCTTGCAGAATAGACATTTAATAATTGTTGTTGAATCAAATAAGGCAATTTTCATTCAATAGGCTTGCCTCCAGGATGACAATTCCATCAAAAAGCCTCAGGTCCCCTACAAAGTAATAGCTTCCCCCTAGACCTTACAGTGAACTCTGCTTTACATTTCTCTAATGCACTTCTTATAGAATGCTGTGTATCATATTTCTTAATACTTGTGTTATCATTGGCAAGACCACAGTTCATGCTGATACTGCCATTTATATAAATTTTATTTTACCAGTACCTAGAAAAATACTCTGCACATAGTAAGCCCACAGAAAGGTTTGTTAAATTTAATTTTGTTGTATTTGATTATCTTGCCTGGAGTGAGAATACATTATATCATCTAAAATCCCTTTCAGTTCTTTTATTTATAAATCTCATTACTAAACTCTAATGAGGATGGTGGCTTAGGGAATGTTTTTTTTTTTCTGTTTGTTTATTTTTATTAACACTTCTGCTCTAAAATTGAAAGTGAAGGAAGGAAGCAGGGGTACAAGTAATGAAAAATCTAGGGATAAAGCTCAAATAAATTATATTTAACTTAGTAGGAAATGATAGATAAGGAAGGAAGGAAGAAAAGAAGAGATGAAGGTAAAGGAAAAGAGGGAAGGAAGTAGGAAGGCAGGGAGTGTTGTAAGAGGGAAGGAGGAAAGAATATAGGAAGGAAGAAGGAAGGAAGAAAAAGAGAGAAAGCAAGAGAGGGAGAGGGAGGAAGGGAGGAGGAATGGAACAAAGAACAAAAGAAAAAAGAAAGAGAAATAAAGAAAACTATTGGTAAAACTAATAAATGCATAGAAGAAAACAAAAATATAATCAAAGAGTGTTACATATTGGGAAATTTTGTTAAAATATATATATATATATATACATAAATATATACACACATGCAGATACATATGCACATATATGCATATACACATATGCATATATGTATAATTCATTATTTTGTATATAACTTTTGTTTTTGTACATTAGAATGCTTGTTTTAATAGATGATGTGTAAGTTCATAATGAAAAGTAAAAATAAAAAATTCAAAAACACAGAAGTATAGGGGAATTGCATCTGGTCTCTGAATGAATTATTCTGGATAACAGGGTTGTTCTTTGCTACAATGCTCTCATTAAGTTCAGTTTGCATCTTCTGAACACTACAAAGCAAAGAATAAAGTAGCAAATAGAATAGCAAACAGAAAACAGACTTATAGCAAAGAGATAGCCTGAGAAAAAGGATCATGGGAGCAACTGATGCTATTTCTTTGTTTATTTCACATTGTGCCTGTGGAAGCTCTTATGCCCACAGTGCTCCTCCTTGTTTGAACAGTCCTTCAAAGTAATTTCTTCCATATGCTTACTCCCTTTTGGCTATTTAAAGAGTTTTATGGTTGCTAATTTACTAGTTATTAGATTATGTCCTCTTGTTTCCCTGGTTCTTTGCCAGAGATAATAGTTCATTCAGGATTAGGAGAAATAGCTATAGACATTCTCGTTGTATATATTTGGTTTCCAATTTTAATTTTCTTAGCAAATACTTTCTTTGAAACATGATGGTGCTATCACTGCCTGGGAATGGTGAGCAAGTTAATCATTTTTCTGATTCTATCATATTGTAATTTCTGAATTCTTTATGGCTCTTGAAATGGGGTCTTCAACCCAAGAAAATAAGTCTCCTTTCAAATCAAATGAAAAGATTTTACTGTCAATTTGACATATATATATATATATATATATATATATATATTACAAAGGATAATGATGTCCAAAAAAACATCATTCAATCACCTACTCATTTCTGAGCCTCTGATGATTTAATTTACTTTATTTTCTTCAGCGTCATTTTTTTTTTTTCTTTCTGTGTCAAGACTCCATATGTAGATTTTGGACTTTTTTGTAGATGTGACTGATAGTGAAGTCAGATGTATGACTAGACTCATCATTCTTGTTTTGGTCTTTAACTATATTCTTGCATTAGGCCTTTTAAAAAAATCTAGGCACTCATCATAAACTCTTTGAGAAATGGGACTACTTTTGTTTCCCCCTGTATCCCAAAGACTAGCTAGTGCCCGGAATATAACAAGTGGAAGAAGAGGAAGGGAATAAGCATTTATTAAGGATAGAATAGAACCTGGGCACTGTGACAAGGCTTCTTCACAAAAATCACAGTTGATCTTCATAAAATAGTAGGCGCTTAATAAATGCTAGTTGAATGACTTTTTCCAAGACATTGAAAAGCTTCTCACTTATTTATGGAGCATTCTGTTTCAATTATGACCATCTATTGCCATGGTGTCAGAATAAATGAGTTTCTCTTTCCTTCATTTCTTAAAGTACATGTCTTTTCTATAGAAAGATTTTCCTTGAGAACACTGCCTGGGGTTTTATTAGATGACCCATTTTTTTGTCAATCTTTTCTATGGTAGAACAACTTGAGATTTAGGTCACAGAAATATCTTAGTTGTAATAAGATACTATGAACATCAAAGCTGAGGGACCCCACCTTTTGTCTGATTATCTTATGTACAAAGTGCCATTTGTCATATATGTAGCGCTAAGAATGCCACAAAAAATATACTATTTGGTCACCATATCACTTCTACAGCCCCTGGTCATGTTCATTCCCTTTATTTCCCTTGTCATTCATATTTTACAATTACTTTTTCTCTGTTAAACTGATAATATTCTTCTTTGTTCTTTTTGCTCATTTGCTGATTTTCAAATGTCTTAAACTCAACAAAATTATTCATTTCAAGTTTTGCATTTTTAATTCCTAATTTTCATTCGCTAAATTGAATATCAGGTAGATTTCACAGAATTCTAGAATTTCTAGAATTCACATGGAAAGGGAGCTCAGAAGACCTCTCTTTCAAAACCTATCTGAAGTAGTATGTTTTCTATAATAAAAAGTATCATTTAAAGAAAATAGTGACCAAATGTTAAGCCACTAACCCAGGCTTAATATAGTCATATCCTTATCCCATATACAAGCACATCCTTCTAGAGTTTTCCCCCCTAAATCTTTATTCAAACATTTTTGCTTCCATTCTCAAGCTTGCATCTCCTATTCAATAGTATTTCATGTTCTTCTTATCCCAATCAAATTGAGAACTATATTTTTCTTGATGCTAGTTAGTGATTATCACTATATATACCATCCTTTGCTTCTCTTTGAGTCACTGTTCTTAGGTCTTTTCCTATGTTATTTTTCATCTGACTTCTCCTTTTCAGTCCTGCTTCCCAAGTTCTATGACTTTTCCTCCATTTCTCTTCCTCTATGCATTTCCTCCAATCACTGGCAGAAATCCGAGTCAAAATATTCCACAGACAGTTGTACTGCTTGCTGTCATGGCAAGAACAAACACATTCCAGTTACTTAATCCAAAGAAACTTGAAGCTGAAGGGGCTGGAGGGGAAGATCCTAACAACTCAGTTGGAGAAATGTTCTCTTGAGCCACAATGGTAGTAGATCACAGCAATACCTAATCCATGGTGCTTGTGAAATCAATCTGAGGGCCAGATTTAGTCAGAGGTACCCTACCCTTCCTTTCCAAATATTCCCAGAGGCCCATAAACAAGGAAGTCATAGAACACGAAGTTGGGGGTGGGGGTGGGATATTCAAGGCAAACCTGCCAGGAACTTGTTTATGGAAACTCTCAAGATAATGACCTATGCTGTTCCCTTGAATTGCTCTTTATTGGCCCACACAGAGCAAGCCTTCAGTCTCCTATTCTTCCTATTCATAAGGTCAGTGTTTCTTACTGCCAGTGGAATAAGGATGTGCTATTGATACTTTTCTTGGCAAAAGATTACAAAAGATTTTTTTTCTCTGTGTGAAAATCCTATTCCAGCCTTCTCCTTCCTTACTCTAACCCTGTTATGGGGACCATAATCTTGCCTTACTGTAGTTTTGTGTATATTTTTTCCTGACATGATTAGCACTCTAGCTTTTTAACCAGCTGTTTCTCCCCTCATCTCTCTGCATGAATATTTCCTTTGCCACCTTTCCATTCTGCCCAGGAGATCAGTAATAGTTTCCTCTGATTGTTTGTGTACCTTTCCTATATTTCATTTCAATCAAACCTTTCTCTACATTAATAGTCAGACCACATAGCATTCTATCCTTCAGTCAGTATACTCCCTTGACTCAAATTCCAACTTGTCTTGGTATACCAATCCACTTTAAAATGCCTGCAACCCCTTTAGAATGCCAGGTAGAAGGAGGATATTATTGATCAAAGGGGAGGAAGAAACAAACAAAGATAAAAATAAATTAACCAGAGAAAAGGGATCACAGTTTGGGAGTTGCCAAAATATTCACTGTGTGAATTTGCCATATTCTTTGCAAAGCAAAAACACAGGTGGTGACTTCTCTGTTTTAAAATTTAGAAAATCTTCAAGAAGTTGCATTACTGTTTTAAAACTTCATTTGAATAAAATAAATAATGCACATTCCTAATAGTTGTGTTTATTTGTGTAGTCATTTAAGACCTTATGTTACATTAACATAGCATTAGTGACTCCATTTTGCTTTAATACATCATTTTGTGCAGCTAAATTTCAGCTATTTAGAAGTCTTCTGATATTGGAGAAGTAACAAGATTACTCTCCTTCCAAAAGCTACAGAGTTAAAGACTGTGTCAAGTCCCTCTACCTTTTACCTCAAGTGTTTCTGGATGTTCTTCATCAGTAAGAAACCAGGTATCCCAATTCCTATAACTCTTTTCCTCACTTAAATCCAATTAATACTTACATCAAGATATCATCTCAAGATGTGATTGTTCTTTGAAAATAAAGGTCCAACAACAGCAACAGCAATAGCAGTAGCAGCAACAACTCTTCCTACTACCATAAATAATATTACCACCACTATCACTATCACCATCACTACTGCTACCATATAAACCAATGGTCAATATCTTTGGTGGAGCAAGAGCCTTAGACTTGATTTTTTTCCTGCACCCGATATGAATTGCTAAATAAATTGTCTGGATGACTCATAGTTTTTTGTTTGTTTATTTGTTTTTACATCAAAGTAATAACTGCTATAAAAGGCTGACTGTAATACAAAATTTGCAGGATCATAATTCTTAACCAGAAGGGACCTTGGAAGCTATCTAGTCATCTTAATATTTCCATAATATATTAAAATTCCCTCCAAACTGAACTTAAAGCTGTCTAACAGACTACTTATTCAGAGAAGACTATAAGGTAAAAGGTAATAAGTTAGGTAACATCATTTGCCATGAAATTTTAAAGTTTAGAAACTGTTTCTAATCAATTTAATCCCATCATGGAATTTTTCATGGGTTTCTAATAGAACCATTCTAGTTAAAACAGGAAGAGACTTAAAAGAAGAATCTAGTTCAAATTTCATTATTTTTCAGTTAAGAAAATTGAGATTGAGAGCTCTCTAAAGTGTAGAGGGCCAGAACTCTGAAAAGGTATACTTGAATAAAGGTCAGCAGAATACTTATAGTCGAGCACCTACCCAGTATGAGATAATGGTTAATGTGATATGGTAATATAATGACTCTCCTAATGGTTAGCACATGCTCAGTGTGCTGTAGTGATGTAATCTTATTGAGGTATTTAAGGGAGTCTCAGACACAGAGGACTCTCTCAACCACAGACACAGAGGAGTCTCAGCCACAGACACAGAGAAGACTTCAGTCTCATTGTGGCTCTCCTGCTCCACTAAGACCAAGGACTCGGACTGGTCCTAAGGTCTTCCAGAGAGCTAGTCCAGACATTATATTTTGGCGCCCCACATTGGGCGCCATATGTCGTGATAACTCAGACCTGTAGAATGGATCTCTTCATGTAAGAGGATAATGATGATACAAGGACACTGAAAAGCAGTTGCTGTTCTCTGACCTCCCAACTAAGGCAGTTTCATTATCTGACTTCTCTCCTCTTCCCTCTGCCTCCAATTTATTTCATTTCCAGTCCACAAGCAACACCTGTGTCAGTAATGATTGCTTTGCAACTCCTTCAGATGTTATGATCCAAAGCTGTGGAGGATCTCGGAGAACTGACCTACCCCTTCACCTAGGCATGGTCCTTAATACTAAAGTTAGTAAATATTAAATTCAGAATTTGAACTCAGATCCTCTGAGCCCAAATTGCCTACTCTCAGAATTCAGTTATAGGTATCTTTCAAAGTCCTCAAGGTCTAATGAAGATAAGAAGAAAATGAAAACCTGATCAGAAGAGAGAAGAAATAATTGTACCATATAGGGAAGATACATTATAAAACAAAAATCAGTGTTGTTACAAATTCAGAAATTTGAAATAAGATTATCCAAGACTCACTTGGGACTTTAAGATTTAGATAATCATGAATTAAGATTTAAAGTTAGATTACAATTTATTAAGGTAGAGCTGACTCAATTTGTAAATATAAGATTGATACCAATCACATCTAGATTCACAGATTTCAGAAAGATAAACATATCAAAAATTTTTCATACTTGTAGGAGGCTAATAAACCATATAGCAATAAGTAAGACCAGTTTTCTTGGCAACAATGGGAATGTGTTTACTAAGTCTTATAATCAAATATAGCATGCCGTGTGACTTGAATAAATAAGGTTCATAATCCTCCCCAGAAATTTGCTTTCCAGGGGACTTGTTTTAATCAATAGCACATTGATTGATTGTTTCTGATCTCCCAAGACCCACATTTGAGTTCCTCATATTGTGAAAACCTCTTCCTGGTATTAGGCTTCACTTTTTTTTTTCTCTTGCTTTCATCTGCTAAATTAACTAAAGGCTAGAGAAGAAGATTCACCTTGGTTTGTTTTCACTTAATCTTTGTCTACCTCAGTTTTTTCATCTGTAAAATGAGTATAATAATCATACCTACATCCCAGTATTATTATGAGGACCAAATGAAATATCTGTATGGAACTTTGAGAACTTTAAAGAGCTATATAATTATGAAATGTTATAATTATTATCTATTATTATAGGTAGTGCATGGAAATAAAAATAAAGACAGATGCCAGAATTTTCATTTATGTTAGTAAAAATTTATATGGGAATAGCCCAGAAATAATTCACCAATAAAAATTAGGTTGGGATGAATTTTCTGGTAGAATCCTTATTCCAGTAAACTAGCTTTAGCATAAGTATTACTAGAAAGGCCTTGCCTTCATGAGAAAGATGTTGGAGTACAAAAATGTCTCTTTGCAGAAGAAATCCTACATGTGAATTTTCTCTTTTCTATTACCAATGAAAAACTAGAAATTATTCTTGAATATGAAATGGAATTATTATAATAGTATTATACACATATGGATTATTGGCCTTAGAATTTCAAAGACTCACATTGAAATCCTGCCTCTGACCTTTAATTGTTCTCTGATCATGGCAAAAATCACCTGGTCTCACTCAGACTTAGTTTCTCTTCCATGCAATATATAAGTTGACTCTTTCTGTGGGCTTCCTTTCCTCAACCTGTAGTCACTGGCAACTTAGAATTTGCTCAGGAATATACTATAGGATAGTAGGGGTCACTTATGTGGGTAGCTGTTTTTAGCTATAGTTTCTACCATGTTCTTCCCTTAACAACTATTCATTTATCTATATTTAAGTAAATGTTAAAATTATTGGATATAGATAAGTTATTAACAAGAAGAATCAATAAGAAGCATTAGAGATATATCGAATATTTATTTACAATATTTTGACTGTGATAAATCAACCAAAACCATGTCAAATCCTTAGTAATGAATAGCTAACTTTTCTTCAATCATCTTGAAGCTCAATATTACTCCATTCACCATCTCTCAAGATGTTAAGTCTTTTCTCTTAAATTATCTTCATATAATAAAATTGAAAATAGCTTTCCTAGAAAATAAGATTTCTTCATTTCTTTCTACTATGTCTTCTTCAGAGTCTCTCTAACAACAACAAGAAACATCTCTAGTTTCTCTCAAAAAAACACTTTTGCTGTCTGGCTCCAAGGTTTATCAAAGAGATCTTCACAGATGAAAGTATAAAATAAAACCCTCTCTCCCAATTGCACAAAGATTGGGGTAAATAGGGAAAATACATTTCAGTATCTTTATCAAGAAAATCCCAAATGGTGTAATAAAGAATTAGACACAACTAAAAATGACTAAACACCACCACCACATAGGATAAAACTCTACCTGTTACTGCTGCATAGCCTTCAAGCTGAGAAAACGTGGGGGATTCATTTGAGGAAGATAGATTTTTGGACAAGATTCTAGAAGGCCTTGAATGTCAGACTGAACTTGACCATTATTCTGTAGGGAATGGGGAACAAGTTTCTTGCTCTATAAATCTCTTCAATTTGACCTCTTTAAAAGTAACACTAGCAATAAGAATCATTTTTATGTCATAGGTCTTCCCAAGAGAAGCACTCTTCAGATTTTATTGGGCTGTTTACTTCCATAAGATCTTATTTTCCTTTTTATGATTTTCCTCTGGTTTTAAATCTTCCTTTGTTCAGGTAAAAATAGCAATGGCAGATCTACCTTGAGCAATATGAAGTAAATAAGGTCTCCTATTTTCTGCCACAGAAACAAAAATCTAAATGATGCTGAAATTGACAAACATAGAACAATAGATGTTAAACCATGTTTATTTGAAGCAACTTGCTGTACTTCAGTGCACAATTACAAATCATCCTCCCAATCTCATCATATTCACAGACCTGCCAAGATCTAATTAACTGCTATGACAATGGCAAGATGTGGCAACATAATTCATGATTTTTGAATGGCTGGAAGGCATTTAATTTGAATAAAAGAATTAAAGAGCAGCAGTTATCAAGACTATAGCAAATAGAGTGTGCCCACGTGGATATTTCTTAACCTATTTCCAAATCTTCAGTCTGGACATGATATATTATTAAGCTTCATTTAAAATATATATTTAAAAGGTAGTTGTAAATAACATATATTGGTATATTTGCTAGAACCCCACAAATCAAGATTTGTAATATTAGCAAGTTGTGTTTCTCTTAAGAGTTATTTCTAAATTTTTACTAAATTGCTATTAGGTTAAGGGTATTACCCAAACTAGGAATGAACATTTATTAATCAATTAATGAGTAAAAAAGCACTTATGTACCAGTCACTGCAATAAGTACTATACTATTACCTCATGGCTGGAACAATGAGGCTATATCCAGACACAGTTAACAGAGACAAAAGGGATAGCACATTTTTATGTTTGGTTTTAAACTATAAACACAGAAATATGTATTAAAACAGCAAGACAAAAAGAATTAATAGTCACTATATTGATAAAGACACTAT
Organism: Sarcophilus harrisii; assembly: GCF_902635505.1. Classification (NCBI taxonomy): domain Eukaryota; kingdom Metazoa; phylum Chordata; class Mammalia; order Dasyuromorphia; family Dasyuridae; genus Sarcophilus; species Sarcophilus harrisii. Next base: position 459,127,997 of record NC_045426.1, read on the forward strand.
TACAATAAAATTCAAAGAAATATAAACAAGGCTCAGTATAATTAGGTACTTTTCTTTCCCATGACTTAATCTAAGCAAGACGATTAAATCCTACTAAAGCTTTGGTAGCTAAGATTTTTGAAATCCCTGTATTTTTGAGTTAAAAATTTTCTAGGATTGTTCTAGGGACTTCCAGATCACCTGACCTGGTGGATTAGTAACTTTCTTGAAATATTTTTAACCTTACTCCCAAAACTATCCTCCTCTAAAAGAAAGTAGATTTACACAAAATGTAGAGTACTTACAGCTAAATTTACAAATGATAGAATCTCTGACAAGGTAAAATCCATTATTACTTAATTCCTGGGAACTCTGACACTTGGAGAGCTCATTTAGAACCTTCTTCCTTTGGCAAACTTCCATGTGTCAGTGTAAGCAACACACCTAAATATATAGGTTTATGCAGGACTCCACATAAGAGTATTCACTTTGATGCTGCTGTCACTTTGCATGAACAACCTCAATGTTCTCCATCCCTCAAGAAATAAAAGTGCTAACTCTCTCCCCAATGGAACTTAGGGCAGAGAACCAAACTAGGAATTCTATATCTCTCAAAGAAAGGACATGGCAGTTTTGTGGGTCAATTTTAAATGTCTAATCATCAACAAAAGGGGAAAGAACAAAAACTGAATGACAGGAGAATGCACAAAAAACCTAAGCATCAAAATTATAAAAAAGAACAAAAGTTTATTAACACATATTAAAAGAAATTTCAAAATATTTCAGTGATAGAAAATTTAGACCAGATTAACATTAAGCATTTCCAGATTCTTCTAGATTATGTGAGTAAAAAGAGGGAAGAATAGAGATTTTCTCCAGTCTTCTATACCACTCAAAATTATTCTCAAACAGAAATTATCTTTAAGAGGGGAAAAAAAGGAAAAAAAACAAGTACAGCTGTTTCTGCAAGCTTAAGCATTAAGAAGACAAATAAAATAAAAAATCTAATGAAATAATATTGGAAAAGGCAATCTCAAAGAAGGAAAAAAATGACCCATATGTACAAAAATATTTGTAGCAGATCTTTTTTTGGGATCAAAGAATTGGAGAGTGGGAATGGGGGAAAATGCCCTGAAACTGGAAAATGGAAAACTACTGCATTGCACAAAAAACTGGGAAAACATATGAATTGATGCAGAATGAAGACAAACAGAATAGTTTATACAATGATAGTAATGTTGTGAATCCAAATAATTTTGAAATACTTAGAAATTCTGCTCAAAAAATGACCAACCATTTCCTTGTTTGCACTAATGTTCCTGGGCAAGTCACTTAACCCCAATTGCCTCAACAATAACAACAACAACGAATGACCAGCCACAATACATAATTTCTCAGGGAGAAATTTGCTATCCGTCTCCTGTTAGAAGACATTTTGAAACGTGGCGAAAACAAGGATTTGTTTTACTTCATTGTGCATGCTATGGGAGAGGTGAAAGTGAAATAGAAATAATATGAATCTGAAATATAATAAAATTTGAAATGAAATGAAATGAAAAAATAAAAAATAAAATGTCTTCGTAGAGTGTTCCACATATAGAATCATATGTCTTAAAGAGAACAAGTTCCATTTTACATATTTTAACTTTTAAAAATATTGAAACAAAATATATGAATGTTATATCTCAAGGTAGTTTCCTTCTGGTGGTCCACTGAAAGGATATGTTGCATAAATTTAATTTTTCCTAGAATTATTCCTAATTTTTTCTTAGTTCATCAAAAAATAGATATGCCTATGAATCAATCATATGAAATACTGTAATCAGAAGATTAAAAAATGCTCATTTGATCCAGAAAGAAAATAGAACAATCTATGGCAGGTTAAAGTAGGCTGCAGCCTACTGATCATGATGACTTGTCAATGAAAAGTCATGTAAAATGTATTATCAGGGACACGTGAATCTCAAAACAGAGGTCAAGGGCCAATGAATTAGCAAGAGTGATTAATAAGACATAGACAGCCTAGGCATTGTCCTAGTATCCATGAAATATTAAAAAGACAAGAAGATCTTTAGAGTATTAAGTAGACCATTTGTGCAGAAAGACATGGATGGAAGTTATTCCAGTCCATTGTTCATTCAGCTGCCAAGGCAATCCCCTTAAAACCCAAATCTGACTATATCATTCCCCACTCAATAAACTTCAGTGACTTCCTAATCATCTCTGGGATTATGTATAAAATCCTCTGTTTGGCATTCAAAGTCCTTCATATCAAACTTTCCCTAACTTTACAGTTATCTTATCTTACATTCCTACCCCTATGTACTCTTTGATCCCATGACCATGTCTTCCTGCTATTCCTCAAAGGAGTCACTCTAACTCTAGGATCTGGGAATTTCACTCACTGTCTCACATGCCTGAATATTTTCCTTCCTTATCTCTGCTGACATATTTAATTTGCTTCATGTCCCATGTAAAATCCTAACTTTTGCAAGAAGCCTTTCCAAACACTGTTAATTCCAGTGCCTTCCCTCTATTATTATTTTCTATTTGTTATGTCTATAGTATGTACACAGTTGTTTGCATGTTGTCTCCCACATTATATTGTAAACACCTTGAGGGCAGGGAATTGTTACCCTTTCTGTACCTCACTTACAACAGTGCCTAGAATATAGTAGGTATTTAAGAAATGAGTTTTGATTGATTGACACAAGATGATATGATATAGCAGGGAAGGAAAGTCACAAACCATATAGGAAGATATAGCATTCATGCTAGTAAGACCTTAAATCCATTAAGTTATCAAAATATTCTTAATTACATCAAATACTGAATAACATATAAATACAGAGAAATGATTGAAACCAAAAGATCAGAAAGAGTAGAATACGCTACCTCTCTATATATATGCAATGTCATCAGCTCTCATTAGATTCCATCAGCCAAAATGTTGTATCCTGAAATCTGACTGGCAGGAGGAGGAAGGATTTGGACCTTGTATAAAATTCAATATGTTCAAGATCAAGCCTACTTCAGTTCTGTCACTAACTCTGCTGGATTGAAGGCCTTTTAAAGGGAAAATTGTCTTTCCTTTCTTCCTAAGGAACCATTGCCCCTTTAACATAGCTATAGACAGTAATCAGATCAGTTATGCTTTTCAGAAGCTAAGGCTTTCTTGTGTACTATTGTCTGATCAGTTTAGTTTTGCAAAGGTTTAGGATTATGCATTTTCACTCAGAGTCCAGTTTCCCAATTAACAGCATTAACTACTACTACATCTGAATCATGAAAATGCAATGATATAGGAACACAATACATACACTAGAATACATTTCTATGATCAATAGATACCCTAAAAATAGAGCAGCAGTTGAGTGCTTTAGCCTGGAAAAAAGTTTAGTGGGCTAAAGTTGGCTTGAAATAATTAAGAAATCAATAAGAAACACATCCAAAAAAGAAAAAAAGTTGTACTTAAGTGTGCTGTTATTGTTGTCAGAAGCTGACTAACTAGAGGCAAAAATAAGATAGAATACACAGGGATGCATTTCATAACAAAAATAAAGAGGAGTTCCAGTACAAAAATCCATTAAATATAAAATACTAATAAAAGCTATGTAATATAGCAGATAGAGGGCCAGATGTAGAAAAACTGAGACCTATGTTCAAATGTCACTATTCTATGTCACCATAAACAAATTAATTTACCCTAATCTGTCATTTTGGTAGAGGGATTTGCCACAGAGGAGTTTCTCTATGCAAATGAAATCTCAGGTTTAAACCTGCTCCTCTCTAGGTTGTACTCTTAACTCTCTAGTGTCTCTATCTGCCTACAGCCTCTTCCTCAGACTGACTGTTTTTCCCAGAACTTTATGACTATGTCTTCATTCATCTCCTGAGTGCATTTCTGAGTCTCCAAACTTTCTTTATAATTCCTCCATAAAGAGTACCTTCACCTTTTCTCCCCCCTTTTCCTTTTATGAGTTCTCTTCTCCCATTAAAATGTAAGCTCTTTGGAAAACCCAAAGAACTGTCACATTTTCTGTTGCCCTGGAGGATCCTCCCATGGTCTTCTGTATAAGTAGGCTCTGTGGCCTAGCACCCCTTTCCCTAGAGACAGGTCAGCTGTGATCGACCACCAGAGCTCACTGCCACTAAGGCTTACATCATCATAAGAAGAACAAGCAACATGGCAGCAATCCTGTCCTGTGGTTCACTTGTAGCAACTCATGCTAGTCCACTACTGAAGGCACCTGGGGTCTACTTTGAACAACAGCTGGAAGTGCTGAGTACTCTGGGGAAGAAAAATGATCTCCCCACCATCCTGGTCTTCCTAAATCAGACCAGGCCACTAGTGCTCAGGTTTCTTCTTCAGGATATCTTCACCCTTCTGTGACTACTGTATTGGAATCCCCAGAGTACTCAAGAACTTTTCAGGTTGCTCATGGCATGATCACCTGTGAACTGTCTCAGATGGCCTCAAGGAATCAATGAAAACCAGAAAAATCAGCACTTGACATCCTTCATAAGCAGCAACACCCTCTGGGCTGCTCTATCACCCTATCTCCTGAAGTGTCTTAGGCATCAAAGCCCATTTCCCCTCCACCCCTCTCCTACCTATTCCCTTACATAAACAGACTGCTTAAATGTAGAGGTACTTATATTGTATATGTGAATTTTTTAAAAAAGGAAAGCACCAAAAAACAAGTCAGAGAAACCATGTGTCATTTGTTTTGAATCATCTATGTGGTTTCCAGCCACCTTAATAATTTCATTTACTTTGTACTCAGCAGAAACTAATAAACTTTGAGCAACCTTTTAATAATAATAAAAATAAAATATGAGCTTATTGAAGTCAAGAACTGTTTCTGTTTCTGCTTATATTTGTACTCCTAACACTTAAGTAGTGTCTGGCACATAACAAGCAATTGATACATACCTGTTGATGACCTGATACTCCTCTCCCCAACAGAGGAGTTTCCCAAAAGAAACTCTAGGATCCAGGAGAACTAGAGAGAGTTGAACCAGCCAGGTAGACCTCTGTTAGGTAAGAAAGGGCTACAGCTACTTGAAGAAACCAATAAACAAAGGGCATCTATTCCTTTGATCTGAACATCACTAGGGGATAGGCTTCTATTCTTTTTCAATTCTTTGGTCCACAGGGGAACATACAACTTGCCTGGAGAAGAGACCTTAATCTCCACCTCAATCCACTCTTCCTTAAAGCAATAAACTATATATTTTCAGGAGAAAGCTTAGACATAGTATAATTTTCAATTCACTACATTCTCACAAATTTCTCTGTAAGTGCTTGTTGATCTTTAATATGAAGAACCAAGACTTTTATTCAAAATTAGTGAGATAAGACTTCAGATCCAAAAAGCTGATTATGTAATACTCTGATCAATATTCCACTGCAGGGAATTAATCAACAATTAAACAACAAAAATATGACATCATCAAATAGGAAGAAGTGGTAAATGAGCAAGAAGTTACTGATTTGACTTATTGAGCACTATTTTGGTCACCAAAGGCTGGTTGTTCTTTTTTTCTCAAAGAGGATCAAAATTACATTACTATGTTAGAATCAAATTTTAACTTGACTCAAGTTCCACTATGACTGATCCGACCAATGCAAGCTGGGAATGTTCTGCCACAGATCAGACACAAATAGTCTCTATAAATATTTCTTCTGGGTTCTCCACCTGTATATCTCATATTTCTTCTGAGCTAATTAAATTCTGCTTTCCTCATAAAGCACATCATGTTCTCTGATGAGGGCATACTACCCCAAGCAGTCCTGTGCCATTATCTCCCATGTTATATAATCAATTAAAAAATTCTTAAGAGAGACCTTTTAGCAATAAACTGGGAAAACATTTTTACAGTCAAAGGTTCTGATAAAGGCCTCACTTCTAAGATATATAGAAAATTGACTCTAATTTATAAGAAATCAAGCCGTTCTCCAATTGATAAATGGACCAAAGATATGAACAGAAAATTCTCAGATGAAGAAATTGAAACTATTTCTAGCCATATGAAAAGATGCTCCAAGTCATTATTAATCAGAGAAATGCAAATTAAGACAACTCTGAGATACCACTACACACACCTCTCAGATTGGCTAGAATGGGAATGCTGATACATTGTTGGTGGAATTGTGAATACATCCAGCCATTCTGGAGAGCAATTTGGAACTATGCTCAAAAAGTTATCAAACTGTACATACCCTTTGACCCAACAGTATTACTACTGGGCTTATATTACCAAAGAGATTTTTAAAAAGGGAAAGGGACCTGTATGTGCAAGAATGTTTGTGGCAGTCCTTTTTGTAGTGGCCAGAAAATGAAAACTGAGTAGATGCCCATCAATTGGCGATTGGCTGAATAACATATGGCATATGAATGTTATGGAATATTATTGTTCTGTAAGAAATGACTAGAGATAATTTCAGAAAGGCCGGTAATGACTTACATGAATTGATGTTGAGTAAAATGAGCAGGACCAGAAGATCATTATTTACTTCAACAACAATACTATATGATAACCAATTCTGATGGACGTGGCCCATTTCAACAATGAGATGAACCAAATCAGTTCCAATAGAGCAGTAATGAACTGAACCAGCTACACCTAGGGAAAGAACTCTAGGAGATGACTATGAACAACTACATAGAATTCCCAATTCCTTTATTTTTGTCTGCCTGCATTTTTGATTTCCTTCACAGGCTAATTGTACATTATTTCAAAGTCCGACTCTTTTTATACAGCAAAATAATTGTTTGGACATGTATACATATATTGTATTTAACTTATATTTTAACATATTTAACATGTATTGATCAACCTGCCATCTGGGGGAAGGAGGGAAAAAGTTGGAACAAAAGGATTTGCAACTGTCAATGCTAAAAAACTACTTATGCATATATTTGTAAATAAAGCTATGTTAAAAAAGAGAGAGAGAGAGAGAGAGACCTTGAGAGTGTCTTTGTATCACTTTTTATGACCACCTTCTGAGTGCCAACCTGTGTGAGTTCTTCATAAAATAGTCTTTTTGGCAATTGTACATTTAGCATTTGAACAATGTGACTAGTCCAATGGAATTGAGCGTGCTTCCTGCAGAAAAATTTGAATGCTTGTTTTACTCAAATTTACTCAACTTTAACTCAAGTTTACTCAAGTTTAACTCAAGAAAGGACTACATAGTCTGGTATTTTATTTTCCCAGGTGATCGTCAGAATCAAAAGTAATGAAAAAGATAGAAATGGAAGGCTGGAGGAGATTAGATTTGTTTTATTTACATGATAGTTTAGGGTCAGCCCCACCTCTATCTATGTGGGAACAAGTAGAAATTGTGAATGCACCTGATTTTTATCTTCATGGAACCATTGCCACTGATCTTTGTAGTATAAATATTTTCTCCTGTAGACACTTTCTTGGCTCAGATTTCATTTGATTACTAGGGATTATGACCCTACACTGTACTATTTTTGTATCTAATAAATTTTTTGTCTCTGCCCTTTAGCTGGCTACCACTTTAATGTTAAATAGAACTGATAACAAATTAGTTCCACAACAGACTCCATTAGGTTATCCATTAGCAAAAATTGTGTGGTTGGAAAGATCTTGTCCAGGGCATAGGGAGCCAAGATGGCAGATTAGTGGAAGCCACCCAACTGACCTTTCACTATATTCCTTTATAAACAACTTTAAAATAATACATCAAATAAAATTTTGGAGCAACAGAATCAACACAAGATTAGAATTAAATAGTTTTCTTGTTCAAGAAAACTTCAGAGTTTGGCAAAACAAAACTGTAGTACTGAGGTAGAAAGCTGTTTGGTGGTCCACACATGCAATAGAGCCAACAGAAGTAACATCAGCAGTGGATAAAGGGGTTAGACAACTGATCAGAAAGAGATTGCAGGGAACTTTGCTAAAAGTACTAGGCACAACTGGTGCTGATTGGCAACTTTATTGCTCATGTACAATTCTGGGTCACAGTTCCAAGGCTGAGAGGAGCACTGGTGCTTAGTCATAAGAGAGCAGGGGCACTGGTCCCAATTCCAAAGCAAAGAAGAGTGAGTGCTAACAATTGTGGTTTCAGAGGATCAGGGCCCATCCTGGGTAAAAATCAAAGAATAAACCAAGAGAGCAGTGATATACCTCTTCTGGGATCACATCATTTTGAAAGCACTCAAAACTTTCAGACCACCAGAACTAGCCCTGGAAACAATAGCATCAAAAAAAAAAAAATAAGTGAGTATTTTCCCAGCCCTGGGTAAAGAGAGTACAACTTTAACGATGGGAAATGACAAAAGGGTTAATTTCAGAAGAAGAAAAAATATGGCCAAATCTATATGAAATGTGGCAAAATGAAGTGAGACAAGGAAGACAATTGTGCATATAGCAACATATTGTTGTAATAAACTGTGAAAGACTTGGTTATTCTAATCAATATATTGGTAAAAGAAAATTCCAAAGGACTAATGAAGAAAAAAGCTATCCACCTCTTAAGAGAACTGATGAATTCTAAGTGTAAATTGAAGTATAATTTTCTCATTTTTAATTTTTTTCCTTTTTTTTTTTGGAAATATGGCTAACATGAAAATATGACTTGAATAATTTCACATGTTTAACTGCTTGCTTTCTCAATGAATATGGGATGAGTGAAAGGAGGGAGAAAAGTTTGAATTAAAAAATTTTAAAAGAATGTTAAAACTAAGAAATTATGATTTAAAAAGTGAAAAAAAATATTGTCTGGATTTCCTTAAGAAGTTCCAAGAAGTTCTGGGATATTTATAAATCATGAAATGATCTCTGTTTTTCTGAATTCACACATACTCTTTTACAGTCAATATGAACTATTATTTATTTTTCAGCCTTCACATTCCATCTTTCACTTCTATTCATAGACACTGTCCCCATCTTTATCTCTGTCTTTCAGACTCCAGTCTTCCTTTGAGATAAGGCTAAGAATAGTTGTCAACTTCTTTATGGAGTTTTCCCTAAATCTCTAGCTGAAACTGTCCTTTCCCTTCTCAAATAATCCTGATGTACTTTGTATAGACCAAGTAATACACTGAAGAAAAGTTTAATGTATGTGGGAAAGATTTTTCAAATGTACCTTGTGAACATTCATGTCATAGATAGAAAAAATGCTAAATATCAAAATTTGACTTATTTTTTATTGATTGTCTAGAAAAGAAAATAATAGAGAAAATGTCAGTAATGTAAATTAAAGTTAAAAGTTTATACCTGGAGAATCAGTCATGAAAAATTACCAGAATAGGGACAGCTAGTTGGTGTAGTGGGTAGTAAACCAGTTCTGATGTTAGGAGGACCTGAGTTTAAACTGGCCTTAGACATTTAACATTTCCTGGCTGTGTGACCCTGGGCAAGTCATTTAACCCCAATTGCCCCAACCAAAAAGAAGAAGAAGAAGAAGAAGAAGAATTACCAGAAACATAAATTTCCACATATTATAATCTTTACTACATATGTAATTCTACTTGATTGTTCCCATTGCTGCAAGAATGTAAGGTTTTTGAAGAGCTGGATGATATTATTTTGCCTTTGCATGTGCAGTACCAAGCATAGTACCTTGTACACATAGGTACTTAAAATTTATGTTGAATTAATCTAGAAGATAACCTTTCATGGAAAGGAATCTGGCGCAAGAATGGGTTTTTCTATGCCCAGAGGACAATCAAACTTTAATCTGGCAATATCACTACTAAGTTTATATTACAAAGAGATCATAAAAAGGGTAGTAAAAAACTGCATTATATAAAAATACCTCTAGCATCTCTCTCTCTCTCTCCCTCTCTCTCTCTCTCTCTCTCTCTCTCTCTCTCTCTCTCTCTCTCTCTCTCTCTCTCTCTCTCTTTCTCTCTCTCTGTATGTGCATGCATGTATGTTGGCAAAGATATGGAAAATGAGAGGATGCCCATCAACTGAAGAATAGTTTAACAAGTTGTGGTACATGAATGTAACAGAATACTATTGTGCTATAAAAATGATAAGCAGATAGAGTTTTAGAGAAAAAACATTGGAAATGCCTAAAAGTGAAATGAGCAGAACCAGAAGAACATTGTATACAGCAACAATAACACTGTTAAGTGAGCACCTGTGAATGACTTAGATCTTCTCAGTAATACAATAATCCAAAACAATTCAAAAGATATAAGGATAGAAAATGCTATCCACATCCAGAAAAAGATTTGTTGCAATCTGAATGCTGATTGAAACATACTATTTTCACTTAATTTTTTGTGCTTTTTTCTTTTGTTGTGCTTCTACTTTCATATCACGACTAATATAGAAATATGTTTTACATCATTGAATGTATATATCCTATATCAAATTTCTTACTATTTTAGAGAGGAGAAAGGAGAGAGAAAGAAAAATTAGAAATTAGTTTTGTAAATTGTATTTACATGTGATTTCTTAATTGTGAGTTGGGATAAGGGAGAAAACCTAGATCTCAAAAATCTTAAAAACAAAAATCTTTAAAAAATGTTTTGAATGTAACTGGGAGAAATGTTAAATAAATTAATAAATAAATAGAGTTAAAGACTCCCTGAAAAAAAATTCTCTTTACATATAACTGGGAAAAAAATAAAATGCTGTTGTTTAAAAAAATGATTTCTTCACTAATGCTTAGATGGTTTCTAGAGAGTGAAATACTTTGTTTTCAATAGCTTTCTTTTAAAATACTATTTCATTTTTCTCTAATTACAAGTTAAAATATTTTTAAACATTTTTTAACGTTTCTAGTTTCTCTCCTTTTTATGAGATGGTAAGCAATCTGATATAGGTTATGTATATCCAATTATCTTGATAGTTTTTGCTTGAGCCTACTGGTTTATTACACTCTAGCCATATATTTGAATGAATCTGAATGAATAAGAACGAATGAGCTTACTTGATCATTAAGGAAGCATTTTCTATTCCAGGTAGCTGTTCCGTCATACTGTTAATGCAGATACTATCTAATAAACAATATTTGTTGGTGAGATTCATCAACCTGATTGGATTCCCAGTTTAGAAGTGTAGAAGTAGTTGAACTTGTAAAGAAATAAATTTTATTTAATTTCTTAGGCAAAAATTAGAGTATTCCAAGAAAATTTTATGATCAGTAAAAAGCTACTATAATGATTGTACCAAACAAAGCTTCTTGAAGACGGGCATTACTGCAATTTTTATTTTTGTATCATTTTACCTAATACAATGTGTAACATCTGGCATATAGTAGACAGTGTTTAGTGAATTAAATATCACAACAAGAATAGTTTAACAGTTATGAGTAGACTTCTTTTGCCATTCATTAAACTGTGTCATCAGCTCTGAATGGTAGAGTATTAGGGAAAGAAGTGACCCCACATGGATGTTTTCTTTCTACAGACTTCAGAAGAAAAGATTGAATCATCACACTGGCTATGAGTCTGACAACAATGGCCAGTGAGTTTAAAGAAAAGTCCATCCTTGTTGATTATCTTGCTGGAATATTTTACTTTGCCAACACAGAGTCATACATTAGAGTTTAGAGGCACTGTTTCCTCTGCTAGTCAAAATTTATAAGGCATTAGTGGCAAACACACACCACAAGAATTGTTATTTCTCTTTTTATGTTAGATCATTTCAAGCACAGCATGATTGCAAAGGCATTTTGGGATGTTTCTATTACTTTTACTTTGTAACTGGTAGATGTCTTTTCTTCCCCAAGTAATATAACCCTCAGTATTAGTGCAGTAGAATTGCATTATATCATATAAGAAGTCCACAGAGGACCACTACAAAGTAGAAACCATGATTAATGTTTTTTGTATTTTAATAAGAAAGTTACAAATAATCTTCCTTCTCTATGCATGTGACACACTAAACTGCAAAATAAAATCCATGGTAATTCCTCATTAAAATCTGAATTTCCCAACTCATATTTGGCTCAATTGTTAAGAATGGAAGGGTCATAGAAAAATAGTTATAAACTTTTTGACCAAATTATGAAGAACAGAAATAAGTATGGAGATTGTTTTAAAAATGTTCCTTTTTCTTCTTCTGAGGGCATGTAAGAATAACCCCATCATTAGAAGTGGGGATATCAATGAATCATATTCAATGGGGTATACACGAAAAAACAGCTGTCAGACAGGGACATCCTAGGATTTAGTAGAGGAAGCTAAATGGTAAGGCATAGAGTACCCAGTGGAGTTGGGAAGACCAAATGCAAATCCTTGCTTCAAACATGTACTAGTTAGATGACTTTGGGCAAGTTGTTTAATCTTTGCCTCAGTTTTCTCACTTGTAAACTGAAGACAGTAGTAGTATCTCCCAGGGTTGCTAAGTAAACCAAATGAGAGAACATATGTGAATAATTTCATAAATTATAAACTTATATAAATGCCATCTACTGAGATTGCTATTTTATTAATATTATTGTTGTTCTTCTTGGATGTGAGAAGTAAAGATTAAGTGTCTCTGTTTCAAGAACTTCACAAAGATGATGAGAGAAGAGTGTTAGTGGAAATGATAGTGTTTAAAATTTATTTCCAAGAGATTTGGAATTTCATAAGGAAGTCGGAAGATTCTGAGGATGAAGGAATCAAAGGGGAAGAATCCAACATATTCTAGATAAAACTGTTTCTCTAAGGGTCAAAATAAGGCCAAGAGATCATGCAATATCCATTACCTTATCAAATGCTATTCCTCTTTAGGAAAAATAACAAAATCCAAAAGCATTAAAATTGATTAGTGAGAAAGGAATTCCAATTCTTGTTTAGAAATATTCAGACATAGAATCCATCAGATCTCTTTTGCTAACTCTCTGAAGAAATACTTCTATAAATTCAAGATCAACTTCTCTGGTATTTGGATGTCATACCTTATATAGACCAATGAAGAGAAACTATGTAAGCCTAACTTTCCCCTACCCAATGAAAACCAAATATAATCAAGAATTCTTTAATTGGCAAAAGACTTTAAGCCTTTTCTACTGACTAAACTTTACTTTAAGTTCTTCAGGATCATTCATCTTCATTTCTTCATACCTATTACATGGCTAATCTCTGAATTATGTCATATTAATCTCATACTTTTTATTTTAATATTCTGTATAATGGAGGGAAAGATGGGGCAGTCACATGATAAGAATCTGAGAAACAGTATATACATTTGCCTATTACTCAAAGAGAATGTGAAGAAAACCACTGGTACATTGAATGGACGTTCCTTTCCCTACACTAGACATGGAAAACTATAGAACAATGTGAATGAGATGGATAAGAGTCATATATTATGGGTAAGTATGAATGGGTTATATTCTGTATCACTGAACAAAAATAACCATATTGATCCTATCACAAATTCATTGTAACACTGAAGCACATTTTGTATTTAATGCTTTCTATTAAAGTATTTTGTATGTCAAATTCTTATTATACTCTATATAGATTAGCTCAAATTTTTTGTTTCAGAGAGCCAAGAATCTGCTTCTTCTATAATCTTTTGAATTTGTTTTTAGGACGTGAGGAGTTGTAGTTTGTTTGCTAAAGAAGGAATGAATGAAAAGATATTTAATGCTTGCTTACTATGTGGCAGACACTTTGTTAAATTCTGTAGATACAAATATTAAAAACCAAGATAGTTTCTGCAGAAAAGGAGCTTACATTATAATAAGGGAAGACCATAATTACCACTAATATCTACATAGCACCTGAAGAGCAGAAGAAGCAAGCATGTAAATTATGTCAATTAACATACTTTTTTGCATTTTAAAATAATTTTACTATTATTTGTTGAGGATAATAATTCTGCTTGCTGTATAGAAATGCACAGATATAAAAAAGGCAGCAAACTTTCTTTGGCAGGTGGATTTTTTGGAGTGGCTTGGGTTATCTAAATATAATTAAAGCCTTTTAAGTAAGGTACAATTGTTGCTAATTAAATATTTAATTAATGGTTATCACTAGCATATTAGTTCTAGTTTAAATTTATGATAAAGTAGAGTTATCTTTTTATGTGCTGCATATATGTTTTATAGTACAGTTGGGGCCCCTTCCATAATAAATAAACACATATTTATACCTATTTTATGGGGTTTGGAATGTAATTCTTCAGTTTTAAATGGCTACAAAGGTTTATACTTGCAATTTTGTTTTTATATCATTGTTTTATGTCATGTCATCTATATGGTATCTGCTGCTAAGCCCTTGAATAGAAATATAATCTCAATTATAACACTGTCTGTTCCAATTAATGACATGGTTTCAGGGAAATATTACAGGAAAAAGGAAAACTGAATCTACTGTTTTAAAGCATAATATGAAGTATCACATATCCTTAATTTTCCATAATGTCTGATAATGATTATTTTAAAGTTATTTAACTATATATCATTTAGTCAATGAGTACAAAAAATACCTCTGGGTTGAAAGGTACAAATTAGGGCTCCCACTTTCTCAGCTCTATACTACAAAATAAATCATTTCCAATTGTAGTATCTCTTATCTTTATCAGAATCACAATCCAACTAAAAAGAAAGCAAAGGAGTGGGGGGAAAGGAGTAGAAAGCTAGGGCTTTTGTATATATAGTCAATATGGAGCAAATATTAGACTGGTAGAAACTTGGACTGAGCTCTGAGAAATGTATTCCAAACATACATGAAAAGAGTCACTAGACATTTCATAAGCTTTTAAAGAGATAGAGGCTGGATGAATACTTCCATTGGGAACTCCTAGAAGTAACTTCTTATACTTATAAAGTTCTAAACATTCTCCAATGTTTAATCCTCAAGGATTGCACAAAATACTGACAAGTTTAGTGACTTATCCAGGACAGCCAATATATGTCAGAAACAGATTTTGAATACAGGTTTTTCAACTCTTGAGTTCTTCTGTTTCCAAGTCACTATATCATACTTTTCTCTTTTTAAATCACCTCTAAATATGTTTGTTTTGGTTACCTAAATATGAAATATTTGTCCAATAATCAATAAATGAACATGGTACTCCAGAAACTGTGTTCACCACAAATTAAATTAGAAGACAAAAGAAAATTGTAGCTAAATTTAAAGATGATTTGCATGTTTTCCTTAGAGAAACAAATAAAAAAAAAGGATGAGGCAGAATTGGTTTTGGAGTAGATAGATACAAATGTAACTTCAATAATCATTTCATAGAATCTTATCTACTACATGTACTACTAATAAAGAATTTGGATTTCTCTATAGAGAATTGCTAGGATCCCAGACAAGTCATATGCAGTGATAAGACATGAATGGATCTATATTATTGGTGATTGTTATTCAATGACTGAATCACAGTTATAAAGAAGTTCTTAAATATTTAATAAACTTTTTGAAATTTTATCAAAATGTTTTGGAAGAAATTCTCAAGAAAAAGAACTAAAAGGATAGATTTCATTCATATACAATGGAAACAGTCTTACCATAGTCAAAGAGTCTAGTGTAAGTCTAGTGTAAGTAGAATAGAGGCTTGCAGTTATATCTCTGTGAGAAAATATGGGAGATGTAATTAAAGCTTTGGGATATTTCCTCTTTACTTATTCTGCAGTTGTATGGTTTTGCTTGTTTTACTTAAATTTTTTCTCACTTATTAGTATGCATTTATGGAACTAAAGTAATTATGTTGAATTACTATATATTGAGAGTTTAAAATCTACTAATTATACATTTGCAACTTATAATTGTAGCATAAATCTGATAATGTTATACTATTTACACTGTGTATGATAATAGCTGTTGCATAATATTGGATGTAGGATGAGATGCTGGGTAGCTAAATAAACCACTTGATCCATATAATTGTAATCATTTGTGCATTCTGAAACTGCTATAGAGTGATCTTTTAATTTTTTTAAATCTGAAAATCCTCTATATTATCTTCCTTTAAAATGTACTTTCAAAGGAGATAAAATTTAATTTAAGGTATTACATGAGAAAACAGTAACTACTTCCATAATTTTAAATCAAAGGAGGTTAAAAGAACAGGGATGTGAACTTAATTCTCATGACATGGAATTGCAAGTACAATGTCTATGTTGTTACATGATCTTTGCACAGATTGTATAATTCCTCTGCGACCCAACTTCCCCTCAATGGAAATTAAAAAAAAAAAATACTTGCCTGACAAGATCCACAAGGCTGTTGTGAGAATTAAAAATTTCTGCAAAGCATTTTGTGAATGGTAAAGTGCTATATGGATGTTGGCTATTATTTATTATTACTATGTATGTGAAAGCATTTTAAAAACCATGTGGCATGAAATATAAGATGCTATTAAGCTCCTAACAGAATTTGGTATATATATATATATATATATATATATATATATATATATACATACACACACCAAATATTTGTGGTTCCCAATTTTTTTTGCAAAAATTCAAAACTTTGAATTAGTTTGCACTACAAAAGAATAGATATGGCATACATTGATTACCATTAAAAGATAAAAGTAACCAAGTCTCATAGATGATGGGCCTCAAAGCTAGAATATACCTCAAAAATTGACTAACCAAAATTTTCCCCTCATTTTACAAAACAGTGGCCTGACATCAAAGAACATAATCAACCCACCCAAGCTCATACAGGTTGTAAGTGGCAAGAACAGAATTCAAACTTGAATCTTCCTACTCCAAATCTAATGCTATTTTTGTCTATGTCATTTTTTGTCTATTTTATTATAAGAAAAAATAAGTATGAACTATCATAACTATTATTTATATGCTTAATGCTTGAAAAATATTTTCCTTATGTCCTTTGAGCTGGTGAATCAGATTGTTGCTAGGATTAAAAGATTTGTATATTTCACATTTTGTAAACCATAAATACCTAAATAAATGCTATATCTATTATGGCTATAGGACTTTATAGCATGTCAAATACATTTTGAATATTGTTAAATCAGAACATAAAAGACACACACTCACATATATACAAATTTCAACTTATGTAAAATTATTTGCAGCAAAGGAATTTTGAATAAATTGATTTTATATCAGGGTCTTGATGTCATAATAGCTCCTTTGACCTAAGTTTTCTTTTTCTGAGGAAAACAATGTCTCTCCTTTTTACTTTTCCCAACTGGCTTACAAAACTTTCTTCCTTGTATTTCTTCTTTTCTCAAATCTGTCAACAGTCTCCCTTAATTCTGCATCTTCAGAACAAAGCAAGACTATAGAGATGATGAAGACATTTCCCTGCACAGATACCCGAGAGAGTTATTTCCATACTTTATTCAATAGACTTGGGAGTGAAGAGACTTTCAGAATTTTTTTTCAAATCATTATTGTTTTTAGCATAAATTATATCTAAGCCTTCCCAGACATTCAAATCTGGCTTGCTATCAGTCAATATTCTGATAAATGAGCATTTCTCTGAAGTGTCATAAAGATTTTTCCCTTTTCTACAGGACTTGGGGTTTCATTGGTATATGTTCATTATCATCATAAAAGGGAAAATCTTAGTGATATATAGGGTACTTCTTTCTGAATAATATTTCTCATAAACAGGAAGCAGAAGAACAAAAATAACATTCAAGTTTGGGTCAAAGCAAAAAAGAATAAACACTGTCCAGTGTTAAATGTGATTACTTTGCAAATAATGAATGTCAATGTTAAATAATCCCCTCTATACTTTCCTTCTAGGAAAGCCAATCCTGAGATCTCTCTCTCTCTCCCTCTCTCTTTCTGTCTACCTATCAATGTATGTATGTATAATATATATGTGTGTGTATATATATATATATATATATATATATATATATATATATAGTGTGTGTATATATGAAAGATTCAAATAAAGCAAGGTAAAGCTTACATTAGGAATGAGAGCACTTTTTAGTAAAATGGCAACTTCAATAGTAAAGAGTAGCCAGAGAAACCATCAAAATCTTTTCTGGCCTTTCATAGTTATAATTCCCAAATCAATCTATATTTATGAAGCACCTCATATGTATCAGGCACTGTATTAAACACTGAGGATACACACACACACACACAAAAAAACAAAAAAAAACAAAAGGCAAGAAATAGTTCCTCTTTTCAAGAAGCTCACAGTCTAATGGGTCAGACCACATGCAAACAACCATATGAAAACAACATATATGCTGGATAAATTAGAAATAATCTTGAAGAGAGGGTAGATGAGTTTCATGTGTGTAAAAACAGTGAGGTTAATGTCACCATATCACATTATGGGGAAAGAAGTAAGGAATAAAGATCCTGGAAAAATGGGAATAAGATAAGTTATGAAGTTAAAAACCAAGTAGGATGCAATTCCACATAATGAAAGATTTCTGAACTAATGTAAGGATTAAGCACTTGTTAATGCATTTTTAAAAATTTAATAGCCTTTTATTTACAGGTTATATGTATGGATAACTTTACAGCATTGACAATTGCCAAACCTCTTGTTCCAATTTTTCCCCTCTTTCCCCCACCCCCTCCCCCAGATGGCAGGATGACCAGTAGATGTTAAATATATTAAAATATAAATTAGATACACAATAAGTATACATGACCAATCCGTTATTTTGCTGTACTGTTAATGCATTTTTAACATCCAATTATAGAATTTTAAAGTCACCAATTTAGATCTAGAAGGGTCATTAATTTCAGCTTCTCATTTTTTTCAGATAAAGAACTTGAAGCACAGAGTAACTAAGGGATTTGCCTAGGATGTTACAGTTAGAAAACATGTGAGGCAGCATTTGAATTCATGTCTTTCTGACTTCAAGTACATTGCTTTATAGCCATGCTATTCTCCCCCAAATTACAAGAACTCCAAGATAAGAATGAATTACTCCATTACCAAATAGCTACAGATTTGAAACTTGAATCCCAAACAAGCTTAATGTTAGCCAGGAGCTTGGGCAGTGAGATGACACAGTGGATAGAGCACCAACCCTGAAGTCAGGACCTGAATTCAAATATAGTCTCAGACATTTAATACTTCCTAGCCATGTAACCCTGGGCAAATCATTTAACCCTAATTGCCTAAGCAAACAACAACAACAAAAAGTTATCCAGGAGATATCATGAATCTCTTTTATAAGGGACTGCTCAAAACCAGATTAAACAATCACTCATTTAAAAAATTAATAGTAATAATTTATATTTATATGATATAGAAGTGACAAAGAAGAAAGAAATACCCAATGCAGAAAGAAGCAATTAAAATATAATTAGGAAACGTTTAACAAAATAAATAATAAATAAGAATTCAATATGCATAGATAATGTTCATTTGTAGTTTTCTAAGTCAATATTCAGCCTACCAGTGATTCCTTGCTTTTTGAATTTGATACCACTGTTCTAATATCTACATTTTTGTTTCTATCCTGAAAATAATTCAAAGAGATTAAGGCAAAAAGTGTTACCCTTTTTTTCAGATGAAAAAATCAAGGTATATAAAAATGATGAACTTGTCTAGATACTATATACAATATCATGTGTAGAGACCACATGAAAATATGAAGTCCTTATCCTTGGACAGATTACATTCTTTCTGAACTAAAGAGGGAATGAGAATAAGTAGCTAATTAGAAACAAAATTCTGCAGTAGGGATATAACTTCTTTCAGGACAGGCCCTATGTTTGTTGTTTGGGTATTTTGTTTTGGTTTTAGGGTTTGTTTGGTTGGTTGATTGATTAGTTGTTTGGTTGTTCCTTTGTTTTGCTTTTGTATCGCTAATATTAGAAGTGTCTTGTTCATATTGGACACATAAAAATGTTTATTGACTTAATTTTAAGTGCCAGAGTTGAAAGGGGCAGGTTTTTCAGGAAAAGAGTGCCATAAGCAATTACAAAAAAAAAAAAAAAAGTATCAGGTGCATTTGGGAAGAGTTTAATTGCATTATGTGTAGGGACATGGTGAAAATGAAAATTGGAATACCAAATTAGAGTCATCAGATGAAAGGCCTTACATGATAAAATGAGTATAACATACTCAATATTTTGTATATGTATGAGTATAACATGTATACATATATGAGGATATTGGATGGAATATGAAAGACAGTATTAGTTTTTCTACTTAAGAAGCTACTTCAGTAATCTAACTGGATGGCAAAAAAGTCCTAACCTACAGAGAACAAATGGGGAAGGTGGAGAAGAAACAATCAGTCTGCAAATAAAGGTGATGAAGGAATCAATGATGACTAAGTAGTGTCAGTGGGAATAAGTTGCTATTATCAAAAGGAACAAGATATTCAAAAGAAGAAGCTAGTAGAATATAAAATTCTTTAGTGTAAAGATTTTTTTTTTTATTTTTTATACCCAAGGTGATTGGTATAGTATCTTCTCTCTATATAGATATCACAGAAGAAATATTTGATGAACTTAATTGGTGAATGATGATTAGGTTTTGGATATGTTGGGTATGAGTTGAAAATTTGGAAGTATCTAAAAGCCCCTTATTCAGTTCTTCATAGATAAAGAAACTGGGGTCTAGGAACTTTTAGTAACTTGCTCAAGATCATGCAGGAAATAAGTATCAGAAGCAGAATATCCTGAGAAAAAAAAATGCAAAAAATAATCTTGAACTTAGAGTAGGGTTACAGATTCCTTTTCAGTTGAAAGGTGAACTTCTAGATGAGGATAAAATTAGTGAGGGAGAGAGTGTCTAGAAGAATAAGGCAGAGAATAGAAAGGAAAAAAGCAGAAAGAGTCAAATAGGCCCAGAATAGGGCAAAATCTTGAGTCTAAGGCAGGAGAATGTATTGAAAAAGTGACACTAATTGACATGATTAAATACCATAGATATGCCAAGATGAATAAATTAAGAAAAATATCATTAAATTATGAAGTGATATTAAAAGATTATTTTCAACTGAATAGTCTGGGGATAAACTATAATTTTGAAAAATTGAGAAAGAGAAGGAATGAGAAGGGAAGAAGCATTTATAAAACATATACTATGTTCTAGATGCAATGCTCACCATTTGATCCTTACAACAAACATATAATGTAGATAATCTTGTTAACATGTTTTTATAATTGAGGAAATTGAGGCAAACAGAGATAAAATAACTTACTCAGGGTCATAGAGCTAGTAAGAATGAGGATGTTAAATAAAGTGGAATTGGCTCTTAACATAATATTTTTGCATAGTCAATAAAAGGAGGGACATAACTCACCTTTTTACCTAGAAATTCATCAGCTCCAGTTCCTTTATTCCACTGATGGGTTGCTTTCAGGGCCTTTATTTTGTAGCAGGGCACATACTAGGTATTCTTTATTCCCTTCTCTGCTTTGCTTCTGATTCCTCAGACTTTGTCACTATGTCTCTTTCAGGTACCTCATCTCTCTTCCCCTACTTTTTCTTCCCCCATTAGAATGTAATCTCTTTAAAAGCAAAGAGTGATTTCTTTTTGTTTATATTCTTATCTTCATATAGCATAGTACTTGGAAGATAGTAATAAATTCTTATTGCCTGACTGCTACAACTGAATTGGTAGCTTAAAGTTGTACCATGGGAAAGTCTTTAGAAAAACCAAGAAGTGAACATGCTTATGATCAAAGGAGGGGAACCAAAAGACAAGATAAGAGATTTATGTAGAGTACTGTCACTATCAATGCAAGAGGTGATGGAATTAAAGGCATTGATAAAGGAGTTAGCCTTGGGAAAAGAGTAGTAACACTTCTACTTTAGGGGCACAAGGAAAGGAGAAACCACTGAGAAATTTTAAGTTAAAGAGGATGTTGAAAGAATTCATGTTGGATAACTTCAATCTTAGTAAAGTAGGAGACAATTATCTCACCTGCTAAGTGAAGGGTATTGGTATTGGATTAAGGGTTAAGGAAAGTTGAAACAGTTTGAAATCACTGCTCTGATAACTATAATAGGAGACTCTACAAGAAAAATAAAATGATTGCCACTGAGAATCCCACTGAGATTAGATAGCAGTTGGGGTAGTAAAGCCAATCAATGAAATTACAGCATTTTCTCTAGCAATACTTGACATTAAAGGAGAGAGAACTAGTCCTGCATCATAGGACCACATATTTTGAAGGAATATCAGAGATCATTTTCTAATCTTTACCCCAAAATTGATATTCTTGACAAATGGTCATCCAGTATTTGCTTCCCAAACTGTAGTGATCCTTTTAATTCCCTGAAGAAGCCCTCTCCCCTTTTGGATGACACTATTGCAAGGAGTATTATCATCATATTGAAATAAAATCAAACAGAATATCAAAGCTAGAAGTGACCTGAAAGATCATCTAATCTTACCCCCTTATTTTATACCAGAGGAAATTGAGATCAAAAAATAGGGGGAAAAATTTATGACTAGCACTTATATGTGAGTTTGGAAGGGGGATAGATCTAGATGTGATCTAGGAAAACTTCAAAAAGTAGATTTTGATTTGGTTCTTAAAGAATAGATCAGATTTGTCAGCAGAGCAAAAGATGTAAAGATAGAGATATGGAGTAAACAACTACAGGTAAGATAATAATGCTCCAAGTACCTTTGGAGAAAAGCAAATACACCCTTCTTATACACAAAGGATATATATTTAGAGAGTAATAGAAGATAATATGATCAGGAAGAGATATGGTACTTATTGGAATCAAATGGTGAGAAGTTTTGAAATCTAAGCTTTTAAGCTTGAATTTAACTATATAGATGATGAGAAACAAATGAAGAGATTTAAGCATGAAGTGAATTGGCCATAAGCGATTATAATCTTTTGACAGTGAATAAAAATATATTGGATGAGAGAGATATAAGCAATAAGACCAATTAATAGGAAAAAGATATAATAGTCGTAAAAGAATGAGATGATTATATATGAAACATCTATCCCAAGGCCATACACTCTGTGGATGTTCCCAAAATTCACTTTAATTCTCCAATGAGAAATGAGAATTGATTTGAATTCTTAGTTTGAATTAGTCTCCTAGGATTTTTCAAGTATGACTTTTCTGTACATTTCCAGAAACAAGTTGAACCTTATGACATCATTCCCTACTATAGTGGAGTCCCTAGCTCCATTTCAATGTAGACTTGAATTTCAGGAGCTAGATCAAAAACACATTGGCTACTGTAATGTAGTTCCTATGCAATTACAACTATTCTTTGTTTCCCCTCATTTTGTCCCACATTATTTTACCTTCAAAACTTCCTCCTTTTCCAAAGTCAAGAAAAAGAGTAACCAGTTGAGTCTAGAAGTAGCATTTCACTATAAACATTTCTATCCAACTGCTACATAAACATTAAGCCCAAATAGATACAAGCAGCTTCAGCATTAATTAGGGTCAGAAAAATGCAGTGAAGTTTCTACAAAAATGCAACCTTTGCTACTTTTTTCATCTTGTTAATTTGACAGGGAAGTTCATCAACCTGAAGCAAGCTCTACTTTCAACAGAAATGTACAAGTAAAAGTGCTAAGTCTGTAAAACTTAAAAAACAAATATGACCATCATCAATTCATGTACACTCATCTAAGCTTCCCCACTTATTCAGCATAATAGAGCAGATCCCACAGGACCACAAATGGATCACTATTCTGCTGAAGATTCAGTGGGACAAGCCAGTGGTCTGGCTGTTTGACTAGTAACAAAAATAGTAAGCATAAGACTGCCAATCTTATTTGCTAGGTTTGGATTTTTATTATGCCAACCAGACTGAACTCAATCAACAAACATTTATTATGTGCCATCTGCAGACACTAGAAGTGCTGGGAATACAATGAAGGGCAAAAAGAGTACCTGATTCTAAGAAGTTCACAATTTAATGAGGGTATAAAGGAACAACTGCAAAACAACTATGCACAACTTCTTATAATGTAAAAAGACTAAACTGGAAATAACCTCAAAGGGAAAGCACTAGCATTTAAAAACAATCAAGAAAAGCACTTGAAAAAAGTGGAATTTTAGTTGGGATTTGAATGAATCCAGAGAATCCAAAAATGGTGATACAAAGCAAGAATTCCAGGCGTAGGCAACAGCTAACAGAAATACCCAATTGAGCATGAAGTTCTTACGAGAGGAACAAGATCAATATTACTGGATCACAAATTATGTTGGGATAAGACAGATGTAATGGAAGAAGTCTGAAAAGGTAGAAAGGGGATGGGTTATTAAGGATTTTTTTTTAAAAATCAAAGGATTTTATATTTGATCTTATAAGTGATAGGGAGTCACTGGATTTTCTTGAATGGGGAACAAAGGTAACCTGTTAATATCTGAGCTTTAAGAAGATTGTTTTGACAGTTGAATAAAGGACAGATTGCATGGGGGTGGATCTTTCATTAGGAAGACCAATCAGGCTATTACAATAATCTAGGAATGATATGATGAGCACCAGGATGATGGCAACTTCAGAGAAGACAAGGAATGTGTACAAGAGATATTGCAAATGTAATCTGATAAGAACTGACAATAGAATGGATAGTGAGAAGTCAAAATGAAACCAAAGATTGTGCCTAGAAGATTGGGAGGATGATACCAGACAACAGTTACAAGAAAACTAGAAAGGAGATATAATTTGGGGAGACATAATGAGTTTAGTTTTGAATATGTTAAGTTTTAGATATCTACAGGTCATCCAATTTAAGATTCCCAAAAGGAAGTTAAAAATATGAGCCTGATGTCCAGAAAGATGTTAGGGATAGATAAATAAATCTGAAAATCATAGGCATAGAGACTATTATTGAATGTCTAAGAGCTGATGATAGTATATTGGAGGCCTCATGGTGAAGAGTATGGCTTGAATGAATATCCAGATGAGGACATTCAGAAGGAATTAACAGACATCGGAAGAGCAACAGGAGAGAACAATAGCATTAACACCTAGAGTGAGAAAGAAGGAAATCAAAAGTGTCAAAGACTATAATGAATTAAACAAGGATGATTATTTAGAAATGTCTATGAGATCTGACAGAAGGGTTGTAGAAATTACCTATTACAATTGTCCCATTTAACAAATGAATAAAGTGAGGTCCAGAGAGATTTAAGTGTACTTATCAAGAGTATAGAGGGGTAAAAGGCTGAGCTAAAACTCAAATCCAGGTCTTTTAACTCTAAATTCATTGCTTCCCCCACTATATAATGTAGCCATCTTCTTTGAAGAACTTGAGTGATGACCTCTAAAACGTGCCTCTTTTACTGGTATATAGCTCTAATTGTTCAGATGTATTTCCATATATTAATCAGAAAATCTATCTCTTTTCTTTCCATTAGTCTAATTACCTTGGCTTTCTAAGAAAGAAAACAGCTTTCTCCTCTACATGACAACTTTCCGTATGTTTGGAAACAGATATAATGCCTATCTTCCTCCTCATTATGTCAAGCCTTCAATTCTAAATCTTAATTTCCTAATAGAACATAAGCTACTTGAAGGGAAAATATAGTATCTATAACATAGTAGTAACTTAATAAAAGTTTGTTTAATTGAATTCTTCAAGCTAAATGATTTCAGTCCCTTTAAACAAAGCTGGTATGAAATGACCTCAAGATAATATACCATGTTTGTCACTCTCCTCTGGAGATGGTTCAGCTTTTCAATGTTCTTTCTGAAGCATGGCAACTAAAATAAAGTTTCAATCTGACAATTTCATTAAGATAGAAACTGTCAATTGAGCCAATTCCTTCAAATATTGCAGGACAGCCATATTCTGCAGTTTATAATCTTAAGTAGGTGAATAGAGGCACTGAAGGGATAAGTTATTTGCCCAGGGCATATGTTTCTGAGGACAGACTTGAACTCAAGTCCTTCTGGTTTCTTGTTTTATTTTTTTTCAATAAAGTAAATAATTTTTTTTTATTATTTTCAAAATGTATGCACGGATAATTTGACAACATTGACTCTTGCATAGCTTTGTTTTTCAGATTTTTCTTCTCCTTCCTCCCACTCCCTCCCCTAAATGGCATGCAATCCAGTATATGTTACACATTTTAAAATACATGTTAAATCCAATATGTATAAATATATTTATACAATTCTCTTGAAGAAAAATCAGATTAAAAAAAAAAGAAAGTAAATGAGTAAAAAAACAAAATGCAAGTGAACAACAAAAAGAGTGAGAATGTTATGTTGTGATCGACATTCAGTTCCCACAATCCTCTCTCTGAGTATAGATGACTCTCTTCATCACAAGATCATTGGAACTAGCATCAACCATCTCATTGTTGGAAAGAGTCACATTCATCATAATTGATCATTGTATAATATTGATGATGTTGTGTACAGTGATCTCCTGGTTATGTGTATTGCACTTAGCATCAGTTCATATAATTCTTTCCAGGTCTCTCTAAAATCATCCTCCTGATCATTTCTTATAGAACACAACATTCCATAACATTCATATACCATATTATTCAGCCATTCTCCAACTGATGGGCATCTACTCCATTTCTAGTTTCTTGCCACTATAAAAAGGGCTGCCACAAACATTTTTGCACATGTGAGTCCCTTTCTTTTCTTTAAGATCTCTTTGGATATAGGCCCAATAGAAACACTGTTGGATCAAAGGGTATGCGCAGTTTGATAACTTTTTGAACATAGTTCCGAATTGCTCTTCAGAATTTTTGGATCCGTTCACAGTTCCACCAACAATGTATTCGTGTCCCAGTTTTTTCACATCCCCTCCAACATTTGTCCTTGTCTTTTCCTATCATCATAGCCAATATGAGAGGTGTGTAGTTTTATCTCAGAGTTGTCTTAATTTGTATTTCTCTGAACAATAGTGATTTAGAGCACCTTCTCATATGATTAGAAATAATTTTAATTTCTTCATCTGAAAATTGTCTATTCATATCCTTTGAGGCTTGAATTCTTATAAATTTGAGTCAATTATCTATGTATTTTAGAAATAAGACCTTTATCAGAACCCTTAAATGTAAAAATGATTTCCCAATTTATTGCTTCTCTTCTGATCTTGTCTGCATTAGTTTTGTATGTACAAAACCTTTTTAATTTAATATAATCAAAATTATCTATCTGGTGTTCAATTATGAGCTCCAGTTTTTTCTTTGGATATAAATCCTTCCTTCTTCATAGACTTGAGAGATAAACTATCCTATGTTCTTCTAATTTCCTTATAATATCATTTTTTTATGTCTAAATCATGAACCCATTTAGATCTTATCTTGGTATGTGGTGTTAAGGGTGGGTAGAGTCCTAATTTCTTCCATAATAGTTTCCAATTTTCTCAGCAGTTTTTGTCAAATAGTGAGTTCTTATTCCAAAAGATGGGGTCTTTGGGTTTGTCAAACACTAGATTGCTATAGTTATTAAGTCCTTCTAGTTTCAAGGATGATTTTTTGTCCACTACACCACACTTCTGGGCGTAATATTCTAAAATAAGGTTTTTAACATGGTTCCATTCCTCCATAAATTTGGCATAAGTTTCAGTTTTCCATTGGCTGCCCAGTTCTCTAATATGTATACATCTTTATAAGAATTTCTAAATAGACTGAACCTTCCAGGAAACAAGATATCTAACTTTCTTAATATAACTCCAAACAATCTTAGTATTTGTGCATATTATACAAGGCAATGGAGTATCAAAGAAGCAATCCTAAACTTCAAAGCACTTACATTTTACAGAAAAGACAATACACACACACATACACTATATATATATATATATATATATATATATATATATATATATATGGTCTCCCAAATAAACATGAGTAAATTTGACTGAAGAACAAATGCTTTGTTTTAAAATACTAATGAGAGAGGAGGCAGAGCCAAGATGGTGGATCCAGTAAAAGCAGGAACTTGAAGACTTCTCCTCCAAAACACTCCAAATTCCTTTAAATAATAACTCTAGGAGGCCAAAATGGCCAAGAGTAAAATAATTAAAGAAAATAATTTGCTAAAAATTAGAATTGGAAAATGGAAGTAAATGACTCAATGAGACATCAAGAATCAGACAAACAATGCCCCCCCCCCAAAAAAAAAAAGAAAAAGAAAAAATATAACAGAATGTAAAATATCTCACTGGAAAAAATAACTGACCTGGAAAAGAGATCCAGGAGAGACAATCTAAAAATTATTGTACTACCTGAAAACTATAATGACAAAAAGCATGAACAACATCTTTTAAGAAATTATCAAGCAAAAAATAACCTGAAATCCTAGAACCAGAGATTAAAATAGCCATTGAAAAATCCAATCACCCTCTGAAAGAGACCCCAAAATGAAACTCCAAGAAATAGTATAGCTAAATTCCAGAATCTGATCAAGGAGGAAAAACTGGAAGTAGTTAGAAATAAACCATTCAAACATTGAGGAGCACAATCAAGTTTACCCAAAACCTAGCAAGTACCTGGAATAAGATATTCTAGAGGGCAAAGGAGCTTGGAGTATAACCAAGAATCAACTATCCAGCAAAATTAAGCATTATCTTTCAGAGAAAAAGATGAGCATTCAATGAAATAGGGCATTTTCATTTATTTTTAATGGAAAGATTAGACCCAGAGGCAGCTAGATGGCACAGTGGATAGAGCACCAGTCCTGAAGTCAGGAAGACCTGAATTCAAATCTGCCCTCAGATACTTAATGCTTCCTAGCTGTATGATCTTGGGCAAGTTACTTAACCTCAATTGCCTGGGGCGGGGGGTGGAGAGAAAAGACTAGATTTGAACAGAAAATTTGATCTTTAGATGCAAAATCCAAGAGAAGCATAAAAAGGTAAAAGAGAAAGAAAAATATTGTGGTTTTTTAAAGGTTAAAATATTTAAATCCCTACATGGGAAGATAATTTGTATAACTCTTTAGAACTGTATCTTTGTTAGAGATGTACTTAAAGGTTGTAGGTATAAAGTGACTTTAATGTGATAATGTAGAAAAAAGAAACTAGGGATGGAAAAGAGATTGTATTGGAAGAAGAGGAAAGGGAAGTATAATGGGATAAAACACATCACATGAAGAGGCAAAAAAAGACCCATTACAGTTGAGGAAAAGAAGGGAAAAGGATAAACATTGTTTGAACAATAATCTCATTGGATTTGGCTCAAAGAATATCATACATATTTAGTTTGATATAGAAACTTGTCTCATCCTATAAGGAAGAAAGGAGTAAAGAAAGGGAGAGGCTAATAGAAGGGAGGGCAGAAGTAGAAGGTAAAAGGGACAAGAAAGGGTGAGGGGTTGGAAAAGGAAGGGAAGATTGAGGGAGGTGAGTGAAGCAAAACACTGCTGAAGAAGGAAAGGGGGAAAGGAGAGAGAAAATTATACCTTGGGAAAAATAGGATGGCAGGAAATACAAAGTTAGTCATTTTAACTGTGATTTGATTGGGATAAATACCCCCATAAAACATAAACAGATAAAAGACTGGATTAAAGCCAGAACCCTATAATATGTTGATTACAAGACACATGTATGAAGCAGGGCAAAATCTATTATGCTGCAGCTGAAGTTAAAAAAAAAAAAAAACAGGGGCAGAGATTCTGATTTCAGATCAAGCAAAAGCAAAAAGAGATCTAATTAAAAGAGATAAGGAAGAAAACTACATCTTGCTAAAGGATATCATAGACAATGAAGTAATATTAATACTAAAAGAATATGTACCAAATGACATAACATCTAAATTCTTAGAGGAGATGTTCAGAGAATTGCAAGAAGAAATACATAGCAAAACTAGTGGTGATACGTGGAACCTACACAAAAATTGACCATATATTAGGACATAAAACCCTCAAAATCAAATGCAGAAAGGCAGAAACTGTAAATGCATCTTATCAATATCATGCTACAATAAAAATTACTTGAAATAAAGGGTCAGGGAAAAAGAGATAAAAAATTAGTTGGAAATTAAATAATCTAATTCTAAAGAATGAGGAGGAAAACAACAAATCATAGAAAAAATTAATAATTTCATCTAAGAGAATGACAATACTGAGAAAACATCTCAAAATTTATGGGATGCAGTTAAAGCAATTCTTAGAGGAAATTTTATATCTCTAGACACTACTTGAATAAAATATAGAAAGGGAAGACCAATGAATTGGGCATGCAACTAAAAAAAAAAGATGGAAAAAGCTTTTAAAATTAATTAAATTCAAGACTAAATTTGAAATTTTGAAAATAAAAACAGAGATTACTAAAATTGAAAGTAAGAAAGCCATTGAATAAACAAAAGTGAGAACTGATTTTATGGGGAAAAAAACAATGAAATAAACCTTGAGTTAATTTGGTTAGAAAAAAGCAAAGAAAATCAAATTGCCAGTATCAAAAATGAAAAGTGTGAACTCACCACCAAGGAAGAGGAAATTAGAGCAATAATTAGGAACTATTTTGCCCAATTGTATGCCAATAAATGTGAAAGTGAAATGGATGAATTTATAAAATATAGATTGCCCAGATTAATAGAGGAGGAAATAAATTACTCAAATAGTCCCATTTTAGAAAAAGAAACTGAGCAAGCGATTAATCAGCTCCCTAAGAAAAAATCTCCAGGGCCAGATGGATTTACATGTGAATTCTACCAAACATTTAAACAACAATTAATTCCAATACTATGCAAACTATTTAGGAAAATAGGAAAAGGAGTACTACTAAATTCCTTTTATAACACTCGCATGGTGCTGATACTTAAACCAGGTAGGATCAAATCAGAGAAAGAAACTTAGAAACTAATTTCCCTAATGAATATTGATGTAAAAATCTTAAATGAAATATTAGCAGAGACTACAGAAAGTTATCATCAGAAAAATACACTATGATCAAGTAAGATTTATATCAAGAATGCAAGGCTGGTTTAATATTAGGAAAATTATTAGCATAATTCTGATGCCCACCCTCATAATAGCATAATTCACTATATCAATAACCAAGCTAACAGAATGATATGATTATCTCAATGGATGAAGAAAAAGCATTTGACAAAATTCAACACCCAGACTTTTCTGAAGGATTTATGATGAAAATTCCTGTCCATACCCAGAGAAAGAACTGATTGTGACTAAATACAGATTGAAACATACTGTCTGCCTTTTTCTTTCTTTTTTTTTTTTTTAAAGCTTCATTTTTTCTTAAGGGATTTTAATTTTAGTTTTTAAGGTGGAAGACATTTTCTTTCACAACATGACTTTTTTTTTCTTTTTTGCTGAAGCAATTGGGAGTAAGTGGCTTGCTCTGGATCACACATCTAGGAAGTAGCAAGTGTTTGAGGTAAGATTTGAACTCAGGTCCTCCTGACTTCTGGGATGGTGTTCTATCCACTGCACCATCTAGCTTCCCCTCACATTACTTTTATGGAAATGTTTTGCATCACTTCACATTTGCTTTCTTAATGAAAGCTGAAAGAGGAAATAAGGGAGAGAATCTAGAACTCAAAGTTTTAAAAACAAATATAAATTTCTTTTAAATGTAACTTTGGTAAAACAAAAATATTATAAAGACTAAATTAATTTAAAAAGAAAAATACTAATGATAATGGCATATCCAATACTTGGACAATTATGCACATTATACTTAAAATATCTAAAACACATTGACTCTTCTATATTCAAAGACCTTTTAGGATAGATATGATGTAATCTCTCAATATAGCTTATGAAATTACTTATTAAAATTAAATGAATGCAACAAACACTAATTAAATATCTACTGCATCACAGGCTCCTTTCAAGGCATTAAGTATACCAAAGTGAATGAGCATCCTGCTTCAGGAGTTTGCATTATAATTAATGAATCTGTCCCATATACATACAAACATATCCATTTATATTTACCCACCTATGTATGTTTATGTGGATGTGTATATGTGTATAACATATGTTTAGGCAGTTAGGTGGGAAAGTGGATAGAACAGTGGGCTTGGAAGTAGGATGATTCATTTCTATGAGTTCAAATCCAGTCTTAGACATATACTAACTTTGTGACCATGGGCAAGTCAGTTAACTCTGTTTGCCTCAGTTTTTTATCTCTTAAATAAGTTAGAGAAGGAAATGGCAAAGAGTTATGACTCAAATGACTGAACAATATCACACACAGATGCAGAGACAGAGACAGAGACAGAGAGAAAGAGGAGAGAGACAGAGAGAGACAGACAGAAAGAGAGAGAGAGAGAGAGAGAGAGAGAGAGAGAGAGAGATTTGTTTGAAGAGGGAGGTACTGGAGTATTGAAGTAATTTTGAACAATCTTTAATTTTGCTCTTTTGTTTATATTTGGTCACATTTCTAAAGTGGGCTGTTGAATTACCTAAGTATTGAGAGTGAATTCTTTTTTGGTGGGGGACGATTTTTGTGGAGCATTTGCAATTTGTTTCTATCTTTTTGAATCAAGAAAAAAATACCGGAGATTAGTCCAAGCATATAACTCAGTAACACTTAATAAAAGGTCCTTCATCCAAATAGTGGCAATTTTAATGACTTTTACTGTACCATTGTGACCTACTCTTGTGATCAGAAATTTATAACAATCTAAGGCTGCATTTAATTTACTGAACTCACCTGTGCCCCAATTCCACATTGGAAAAACAGACCTCAAGATAAGGTAAGAGTATGATGGAGGAAAAATAATCCAGAAAGCAGCAAGAGGCATCAAGGGAAGGAAAAGATCTGGGGGCAGTGTACCTCCTGCTTCTTCTGCATGCTTTTCTCTTGTCAAGGCTCTCCCAATTTTCCTGTTTTATAAAGATTTGCAACAAGTTGTATTTTCACATAATCATTTGTGTCAACCAAGTATTTGATGCTACAGAAAAATGGAACATCTCATTGAAGAAATAGAACTTTCTAAGTGTTTCTATTTTCTTTCATTTATAACTCATGCTCAATAAAGTTTATGCCTGCATCCTGGAAGAAAAGTCAGCCCAAAATATGAGGATATATTATTTCTCCCCATTAACTGAATGTTGAATGTTTTCTTACTGATTTCTTTTGTATCCTCTGCAGCTGAGAGGTTCACTTTGCAGACAGTAAATAGGCAATAAACAGGTGTTGATTTCTTTTTCTCCTCTTGACTTTTTTTGGTAATGGTGTGCTTGTTATAGGGGTCAACTGCCTCCGTGGAGTCAGAAAGTACTTCTGCATGACAAATGAGCTTTGTTTCCCAATTGTAACTGGCAACTATCTGTATCAGCTGTTTTCCCAAATCAAGATGACTGGCGGAACATGCTTTCCTCTAGCCCTGCAAAGCTATGGTTCCTGCCACTCTAGTGCTGAGTTACTTATAGTCATTACTCACACTGTCCCCAGGTTAGATTGAAGATATATGGCCCTAACCATCTATCACTCATGAGCCACTGCCAACAGTTATGTTTTATAAATATTTATCAAAATATTGAGACCCTAAAATATCTCATTTCTCTTTTTTATATCCATAAATGTTTACCCTCTTTCATTTCTTTTCCACATTTCCAATCTGTCCCTTATTATAAACACTGCTAAAAATTACATTTGGAGAAAAATTGGGGGAAAAACAGATTAAAATATTTAGATAACTTTCCCTATCTGAAGTCCAAGTAGATATCTGTTCTATCCTTCTTTACTATTAATTGCTTACATTTTAATTTACCTACCATATCCATTACCATAATGAGGATTGTGGTTATGTAAGATACACCATCTCCTAGCATACAATATACAGTAAGATTCAGGGAGAGATACCATTATTTTTTTAAAAAATCTTTCTTTATTTTGATCTTGACATATAATTTTAATAATTTGTGAAAACCCCTTGAATAGCAACTCTCCATCAATCTAGAGCAATAATTCTTCTGGGATTAGAGAGTTGTCTGAGTCATTGAAAAATTAAGACACTTGACCATGGTCACATACTCAGAATGTGTGAAAGAGTCTTCTTGTCTCCAAAGACAATCTTCTATTCACTCTGTCATGCTGCCTCCTTTTATGTTTTATAAATGCACATATTGTTAGTACCAGAAAAATCTGATTTCCCATTGCTTGGAAGTCTTTAGTTTGTTATGCCTATTCACATGATATACAGCGAAAACTCAAAGTCTTTGTGGGCAATTAGAAACACACAAGGGTAAAAATTTTCAAGCTTTACCTGAGGTATACCAAGATCTAGTCCTGACTGAACCCATAAATATTTCTGGAGCCCATTAAGACCACATTTTCTGAATATGGCCTGGACTAAACTGAAAATATGGCTTCAAGTAAAAGGCCTGAGATTGAAAAAAACATGCTTTCTCAGCAATAACACATAGAAAGGGAGAGAAACATAGATTCATCACAAACATGGACAGACAAAAAGATATCATACATGCAAATGATTATGTGATTTTTGTGAACAACTGTTGCATCAAAATTTTTTTGTTTTACCTAAGACTAGAAAACTTGAATATCAGCTTAGAAGTGAATTAATACATTCATTTCTCACCTCTGGTATCTACCTATTGACATAGACCAAACAAAAGAGACAGAAAATCTGTAGTTAATCAATAGTAAAACTATTACAGTACATTGGTTTATATATTTTTGGCTATACTCCTATTTTATCAGACTGAAACAGATGAGCAAAATCTACCTAAATATAGATTAATTGAGCAAGGGGCTAATGATTATGGTAAGGAAAGGCAATTTACAATATATGGCAGACCAATATCATTTTTGATTGTATCTTTATCCGCCTGATTTAATATATCAGAAGCCTTGGTATAAATTTTAATCAATGGTAAGCTGTATTTAAATTATTCTTTATTCAGTTTTTAAAAATCCGTTATAATATACAGACAGAAGAATTGGGAGTAGGAAGAAGGCACACAGCCCACAGCTAGAAACATGACAAAATTACTTTAAACAAAATTACAAATTTGCATGACACAACTGGAAATCACTACGCCTTCTATTACAAAATGAAATAGTATCCTGTTAATCACCAAAAGGTACTCAGGAGCTGACTGAGGTTCTATCCAAAGTGAATTAAATGTACATATAACTTTTTCAAAATACTTCTTTTCAATTCATTCAATGTTAGTCAAGCACCCACTGGGTATCTGACTCGCTCTCTATGATGAAATTATATAATTTTGGAGAACAATTGAAATAGTATTTTAGGAAGAATGAGGTAAAATTTCCTCATCATCTCAAACAGGGAGCTAGATTGTGAATTAACATATTTATATAATAAGAGAATTCTTCAGAGGCTGAGACAAGGATGAGTTTCATATGATATGTGACAGTACTGACACTCAAGAAGGTCAAAATCATCCCTTCATACATATTTGACTCACAATTGAAAAAATGACCTCTTCTAAAATCTTTCCAATATAAGTATCACTTATTCTGAAATATATTTTTAATATCACTCAATACTTTGATTCAGTTTTTCATCTTGTAAATTACTGCTTTTGTGGTCCAGGGTGCCTAGTTTACCTTTCACAAACCTCTATTTTTGGACATAAACATCAAATGAAGAAACCATACTTTAAACCCGTTACATGTAAAAAATATATAACTGTGATCACTATCATTCCCCACTCCCAGTCTAAAATTTAAGAGATGCTGGATTTCCACAGAATTATAGATTTATGCTAGAAAAGGATCTTAAAGATCATTGAATCTCTCTTTCCACTATTTTGAAGATAAGGAAAGTGAGATAACTTCCTGAATAACTTCCTCAGGATCAGTTAGTAAGTGTTTAAGAATGATCTCACCATTTGGACACAGGATCTCCAGACTCCAAGTCCAGTGCCCATCCTGCCTTTTGTGTTTTTGTAGAAACATGAAAAATGCAAATAAAAAATTATTAAGAGAGGATATTAATATCATTATATTCTACTACCTAATCTTATTAATTTTATAGCTGAAGTTACTCTGAATAATTGGCAATTAAAGCAAACCAAAAAGAAATCATTTTATAAAATCAAAGATGTAACAGAAAGATCATAAGATCACAAATTAACAGGTGAAAGGTGGTACAGATATCATTTAGTTAGGCATATCATTTTTCATTTGAGGAGGCAAAAGCCCAGAAAGGATAATATTGCACAGGTAACCTAGTAGTAGTTTTAGACCCAAATTCTATAATGCCAACTCTCATTCCATTGTACTCTGAGACTTTACCATAAGCATCAACCTCCAAGGGAGAAGAGTCCATTTATATTTTAATAATTTCAATATTCTATTTGTGTGCTAAAAAATAAAAGCAATCAGGATAGAATAGAGGCAACTAGATTGCTTAGTGGATAGAATGCTTAACTGGGGGTCAGGAAGACCTAAATTCAAATCCAGTTGTGGACCCTTGGCAAACCAATCTGATTGCCTTAATCCACTGTTAAAAAAAAAAAAAAGGCACACCATTCTACTATCTTTGTCAAGAAAACCTCATTGACAATTTTCAATGCTCAGATTCATGGGATAATGAAGTGTTGGATGTAACTCAACAACAAAAGAAAAACAAGGACTTTAAGTTAATTGCATTGTTTCTCATTTATAATGAAAAACAGAGAAGTATACTTGGATAATAACATTATTCTGTAATGCATATGAGCTTTGTTTTAAGAAAATCCTGTCTCTGGAAACTGAGTAGATCCCTATCAGTTGGGAAATGGCTGAATAAATTATGGTATATGAATATTATTGAATACTACTGTTCTAGAAACAATCAGCAGGATGATTTCAGAAACACCCAGAGAGACTTCTATAAACTGATGCTAAGTGAAGTGAGTCAAATCAACAGTACATTGTACACAACAATAGCAAAATTATGTGATGATCAACTTTGGTGGATGTGAGGCTAATTCCAATGCGATAAAGAGAGCCAATTGGATCCAGAAAGAGGACTGTGGTGACTGAATGTGGGTTACAGGATAGTATTTTCCCCTTTTTTTGTTGTTGTTTATTTGCTTGGTTTTTTTATTTCTCACTTTTTCTCCTTTTTGATCTGATATTTCTTATGCAGCATAATAAATGGGGATATATGTATAGAAGAATTCCACATGTTTAACATATATTGGATTATTTGCTGTCTAGGGGAGGAAGGGGAAGAAGGGAGGGAGAAAATCTTGGAACACAAAGTTTTACAAGAATGTTAAAAAAACTATCTTTGCATCGATTTTGAAAATAAAAAGCTATTATAAAAAAAGAAAATTCACTTTCTTCAAAAATCAAATATAAAAAGGAATTAACTATTGCTTACATCAAAAAAGGATTTTTAAAATAATAATTTATCATTTTCTTTAACAATGAGTCTTTAGTGCATTTAAAATATTATTTGTTGATAATATTTACATACATTTGATTTACTTTCAAATTCTTAAAAATGTATCTATTTCATAAAAAAAATGCAACTGCATGATCTCAAAAAATTCTTGATACTGTGTTCCATTCCATTAAAGCAATTCAAATTTGTCAGCCTATATTCTGCTACTTTCAGTACCATAATTCACTTTCCTGATTTTGTAACCAACAGGGGATCTCCAATTATTTCAGGGGTTTTTCTAAGCTATCAAGCAATTATTAAAACAAATTTATTTTTAATTTATTTTAATGTATTTTTAAAAACCACACATCACTTTAGACACAAACTAAGGGTATTGTGAATACAAAAGAACAGGAATAATTTCTCTAAACACTGGGATTAATTATATATTAGCTGTCAAAATAAAATTTACAGATGCTAAAATATCAGAGACAATAAATAAATTCATGGGCACATAACATTGTAAATTAACAAATTGTGACTTCTTACTGCATTTGTAAATATGGAATCTCTTTATATGTCATATCACTACATGAATTTATACTTCAAAAATTATTACAAAATTATAATTACTATTTTCTTTTTTCATGGAAAAATTTTCCTGTTTTACTTTCTAAACTCTTCCTCATAATTACTATGTGAGGAGGAAAAATTGTAATGACTAATCACTAATTTAGTCAATCCTTCCATGACTTAAAGGGATTTTTATTCATAGGTCATTAATGATTTTTTTTTTTTTTCTGAGGCAATTGGGGTTAAGTGACTTGCCCAGAGTCGCACAGTTAGGAAGTGCTAAGTGTCTGAGGCCACATTTGAACTTGGGTCCTCCTGATTTCAGGGCTGGTGCTCTATCCACTGTGCAACCTAGCTGCCCTGGTCATTATTGATCTTAAGAATGTTTCATTCTTTTTGATTTCTCCTAGTGCCCACCACAATTTGACTGACAGATAATCCCTTGAAGCCAAAATAGCAAGTAAGTAAATTATATTATTAATAAGCTTGAATTCTCTCTTTATGTTATTAGTGTTAAAAAGAGAATCTTTTTACAATTAAGAAGGTTATTTTACTAAACACTAAATTCCTAATAAGACTTTATTCTTGTGAATTGACTTGAAGTCTTGTGAAAGATTTGAAATGGTCTACCTGCATTGCGACATGCATGTATCATGCATCATTGCATGATAAATATAACTATGATACAAGTGTGAATGTCATAAATACCAAGAAGGAGGTCCAGAAAACGTTCTAGGAGAAAACCAGAAAGAGGAAGATCCCAAGTCTGATCCTTACCCACTGTGGAGGAATAATTTCAATTTTCTAAGCCTAAGTTTCTTTAAGTTGTTCTCTCTCCACCTCCCCCCCCCCTCTCTGTGTGTGTGTATCTATATTTGCATATATTTCTTTCAGCTAGCAGCAATACACATGCTATTTTGGAAATGTATTACAGTTTTTGGCTTGCCTATCTGTGCTCAGAATCTCAAAGAAAACATGTGTTTCTCAAATTTTCAGCCCAATTTTATTATGTTTGTATGAATATATATATATATATATATATATATATATATATATACGTGTGTATATATATATATATATATATATATATATATATATATATAAGCTTTGGGTGATTATCTAAATTTTTAGAATTGAATTATTGAGTCCCTTGAAGTCCATCCTCATGCTTTCTCCTATCATTTCCATTGTGTTTGGAGATTGTCATAACTTTTATAAACCATGTAAAGCTAGACTGTGAAATATCTGAGAGGGGCCTAAAACTTGTAAATAAGGGGAAAATAAAAGTGATATAGTGGATGAAATTATTTATTTTCAATTAATCTTGGTTTAGAGTGACATGTATGGGATATTTAAAAATGATTGTATTTCATAACCATATTAATAATATTCTTTTATGAAGGAACAAAATAAACCTCATAGAAAAAGTTCATCATTAGATTAAAACAAGATAAATATTTTTTATGTCTAAAAAAATTAGATTTACAATGAATTATAAGTCTTTCTATTTTATCTTTTGAAGAAAAAAAAAAGAACAATAGATTAAGGACCAGGAGACCTGGAACCTGGTCATAGTTCTATTTCTAACTATCCATAATTGTGAGCAAACCCTATTTGTGTCAGTTTCCTCATGTGTAAAACTGATAAAAATTAAATTTCTACTTTTCTACTTCCTTTACTAGGCTATTATTGCTATATTGCAATGAATGTAAAAGTTTTTATATTTCATGCAAAAAATTTTACTTTCATTGAAACATAACACATATATATTAGGTACTTTTAAAAGTGAAAGTGAAGTCCTCAGAGTCATTATATGATTCAAATTATTAGTATTAGTTTAAATTAATCAGAGTAAAAACAAAATAACTTCTTTCAAATTAAATAGTTCACTGGTAGGCTGATTCAGAACTTAACCTTTTCAAATTTTTCTGCATTGTTAAAGTTGGAATTTTCAGATGTTTTTGGAATGACTGTTGAAATTCATCTTACTTAAGTGATTGTATTCATTCCATAAGTATTATATGAATTTGTTCATAATTTCTTCAGGATAAGATGAAGCTCAGTGATTGGTCCAAGTTCACACAATTAGTACTAAGTGGTACAAAGGCTCAGAATCTTTTTTTTTTTCCTTAACTCACAGATCAAGAGTCTTTGAATTTGGCCAAACTGCTACCAGTTTGAGTGGGTAGGAGTTAAAATATTGTGTAAATATTGTGGGAATTAGAATTCAGAAGTAGATGAAAATAGCAGTGACAATACATTAAAATAACTATCCTAAACTGAAAGAAACACCATTAATCTTATCTATCAAGTAATACAATTTTAATTTCAATAGTTAAAAGGTTATATTTAGTTGGGGCTTTATTATTTGTTTATTTGGGGCCTTTTTTTTCTTTTCCTTAAGAAGATCTTCTGCAATACTTATTCACTATCATTTAGCAAATGACATTCTTAGCCTCTCAAAAATATTGGGATCTATTAATGATAAGTGGCAATCCTAGTATGAAAAGGCCACATGTGGCAGGCTGAACTGACTTTCCTTCAAAACAAATAAGGAGTTTAGACATCACAATATGGCTTGTTAGAATTGAATAAGCAGGGATGGAGCTCTTTCTGACAGCCCAGCAAGATACTAAAGTACTCAGGCATTAATGAGACAGATTTTGTTTTTCTTCCCTGAACAAATTCAAGTTTCTATTTCCCCCCAATATTTTAAAATTGCTCATTAAGAAAAAAACATTTTTCTCTCTAAATCAGGTATGTACTACCTAAAGGCTAGAGAGTAAGAAAAGCAAGAACATTAAAGTATATTCAGAAGTTTATTGTTATTTTTATGATAGAATTCAATAAAATATAAGAAAGCAGCAATTTCAGTTATAGTGAGTATAAAACTGCAAAACCTGCCCTAAAAGCCATAGCTGAGTGCCATATGTGTGAAATAGATCATTTTGACAGCCTTGAGTGTTTCATAGGCTTTAAATATTTTATACTCTTGCCATTTGTTAATGTTTCCAGTCAAACACCAATAGAAATTGGGATATAGTGAGTTGGCTAGAATTGTGGTTCATGAAGTCTGACTTGTCTATAATGTATAAAATAAAGTTGGCTTCTAACTTATGCTTACTTTCATTCATCCAGATTCTCAAGAAGTATTAGAAAACAACAAATGTCTAATCTAAGTCAATGTATTTACAATAGTAGATCAAATAACTTTTACTAGAAAAAAAAATCTTGTTTTTTTTTCACAGACATAAATCCAACTGACACAAGAAATCATATAGCATTTGACATTCCTTCTACACCCTAAATATTCAATGCCTTCACCAAACATCAAATACTAAATATTTTCATAATACAAATGTGTGTGTGTGTGTGAGTGTGTATGTGATGTTTCATTTTGGCTGACCAACAAAGCAAAAGTTAGAGGGGAAGGCAATAATATGTGAACCATAAGTGAAAATAAATTCTTGGGGGCTTGAAAAGAAAAATTCTATTGACTACAGAGTGTTTGAGTTTTCAGGGAGAGCTAAGCAAGAAGGATAAAAATAACTAAAAGTAACAGTGCCAAATTAGTATTATTACAGATTCAAACCTTGGCCCTGTGAAGCATTTATTTACCCTCGAGCCAGGAACAAAGCCCTATTTTCTCTTAAAAGTATTGTTGTTTAACTGTGGGAAAAGCTACATAACTGAAGATGGCAATTTTAAACTTGGCAATAAAATGAAAGAAAAGACCAGAATCTTAGGGACTTCTGGCTAAAAGACTTCCTTTAAAACTCTATTAAGATCCTTGGACTTAGTCTTATGCATGATAGTCAGTATAATTCCCTTCAGAATTTTGTATCAAATATTCGAGAATCAGTTGTCTTTTTGTTAAATGGAGACTTTCAATAGAGTATGATTTTAATTTAAATATGTCATCCTTCTCAAATACAGGCAGTCCTAATGTCCTAATGACTTCTTTTGAGCAACAATGGGAAAATACAAGTTAAAAAGTCATTTTCATAAGTCAGATTTCAGAGCTCTTAGTCAACAAATGGTAAGGGGTCGAACAACAATTAGAAAGAGATAAAAAGGATCTCTCTTCTGATTCTGGGGGCAGAATTCTGTCACTTTGCCCACACTCAGATTTGAGTTGCAGTCCAGGATGATATTCCCAGGACAATGAGGAGTTCTAGCACACCAGAACTTGTAGTTGCAGTGGAACACATACCCTTGTCAGCATTCCAGAGCAGAAAACTGCTTGTGGTTATTCATATACCATTGCACAGGTCAGGAAAGTAGTAAACACACTTTTTGGATCATACCATCTTGGAAGAACTGAAAACTTACAGGTCCCTAAATCTCTGAAAAGCAAAACCCCTGAAGTTTGGGACAGTGTGCCTTACAATCTGAAAGCAGAGCCTCATTTTAACAAGGAATTTAAAGTCAAGAAATAGACTGAAAAAATGAGTAAACAAAAGAAAATCTGACCATAGAAAGTTACTATGGTGACAAGAAAGATGAAAACACAGACTCAGAAGAAGATAATTAAGTCAAAACTCCAAAATCCCAAGCCTCCAAGAAAAATATGAATTGGTCTGTGATTGTGGAAGAGCTAATCACTTTATTAGAAATCAAGAAACAATAAAAAACAGACAAAGGAATGGAAAAAAGAAGATAATGTGAAATACCTAATTGGAAAAACAATTGAATTGGAAAATAGATTCAGACAAGATAATTTTAAGATTATTGGATTATGAACCTAAACCATCATCTTTTAAGAAATTAATAAGCAAAACTGTCTTTCTATTCTAGAACCAGAGGATAAAAAGTAAATTAAAAGAATATACCAATCACTTCATGAAAGAGATCCCAAAATGAAAACTCTTAGTAAAATTACAGCAAATTATAGTTCCTAGATCAAGAAGAAAATATTGCAATTAACAAGAAAGAAACAATTCAAATGCTGTGAAGCCACAGTCAGGATAACACAAAATTTAGCATCTTTTATGTTAAAAGAACAGTGGTCTTAGGCTATGATATTCCAGAGGTCAAAGGAATTAGGATCACAACTAGAATCATCTATTCCATGAGTATAATACTTTAGAGAAAAAATTTCAGGGAAATAGAAGATTTTCAAGCATTCTTGATGAAAAGACCAGAGTCAAATAGAAAACTTGACTTTCAAGTACATGACTTAAGTGAAAAAGAAAAGAGTCAACGGGAAAGGGAAATGAACAGGAAAGGGACTTAAAAGGAAACAATTTACATTCCCCTATGGGAAGATGATACTTGTAACTGATAAACTGATAAAACGTTTTTCACTATTAAGAAAGTTAGGAATATATATCTATATCTATAATATATATATATATATATATATATACATTGATATATGGGTATATAGATATATAGAGAAAGATAAAGAGAGAGTACAAGTTTGTGATAAGAGGAGTCCTGAGTGTGGAGCCAAGATGGCAGAGTAAAGTCAGGAAGTTACTTGAATTCTCCATTTCTCTAGAAAACCACATGAAATCAAGCCTCTGAACAGAGTATGATGGAATGAAATCACTCTCCAGTTCAAACTTCAAAAAAGGTAAGTCTCAGTGGGGTGAAAAGGATGTTCAGTCTAGCTCAGATAGACTCTGGGAAAGCTGGTAAAAGGGTATAATTACAGCAAATCAGCAACTATGACCTTCACTTTTGGCTCAGTAGAGGAACAAATCTGTGGTGCAGATTTTTTCATCCAAGAAAATCACAATGATGAGACAACATACCAAAACCTATAGGATGCAGCCAAAGCAATTCTTAGGGGAAATTTCATATCTCTAAATAGCTACATAAATAAAATAGAGAAAGAGGAGATCAATGAATTGGGAATGCAACTAAAAAAGCTAGGAAAAGAACAAATTAAAAACTCCCAATTTAATACCAAATTAGAAATTTTGAAACTCAAAGGAGGGATTAATAAAATAGAGACTAAGAAAAGTATTGAATTAATAAACAAAACCAAGAGTTGGTTTTACAGAAAAAAAGCAACAAAATAGATAAATCTTTGTTTAATTTGATTCAGAAAAAGGAAAACGAAATAAATCACCAGGATAAAAATTAAAGCAATAATTAGGAGTTATTTTGCTCAACTCTATGGCAGCAAGTCTGACAATTTAACTAAAATGGATGAATAGTTACAAAAATATAATTTGACTAGGTTAACAGAAAAGGAAATAAATTAAACAGTCCCATTTTAGAAAAAGAAATTGAACAAGTCCTTAATGAGCTCCCTAAGAAAAACTCTCCAGAGCCAGATAGATTCCCAAGTGAATTCTACCACACATTTAAAGAACAATTAATTTCTATGTAAACTATTTGGGAAAATAGGTAAAGAAGTAGTACTGCCAAATTCTTTCTATGACACAAATATGGTAATGGTACTTAAACCAGGAAGGGCCAAAACCAAGAAAGAAAATTATTATCTCCCTAATGAATATTGATGAAAAAATTTTAAATAAAATAGTAGCAAAGAGAATATAGCAATTTATCAATAGGATAATACACTATGACCAAGTAAGACTTGGTCCAATATCAGGAGAACTATCACCAAAATTGGCCATATCAATAACAAAAACAACAGAAATCATATGATATTCTCAATTGGTGCAGAAAAAGCTTTTGACAAAATACAGCACACATTTCTTTTAAAAACACTGGAGCACAGGAATAAAGAAAGCTTTCCTTAAAATAATAAACCTAATTTATGTAAAATCTCTAGCAAGCATTATTTGTAATGGAGAAAATCTGGATGCATTCCTAAATAGATCAGGGGTGAGAAAGGATGTTCATTATCACATCTATTATTTTATATTGTACTAGAGAGGTTGCCTTTAGCAATAAGAAAAGAAAAATAAATTAAAGGAATTAGAATAAAAAACGAGGAAATAAAACTATCACTCTTTGCAGATTATGTACTTAGAGAGTCTTAGAAAATCATCCAAAAATCTACTGGAAATAATTTTAGCTTTAGCAAAGTTGCAAGATATAAAATAAACCCATACAAATATTCAACATTTCTACATATTACTGACAAAGCCCATCGACAAGAGAG
Source organism: Sarcophilus harrisii (assembly GCF_902635505.1). Classification (NCBI taxonomy): domain Eukaryota; kingdom Metazoa; phylum Chordata; class Mammalia; order Dasyuromorphia; family Dasyuridae; genus Sarcophilus; species Sarcophilus harrisii. The sequence goes on from NC_045426.1 coordinate 459,172,724, forward strand.
AAAGAGAAATTCCATTTAAAATTACTATAGACAGAATAAAATACTTGTAGGTCTACCAGCCAAGACAAACCCAAAAACTATATGAACAGAATTACAAAAAAAAATAAAATCAGATCTAAACAGCTAGCAAAATATCAATTGTTCATGGTTAGGCTGAGCTAATTATAATAAAAATGCAATTCTGTCTAAATTGGTCTATTTGTGCAGTGCTATACCAATCAAACTGCCAAAACATTATTTTATAGAGAAAAAATAATAACAAAATTCATCTAAAAGAACAAAAGGTCAAGAATATCAAGGGAATTAGTGAAAAAAATACAAAGGATAGTGGTGTAATAGTACCAAATATAAAGCTATATTATAAAGCAGCAGTCGACAGAACCATTTGCTACTGGCTAGAAATGGTGTTATAGATGAGTGGAATAGATTAGATATGGATGACCCAAAAATCAAGGCCTATAGCAATCTGATATTTGATAAATCCCCAAACTCCAGCTTCTGGAATAAAAACTCACTATCTGACAAAAATTGCTGAGAAAGCTGGAAAATAATATAACAGAAAATTGGCAGAGACCTCATACCAAAAAATAAGGTCAAAATAGAGGTATGATTTGGGCATAAAGGATAAAACCATAAACAAATTAGGAGAACAAGGGATAATTTACCTAGTTAGATGTTATGGACCAGAACTGTGAACTTGAAGCAAAGGATTCTTATAAGGTACTAAGTCAGTGAAATTGATAGAGACAATAGTTATCTAATTTAGCATGGTTCAGTATGATTGATTTATCCTCATCAGGATATGTTATGGGCCAGAATTTGAAACAAGGTATTAAGTGGAATTGAGGAGACAATGGTTAAATCTAGTTTAGCATTGATTTAATCCTACAACAAATAATAGTATCCTAGTGATATAATGATTAATTTGTACTTGAGTTTATACGCTTATAAGCTAGAAGCCTCAGCCAGGGAGATTGAGAGACAAGCAGACAGAATTTGGAGGCTGAAGGCTGCAGCACAAACCCTTGGACTCAGACAGATTCATCCTATCTCACACCAGCTTGGTGGCAGGCTCTCCTTCACTTCTCCACTGAAGCCTAGACTACAGAATGCCTTCCTGGAGCCCCAAGTGAAGGAGATAAAACTTTGAAGGAGATAGTAAAAGATTTGGACTTTAACACCTGGCTGCACTCCTGTGGTAATTACTCTGAACTGAAAGGAAGACTCCTCCCAGAGACCCCAAGCAAACCAAACCGAAACAGAGAACATTACATTTTAGAGAGAACATTACATCAGATCTTTGGAGAAAGGAGAAATTTATGACCAAAGAAGAACTAGAGAATATTATGAAAGGCAAAATGGGCAACTTTTATTTCATTAAATTAAAAAGGTTTTGCACAAATAAAATAAAAAGAAACAAAATTAAAAGGGAAGTACAAAGCTAGGAAAAATCTTTACAGACAGTATTTCTGATAAAGGTTTCATTTCTAAAATATATAAAGTCATTTCCCAATTGATAAATGGTCAAAGGATATGAACAATTTTCAGATGATGAAATTAAAGCCATTTATTCTTATATGAAAAAATGCTCTAAGTCCCTATTAACTAGATAAATGCAAATTAAAATAACTCTGAGATATCACCTCACACCTCTCAGATTAGCTAAGATGACGGCAAAAGATAATAATAAATGTTGGAGGGGATGTGGGAAAACTTGGGCACTAGTGAATTGTTGGTGGAGTTGTGAAACCATCTATCCAACCATTCTGGAGAACTTTTGGGGTCTAAGCCCAAAGGACTATATAACTGTGCATTCTTTGACTCAGCAGTGCCATTAAAAATTCTATATCCCAAGAAAATCATAAAGGAGACATGCAAAAATTTTTCTAGTGGCTTTTTTGTGTGGGAGCAAAGAATTAGAAAAGGAGAGAGTGCACACCAATTGGGGAATGGCTGAACAATCTGTGGAACATAAAGGTAATGAGACATTATTGTTCTATAAAAAATGATTAACAAACTGATTATAGAAAGGCCTGGAAAGATTTACATTAGCTGATGCTGAGGGAAACAAGCAGAACCAGGAATTCATCATACACAATAACAGCAAGAATGTAAGATGATCAACTATGAAAGACTTGGGTCTTCTTAGCAGTTCAGCGATCTGAAGCAATTCCAATAGACTTTGGACAGAAAATGCCATCTGCATCCAGAAAAAGAATTAAGGAGACTGAATGTAAATAAATACATTCTATATTCATTTCTTTTTTCTGCTTTTTTATCTCTCCCATGGTTTTTCCCTTTTGTTCTGATTTTCTCTCCCAACATGATTCAGAAAGCAATGTGTACTGAAACTAAATAAACTTACTACAATAATAATAATAAAAAAAACAAGTTTGTGATGAATCTGAAGGGATGATATCTTTAAAATGTAAATTAAGGGGTGAGAAAGAGGAATGCACTAGAGGAAGGGGGAAAGGAGGGATAGAATAGAGCACCTCACATAAGAGAAGCAAGAAAAAGCTTGACAATAGAGAGGAAATATGGAAGAGATGAGGTGGGGAAGTGAATCAATCTTACTTTCATCCAGATTGGCTCAAAGAAAAAAATAATATATTCAATTTGGCATAGAAATCTATGTCACCCTACAAGAAATTAGGAATGGAAGGGGATAAGATAATGGGCAGTGGTGGTGATAGAAGGGAGGACAGATTGAGGGAGGCAGTTGTTGTTTGTCCTTCATTCTCAGAGGACCATGACATCAAAGAGGTCATGGCAGGTCATCCAACTGAATTGGATTTAAGTGAGGGAGGACCGTGCAAGGTCCCCTGCCTTACTTTCCCCTCTAGAACCATCTGGGTTCAGTGATCCAATATAGATATAGGCCCTGGATTCCATGGGAGATCTTGGCCTTTTAAAACTAAGGTCTTTAGCAGCTCTCAATTTGATTGAAGTCATACCCATTCAGTGATTAAGACTAGGTAATAATTGAGACAAGGAATGGACTCTTACCTAATTAAAATAAATAAATCCAAATAAATAAATAGGCCTCAGGGTAAGGATATTTATATTCTTTCTGAATCAATCAGGACCTAAACAATGACCAACTGAGCCTTGGCTGGGACTGTATTGTTGTCTAATCAATTAGATTCAGAATGGTTTTAGTTTATGGCAGTTGTCAGAAGCAAAACATTTTTGAGGAGAGATACCATGTAGCAGAACATAGTGGTGAGCTAATCTAAAAGAGATTCAGCAAAGGTGTCATAGACCATGGACAGATTTATATGGGAAATTTAAGTTCGAGAGTTTGACATCATAGCTTGTCTTTCTGATTGAACACAGTAAGATGGGGTTACCCAAGACAGCTAATCCTATTAGTATCCTTTCCTGCTTGGCAAAGTGAATAATTTGCTCAGCACTGCAGGCTTTCTCTGTAACTTTACCTAGTTACCCAAAACTTCATCACCACTACTAAGTCTGTACTCAAAAAGCGATAAAAAAAAAAAAAAAAGGAGAAAGAACCTATACAAAACAGAAATATTTACAGCATCTCTTTTCTGGGTGTTAGGGAGTTGGATGTGTACCAAGTAGGAAATGGCTGAACAAATCACAATATGTGATTGTGATGGAATATTATTGCATTATAAGAAATGAACAGGATGCTCTCAGAAAAGCCTGGAAAGGTTTATATAAGCTGATGCAAAGTAAAATATACTATACACAAAGTAACAAGTAATATCATAAGATGATCAGCTGTGAAAGATTTAGCAATTCTTAGCAACTGAGGATTTATGATAAAAAATGTTATCCATCCCCAGACCAAAAAACTGATCATGTATAAATATAGATTAAAGAATAATTTTTTCTTTATTTTTCTTAATTTTTTTTGATTTATGTATTCTTTCACAACATGACATGTAGAAATGTTATGCATTACTACAGGAGTATAATTTTATCAAATTGCTTGCCTTCTCAGTAAAAAAAAAATGGGAAGGGAGGAAGGGAGAGAATTCAGAATTTAAAGTTTTACAAACAAATATTGAAAATTGTTTTTACAAGTAACTGGAGGAAAGCATAATACTAAACGAATATTAGAAATTTATCTAAATGGGGCCTCTGACTTATTGTGATTATCCCATTAGCATTTTGTGTAATACAAATTACATTTTAAAAATACTTCATTTGAAGCTATGAACTTGGATAATGAAAATGAGGGAATAAAGAGAAGGAAATAGCTGCTAGAGGAATCACCAAGAAGAGATCAGTAATATAAAAATAAAAAGAAATCCTAACCAAAGCATATTACTGACTGACAATTTTTGCTCAGTTCTGTCATTGACACATACTTCTTTGCCTACTAGCTGTCACACTACCTTAATGAGGAAGTCCTGTCAACTAGAGACCAGCCAACCCCGACATTCTTGCTAGATAAGGATTGTAAAGATGTCAATCAACCAAGTTATTTGATTAAATTTTATTTGTGAATTATACTACTGTTTGTCAGGTTTCCCCCCTCATTGTACCTGCTGCTCATCTGTGCCTCCAAAAGAGGTGAAATGGGGAAAATATACTCAGTTTTTTAATTTTTTCTTTCCTATAAAGGATTTGGTAGAGGAAAAAGTTGAATAAGAAATGACTAAAATGGACTTGAGGGATTACATGTGGATTTAAATTATTCATGTAATCTCCTACCCCCTAGAACTACAAATAATTGAAATGTAAACTGAATTTCAATGATGCTTTTTCCCCCCAGAAAGGATATTTGCCCTTTTTAACAAAGAATGTATATTAAGTCTGGTCTCTGGGTAACAATTTTTGTAACTTTCAACCTCTATTTTTTTCTTTTTTGGGTAGCTGTATGCCTTTCCTTCAAATAATGCTCATCTGTGATCACTACCTGGACAAGTTATTTGAAGGTTAGTCATGCCCTAATAACTTTTGTCTTCCCCATGGAATTTAAGAGGCATATTGATTAAAATTGGTTAAAACTCAAAAAAGACTGATATTGCTTCATGAAGACATTAAAACATTAAGAATCATTTTTAATAGAAATTTAATAGCCTAAAATCTCTAAGTGCAAACTATTGGATACTTCAACATTGCACTAAAGATGTTTGAACCACAGAATTGTTCTATAACACAATTCTCAGAGACTACAACTCTACTTTCTTCTTCATATTAAACTAGATTAAGATTTTATTTCTAAATAATATATTTAGGAAACAAGGTTTTTAGGGTTTAATTGGATTTTAATTATTTGACAATTCTAAACATATTCTGGACAGATAATTTTATTGTTCACAAAAAAATGATCACAAACTAAAATGATCCTGCCTCTCTTCATTGCTGAGGCAGGGGGCAGATAGAAGTGAGGACTGTTACATTTAAGTCAAATGCTGTTGGCTAGTTTTAATGATTTTTTTTCTCTTTCTGATTTTATTTTTGTTTCAAGGAATTGATTACTTCATTATGTGGCAGGAGGCAGCAGGAAAGATAAATTTAAAAGTGAATTTGATGTAAAAACATAATACATCAACAAAAATGGAAAGGAAGGAACTTCAAACTGTGTGTGTAACAATGAAGCATTTTAGTACTTCACATGCACATTTGTAATTTACAAGACTTTTAATTGGAAAATTGCTTCATAATTAGAACAAAGGAAAGATTATCTCTCAGATTCTTGGAGAAGGAAAGAATTGGTGACCAAAGAAGAACCAGAGTACATTATGGAATGCCAACTAGATAATTTTTATTATATTAAGTTAAAAAGTTTTTGTACAAACAAAATCAATGAAGACAAGATTAGAAGGGAAATAATAAACTTGGAAAAAATTTTATATCTAAGGGTTCTGATAAAGGCCTCATTTCTAAAACATATAGAGAATTGACTCAAATTTATAAGAATTCAAGCCATTCTCCAATTCATAAATGATCAAAGGATATGAACAGACAATTTTCAGATGGAGAAATTAAAACCATTTCTAATCATATGAAAAAGTACACTAAATTATTATTTTCAGAGAAATGCAAATTAAGACAACCCTGAGATACCACTACACACCTCTCAGATAGGCTTAGATGACAGGAAAAGATAATGATGAATGCTGGAGGGGATGTGGGTAAACTAGGACACTAATACATTGTTGGTAGAATTGTGAACTGATCCAACCATTCTGGAGAGCAATCTGGAATTATGCCCAAAAGGCTACTAAACTGTGCATATAGATCCTTTGATCCAGCAGTGGCTCTACTGGGCCTGTATCCCAAAGAGATCACAAAAAAGGGAAAAGGACCTATGTGTGCAAAAATGTTTTGTAGCAGCCCTTTTTGTAGAGACAAGGAACTGGAAGGTGAGTTGGAGAATAAATAAGGTGTACGGATGTTATGTAATATTATTGTTCTATAAGAAATGATCAGTAGAATAATTTCAGTGAAATGAATAGAATCAGAAAAACATTGTACACAGCAACAGCCAAATTTATACAATGATCAATATGGCCCTTTTCAACTGCAAGGTGATTCAGGCCTGTATGTATTTATGTATAAAATACCTTTTTTATTTACAAAATATATGCATATGTAATTTTTCAACATTGACAATTGCCAAACCTTTTGTTCCAATTTTTCCCCTCCTTCCCCTCACCCCCTCCCAGAGACAGTAAGCAACATGATGTAGGTTATCCAAAGCATTTTTAAACAATTTTCAAATTAAAAAAAAAATTTGTCCAATGCAACTGGAAAGTCTTCTTTTTCTTTTTAAGATGTATTTTGTCTATTGGAGCTTCTCCTGGCACTTGGCAGAAGATTAGTTCTGGGACTAATGGACAAGAATCACAGAGGTGTCTAGTCCCTCAGTTCCAAGCAGAACTGCCCTCAGGTTCCCTTCTTCTAGGCATTCTTCTCCGGATACAAAAAAACAGTTCATTTGCTTGATCTCTGGTGGCAACTACACACAAGCAAGTAACAAGTAATTCCTGGGGAGCAATGTTTTAAAACATCATCTTCCAATACTTGATTGATGTGAGTTGTAATGGGAGATGCATTTCAGGTGTGTTTTTTTTTGTTGCCCAGTAAATGCCTGCCCAATGATCATCCTGATTAGGAGTTACCTACCTAATCAGGATGATCATTGGGCAGGCATTTACTGGGTACTCCTGGGGCATATAATGAGAGATCCAGAGGTGATTTCTTCATCAGGAAGACAGGGAAAGAAGCAAGGTCGCACAGGCTTTTGAAAGGCCTTGCTTGGGAAGCTATAGAGAAGGGAGCTGTCCATGGCATTGTAAAATGCTACATGTCCCCTTTCATAATCCAGAAAGATGCCCACTTTGTGGATAGGTGGGCTTGGATAATAGCCATCCTGTGAATTCCATAGAAAGAAACGATCTTGATGTCTGCAGCTGGCCAGGATCCTGACATCCTCAGGGAATGGGAGCATTTCCACTTTCTATTGATGGACTCTTCACAGATGCCCACTTCCCACTCTGTCTTTTCTCCCACCTCCACTTCCCAATAGTATCTACCTGAGGTGAAGGTCTGGGCCCCCAGGATGATCAGCAAAAGGACAAATCTTTCTTTGTTGTAGGGCAGGTCCTGGGGGACGCTCATGTACTTGACTTCAGGACGAGATGAGCATGGGCTGTCTCGGGATCCAGAGTTATATCCCTGAAAAAGGTCATGAGCATTTCTCTCAGACCAGTGATGGGAAAGATGTTCCAGTCCTCAGAGACAATCCCTGGTTCTTGATGGACCAGCTTCTCACTCTCGTCCAAGCTGTCTTTCATACCCTGGAGCATTTCTGAGAGGGTCTCTTCCAAATGCTCCTTCACTTCCAATAGCACTCGTTGCACAGTTTGGATGTCTTGTGACAGTTTGACTTTGTGCCTCTCATATTTGACCATGTTGTCTCTTAATTGTTGCTTCAGTTCTTGTAATTGTAGAATTTCTTCCTCCTGTAAGAAATGATGCATTTTGTCGTATTCAGACTTAAGTAAGCATTGGGAATTGAGGGCATACTTCATACATCTTGCCTCTGCCCTTATGGCATGGCCCCATGCCTCTTGAAGACGTTCTTCTTTCTTTTTAAGACATTCTGTGTCTCCAAGAGCTTCTCCTTGGCCTTGGCAGCCACCATTTCTAAGGGAAGGACTTGGTGATCCTTGTGTTCTGGGGCTAAGGAACTAGAATCACAGGGGAGTCTGTGGTCTTGCTCACAGAAGAGCTTCTCCTTTTCTCCATGTTTCTCACAGGTGCTCAGGCCCACAAGGGCCTGCACTAGATGAGGTCTGAGCATTTTGGTGGTGATGGACAGCTGCTCCAGGCTCCTATTGCTCACCAGGTCCCTGTCATAATTGATATCTGCTCTGCACTCTGGGCAAGCTAAGGTTTCCTGGGCTTCCACCCTGCTAAGACAGCCTTTGCAAAAGCTATGGCAACAATTGACAGTCACTGGATCTCTAAAGTAGCCCAAACAGATGGGGCAAGTGAGGCTTGCTTGGAGATCTTCAATTAAGTCTTTGACATGAATGTCTCTGGGCTTTCAGTTCCTCCCTTCTCAGATGCTCCTCTCAGGAGAGACAATGCTGGCTCTTTCCCTGGAGCTCTGGCAGAAAAAGATAATAAGTAATTATTTACTTTTGGCCCCACATTGGGTGCCAAAATGTGGTGGTTTTCTTCGGGGGGGTTTCCGGAGGCAGCCTTAAGTTTCAGTTAAAAGTAAATAATCACCCCAAATCGCAGCCAGCTGATAAAAGTTCAGATCTTTTATTATGTCCTTCAATATAACCTGGTTAGCTCAGAGGCCTATCTCTCTGCTTGGTTCCAAGAGCTCTTGCAGCTTTGTCCTTGGCTTGTGCCTCTGCTTTCTTCAGCCTCCAGCCAACACCAAGGTGAAAGTTGTAATGAATCTCTCTTGCCTTGGACAGAGGGCTTGTAGGCTTCCTCCCAGAGTGCTCCTCTCTGACCCCTGGGAATGTTCCCAAGTAACTCTTTCAAGCTTTAAGAGCTTCCTCTATATATATGATCTCCCAAAGGTTAACTCCTCCTTCTGAGAGAATGGGATTCTGGGTTATCTCCCAGAGTGTTCTTTGGCCCTAAGAACTTCAAGGGAAGTGTGAACATAAGCATTATTGTCTATCAGTTGTACTTAGTACCTTGTTTCAAGTTCCAGCCCTTCTAAGATCAAATCAATCATATTGAATCATGCTAAATTAGATAATTATTGTTTCTATCAACTCAGTTTCTATCAAACTGAACAGTTTGTAAAGATTTCAACACAGGCCAGTTCCAATGGTCTTGTTATGAAGAGAGTCATCTAAATAAGAGAGGATTGTGGAGACCGAGTGTGGATCACAACAAAGTATTTTCACTTTTTAAAAATTTTTGTTTGTTTGCATTTTGTTTTCTTTCTCATTTTTCTTTTTTGATTTGATTTTTTTTTTGTGCAGAATGATAACTGGAAATATGGATAGAAGAATTTCACATATTTAATATATATTGTATTACTTGTTGTCTAGGGAAGGAGATGGAGGGAAAGGAGGGAAAAATTTTGGAATGTGGTTTTGCAATGGTAAATGTTGAAAATTATCTGTGCTTATGTTTTAAAAATACAAAGCTTTAATAAAAAATTTTTTAAAAAGAAAATTGCTTCGTTATCTTTGCCATCAAAATAGTTAATTTCAAGAAGTCCAATTGATTTCTGTAAAAGATACTTTTATATTTTTTTACCTAAGAGAAAACTGAGTTATGGAACTTGAAAATAATACTATAGGTTTAGAATTTAATATAATGCTGCTTTTACATTCTAAATAAAAAATATACAGCATCTAACCAACTTTACTGTACTTTATAACAATGTTGGTTTATAAAAGATAAAGGTAAGGTACAGAAATTTTACTCTTTCCTAAATTCAACTCAATGAAACTTAATTACTTTAGACTCCAATCATTTGTAACAGGATAATTTTGACAGGTCGAGCTAAAGCTAATCTTTGTACTTAGATGTGTGTGTATACAAAAGGTTCATGAAGAAATGTATTAATAGTACATATAGTAGCATAATAACCTACTTAAAGGTGAAAAACAATAAATTGTTGCATAAAATGGGCAATGAGGAATAGATTATTCCCAATGGTTTAAATTGCTTTAGTTTAGTTTAAATGCTTTAGCATTTGAAAAAACCTTTAAGATATACCACTTAATTGTTTTTTTTTTCTGATAATGCTTGCTCCATATAGTTGGAATGAATACAAATATATTTCTTTAAAATATTGTATAGCTCATTTTTTTCTGATAATGCTTAATCCATATTGTTGGAATGAATACAAATGTATTTCCTTTAAAATATTATATAATTAATAAAATATTGTATAACTCAAGAATTTTTACTTCTAGGCTCACTAAATTTTTTAGCAATGAAGATTCAGAGTATTCCCCTTTTTTAAAAAAATGGCTCAAGCATTCTGAAAAGATGGCAGAGTGCACTATTAAATTCCAAAGTCTTCAAATTTCTTGTCACTATTGAGACAAAATAGTGCCTCAGGATGGATATAAAGTTGTAAAAACAAACAAAAGTTGGGATTGAAGAGTAGTACTCCTGGGAAACTTATAGAAGATCAGAAGAAAGACAACAGGAAAGAGATTTGGGCATATGTGGTATAAACACCTCCAGGCTAGTTCAGGGAAATAAATCCCTGGGGCTAGCTGGGGTGAGAGAGAGCCTCAACCCCAGTCATAGGAATTCACAGAAAATCACGTAAGACCTAACAATAGTTACATTATAAAAACCTCATGTCTTGGAATACCATATACTGAAGAGCAAAAGAGTTAGGGTTGCACCATAAATATCATGCCCAGCAAAGTTAAACATAATCCTGAATGGGGAAAAAAAGGATATTCAATGAATTACCACATTTTAATATTTAATTGCAAACTTCAGCAATTTAAATCCAAACCTCAGAAAATTTGGCATGGGAGATCCAAAAGAAATATAAGGTAAACGTCAAAGATTAATTTCAAAGGACTTAATAAGAACAAATTATTTAGTTTTTATAAACATAAATCATATATCTAAGATTGTCATTAGTGATTGGGTAGTTCAAGAGAAAGATTGGGGTAAAGCTGAATATGATATGTTTCTATAAAGCAAATCACACAGGAAAATTTTACAGAAAATTACTGTAAAAATAGTAATTATGTTATATAAATGAGGGGTGAGAGGAAGAACTGACACAGAGGAATTAGATAGGAGATAAAGGCTGGTAGTTTTGGAATCCTATTCACATTTGGAATGTGTTAAAGACAGAACAAGGTATACACACACACACACACACACACACACACACACACACACACAGAGAGAGAGAGAGACACACATGTTTTCTAAATTTACAAAGAAATAAAGAGAGAGGGAATAGGATAAGATGGGTTGCAGAATGGTGTGTAGATTATTAGGAATGAGATAAAGAGGGAGGGAAGCATGTGGGGAGAAGATAAGGGAGGAATTCTTGGAGGTAGTTTAAGTAATATCAAGACAATGTACCAGATAGAAGTAAAGTTGAAGAGTCAGCAAGGATAGGAAATAAGAGATACACACAAACAATAATAATCATCAGGAGTAGAATTTATAAGAAAAATAAAGTAAGAATAGTAATCACTGATCTTAGACAATGTTAAAGCTAGAACAAATTTAATTAAAAGAGAAAAATAGGAAAAGATATTATATGTCACCCATATTAATCAATATTTTTACACTATTTAAAACAACTAGTTAGTATAAGATTGGATTATTGCTGTGATGTAGGATATGGTCAATTGGTGGATTTAGAAAAATATGGAAAGACTCAGACTTATGAAGGATGATATTATCCACTTTCCGAAAAACAGAGGGCATCTACTTATTATATAAACTCATAGATACACGTCTTAAAGAGATCACAGAAGCTAGTAAGCCCAACTTCCTTCTTGTACAAATGAAAAATGTGAGACTGAAGGAACTTAAATGGCTTGAGGCTTAGATAGATGTTAGACTAAATGATAGTTAACTTCGTATTAACATCCTATGATTCTCTGACTATGGACTAAGCTATAACAGCTAAGAATCGAGAGCTTTTTTCCCCATAGATTTAGATTCAGACTGACTCTTATAAGTCATGAGAAAATAAGATACTGAAGTGATCCACCCAAGATTAGAAAGGCAATAAGAAAGCAATAAGTGGAAGAGCAGGCATCTAGGTGATGCAGTAGTTAGAGCCCTGACCTTGGAATCAGGAACACATCTTTAAAGCTAAGCTCAGACATTTACTAACTGTGTAACTCCAGGTAGATCATTTAATTCCATTTGTCTCTGTTTTCCCATCTGTAAAATGAACTGGAGAAGGCAATAGCAAATTATGCCAGTATCTTTGCAAGGAATACACCAAGTGGGGTCACAGAGTAGGACACAAGTGAAACAACTGATGAAAAACAAAGAAAAGTGAAATCATTTCAGGATTTAATCCCAGCACTTGTTACAAATTTGAGCATTGGTCAAATTTACCTTCTTAATCATAATACAAACTTCTTAAGGATACAGGAAATATCTTATATACATTCTATGATGTGTCTGTATGTATGTGTATGTGTGAGTATATATAGGGTCTTTGCAAGTAGTGATTACTTCTTTCTTTGTATTTTTTTTCTTAGTATGTAGAATAGTGCCTGATACATAATGCTGTGGGTGATTAATAGATATTTAATTGATTGAAACAAAATCAATATCTCCTACAGTAAATAGTATGTCATCAATAAAAATCTTAAATAATGAAAGATAGATGGAAGAGGAAATTGAATATTTCCTTTGCATATAATACATTTCTATCATTTCATTATGCATTAAAGTAAGTTCTTATAGATCCTTGCCAGGAAACTTCCAAATTAAATGATCAAATGAGGTAATAATTACAAACCACTTAACACAGTATCTGACACAAAGTAAAGTGCTCTATAATATTAGCAGTATTATTATTATAAAACTATGAAAAGCTCTTTACAAGAGCTGTCCCCAATGGATGTTTGTCAGGACAATGATGACAGGCTAATGGACCTGAACAAGGCCACAGAAATCATATCATTCACACACCTATAGCAACTTAATTATTGATGGGATTGAGTCCTGGTATTTATTTTCTTGGCTCTTCCATTATTCTATATATTCTAAAAAAAAAAAAAAAAAAAAAAGCATTGACAAATCAATAAGAGAGATAATACTGTTTTCTGAATTCAAGAACCACTTGACCTTAGAACCCATGAAAGTTACAGAGAAAGGGACATACTTTAGAAAAAGGGCAGACTTATTCCTCTGAGTTCTTAGTCCAGCTCAGAGAAAAACTGTATAATTCTTTGAAGAGCGTGGACTGAAAATTTTTCACTTGGAATAAACAAGAAACAGGCAAAAAAAGAAAAACAAATTTCTTCATACGTTGTGTGTGTGTGTGTGTGTGTGTGTGTGTGTGTATAATGTTCCACAAGATGAAATGTTTAAAAAATTTGGAATGGAAGCATTTAAATACAAACACACACACACACACACACACACACACACACACACACACAAACACACACACACACACACACACACACACCCTTATCATAGATCTGTGTCCAAACTGAAGAATCAAGCAGCAGATTAGTTGTCCGATGATTGTACATCACTTTCATTGAAATTATTTTCCTATGCAAATTTTGAGCAAACTGTGACACGAAAATGTCTTTGAGAATATCTACTTGAAAATGTTCAGTGCATTTTGGGTTTGAATCTATGCAGCTTAGCATATATTCATTATTATGAATAATGAATACATTATTATGTATTAAATTGTTTGGAATATTGATGTTGACACATATAAAACCACAAAAGAGTGATATGAGCCAAAAGGAGTGACCCATGAGTTTCAAGTGGAGTTATAACCTTCCCTCCATAAATACTTTTGAGTGACCCAGGGGTCCTCAAACTATGGCGCACAGGCCAGATGCGGCCACTGAGGATGATTATCCCCCTCATTCAGGGCTATGAAGTTTCTTTATTTAAAGGCCCACAAAACAAAGTTTTTGTTTTTATTATAGTCTGGCCCTCCAACAGTCTGAGGAACAGTGAACTGGCCCCCTATTTAAAAGTTTGAGGACCCCTGCAAGTTTTGACAATGTTTAGGGCTTCTCCATTTGGGCCACTGGCAGATAGGGCTGTTTTCAGCAGTTTTCAGGAAACTTACATGGTATTTATGTAGCTACATATAACACCTAAGAAGCAAGTATAAAATAGTACAAAAAAGAATATCATTAAGTATTCAATTATGAGGTCAAGATCGTAGAATTTCCTAGTTCATGGAATAAACAAGAATGACATCACAGTAAAACTTGAGCAAGATTTTGAACATTTAACAGGAGTAAGGTAATTGCCAGAGTGATGAGAAAGGCAAAGAGAACAATTTGAGTAAAGATATAAAATGATAATATGGGCATGGGGTGATCTTGACAAAGTGAAGAGATTGCTCCAACTAAAATATTCAACATAAATGGAAAGTAAAGTTGGATATAGTACTCAGGACCACCTGATAGAGACCTTGGAAAGTCATGCAGTTTGTATTTGATGTGTTAGGAAATAGTTCACTGAAAATATTTGAGCAAAAAAGTAATATGATGAAAGGTATATTTAAGGAAGATTCAAGGTCAATTGAAAGGAATTATAATGGAAATGAAGGGAAGGAAAGTAAACATTACCAATTCAATTTATCAAATATTTAAATGGTTCCTGTGTATACACTATGCTAGTGTAACTCAAGTCCTAAAATACATTGATGTGGGACTGTCCCTTCATTTGTCATGATGAATGCCCTACAACTTCATGTGGGGACAGTGGAGATGATGACAGTAGAGGAGAAAAGTTTCTTCAGTTTTCTTTGATTTTTTCTTGAATCTGCTTTTCCACAGTCTGGTACAGTCTATGGGCACTTTTGACTTCTAACTTAAAAAAGGAAGACAGAAAATGTCAACTCTCTTTTAGACTATTGGAGGAAAAATACCTGGGAAGAAGGGTACATGAGAGGAGTTGGTCCCTATTTCTATCAAATCCCCATCTTCAGTTTGCTACCCTAAAATTTTGAGGAACCTCTGGAGTGAGATGCAGGACTGTCTCTCTTCTTGGTTCAGTTGACTTACTTCACTCCCAATGAGAGAATGTTTTCACTCTATACTGTCTTGTTTATTACTCTCCTATGTATCCTTTCTCTGACTTCTATTTTGCTACTAATTTTAATAAATGGATTTCTTAGTTAAGTATTATATGGGTTCATTGCAAAACTGGCAATTGGTGAGAAAAAAAGTGGGAAGGTAGGAAAACAAAGCCTTAGATATAAAAGTCACACTTTAACAAAACAATGATCAGTAAACAGTGAAAATTAAGTTGTCTAGATTAACATTACTTAAGTGAACAGATACATTAATTAAATTTTAATTAATAATTAATAATCACTTATTATATACAAGGGTTCAATCCAGGAACATTTCCTTTAAAGTGTAAAGAACTTTAAGACTTCAGTATTCCTTCTCTACCAAAATAAGATATCCCAGTAGAAAGTTATTTGAGTCTAAAAGTTTCATATGTCTTCTAATCAAGGTGATTTTTGCGTGATATAATCTCAAAAAACAAAGCAGAGAAGTTAAAATAAAAAAGAAACAATCTCTCTACTGAGCAAGGTTTCCTCTTTGACTTCATTCAGAATTAGATTAAATTTCTTTGATTACATAAGTTAAATTGTCATAAAATCATGCTGGTATTTTTGGTTGATTCTTTTGTTGCTTGTTTGCTTATTTTTGAAATTCCTTAATGCAACAAATATGACACTAGGCTCAAGTTTCCAATGTCACTTGTTATTTCTAATTTGACTTCCTCAAATTTTCCAAAATTCTGAAATATAATATGAAAGAGACCTGTTTCCACCATATTTCAACCCCTCCACAAATTTCTTTTGTAAATGGCATTCATGAATTTTTTCAGTCAAAGCCATTTCATCACTGTATGGTCAACTTTCTACTCATAAGTTTCTCAGAACATTAACAGTCTACTTCTCAGAAAGCAGATACAATCCATGTATGAATTTCATATATGATCTTGTATGAAATTCAATTCAAATCAGATCACCTAGCATTCTTTATCCTGTACTATGCTAAGAAATTGTGTTAGAGGTTAAAGACAAAACAAAACCTTTCCTTCCCTCAATGACGTTTTATTCTAATGGAGAGAAAATGATATGTGCACAAAGAATATTTAAAAATAGAGTCAGAATAAAAACAAAATTATTTTGGTGGGAAGACTTCATGAAAGGCCTGATGGAGGAGATGGTACCAGAGGAGACAGAATTCTACTTTGAAGGAAACTAGAGGATAAACATCATGCCTGTAGTCAGACTCATCTTGCTGAGTTTAAATCCAGCCTCAGACTCTCACTAACTGTGTGATCCTGGATAAATTTCCTATCTGTAAAATTTGCTAGAGAAGGAAATGGCAAACCACTCCAGTATCTTTGCTATTCATTTATTTATTTATTTATTTTGCTGAGGCAACTGGGGTTAAGGGACTTGCCCAGGATCACACAGCTAGGAAGTGTTAAATATCTGAGATCAGATCTAAACTCAGATCTCTTTAATTCAAGGTTAGTACTCTATCCACTGCACCACCTAGCTGCCCCTATCTTTGTTATTAAAACCTCAAATGGAGGTCACAGATCTGAACATGATTGAAATAACTGAACAAGTGATTCTAAAGCAAGGAAAAATTCCAACTTTGGAATAGCCTGTACAAGGTCACAGAGGCAGAACACAGAATTTTGTGTGCAGAAAACAACAAGAAAGCCAGTTTGAATGTAATTCAGAGTACATTGGTGTGGGCTAGTAATGTGTGATCAATCTGAAAAGAAAGGTATGGATTAGATTGTGTCCTTAAGGGTTTAAATGCAACAAAGAAAAATTTGCAGTATTGTCTTAAAAACAATGGAGAGACAATGTTTTGAGCAGAGGAATGATATGATCACATTTTTGCTTTTAGAATGTAAATTTGGTACCCATGTGGAAGATTGATTGGAGAGGGAAAGAAAACCAAATGCAGAAATCCAGAAGCCAATTTGGAAAGCTAGTGCAATTGTTCTGGTAAGAAGTAATAAAGCCTTAAACTAAGGTGATCAAAGTATATTTAAAAAAAAATATTATAGAGGTAGAGCTGACAACCATTAGCATTTTATTGGATATGATTGAGAGAATGAAGTAAGGGACAATTGAATATGATTGAGGTTGCAACCTTGAATGATAGGAAACATGTTGGTGCTCTTGATAGAAATAAGAAAACCAGGAAAAAGGATATATCTGGGAAGGAAGATGTTGCTATCTATTTTGGACATGTTGAATTTGAAATATCTGCAGGTTATCCAAATGAAAAAAAAATTTGAACACAGGAAGATGAGTCTTACTAACTTCAGCAGGAAATTGGTAACGAACAACTGGAAGTTAATAAGACAAAGATGAAACTTGTAAATGCATTCATTTGCATGAATGATATAATTGAACCCTTGAAAAAGATTAGCAAAAAATGAAAACAAACAAAAACACTCCCACTTAGGGAGTTTTTGACAACACAATGTTCCTTCTATACCAAAATAAAACACCCAGTAGAAAGCTATTTGAGTTTGAAAGTTTCACATGTCTTCTATTCAAGATGATTTTTGTGTAGTCTATTTTCCAAAAAAGTAGCAGTCCATGAAATTCCTACTCTGATGGTTTTTTTTTTTGACACTCCTTAAAATCAAGATAAATTTTCACAATTCACTGCAAGTAGGATTGAATGAATCTGTTTTAAGAAAATACCAAAAATATAGAACACTTTTAAAGAAACTCAGTTATATTACTGTAAAGTACCCATGGTAATCCTACTGATAGGAAAAGAGAGGGAAGAATATGGTATATATGTATGTGTTGGGTAATCATGTAAATCTTTTAATAACTAGCTAATCATGAATAATTAGTGCTTTCATTGTCTTTCTAAGGGAGTCTTTCTTTACATAATGACTTTAAAAGTGATTAAAACTCTTCATAGATTTTTTGCATTATCAGTTTCCTCTTCTGTACAATTTGACAAGATAATACCAATGGTTCCTTATAAACCATGACCTTATCCTTAGATCTTAGCTTCTTAAACTGTAATGCTTGAGAAACTGAGGCAAGATAGAGATTAGAGAGTTTTAAATATTTTATTTGAGAGGGAAAGATTGTACTGGGGGCATGCTGCCCACAGGGCTGATATCTCAAAGTATCCAGCAGAAAATGTGAGTTCTCAATGACATCTATATGGCGCTAAGCTTGGGTAGACAAAGGCAGGGAAGGGTGGAGTCCAAACTCTGGTGAATGGGAATCTCCAGACAGGGACCATAAATTTGGTTCTGACAGGTTAGAATTAGGACCATAAATTCTTACAAATTGGGAGGATTTAGGAGGTGTTCAACTAGAGCTAGGATGTCTGAAATTTAAAGATATAGACAATGCCAATTAGGTATCTGAGATAGGACATCTAGAGTCTTATCTTCTGGAATGTCAGATGTCCACAGCCCTAATTATCTCAGTTCTAATGAGCAGAAAAGGGGAGTTGCAACCAGGGGGATTGAGGCAGAACAATTCAAAAAACTGAGCAGAACAATTGGGAAAACTGAGGCAGGACAATTCAGGGAAACTGAGGCAGAACAATTTAGGGAAACTGAGGTAGGACAATTAGGGAAACTGATTCAGGACAATAAAAGGAAACTGTGGCATAACAAAACTATGTGTTACAAACCCATATGGTGTCACACACATGAATATGGGGGTCACAAAGTTATAACTTATGATCAATAAATGTTTTATTTGTATACCTATTTTATATACCTGTATACCAGAGTCAGATAAAAATTTCTCAGAGTGGAGAGGTGAACCAAGAAGACAAAGTAAAGGCAGGCAGTCTCTTGGCTCTCCCCCAAACTACTCCAAATTTCTTTAAATAAAGATTCTAAACAAATTTTAGAGCTTCCGAACACATAAAAAGATGGAGAGAAACATTTTCCAGACCAAGACAACTTAGAAGATCAGCAGGAAAAGTCTGTGACACCAGGGTGGGAGCCCAGCATGCAGTCCCAGCACAGGATGACCCCAGCCCCAGAAAAGGAGGAATGGGACTTGTGCCTCTCAATCAGCCCTGGTATTGGCAGTTTCCAGACTGCTCATGGAAGGCCAGCAAGAAAGGTTTGTCAGTAGTGTAAGAGGGCCTTGAGTGGGTGTGGGTGGTACTGGCAGCAGTCAGTACTTTACTAGTATTGAGGAAGGACTCTGTTATTTCAGCACGCTAGAACTTACAGCTATAATAGCAGAAAAGAGTACTTGCGGTCAGGTGTCTAGAATTGATGCAATAGGAACTGTGTCCCCCTGATCTTTGGGGGGGGGAGGTGGATCTAGGTTGGAAAAACCCTAAATCTCAACCCCTCCCTACCTTTGGGAGCATCTCCAACCTCCCACTTGATTCCCAGGGGGAACTCCTACAATAATCTCCACCTACAATTCATTTGGAGATCTTGGCCTGGGGCATAATCACCATCTTTTGTTGATTTGAAAATTAGCCCCTAATTGCTCCTTAGCACCAAACTATAGAAGGCTAATAAAAGGCAAGATTCTGTACCCAAACCTTTGCTAATTCTTGTTAGGAACTGGCCCATTGGGTAGCTTCTAAGTAATAAATCCTTTTTTTTTTTTTTTTTTCTTAAAAAAAAAAAAAAAAAAAAAAAAAAAAAAAAAAAACAACAAAAAACAAAAAACAAAAAAATAAAAACATTACCTGAAGATTGGAACTGCAAATTCTTTCTCAAAAACCTATGACATTGGTCTGGGGACCTCATTGTTGTAAGGATATCTCTCACCCTTCAAAAGAATGATCTCTAAAAACAGCTTGGGACAGTGTCATCCACCCTGGAAATTGAGCCCTACTCTCACAGAGTTAAAAACCAAGTATTAGGCTGGTTAAAAAAAAAAAAAAAAAAAAAAAAAAAAGATTCTGAACAAAAATTTCTCAAGGTATAAGGAGTTTATGAGTAGAAAAAGTTTAAGAAGTTCTCCTATGTCTAACTAGAGAGTTATACTGATAGAAGGTAGCTGGGAGTCTGGGCCGATCATTTCTCCTCTCTGAGTCTTATTTCCTCATATGAAAAAATGAGTTTAATGATTTCAGTTACCTCACAGAGTAGGTTTTCCTCAACACCACATAACCTGAAAAAGCTGCTTGCCAGTTTTATGCCACAGTTCCCTTTTATTGTTCTGCCTCAGTTTCCCTAAATTGTTCTGCCTCCTCAGTTTCCCCAATTGTTCTGCCTCAGTTCGATGGATTGTTCTGCCTTAATCTCTCTGGTTGCAACCTCCCTTTTCTGCTCATTAGAATTGAGATTAGGGCTGTGGAGATCTGAGCATTCCAAAAGAGAAGACTACAGATGTCCTATCTCAGGTACCTATAGGCATTGTCTATGCCTCTAAGTTGCAGACTTCCTGGCTCTAGTTGGACACCTTCTAAATCCTCCCTATTTGTTAGAATTTATGGTCCTATCCCCAAACTGTCAGAACTGGATTGATGATCCCTGCCTGGAGATTCCTTCTCACAAGAGTTTGGACTCCCCCACCCTCACTCCTTCCTTTTTCTATCTACCTGAACTTAGAGCTATATATTGAGAACTCACATTTTCTGTTGGATACTTTGAGACATCAGCCCTGGGGGCAAATGCCCCCAGCACAATTGCTCCCTCTCAAATAAAATATTTAAATCTCTCTAATCTCTATCTTGCCTCAGTTTCTCTGGCATTACACTAAAACAAACCAATGATTCAGTCCTAGGCAAAATGAAAAAGAGCAATATTTTGTCTAGATACCTCCAGTTACTAGAGGAACTCTCTCCCTTTAGCACTGTCTGTCATTTCTTCAGTATCAGAAATGTTTTGTTGATGTTCTCTCTAAAAAGCCTCATAGGACTACCCTGGAAAAAGCCTTCTTTGAAGTAGAGAACAAAAAGTAACCTCTGCCCTTTCTCCCTTAGTATTCCATTTATGCCTCTTTTGTATAATACTTCTTTAGGGACATTTTTTTTGCTCCTCAATTGTAAGTTCCTTGGTTATCATTGAACAGAATATCACAAACAGTATAATTGTTAAGATTTAGATTCAGAGCTGGGAAAGATCTGACAAATTGTCTAGGCCAACCTACTCATTTTACAGATATGTAAATGGGTCTAAAAAGAGGGAAGGTACTTGGTCAAAGTCACTGAGGTAGTAAAGAGCTTAATGTAAATTTGAACCTAAGTTCTCTAATTCCAAACCCAGTGTTCTTCCCATAATGCCAACATGAGGAATAAATATTTGTCTTAATGAAATTTAGTTTTTTTTTTAAATCTGCAATATTGTACTATTCATATTACACTGAAGAAAAACTCAGAGGTCATTGATAGAAAGGTCTGATATAAACAAAATCATATTGTTCAGAGAAATGCAAAGTAAAACAATTCTGAGGTACCACTACATATCTCTTAGATAATGATGAGTGTAAGAGGGGATGTGGGAAAACTGGAACACTAATACATTGTTGGTGGAGTTGTAAACTGGGATCCAGCCAATCTGGAGAGCAATTTGTAACTATGCCCAAAGGGCTACCAAACTGTGCGTACTCTTTTTGTCTTTTTCATTTTTTCCTTTTTGATCTGATTTTTCTTGTACAGCATGATAATTTTTGAAATATGTATAGAAGAATTGCACATGTTTAACATATTAGATTATTTGCCATCTAGGGGAGGCGTTGGGGGAAAGAAAAGGAAAAAATTGGAATACAGTTTCACAAAGATAAATATTAAAAATTATCTATGCATATATTTTGAAAATAAAAAGCTTTAGTCAAAAAAGAGATATGTGGGGTGGCAAAGCATAGGGGAAAAGATGGGGAAGAGGAGAGGCAAAAAGTTTTACTCTAGTAACCATGGATTAGATATCATGGAACCAATGGAGATGAAAAAGTGCTTCCAACACAATAGTTTGAACTTTTGTTTTTATAAGATTTGGGGTGGGGGGGGAGGAACAGATCAACCACAAGCTACTTTATGGTCATTCATTAACATACACAAATCATCTCAAAGTTATCCATAAAATTGTAAAGTTAACAAATGTCATCCTGAAGTTAGCACTGTTTGATGTTCTGCTGGAGTGGAACTGGAGGTAGGGAATTTGTCTGGGCTTTACCCATCTTAGGACCAAAATCCTTTACAGCATCACCTAGATGAACTCCCCAGATTTGACACATATTACTAGAATGTGAATTTTAATTAGCACATAATATAATACATTAAAACACATTCTTTTTATCTCTGGGTTTATCTGCATATGACTTTCATGCTCTTCTTTGCAATCTTATTTCCTGCTATTGCTCCTTTATACATATAAACTTACAATATTGACTGGAAAGGGGAGGCAGTCAGGGGACCCAGAACAAGATACAATTTTAACACATAACACAATTTGTGGCAGAAAAATAATTAGAAAAAAACTGGATACACTGTACCTGAAGAATGGCTCAATAAATTATGGCACATGACTGTTAATGGAAACTATCATGTCATATGGAATGATCAAAAATAGAAAAATTCACAGAAATCTGAGAAGATTTTCATGAACTAAGGCAGAGTAAAGAGGACAAAGAGAACAAGATGCATAATGATTAAATAATTAAATGAAAAGCTTGAAAGGAAGATGGACTCCATCTAATTCAAATGAACAATTCCCCACTCCTCCAAAAACAGAGATTGAATACATTTCTCTTTTCTTAGTACCAGTGTGAACTATTAGCATTAATACCATTAGATGTTGTTTCAGTGTTATAAAGGAACTTTCAAGTAGGTAGAGCATTTCAAAAAAATGGTTAGTTTTAAAAACAATAATAATGGTACAAGGTATCAATTTTTAAAATGAAAATCATTACCAATTTTTCTCAATGACACAATTTCAATTTTAAATTAATTATAAAGTGATACTAAAAAAAACACAGACTATGAAAAAAAATCATCACCTTTTCACCTTCAAAGAATCATTACCAACAAGGAAACTACACCATTGTTCTCTTAGTATCATCCCTCCAAATCCCACGAAAGTCATAAAGCACTCTGGATTCAGAGAAGGCTATGTGAAAGATTTTCAAAGAAATACTCACCTTTTCTTTGTACTTGAGAGGGAGTGAAGAGCAAGCAATTATAAGATGAGTTGAATTGTTTTACACATATTTCTGTAAGAGATAATCACTTTTCCCTGTTCTTGTTCTTGTTTAGTTGTTTTCAGGTCCTGTATGACTCTTCATGATCCCATTTCATTTCTGGGCAAAAATACAAGTAGCCTTCAATTTCCTTTTCCAGTTCATTTTACAAGTGAGGAACTGAAACATAGGAAGTTAAGTGATTTCCCTGCAGTCATACAGCTAAGGTCATACAGTCATACAGTCTGAAACTAGATTTGAACTCATGAAATTGAGTCTTTCTGATTCTGAGCCAAGTACTCTATCCACTGTGCCATTTTATGCCTCCTTAACTACTATAACACATCTAATAGATATCAGAGACATGATTTAATCCAAACTGCTCTTGAGTTCATATTAGATCACATCACTAGTTCAAAAGATTTTCTGTATCATAATTCTGTATCACAAGATTTAATAATCTTTCTCAAATAATATAGCCCATTCTAGTTATTCTTGTACTGTAAGAAATTTTTTTTTGCATGGAATGAGTTCTCTATTTCTCATTTATGTTTTTCTCAAGTATATTTCTATCACTTATTCTAAAATTATTTTCTATTAGAAAAAAAGAGCTCAGAAGTGAAGTAAGAGTGAAATTAGTTTTGTAATGTTATAATTACTTTGGAAAAATTCAAGTTTTTTTTACTTCACATAACAGGAATCTTGGAGTTTGTGAAAGATGAGGCTCTTCTTGTACAACTCTATGAATCTTATGGGGAGAATACACAATTTTCCCATTAGAGAAACAAGAATGATAAAGATCTAAGGCATGAAGAGAATAATCATTCTGTCAATATTTAAGAATCTCCTTCTCTTTCCAACTATGGGCTATACCTTTTTCTTTCTCTTTCTATAAATTGTCATCTTCACATAATAAAACTCAAGGTTTCCAACATAAGTTAATTACATATTGATAGTAGTTTAATTGGATGGGTATCATTCTTAGGACAAGTTAATTAAGTTTTTTTATTATTATTAACCATGATTTCTATTCTTCTTAGGACATCTCTAAAAAGATAATTAAGCATTCTCCAAGGTACTTTTATAGTTCTTGTTTCTCTCCTTTACTACCAACACTCAGCAGAAAATAAATTACTTTTTTCAGATTACCTGAATATACATTTTAAAGCCCTTTGTTATTGTATAGTAGGAGGAAATCAATTATTATAGTAACAATGCTTTTTAGGTACAATGGTGCCCAAGGTGAGGAAAGGCATAGTTATGTCATTTGTTTCCTTTTATGATATTTGAATCTGCCTGCCAAAAGGACTCTGTGACTTAAATTAAGATAGTTCCCTGATATTCACTACTCTGAATTTATAATTTCAAGTACAATGCTATCTTTTTTTTTTTTTTTTTTGTTAGTCATGTATCTCAGTCAATTTAACACAAATCAGTTCAACTGAAGCCTCAGGCAGCTGGAAGAATGTGGATGTCACAGAAGAAATAAGGTTATTAAAATGTTTTCTTGAAAGTCAGACAATCTATATTTTATTGCAAAAATAGAGATGAAAACCAACAGACGTAGCTGAATTTTCTTGTTAAGCAAATTAATAGATCTCATTTTCCATATCTCCAAATTGTCTTAATCTGAAGAATGCTATTATTATAGAGTAAGTCCTACTCATAGTTGTAATTAAATAATTCCAACTCTCTTAGTATTTTGCATAGAATCTGAAATTTCACTTTATATAAAGTATTGTGGATACAGTGACATTCAAAAAATTGTAAAAAAAAAAAAAAAAAGACAGATTTCTGACTCCATTCTGTAATTTAATTATTTCTTTTAAACCAAATGTCATCTTCTAGGATTTCTGGTTATTCATTATTCTTAGAAACATCAAACTTTCATAATTACTTCTTCATAATCGTTTTTTAACCTGAAATGACTTCCAATATATTCTAATCTAAATCCTACTAAGGCAGAAAAAGTCCCACTTTCTTAATTAATAAATTCACAACCATTTTTCTCTGTAAATCATTGGTGATACATAAACAAAAATAAGACAGTCCCTAACCTCAGAGGTTTGTTGTTCAGTAGTTTTTCACTCCTGTCCAACTTTTAAGAACCCATTTGGGGTTTTAGCACAGATACTTGGTTGGTTGGCCGTTTCCTTTTCCAGCTCATATTGTAGATAAGAAAACTGAGGAGAACCGATTCAGTTGCCCAAGGTGACACAAGTAATAAGTGTCTGAAGCCAGGTTTTAACTCACAAAGATGAGTCTCCTTAACTCCAGGCTCAGTTCTTGATCACCACTATGCCATCTAGTTATGTTAATCTCAAGAAACATATAAAAATGAGTTTTCTTTTTAAAAGAATGTATACAATAGATGCAAAATGATTTTATGAAGAAACACTGGCTGTAGGAATTAGGAAAACTTTTCAAGGAAGTAATATCCTGCCTTCCAAGAAAATTAATAAGAAGAAAGAACATTTTAGGCATGAAAAACAATCTGTGCAAAAATGAGGGAGTAAGTAGATCACTTTCACCTGTAAGGGGAGTAATATATAATTATACTGGAAAGATAGTAAAGACTAAATTGTTAAGCCCTTTAAACACCAAATAAAAAAGTAAGCTTTTATTCTAAAGGCAAAAGTTAGTCACAGAAGTTTCTAAAGCAGAAATGTGATATGGTTAGTTTGTTTCTTTAAGAATATCAATTTAGCAGCTCCTTGGAATACCAATTAAAGAGTGAGTGTATGAATTAAGTGACAATGGAAACTAATTATGAAAAATTGTAATAGTTCAGGCCCGAGATGATGAGAGCCTGAACCTCAATGATTTTGCTATGACTGGAGCAAAGGCAAGGGATACTAAATATAATAAGAAGAAAATGGATAAGACTTGATAATTGATTGTATCCCAGAGAATGAGAGAAAGAAGCAATCAGTAAGGATGACTTGAAAAGATGTGGTTCTTTTCCATAGGAATAAAAAAAAAAAGGTGTCTCCATAACACAGTCTCCATAAGACTGTATTCAGAATACAGTGATAGATTTCCATCAGTAATCCATATTGGTTTGTTCTTTCTCTGATGAAATTTCACTCCTTAAATACTGTAACACTTAACTCTAATAACTTTGTTTTGTATTTGTTACATATGCATATCTTGTCTTCTCATGGAAAGTATGAACACACCAAGAGCAGGAATAGTACCTCATATTTAACTTGCATCCTTCCCAGAGCACACAGATAAAAAGAATAAATAGTCAAAGAAAAGAAATAATTTTCACCAAATATCATTTGATAAAGAAAATATTAATCACCAATACACTTGAGGTATTGACTGTTCTTTCCAAATACAAAAAAAAAAATGAATCCCCCTGCTCCTTAGTGAAACAGACTAAAAATTATTTTAATTCTTTTTTCTATATACATAGGGAACACGTATACATAAAGAAAAGATGACATATCACCATGTAAATATCATGAATAAAAAGAAAGCAATCATGAAGGGATCATAGGATTGAGAGCTATAAAGGGTCAAAAAAAATCATTCAGTCTGATCTTATTTTATAGAGAGAGAACAAAGAGAGATGAAGTCAGTTCCCTAAGATCACAAAGGGGAAAAAAAAGAGTAAAATTCACATTTAGTGACTTCAGATCTAGTGTCCTTTCAACTCCACTAAAATGAAATGCTTTCTGAATTGCACATTCATTCAAGTTATTAGGGAAACACACAGCCCATAAAATGGCCCTTTCCAAGTGGAAAGAAAACCAATAACCTACTTCAAAGAAACTAGTAATACAAATTCATTGGAAAAGGGAAATTTTTTATGTGGTAAATATCTTTTTATCAAGAATCTTTTCATTATATCTATATATGCCAATACTACCTCTTAATTAAAGAGTAAAGCTATCCATGTTTATTACTGTATTTGAAGGAAAAAACCCTCCAATTCAGGCATGTTGATTCATGATAGAGAGGTCATCTGTGAGGTGCTAGCACGAGAATTATAATAACATTCCTATTTGGTAAAGAATCAAGATATTGAATATAATATTCAATCTTGGACAAATGCTAAAAAAAAATCCAAGATGGTTGAAACTTCCTTTGCCCCAAATATTATTCACATAGAGAGGTTTTGGCCCAAAGCAATAATTTTTAGAATTCTAACAGAAATTTTTAACAACCTACACTGGGGCTTAAAAATCAATTTGAACAAGTATAGTCATGGCTAGATTAGAATTTATATGAAAACCATTCAGAAGTTTCAGTGGAGTACAACGTTGATATGAGTAAACCACTTGACTTTTGTAAAAAATCTTGACTTAGTTACATCCTGTCTATATCTCAAATATTGTATTCAATTCTGGCACCTATTAGCTGTGTAACCCTGGGCTAGTCACTTAACCTGGGTTTGCCTCAGGTTCCCTGACTATAAAAAGGGAAGAATAATAATAGTATGTACCTTCTAGGATCATTGTGAGGAACAAATGAGGAAACATCATACCCTTGTTCACCAGATACCTCTGCTCTGCTTTTCAGCTCTCTTTTGTGTATTATCTTCCCCTACAGGATTATAAGCTTCTTGAGGACAGGAACTGTTTTTCCTTTTCCTTATTTGCATCATCAGCATCTAGTACAATTTCTGCAATATGGCTGACACTTAATAAATGTTTATTGAATTGAATTGGAATGACTATAGTTCGATATCCAAGTACTAGATGATCAAGCTCTATTTTTTGAAGCAGAATGTGCTCCAATTGCACTGGATAGTATAATTAGCATATTTTTGTTCTTATATTACCAATCAACACTAATACTAGAAATTATCGTCTAATAATTTGGAGTTTTTCAAAGATAAAGCAACAGCACATGATTCATTAATTCATCTTTCATTTTCAAGTAAAGAACTGTTCTATCAGAATAACCCACTCAACCATACTCAGTTATTTAAAGGTAGCTTTTATTTAAATCATTAGAAAACATAAGAAAGATTGAAAGTGTATTTGAATGTATTTATGTTGCTTTAGATTATCAATAATTGTCTCTCAAATCATTTAACTTGACAGAAATCATTATACACACATACATCCACATATATATATATATATATCATAGACATAAATATCATGTTATATATATACAGATTATGCTTATAGAGCAATATTTTACATAGAGATTTTATATGTATATATGTGTGGATGTGTGCATTTTTTCAGTCAAGTCAAATAAATGACTCAAGGAGTCTCTTGGTTTCTGGATTTCTTTTTCTCTCTTTGTATATATGTGTATATGTGTAATTATATATGTATACACATTAAACAAACATATCATTTCAAGAGTATAGACCACTCTTTGTAAGAAAACTCTCTGCCAAAGAAGATGAATACCTGCTGTGTAACTTAAAGTCTTATAGCATTTCCTAGGCCACTATTTTAATAAATGACATATCACTTTGGCAATAAGTATCAGAGATAGGACCTGACTCTAAATCTGGCTTTCTAACAACTAATAACCTTGCTGGCAGTCTCCATGGTTAAATTAATTTATTTAATTACTCAAAAAATACTTTAAAGTATTTATCATATCTCAACTAGAAATGATCCCTAAATGAGCTGCCAAACTTTATGAGAAATACTTGTTTCTGTCAAGAAGAGATGTACATGAAAGAAATAAATGGAAAAATAAGGACTTATATGTTTATTGACTGACTAATTCTACTATTGGAATATATGTTTACATATGTTTCATACCTATTTAGGAGGTTGGATTTAAAAGTTGAGTTTGTTATTGGAGTCTAATTTATTTTGTTATTGGTTAAAATATAGGTTCTGGGTCTCTAAAAGCCGTCTTAGGATTTCTTGATTTTTGTATGTTTTCTATATAAAATATCCAAATGTATTAAAAATATCCATTTTGGGATATCCAAAATAATAAAAAACACAGAGTACAACTTGGGAATAAATGTGGATCTTTTTCTGGAGAAATGACTAAATGATGTATGGTACCAAAATATAATGGAATAATATTATACAGCTTGAAATAACAAATATTCAAACATGGAAGAATAATATGAATGTCTAGAAGCAAGGGGAGAGGAAAAATATACAATAATTGCAATATTGTAGATGAAGGAAAAACTAAAATGTTGTCACACCCAGAATAACAATAATGACCAATCCTAGTCTGCAGAAGAAAGGAAATATGCCTCTTTTCTTGGTGGAAAGGTAAAGGTCTACATTACTGGAAAGTTACATTTATTGTCCAATGGTTTAATGGTCAGTTGAATTTTTTTCAAAGGGGAGGATTTAATGTTGGAAGTAGTATATTGGGAAATGATTTTCAAAAAACCACAAGTAAATGTTATTAATTGAGAAGAAGAAATAACTGGAGAATTGGCCAATGCAACATATTACCAAATGCTAATTATTCATTTTTACATCCAAAACCAAGTAAATGCTTCTAAATATAAATAAAAAGGGGAACCAAGCTGGCAAAGACAAGAACTCACCCAGCCTTTCTCTAATTCCCTCCAAAAAACTTTAAAATAATACCACAAGACAAATTCTAGAGTAGCAAAACCAACAAAAGGACAGAATGAAATAATATTCCAGATCAAAACAAATTAGAAGGGCTAAGAAGGGAATGCAGTCTAACGCACATTATGTCAGGAAGTCAACATCAAGGCTCTGAACCCCAGTGCAAGTCAGCAGCAAAATTCTTGGGGGCTACTGAATCTGCAACAGAAGGAGAGACCCTTTGCTGACACTGAGGATAAGACTTTGCTGTGTTGCTCATACTTGGTTCTGGGTTATATTCCCAGGGCAAGGAAAAACACTAGCACACTAGAACTCCCAGTAATTGGGGAGTAGAGTCCCTGGTCTGTGGGTCCCACTTAGGGATGCTCACAGAGTAAAGTATACTCATAAAGCACATCTCTCCTCAGATCATGACATCTCAGAAGAATTGAAAACTTGCAGACCCCATCTCTGAAAACAAGCAAACAAAAAACCTGAAGCTTTCAACAGTGCCATCTCCAATCTGGCAACAGAATTAAAAGTCAAGAAATAGTCTTGAAAAACGAACAAGCACAAAAACCACAAAGGAACCTGATCATAGAAAGTTACTAAGGTGACAGGAAAGATCCAAACACAAAATCAGAAGTGTCAAAATAGCCATAGTGTCAAAAAAAAAAAAAAAAAAAAGCTACATACAAAGCCTCAAAGAAAAATGTTAATTTATCTTTAAGCCAAAAGAAAAAAAGAACTCATGGAAGAGTTCATTAAGCAATTTAAAGCTCAAATAAGAGAGGTAAAGGAAAAATTGGGGAAATAAATGATAATGATGCAAAAAACACACAAAAAATAACACTGCTAGAGTGAAGAACTCTTTGAAAAAGAAGAACTGGATAAAAGGGGAAAAAAAGATATACAAAAATTCTAAGAAGAAAACAGTAGAATTGGTCAAATGAAAAAGGAGATGTGAAAGCTCATGAAAGAAAATGATTCCTTAAAAATTAGAATTGGGCAAGTGGAAATTAATGATTCTAGGAGACATTAAGAATCAATAAAAACAAAAAATAGGAAAAATGTGAATTATCTAATTAGAAAAACAAATGATATGAAAAATAGATCAAGGAGACATAATTTAAAAATTATTAAGCTACTTGAAAGCCATGATCCAAAAAAAAAAAAGACTTAGACATTAAAATTCAAGAAATTATTAAGTAAAACAGCCCTAGTATCCTATAACCAAAGGGTAGAATTTTTAAAAACTGAAAGAATCTATCACTCACCTCCTGAAAAGATCCTCAAAGGAAAATCCCAAGAATATTAAAGCTAAATTTTAGAGTTCCCAGGTCAAGGAAAAAACTACAACATGTAGTTAGAAAGAAAGAATTCAAATATTATCAGAAAAACAAAAATTTAGTAACTTCTTCATTCAAAAAAAGGACTCGGGATATGCTATTTTCGAGGGCAAAAGAGATAGAATAAGCAAAAATCACTCACCTAGTGAAAGTGAGCATAATCCTTCAGGGGGGGGGAAATGGATATTTAACAAAATAGAGAGTTTCAAATATTCCTGTTAAAAGGACAAGAGATGAATAGAAAATTTGACTTTCAAGTATAAGACTCAAAAGAAGGATAACAAAGATAAGTAAGAAAAAGAAATACTATTGGATTCAATAAGGTTAAAATGTTTATATTCCTACACGAGAATTTGATATCTATAACTCCTAAGAACTTTGCCAATTAGAAGGCGTAACATAGACAAAGGGTATATGTGTGAGTTGACTATGATGGGATGATATAAAAAAAGTTTGAGTCCTAGGTACCATACACCATGTCTTGCCTGTGTCACCCTGGATGAGTAGTGCTCACTAAATGGTCCTTTGATGATTTCAAAAGAGCCTCTTAGTTCTGTATTATAGACTAGTGAGTGGCTTGCTTTTTCCTCCACTGCCTCTTGCTGGCTTCTGTCTGTGATCTCTATGTCTCCCAAATGGGGTAGGCGTTCACTGCTGAGGAAGAGACACAGCAGATGGGTGAGTTTGCCTTCTGATCTTTGTCTCTCTTCTTTGCCTTTTACAAAGCCTTGCTTCTAGTTGGGAAAAACTGTGGCATGCTGAAATTTGAAATGATTCTGAATTGTCAGGGAGAAGTACTAGGTTCTACTTCTGGCCCTGCCATTCTGTTGCTGTGAATAACTTTTACAAGTCACTTATTCAAGTGTTCTTCCTTGAGTAAGTAAAATGATGGGATTTAATGACCATTTTTTGTATAACACTGATTTTTCAGAACCTTTTAAAGGGATGCTTTTCTGAGCATTTAGGAAAGTGGTGATCTAGTACTCAGGCAAAATAATCTTGCTAATTAGCATTCTCATTTTTTATAAGTCCCATGATATCAGATAAGTGTAACATATTTAATATTTAAAACAAAAAGTGACCAAAGAAACACATCCTTAACCTCCAGTACAAAAGTATTGATATCTCTCCTGCAAAGTTACAATAGTCTTTTTAGGTTTTTTTTAGTCCCATTATATCAGATTAGTGTAATATATTATTTATGTTTACATAATTTTTTTTACCCTCAACAAATCAGATATAGACTCTGTGATAAGATTAAATGTAATATCTAGTAAGGCAGATTTGACTCTTTCCCCTTAAATATTACTTTCTAATTTTACCATTTTTGTCTGTGGCACAATTATTCATAACCTTTCCTTCACTGCTCATATCAAATAAGTTTCAAAAAGTCACAATGATTATACTTTTCTGGTATCTTTTATATCTGTCTATATGCACAAGTCATAACCTATCATGTCTCTGTGATTGCTCTGAATTCACTTCCTTGGTTTGAGATTTCTGGTGCACTTTTATTCCCCAAACTTGATACATTTTTGTAACAGATTGCTGAGACTACTGGTTTAACAATCAATAGAAGCCAGCATGATTTTGCTAACAACAGGTCTTGTCGGATGAACTTCATTTCCTTTATTGACAGCCCTAGTTGCCTGGTAGATCAGGGGAATGCTGTAGACCCAGTCTGTATAGATTTCAAGTAAACTCTTGTTATAACATTAAAGACAAAAATGGAGAGATGTAGAAAGAATTATAGCACGGTTATATGGATATGTAGCTTATTGAACCAAAGAAACCCTGGATGTTGATTAATGGATCAATAACAACCTACCAGGAAGTTTCTAGTGGCATACCAAAGGGCTCTGCTCTCCCTAGGTTAACATTTTTATCAATGACTTAAAGACATAAATATTATGCATATTGAATTTGCTGATGATAGGAAGCTAAAGAGAATGGCTAATATCTTAAATTAAAGAATCAGGATGCAGAAAGTTCTCAGCAGGCTGAAACAATAGGCTAAATCTAACAAAATCAAATATAATAATAACAAAAATGAAATGTAGAGTCCTACAAATTGACAAAAAAAATCCCTATATAGATATGTATGGAAACCTATTGACAATTTATGAGAAAAAAGACTTGAAGCTTTAAATGGCAAATAAACTCTAAATGAGAGTTTGATATGGATTCAAAAAATAAAACAAAACAAAACAAAACAAAACAAAATAACAACAACTCTGCAATAATGTTACTGTCATTGCCTAAATTAAGGCATACATTTACTAAAATTTACCTACTGTTACCCAAATCATATGTTACCTAAACTTGGACTAAATCTAAAGTACTGTCTTCTGGGCATGATATTTTACAATAACATTGCAAGTTTTTTACAGAAAAGGGTAATGAGAATAGTCAGCAGACTTAAAATCATGTCCTATGAGGATGTTTGTCCTGGAGACACATCAGTTATTTAAAGATTCATTATAAAAATGTGAATTTTAAGTATAGGATCCTAAGTTTAGATCTGAAAGTGACCTTAGGGATCACTGAGGCATACTCCAATATTTTATAGCTGAAGAAACTGAGACTTGGAGATATATAACTTAGCCATTGTCACAGATGATAAGCATTTGAAGAAGAATTTTAACTCTCATCCTGCTGACTTGAAATTCAATCTTCTATCCCCTTTCCTCTTAACTACCTTATTCTATTTGTTCCAAGAGTGCAGAACTAACATCATAGAAGCACAGAGTAGGGAGAAACTTAGAAGCTATATAATTCAGTACACATCTGAATGAATTTTTGTTGCATAACAACATAATTGATGAGTGGTAAAATGATATTATTTCTGGTACTCTAATTGACAGTAATAATATTAAACTCATTTCAAAAAACCAAAACACAATGGAGAGTCTCAATCCCTGAAATTCTACAGATAATTTCATCTCAGGAGGTAGAGAAGGAATTTCATAAGAAGGGAATTATGAAGGCAGAGAAAAAGAATTTTTCAAGAGGAGGGAAAAGGGAATGCTGTCTAAATTGATAGAGATATGCCCTTGTATCATAGGGTCATAAATCTAAAACTATTAAATACATTTCTTACATTTTGAAGTTGTGGAACCTGAAGCACAGAGAGATACAGATAATTATAGATAAATTCAAAAGCATGCTACAATCATGTAAGAACAGTCTAGAATACTAAAGCTCAGAGCAGGCCAAGATTAGCAAGAAATAATCAGAGTTAAGGAAAGGGTTTTAATTTCTTCAAAGTTATGGGGTGGGGAGAGAAAAATCAAAGGCAAGAGAGCACCACTACTCTTGGAGAATAAGGGAATAGAATCATCAGACTCACATTTTTTGGAAAATCATTTTTATAGCTGTGTGGAGGATGGAACATAAATGGAGAGAGATGTAAGAAACCAAATAGAAAACTTCTATTTTATAACTAAGAGATGATGAAGGACTGAACTACAGCGAATATATGAGTAAAGAGAAGGGAATGTATGTAAAAGCTATTGTGGAGAAATAGAGAAAAGGTTTGGCAATCGACTGAAGATGTGTAGTGTGAATGAAGAGTTGAAGAAGACATTGAGAATGAAAATCTGTGTAAATGGAAACATAGCAATACTTTGAATGGTAACAGGAAAGTTCAACAGAAAAAGTGAGTTTTGAGAGAACGTTAAAGATTTCTGTTTTGGACATGCAGAATTTGAAGTGGCTAAAGAATATTCAGTTTGATATGTCCAATATATAGGTGCTATATAGGGCCAGAGCTCAGGAGAGTCTATAGCTAGATATATAAATATTTTAATTATACTACTTTCAGTAATAATTACCAGTTACATATAAAAAATAACAATAGCCTTTAATTTTTAAAAATCTCTCCTGACCCTCCCAGCCTCCTTGAAAAGGCAAATGATTTTTTAAAAATTATCTGTGTGAGCTCATGCAAAACATATTTTCATATTAGCCATATTGCAAAAGAAAAAAAACCACAAAATAAAACAATACAAATAAAGGGTTTAAAAAAAAATGCTTCATGGATATGTAAATCTAAGAGTTATCAACAGAGAAATGTTACCTGAATACATAGGAGCTAATAAATTCACAAGTGAAACAGAACTGAGAAGAAAAAGAAAACTCTGGACATAGCCAATGAAGATGCTCATTGTTAGTGGGCATGATTCAGCAAAAATTACTGATAAACAAATTGTGCATACTCTTTGATCCAGCGGTGTCTCTATTGGGCCTGTATTCAAAAGAGATCATAAAAAAGGGAAAAGGATCCACATGTGCAAAATGTTTATGGCAGTCCTTTTTGTAATGGCAAGAAAGTAGAAAGTGAGTAGATGCCCATCCATTGGGAAAAGACTGAATAAATTATGGTATATGAATGTTATGGAGTATTATTGTTTATAAGAAATAAGTGTTTATAAGAAATCATCAGCAGGATGATTTCAGAGATGCCAGGAGAGATTTACATGAACTGATGCTAAGTGAAGTGAGTAGATGCAAGAGATCATTGTACACAGCAATAAGATTATGTGATGATCAATTTTGATGGACGTGGATCTTTTCAGCAATGAAGTGGCAGTTCTAATGGTCTTGTGATGGAGAGAATCATCTCCAACCAGAGAAGGAAATGTGGGGACTGAATATGGATGACAACATAGTCTCAATGTTGTCTTAAACATTATTTGAGACAATGAAACAATGTTGCCTCAAATGATGATAAAAGTTGATCTCTATCTCACAAAGCTCTCTTGGAAAAGTTCAAAAAAGATCTTAAAAGAAAATTAGAAGAAAAAAGAAGGAAAGGAAATGAAAGCTTTGGAATAGGAATCAATATTTACAAAAATGTAAATTTCCCAGATTAAAAGAAAAGGAAATAAATATTGAAATAGCCTCACTTAAAAAATGAACAAGCCATCAATGAACTCCCTAAGGAAAAAAGCTCCAGGGCCAGATGGATTTACAAGTGAATTCTACCAAACATTTTAAGAATAATTCTAATATTATGCACAATTTTGGGGAAAATTGGCAAAGAAAAATATCTATTAATTCTTTTATCACACAAATATGGTGCTGATATCTACACCAGGAAGAGTAAAAACAGATGAAGAAAAATAAGATCAATTTTTCTAATGAATATTGATACAACAATTTTTAAATTAAATATTAACAAAGAGATTACTGCAATTTATCACCAAAATAATATAATATTACCAATTGAATTTATAACTAGAATGCAGGGCTGGTTCAATATTGGGAGAAATTAGTATAACTGACCATATCAGTAACAAACCAACAATAATAATATTGTCTCACTAGATACAGAAAAAGCTTTTTAACAAAATACAGCACCAATTTCTATTAAAAAGACTAGCAAACATAGGAATAAATGGCATGTTCTTTAAAATTGAAGTACTATCTATCTAAAATCATCAGCAAGCATTATCTGTGATGAGATAAGCTAAAATCCTAAACAAACAACTAAAAACTATTTTAAATAATTGACAATTTTAGCAACGTTGCAGACTACAAAATGAACCCATAAATCATCAGTATTTTCATATATTATCAACAAATCTCAGCAAGAAGAGATTTTTTAAAACGAAAGTCTATTTAAATTAATTGTAGACAATATAAAGTATTTGGGAGTCTATTTGCCATGACAAACTCAGAAATTATAGGAACAGAGTCACAAAACACTTTTCACACGAGTACAACCATATCTAAACAGTTGGAAAAATGTAAATTGCTCAGGGGTAGACTTAGCTAATATAATAAAAACAATTTTACCTAAATTAATTTACTTGTTCATTGCCATACCAAATTACTAAAATTATTTAATGGAACTAGGAAAAAATAATGCGATTCACTTTGAAGAACAAAACATCAAGAATATCAAGGGAATTAATTAAAAAAATTCAAAGGAAGATGGTCTAATTGTACCACATCTAAAGCTATATTACAAATCAGCAATCATTAAAACTATTTGGTATGGGCTAAGAAATATGGTGATAGACTAGTGCAATAGATTAGGGACACAAGACCGTAATAAATGATTATGGCAATCTACTATTTCTTTCACAAGATGACTAATGTGAAAAAGTGTTTACATGCTTGCACATATATAAGCTGTATCATATTGCTTTTTATCTTGGGGAGAGGAAACGAGAGGGAGAAATAAATTGAAATTCAAAATCTTCTTTAAAAATAAGAATGTTGAAAACTATTGTTACATGTAATAAAGAAGGAAACAGTTTGGTATGTTAAGAG
This sequence comes from Sarcophilus harrisii, assembly GCF_902635505.1. Lineage (NCBI taxonomy): Eukaryota > Metazoa > Chordata > Mammalia > Dasyuromorphia > Dasyuridae > Sarcophilus > Sarcophilus harrisii. The sequence goes on from NC_045426.1 coordinate 459,210,166, forward strand.
ATTTTCAGAAGAGGCAATGTGAGGAACAGATAACTTACTGAGAATAATTTTCAGCTGAGGTCAAGTCCTCAACAGAGATGGTAAGAGGTATGATAAGATAAAAGGTTTGAGATGAGACTGAATATTGTATATGGGATTTCTTGGTGGAACTAGAAATTAGTCTGCATAACATCAGAATAAATGATAGTTAAAATTCCTTTTTTTGTCTTGTTTTCCTTACCTTTCTAGATTATTGAAAAAATAAAATTAACTGTCAACTAAAAAATTGAAACATGGATAGTTAACCAAAACAAATTTCTACATTATGCCAAAATATGTTTTTCTTATTCTTCATTATGAATTTTTGTCATGAATTTAATAGCATAGTATATTAATGGCTCTTGGGATTCGTGAGTGAGCATTGTACTGATTGATCAAAGTGTTTAAGCTTCTTTAAAATGGTTTGTTTTTTCAATGTTTTTATTGTATACATTGCTTTGGTTCTCATTTCAGTAATTCATACAAGTATTCTCAGGTTTCATTTTTACATTTAAAGGTTCTGATAAAGGTCTCATTTCTCATTTACAAAATACATAGAGAATTAACTCTAATTTATAAGAAATCAAACCATTCTCCAATTGATAAATGGTCAAAGGATATGAACAAATAATTTTCAGATGATGAAATTGAAACTATTTCTACTCGAATGAAAGGGTGTTCCAAATCACTATTGATCAGAGAAATGCAAATTAAGACAATTCTGAGATACCACTACACACCTCCTCGGTTGGCTAAGATGACAGGAGTTGGTGGATATGTGGGAAAAGTGGGACACTGATGCATTGTTGGTGGAGTTGTGAATGAATCCAACCATTCTGGAGAGCAATCTGGAATTTTGCCCAAAAAGTTATCAAATTGTGCATACTTTTTGATCCAGCAGTGCTACTACTGGGCTTATATCCCAAAGAGATACTAAGGAAGGGAAAGGGACCTGTATGGGCCAAAATGTTTTTGGCAACCCTTTTTGTAGTGGCTAGAAAGTGGAAAATGAATGGATGCTCATCAATTGGAGAATGGTTGGGTAAATTGTGGTATATGAATGTTATTAAATATTATTGCTCTGTAAGAAATGACCAGTAGGATGAATACAGAGACTTGGAAAAACTTACATGAACTGATGCTGAGTGAAATTAGCAGAACCAGGAGATTATTATATACTTCAACAACAATATTGTATGAAGATGTATTCTGATGGAAGTGGATTATCTTTGACAAAGAGAAGATCTAATTCAATTCCAATTGATCAATGATGGACAGAATCAGCTACACCCAGAGAAGGAACACTGGGAAATGAATGTAGACTACTTGCATTTTTGTTTTTCTTCCCAGGTTATTTTTTACCTTCTGAATCCAATTCTTCTTTTGCAACAAGAGAATTGTATAGTTCTGCACATATATATATATATATATATATATATATATATATTGTATCTAAGATATGCTATAACATATTTAACATGTATAAGACTACCTACCATCTAGGGAGGGGGTCGAGGGAGGGAAGGGAAAAGTCAGAATGGAAGTGAGTGCAAGGGATAATGTTGTAAAAAATTACCTATGCATATGTTTTGTCAATAAAAATTTATAATATATAATATATAAAGTGCTAGCAAATGTTTTTATGAAAAAAAGTATTCTCAGATTTCTCTGAAACCATCCCTTTCATCATTTATGGTGCAATAGAATTCTATTATATTCATATTCCATAATTTGTTCAGCTTTTATTTGGTTGATGGGTAATCCTTCAGTTTTCAGTTAATTACCACTACAAAGAGAACTATTTTACATACATATATATATATATATATATATATATATATATATATATATATATATATAGCAGATATGGACTTTTCCCCTCTTTCTTTGTTCTCTTTAAGGATTGTGACTTAGTAAAGGCATTTTGGAGTCAAAGGGTGATACCTAGGGTAATCCCAGCTCTAGGATTCAATAATAGCTAATGAGTAGCAAGAGCAGAGGTGAGATAGTGACAATGCCCATATCCTATGACAAAAAAGGTGTGGGGGCTAACCTGATCATAACTTTGTAATAAAGACTAATGCTTAGATTAACACAACAGCACACAAAGCTGCAAACTCTAGTATTGTACAATCATTATACTTAATATTACTCATTTTGAACTGAATCAATATTAAGGGAATTTTAATTACAACTTTTTGAGTCACAGGGATTATATATCTGACTTTGTCATTTGGATGCTGTTCTGCATTATAAAATGAATTTGGTTCATTTGGTAAAGGTTATACTATAACTGTTATACTGAATATAGGTGAATTCTAATGGAGAAATTTTCTAAACTTTCAAAATTATTACTATAAAATTTATATGCCCAAGCTAATATTTAGCATCTCTAGTAGACAGTAAATGAAAAAATATCATTTCTTCTACTGATAATCACTTTGTAACCATATTGAGTAATCATATTGAGTCCACAATGTAGGATGTATGAGAACTCTATTAGAAACTTTGCTTTATATAGTAGCTTTTTCCAAGGAATTGTTAAAGCACATATTAATTAACATTTTCTATAAATTTTCAGGGACAGCTAGTAGAGTAGTGGATAGTGCACTGAACTTGGAGTCAGGAAAAATTTAAGTTCAAATCCAGCTTCAGAAATTTCCTAGATATGTTGCCTTGGGCAAATAATTTAATTCACGTTTCCCTCAGTTCCTCATTTGTAAAATAGGGACACATTAAAGAAGGAAATGGGAAATTACTTCAGTGTTTTTGCCAGGAAAACCTCATAGATAATGTCAAGGGGCTCATGTGGAGATACAACTGAATGACTGAACAATAACATAAAAGTTCAGAGTAGCAATCCGAATAGTAGTAGAGTAGAAAAAGCATATTATAGTTTGGAAGGAAGTATATAGATATAAAACTTCATTCAACATGCCTAATGATATGTAGTAGATACTACAGGTATCATTTCCCCCACTTTATAGGAAGTCTAAAGCTTAAAGATATTATATGACTTCCCCTTGATCATAATTAGTAAGTGTAAGAGACAACAATCAAAACCAAGCCTTCCTGATTATTGGAATGGAATGGAATGGAATTATTGGACTGAGGCAATGTGGAATATTGTCTTTCCTTCTATCCTTACTTCTTTCCTTACTTCTTTCCTTCCTTCCTTCCTTCCTTCCTTTTTCTTTCTTTTTCTTTCTTTTTCTTTCTTTCTTTCTTTCTTTCTTTCTTTCTTTCTTTCTTTCTTTCTTTCTTTCTTTCTTTCTTTCTTTCTTTCTTTCTTTCTTTCTTTCTTTTTCTTTCTTTCTTTCTTTCTTTCTTTCTTTTTCTTTCTTTCCTCTCTCTCCCTTCCTTCCTTCCTTTCCTCCCTCTCTTCCTTCCTTCCTTCTTTGCTTCTTCCTTCCTTCCCTCCTTCCCTTCTTCCTTCCTTCCTCCCTCTCTCCCTTCCTTTCTTCCAACAAATTATCCTGTGTGTTTCATATTTAACTGTTTCTCTAACTTTGTGATAGTATTTATGACAACAGTAAAATTAGTGTTTTAAGAGATGCAATGGATTATTCTATTGTAAGGATGGGGGTGGACTGAGGCAATAAATTGTCTCAATTCTACTTAAGGCAAGTGACAGATACAACTCCCAGATACTTTTATCAGGTGAGAATGATCCAATCACTGATTTGATTGATTGATTAAAATCAAAGCTGAGAACAAGACCCCAACCCTATTGAATCAATTGATCTTGGCTTTAGACCAAGTAGGAAAGACCCTTGATCAATTTAGATTACTTCACAAGCATTGGATAAATCAGAACAATTTTGCACAGGAAATACCTATTTCCAAAAAAAAAAATTGTCTGGCTGAATGATTTATATCAATTGTAGGTAGGGAATGGAGGAAACACACCAGTAAGGGCTTGTGAGCTATAATATTAGAAAAGCAACAGTCTAAGATCTTAGTGCTATTCTTGGACTAGAAGAGCACACGTAGCAGTTGTTCACTAGGAACCTCACATAGCCATTGTAAGTCAGGATTGGAATAATAGCTGCAGAACATGAGTCATATTAGTAAATTGCATGGTGGTCAATATATATATATATATATATTTTAAATTTCCACAACTCTAATGTGTATACTGTGCATGGATGTTCAAAAAGTATATTGATGAAAAGATTTCAAAATGCAGGGCCATAGTGAAATCCATTTTCAAAAGCCAACTAGCTTCTGAATTTTTTTCTGAAAAAAAAAATACTCAATCCAAAATAGCTTGTCTATAATCTTCCTTGATAATGCATCCTCATGACTCATTCTTAAAAAAGGCATTCTTAACAGCTAAATTTCCTCTTGAAAAAATTTTAAATTACACATAGAAATAATTCATAATATCCATATTTTAAAATGGCGAGTTCTAAATTATCTCACTCCTTTTTCAACATCCTCTTTGAGAAGGCAAGCAAAATGATAGATTATACATGTTCAGTCATGCAAAACATTTCCATATTAGCCACATTGCAAAAAAAAAAGAAAGAAACAGAATAGAAGCAAAACAACAAAATGAAAAATAAAAATAAAGCCTTGATTTGCATTCAGTTCTTTCTCTGAAAATGGATAGCATTTTCATCACAACTCCTTTGGAATTGTTTTGAATCTATGAGAATAACTGTCATTCACAAATGAATTATTGCTACTACTGGGTACAATACTTCTTGGTTCTCTATACTTCATTTTTCATTAGTTCATGTAAATTCTTCCAGGCTTTTATGAAAGAATCCTGCTAGTAATTTCTCATAGCATAATATTATACCATCACAATCATATATGACCACTTAGTCAACCTTTCCCCAATTGATGGGCATTCCCTCAATTTGCAATTCTTTGCCACCATACAAAAATAAAAATATATATGTCCCTTTCCTTTTTAAACAAAAAAGTCTTTGGGATATAGGCTTGGTAGTGATATTACTGAGTCAAAAGACATACCTAATTTTATAGTCCTTCACAGACATGTAACAACATGATCAGTTCACAATTTCATCAACAATGAATTACTGGCCTTATTTTTTCACATCCCATCCAATATCTGTCATTCTCCTATTTGTCATATTAGATAATGTAATAGATGTGAGGTGATACCACAGAATTTTTTAAAATTTGCATCTCTCTAGTGAGTAATGTTTTACAAAATTTTTATATAACTATCGATTCATTGGATTTCTTCTGAAAATTGCCTGTTCATTTCCTCTGACTAATTATGAATTGGGAGATGACTCCTTTTCTTACCAATTTGACTCAATTGTCTATATAGTTTTATATAAAAATTTATCAGCTATAAAAAAATTCCCCCAGATTTTTGTTTTCTTTCTACTCTTGGCTTTATTGATATTATTTAGTTTCATGCAATGATAACTAACATCTAAATTTAAATTTGTCTATTGTCTTTTTTATAACACCTTTAATAGAAACGGAAACAAAGATTTCTTATTTATAAAATACTTTGAAGCCAAATTTACCAAAAGCTTCTTGAAGACAAAATTTCCATAGAACTCACTGCAGTATTTTGCAAAAATTATTTATTCAGTGGACTGTGTGAATTAAGAAGTGTGGATCCTGTGATAGATATATGTACTCCTACTGAATAAATTCTCATCTATCCTCTCCAGGTCCTACTTCTGATTCTCTGGATTTTATCATACCACAGCAGCCTCCTCATTCTGGAAGTTCAATTCACCTCATATCTTCCCACACTGGAAATATGATCTGCCTCTGTCATGTCTTCTGCTCATTGTCCAGTTTCCTACAGAATATCCATTCTTCTCTGGGCTCTATTGTTAATGCTCCTAACTGTCTTTATCCTTACATGGGTACCTTCTCCCTCTCATCCACTTTCAAATTCCATTATGTACTGTCTTCACACAATGTAAGCTCCTTGAGGGCAAGTACTAGCTTTCTTTGACTTGAATTTATACTCTCAAGGCCTAGCACTGTGGCTAGTACATAGTAAATTCTTAATTCAGACTTTAATTTTATGATGTCACAAAATCAGGTATTAAAATTGAGTTCGATTCACTGATATTTTTCTTCAATTTTTATCATTTTATGCAGTTTGTTATCACCTCCTAGACTAAAATTCAGATCCTGGTCAACACCCATGTATACTTACAGAAATAGGAGAGAGAACCACGTAAGGATTTATAAACTAATATCCCTATAGAAGCCAGCAGAAGATCCCAAAGCCTTTTGTGAAGTTTCTTCCATGCAGCTGCCAGAGCAACTCTGATAGGACCACTTAACTGGGAATCATAAGAAGAGTGCTGCCTAGTGAATAATCTACTGCCTTTACTTGCTGGATTTTAATAAAATTACATCTTGACCTGCTTTAGTTACAAAGATAGTAGTGCACCAGTCAGCATAGACTGCTACTGCTGTTATAGCACTTCAGGTGTCACATAAAAGCCACATCTGTCACAGTTCCTTTCAAGCTCTTAATAGCTCTTAATTGAACAGAGAGTACTTATTTCTGTATTATGAATACCCTATTTAAATCTTCATGCAAAGCGATATTGACCCATAAGCACAGAATTTAAATTAAGATAGGCTATAAGGCTATAAGATGTTAAAATGCAATAAAAATCTCTTGTTATGACCCTGGTGTCAAACTATTAATATTCACTGTAATTAGATGATGACATGGGTAAGTACATGAAGAGAGTGAAAATTTGAGAGCCAGAATTGTATTTTAGTTAGCACATTCTATTTACACTTTTTAGTATAAACACAATATAACCATAAGAACATCAGGTAAATCTGGGTTCACTTTCCAGCTCTAATATAAACTGCCTATATAATGCTAAATAAGTCAATTAACCTCACAATTACTCAGGCAATTCTTCAAGGGTATAAGTTATAGAAAAGTTGTCATTTTACGTTTGTATAAAGTGTCCCCCCCCCTGTGAATTCCATACATCATTGAAACTACAGGTTCAGATAAACAACAAAAATAAAGTTCTTAAATAATATCTCTCATTTTCTCCTTTTGTTTTATTCATATTGAATGACCAATGATTAAATATATGTAGGCACCGAAGGTTGAATGGCATGTCTCCCCTCTCTCTTCTCCAATTCATCCTCCATAAATGATTTTCCTAAAGTCCCCCCCTCCTCTGTCTGTCTCTCTGTCTCTCTTTGTCTCTGTCTTCTCTTTTCTCTCTCTGTCTCTGTATCTGCCTTTTTCTGTCTCTTTCTATCTGTCTCTCTCTGCCCCTGTATCTTTATCTTTCTCTGTCTCTGTCGCTGTCACTGTCTATCTGTCTGCCTCTCATTCCCTCCCCATCTCTCTCTCTCTCTCTCTCTCTCTCTCCCTCTCTCTCACACAAACACACACACATGCTCACCCCTACCCATTATACTTCAGTGATTCACTATCACATCTAGGATCGAATATGAACTCCTATGCTTGGCATTTAAAACTCTTTTGTCTCTTCTTGTCTTTCCAATCTTTTTACATGATTAGTTTTCTCCAGTTATTTGATGGTCCAGCCTTATTGAGCTACTTGAAGTTTTTCATCTGTAGCAATTTATATTCTATCATCATGATTGTCCACCATTCCTATAATCCTCATTCTCCTCACCTCTGCCTGTTGGAAGATCCTGGTTTGTTTCAAGACTTAGCTTAAATTCTGTCATCTGAAAAAGGTTCTTTCAGGTTCCCCCTATAGCTGGTAGTACCTTCCCCTCTAATTATTCCAGGAGTATTGTGAAATTCAAAAGAGATAATGAATTTAGAGCACTTGTCAAACCTTAAAATACTATAATCATTAGCAACAGCAGCCTCCAGACACCAGGCCTCCAACTTGATAACTTTATTTTCTGAATCTTCTACTGCATACCAGCTAAGCTCAAGCAGCATGTTTAGAGTAATACAAGGAGGACTATTGTGGGTAAATGATTTTCTGCAAGTATCTCTAGAGGAGGAAAAATATGTGCACATTTTCTTTATATTTATATTTTTCTTTATATACTTCTATTTGATAGTTCTTATTGTGAGTACAAAAGAGTCTTTCTTCATATGCCCACTATAGTTAATTTCTGTGTTTAAAATAATCAAAATGACTTATTAAACTTAAAGGCATTCTTAAAACAATATTGTTGATACCATATATAATGTTCTAATGAGTCTGATCATTTTGTTCTCCATTTCATGTCAGTCTTTCCATGTTTTTCAAAGTTCATCTTTGATGATCATTTGAGTTTGTCTTTTTTCACAATAAAAATTTCACCATCATCTGTTGTAAGTGATGAAAGCTGTTATGTATCTTATTTAGTTCCACATACTGTCTCCTTCATTAATAATCTCCTTAAAGGCAGGAATTACCTCTGTTTTTCTTGATATCCCTAGCAAGTTCTATAGTGGCTAGTATGTAATCAATGCTTTTTCCAAGTTTGTTGACTTTATTGACAAAGTTTGTTGACAAAGTTTGAGATTATTGACATAATCTCAGAACACAGAATCATACATATCACAGAACAGGATTCAAATAAAGCTCTTCAAAGTTAACTAGTCCCAGAAATATTTAAAGTATAAATATATGCAATTTTTCCTGTCAAGTGATCATCAATAGTTAAGAATCACTCAAGTTCATTTTTTATTACTTCCTGACAAATACTACTAGTTTTCATTCAATCTAATTAACTCAAATACTCCTACTCTCTTCTCGCATAATAGGCTTCAGATGGTTTTCGTCTCCACATTTCTTTTGCATAATTATGGAAAGAGAATTTTATTCACAAAAATCTTTGGGAAAATATTTAAAAGATGAGTATTTTTTCTTTTCTTTTTTATTGAATTTTTTTATTTTCAAACATATGCAAGGATACTTTTTCACCATTAACCCTTGCAAAACCTTGAGTTTCAATTTCCCCCCTTCTCCTGACCTCCTCTCCCAGATAGCAAGTAATCCAATATATATTAAATATGGTAAAATATATGTAAATCCAATATAAGCATATGTATACAATTTAAAAACTGAGGTTTAAACTTCTTGCTTTCATGATAATTTTAATATATAATAGTTTTGAAAATATTAACTATTATTCATATAATTATCATCATGAAAATAATGATATGAAAACTCATTATTTTTCTTTGTACTTCATTCTTGAAGGGGACCATGATATAAAAGACGATGCCATGATATGAAGATAAATTGTATTTAAATGAGAGGGGGGCCATGCAAAGTCAACAGTCTTATTTTCTCTTCCAGAACCAGCTGAATTCAGGGGCAAGTTATAGATCAGAATGACTATAGAATTGGCCCTCTAGGAACACAAAGTAAAAAGCATGGTAGACTAAAGGAACTCTCTTTTCTTTAAAACACTGTCTTTTTAATCTTCCTATCATAATAGTCAGAATCCCTCAGAGCAAGAATATTCAATAGGTTTCTATTCTGCCACTAGCTAAAGTATTATATAGATAACAAAAATAACAGTTCATATTTCCAAGTACTTAATAGTTTTCAAAACCAACCAGCAAGTCCAATCATGCTACCCATGCTACCTCTCTGTTCAATAAACTCTCACATGCCATCTGACTTGAAATACAATTCTCTTTTTACTGCAGCTAGGTGATACAGTAGATAAAGAATGGATCTTGGAATCAGGAAAGACTCATCTTCATTAGTTCAAATGTGACCTTAGATACTTACTAGCTATATGACCCTAGGCAAGTAAGTCACTTAACCTCATTTTCCTCAGTTCCTCATCCATAAATTGATTTGGAGAAGAAAATGGCAAGCCACTCCAGCATTTCTGCCAAGAAAACACCAAATAGATTTTTTTTCCCTTTTTAATGTATTGTCTCTAAGATCAGAAAATATTAGTTTTTCTTTTATAGCAAATCTGTGGCATACAAAAAATACACAAAAATATAAAAAGAGATTTTTCACCTCAGTCATATTGTTCATTTGTATTTACCAGACCTTGCATGAATCTTTTTTAATGGATATATTTATGTATGTAACTTCTACAAAGCACTTACCTCAAAAGAATTCTGTGAAGTAGTTAGGAAACTCATTATCCCTATTTTACAGGTTAGGAGACTGAAGTTATGAAAGGTTAAGTGATTATGATGTTCATGATTACATAGCTAGTGTTTAATATAAGATGAATTGGAGCCTAAGACAAATACTCTATCCATAATTACACTTTGAGGTTTTTTTTTTTTATATTTTACACAATTTTCTACAAAATGTGTAGAAAATATACATTATTCTCTAATTGTTTTGTCTGGCTCTCCAAGAATATTTGAAAATTTCTATATGGAAGTTATTCTATACTTACCTTTCATAAACTGCAATAGAATTTTTCCAAGGAAGGACAATAGCATGTAATAAAACTGAACATATGACAAAAGTCTGAAATTTCTAGTAAGTTATAACCTAGAATATTGTGGATGAATACAATTTCAAAGAACAAAAGTAACCTTAGGCAAAATTTTGAATTAGGTGAAATTTGAAGTCAATAACCTCAACCTCCCATTTTCTGTTGCTATTTCTCCTTTAAGCCTAGACCTGAAGTTTTTAAACTTTTTGGTCTCAGTAACCATTTGCACTCTCAAAAATGTTTAAGGACTGGAAGGAGCTTTTTTAGGTTAAATGATTTCTATAGATTATAACTATTTTTTTTTTTTGCTGAGGCAATTGGGGTTAAGTGATTTGTTGCAATTTGAAAAAAAAAAAACAATATATTTAAATGTGTGCTATTTTGTATAGTGCATCAAAGTTAGAAAAAAAAAAAAAAAAGCTAGTCTTCAAATCCGGGTTAAGTCCTGCCTCTGCTATACTAAGTATATGTACATTGGAAAAGCACATAATTTCTTAGTGCCCCAGGTAATTCTCTAAGTGTATTTCATGAATACTTTCATCTATAATTGAACTCCCCTTACTTATGAAATCATTGATCCAGATTTCTTTTCACTCCTCAATACCCTCAAACAGTTTTAGTATCCTTGGTTGAAAGAATACAATGACAAATTAACATTTTGGACATCTTATCAGTAGATTTGCTTCCTGGTGCAGGTTGCAAACACACTGTCATTCTTTCTCCCCATGCCTTCTTATCTTAGACAATTTTTCTGCTTGTATTTATGTAAATTGTCCACAATGGATCTATCCAAGGTGCTGAAAGTCATCTAATTTTATTAGTCTTTCCTGGGTTCACACAGCCAGGAAGTGTTAAGTATCTGAAGTGAGACTTGAATTCAGGCCCTCCTGACTTCAGGTCTGGTGCTCTATCCACTATACTAACTAGCCACTCCCTAGATTATAACTATTAATGTTTATCATGTTAGAATGTTAAAATCTTACTTGTGAAAGATTCTTACTGCCAGTAATTCATTTTTTTTATTTTTAAAGCTTTCAATATTTTTATCTATAAAATTAGATTAATTTCAGTGCTATCTAAGGGTTTAATGAGTTCTCAATCTTTCTTAATTCTTACAGACACAAACTCTAAAGATGTGCAAAACACAAAGCAACATGGAGATCTAGAATAATAGAAACATCTAGTTTAGCTAAGTTGTTCCTCAAAGGAGACAGAGGTGCTGGTAATGGTAATATAAGTGGTTATGTCTGTTGTAACTTTCATTGTTTTTAACTATGTGGATGTTGGAGGGGTGAGACCTCATAGTTTGGTATATTCAGGGATGATTATTCATAAACTGTGATGTTGCCCATGACATTCAAATATGGAGTAGACAGGATAAATGAATGAAAGTTGCTTGTTGTCCAAAGTATGACACGAATTAGATAACCCATTGAGTCTGTCCATGAGAAGAGGTACAAATATACCTCAAACAGGTATAGCTGAACACCAAGCTGGACTGATACTTAAATGAAAAAAGGCTGGGGAAATCGTGCAACATTTTCAATACCCCTAAACTTTTTATTACTACAAAAGCACATCTTTTTATACATTCTGAAACTGCTATTATTTGCTAAAGACTTGTGAGTTAAGGAACATTATGATCTCCAAAGAAGCAAAACGATATGTAGGTGGCTGAAAGGGGAATGGAAAATACATAACATTTCAAAGTAGGGTGTGACATAATTCAATGAAAACTTGTGATCTCAACCATAAAGACACAAATGGCTAGAATAAAAGATGGCTGTCTTACAGTGAGCTAAGAAAATAATGAATGGACAGCACAAATGCTGTATTGCTATACAAGAAAGACTAATAAAATTAGATGACTTTCAGCACCGTGGATAGATCCACTGTGGAGAATTTACATAAATACAAGCAGAAAAATTGTCTAAGATAAGAAGGCATGGGGGGAAGAAGGATGGTATGTTTGCAACCTGCACCAGGAAGCAAATCTACTGATAAGATGTCCAAAATGTTAACTTGTCATTGTATTCCTTCAACCCAAGCATACTAAAACTGTTTGAGGGTATTGAGGAGTGAGAAGAAATCTGGATCAATGATTTCATAAGTAAGGGGAGTTCTATTATAGATGAAATTATTCATGAAATAAGCTTAGAGAATTACCTTGGGCACTAAGAAATTATGTGCTTTTCCACTGTACATATACTTAGTTTATCAGAGGCCGGACTTAACCCTGACTTAAAGACTAGCTTTTTTTCCCCTAACTTTGACAGACTATACAAAATAGCACACATTTAAATATACTTAGTGTTTTTTTTTTTCAAATGCAACAAATTCTTAAAGAAAAAACTATGATCAGACTGCTAGATTTTGAAAACAGCTCTATAAGTTACTCATATACAATGATTAAAATTGGTTCTTCATTTCACCCTTAAACATTAATGAATGTCTTCATATAAGTTAATGACATTTAATAATTAACAAATTCAGACTTATTATAACTTCTCCTTGGGAAAAATATTGTCTTCACTTATTCCTGTCTCACCTAAGCATTCCCCAAAGTACAGCTTTTGAAAAAAAACATTAAGGTACCTTCCTGAATACAAATAATTTATTCACATCTTGTGCCATCTACCAATTTTACTGACATTGATATGTGGTATAGTCTCTGGCACTCAATATTAATATTAAAGCAATGTAAATCTAGGACAAAAGTCTGTTTTGCATTTACAAAGTACTTATCAATGCAAAATATTTTCCCATTGTCAAAATTAGCAATGCAGATATGCAAATATGATTCTCTAAGGATTTGCAAATTTGAGAGCACTGGAATTATAGTGTTGCTATGACTCCTGTAAAACTTTAGGAAATACTGACCTAGCAAAATGAAAAACTTTGAAGTAAGCAATCTATTGCTTTTAGGTTTGGCAGATGTGAAAAACAATCACATCAAACAAAGATCTTATTGAAACTATAACATTTAAAAAACAGAAAGTTTTATTATTGTTCTCTGCTTAATTCCAAAAATCCCTTCATTTAAAATAATCCCTTTGTATTTATATTTAGAAGGCATTATATGGTAGCACAATGACCCAGGTCAGGAGATTCTATAGCTGTTACTGCAAAGAAAAATGCTAAGCATGAACGAATGTTAGAGTAGACAAAAGAATACAAATAACCAAAAGACATCTCATTAAATAATAATAATTTGTCAATGACAAAACTTACAAGTGTGATTTATGCATGACTATTTTATAAATTTCTAACATAGTACATTATTTTGTGTTTTTTTTTTTTGACAAAACGAATTCACTTATAGAAATGTAATAGGGCAAAGGGGTTATATGTAAATCTTTCAGATTAAAGCAACATAAAGAATTCTTTATCAATTGTCTAAAGTAATACACATATGCTAATGTAAAAAAACATATGAAAATTGAGTCATAATGACTTGAATTAAGAACTGGTGATACTTCACCTTTTCTACATTATGTACTCCTTTGGCAGACTAATAAATGTTAGAGACCCTCTTTTAGAATATTGTTTTTACATGCATGAAATAAAATACAAAGAAATAGAAAGGAAACCAATTAAGTTGAAATAAAGATATATTTTTCACATTCAGAGTCACTGATGTCTATGAAATATGTTGGATATTGGTGGACCCAAAGTTTAGAAACTTTAATCTAGTAGTAGAAGAGAAAGAAGCAGGGAAAGAGAATAGAAGCAGCAAGTCTTGCCTTCAATAATGATAATAATGAGGTTTGAATCCCCTCCCACTTCAATAACAATAATGGCTAGCAATTATATAGCTTTAAGCTTAACAAAGAACTTTACAAACATTTTCTCATTTTATTTTAAGCTATTGTCTAAAACAAGATAACCTTGTGAAGTTATTATCATAAATATACTGCAGTCTAGTTTTGTTTTCAATTTGTTCCATTTGAGAGGCAATATATGTTCTCTCTGTCTTTCTCTTTGGCAGACAGAAGATCTTTTTTTTTTCCTATCACATCCTTTTGCTTGTTTTGTTTTTGTTTTGATTGAGGGTGTATATATGTGTGTGTGTGTGCACACAAGCACCTTTGAATAGCAGATTATTTGTAGTAATACTATGTGGCAAAATAAAATCAAGAAACTCTTTGGGAGAGTAGAGAAAAATTAAAGATAGATGATCACATATTATTTTCATAAACAGGCAAGGGAACAAATAATGCCCCCAACAGAGACAAACAAAACAGTAACACAACAGTCTTGATTATATTTGCTTTCATCAAAGTTTATCTCTACATAAATTGGAAGCCACTGAAGGAGGAGAAGTCAATCTGCTGTCTTCAAAATATGACCAAAGTCCCTTTCAGAAATCATGCCATTCATTTATATAGTTCTTACCATGCTTATCAAATTCACCCTTCCCTTTATTTTATAATAAATTCTTGTCTAAATAGCTTTCTAAAGAAAAAAAGAATGCATTATGTGGCATGAGATTATTTTGTTCTGTGAAAAAGGTCATCTTACTATCTTTCTCTAGGCAATATAACTACCAAGCAAAGTCAAGTAGTCCTCTTCTTTCTCAATTGTGAATAATACTTTCTGAATTAAATAACATAGCATACTGTCTTCAAACTGGCATGTTTTACAATTATTCCAGGACACTGAAATTAAAATAATTAGGATCAAAATAAGACACTATAGTGAAACATCTTCTTTCATAATTTTCTTTTGAGGCTTTCGGCAAAAAGCTTTATTTATTCCCTTGGAGGAGGGAAAGTAGACATGCCTAAAAAAAAACAAAAAAACAAAAAAAAACTTTCCTAACTTATAAAGTACAGGCTAGCTTCCTGGAGGGCCTCAGGTTCAGTCAGAATCAGGATAAATCAAAGTCGTTGGTTTTTAGGGGGAGAAGTAAAGGAGGTAGTCAAACTGCCCCATGGCTTGCCAAAGATGTATACTGGATCCTGGAGTCTGGAGTCTCCAGCCTCTCTCTTCCTTGTCCTGCCTCCAAATGATCCTGACTTTGCTCCCTCAGCCCTCCAATCCTTGCCTAGGATTACCTCACCATCAAGCATTCAGCAAGCCCCAATCATGAGGAGAGCCATTAGCTAAATATATGCTTATAGAGCCATTATCTCATATTGAATAGGTAATTAGCCTTAAGTGCTCTCTTATCTGATTCAAGTGCACCCTTTTTAGAGTTTCAGCCCTCTACACTAACTCCCAAGGTTTTTTTTTTTTTACTTCTCTGCAACATCTTCTGTCACTTTGTCACTTCACAACATTATGCATTTCTCTTGGAAATTCAAAAGCTTGTAATAACCTGCCTATTAAGCAAAATGATCTGTTATTTTATATGTCTGATTGATCTATATACTACAATTAGATAGGGACATTTGTGGTAGCCATGTTGTGAACCTTTAATTGTCACTATGACATTGGTAGTTTTTGTTCTAAAATTTTTCATGGAACAGATCTTTGTATTTTGGTAAATGTAGCATGATAACAAAAATTATTGTCTATCATTAGGGTTGTACTAAAGCTGTACTTAATAAATTTACAGAGGATAAATTTGAATCTTAATAATTTTGTTATGCTACAAAAAACAGTTACTTATCTACTAATGGAGTAAAATAGAAAATTTTCACAAAATATTAAATATAAAAGAACAGTAGAGAAGTGACTTTTCCTATGACTATATCTGAAACCATAACAAAAGATAAGAATAAAATAATAACTAGAGTTAACATTTACATAGGACTTAAGGTATACAAAGCACTTCACATCTATTGCTTTCTCATTTGACCCTTACTATAATCCTTTGAGGTACATGTATTAGTTTTATCATTCCCAGTTTACACATGAGAGAGAATAGTGTGGGACCAGGACATTTGAACAACTCTCAGTTCTGAAATGTACCATCTTGAAAACATAACTTTGCTCTCTGATCCTCAGTTTCCTTTTCTATATGAAAGTTAGTAATATTTTCCTTGGTTCAGAAGGCTATATGAGAATTAATGAAATAATGTACTTTTTTGCTGTTCATTTTTCAGTCATGTCTGATTACTAATGATCCCATTTGGGGTTTTCTTGGCAAAGATAATGATGATTTTTGCCATTTTCATCTTATCATTTTACAAGGTTAAGTGACTTACCTAGGTCACACAACTTCTAACTGTTTGAGGCCAAATTTGAACTCAGGTCTTCTTAACTTCAGGCTCAGGGCTTTATCCACTGCATCATCTATCTGCTCTCATTACGTATATATAAATAGTCTATGTCAACCTCAGAGTAAAAAAAAGGGTTAACTCTCAAAACCACAGTTGTTTTTGGAGACTATAACAGTACCTTCCTTCTCTCTTTAGGAATTTAAAGTTGTCCATCTGAATCTTTTCCCAAAATGTGTTCATCAAAACATGCAAGACACTGTACTGTATTCTGTAATAAAAAGATCAGTAAAATATGGTGCTCTTGCTCTCTACATAAGCTTTGAGTAAGGGAAATCATCTGTGTAAAAATAATGGATTAGAATGTGTTAACTGTATAACAGATGTAGTAAGGTCTATGAGATTCTATGAAACATTCAAGAAAAAGATATAACTTTTATATAATCATATGGGAAATTAAAGTGTATAATGCTATTCACAATCAACCTTCAAATATTCATTCCTATAGAAGCAAGATTAATACTTGTAAATTTAAGTTGTTTTTTCTGTCATTTCTCAAACTAGATTTTTCTACCTCAATCTTTCTCCCTACAAAAATCCCTTCTGTTTTATCTCTCTTGTTCCCTACCACCTTCACCCACTAATAAGGAAATCCTAGAATCACAAGATTGTTATTATTTGTCTTTCATTCTCAAAGAGGATGATGATGACTTCAGCAAGGTGATGCCATGCCATGTAAGTGAATTGTATTTAAGTGAGGGAGAGCTGTGCAAAGTCACCAGTCCAAAGCCCATCTACGTCCAGTGGCAAAATATAGATCAGAATGAATAGACATGGCCCTGGATACAGTGGGAGACCTTGGCCTTTTTAAACTAAGGTCTTTGACAGGTCTCAGTTTGACTGAAGCACTATCCAATCAGTTATTGAGAGTAGATAAGAACTGAGACAAAGAAAGGCCTCTTTTACTTAGTTAAAAAAAATTCAAATCTGGAAGGAGAAGACACTAATAGTTCCACTCCAAAAGAGAACAGGATATAAAATTTCAGAAGTAGCCTTAGAAATCATTTCCTGTCTCTCTTTTTTCTTCATTCCTGACCTCCTTTCAACTTCTTCAAATTCTTAGTTTTCAAAATCAAATCTAATTTCCTACATTACTTCCAATATCAACTCTTTTTTCTGATACCTCCATTCTCCATTCCCATACCTTGTTAGTTTTCTTTCCTCCTGGAATTACCTCCTATTCACTTTTCTGGAGACATGATGTAAAATGTAATTCCTTGATGATATGACTCTCCCTTTTACTTTTTGTTTTTTTCAGCATAAAGCACAATGATGTTGTATTCTGCTTCTTCTCCTTCTTCTCCTTCTCCTCCTTCTCCTCCTTCTCCTCCTCCTCCTCCTCCTCCTCCTCCTCCTCCTCCTCTTCTTCTTCTTCTTCTTCTTCTTCTTCTTCTTCTTCTTCTTCTTCCTGTCACTCATATGGGAAGAACTTAATAAATCCTCAATGAACTGAAATGAAAGTATGAATCATTTAGGCTGTGGAAGCCTGAATCATATGTATCAGTCTTGTTAACCTCAGATCATTCTGTGCACAGATCATTGAGAATTCACTCCAAATGAAAATGATCATTCATTTTCTAAGTAACGAATGGTAGTCAGTGTAACTTGATGGATGAAGTTCTCATCAGGAGTCTATACAACAGCTTTCATCCTGAGTTTCATTATATTTTCACTCTAAGATTTTGAGCATCTCACTATATTATTTTATTACAGTGTCCTAACTGAAAATTAGTCACATTATTTAATCATCCACAATACTCTTTGGAATCAGGGAATCTAAATGTATTTTCACCCATAGTGTAGATAATGTTCCTGAAAATGAAATATATGAACTCTTTACATGTACAGAATTAAAAATGCAAATGAAATTAAAATAAATAGATATAAGAAAACAACAATGTAATTATTACAAGATGTGTATATTCTTTTTTGGAAGGGGTGGATTTGAGTTATTATATTGGAACAAAAAAGAGAAAGATCATTTTGTTTTCAGATTCAGAGGGGAAAACAATTACTAAAGACTCTAAATATGGAAAAACTGAGCAATAATCAACAAATACACCTTACTTAGTTAAACAATAGTCTTATAAAGTTAGAAATCATTCATGGGATTGTGAACGGTTGTGAAACATCAATAGAAAAATATCAGTAACAACAACAAAAAAAGTGATCAACAATCTCCCACTTATGTTTATCTATAGGTGACAAAAAATAATTATATTTAACTTTTCAAGCAAAAATAAAATCCAAGTATATCCTCAAAACAACTCATAATATAATAAACAGGACAAAGATGAACATAATTAGAACAAAAACATTCTCCCCACAAAACCTGGAATATTCTTTTCCACAAATGTACACAGTGTCTAGTGGTAGTGAGACACATTTTGGAGACACATCTCTGGTAAAAGGATATCTATAAAATACTGATACCACAATAGAAGTCATATTTTTTTCTCTTAATGGAGTCCTAAATCTCTCTACTGGATTTTGAGGATCTATTACTTTCTCTATTCTATAACCAGTACTTCTTTACAACATAAAGGGTCATTTTAATTGAAATTTCCTTTCTCCAGGGATTGTTCCACATTATTGATTCTCCTAGAATACTCAATTTCAAAACTTGGGTGCCCTGCTATTGTAATGTCTCACTAAACTGTTGTTCTCATACATAGGCTTGGTTTTCTTTTCTGAATCTTTCATCAAGTAAGATCAAAAGATGCTTCTTGTATTGTGTTATTTGTCTTTATCCAATAGGAAGGGGGAGCTATAAATGTCCCTAAGTAAATGCTTATTTACACAGAAGTCTTATATTCATTGAAAATGGATTCAAACCCTTTAAAGTTATGGGGATGTATGTATTTCTGGTTTATATATTGAAACATAATCATGAATGTTTGTTGTTTGACTTCCTGATTTAATTGTTGCATTTAAGGGTTCTATAATTACATTAATTGTGGTTAGGATAAAAATCCTTACTTATACATGTAAGCATGACTTGAGATGTTTATCAATGCTTTAAAAGACTATGTAAATATTTCTAATGATCCTCCATGTTCTAAAGTTTTTTGTGAATTCACACAAAAATATATATTTGGTGAAAATCCAAATCCATGCTAATCCATACTCTGGGGAAGCTTTTTCTTCTTCCTGAACATGGTATTGATTTTTTTTTTCTAAAATGAAAGAAATTGATCTCTAAATCATTCTCCTAATGTTTAAGGAATTTTCATTATTTTTTCTGGGAGATTTCATTTTCATTCAGCACTGTATTCATATTAATCTTATAACACAAAATATTCACATAAAAATGAATTTTCAAAAATTCACATTTAATCAAGAGCCTAGAATGCTTTCTTGAAACTATTCAATATCATCTGAGTGGTTAATAAGCAGATATTAAATTAAACTGAATTTATCTTTCATTTTTACTTCTAGGTACATTCCCACATTATTAAGAGTGTAGGTTCAAATATGCAAAACCAAGGAAATTCTAAGACATTTAATTCAGTGAAATTTGACAAATATTAAGTTTTTAGCTAACTTAAAAGGCATAGCTAATGTTTTCATTGCTGATATTGATTGAAGGCAAGTAGAGAAAGGCGGATTTAAGAGGTAAACAGCTAGCTTAGAATATAAGCAATGGATCAGAAATTTGTATTTCTGAATCATGACATAAAACATATGCATAATAAGTACTTGGTCAAAGGTGGAGTCTGCCTCAAAGTAAGAAAGACCTGGATTAAAGTCTTAACTCTTTCACATATTGGCATGCAGGTTGATTCTTGATAAACTCTTCACGCAACTCACTAAAACTAAAAATTGAGCAAAGAAGTTGCTGATTTGACAAAGTAAAAAAAGTTTCTCACTGAGTGCTTCTTACACAGAAAAAAATCACATTTTCTTCCTTCCCCCTTAAATTCCCATCCCCAATTCAATCTTGACAAAGATATTAAAGTGATTGTTCATTTCCTTCTCCAGCTCATTTTACAGATGAAGAATTTGAGGAAAACAGGGTTAAGTGACATACTCAGAGTCATATTTGAACTCAGGAAAAGTCATCCTGATTCCAAACATTAGCACTCTATCCATCAAGCCAGATAGTTATCCAGAAATAGCAAAACTTATTTACTAATTGAATGATAAAGATCTGGTCAATAAAGCTACTCTCATTTTATTTTTTGCAGATTAAATTGGTATATATTAGGAATGCTTAAGACATAGTGTAATGCCAGAGAAACTAAGGCAAGATAGAGATTAGAGAGTTTTTAATATTTTATTCGAGAGGGAAATATTGTTCTGGAGGCATGCTGCCCCCAGGGCTGATGTCTCAAAGCATCTAGCAGCAAATGTGAGTTCTCAGTGACATATGTATGGCTCTAAGCTCGGGAAGATAGACAAAGGTGGGGGGCGGGGGGTGAAGTCCGAACAGTGGTGAGAGGGAATCTCCAGGCAGGGATTATCAATCTGGTTCTGATAGGTTGGTGGTAGAACCATAAATTTTTACAAATTTGGAGGACTTAAGAGGTGTCCAACTAGAGCCAGGAAGTCTGAAACTTAGAGATATAGAGGATACCAATTAGGTATCTGAGATAGGACATATGGAGTCTTATCTTTTAGAATGCCAGATCTCCATAGCCCTAATTATCTCAGTTCTAATGAGCAGAAAAGAGGGGTTGCAGCCAGGGGGGTTAAAGCAGAACAATTCAAGAAAACTGAGGCAGAACAACTGAGGAAACTGAGGCAGGACAATTCAGGGAAACTGAGGCAGGACAATAAAAAGAAATTGTGGCACAATAGTTTACCCAGATTTTATCAAAGTACCTAATAAAATCTTTTGTGCTAATTTTGTAGACAAAGTAGAGAGAGCCATAGACCAGATGAAAACAGAGTTACATAAATTTAGAACTGGTTGAATGGTCAGATCCAAAAGAAGATAGTAATGATTTGATTTCAAATAAAAGGGTAGTCTCTAATGAGACAACCCTAGTTTTCGGTGTTTGTTTAACATTTAATATATATGAGAGTTTGAATTGTTTAATTTTTTATCCCTTTCATTACTAAATGAAAGGGATAAAAAGTTAAACAATTACGATATGAAAATTAACTTAGAGGTGTTTTTGTAACTTTTGTATACTTAGATTTATAGCCTTAATTTTGTAGTCATGCTTTTAATTCATTTGTATGCATGAATATATTACATACTTGAGAATAAATTTAACAGATGACAATTTTATAGTAAGAACTATATAATATGCATATATGTGAATACATACAGAATATGCATATTTATAAACTCTAAAATGAATATCTATTCAATAAGTTATAGTTGCAGAAGCCTTGAAGCCTAAGATTATTCTATTAGCATCGACTATCTATCAGAAACCTTATAACTACGGCCCACTGAATTATGACAATTATGACAAAGATGTAACCTGAAAATCAGTCACTTTACTCAATCTATCAAATTAATTTCCCAAACATTCCAGGCTTATCTCAAAGACAACCCCACTACACATGTTTATGATGCTTCCCAAGTATGTAGGTCATTTGCCAAAAATCATAAATTGGGCATAAGGAAGTTGTCCTTTAAGACTAAAAAAAAGTTAAAAAGATAGAGGAAAGAAGACTATGTAGAAGTGGAATACAAAAGCATCAGAACCCCCTCAATCATCTATTTATTTAACTGTTTTTAAGTATCTCTTTTTTATTCTTCTGAAAGTCTTGTTATTTTAAAGTTGCCATCATAATTTTCATTCTGGTGCTTCTCTCACCACTTGTTATATGCACCTTAGACTTCAGATAATACCTCTTCACCCTTAACCTTGTATTTGACTGTATCATATAATAACACTAAAATAATATAAACTTTCTTATTTCACAATTGACCAAGTGCTACTTCACGTGAATCTTCATGACTGGTTCCTTCAATTTTGAGATTACTGGATCCCTGGACATAACTCTTATTTAGCTATTTTAAACAGAAAAATTGTCTTGACTGCTTCTAGGGAAGCTTTTAATATTGAAAAAGAAACTGAGTCTTATAAAAATAGTTTTGAGACCTCTAAGAGGTCAGAATAAGCTACCAATAAGTAATAAATCATAGGTAATCATAGGTAATAAATCCTAAAAACAACAAAAGGAAATTTTTAGAGCCATGTTCTGATCAAGAAAAGATAGAAAAATGAAAGGACCACTGTTCTAGTTAAAGGAGATAATAACAGATAGGATAGAGAAGATGGAACTATTCAGGTTGATGTTAATTTTGCTTTGTGTGCCAAGAAGAAAGATATTTGATTTCACTGGCATAAATTCATTAGTCCCAAAGGAACTCAGCCACAGAGTTCTGAAAGAACTGGAAAATCATGGAGAAGAGGAAAGACGCAAAAGGAAATGACAAAATTAACTGATTTGTGACGACATGGATTCCTGGTAAAATTATAGTTTTCCAAATAATTTTCCTATCATGGACTTCTTTTAGTCATCAATGAATCTAATGTAGTGTCTCAATGAATCTTGAGCTCCATTTGGAGCTTATTTTGGTAGATTGTATGAAATGTTGGTCTGAACCTATCAGAATAATGTTGAGTTGTTGTCATTTCATGTAAAAGAATAATGTAAATATCAATTAGAGACAAGAAGAAATAAGTGTATTTTTTTCACCATCCAAATTCACACAATGTGTGCAGTGTATTCATGGATCCCCTGGGGGGTCTGTGGACTTAAGATATGAACTTTTTTTTTTAAGAATTTAATGATAATTACTAAAACCAAGAATTATTTCAAGAACAGGCTGGACTAGGTTGTCCTAATTCTCTTTTTTTTATTTATGTTTAATTTCCATCACCTAGATTTCTCTAGGATGCCTTCTCCTTCCCCTCTCAATGAAATACCTATTAGAGCAATGTTTTGTAAAGTAAAAAAAAAAGTTAAAAGATGATAAAAATTCAGCAAAACCAATCAATATTTCACAAAAATCTGATATTGTATGCAATATTTTATACCCATGGACAGACTGCTTCTGAACAGGAATGAGAGAAGAATTTTCTGATGACCCTTCTTTGGAGTAAAAGTTATTCTTTATAATTTCATAATATTCATTTTTAAATGTCTTGTACTTATTTTTCATTCCATTTACATTGCTATAGTAATTGGGTATATTGCTTTTTTTGAATTTGCTTACTTCACTTTGTATCAGTTTATATAAGCCTTTTTCTGTTTCTCTGGTACTCATCTGTTTATCATTTGTTATAGCAAAGCAATATTTCATCCTATCCATTAATCAAAATTTGTTTATCCATTTTCCAACATATAAATATCTTCTTTGTTTCCAGCTCTTTGTTATAAAAAGTGAACATGGAATGCACATGAAGTTTTTCCAATTATCAATGACCTCTTTGAGGTGTATGTCAACCAAAGGAATCTCTGTTAAAGAATATAGACATTTTATTAATTTTATTGCCCAATTGCTTTCCAGAAATGTTTAAGCAGCTTGCAATGTCTCCAATAATAATTAGTGTGACTGTGGCACAGTGCATATAATCACTTGAAGCAATGTTTATCCTTTTTTATACTCAAAGATATGCAAATTAAAAGAATCTTGGCATATAAACTTATATCCATACCACTGAAAAACTAATAAAAGGCAATAGAAATTAAAAATTTGCTGAATGAATAAACTTTATCCCTGCCCAGAATAAATTAATGAAGAGTTTGATTTATGAGGAAGTATATAATGTAATATCTCAGAGGTTGTTCCTTCTTCCTATGCCATATGCCATTTATAAGAGTGACATAGATTAAAATATGAATGGCATACAAATTTATTTGCAGGTGATATAAAACTAAGAAGGAGAGCTAACATAGTGGAGGATAATTGCAAGATTCAAAAATATTTCAGTATGCTAGGACAATGAAATGAACTTAAATGAAATTTGCTAGGCATAGATATAAAGTTTAACTTTCAGATTTTAAGAAGTTAATTTTGGCTACAGGAGATGAAAGTGTATTGACAGTTCATGTGTTATAAATGTTTTTAGTTAGTTTTCTTGTTTTTATTTTTTAATGGACTTTAAGCTTCAAAGTCTCTATTAGTCAAATATATGACATAAAAATGAAAATAGCTAATATGAATGTAGATGACTTAAGAGAATGCAGTTCAGAATAAGGAAAGTGAAAGTCCTGCTCTACTTTGCCCTTACCAGGCTGTAGATGGTTAATTATGGTCAGTTTTAAGTATTACATTATATAGGCTAATACATCTAGAAGATATTAAGGGAACTTGAAGCTATTACATAAATTGATAGATATAGATGAAAGATTAAAAAGATGTACGAAAAACATAATAGATATTCTACAAGTATTTGAAAGTTTCTCATGCAGAAGAGGCATAAGATTTGTTCTGACTGGCTATATATGGTAGAATTAGGGATAATAAATAGAAAATGCAGAAAAGCAAATTTAGACTCAACATAAGGAAATATATACTAACAATTGCAATGACATCCAAGTGAAATAGGCTTACTTTGGGTGTAATGAATTCCACTTCGCTTGCATCCTTTAAGACTGTATGATCACTTAATCATGGAGGCCATAAAAAAGGACTCCTATTTAGGTCTGTGTCAGAACAAAAGACTTTGTAATCCTTTCCAACTCTAATGTTCCATGATTATGTAAATGTTCCTTTTAATAGGAAAAAATGAAAAAGTTATAAATGCAGTCTTTATTTTGTTTATAACAAAACTACTAGGGAGGCATATACTAAATATCATTTTCTTTTACATTTCGAAACTTCCAATGACAATTCTCCATCATGCTTTGGAAATTGCTACAAACTGCCAATTTGTTTCAATGACAGCATCAGTCAAAAGAGACAAAGAACTCCAAATTGCATAGAGAATATAGACAATACAGCAAGCTTTCATAACATAATACTTAGACTATTTAGTCTAAGTTTAGACAATCTTTGAGATAATAATCACTTACTAATGACTACTTATCACATTGAATATTCATTTTAAAAAAAACAGTGTTTAATGGAGCATTCTACTTAGAGGAGATTTAGTTTTTGCAAATATTTCTTATTTTCCTTAATTGTAAGCCAGCTTAAGACAAAAGACACTGGGTGGCAAGACTGGTAATTAAAACAGAATGAGAAGATAGAAGTGATAATTAGAAGCTACTACTTTAAGCTTTCAGTAGCTAATCAATATAAATTTAAGTGCAACATTACTCTGCTGATGTAATGGACATGAGAGCATTTATTAACCAGAATCCTAGCTCTATTCCCCATATTCGATTTGGTATTGACAAACTGAATTATTCATTAAGACATTGTTTTTCTTTGTATTCCTTTGTAAGTTTGTTGCTGGGAGATTCCACATCAGTTAGAAAGGCCTTGGAGAAATGCTCTAAAGACTGCCTGTGAAATCCCTAGGGAGCTGTCACCTACCTATACTTTCATTTCATTCATATCAAAGCTCACTCATTTCCAGTATAGATTATTTATGTTTCTTATTTTCACCAGCATATGATATATTTTTAAATATGGGATAAATATAGTAATTTTTCTACATTCATCATTAAAAACAAAGGGTATTTGAAAACCTATAAAAATTTCCCAAAGTACCAATTCCATCTACCTTAATATTTCAACACATTTTTGCAACTTGGAAATTTATTCACTTTAATTTAAAATAAGAATATTGTTATTGTTTTGCAAAAACTTTAGAGATTCTATTTTATGATGTAATTATTAGATTATAGAGATGCTATTACTTGGTCTGTGCACATCAAATGCTATAGTGATTCCATTGAAATTCAAATAAGTTATTTCTGAGTGTAATCTTTACATTAATAAATTTAGTTGAGACAAATATGCCCCATGATAGGTCTTATTCTACAGAAAGTCTCTCTCTCTTTTTCTCTCTCTCTTTCTCTATCTCTCTCTTTGTATGTATGTAAATATGTATATTTACATAGACATGAGTGAATGCCCATATAAAACTTGCATGTTAATACTTTTCAGCAAACATTTAAGCATCTAATAGCACATACAAGTATTTTCTACCAAAATTGAATTCGAATACTTCTTTTTGATCATAGTCATGATCCTGGGTTCTAAAATATGATGCAAATGAAGTGCAAGCTTTCATAAATCTACTAAGTTGGAAAGACTCGGTTTATGGACTTAGCCATAAGTCAAGTTAACAAGTATTTATTATATATTATGATCTCAAAACTAAACAGACAGGTAAATTCAGAAAGGTTGATCATCAAAAAATTGGTCATCAAGAGACTTTTTGGCCATAATGTAGAAAGTTAAGTTTTATGGGAGTTATAATCTACACTAATGGAAGCAGTATTGATGAAATTATGAATCACAAAAATAAAATCAGGGAAAAAAATAAAGCAAAGATACATAATAAAAAGAGATTCTAGGGAAAATATGAGTTTTTGACTGTTTGTGGAACTGACACATACTTCCTTTTCATTTAAATAGTCCTGTAAATCATTCATGCTCTTTTCAAGGACCTCTATTGTCAGACAAAATTAAATTGGATATCCTTCATGCAACTATTTCCTATAATAGATCATTTATAGGAGGAAATATACCAGGACTAATGTAGTTCCTGAAGGAAACAGTCATTTTTTAAAAAAGTTAACTGCATAACTTAAGCTTTTGGTATTAAAACAATGATAAATGCTACACATATACTTTATAAATTCTTTCTACTGGAGATATTCCAGATAACTCTCTTCCAGAGAGAATTATCACACTGCTAATTATCAAGGCAAAAATCTTTTAAATCATAAATCGACTGAGATCAGTTCTCTGTCACTGCTTCCAAACAAGGTGTTTCCTATTATTTTACTCTATTTTTTTTTTTGATCCTTTCCACTAGACAACAGGAAACACCAAAAAGATAAGAACACTTGTGAACATTTAGTAAAGCACTATCTTGGTCTTTCTTTAAAAGTTGGACCTCACAATTTTCAATCAAAATTTTCAATTTTCAATAAAAAAAAATGGATTCCCAGTCCACAATGCCTCATGGCACCTTTGGGAAAAGTTTAGGCATGCTGATACATTAGATATACTGAAAGGAGGATATTGGTGGGGGAGGGAGGAAGCAAACTAACAGACTTAAACTAGGTATTTGTGGTAGCAGAGAACCATGCCATCCCAAAGAATCTTCATTGGTTTCCAGAATTCCTAGGAAGAATAAAAGAAATTAGAAAACTATGAAAGGCTTCTGCCTTGTTATGAGGAAATTCAGATCATCATTACAAAATCAGAAAAAAGGAGCTCCACTTCCTCCATAACTCACCAGTGTCAGAGACAAAGAGAAAGTACACATGTAGACAACTGCCATCACTGCTGTGTTGACACCACAAATAGAGTTCAGTTCCTTCATCACCTAGAGGAGAGGGAATGTTTTCTGATCCATGCTAAACTTCATCTCTGACCTAGCTATATGATTAGGAACTCAACTGTTAAGGTAAAATGAACATTGACTCTAGGCAACAAAATCACCTTAGACATTTACTACCTGTGGGGCCATAAGGGAGTTATTTAACCTCACTGGGTCTCAGTGTCTTAATCTTTAAATTCAGGGAAAGTTGATATAAATGGTCTCTATAGTATCTTCCAACTCTGGATCTCCTATATGAGTGCTGAATTTGACATCAGAACACTTAGTTTCAATCCCACTTGTGTGAGATTTTGAAAGAGTCACAATCTCACTGGGTCATAATTTCTCATCCATTAAGTGATGAAGTAAGGTACAGAAATGAGATAACCTCTAATATACCTTCTATCTATAAATCTGTGACTCCAAGAAAAATAGTAGTTGTTCATCAAGAAGTCATCTGTTTCTATCATGTAGATATTCCCAATTCTATTATCATCTATTTTTCTTGGATGCTCCATACCATTCAGTCTGTACACATAAAAGACATTCATCCAAAAAGATCACGTGTCCAAAAAGAATTCAGGAGGCAAATATATGCAAATGGTTAAACTCTTACTAAGGTAATCAGGAAACTTTATAATTAATGATTTAATATGCAACTAGTTAATAATGCTTGTGGTTTGCAAAGAAAGATTCAAGCAATGAATATTTCAGATAAAAGCTTAATCATTATTACGGTTCAAAACATAAATTACATATATTCCTTTCAAGTGATTTCCAAATAATACACCATAAGGGAGAGAAGACATGATTTCCTGATTTTGTGTGAAAGAACACAATTGGCAAGACAGCCAATTAAATTACCTTTTCTAAAATGGAGTACAGAAATGGAGAGAAACAAGAGAGGATGATTGTCTTTGGGTAATTCCATAGTACTTTTATTGTCCTCAAACTTCTCCCTAAAACAAAGGTCCATCTAGTTAGCACCACTATTCTTTCAGTGATATGTTATTGCAACAGTCTCCAAAGAATAAAGTTGAGAATGACCCAAAAGACATTGGAGAGGCCCATAGTATAAGTGAAAAAGTCACAAAAGATTAAGGAATTATTACACAATAGTATAAAATATGTCATTGTATAAAATGAACAAAAAGCCAAAGAGAATACACATTTATTTAGTACTTAGTATGTGCCAGTCACTGTACTTAGTGCTTTACAAATATCTCATTTGATTTTCACAACAATACTGTGAAACCAAGGTCAAGTCAAGTCAATAATAATTTATAAAATACTATGTGCTAAGTACATTCTATGCCTAGGGAATTCCATAAACAGACAAAAACAGTATCTGCCTACAAGGGACTTGCATTCTAATAGAGAAGACTGCATATAAATCAATATGTAGATATAAAACCTATTCAGAGTAAATTTAAGATAATCTCAGAGTAGTTCTAATAAGGATGTGAGTGGTAGAAGCACTAAGAAAGGATTTTTATAGAGGTGGAATTTGAATTGTCTTGAAAGCCAGGGAGCTAGGGAACAGATTAGGTGAATGAGGATTGCAGGTAGAGGAAACAGCCAATTTAAATTCAAAAATTACAATGGAAGATTCTACTATCCTTACAATCTCCCAGTTCCATTTCCTAGGTGTCATTCTTTTTTTAAAAAATTGTAGTAAGTTTATTTTTTACTTTTTTATTAATTAAACTTTTTATTTATAAAACATACGCACGTATAATTTTACAATACTGACCTTTGCAAAAGCCTCTATTCAAAATTTTCCCCTCCTTTCCCCCACCCCATCCCCTAAATGGCAGATATTTCAATACATGTTAAATATGTTAAAATATATGTTAAATACAGTATATGTATGCATATTTATACAATTATCTTGCTGTACAAAAAAAATTACATCAAGAAGGATGAAAAAAACCTGAGAAAGAAAACAAAATGCAAGCAAAAACAACAGAAAGAGTGAGGATGCTATGTTGTGGTCCACATTCAGTTCCCACAGTCCTCTCTCTGGATGTAGATGGCTCTCTTCATCACTGAACAATTGGAACTGGTTTGAATCATCTCACTGAAGAGACCCACATCCATCAGAATTGATCATCATATAGTCTTGTTGTTGCCATGTACAATGATCTCCTGGTTCTGCTCATTTCACTTAGCATCAGTTCATGTAAGTCTCTCCAAGTCTCTCTGAAATCATCCTGTTGGTCGTTTCTTACAGAACAATAATATTCCATAACAATGATATACCATAATTTATTCAGTCATTCTCCAATTGATGGGCATCCATTCAGTTTCCAATTTCTTGCCATTACCAAAAGGGCTGCCACAAACATTTTTGCACATGTGGGTTCCTTTCCCTCCTTTAAGATCTCTTTGGGACATAAGCCCAATAGAAACACTACTGGATCAAAGGGTATGCACAATTTGATTACTTTTTAGGAATAATTCCAAATTGCTCTCCAGAATGGTTGGATCTGTTCACCATTTCACCAAGAAAGTATCAATGTCCCAGTTTTCCCATATCCCCTCCACCATTCATCATTATCTGTTCCTGTCATCTTAGCCAATCTGACAGGTGTGTAGTGGTATCTCAGAGTAGTCTCAATTTGCATTTCTCTGATCAATAGGGATTTGGAGCATCTTTTCATATGATTAGAAATAGTTTCAATTTCTTTATCTGAAAATTGGCTGTTCATATCCTTTGACCATTTATCATTTGGAGAATGGCTTGATTTTTTTATAAATTTGAGTCAATTCTCTATATAGTTTAGAAATGAGGCTTTATTAGAACCTTTGAATATAAAAATGGTTTCCCAATTTATTGTTTCCCTTCTAATCATGTCTGCATTAGTTTTGTTTGTACAAAACCTTTTTAACTTAATATAATCAAAGTTATCTATTTTGTGATTAATAATGATATATAATTCTTCTTTGGTCACCAATTTTTTCCTCCTCCACAGGTCTGAGAGGTAGACTATCCTATGTTCTTCTAATTTGTTTATAATATCATTCTTTATGTCTAGATCATAAACCCATTTTGACCTTATCTTGATATACAGCAGTGGTTCTCAAAGTCTAGAGAATCCTGGGGATCTCTGAAACCCTTTTAGAGGGTCTACAAATTCAAAAATAGTTTTTATTTCCAATATGGTAAATGTCTATAAATACAATCCAGATAAACAAAAACTCTTTGGAGAGATTCTCAATAATTTTTAATAGGATAAAGACACTAAAAACAAAAGTTGAGAACCACTGGTATACAGTGTTATGTATGGGCCAATTCTTAGTTTTTGCTATACTCGTTTCCAATTTTTCCAGCAGTTTTTTTTGTCAAATAGTGAATTCTTATCCCAAAAGCTGGGTCTTTGGGTTTGTCAAACACTAGATTGCTATAGTTATTGACTATTTTGTCATGTGAAACTAACCTATTCCACTGATTCACTACTCTATTTCTTAGCCAGTACCAAATGGCTTTGATGACTGTTGCTTTATAATATAGTTTTAGATCTGGTACAGCTAGACCATCTAGATGTCATTCTTGACTCCTTGCTGTCTTTTATCCCTCCATATGTAATGTTACCAAGGCTTTTCAATTTAATCTTTGCAACATCTCTTGTATTCATTCCCTTTTCTCCTCTGATACCACCATCTTACTACAGGCCCTCATCTCCTTACTTCTCAACTACTGCAATCAACTGTTGTTTCATTTGTTTACCACACATCTCTCTCCACTCAAGTCCATTGCTTATTTAGAAATAATGTTTCTTTTCTCACACATGTCACCTCTCCCCCAAACACACACACACACACACACACACACACACACACACACCCCACCACCACCACCACCACCACCACCACCAGCACCAGCACCAGCACCACCACCACCACCACCTCTGAAGCCTTGGTTACCAATATGAAGCAAATAAAGATGCAAGGAAGGAGACAGATAGGAAGAACTAGGAGAAAGGAGTGTCATGAAAACCTACATAAGGAGAGAGTATGAAATAAAAGACATTTGATCAACAGAATCAAAGTGTTCAAAAAGATGAGGAAAGAAAAATATCACTGGATATGGACATTAAAAAATCACTATAACTTTGGAGAGAGAAGTTTCAGTTGAATGAATGGTAAAGAAACTGAACTGCTGTGTAATACCAGAGAAACTGAGGCACACAGAGATTGGTTTTTAATCTTTAATGTGGAAAGTTTAGGCTAGCTAACCAAATGTGACTCTTGTCCAAAGCATTTGGCCCAGATAAACAGAGGCAGGGAATTTATATAGGGTTTTAGCTAACTAGGGTTTGCACACAGAAAAATAAACTGAGTGTATAATCTTATAGGGGAAACAAAGGCAGATGAGGGGGCCAGGACACAGACAAGCCATAATTCCAGGAAAGGATCATAACTTAATACTAACAAGATGGTTATCAAAATAAGAAGGTTGAAAGCAGGAGACAGTTAGGTGAGGGACAATATTCAAACAAAGAAGAAATTATCCTAGCAAGGATTGAGATAATGTATCTGGAGTTTATAATACAATGGTATGTAAAAGTGATCAGAATTCCAAGGTTTTTATTTTTATTTTTACTCTTTTTTAAACTCAATTGCCCCAATCCTAATGACAAGGAAAGGGATATTGCTATGACCCCAACATATCCAGTGCCCAATAGCTGAATAGTTAGAATAGAGTGAAAGGAAAAGAAGTAGAGGTTTGAATTTTAGATGGATTTCTCAAGGATTTTAATAATGAAAGAAAAGAGAGATAGAGAATGAAACCAATTGGGGATTGATTGATGAAAGACAGATTTTAATTTTATTTTTGAGAATGGGGATATGTGTACATATTTGTAGACAACAAAGAAGAATTCAATAGATTAGTAGGGACTGAAGATTCATGAGAGTAAGGATTACATAAGAAGTAATCTACTGTAGAAAATGGAATAGGTTAGGACCAAAGTCTCATAGAGAAATCATTGTCTTGACAAGAAGGGCTACCTTTTTATGTAAGATTGGGAAGAAGGAAAAGATAATTACTTATTTCTTTGATTCTTAGTTTCCTCATATGTAAAATGAGCGTAATAATACTTGTCCTTATCTCACACAGTAGTTGTGAATAAATAACTCAATGAACTGAAGGTACAATGTGAGCTAAATTGCCATTTTGAAATTTCTGGTATTATTCTCCCCCTGTTGAATGAAGGCTTTTGAGTTTTTGTCTCTCAGATTGTTACAGCACTAACAAATTCAATTTCCTAGTAGTATTACCCACTTGGATTCACTAATTGTTCACTTCTAAATAATACTTATTTGTCATGGTAAAGACAAAAATAAATTAAGGCTATTTAGCAATTTGGTTAAACTGTTAGACATATTTATTTATGCATTCATATTTTCATATTATTTGACATAAATTTTCTTTTTAGTCTCAAAATATTTGAACTCTACCTCTAGCTTTAATTATATTCACATTCAATTTTCAATTGTGCAAAAGACCAATATCAACATATGGGACACAAATTTGACTTTTGTGGACTGTTTTCCAAGACTAAGTAATGAGACCATATTAAGGGTAGTATTGCATAGAGAATTGACTCTAATTTATAAGAAATCAAGCCATTCTCCAATTGATAAATGGTCAAAGGATATGAACAGACAATTCTCAGACAAAGAAATTGAAACTATTTCTAGCCATATGAAAAGATCCTCCAAGTCATTATTAATCAGAGAAATGCAAATTAAGACAACTCTGAGATACCACTACACACCTGTCAGATTTGCTAGAATGACAGAGAAAGATAATGCGGAATGTTGGAGGGGATATAGGAAAACAGGGACACTACTAATACATTGGTGGTGGAATTGTGAATATATGCAGCCATTCTGTAGAGCAATTTGGAACTATGCTCAAAAAGTTATCGAACTGTGCATACTCTTTGATCCAGCAGTGTTTCTACTGGGCTTATATCCCTAAGGATAGTATTGGAAACTGAAAAATGGAATTTCTGGTAGCTAAATTAAATAATCTTTTTCTAGGAGAGTCATAATGATCCAGTATGGCATACCTTATAAACGTTACTCTTAAAAGAAAGTATTATCATGACAGAGGCAAATTCTAAACATATGTAACCAAGTGAATCTCTCTATGCATATATGTAATATTAACTATATTCTTCAGAGGAAAAAAATGAAATAGGCATTCCATCACAAAGAAATTAACTAAATGTATATTGCCTTTGTGCATGGCATTAAAAAGACTTTCAGAGATGGCCCTCAGTTATCATTTTTTGTTAGAATTAAGAGAATCCTGGAAATAAGCACTTACTCATTCACACAGAACCAGAAGCATAATTTGACATGAGAGTAGAAAAGACTTATGGCTTCATTTATTTTTAGAATAATTTATCATAATATTTCTAGCACTTATAAGGGAAATTTAAAATATTTGGAATTATTTTTTTGGAATTGTATATTTATTAACCGTTCCTCCTTTTCTTAGTTTTCACAAGTCAAAATCAGAGTTTATGGAAAAATCAAACTATACTGCACTAGTACCTTTTGTTTCATTTTTTAGATACCATTTGTGGTGTCCTTCATATATATAATATTGAAGGGTGCTTTTTTTTTCAATTTGCCTTATTGATAACACTAAAATATCCTCACTTTCTCAATGATCCCCATAACAAAAAATTATAGACCTATTGAGAGTCTGTAGTCATGAAAGAGATATTCACTGTGTAAGCTTAACTAGATTACAAAAGTTTCAAACCTGAAAATTCCAAAAATATATTACTCATGCTAAAATCAGATGGGAAAATAAGACATGCTTTTGGGACTCATACACTGAAGGTTTTCCCTGAGATAAAGTCTCTGAAATTTTTGTCCTTCTAGCAAAAAGCAACACATGATTTTGATGTCACACAATGTGATAGTGCTATTTCTAGTCTTAAGGAATGTGGAATCAACTGAAATAATATTTAGAATGCTGCTCATTGATAATATTTATTTTTGTTCTCCAAGTCTGGTTGATTTTTAAGACCAATAAAAAACACATCTGCACAGGCTATTAAGATGAAGATCTGTGACTTATCTCACCCAATGTGTTGTTCTTGAGGAAACCAATAGCACTGAATATGAAATCAATTTTCCACACCTTTAGATCATATAATTTATTTCTAGAGATGTTGCCAAGGATGGGTGTAACATTTTCATTTCATTCTAATCTGCAACTTTTAAAGATGACAACCACACATGAATTATAATGGAACAAAATGGAAAGACTATTACCAAAAAGTGTGGCTCCCCCATTCATCTTTACGAACAGATGCAACACTTTGACAGCTAATCACCTTGGGATTTTTCATCTATATCCACCCTGTTCTGGGATGACCTATTAATTTTAATGGCTTTCTGGCCTCCCATTGAATGCTTCAATGAATATAATGAACAACAAGACACTTTTCTTTTTATAATCAAGAGGCTTGGTAAGCAAAACAACTTTTTAAATTTAATATATACAAAAGTGTTAGAAAATGATTCAAATATCTCCATTTTATTATTAAAATTCCATCAAACTTCTAACATATAGCTTCCAGAGAAGCTTTGAATATAACCTTAAAATACCGCAAATCATAGACTTTTAAAATAAATATATCATTATTACCAAATATATTTTGTCACTTTAAAATATCCATTTCTTTTTATAATCTGCATTTATTTAATTTTCTTAGTTGAGAATTATACTGAAGTTAATCAAAAAGTTTAAGACCTCTGAATCACTGAATAAAAATTACACCAAATCATTTTGGATATTTTCAAATACAATGTGAAAGTATAGAGGAGAGATTAAAAGGAGATAGAGAAAGAAAGATAAAGAAAAAGGAACAGAGACATACAAAGACCAAGACTGAGAGAGATT
Source organism: Sarcophilus harrisii (assembly GCF_902635505.1). Lineage (NCBI taxonomy): Eukaryota > Metazoa > Chordata > Mammalia > Dasyuromorphia > Dasyuridae > Sarcophilus > Sarcophilus harrisii. The sequence continues at coordinate 459,246,135 of NC_045426.1, forward strand.
GATAGACACAGAGTCAGAAAAAATAGAAAATACAAATAGGTAGCAGCAGGGAGTCAAAGAATCACACAGAGATGGAGACAGAAAAAAGAGCAATAGAAAGAGAAATTCTTTACAAAGCTTACCAGTTTAAAGAAAAACCTAAACCTTGGCTGTCTCTGAAGAGCAATTGACATTAACAAGTGACAATTGAACTAAATGTCATGTAGTATTTATCTACAGAACCTAAGGAATGGAAGGGACTTCAGTGATGGGGTATTTGGCTATAGTTCCTCATTTGTTGTTGTTGTTGTTGAGTTTTTTAATCAAATCCAACTCTTCATGATCCATTTTTAAGAAATTTTGTTTTAGGATTTTTCTTTTTTGCAAAGATACTGGAGTAGTTTGCCATTTCCTTCTCCAGCTCAATTTGACAATTAAAGAAACTGAGGCAAATAGAATTAAGTGCCTTGTGCAGGCTCACATAGTTAATAAATATTGGGAGACAAATTTGAGTTCAGGAAGATAAGTCTTCCTGACTCCAGGCCCAGCATTCTATCTTCTGTCCTATCTAGCTACTCCTTGGCCCCACATTTATTTAAACAAGAATTTTTTACATCATAACCAATAAATAAATATTCAGTCTTTGTCTGAAAACCTCTGGTGAGGAGGAACCCATTTTTTGCAAACCAACTCATTGCATTGCACTGATTGTTAAGAACTCCCCCAGGTTCAGCCCTAACTTCAAGTTTAAAATTTTCCTCTTTGCAATTTTGACTCATTGATCCTAATTCTGTCCTCTTGAGCCAAGCAAAAACAGATTTAATACAATTTTCATATTCCAGTCCTTCAGTTATTTTATGATAGATAACATGTCCCTGTAAGTCTTCTCTTTACCATAGTAAACATCTCTCATTCCTTCAAACAATCCTTTGATCCAAGATGACCAGGGCTGATCAGTTGCTAGATCTTTCTATTGATTACTCATTTATGGTTATCATAGTTACTGCTATTTTTATTACCATGATTATTTTTAGCATGATTACTATAAGTGTTGCTTTCTTATGAATAATTTCTTTATTGCAATCTTTTAAGTTACACTTTATCAATATGTTTCAAAAACTGATTTTGTAAAATATACATTTGAAGAGTAACATGATCTCAAGGGAAAGAATATGATCTGTGAAATAGGATATGAGTTTAGGTCTTGACAGTATAACTCACCTTGGTAAATCTGGGAAAGTAATAACATTTCTGGACCTCAATGTTCTAACTTTTTTGAAATATGGAGGATGTCTTTCAATACTATATTATTGGTTCCATTACCCCAGTATTTAATTGAAATCTCACTTTGGATAGCAGAAATTCATACTGTATTTTTTTGTTGTTGTTGAGGTAATTGGGGTTAAGTGACTTGTCCAGGGTCACACAGCTAGGAAGTGTTAAGTGTCTAAGAACAGATTTGAACTCGGGTCCTCCTGACTTAAGGGCTGGTGCTCTATCCATTGTGCCACCTAACTGCCCTCCATAATGTATTTTTAAAAAATCATTCTAGGGGCAATTAGATGGCACAGTGGATAGAGTACTGGCCCTGGAATCAGGAAAATCTGAGTTCAAATCCAGCCTCAGATAGTTAACAGTTACTAGCCAGGTGACCCTACTCAAGTCACTTAATCTCAAAAAGAAAAGAAAAGAAAAAAGATGATTATACTAATTAACAAACACTTACTAAGCACTAAGGGGTGTAGTGGATAAAGCATCAGACCTAGAGTGAGGAAAACTTGAATTCAAATTCAACGGAACTGTGTGAACCTGAGCAAGTTACTTAATCTAGTTTGTCTGAATTTATTCATATGTAAAATGAACTTGAGAAGGAAAGGGAAAAACACTCCAGTATCTTTACCAAAAAACTCCAAATGGTGTAATAGAGTTGGATACAAATAAACAACAATTTACTACATAAAAGGCAACACTTTAAAGCATTGAGGATGCAAAGATAAAGGTAAATTATCTCTGTCCTCAAACAGCTTACATTATATCAGGAGAAAAAAAAGTTTCATTTGAAATAAATAAGGGTTTTATGAAGAACTTCATTGTAAGTATAACTGAAAAAGGACATTCAGCAAACAGTCTATCTCTACATTATAACTGAAATTCTCTTCTTAGTTACTTTGCCCCACGCTATTATCTTGGCTTTGACCCAAGTCACCCTATTTGACCTTGTTGAAGTGCTATTCTTTGTCTTCAATTTTCTTTTCTCTGCCCAGCCTACAAATTTAGACACAATATAGTTCTTGAAAGAATCAATTCATTTCTTGAAAGGTCTATAACAAAGGAAAAATGTTACTCTCATTTTCATCTCAATAGCATGGAAAGTCTACCACAATTTTATTTGGAAAGATGGGTCCAAATAGTACACATTTGTGAGATCTTCTAAAAGAACTATGTAATAAAATTTTAAAAGACATGGATTCCTGGCATCTCAATAGGCACTAGGAAAATTATAAGTTATGAGGTACTATCTAGAAGTATAGTGGAAAGAGTACTGAATCTAGGGGTTCCATCAGCATCTGAACACTCACTCTAAGGAGAATACCACATAATGTCATGACATTAAGTTGACTTTCCAGAAGTGGTAAATCAATATTTCTCCCTGGCTACCTCTCATAAACCAGAGTTGCCAGTTGTACAGCAGGATTCCAGGCAGATGTCTATTACCTCTTGGGATCACTTGACCCTAAAGGCACCAGAACAGTAATAAAACAGCTCTTATTCCACCACAGTGACTAGCCTTTAAAATCAAAGAAATAAGAAAAGGGAAACATTCACTGCCTAAGATAAAGCATTACTGCTGAGATATACAAATGATACCCAAGGGGCTTGGAAAGTTAATTGCATTCTACTAAACAACTAAATTGTATCCTGAGAGTTACTCTTTCTATTAGGTAGACAGAATAATAACAACTGGAATTTATATAGATCTCTAAAGACTGAAAAGTACTTTACATATATTATTTCATTTGAACCTCTCAAACAAATTATATACAAATATAATCATCCCACTTTTACAATTGAGTAAACTGAGACATATTAAATAAGTTATCAATGATCACTCAGCTAGTAGGTTCCAAAGAAAGAACTTGACCCAAGTCTAATATTATATACATGATGTCATAATGCAATGCTCACTTCATAATGGCTCTGTGTTATATAGCTGTATGTATTAATTTCATAGAATTCTGAAGTTGGAAAGAATCTTAAAGACTATCTGATCCAATATCACATTCAAATACAAAATCTATATAACATCTGTATACCAGTCATATAACCCTGACTGTTTAGCCTTTGCTCAAATACTTTGAGTGATGATGTTTTAATTATTTAACAAAATAACCCATTCCATTTTTTGTACTGCTAATTTTCAAGAAGTTGTTTATCTTGAGTCAAAATAGATCTTTATATAATTTCTACTTATTGTTCCAATTCTCAAGAGACACCGAATGTCTGTCTAATTTTTCTTAGACACTACACAGGACTTCACTTAGCATAATATAGAAGAAAATACACTGACCTGACAATAAGGAAACCCAAATCCTAATATCCTATGTACCACAAACTAGTTTTTTTTGTTATTATTGTTTTTGTACTTTTGAACAAATCATTTAAATTCTCTGCACTTCAGCCACCTTATCTATAAAGTGATGATAATTGGATTGAATCTCTAAAGTCCTTAAAAAGGTTCGTGCTATTGTTTCAACTGATACTTTTACTTCTTTGAAATAGAGAGTAGTAATGGAAGGTTGAATATTTATCATGCACCTACTATTGCAAGGAACTGTAATATTTTATTATTATTCAATCATTCAGTTGTATTCAATTCTTCATGAACCCGTTTGGTGATTTCTGGACAAAGATACTATTATAATTTGCTTTTTCTTTTCCATCTCATTTTATATGTGAGGAAATTGAAGCAAAAATGGTTGTAACTCACTCAGGGTTCCTGGATTTGAACTCAGAAAGATGAGACTTCCTGACTCCAGCTGCTGCTGGAGCTGCTCTATCCACTGCAACTGAGCTGCTCTAGACACTATGCTAAGTATTTTATAAATATGTCCATTTATTTGATCCTCACAACAATCCTGGAACATAGGTGCTATTATTTTCATAGTTGAGAAAGTGAGGGAGAAAAAAGTTTGGATTTGCCTAGGGTCACAAAGCTAGCTACTAAATATCTTTTTTTTTTTTTTTATTTAATAGCCTTTTATTTACAGGTTATATGCATGGATAACTTTACAGCGTTAACAATTGCCAAACCTCTTGTTCCAATTTTTCACCTCTTACCCCCCACCCCCACCCCTAGATGGCAGGATGACCAGTAGATGTTAAATACATTAAAATATAAATTAGATACACAATAAGTATACATGACCAAAACATTATTTTGCTGTATAAAAAGAATCAGACTCTGAAATATTGTACAATTAGCTTGTGAAGGAAATCAAAAATGCAGGTGGGCATAAATATAGGGAATGGGAATTCAATGTAATGGTTTTTAGTTATCTCCCAAAGTTCTTTCTCTGGGCATAGTTGGTTCAGTTCATTACTGGCTAGCTACTAAATATCAAACACTAGAATTAAAATAAATCGTCTTCCTGCCTCCAGACCTAAAGATCTATCCATTGCCCTATCTATATGCCCCTCAGGTTATTAACTTTCTTGAGGGCAAAGTGTCAACCTGACAAGTTTATATTTCATCCTAGATATAATGGTGAGTCATTGGAATTTATTGAGTACTGGAATAACATTGATCTATACACATGCCCATATATATACATATGTATGTGAATATTCATGTGTATATGTATCTATGTATATGCATATATACATATATGGGGGAATTACTTTGACAACTGAGTGGTAGATGAATTAGAGTAGAGAGGGTCTTGAGAAAGGGGGAAAAAGCAATAGGTATTACAAATAGTCCAGGCAAGAGATAATGAGAACCTGAATTAGGATAGTGGCTATGAAAGCAAAAAGAGAGATATCTGAGAGATTTTATGGAAAAAGAAATAACAATTTAACAATTGATTAGATACATTTGGAAAGGATGAAGAGTTAAGTATAACATAAAGCTTGTGGATCTATGTGACTGAAAGGATAGTAGTTCCTGAATAGGGAAGTTTGGAAGTTGATCTGAGTTTTGACATGGGAGAAGAAAAAAGATCATATATGATGTTTTAGACATGCTGAGTTCCAATTCTTATGGAACACCTAATTCAAAATGTTCAATAGTCATTATCAATTATAAATTGTAAAAATACAAAACAAAGATTTGGTCTTGATACATAGATCTATATAGAAATGACAATTTAACCATAGGAGTTGATAAGATGGATCACCAAGTAAGATAGTATGGAAAGGAGGAAATAAAGTTGAGCAAGAAAGAGACTTAAGTTAAAACTTTTAGGGGACCAAAGGAGTAATCAAGCATATAGGAGGAAAATAAAGTAAGATCATTGTCACAAATGTCACAAGATGGAGAGAGTATCCAATGGGAGGATAGTAACTTGTATCAAATGTCACCAAGATGTCAAGAAAGATGATGATTGAGAAATGATCATTAGATTTCAGAGAAAAGTAGCTAAGTAGAAAAAGTGCCAAGTTTAGAGTCAGGAAGACTTATCTTTCTGAACTCAAAATCATCCCCAGGAACTTACTAGTTGCATAACTCTGGGCAAGTCACAATCTTAGTTGCCTCAGTTTCTTCATCTGTAAAATGTCAAAGAAGTAAATGGCAAATCACTCAAGTATTTTTGCCAAGAAAATCCAATGTGGAGTAATGAAGAGTTTGACACAACAACAGCAATTAGATTCAGCAATAATGAGATCGTTGGCAATTATGAAAACAAGTTGTTTTGACTGGATTTCACAATATTTTAAAACATCCACACTTGACTTCTAAAATACAGCTTTATCCTTTGGAAATTAGTCATCGTATGGAACTTTATTAACGTAGCTAGAATGATAAGTTTGAGCAAGATATTTGTAATTACCATCATGTGTAATGCCACAGAATTTCCAATTTGAGCAATTTTTGAGGGGTAGTATCCCCATGAATCCATCAGCATAACTAACTTATTCTATGGAAAATCCATCCACTATTATAGATTAGCAACTCTGTGGTAATGTAAGTGTTATGAGAATGATATAAATAAAACAGTAAAAATAACTCACAAACTGAAAAACCTCCTAAGTCTATGAATCAATTTTTTTAAATGAATCAAAAATCATATTCATTGAACACCTAATTTAGGTCATTTTTTAAAAGTACAAATCAAGTAAATATTTATACACTTTTGGAAAAAGATAAAAGAATATGCGCAACCTACTTGCATTCTCTAATACTTTTGAAAGGAAATAAGATGACTGGGGAAAATACCAAATTAAAACAACAAGATTTTAAAATTTAAAAGATAATTAACTTTACTGCTCAATTAAAGGTATATTGATTGTTGGGTGACTTCCTATTCATTTTTTTAATCTAAAAACATAAAAGTTTTAAATTAATGCATGTTATCCTCCCTTCATTTTTTACACACAGTTACCATCCCACATTCTTGAATATAAACTTGGAACACAATAGTACAATTCTCTCTTCCATTTCAATACTTGGTCTTCTTTTTAAATCTGATTTAATGTTATTCTAGTCATAACCATGATCATTATGATCACAAAAGTAACTATCACTATACCATAATGAAAATCACCATTATTATCCCTATCCCTAGGGCTCCCTCAGAGGTTATGTACCTGAGTGAAAAAAAAAAAAAAAAACCCTGATTCTGGAGAAGCTGGATTCAAATCTTAGTTATATTGTTTATTACTTACATGTTCTTGAGTAAGTCACATAATCATTGTGAATTTCTTTTATTGTTGTTCAATTGTTTTAAATTGTATCTTATTCTTTGTGACCCAATTTGAGATTTTTCTATTTTCTTTTCCAGCTCATTTTACTGATGAAGAAACCAAGGTAAATAGGATTAAGTGACTTGTCCCAGGATCACAAAGCTAGTGTCTAAAGATTTGATTGGAAACTTGATTTGAACTTGGAAACACGAATCTTCTTGATTCCAGGTCTAATGTTCACTCTATCCACTGCACCACCTAGATGTTGAACTTCTTTTTCTTCATCTACAAAAGAGAATTTTAGTAGGATAATTCTAAAGTAAAGATGACTTTACTAACCTATGGATCTATGAAATCTATTGATTTAATAAATAACTTTAGAATTTTAAGATTCATTCACATATATTCTTATTTGATTTTCTCAACAATACTACAAAGTATTACTATTGCTATTAAAACTAGTAGTAAAGGTAATAATCGAAGTAGTAGGAGTAATAGTAGTAGTAGTAGTAGTAGTAGTAGTAGTAGTAGTAGTAGTAGTAGTATGATTGTCCTCATTCAAGAGTTTAGGAAAACTAAGTTCAAAGCGACTTGTAGGAACAAAATTCATAAGGAATAGGAACAGGAACACAGATCTCAGAATTTAATTAACCAGGAAAAAAAAAATCTTCCATAGTGTCCTGTTTTGAAGAAGGGAATAAAATCAGTTAGTTCAGAATATCACCAGTAAGGAAAAAAAAGACGGAACAGAACAGAACAAGAGCCCAAACATTGCCATCCTTAAGAGAAAATATTGTGGGTATTTTTTTTACAGGGGATGCACTAAGGTACAGTGAATCACCCTCAAGTCAAGCTCTCAACTCAAAACCAGTCTCAAATCTTACTACATAAATGATCTTGGATGAGTCACTTAATCTCATGCATAATAAAAATTAGAATAATAATTTCTTCCTGGAGTTGTGAGCAACAAATGAAACAACACTTGTAAAACACTTTGCAAAACTTGAAGCCTTCATATAAATACTAACTATAATTGTTTCTAGTTTTTATGGCTACATCTTCCTCTGAAAATAAAAAAATTAAATTACAAAATTAAATAGATTTTGAAAATAGCGACAATCTTTGTTTTAATCTATTTAGGTTCTTATATTGGATAATGGATTGTTGCTTTAAATGAAAACAGCTGTATAACAAAAAGATAACATAAATTAAAAGACAGAGTATAAGCTGTTTTAATGAGAAATGAGCTTTTTACATTGTTTACTTAGCAATATTAACTGTCCAACCCTAAAGATATATTTTTAAATGCTCTACTTTAAATGGTACAAACTATAAATAGATAAGTAGAAAATACTTTTCACATTCGGGTTTTGTTTTTGTAAATGATTTCATTTAGTAAATGATTTCATTTCTTTAAGATGTTCATTGTTTAAGCATATATAACTATACACTTATAGTGGATTTGATAGGTAATTTAAGATAAAAATTAAACTTTTATATCTTAATGAGTTTTTATTATATGTAATTTTGTTTTTCAAGATAGAGATATAAAATACATTTCTGTTTATATGCTCTTACTACTTCTGAGGGTCTTAATCCATCTTGCCTCTCTTTAGTGCCTCTATAGAACATTGAAGTGCATTTTGCTCACATTCCTCAGTCAATAAACATTTAATAAGTGCCTAAAATATATCAAAAGGAGATGGGCATTAAATGCTCCTCTATTATTTCAACAAATATTATATTAAAGACCTACTGTGTATCATGCAAGAAGCAGCACGTTTTAAAGGATAGAATTTAGATGATAGAGTTAAGAAGTCTTTGTTTCTTGTGTGCCTAGTGATCCCAGGAAAATCACTTAACCTCTCAGCGCCTTAGGTAACTCTTTAAAATGAGTTTCTGATCTGCCAGAGATAAAAATATCAATCCCCAGATGGAATTCTTCTTACTGGTGAAGTCATAGGTCCAGACAAGAAATCTGTCCCATGCATTATCCTATTCAACTTGATTCCATCTATAAACTCTCTAGGTCTGTTGTCTCCTGATCTTAGCATTTTCTTCTGGGTCAACTGATGCACATCAAGACACCAGTGTCTTAGAAGGTGTGGAAGGTAGGAAACAGAAATTCCCAGTCTTCCTGAGAGTACTCTAGAGGAGACACATTGAAAGATATAAAGAGTGATGGTCTTGCAAGAGCTGAATTCTTCTTTCCTTTCTTCTCAGTTGCCAGGTATTCCTTCTTCTGAAGAACTGGCTAGCTTAATTTTTGAAGGTTACCAGGATTGTGACTGTTTCTTCAGCCAACCAAAGTTTGGTTGCCCTGCAGTTTAAACAAATTGGCAGAAAAACTTCATAATTCCTAAAGGAACAGCAAATGATTCTTTTAAGTACTCTGTAGTCTTCTAAATCCTTATTTATAATCTTAACTCACATTCTTTTTTATTTCACTTGAAATTTATGGAATAAAACAAGGATTTCCATAACATGGTACGATAAAAAAGGTAGTATCACATGAAACTGTCAATCTACTATGCACAAGTTGCTATTTCTTTCAAATATACAACAAAATTATCATGTACATTTCTTTTTTTTTTCCTTCCTTTCCCAACTCCACCCGAGAACTGGTTACCATTAGAAACAAATAACGATATAAGTTTTGGTATGAGGAGAAAGATAAGTTTATTAGTACATAAACTATATTTTTCTGAAAACAGTTTGTCGTGTTGCAGAATAAAAGTTCAATTCTAATTAAATGTTAATTAGATAGTAAAATGAGATTTTATTCTATTGCTAACTTTACATTTCATTAGCCTTCTCATCAGAATGTTGTTTTGTTTTCTCAATTTTCTAATGAAAGAACTTCATAAAACATTTTAAAATACTTAAAAATGTAGATGTTTCTATAGTATCCTGTCTTTGAACTATTAAGAGGAAAAGCCATTATAAAAAAATCATTAACTATAGATATTATTTTAACCTGATATTGACTCATAGAAAAGAACCATTTCTAGTTGAAAGAATGTAAAATGTACAGTTATATTAAGCAATAAATCAAATTGAAGTATGAATTTTCTAATTCCTAGACGAAAAATATTTTCTGTATTCCTCAATCTTTATGATATCAGTCTTTTAGGGAGAGTTTGGTATGAAAAGATGGAACAATTGTTAATTTACTCTCATTTCTTTGCATAATTCTCATATTTCAATAAACTTAACTAGCATGGTCAATAATTGTGATTTTCTGGTTCTTTAAGCATTCTAATTAATTGGGGAATGAATCATTAGATTCTTCTGTTCAAAAATTTTCAATGACTCTTCATTATCTATAGAATAAGTTTCCCTGCCTCAAATCCTCCTCTCCACCCCCATATAATCAGTTCTCCATTCAGCTGTAAAACTGATCTTCCAAAGGTACAGGTCTGATTTTATTACTTCCTTGTTTAATAAATTATTGTAGCTTTTTATGTCTTCCTGTATCAAATATAAAATCCTCTGATTTCTAAGCCCCACATAATTCGGTTCCTTTCTACTTTTCCAGTTATATATATATATATGTATATATCTCCTTGACATATCCTGCAGTCAAGTAACTCTTTTCTCTTTGCTGTTCCTCAAACACAGCACTCTTGTACATTTTCTAAGGCATTTTAATTCTCCCTCCCTGATAATCTCTGCATTTTAACTTCCTCAAGTGTCACCTTCTTTCCCAGTTCTCTTTAATCATTGCCTTCCCCTTTACATTACTGCTAATTTATTATATATTTGTGTATTTATCATGTGTAAATATATTGTTTAGGAATGAATGTATGTATTGTGTCCACATAGATTGCAAACCTGTCCTTTGTTTCCCTTTGTATCCCCACCCCTTAATCCTAATGCCCATAATAGTCATCCAATAAATATTTTTGCCTCATTTTATGCCAATTTAACTATATTATTATGCCACATAGTTTTCTAAACTGATTTTTACCCATTTTTTTGGCATAACATGAAACCTAGTATATGTGAACTGTTCCCCTGTAAGGAATTTTTTGAAGCCTTTACTTGAAGGGGTTACTATCAAATAGAGTTGACTATATTGCCTCAAGATTATTTGACGTCCTGCTAAAGAACTTCTAGTACATTGAACAGTTCCTTTTTGAGGATTTCTTGGGTAATATGGATGAGAGAGTATGGGTAGGTTAATCATCTTCACAAGTGAAGGAGGTATAATATTCATATTGTAGCATAAAGTAAAATACAGAATATATTTTCATATAAAATTATTTCTTCATGTAGAATTACAAAAGCAAAATGTGATTTAAAAATATATTAAATATATCACTAAGTACAGGATAGAGAAGTAAGAAGCAGAATTTGTTTAAGTCTTTCTGCCTTGGAACCTTTAAGAGTAAAGAATACAATATAAATCTAAAAGAAAGTACACTTGGGTCAAGAGACAAATATAACTTATTCAAGAAAAGAAACTATTCTTTTCTTTTTCATCCTACAGGACACTTCACTTTTCTGATAGACTAGCTATGAAACAATCTTTTTAAATCTCTCCATACAAATAAATAAGATAGCTGTAGTAAAGCATTTTGAAGAAAATATCGTACTACTTGGACAGTTACTTAGAACAAGGTGAATTTGTTTTCAGAACAGTAGAATCTAATAAAACCAAAATAAGATCTATATTTTGATATCCCCATCAAAACGTTATGTCCAAAATATACTTGGAACCAGACCTACAAAGCAAGAGACATGATAGACAAATTTAGTTAGAAACGGGAGGTGAAAATTACTCCATGGAAGAAATAGACCAAGATCCCAGAAAGATACAATGAGGCTGTTAATGAGGATGGAGGTTATTTCATATTTCCATTCCCAATCCCCACTTCTCAACAGCCCAATTAGTAGCTTCCTATTCAAACAAATGATTTTTGATAACTAGATACTGAGGCTACTTCTTTCTTCAACTTATAGCATTCTGTGGATGGAGATGAAATAAGTAATCCATAACTTATTAGGCTTATTGTGGCTTCTTATGTCTTCCTGTATCAAATACAAAATCCTCTGATTTCTAAGCCCCACATAATTTGGTTCTTTTCTACTTTTCTACAGAGAAAAGCTTTTAGACATAGGTCTAAAATCCATGGATCAAGTACAACGATTAGATGTTTACAGAGAAATAAATTCAGGTTACTAGAAAGAACGTTGATGTTGTTGTTTTTCCTTCTTTCTCGAAGAGGACCATGACATGAGGGAAGTGATGCTATGACATGCAAGTGAATTGGATTTAAGTGGGGGAGGGCTGGGCAAGGCCACCTGCCTCCCTTTCCCCTTCAGAGCCATCTGGGTCCAGTGACAAGATATAGATCAAGAGATGTCCCTGGATGAAATGGAAGTCCTTGGCAATTTTAAGCTCAGGTCTCAGTTTGACTGATATTATACCTATTCAGTAATTAAGGATAGGTACCCAAAAAAAAGTCTAAATAAATACATGAATGAACCTGGGAGGGGAAGGGCCTCAGGGTTTCTGGCCAAAGCAGAAATGATTGCTATTTACTTTAAATCTAAGTTAAGCAAGACCCAAACAATGACCAAATGGAGTTTGGCATAGGACTTATTGGTGGCCAATTAAAATGAGAATATTTTTGGTTTAAGGTCTGGTCCTTAAGAAAGAAACACAGCCAGTAAAAGTGTCATAGGACACAAATGAAAGTTCTTTCCCCTTTTATTAAGATTGAGGGTCGGGGAGGGAGGCAGAGCCAAGATGGTGGAGAGGACACACACTTCATTCTGAATTCCTCTACTACTCACTACTCACTACTGATTAAATTCAGCCTCTGAAATAGTGCTTGACTGGTAGAATCCATGAATATTGGGAGTACAATTTACCAGCAGAAGATATTTTGGAAGATCATCAGAAAAGGTCTGTCTTGATGGATAGGAGGCCAGAGCAGGTAAAAGGCAGAATATGGAGGTTTGCACACACTGAGTGGAACCAGGGGCAGGCGACAGTCTCCATGGGTAGAGAATTTGTTAGGAGGAATCTACCACAGTGTTGGCTACTCTGCTTTGGTTACAAAGCAGTAGATAAGCAGAAAAGTTACACAAACACAAAAGGTAGAGTGTACCCCAAAACTACAGATTTTTATAGGACTGGGCTATACCCATCCAGCACTGGGAGTGACTCAGCATGATCATAGTCTGGGCACTCTTTCATAGCCTGGCTGCTCTTCCCAGGGCAGTCACTTTTCCACATTGCAGCCATTCTTCACAGCCTGTTCCCTTGTCCCTGTTCTGTAGAGAAAACTTGAAACCTCCTTGCCTAAAGGCAGATACCAAGGATTTTTTAATGAATAAAAAAGCAAAGTGAGCTCTAATTATAGATAGTTTCTACCCTGAAAGAGAACAGATTTCCAACCCTGAGGAGTCTAATAGCAGACAGTCTCTAGACAAAACCCCAAAAGGGGATATAACCTGGTCCCTACCATACAAGGCGCTCCTAGAAGAAATTTTTTAAAAAGATCTTAAAAGAGAGCTAGAAGAAAAATGGGAAAAGGAAAGGGAAGTCTGCAAGAGAATATGGAAAAGGTACATAACTCATTAAAAGAAAGATTTGAAAAAGAAAATAACTCCCTAAAATAGGAAATGGAAAAGATAAAGAACTCCCAGGAAAGCAGGATTTGTGAATTGGAAAAAAAAAAAAATAACTCATTAAAAAAATTTGTCAAATGGAAAAAAAATCCCTTAGAACAAAACAATTCATTTAAAAACTCAATTGGACATATACAAAAAGAATTTTTAAGAGTAAATGAGGAAAACAACTCTTTGAAAACCATAACTGAACACATGGAAATGGATGATTCAATGAGACACCAAGAATCAGTCAAGCAAAACTAAAAAAATGAAAAAATAGAAAAAAATGTTAAATACTTGGAAAAAAATTTTTTTTTTAGCTTTTTCAAGGCCTGCAACCAATTCACATTTTTTTGAAGCTTAAGATGCAGGAATTTTGACTTTGTTGTCTTCTTCTAAATATGTGCTTTGATCTTCCTTATCATCATAGTAACTTTTTTATGATCAGAATTTTTTCTGTTCTTTGCTCATTTTCCCATCTAATTTTTTTACTCTTAATTCTATGCTAAAGTTGGGTCTGCTTCCCAATTGGAGGGAGAGATCTGTCCCAAGCTTCAGTTTTTTTGTGCAACTATTTTCAAAAGTAAAAGTAAAAATTTTTGTCCTTCTAAAATATATGACCTAGAGACAAAACTCTTCTATACTGTGCATTGATTTGTAATTTACCATAAGCACTCTTTTCCGCCCTGGAATTATAACCAGTGTTCCTGGTCCCTTGTGGCAGCAAACTCTGTTATGCTAGTATTTCTTCTTAGTCTAGTACTAAAACCCAAGACTATGATCCAAAATCAACTATACACAATGCACTAGAGTCCTGCATCTTGTGCTAGTAAAGGGACCCTTTTTAATCTCCTTCTGATTTATTGTCTGATCCCCTAACCATCTGTGGGCTGAGAAGTCCAGAAACTATCACTGTTGCCACTGATTCATTCAATGTGAAGGCTGCTTTTGATTTGTTGGGTTCTTTTCTGTGCAGCATGGCCTGTCCTCTTCTCTCACCCTAGTGAAAAAGACATTTATTGCTATGCTAAGTTGTCTTGGGCTGGAAAATTACTATATTCCATCTGTATGGGTTCTGCTACCATACAATGTGTTTAGAATCATGTTTTAAGGATATTTGGAGGGGTTTGATAGGAAGTTCAGGTGAATTCCTGTCTTTACCATATTGGCTCCACTTCCTTGGCTGTGTTTTATAATTGAGACAAGTACTTCTATCAATGTGTAATTCAGTTGCCAAATAGCCTTCCTTTTATACCACATACTCACAATTCTAAGATAAAAATTAAAACAAAAAATCATTAACATTTCAACCCTTGTGCCAATCAATCTCTGAAAATTCTTGAATCCTGAGGCATATCTCAAGATTGTATCACCAATGTAGAGACCAAGCATATTCTAAACTTTAGTTTTTAATGGGTTTTGGTCAAAATGAGACTATGATTGTCAGCATTAATAAATTATATTGAGTATTTACATATGGTTCTCCCTCTACTAATAAAAATGCTTGAAATGGAATTTTTGATGAACAGCATCAGTCAAAAACATTTATTTCCAAGGATGATCACAGATACATTTTTGTTGTTTTCAGAACTGTATTTTTAACGAGACTTTCAGGAACAAAGTAGTTTAATTTCCAAAGTTGTAGGGGGTTCTTCTATATCTGAATAAAATAAAAATACATTCTTTGTGATAAGCAAGTGCTTATTTGAACTGACTGCTGCAATTCATAACATTATGTTTCTTAATTGAAATACAAGTGTTACTTAAATATTCATTGAAGTAAACTATTTACCAGCTTTGCTTGCCTAGTTGACTTATATTAGATGGGCAATAATTTCAGCTGTACTGTTGCCTTTTATGAGCTAAATGACAGAAATAAAATAACTTATTCAAAATCTTATCTTAAAATGTTTTCAATTTCCAAATTTGTAAAAGATGAAAAGTAGAAACAAAGTGGAAAAGCAATTTTTCTGTCTATTCTGTAAGCAATCCATCATGAAACTCAATAGAAAAGCTTTTATTTTTCTATTTACTTGGAATATTTTATAAAGCTATCAGTATTTCAATAGGCATTTGATAGTCTTTTGAAATTTTTCTGTATGTAGTCAGATATTTATAATGAAAGGTTTAAACAAAAAGAGAAACATTTAGAGCTTTTATCAGAATCAAAGGCAAGACAAGAATTTTATTCTTTCTATGAACTGTGATCATCTCATACAAACTGCAGCAATCATTTTATGATACTTTTCCAATATTTTTCTACAGTAAAGTCAAATAGACTAGCTATATGAACTTCCCTTTAAGTTGTAAGTGACACAAGGATATGCTATGCTTTGTCTAATAAAGGATATGCTTTATTTGCAAATAAAAGTTCTGTTGTAATGGCTAATATGGACTTTTTTTCCCATGACTTCACGTGGATAATCAATATCAAATTGCTTGCCTTCTAGAGAAAGGAGGAGAAGGATGGAGGGAGAGAATTTTGAATTCAAATTTTCTTTGTAAAAATGATTGTTTAATTGTTTTACTTCTCAGTCAAGGAATGGCTTTTATTTTTTAATAAATTTGGGTCAGTCCCTTATATGTTTAAAAAATAAGATCTTTGTCAGAAAAACTTGCTGAAAAAAAATTTCCCCAGTTTCCTACTTTCTTATTTTAACTGCAATGGTTTTGTTTGTGCAAAATTTTTTAAATTTCATGTGATCAAAATTATACATTTTACTTTCCTTGATCCACTCTAAAAACGTTTTGGTCATAAACTCTTCCCTTATCCATAGATCTAATAAATACATTTTTCCATACTCACCTAATCACCCTTTATATCTAAATAATTTGCACGTTTTGACATAATTTTGGAGTATGGTATAAGATGTAGATCTTTGGCCTTACTTCTGCCAAACTGCCTTCCAGGTTTCCAAGCAATTTTTGTCAAATTGTGATTTCTTGTCCAAAAGTTGGATCTTTGGGTTTATCAAGCACTAGATTCCTAGGAGCATTAACTACTAAGTTTTTCACACCTAATCTATTGCATTGATCCATCATTCCATTTCTTAGCCAATACTTAATGTTTACCACTTTGTAATACAGTTTGAAATTCAGTATTGCTAAACTGTCTTCCTTCACATTTTTTCCATTGATTCTTTTGATATTCTTGACCTTTCATTCTTCTGGATGAATTGTAAAATTATGCTTCCTAATTGTTTAAAAAATTCTTTAGTAATTTCTTTAGTATGGCATTGATTACACAAATTAACTTAGGTAGAAATTGTCATTTTTATTATTTTGACTCAGCCAACTCACTAATAGTTGATATTTTCCCAATTGTTAATATCTGTCTTTAATTGTGAAATAATATTTTGTAATTGTATTTCTATAATCTGTGGGTTTATTTTGTCAGATAAACTCTCCAGTGTTTTATATTTTCTGCAGTTATTTTAAATGGGTTTTCTCTTTAAATCTCTTTCTGCTGCATGTTCTTTGTTATATATAGAAATGTTATTTTCTTCTCTAGTTCATTTTCCAAATGAGGCAACCAAGGCCAACAAAATTAAATGACTTGTTCAGGGTCATACAGCTATTAAATATCTGAAGAAAGATTTGCATTCATGTCTTCCTGATACCAGGCCCACTGCCAAATACACTGCTCTATAAAGCTAGATTGTATCTTTCATGTTTACTTTTTTTATTCTTTATATTTTCTTTGAAAGTTAATTTTCCTTTCAGCTCTGATCTTTTCATTATAAAAGCTTGATTTCTTTACCTGAGTATTTTTCTCTAGAAGCATTATACATAATTTTTCTAGGTAGGTTATTCTTGTTCATAATCTAACTCATTTGCTTTTCAGAATATCACATTCCAAGATTTCAATTTCTTTAACATAGCACATACTAAATCTTATGTGATCCAGATTGTGACTTTGTAACGTTTGAATTTTTTTTTGGTTATTTGAAGTATTTTCTTTTTGATGTGGAAGATTTAGAATTTGGGGCATAATATTCCTGGGAGTTTTCATTTGAAGGCTTTTAGGAGGTTATCACTGGACTCTTTCAATTTCTATTCTAATCTCTGAATCAGAATAGCAAGGGAATTTTTTTATAATTTCTTGAAATATGATTTATATATGCAGGCTCTTTCTTCAATCATGGCCAAATATCCAATTCTTAAATGATATCTCCTTGATCTATTTTCCAAGTCACTTATTTTTCTTATGAGATATCTCATATTTTCTTTTATTGTTTCTTTCTGTCTCATGGAATCAATACTTTCTGCTTTTCCAGTTCTGAATTTTAATGAATTATTTTCTTCAGTGAGCTTTTGTATTGCTTTTCCATTTGAGTTATTTTGCTTTTTGTGGAGTTATTTTCCTCAGTACTATTGTGTCACTTTTAGTAAGCTATCAGTTGTCTTTTCATAATGATCTTACCCAATTTTTCCTCTAGTAGGCATCTTTTTAAAAATTATCATTTTTAGTTTTTTTTAGGAAGTCTTATTGGGTTTGTATCCAATTTATTTTTTTTTCCATTTAAGCCTTTCTTTGTAATTGTTTTGACAATGTTGTCTTCTTTTAAGTTTGTATCTTCATCTCCATTGTCATCATATACATTTTTATGGTCAAGTTCTTTCTTGTTTTCTTTGCTCATTTTTTATCCTACTTTTGTTTACTTTGAATTTTATGTTAAAGATTGGCTTTTTTTTTTCTCAGAGAGCAGGTCTGGGAGGCACTGCCTCAAGCTTTAGGCTTCACATTACTGTTTTTAGAGGTAGTTCTGGAGATATGGAAGTTTCCAATACTTCCACAGTGGGGTGATCTGGGGAGAGGATAAGTCATTGCTCACTCTCTTGTGAATGAAAGTTTTCCCTTTGATCTTGGAATTGTGATCCAGAGGATGTATAGACAATAGAATTTCCTGGTCTAAGTCCTGTGTTAGTACGGGGTTTTTAATATTCTCTTTCTTGCCCATTGCCTCCTGTCCTTTCTGTCTATTTAAGAAATTCATAATTTTCTGGTTGCTGTTGCCATCTCTAAAGCTCACAGCTAGTATTTCTGTCACATGTACTCAGAATTAGCCTTCACCCCAATGTCACAGGCTTTTTCTTTTACTTCCTAAATTGTCTGGGACTGGAATATCTTCTGATCTACTGCTAGTTACAGAAGATTTTATCATAATTAATAGTGAGCATATTTTATGTAAACAAATACTGAAGAAAACCAAATCTCTACATGATAGATAATAAAAAATGAGAATTGGCTCTTCATTTTTAAAGTAAAATTTTGTAATTTGATAAAAAAAATATATATTTAATCTGCTCCATACATTACCTTCCTATCAAGAAGAAAAAATTCTTGTTACAAACACACGTTTGCATTAAAGAAAATTAATTCTTCAATTGACCATATCATATGGATAGATATGGAAAGTTATAAAGAAAGATATAAAACTATCTATAGACATAGATTTCTTACTCTACATCTCAAATTTATCACTTCCTGTTAGGAGGGTTTTGTCATCATAAACAGTAGAATTTTAAATCAATCACTGAAATAGTGCCTGGCCATTGTTTTGATCGAAGTTCTTAAGTCTTTCAAAATTGTTTGTCTTTACAACATTGCTATGATTGAAATAGCAGTAGCAACAATAATTATCACTTATGTAACATTTTATGGTTAGCAAAATGTTTTAAAAATTATCATCTCATTTTGTCCTCACAACAACTCTGGGAAATAAATGCTGTTATTATATCTATGTCTTAAATGAAGAAGCTAAGGCAGACAGGCATTACGTGATAGCCAGATTAACAGAGCTATTAGGTTTCTAAAACCAGATTTGAAATCAATTTTTTTTCTGACTAGTTCTAGCACTCTATCCATTGCACCAACTAGCTGTCTTATTTTCTATGAATTGTTCCCTTAACATTGCTTATTTTCCTCTGTATTAGATCACTCAAGTTTCTTGGATTTTTCTGAAAACATTTACTTCCTCATTCTTTAGAATACAGTAATATTCCATTATATTCATATGCCAAGATTTGTTTAACCATTCCAATGGACATTTAGTTGCAATTCTTTGGTACTATAAAAAGAACTGTTAGAAATATATATGGTTACTTTACCTCTTCCTTTGATCTATTTAGGGTATATAGTTGCTAGTGTCATAACTGGATATACAAAATGCTCTGGATGAACAATTGACCACAGTACAACAATTCATTGACATGTCATTTTTTTTTCTTGAGAGTCCTGCATGCATTTGTCACTTTTTTCCTCTTTTTCTATCAGTTTTGCCAGATTTGTTCATAGGAGATGTAATCTCAGAATAAGTTTAATTTATATTTCTCTATTAATTCTTTGGAGTATTTTTTCTCATATGATTTTTGATATATTTCTTCCTCTGGTCATGTCTTACCTGGCCTCAATCACTGAACAGGCATTGTGTCTGACAAATTAAGACCTTAAAAAAACCTAACTTAAAAAGGTCAAGGTCCTCTACTGTATCTAGGTGTATCTCCAGTTAGTCTCATCTATATCTTCTTATTGGACTCAGATGGCTTCAGAATAGAAAATGAGGCTGATGACTTTGCACAGCTCTATCTCACTTAAATCTAATTCATGTGCAATTCATGACATCATCTTCCTGATATCATTTGTCTTTCTCAAAATAAAGGACATACAACAACTAGAAATGATTTCTTCCTCTGAAAACATTTCACATCCTTTAATGATGTTAATTAATGACTTTTAATCTTAAAAATCTGAATCAGTTCCTTATATGTTTTAGAAAGTAGATTTTTAAATCAGAGAAACTTCATGAAAAATTCCACCTCCTTTCTTCCCTTACATTCCCAAACTTATCTTTATTTTTTCTATTTCTTTTTTTCTTTTTTTTTTACTTTTGGCTGCATTGGTTTTGTTTGTGCAAAAGTTTTTATTTTTTGTAATCAAACTTTTTTCATTTAAGATCCATTTTCCTTTTTATTCTTTGGTTATAAACACTTCTCTATCAATAAGCAAATGAACTGCCCTTGGAATTGTTCTCAAAAGTAACCTGGAATTATTTATATTCCCTCTTGAAACAGGAATAACTTCTCTGTTTCCTCTCAAAAGCTATCACCTCATCTTCACCTCTCAGTGTGGTATATTGCTTCCAGTCATTATTCTTTCCACTAACCTGGAGAGATTCAAGCAAAATGTTTCAGGCTTAGCTGAAATTCAACTTATGTAAGGAAAAGAAAACTTGTTGATAATTAAAGCTACCCAAAATGAAATTCTCCTCATGAAGGAGAATTTTGAATGAAGGAATAAAGCATTCATTGTTCACTTATTATATGCACAGCACTGTGCAAAATTCTTGGAATAAAAATAGAGAGGATAGTTCCTGCTCTCAAGGAGCCCATATTTTAGTTAACAACATTTATGGAAGATGTCAGCTGAAAATCAAATAGAAAAGTCCTTATGGCATAGCAGAAAAACAAATGCTGATGTGTTTTCTTTAATTTTTTAAATTATTTTCACTAATAAAACCATATTATTTTGAGTGTTCAAAGAACTTTGGTGACCTAGCTTTCTTTTTAGGTCTTTAGTAGATGTGTCTAAAACATGTCAGACTACATTTCCACAGAGACTGCCTTCAAAGATGCTGCTTCTGGAACACTAAGCTTTAAGCATTGTATTTCAAAAGTTTTTAAATTTAAGATTTTAGACTGCCCTTACCATGTTGGAAGGGGAAAAGGCTCTCAAGATAGTGGTGGTTTGACATTGCTTGGCACATGCTGCCTTTTGTGTCTCCCTTAGAGTGTCCCATTTCTTATTTATTCTAATATGCATACCTTGAGAATGTCAATTGGTTGGCAGTTGGTTAAAATAAGTAGTCCATTTTCCATAAGAGTTTCTTTCTTGGATGGTGATTGTGAAGGGTGCTCCCACTCCAGGGATTCTTGTGTTTATCTAAATTTGGTAGCAATTGGTCAGCAATTGTTACTAGTGTTGATAAGGAAAGTGTGGCCACAGTGATTTCTTCCCTAAATTATGGCTGCAAGGGCTAGACTAGAAGCATCCTCAGATAATATTGATATAACTAAGGTTTGGGGTTTAGCATTCAGGGCCAAGCTCATTAGGATTTGAGCATATATCAGTGATTAAGTTGATGATGACTTGCTCTAATTGGCACATGCTGCTTCTTATTTTCCTCTAAGAATACTTTGCTAGTTCAACTAGACCTACTTGCCAATAAGTAACAAGTGAAATTATCTTTGAAAAAGAATCAAATGAATACTTGTTAAGGTTATTGTAAAAATGATACCTATTCAAGCACATATTAGACCATATGGACCCATATGTCCTTTGTAACTGTGGGTTCTGAAATTCTGTGTTGTTCAGTGTTGATGAGGAAGAAAAGTCCTCTAAGAGAGTTTTTAAATTTTGATTTGACATAGACTCCTTTGACAATGAAGACAGGTGAAGACAGGAACTGCAGAAGGCCAGGGAAAATGAATGAAGTTGAGGAATATAGTGTCTTGTACAAGGCAAAACAAGGAATGTAGTGTCACTGGATCAGAATGTCTAGAAAATAGTAAGGTATAAGAAGATTAGGAAATTAGGAGAGGGTCATGTAAAATATGGGCTAGCTCCCTGGAGGGCCTTGTGGTCAGCCAGAGTCAGGATAAATTAAAGTCCTTGGTCTTTAGGGGGAGAAATGAAGGAGGCAGGCAAACTGCCACAAGGCTTGCCAAAAATATATCCTGGATTCTGGAGTTAAGAGTCACCATCCTCTTTCCTCCTCTTCCTGCCGCCAAGTGCCTCTGGGCTCTCTCCCTCACCCTCCAATCCTTGCCTATGGTTATCTTAACACAAACATTCAGCAAGCACCAATTGTGAGAAGAGCCATTTATCCAAATATATGCTAATAGATTCATTGTCTTATATTGAATAGGTAATTAGCCTTGAGTGCTATGTTGTCGGATTCAATCATACCTTTTTGGAGTTTCAGCCCTCCGCAGGGTCAGGTGATGAAGGGCTTTCACTAACAAATAGAATGTTTTATATTTTATCCTAGAGGTTATAAGAAGTTATTGGAATTTTTGAATGGAGGGGCATGGTGACATGGTCAGAGGAGGAAAACTATTTAACAGTTGAATGAAGGATGGATTTAAGTGGGAGAAGCTTATGGAAGAAAGACGAACTAGCAGACGATTGCAAAAATGCAGAAATGAGATAAAATGAGTGTATATAAGGCACCAATCACAAACTAGGGTTTTTTGAGATATTTAAAAACATTTTCTATCACTTTACTAGAATAAAAAACCCAAACACTATTTTCTAGAAAAAAAATTCCATAAAAGTTTATATTGCCTGCCACAGTTCTTTCAGAATTAAACTGAAAAATAGACATTTCCTCCCAGGAATTCCTCTGTACAAAATATTATACTCCTATTGACATCAATAAAAGGGATGAGGAGTAGGTTGTGATGGAAGACCTAAAGTACCGTGGACTTCACTGATCTTACAATATCATCCTTTTGTAGTCCCTACACTTTACTGGTGTCCCCAGAAGTCTACAAATCAGTAAATCATCTCCTAGCTGATAGTATGCACAGACAAACTTCAAGCTTCACTGATTCCTTTTGAAGGGCAGTTTGAGCTGGTGCCCCACCAGATAAATGAATTGGACAAGTGGATCGATGAAAAGAAGTAAAAGAGAGGAAATACAATGTTCTGTATAATAATTTAAGACCTAACTATAGAAAATCTTCAAACATAATAAACCTGCTTAGAAGTTACATTCTGATGAAAGAAAAAGGATGGTAATCTGGGGAATCTAAGGTTTGTAAAAGAGTGAATTTTTCAAAGAAAAAGATATTATTTTTTGCCTTAGGGAAGGAGTTGTGATGCAATTATACTGTCTTTGAGTTCCTTGATGTTTTATGGCTTTTTGCCTTGGCTCAGAACCTACATGTTATCCTACACTCACGGCTCTCTCTCTCTGCTTCTCTCTCTGCTTCTCTCTCTCTTCTCTTCTCTTCTCTTCTCTTCTCTTCTCTTCCCTTCTCTTCTCTTCTCTTCTCTTCTCTTCTCTTCTCTTCTCTTCTCTTCCCTTCTCTTCTCTCTCTCTCTTTCTCTCCCTCTCTCCCTCCCTCTCTCTCTTCCTCTCTCTCTCTCTTCCAATCACTTTCCAAATCTGCCCTTTCTTCTTTCATATCTGCCTTTTTCTCCCTTCTGATAATGCCACCACACAACCCTAATCAAATCACACTTAGACTATTACAAAATCTGGAATATTACAAGAACTCTAGTCTCTTAGTTAATTAATCTTCCTTAAACTTAGATAAACTCTGCTATTTGAATTTCAGAGCTCTTTATAATCTGGCCTCTTTGTGCCTTTCTAGTCTTCTTACATTTACTCTCTTCCGTATATTCTGCCATCTTGTGACAATGGCCTTCTGACTATAAATCACATAAGTCACAACGTATTTTAAATTTTATTTTATTTTTAATGTATGGAATAAAACAAACAACTCCATAATATAGTATAATAAAAAAGATAATTGCATGTAATAAACTGTGTCAAACTTGAACAAAACCTCTATCTCTTTTGGGGAATAAAAGGACTTTGATAATAATTGATCCAAGGACTGAGATTTGGGTGTAAATGATTTGTCTTTAAGCTAATGGGATAAAGAAATCTGAAATATAAGTACATTATGCTCCTTGAGGGCCCCTGGAATACAAATACATAAAATAATTATTGTTAGTACTTGTCACCAAAATTAACAAATTTGATGTTTCATAGTTTTTAAAAGAACACCATTATTTCAGGGACTTAAGTTTTAAGTTTCTTACTTAGAATCAACAATTTCATGAGGGTACTATTTTTCTTAGACTGCAAAATGCACCATTTGGCTCAAAATTGAAATTTGGGGAATCCTTTCAATGGCATATAAATTTGTATGTTCTAGAAACTCTCGGTGACATTATTTGATTGAAGCAAATTTAGCATGAATCATGTTTCCTATATAAAGTCCCTAGTGAATTGCATGCTGTAGAAATTAAAAGATCAGTTTTTATAATATCAATGTTATCTGTGGCATATAAACAGACAGATCCTATCAAAAGATTTAGCAAAACATCAAAAATGTATGAATCACAATATTTGTAGATTTGTTTAAGCATAATAACACCTATTCAAGCTACAAAAGATTATACTAATATCTTGAAGATGAAATGACAAGTGGAGTCTTTGAAAAGAATTTATTACTCATACATAGGACTAGGATTTGGTTCTGCCTTGGACATGAAGAAGTTAAGTGACCTGACAAGGTTTACAAAGTGTTTGTCAAAGGTAGGACTTGAACCCATATCTTCCACACATATTTATAAGATGGGAAGAAAAAGAGCAGATACTTTGTCTCAAACTAAAAAAATCACCAGAGTTCTAAATTCTGTTTTGTCTCAGCCATTGGAAACTTTGATGATGGAAGTCTTCAGGATTTGCCTTTATAAAGTCATGATTAATTCCTTTCAATCCAGTCCTTCAAAAACATGTACTTTTCCACTGGAAGTGGCCAAAAAAGGTTGACTCTACAATTTTAATTTATTTTGTAGGACTATTTCTGATTCAGAGGGCTCCTACTTACATCAAAAACCTCTGTTATAAAATTTCCAGAAGTATGCTAGTTAGTTGAAAGGCAGACTTACCTGCTGTTTTTTGGGGGGTGGGGAGGGAGGGGTTGTTGGTAAGTAAGTAGGAAGGAGTTTACTCATCAAGTAATTCTTTTCAAGTAAAGTTGTAGGGTTATTATCATCCTTTCCTACTCTAAAATTCTATTATTTACATCACCATAATTCAAGAAATTTGTAAGCAAAATAAACTTTTGGAACTTGTCCATCTGTAAATATTGAACAACCAAGTCAAATGGACAAAAAAAAAATAGGCTCAAAATTCAAAGGATAAAGGTTTGCCTTCTACAAATATATAACTCCTTTAATGATCCAAAACCTTTCCCTGAAACAAAGGCACATGCTTTTAGTACTATTTATCTACCAGTGTTTTTCTATGATGATGGATCATAGAACATTATTGTCTCTGAAAAAATAAAAATGTCTATAACTCATTGGGTCATGAAAAGATACATGGTAGGTGTAAGTAAACTACAATATAATACAAGGAACTTCAAAGAAGAATCAAAGTGATTTCATCACAGAAATATGTGATTGAAAAAGAATACGGTCTGTTTAAATGGTAAGAGCAAGATATAACCATTGTGTGCTTTATTACTATCCACAAGATATGAACAGAAAGAGGGGCAGAGCCAAGATGGTGGAGAGCAGAAATGACTTTCTGTGACCTCCTCTGACATTCTTTCAAACCAACAGCAGATTAAGCCAATAAACTGATTACGGAGTCAAAGAATCCACAATTATTTGGAGTACAACACATTCTCAGAAAAAAAGATATCTTGGAAGAACTTCAGAACAGGTCTATTTCAAATGGGCAGGGGGTAGTCTCCTGAATCCAGACCACAGTCTGGGAAGCCCAGAGCAAAGAGCTGGGGCAGCACTCAGATGTAGTTCCCATGCACCTGGGAATCTTTCGTGAGCCTCTTAGACTACTTTGTCCTGGTTATAAGCAGGTGTTAGCTTACAGCTTACTATAGTTGCTATAAAAGGCAAATTGTAAACCACTGAGCCCCAGAAGAATGCCAGATCTAGCAACCATTACCCAATACTGGAAATCAATCAGCAGAACTGCCTCAGGACAAATTAAAGTAGTTGTCTCTCCTTTGCATTGAACAGACATTAAGCCTTAACAAATTTAATAAAAAAACAAAAAAGAACTCTCACTATAGACAGCTTTTATCAAGAGAGAGAAGAACAAACCTCAAATCCTGAGGTTTCTAACAGCAAAGCAACTCCAAATGAAGTTCCAAAGAGAGACATGAGCTGGTCCCCATTTCACACAGCTTACTTGGAAGATTACATAAAGAATCTTGAAGAGGAGTTAGAAGAAAAATGGGGAAATGAAATGAGATTATCACAAAAAGGAATGGAAAAAGCATATAATGCCCTACAAAAGAGATATGAAAAAGACACCAATTCACTGGAAAACAAAATTTGTGAAATGGAAAAAGAATGCAATGAATGAAAAAATTCAATTGGCCAATTACAAAAGGAGCTAAAAAAAGATAACTGAAGATAATAATACACTAAAAATTAGAATTAAACAAATAGAAGTGAATGACTCAATAAGATTTGAAAAATCAGTTAAACAAAAAAATGAAAAAAATAGAAGAAATATGAAATATCTCTTAGGAAAAACAACTGACTTGGAAAATAGATCTAGGAGAGACAACCTAAAAATTATTGGACTTCTTTAAAGTCATAATGGAAAAAAAGAACTTGGACATTATTTACAGGAAATCATACAAGAAAACTTCCCTGACATTTTAGAATCAGAAGGTAAAATAGCCATCAAAAGAATTGAAAGAGACCCCAAAATTAAACCCACAAGGAATATTGTGGTTAATTTCAGAACTATCGCACCAAGGAAAAGAAATAATTGAGGAGCCACAATTAGGATTACCCAGGACCTAACAGCTTCCACCTTAAAGGATGGGAGAGCCCAGAATCTAATGTTCTGAAAAGCAAAGGAATTTGGATTACAGCCAAGAATAAGCTATCCAATTAAAATGTGCATTATCTTTCAGGGAAGGAGAGGGACATCCAATGATATAGGTGAATTTCATCTATTTCCAATGAAAAGATCAGAATTTGACAAAAATTTGATCTCCAAACACAGAACTCAAGAGAAGCATAAAAATGTAAAAGGAAAGAACTCTTGAGAACTATATTTCTATTATGGGTATACTTAGAGAATGCAGGTATAGTTTGATTTTATTATGATGATATAAAAAAGAAACTACAGGTGGAAAGGGGATCATACTGGAAAGAAGAGGAAAAAGGAAGTAAAATAAAGGAAATTACATCTCATGAAGAGGTTTAAAAAAAACCTATTATAATTGAGGGAAAGAAGGGAGGGAAATGAGCATTGTGTGAATCTTACTTTCAACAGATTTGGCTCTAAAAGAGATTATCAGATATATTTGTTTCACAAAGAAACTTGTCTCACCTTAGGGAAGTGGGAGGGAAAGAGGGGAAAGAAAAGGAAAGACTAATAGAAGGGAAAACAGAAATATTAGTGGAAATGTCTAAATAAAGGGAAGGGACTCTAAAGGGAGAATAACTGTTAGAGGGAGGGGGTCATCAAAAGCAAAATACTGGGGAGGAGGGAAGGGAGAAAGGAAAGAGACATAACTTAGGGTAAATACAATGCCAGGAAATATAGAATTAACTATTTTAACTATAAATGTGAATGAAAAGCCAGAATCCTACAATATATTGTTTACAAGAAACACATCTAAAGCATAGAGATACACAGTGTGAAAGAAAAGGGCTGGAACAGAAACTATTATGCTTCAGGTGAAGTTAAAAAAAAGCAGGGGTAGCAATCCTGATCTCACATCAAGTAAAAGCAAAGATAGTTTCTTTCCTGATCTCTTTTAATTATATCTATATTTTACTAAAGGATACCACAGATAATTAAGCAATATCAATACTAAACATATATGCACCAAATGGTATAGCATCCAAATCCCTAGAGGAGAAGTTAAGAGATGCAAGAAGAAATAGACAGCAAAACTATACTAATGGGGGATCTCAACTTTGCTCTCTCAGAACTAGATAAAACAAGCCACAAAATAAATAAGAAAGTTAAGGAGGTAAACAAAATGTTAGAAAAGTTAGGTATAATAGATATTTGAAGAAAATTGAATGGATTCAGAAAGGAGTTTGTAAAGGGCTGAAACTCTATGAATGGACAGTTTTGCCACAGGGAATGAAAAACAGTCCTACTATGTATTAAATGTATGTTGCTGCTGCTCTTACTCCAGTAAGAAAAGCATTTACAAAAGTAATGTAATTACATTACATGGATGATATATTGGGATGTGCACCTGAGGAACAAATGTTAGAAACATGTCTACAAAAGACCACAGAATCACTAAGGAACTACAAATTGCACATAGCTCCAGAAAAAATTCAAAGACATGCTCCTTTTCAGTATTTAGGTTATGAACTATACCATAAGGTGCTTACAGCACAAAAAAACTTTCCTTAAGAACAGAGAAGCTAAGCACCTTAAATGACTTTCAGAAATGGATAGGAGATATCCAATGCATGCAACCAGCGTTAGGCTTGACTACCTATCAATTGCAATTGTTATATGACATTTTAAGAGGAGACAGTGCTTTAAACTCACCATGCCAGCTTACAAAAGAAGCTCAAGAGGCTTTGAGAGAAGTTGAACTGGCTTTATCCAATGTGGTTGAAAGAGTCACTCAAAAACCCTTGGAAATATTAGTTTTTGCTACACAAGAGGCACCCACAGCAGTCCTTCATCAAGGAGACAGTGTGATAGAGTGGGTGAACCTCCCAGCACAACCAGAACAAAGCCTTAGTCCTTACCCAGTGCTTGTGGCTAGAATTTTATTAAAGGCCACTAAGCGAGCAGTACAATTATCTGGGATAAGACCTGACAAGATATACACCTTTTATACTAATACACAAATTAATGGGTGCTGTGAAACCATCCCAGATTGACAAATTTTATTGGCCACAGCTCCAAATTTTACACATGGGCCTCCATTAAAGATAACCAGACTATTACATAATTGCTAATGGATTCTTGAAGAAAAGGTTTCTAAAGTTCCTCTTAAAGGGCCAACTATCTTTCAGATGCATACAAACATAATATTTGTGCTGTATACTCTCATGACTTGACTATAAAGAGAGTAGTCAGAACTCCTTTTCAGTCCACTCAGCAGAATGAATTGTATGCAATCATTCTAACTCTTACTTATTATCCAGGAGATATAAATATAATATCTGATTCAGCCTATTCAGTAGGTGTGGTACAAAGAATTGCCACAGCCCAAATAAAATTTGTAGCCTTTAATATATATCAGCTCTTTAAGGAACTTCAAGAGCAAATGAGAAAGCATCCAGTTAAGATTTATATCTTGCATGTCTGCTCTCATAGTGGACTTCCAGGTCCTATTTTTGATAGTAATTCAAAGGCAGAAAGCCTTCTAACTATGTTGGCCAATACGCCTTTATTTCAAGAAGTCCAGGAATCTCATTCTAAACATCATCAGGCTGCTGGAGCTTTACGTTTACAATTTGGAATAACAAGAGAGGAAGCTAGGAGCATAGTAAAAGCCTTCCTTTCCACGCTCCTACACTGCCTCCAGGGAAGAACCCTCATGGTTTGAGACCCAATGAAATTTGGCAAATGGATGTGACCTAATATAAATCTTTTGGTTGCCTATCTTTTATCC
Source organism: Sarcophilus harrisii (assembly GCF_902635505.1). NCBI lineage: Eukaryota > Metazoa > Chordata > Mammalia > Dasyuromorphia > Dasyuridae > Sarcophilus > Sarcophilus harrisii. The sequence continues at coordinate 459,276,027 of NC_045426.1, forward strand.
ATGTTGTGGTAGACACCTTTTCAGGATTCACTTTTGCAATACCAGCAGCAAAAGAGACAGCCCAAGTGGTGACTAAACTCCTTATCCAAGCATTTGCAATTATGGGTATGTCACAAGCAATAAAAACAGATATTGGACCTGCATATACTTCTAAGCATTTTGCACACTTTTGTGCACAGTAGAAGATTTTACACACCACTGGCATTCCCTTTAATCCTCAAGGACAGGCAATAGTAGAGAGGAAAAACAGAGACATTAAGATGCTCCTACAAAAACAGAAGAAAGGGGGAGCCACAGGTAACCCCAGAGAACTTCTAAATCTAGCTCTTTATACAATCAACTTCTTGATTTTTGACAAAGATGCACTGGCTCTGGTAGACAGGTTTTATAACCCACCAGAAGGGCAGTGTCCAGCACAAGCAACTCCACTATCTTTAAATAATCGCCAGGTGATGTGGAGAGACCCAGAAAGTGGTGAATGGAAGAGACCAGATAGGTTAACAGCTTGGGGGAGAGGGTTTGCTTATATCTCTACAGGTGGCAAAGGAATCAGATGGGTGCCAACGAGCCATATTCGCCTTGTCCATCGGAGAGAGACAGAACAGACCCTTGAAATGTAGGAGAAGAGCCAAGAAACATTGGGTGGTTCCATTGCTGACTGTGCCCACCACTGAAAGAGCATGGCAGTTATGGCATTTGAATCATGGACATCAAAAATTATTGGACTTCAAAACCCTCAGGAGTCATTGGATTCTCTGAGATAAGACTGTTGTAAGCCTTGAAAACCCTCAGGAATCATTGGATTCTCTGAGATATGATAAGACTGTTGTAGGACTTGAAAGCCCTCAGGAATCATTGGATATTCTGAGAAATGATAAGACTGTTTCAGGACTTCAAAGTCTGCTGGAATCATTGGATTCCCTAACACATAAAAAGACTGTTGCAGGACTTAAAAAACTTGCCGGGATCATTGGATTCCCTGGCACATGAAACAATGGACAATAGATTGTTTTCGGGCTATCTCTTGGCTGCTGAAGAAGGCATATGTGTGACTGTTGTTTACATACTCTCCTAGGATTTCTGGAAATCTTTTACAATGCCATGTTGATTTATATTGTTTGTTATACCACTACTTGCATGTACAATTCATGTTTGTTACACCACATCGAGCCTGCACTGACTGTGGGGAGAGTCATCACTAACAGCCTGTGCATTATTGCTCTGTGCTTGTGTAATATCTCCCATGCTCATGGGTTTGTGCAAACCTGTTTCTAATAAGATCCTTCAGCCCAGAAACCCACTAGTAATCCCCACTTCCCTTTGGTGCTTTTCATCTCCCTTCCTGAGATGTCAGGGAGGGTATGATCATCTCCATTTTAATGCTTTCACCTCCTTTCCTGAGAAGTTGGGGGGGAGGGCCTCCTTTTTGGTGTTTTCACCTCCTTTTCTGAGAAATCAGGAAGGGTGTGATAACCTCCCTTTGGAGGCTCTCACTTTCCTGAGAAGTCAGGGATGGTGTAACTACCTGTGTTCTAAAACAAAAGAAAGTAAGAGATGTAAAGGGCTGAAACTCTTGAGTTCATGCACTGAGGTTCGGACAAGCAAGCACTTAAGGCTAATTACCAATTGGACAATACTCTATTAGCATTTGCTTGGAAAATGGCCTGCCCCACCATTCTGTGCTGGCTCTATCAGTTGGTGTATAGGGAGATTGGAAGGAGAGACAAAGGGTGGAGTAGGACAAGCGAGTGTGACTCCTGGGGGAGAAGAAAGAGAAGATTTGTGTGTCCACTCTCTCTCTTCTCACTTAAACAAAGAATAAAGATTAATGACTTTTACTGATCCTGACTAAATTATCCAGGGTGCTAACATGGCCATCACAGGAATTTACTTTTTTCTCAGCAGTACATGGAATTTATACAAAAATTGACCATGTGTTAAAGCACAAAAACCTCAAAATCAAATACAGAAAGGTAGAAATAGTAAATGTATTTTTTTCAGATCATGATGCAATAAAAATCACAAGCAATATAAGGCCAGGAGGAACTAAACCAAAAGTTAATTGAAATTTAAACAATCTAATCCTAAAGAATAAATGGATGAAACAGTAAATTATAGACGCAATTAATAATTTAATACAAGAGAATGACAATAACGAGAATACATACTAAAACTTATGGGATACAGCCAAAGTAATTATAAGGGAAAATTTTATATCTCTAGATACTTGCATAACATAGAGAATTGGGCTTACAACTAAAAAAGCTAGAAAAAGAACAAATTAAAAACCCTCAATTAAATTCCAAATTTGAAATTCTGCAAATAAAAGGGGAGATTAATAAAATTGAAAATAAGAAAACTATTGAATTAATAAAAAAAAACTAAGAATTGGATTTATGAAAAAAAAACAATAAAATAGATAAACCTTTAGTAAATTTGATTAGAAAAAGAAAAGAAGAAAATCAAATTGTTATTCTCAAAAATGAAAAGGGAGAACTTTCCACCAATGAAGAGGAAATTAAAGCAATAATTAGGAGTTATTTTGCCCAACTATATGCCAATAAATTTGATAGTCTAAATGAAATGGAGGAATATCTACAAAATATAGATTGTCCAGGTTATCAAAAGGAGAAATAAATTATTTAAATAGTCCTATTTTAGAAAAAAGGAATAGAACAAGCTATAAATCAACTCCCTAAGAAAAAATCCCCAGGACCAAGTGGATTTACATGTGAATTCTACGAAATGTTCAAAGAGCAATAAATTCCTTTTTTTTATTATAATAACTTTTTATTGACATAACCCATGCCAGGGTAATTTTTTTACAACATTATCCCTTGCAAACACTTCTGTTCCGATTTTTCCCTCCCACTCTCCACCCCCTCCCCTAGATGGCAAGCAGTCATATATATGTTGAATATGTCGTAGTATACAACACACACATATTGTATAATCATGGAGATTACTTTACTGAATAGAAGGCTGTTCCAAGACCTACAGAAAACCAATCAGAGCCTTACATTTGTTAAAGTTGTGAATAGTTTCTAGGAGTTTTTTAGTTGAGTTTCTAAGTATATCATCATATCATCTGCAAAGAGTGATGATTTCATTTTCTCATGACCTACTCTAATTTCTTTAATCTCTTTTGCTTCTCTTATTGTCAAAGATAACATTTGTAATACAATATTGAATAATAATAGTGATAGTGGGCAGCCTTGTTTCCCTCCTGATCTTATTGGAAATGAGATGTGTGCAGATACATATTCCTGAGATGTCAGGGAGGGCGTGATCATCTCCTTTTTAATGCTTTCACCTCCCTTCCTGAGAAGTTGGGGGGGAGGGCCTCCTTTTTGGTGTTTTCACCTCCTTTTCTGAGAAATACAGATACAATATATGTGTGCAGAACCAAACAGTTTTCTTGTTGCACAGGAAGAATTGGATTCAGAAGGTAAAAATAACCCGGGAAGAATAACAAAAATGCAAATAGTTTACATTCATTTCCCAGTGTTTTTTCTTTGGGTGTAGCTGCTTCTGTCCATCATTGATCAATTGAAATTGAATTAGGTCTCTTTATCAAAGAACTCCACTTCCATCAGAGTACATCTTCATACAGTATCGTTGTTGATATATATAATGATCTCTTGGTTCTGCTCATTTCATTTAGCATCAGATCATGAAAGTCTCTCCAAACCTCTCTGTATTCATCCTGCTGGTCATTTCTTACAGAACAATAATATTCCATAAAATTCATATACCACAATTTACCCAACCATTCTCCAATTCATGAGCATCCATTCATTTTCCACTTTCTAGCCACTACAAACAGAGCTGCCACAAACATTTTGGCACATACAGGTCTCTTTCCCTTCTTTAGTATCTCTTTGAGGTATAAGCACAGTAGTAGCACTGCTGGATCAAAGGGTATGCACAGTTTGATAACTTTTTGGGAATAATTCCAGATTGCTCTCCAGAATGGTTGGATTCATTCACAACTCCACCAACAATGTATCAGTGTCCCAGTTTTCCCACATCCCCTCCAACAATCATCATTATTTTTTCCTGTCATCTTAGCCAATCTGACAGGTGTGTAGTGGTATCTCAGAGTTGAAAGAGCAATTAATTCCAATAGTATATAAACTATTTGAAAAAATAGGGAAAGAGGAGTCCTACCAAATTCTTTTTATGACACACATATGATGCTGATAACTAAACCAGGAGGGTGAAAACAAAGAAAGAAAGTTATAGACCAATTTCCCTAATGAATATTGATGCAAAAATCTTAAATAAGATATTAGCAAAAAAATTACAGAAAATCATCCTCAGGATAATACACCATGACCAAGTAGGATTTATACCAGGAATGCAGGGCTGGTTCAATATTAGAAGCTATTAGTATAATTGACTATATCAATAATCAAACTAACAAAAATCATATGATTATCTCAATAGATGCAGAAAAAGCATTTGATAAAATCCAACATCCATTCCTATTAAAAACACCAGAGAGTATAGGATAAATGGACTTTTCCTTAAAATAGTTAGTAGCATCTATTTAAAACCATCAGTAAGCATCATATGTAATGGGGATAAATTAGAACCATTTCCAATAAGATCAGGAGGGAAACAAGGCTGCCCACTATCACTATTACTATTCAATATTGTATTACAAATGTTATCTTTGGCAATAAGAGAAGAAAAAGAGATTAAAGGAATTAGAGTATGTCATGAGAAAATGAAATCATCACTCTTTGCAGATGGTATGATGATATACTTAGAGATGATATACTTAGAGAATAGCCAGGGATAAAGTTCAAATTCTTTATTATCTCCTTCACAGTCTAGTTTCCATGCCTGGGGCCTGGGCTGGATTTCTTGAAGTCCTCTAGAATGTGTCTTGGTTTCTGTGTGGGATTTAGGAGGACCACCACGACTGTCTCTGTCCTGATGTCTGTCTCATCCAAGGGATTGTGCTCCAGCCTCCAGCCCTCTGTTTTCTCCAAGTCTGTCTCCAAGCCCTTTTCTATGTGTGTCCCTGGGCCTTCTGAGTCTGTCTCCAAGCCCATTCTGGAGAGCCACCAGGAGCCTGACCAAAGATGGAATGTCTCTCTCTCTCTGTCCTTATTGGCTTCTTATATAAATGTGAATCTTGTAGAATAGATGTTAATCTTGTAGAACTATATTAAGTACTAAGTTCATGTACTAAAGTAGAAAACTATTAATCATAACTATTTCCTTATCAATTCCACTGACTTAACACCTTATAAGAATCCTTGTTTCAAGCACAGAGTTCTGGCCCATAACAAAGTTATGCAACAAAGTTGCAGCATACAAAATAAATCCACATGAATCAACAGCATTTTTATATATTAACAAGAAAGTCCAGCAGCAAGAGATACAAAGAGAAATTCAATTTAAAATAATTGTCGATAGTATAAAATGTTTGGGAATCTATCTGCTAAGAGAAAGTCAGAAAGTATACCAACACAACTACAAAACACTTTCCACACAAATAATGTCAGATCTAATCAATTAAAAAATATTAAGTGCTCATGGGTAGGCCAAGTGAATATAATAAAAATGACAATACTACATAAATTAATCTCTTTATTCAGTGACATATCAATTAAACTCCTAAGACATTATTTTACAGATCTAGAAATAAATAATTACAAAGTTTATCTGGAAAAAAATAGTTCAAGAATTTCAAGGGAATTAATGAAAAAATGCGAATTAAGGTGGCCTATCTGTGACTGATCTAAAACTATATTACAAAGCAGTGGTCATAAAAACCATTTGGTACTGGCTAAGAAATAGAGTAGTCGATCAATGGCATAGGTTAGTTTCACAGGGCAAAATTGGCAATAACTATAGCAATCTAGTCTCTAACCAACCCATAGACCCCTGTTTTTGATATAAGAACTCACTATTTGACAAAAACTGCTGGAAAAATTGGAAACTAATATGGAAGAAATTAGGGCTTGACCCACACCTAACACCACAAACCAAGATAAGATCTAAATAGGTTAATGATTCAGACATAAAAAATGATATTATAAGCAAATTATAAGAACATAGGATAGTTTACCTCTCAGATATGTGGAGAAGGAAGGAATCTGTGTCCAAAGAAGAACTGGAACTCATAATTGAACAACAGATAAATAATTTTGATTATTTTAAGTTAAAAAGTTTTTGCACAAAATAAACTACTGCAGACAAGATCAGAAGGAAAACAATAAATTGGAAAATCATTTTTACATTTAGGGGTTCTGAAAAATACCTTATTTCTAAAATATATAGAGAATTCACTCAAAGTTATAAGAATCCAAGCCATTCTCCAATTGATAAAAGGTCAAAGAATATGAACAGACAATTTTCAGATGAAGAAATGGAAACTATTTCTAATCATATGAGAAGTGCTCTAAATCACTATTAATCAGAGAAATGCAAATTAAAACAACTCTGAGATACTACTTCACATCTCTCAGATTGGCTAAGATGACAGAAAAAGACAAGGACAGATGTTGGAGGGGATGTGGGAAAAATGGGACACTAATACATTGTTAGTGGAGTTGTGAATGGATCCAGCCATTCTGGAGAGCAATTTGGAATGATGTTCAGAAAGTTATCAAACTGAGCATACCCTTTGACCCAGCAGTGTTTTTATTGGGTCTATATCTCAAAGAGATCTTAAAGAAAGGAAAGGGACCCACATGTGCAAAAATGTTTGTGGCAACCCTTTTCATAATGACAAGAAACTGGAAACTGAGTGGATGCCCATCAGTTGGAGAATTGCTAAAGAAGTTATGGTATATGAATGTTATTGAATATTATTGTTCCATAAAAATGATCAGGAGGATGATTTTAGAGAGGCCTGGACATACGTATATGAACTGATGCCAAGTGAAGTGAGCATAACCAGGAGATCATAGACAACAACAACAGCTATATTATATGACAATCAATTCTGATGAATGGGAGTCTTTCCAACAACAAAATGATTGATGCCAGTTCCAGTGATCTTGTGATGAAGAGACCCATATACACCCAGAGAGAGGATTGTAGGAACTGAATATGGACCACAACATAACATTCTCATCCTTTTTGTTGTTGTTTGCTTGCATTTTCTTTTCTTACTCATTTACTTTCTTATTTTGATCTGATATCTCTTGTGTAGCAAGAGAATTGTATAAATATGTTTATACTTATTGGATTTTAACATATTTTAATATGTTTAACACATATTGAATTGCTTGCCTTCTAGGGAAGAGGGTGGGAGAAGGAGAAAATCCAAAACACAAGACTATGAAAGGGTCAGTGTTATCAAATTATCCATGCATATGTTTTGAAAATAAAAAGCTTTATTTAAAAAAAAAGATATGAGGAGAAAGGGAGTTTGACACCAGCATATTGGGTCTAGATCCTCTCTGACAAACTTATGGAAGGACATAGACAAGAGATCATTTATCCATTTGAGTAATTGGATTTATTTAAAGAAGAACCCTATTTAACCTAGTTTTATCTTGAACTGTTGTTTCAGTTTAATAACCTCCACTAATTTTGAGTAGTTTTTTAGTATCACTAAATATTCTGCAATATAGGTCAGAAAAAAAAAAGTCTAAGAAGATAGAATAGGTTGGGGAACTCCCTCTACCTAAACAAATCAGTCATTGCTCTGCATATTATAATGTTAAGAGTTGCCTAGGAAACTGGATCTAATGTGCTAATGATGCCTTAAATCAGATCCATGAACAATGCTTGCCAGATTTTTAGTTAAAATGTCATCTGTGATTTAAATATATATATACATATATATATGTATATATTGTCACCTAATTATTCATTGTATGCTTTCTAGACTTACCATCATCATTTCTATCCTCACTTATCTAAAAACTTAAAAACAAAATATTTTGGATGATATTCTCTCTGTGTCAAAGCTTCATTAATTTTATAGCCAATCTGCATATCAGCAAGCATTTATAAAGTGACTACTATGTGCTAGGATTGTGTTAGGTGCTGGGGATACAAAGACAAAAAGGAAACAGTTTCTTGCATCAAGAATTTATATCCTGTTGCATGTATATGAATAAATAGAAAGTAATGGAGAGTAGGGTAGGAAAGAACTGGCATAACAGGGGAGGAAATCAGGAAAACTGTCATGTAGGAGTTGGCTTTTTAGAATGCAGGGCACCTTGTTAGGCCTTATTTAGAGTGCCATCATTGTAGCCTTGACATGCTGAAGACCCACAAATGAGTTGACAACAATAGAACTGTCTCAATTTCTCTGATATCTTTTCAGAAATATTTTTTAGAATTCCTGATGAAACATAATACAAAGAAGGCATCATTCTTTCTCTCCTCTACAACTGTTGAAGTGAATCTTCTAGTATCTCCATACCCACTAGCAAGAAAAAAAGAAAAACTCACAATAAGTATCATCTTATTAGTGGAAAGATTATATTTTAAGGGAAAGAGTATAATATGGGTTCCAATCTAAATCTATAGAACAATGTAGTGACCTTAGGCTCTTTCATTTGGGGGCCTTCTGAGATAGTGTAATTCATAAACATGGATAACTACAATGGCAACATATTAATCTATTGCTTAATGATCTAGCATCATAGGAAAGTACCCAACTTGGTTTCTACTATCTTCCACAGGCCAATGGGAAAAATGTTTATTTTCTCTCTGGCAATAGCTAACTTTTTAACCTTAGAAAATGTGACAATCTCAGAGTACTTTTTATAGTCTAAAAGACCAGTTTTGCTAAAACCTTGCTTATCTTTTGTCTGTTGCTGATAAATCAACTTGAGGTAAAAACACTGGAACAAAAAGTTAAGATGGTACTCCTTGAATTTTTAGCATCCTCCCCCTTCTATAATAGTGCCATCCTACACTTTTCCCTGTTTTAATCAACAATCAATAAATATTAAGTAAACACTGTATACCAAGAAAAGTGTTATGAAAGAACACACTGGAAGAATAGTAGGTCAATGTAAAAAATAAAAATAAAATTGAAATCATTTATCTAAAGGAACAATAGGAACAGGAAGACAATATTCATTTTACTAAAGATTTTAATTACTATGTTTTTTAAATCGACTGAAAATTAAATAAAAATACTTTTGCAAAAACTTTATAATTTCACCTTTAAAGTATTATATAAGTTCTTATCTTCTTAATGAACTTTTGTATTCTAATAGGCTTATGCCACATTAAATAATGCATTAATGTGTTTTAATAATTCCACCTAATAAAATACAACACAGTGTATCCAGAAAGTCATCTACTTATTTATTAATATGGCTAATTGTGAGAAATGCTGAAAAGTTGGGTTTCCACAGTAGTACAAGCTTTGAGGTAGTGTGGAATGGTGGGCACCGCTGACCAAGAGGTTTTCAGAATGTGAGAGGCTAAGGAAGATTAGGATTCTTTAATCCTAATTAACAGAAGTGATCAACAGCAGTTTTGAGCAAACAAGAAACTGGGGGGCTAGGAAGGCATGCAGGTAGATTCAGCCAATCAGAAAGAGTTTTGTGGTTTTGAGAAAACCACAAACTTAAAATAATAGTCCATCCAGGCCAAACTAGTTGTGATCAGTGACCTGACTTGACCAAATCACTATTCCGCCTGTTTAATAGGCTAATTGAATATTAAACAACACACCCCAGAGAAGAGTTTTCCACCATTTTTGAACATGGGATGTATGATGGGGGGGGAACATGTTTTATACATATTAAAGGGAAACATGTAGTGGGAGTATCAAAAAGATTGTAACCTGGATGAAACGAACCCATCTGTTCTCTTAAGGGAGGGACTGTGCCACACCAACAAGTATAAAGGTTCCCCCACTTCTGTACTCAGTGCTCTCTCTTCCCAAAGAGGAGTGGGAGTGCTCCCTCTTCCCAAATAAGAGTGGGGCCCACTTCTGGTCAGAACTGTTAAGATGATTCCTTAAGAGTCTTCTTTAATAAATTCTCCTTGATATTTGATTTTCAGTGTTGAGTGTTATTTCTAAAACTAATGAATATTCATTTGTTCCTTATATTCTGATGAGCTCTAAGACAGCCATGTAAAAAATTTAATATAGATACATAAACACCCATACTCACACCTACCACCTCTCCAACACAAACATACATATACATACAAACATACATGTATATATATGCACATATATGTACATATACACACATTTAATTTTATGTTGTATTTGTATATAATGTAGATTGTATATGCCCATATATATCATATATTTACATCTAAATATATTTATGCATATACTTTCATATGGAGAAGAAAATAAGTGAAAAAAATGTCCTAGATGCTATTCTATACGCTTCTTTGTTCAATGGTACTGCAAAGTAGTAAAATAAAGAACTAGAACTAGTTAATCACATTGCTAATTTCTATTAAATATTATAGATAAGTCATTCATTTCTTTTGATTTGATAAAAATATCATCTCTCCTTTTGCATATACCCATCTTTGAGCAATTTAAATCAACACAAGAATTAGGGACAACTACATTGTTTCAGTTTTCAGTGAACTATTCTTTACAGAAGAGACAGTTAAAGCAGATTAATTTAATATCTCTGAAGGAAAGGCAAGGTAACAAATATTTATTAAGCTAAAAACTTAGTCTGTGCCAGGCACTGTGCTAAACTAAGGATACTGATACATCTGCAATTCAAGTTTCAAAGTCTATTTGCTTAAGAGCTTCCTCACTGGTAGAGATTGATCTATGCCTTTATAATGAGTGGAGTTGGTGAGATCTTCTTGAGAGAAGAGACATCTTAATTTTCTGACATTCAGCTTCAAAGTAAAAGATTTTCTTTAAACTCTCTTCAGATCCCTGAAGGAAAAGCAAGACTTTCTCCTTGAAAAAAATCAAAACCATTTTCAGTAGGGAGAATTAATTCATGCTGTATTATTGAGAAAGTTTATATATACATATATATATATATATATATATATATATTCCATTTTGTTATTCACATGGATAAATAGGTTTATTCACTATTTTCTCTATGTGTGCACTGTGGAATTTACATTTTTTTGCAAATTAAACCTTGGATATATAGTTTGAGAAACTACCTATCCTGCTTGGCCCCCTTCTGGATCCCTGTCTTGGAGTAGAGGGACTTGCATAGTTCAATGATGGACAAATCACAGTAAAAAGGTCAGATGAAATGTGATGCAATAGAAAAGAAAATAATAGAACATTCTAATATTTTTAATCTAAGAAAACCACATGGACAGTATTTTTGAAAATTTCAATGCTGTAAAAATAAATTCTACATAGGAACAGGGAATATAAGATTTGTCAATCAAGGTATATTGGATGTGGTCAAATAAAAGATGGAAAGTTTAAACATCAACATCTTGTGTGCCAGTAACTTTAAATGGATGGGAATGAGTGAATTTAATTCAGATAAGCATTATATAAACTACCATTTGTGCAAGAATCCCTTAGATGAAAATAGCCCTCATAGATAATAAATAGACAATAAAAATGTGACAAAAGTAGTACTGAAAGAAAAAGAATAATACTGGGGTATAATTTCAAAAATAGTAGAATAATGTGTTTGAATCTAAGACAACCCATTCAACATCACAATAAGACAAATCTGAGCTCCAACCACTGACGTCAAAAAGGCCAAAGCTGCCCAGTACTAAGAAAACTTGAAACTTCCAGAAATTTCACATTCATAATATGAGTGAAATGCTAAATAATTATAATAATAGTCAAGAAATACAAAATGAGGATGGGCAGAGATTAAAAGAATCTTTTAAATATAACTCACTAGTCATATTAAACACTCTTTTTCAACAACTCAAAAAGTACAAGACCTGGAGCTGAATGTGACTGAAATGAACTTTTTATTGCATAATCTAGACTTAAATTAAAGAAAGTAAAGAAACCATCAGACAATATAGATATGACCTAAATAGCATCTCCTATGAATACGAAGTAAAGGTGATATAGAGTGCTTGAAGAACTATGGGCAGAAGTTCACAATATTGAATAGGAAGCAGAAAAAATGTTTAAAAGAAAGAAGAGTAAGAAAGCAAAAGGATTATCTGATGAGACTTTACAAATACTGAGAAATGAAGAAAATTTTTAAAAAAGGAAAATAGGAAAGATATATCCAACTGAATGCAGAATTCCAGTATTAGCAAGAAGAGCCAAGAAATTTTTCCTAAAATAACAATTCAAAGAAATAGAAGAAAACACTGCAATGGAAAAGACAAAAGAGCTCTGCAAGAATATTAGACATAACAAGGGAACATTTCATTAAAAAATGAGCATAATAAAAAACAAAAATGTAGGGACTAATAGAAGCAGAAGTAATTAGTAAAAGGTGGCAATAACATATAGAATAAATATACAAGAAAGATCTTAACACAACCAATAACCAAATAACCACAATGGTATGGTTAATAACCTTGAGTCATACATCCTAGAGAAGTAAGTCAACTGGACTTTAGGAAGTATCATTAAAATTAAGACTATTGGAGGTAACAGCATGGCAACTAAGTTATATAAAATCCTAAAAGACAATGGTAACATATTACACTAAATATATGGGCAATTTTGGAAAATTTAACAATTTCCCCTGGATTGGAAAAGATTGCCTCATTCCTAAAGAATGCCAAAAAACATTCAAATTTCTTTTTGAAAGTAATTTTCAAATTTCTTTTAATTTAATATGTTTTTTTGCAATTTTCAAATTTTAAATCAAATGATAGCTTTCATTTAATATGCCAAGAAGATTATGCTTAAGACACTTGAAAGCTAGGCTTTAGCAATCTGTGAACTGACAATTACCAAAAGTGCAGACTTGTTTTTGAAGAGGCAGAGATACTAGTCACCAACATCTACTTAACTATGGAGAAAGCAAGGGAGTTCCAGGAAAAAAACAAACAAACAAACAAACTTATTTTTGCTTCATTGACTATATTAAAGCCACAGTAAAATGTGGCAAATCCTTAAAAGAAATGGGGGTACTAAATCATCTTACTTGTTTTTTGAGGAACCTGTATGAGGGCCAAGAATCAAAGTTAGAACCAAACATGAAACAATTGATCATTTTAAAATGGGAAAGGAGTGGGGAAGGGGGATGGAGCCAAGATGTTGGAGAGGATAAACATTTCATTCTGAGATCTCTTCTACTCTCACTACTGATTACCAAATTTAGCCTCTGAAATAGACCTTGACTGGTAGAATCCCCAAATATTTGGAGTACAACAAATTACCAGCAGAAGATAATCTGGGAGATCACCAGAAAAGGTCTGTCTTGATTGGGCAGGAGAAGGCCAGCACAGGTAAGGAAGCAGAACACGGGGGCTAGCTCATGCTGAGTGGATTAGGGGAGAGGAAAAGGGAAAAGGAAAAAAGTAGGCTAAATAGAAGGGAATACAGAAAAAAATAAGGGAAAGGTATTAGAAAGGGGGGACTCAAAAGGGGTAGGAGGGATTCTAAAGAGTGAGAGCTGAGTGAGGCAAGTGATGCCCATAAGTTTAATACTGGGGAGGGGGGTAAGAGGAGAAAGAAAAACAAAATTATAATCTGGGGATAATAACATGGCAGGAAATACAGAATTAGTATTAACTGTAAATATGAATGGGATGAACTCTCCCATAAAGTGGAGGCAGATAGCAGACTGGATCAAAAGCCAGAATCCTATAATATGTTGTTTACACAAAACACATTTAAAGCAAGGAGATACATACAGAATAAAGGTAAAAGGCTGGAGCAGAATCTATTATGCTTCAAGTGAAGAAAAATAGCAGGGGTAGCCATCCTTATCTCAAATCAAACAAAAGCAAAAATTGATCTAATTAAAAGAGATAAGGAAGGAAACTATACCTTACTAAAGGGTAGCATAGATAATAAAGCAATATCAATACTAAACGTATATGCACCAAGTGGTATAGCATCTAAATTCCTAAAGGAGAAGTTAAGAAAGCTGCAAGAAGAAATAGCGAGCAAAACTCGCTGGGAGTTTTAGTGGGAGATCTCAACCTTGCACTCTCAGAATTAGATAAATCACAAAACAAATAAGAAAGAAATTAAAGAGATAAATAGAATATTAGAAAAGTTAGATATGATAGATCTTTGAAGAAAACTGAATGGAGACAGAAAGGAGTACACTTTCTCCTCAGTAGTTCATGGAACCTATGCAAAAACTGAACATATATTAGGACATAAAGATCTCATAATTAAATGCAGAAAGGCAGAAATAGTAAATGCATTCTTTTCAGATCACAATGCAATAAAAACTACAGTCAACAAAAAGTTAGGGTTAAATAGACCAAAAAGTATTTGGAAACTAAATAATCTCATTCTAAAGAATGAATGGGTGAAACAGCAAATCATAGACACAATTAATAATTTCACCCAAGAGAATGACAACAATGAGAGCATACCAAAATTTGTGGGATACAGCCAAAGTGATAATAAGGGGAAATTTTATATTTCTACAGTCTTACTTGAATAAAATAGAAAAAGAGAAGATAAATGAATTGGGCTTACAACTTAAAAAGCTAGAAAAACAGTAAATTTAAAACCCCCAATCAAATACAAAACTTGAAATTCTAAAATTAAAAGGAGAAATTAATAAAATTGAAAGTTAAAAAAACTATTGACTTAAAACTAAGAGTTGGTTTTATGAAAAACCAACAAAATTGATAAATCTTTGGTAAATTGGAGTAGAAAAAGGAAAGAGGAAAATCAACTGTTAGTCTTAAAAATGAAAGGGGACTACTTTCCACCAATGAAGAGGAAATTAGAGCAATAATTAGGAGTTACTTTGCCCAACTTTATGCCAATAAATTTGATAACCAAAGTGAAATGAATAACTATCTCCAAAAATTTAGTCTGCCTAGATTAACAGAGGAGGAAGTAAGTGGCTTACATAGTCTCATTTTAGAAAAAGAAATAAAACAAGCTATTAATCAACTCCTAAGAAAAAAATCCCCAGGGCCAGGTGGATTTACATGTGAATTATCCCAAACATTTAAAGAACAATTAACCCCAATGTTATATAAACTATTTGAAAAAATAGGGAATGAAGGACTCCTACCAAAAGTCTTTTATGGCACAGACATGGTACTGATATCTAAACCAGGTAGGATGAAAACAGAGAAAGTAAATTATACACCAATTTCCCTAATGAATATTGATGCAAAAATCTTAAATAAAATATTAGCAAAAAGTTACAGAAAATCATCCCCAGGATAATACACTATGACCAAGTAGAATTTATACCAAGAATGCAGAACTGGTTCAATTTCAAGAAAACTATTAGTATAATTGACTATCTCAATAACCAAATTAACAAAAACCATATGATCATCTCAATAGATGCAGAAAAAGCAATTGATAAAATCCAGTATCCATTCCTATTAAAAAAAAACACTTGACAGTATAGGGATAAATGGACTTTTCCTTAAAATAGTTAGTAGCATCTATTTAAAACCGTCAGTAAGCATCATATGTGATGGGGATAAACTGGAACCATTCCCAATAAAATCAGGAGTGAAACAAGGCTTCCCACTATCACCATTGCTATTCAATATTGTATTAGAAATGGTAGCTTTGGCAATAAGAATTGAGAAAGAGATTAAAGGAATTAGAGTAGGTAATGAAGAAACCAAATTATCACTCTTTGCAAATTATATGATGGTATACTTAGAGAACCCCCGAGATTCTACTAAAAAGCTATTAGAAATAATCTACAACTACAGCAAAGTTGCAGGATACAAAAAAAAATCCACATAAATCATTCTCATTCTTATATATCACTAACAAAATCCAACAGCTAGAGATACAAAGAGAAATTCCATTTAAAGTAATTGCCAATATTATAAAATATTTGGGAATCTATCTGCCAAAGGAAAGCAAGGAAGTATATGAGCAAAACTACAAAATACTTTCCACACAAAGACAGATCTAACCAATTGGAAAAATATTAAGTGCTCTTGGATAGGTCAAGCGAATATAATAAAGATGACAATACTTCCTAAACTAATTTATTTATTTACTACTATACCAATCAGATTCCCCCCCCCCAAAAAAAAACTATATTAAAGACCTAGAAAAAATAACAACAAAATTCATTTGGAAGAACAAAAGCTCAAGACTTTCAAGGGAACTAATGAAAAAAAAATCAAATGAAGGTCACCTAGCTGGACCAGATTTAAAACTGTATAGTAGCGGTCACCAAAATCATTTGGCATTGGTTAAGAAATAGACTAGTTGATCAGTGGAATAGGTTGGGTTCACAGGACAAAATAGTCAATAACTTTAATAATCTAGTGTTTGACTAGTGTTTTGGGATAAGCATTCACTGTTTGACAAAAACTGCTGGGAAAATTAGAAATTAGTATGGCAGAAAATAGGCATTGACCCACACTTAACACCATACACCAAGACAAGGTCAAAATGAGTTCATGATCTAGGCATAAAGAATAAGATTATAAATAAATTAGTAGAATATAGTATAGTTTACCTCTCAGACCTGTGCAGGAGGAAGCAATTTGTGACCACAGAAGAACTAGAGATCATTATTGATCACAAATAGAAAATTTTGATTATATCAAATTAAAAAGGTTTTGTACAAGCAAAACTAATGCAGACAAGATTAGAAGGGAAGCAATAAACTTGGAAAACATTTTTAAGTCAAAGGTTCTGATAAAGGCCTCATTTCCAAAATATATAGAGAATTGACTCTAATTTATAAGAAATGAAGACATTGTTTAATTGATAAATGGTCAAAGAATATGAACAGACATTTTTCAGATGAAGAAATGGAAACTATTTCTATTCATATGAAAAGATGCTCCAAATCATTATTAATCAGAGAAATGCAAATTAAGACAATTCTGAGATACCACTACACACCTCTCAGATTGGCTAGGAGGACAAGATAATGCAGAATTTTGGAGGGGATGTGGGGAAACTGGGACACAGATACATTGTTGGTGGAATTATCTAATCCAATCTTATAAAACAACTCTCACAGCAATATATTACTACTGGGAAAATCTTTAGCTTTAACTTTGGTGGGAAGATGATGTCTCCACTCTTTAGCATGTTATTTAGATTCCCTATAGATTTTCTTCCAAGGGGCAAGCATCTTTTAATTTCATGCCTTCACTTTCCATCTGCAGTGACCTTTGAATCCTTATATCTAATCATTCTGGAGAACAATTTGGAACTATGCTCAAAAAGTTATCAAACTGCACATATTCTTTTATCCAGTAGTGTTACTATTGGGCTTATATCCCAAAGAGATCTTAAAGAAGGGAAAGGGACTTGTATGTGCAAAAATGTTTGTGACAGCCCTTTTTGTAGTGGCTAGAAACTGGAAATTGAATGGATGCCCATCAACTGGAGAATGGCTGAATAAGTTGTGGTATATGAATGTTATGGAATATTATTCTGTAAGAAATGACCAGCAGGATGATTTCAGAAAGAACTGGAGAAACTTACATGCACTGATGCTGAGTGAAATAAGCAGAACCAGGAGATCATTACACAATTCAACAGCAATACTATATGATGATCAATTCTGATGGACATGGCTCTCTTAAACAATGTGATGAACCAAATCAGTTCCATTTGTTCAATAATGAAGCTACACCCCATGAAAGAACTGTGGGAAATGAGTGTGAACCACAATATAGCATTTCCACTCCTTCTATTTTTGTCCACTTGCATTTTTGATTTCCTTCTCAGGTTATTTTTACCTTATGTCTAAGTCTGATTTTTCTTGTGCAGAAAAATAACTATATGGATATGTATACATATATTGTGTTTACATATACTTTAACATATTTAACATGTATTAGTCTACTGCCATCTAGGAAAAGGGGTAGGGGAAAGGAGGTGAAAAGTTGGAACACAAGGTTTTACAAGGGTCAATCCTGAAAAATTACCCATGCATATGTCTTGTAAATAAAAAGCTATAAAAATTTTAAAATTTTAATGAGAAAGGAGTATTAGAAGGCTATATATTCTCACCTTCTTGTGATATGCCATGCTAGAGAACTTGAAAGTGAAATTAAGTTTCCTAGGAGAAAAAGCAACAATCTCACATATGTAGATAATAACATTCTGCTGGGAGAAGAAGAAATAAAAAGCCTAAGGGTGAAAAAGAAGAGTCTAAAAGCTAGCTTGAAGATTAACATTAAAAATAAGAACAAGTGAGATCATGAAAACTACTCTCATGAATTTCTGACAGATAAAGGAAGAAAAGTAGTGTCAGACTTTATGTTCTTGGATTCAGAGGTCACTGCAGATGGAGGGTGCAGCCATGAAATTAAAAGATGCTTGCCCCTTGGAAGAAAATCTATAGGAAATCTAAATAACATGCTAAAGAGTGGAGATGTCATCTTCCCACCAAAGTTAAAGCTAAAGATTTTTCCAGTAGTAATGTATTGCTGTGATAGTTGTTTTATAAGGAAAGCTGATATAGCAGAATCAAATTGTGATACTGCAGAAGATTTTTGAGAGTTCCTTGGAGAACAATAAGATCAAATCAATCAATACTTAAATTAATTTAGACTGTTCATTAGAAGGACAAATACTAAAGTTGAAGCTTAAATACTTTGAGCATGTAATGAGAAGACAAATCTCAATGAAAAATATCCTGATTCTAGGAAAGATTGAAGGCAAAAAGAAGAGACAATAGCAGAAGATGAGCTGGTTAGATAGAGTCATAGAAACACTAAACATGAGTTTAGACAGGGTTTGGGAGATGGTGAAGACTATAAGGACCTGGAATGGTATGGCTCTTTGGGGTCACAAAGAGTCAGACATGACTGAACAATAGAACAACAAAAATATAACTTGCCCATTAAGGGATAGCCATCAGGAATTGGCTTGAATCTCTAAATTATTTCTCCTAGACTGAGCATATTTAAGGGATATTTTTAAACCTAACCTGGTACTATTTCTCTCAGGAGAGCAATGTAGTTCCAACTACCTATTTCCCCTCCTACCATGAAAACAGTTCCCCTTGGATAAGAGTGGGGAAAAGAAACTCTAGCTATATGTATTCTTGTTTCCCTATCTAGATAGATCTATGTTAATACATATAACCTACAAAAAGAAAACACATAATACACAAACACAAAAAAGCACACAGATAAAAAAAAAGTCTTGCCCCAAGAAGCTTATATTCTAATAGTTAAAGACAACATACAAAAACTGAAGGGATAAGAAGGACACACCTGAAATCAGAAGCAAAGACAAGAGAGGAGTGAGGGTTGGCCCCCCTGGGCCTCTCCCCAAGATGGAAGCACTGGAATGAATTCATCAATAGGGGAAGGATACTAACATGACATGTATTTTCCCAGATCAGAAGGTGTTAAGAATATATGATTATTGCAGGGTGAGACAGCCCAAAATAACTATAAAAATACCAGGGTGAAATAGTTGGAATAAATTGATAAAACCCAGAAAGCTAGAAGTAGAATAAGAATGGAAAAGTCTTCATCCAATCAAGATATTATCTCTTCCCTTCCTGAACTCCTCCAGTATTTGGTTATATCACTCTTGTAATATCTTGCATCATAATAATTATTATATATTACATATATATATACATATTATACATTATTCATGTATGTTTTTAAATCGCTTACATAATTAGGGCATGAGAAATTATATTATACACCTTTTTATTGTCCTATAGTACCATATACATAAATCTTCATTGAATAAGTGACAAAGATCTCTGTTAATAAAATCAAATCTAGTCAAGGTCAATATTTATTGAGTGTCTAGTAATATAATTAGTGATATGATAAGACTAGAGATATAAAAATATAAAAATAAAAGGAATTAATAGTTTTTCTATATTGATGTTTTTAATCAAGTCAAAATGAAATTGCAATATTATGAATACAGGACTCATTTAATAAATTATTCAATGATTTCATCAACTTAAAAAGATTTTAAGAAGGTATCAGATTCAGCATTCTGTAGACAAAATAATATTCTGTATACGAGTATATTCTGTGTATCAGAGTATATTCCAGTGTTACTGATTTCCATGCTGTTCTTCACACAAAATTCTCTATTTCCTAATACTTGTCATTTTCATTGTCTATCCTCCAGTCCAGTGAAATGAAAATAACTTCCTCTTTAGATGGTGAGTTTGAAGGAAGAGACTGGCTTTTGCTTTTCTTTTATCTATAGTAGTTAGCTCAGTTTCTGCTACCTAATAAGCATTTTATAACTGCTTGTTAACTTGACTAGAAAAGAAACAATATATGTGAAACAATACTTGACTGAAAATAGTGACCTTGATTAAACAATGGATTTGACTGTTATATGGCTCATAAAATATCCATCATTCACAACTAAATATAACAAAAACGATTACTTTTCCATATTGTTTACCAAACATCAATGAATTAAAAAAACTTAATTGACAGAATATGTTCGATATGTTGACTATCAGAAATAGTCTGTGGTGTATTTAAAGTCCATAAGCCACTGTTATGTTATTAAAAGCCTGGTTACACACACACACACACACACACACACACACACACACGGCTCATAAGGCATCTTTCAAGCATTAGCTGATGCTCACTTATCTTAGAGTCAAACTGGTAAAAGACCTTATTCTGTTACCTATATGCTTCTTTCAGATATCCTTTTGCTTGAATTTGCACTTTTCCTGGGATTTCATAGAATCCCAGTAGAGTTCAAAGGTCCCAAAGCAAGTTATTTAAAAATCTCAATCAGCAATCTGTCCCTCTGGCCAAAAAATGTGGAGAGGTAATCTGTAACATTCAGGTGGCAGAAGCCTGTCTCCATAGTGTGTGATTCATTAAGTGGAGACTACTTAATCAAGACAGATATCTTCAGCTCCCCTTCCTGGCAGCATTTCTCCTAGACTGGTACATACTGTGCAAATTGCAAAGGGCCCTCTGTCAAGTCCATTTTGAGCAGAGGTTGCATCATGCTTGGCTGATTTCTCTGATGTGTGGGAGTTCCTGAGAGGCAGTATAGGTGAGAAACAGATTTAGGGCTTGGCTATTTTAGAGAGATTGAACTGTTTGACTTTGGAACTCTCCCCTTTTTGCTATTTATGTCATGATAGCCCCAGGGATCTGGATCTATCTCCTTAACAAGAAACTATTTTCAGTATAGGTCAGCATCAGATTCCATTTCCCTTTGAAAGCACAATAAAAACAGTTTAAAAGTAAGATTAGGTTTCCTATTCTTTCCTTATGATTGCTTGTGGCATTGTATGTCCTCAGAGCAAATGCGTACTAAATGCACATCTCTTCTATGACCTTCCAGGACTTTTTCAAAAAGTAGAGATACAGAAATGGGTAATAACTCTGCCTTCTCTTTCCTTAAAAACAAGGCAAGACAATTTTTTCTAATGAGAAAGTAGCTTGACACTATGGAAAAAAACATTCATTCATTCATTCACTCTACTGATACTTTTTTTAAAAAAAGTAGTCCTCAAGAAGTTTATATTCTACATACTAATGCAAATATAGACTGAGAGTGAATAGACCTGGGTTCAATTACTAGCTCTGTTACCTGAGGCAAATCATTTCCCCTTTCTGAACCTCAATTTCCTCTCATAAAATGAGCAGATTGGACAAAATAATCTCTAAGGACCCATCTACCTCCAAAATTCTGTTACTATTTCTTTTTATCAAAAAATCATGTGAGATTTATTTTTTCTTTTCTGAAACTGTTGAAGATGGTAAATGACAAAATTCCTATCCAAGATACTGTTTCTGCAAATTATTTCCTACATCCATATAGCTAAAACTTGCAGATCTAATATAAATACAAGTATTAACATATGCAAAGGAGATTTTTGTATTTCTCTGGTCAAATGAAAGCTGAAGGAGAAAATCGTCACAGAAGTTACTGAGTTTATAACTTGAACAATGACTCCTTAGATAAAGCAGGTGCTAAAACATTTTTTCTCCTTTATTTCACTATAAAAGTACAATGTGTCAATTTGTCTGAGAATCCTAAAGTGAAGTGTTAAGAGATGCTGGCATCAGCAATGATCATGTCATCGGCAATTACATATTCTACCATCATATGAGAACAAGTTTCTGCTTTCTGATCTGAAGCATAAAAAATGCAAATGTGAGCCTATTTGTGTCTATGTTTAACATATAATGGAATAAAATGTCTACTTTGGGCTTACGTGGCACTTTGCACCTTATCAGCCACCATTAAAATGCATTAAATGGCTTTAATAATGATGCACAATTGACCTGTACCAGGCTTCAGCATTCCTAATCATCTCTAATTTCTGTCTAAAGATGAAGAACAGCCTAATTACCTAACTACGAACTTCAGGTCCTTTGAGTATAAAAAATCCTAAAAGCACATTAATTAGTTTCTGCTATCTTTAATGAACTTATGCATTTCTTGATGAAACTTTATCATTGAAACAATTCCATGTTTTCCCATATTGGGTGGATATTAAAATTATTCATTTTGATAAGTAACTTATATCATATGTTGGTCTATATATGGATCATTTTTCACAGGACTTTTTCTATCATAATTTTGAGGCTCAGATCCTTATTAATACATCAGAATTTTCAGGTAATAAAAAGAAATTTCAGGTAATAATCAGGAAATAATTTCAGGGAAGTTAGTGTTCACATTTCTAAAGTAAAATATTTTTTAAGATACAGCTAAGTTTTGATTAGGATGAACAAAGAATTACCCTTGAGTAGTAGCATTATTCAAATTCACATTGCATATTGGGCTGGGACTAATTACCACATTTTGTAAAATTGTATCTTTGAATAATACAAATTCAAATGCAGAAAAATACTTAAGGGGATTCATTATTTGCAGTAATCAAGACATAACTGTATGCTTAAATTCATTTAATTACTGGCTACATTTCCTATATTAATTATAAAAACAGTAAAGGACATATGATTGAATTGAACTTACACATATAGATTTTACTCAAGTAATGTGGATTAAAATCACTCTGAGCCCCCTAAAACTAAAGTCCCAACATTTCTTCTCATAGTTAACTATTCAGTATTGACTCTGTGAATTAGACTTCAGATAGCATATAATTTGTCACCAGACCAGTACAATATATTTTGAACTTTTCTTGTTGTGAAAGATCTGTCTAGGACTGAACTCCATTCTATCTGAGCAGCCCAGTGGATAGACCACTAGACTTGGAATCAGGAAGATTCACCTTCAAGAGTTCAAATCCATCCTCAGACACTTACTAGCAGACTAGGCAAGTCACTTAATACCTCTAGTCACTTAATGTTTCCTCATCTGTACAATTGTTAGAATTCTTACAAGGTGTTAAATCAGTTATCTAACTTAGCATGGTACTTAATAGTTCTCTAGCTCACTAATGTACTTAGTACTGATTAGAGTTCTACAAGATTCACACCTTTAAGAAATCATATATAAGCTAGGAGCCTCAACCAGTCCCGGGACATTCAGAAGTCATTTCTTCTTCCACCTTTGTGCTGGCTAGAGACATTTGGAGGGAGCTAGAGGCAGAAGCTGGCAGAGGCAAAGGACTAGCAGCAGAAACCAAGGAGAGAGATAGGCCTCTAAGAAAGCTAACTGGGTCCAAGGAAGGGGACAATACTTGGAAAGAGAAAATAAAGGATTTGGACTTTAACTCCTGGCTGCATTTGGGCTGATTATACAGATATGAAACTAAGGCTGCCTCCAGAAGCCCCTCAAGAAACCTACTCACAGAGAAGGTTATATTTTAGATAAAAATATTACATACAATGAACAGAAGAAGGAAATGGCAAATCACTCCAGTATCTTTGCCAAGAAAAGCCCAAATGGTGTCACAAAAATTTGGATATAATTGAAATAACTGACCAACAACAAAGCCTAAGACAAAAATACATGCCATAAAGAGGAATCAGAAGTGCATGTTAGTGAAGCTTTTTATTGTTTTATCATGTATGTGTTAACTCCAAACATCAAACCCACTAATGTCTGCTTTAGCCAAAGAAGACATTACAATTTGTAATGTATGATTTTGACACCATTTGAAAATGACTGAAGAACAAAAATGATTGGAATTGAAAAATTAAGAGATAATGAAGAGAATGTAGGATTTAGAGCAAGGAAGAACTCAATTTCCCACCAGAGGAATTCTCATGTAGAATACTTCCTCATACTGTAACCAAGTTTTTTTATCTTTCTGACCCTTAATTTAATCATTTGCAAAATGAAGATAATAATGCTCAA
Organism: Sarcophilus harrisii; assembly: GCF_902635505.1. Taxonomy (NCBI): domain Eukaryota; kingdom Metazoa; phylum Chordata; class Mammalia; order Dasyuromorphia; family Dasyuridae; genus Sarcophilus; species Sarcophilus harrisii. The sequence goes on from NC_045426.1 coordinate 459,300,289, forward strand.
AGTATCTACTTAACAAGGTTGTTGTGAGTTAAGAAATATAGATATTGAAAAAGCAATTTAATTTTTGTTTTTTATGAAATGAATTGGACAATAAATTATATCATACTGGAGAAACTGTACAGTACTTTCAATGTTTCCATATTGATCTGTAGCATAAAACACTAGGAGGCAACTAAGTAAAGTGCTAGACTTGAATTCCTGCACTTTAATCCAGTCTCAGACATTTATTAGCTGTATAACACCAAACAAGTCATTTAACTTCTCTGCATCTCAAGGGAGTTGAGCTCCATGGCCTTTAAAGTCCCTTCCAGGTTGAAATCTATAGTTCTTAGACTTTTTTTCCTCAACAGTATCAGCCAGGTATAGCTATTAATAGCACACATCTTCCTGGTACACAAAACACTGTGTTCTCCCAGTGGTGATGTCTAGTTTGTGAATCCTCAAATGTCACTGTCTCTGAAATATGAACACTATAGTTGATTCAAAGGGAAAAGGATAGACACATTTCAGTCATTGCTATCTGCAGTAAGTGTCATGAGAAGTCATGAAAAAAAAAATCTGAGAAGAAAAAGAAGTGGTAATAAGAGAAATAGACAACAGATAAATATCCTGAATACTATGCTTAAAGATCTAGAGAATATAAGCTCCTTATTCAAAGAACTATAGAGGCTCCTTTTTGACCTCTAAAATAAAATATGAAGTCCTTTTTAATATCTTGACCCCTTTCTACTATTCTGATTTTCTTATTCCTCCATATACTCCAAGTTCCAATGATGCTAACCTCTTTGCTTCTTGACTCCCAATTCAGTATTTTCTCAAGAATGCTCTCTCACCATATCCCCACCCAAGTCTTAAACATAGTCCCAACCATCTATAAAATTTTCCTAATCCTCCTTAATGTCTTCCCTATGAGATTATCCCTGATTTGTCCTGTACATATTTTGGTTGTACATAATCATTTATGTGTTTCCTTCCCTTTAGACTACGTGCTCACAGAGATGAGAGGATGGCACTGTTGTTTTAGATTTGGATGCATTTTTTGGAATCCCCAGACTTAGCACAGTGTCTAACACATAGTAATTCTTAATAAATGCTAGTTGATGTGCATACCTTTTGATCCAGCACTGTCCTTTAAAGGTGCTAAAGCATTAACATATGCAACAATTATATAGTCACACACTATCTCTGTTACATTAAAAGTTTCACAGCAGAATGGGTACTGAACTAGGAATTGGAGCACTGGATTCCAGTCCCTGATTTACTACCATCTAGCTTTGTAATGACTTTTAAACTCACCAAACCTTACTTTTCTCATTTATACTAGGAAGAGATTTGACTGGATGAACTCTAGGCACTGTCAAGTACTGAAACACTCTGTAATTCAATTAAATTTATCAGATATTGTAAGGAAACAGGATATGGGGGACTGAGGGTAAGTTGGAGGAAGCAAGTTCATTTTACTTCTTTATGAATTCCTATGTCAACTTTGTGATTCTGGAAAAAAATTGTAAAGGAATTATTTTAAGTTACATTGCACATGAGTTATAATATGCATAGCTGAAAAGTATTTTTATATCAAGAATTCCCTACACCAATAAAATCATAAGTCCAGACTAATCATCACAAGCAAATTAAAAGTTGAGCCAAGTGACTGATATTGATTTATGATATGAATTTTAAATTCCCTTAGATCTTGTCTCCAAGAAGGCTTGTTGTAAAATTAAGTGTTTATATTAAAACATTATTTACCAAGTTTGTATGTCTTAATTTTCACTTTAACAAAAACATTGGTCAAATTTAAAATTAAAGATAGCCCAGAAAACTACCAAATTACAGTTTTAACATAACAAAAGAAGATACATATTCTTTATCTTTTGAATTATTTAATTTGGCAAACTAATTAATTAATTAATTATATTCTTTTATCACAAAAGGACTCAAAATGAACAATCAACAGATTGTATCAGTATGAGTGAGTTCTTTCTTATGGCATTGACCAGTGAAGAGATGATGATAGTAGTGATGATGATGATAAAGATAACAATAATGAACAGAAGTCAGAGATTTTATTACTCCTGAAAATGCTTTAAAAACACTACACTATAGATTAAGATGATTTACCATGTCCATTTGGTTCCTTTCCTTGTTGGTTCTAATATAGAGAGGAATATAGCAATAGACAGACAGGCACAGATAGATAGATAGATAGATAGATGAAAGAGAGAAAGAGAGAGAGAGTGAAAGAGAAAGGGGGAGAGAGAGAGAATCCAGAGTATGATGTAAACACAGTAATCTTTCATCAAAGCTCCACATAGCATCTTTGCCATTTTACTAACTACACAAGAGTATTTAAAGGACCCCAGGGCCAGTGACCCAGGGATATAAATTAAAAGGAATTTTGAATAACAGAAGTTCAGCCTGAGATACCAGCTATAGCAGGACAAAGCAGTTTTTAGGAGATTAATTTTAAAATATTCAAGGAGTTGTATAGCTGAACAAAGGCTACTAACTGAAGAGTTTTTATCTTAAAATAAATAAAAGTAGAAACTTAGACTACCATGCTAAAGAAATAGTAGGTCACTCCCCTAGATTACATAGAAACTGAAGACCACAGGACACTAACAGAGAGCATCAGCAACTAATACTCAATGGAGAACCTAAGTAGCAACAGAAGTAGCTGACAGAAAGTGAAAAAGAGACAACAGAGCAGGTGAGGACAGAAAAGCAACTTGCCTGAGGATATAAGTGGTTCTATAGAATCAGAGATTTTTGAGAATGTTCCAGATCAGATGTTCCAGAAAGTATATGCTCCAGCCTTAGAACTAGAAAATAACACCATGTTGATCAGAAACAGAGTTCAAATCCCTAATGTTAATTGTGTATTGTCACCATTCAAAATTAGAGCTATTTTATTGATGATGAAATAGAGGTGTCAAGACAAAAGCTTTTTGCTAGTTAATGGCATAAAAAGTGTTAGGATATAAAGGTATCCTTTCTATGTAATAGAAGTATTAGTTCAATTCCCTGAGTAAATTTCTACAAGTATTATTATCCAAATTTTTGCAAATGGGAAAACTTATTTTGAGAAGTGATTTGCCCACTATCATACAACTAATAAATATTAGAAGTAGGATTCAAAGCAAAGTCTTTAATAAGTCCATGTCTAGTGGTCTTTGCATTTCACTACACTGACATAACATCTGGTCCTCTGTCTTAAGGAGTGCATGCTTTAGTAAGACAAATAATTTGCACACAAAACAACTCAGAAGATAGTCACAAACAAAAGCAATGCTTGAGACAAAAGACCTGTATTCAAATTTTGGTTACATTATTTATTTTGGTTTATTTTGAAACTTGGTGGTTGCCCATATAGACAATATGAGGTGTTCAGGAAGAACTAGAACCTCTGATATGAGGTCTTGTTGAGCACTTTTCAAGGCTGCTCTACTACCTTTATTGCCCACCTTTAGCCAACTCTGACTTGTTTCAAGAAGGTGAAGTATATACAGAAGCCTCCTAATAAACTGTCTTGGCAGACTGGCTTAACTAGGTTTTAGATAACATATGAAATTTCCCAGATGGAATGGGTAGATGAGAACAATTTATTCCAATAGCCATAAAGACTCCCTCCCTCCCTTCTCGCATTTTCTCTCTCTCATTTTCTCTCTCTCTCTCTCTCTCTCTCTCTCTGTCTTTCTTTGTGTCTCTTTATCATAATCTCTTATCCTCTCTTTATAATTTCACATTTATGAAAAACTTGTAGTTGTGGGTTTTTGGTGCTGTTTACTTTACTTTGCATCAATTAATATAAATTGTTTTCATGCTTCTTTGTATTAAGCATATTTATCATTTCTTATACCGTAGTAATATTTCATTACATTCATAAATCACAATTTATCCAATTATCCCCTAATTCATTGTCATCAATTTTGTTTCCAATTTTTTCCTACAAAAAAACCCATACTCATAAATACTTCTTTGCATATAGACTTTTTTATATAAGCAATTTCTTTTAAAGATATGATGTTAGATTGACAGATAGATATATTCTAGAATCTCTGTATCAAAAAGTGTTAATATTTTAGTCATATGATTTGAATAATTCTAAATTATTTTCTGAAATGGTTGAACTAATCCACAGCTCCACAAGCAACACATAAATGTACCTATCTTTCTATTAGACAACAAATTTTCTGTTCCTTTTGATCATACCCAACTCTTTATGAACCCATTTGGGGTTCTCTTGGCAAATATATTGGAATGGTTTTCCATTTTCTCCTCTAGCACATTATACAGATGAGGAAACTGAGAGAAACAAAAAGGATTAAGTGACTTGCTCCAAGTCCTATTGACTCCAGGCCCAGTGCTTCATCCACATAGCTGCCCCAGCCATGGAACAGGATTTCAGTTTTAGAAATTCTGGGTTAGAGATTCAAGTGTGAGCAAAAGGTCAAAGGTAGAAAAGAAAAATGTTCTGAAACATTTTAAAACATTAAAATACAAGCAGTTACTTATTAGGGAATAGCAAAAGACCAAATTTTAAAATATGCTAATGAATCACAAAAAAATGCAACTATGAATTTCTGCTTCAAAACTTTGTCTAAATTGAGAACATCTGTAATTTTTTTTAGTAAAACCACTTATATTTTGTGTTTTTTTAATTTTAAAATTCTAAATCTTTTTTTCTAAAATAAATCCAGCTAAAGTTTAGAGAAATCTATAGAGGTAGATATGAAAAGATAATATTTTTTTCTTTTTCCTTTCTCAAGAAAATAAAGGTGAGCCACACAATTTTTCTTTGCATTGTGAAAATGTCATCTGCTCCAGGCATTCTAAGGTACATCTCTAAACAGATCAGACTCAGATGTAACCACCTATTCTTCCTTCAAATCTCTATTGTCCGCCCACTTCCTCTAAGAAGCCATTCAATTATAAGTTCTATATTGAAGGCTTCCTCCTAAACCAGAAAATGCCTGGTAACTCACACGTGTGAGACCTTAAACCACAGTCTGTTTTATGCATGAATTTTATGTCTTTGTTATTGTATTGGTTTTAGTAATGATATCTATTGGAAACATTCTATTTTAGTACAGAAATATTTTAATTTATATCATATCAGTCATTTTATTTCAGGGAGGAAATCACTTCCTGGCAACTTAGGGCTTTGTTAAATTTTCTGGCTCTATAATTTAGCAAAATTTTATCTCACCATTCATTCAGCAAGATTTATGACATTTGGCAAACTTTATCAATGCTTCTAATAAAATAGAATTTCTTTGAGAGAAGTGAAAAGTTAAATAGTAATTGAAGTAGCATTCCCTTATTAATACTCGTTAGGTTGTTGTTGCTGTTTGTCCTTTCTTCTAAAAGAGGACCATGACATTAGGTATGTGGTGCCATGACATGTGAGTAAATTGAATTTTAATTAGGCAGAACTGTGCAAAGTCATCAGCCTCTCTGGAGCCATCTGGATCCAGTGGGAAGCCATAGATCAGGACAACTAGAGATGGCCCTTCTTCTGTAAAGTATACACGGAGCAGATACCAACCAATATTTCATTTCAATAGCATTTGAAAGGAAACATGCATTTGTTAAACATCTACTATGTGTCAAGCACTATGTTAAGCACTTTACAAATAATACCCCATTTGATCCTCACAACAACCCTGGAAGGTAAATATTATCATCTAGCACCGTTTTAGAGCAAAGAAAAATGAGACAGGAATCAGTTAGTGACTTGCCCAGGGTCACACAGGTAGTAAATAAGAGGTCACATTTAAACTCAGGTCTTTCTGATTCTAGATACAATACTTCATCTGAGACATTGAGCTACCTTAAGCTTCTTTAAGATAATGATTATTTCATTTTTGTCTTTATTTTCCCACACTTAACATTTAGAATAAAAACTTCTTAGAATATATAGAATGACAGGTAATTAATAAATAACTATGAAATTGAATTTGTTCAACTGAATTCTACATTGACATTATTCAATACTTTCTTAAGGAACAGTACATTCATCTGAGGCCTAAGACTGCAAGTTAAAATTTGTCAACCTCTATTACAAATTTTTCATAACTACATCTCGCTGCCTTTGGGCCATTTTTATATTGGACCCTATTTTGTGAGTTTATAGTTCTGCTCTTGCAGATAGCAGACTAGTATATTTTGTGGCCTAGCATGTCTATACACTTCAATTGTTTATGTAGTGGAAAAGAAGTATAAGAGACCACTGATCTTATGGTTCAAACACAGCACATAATGTTATAAATCTATCTGATTTTCGAAGGGATAATAAAATTAATCCCTTAATACTGGAATAATGCTAACTTAACAGAGAACATTATACTCAGTAAAAGCACTATTGTATGATGATCAAGTGAATATCCTGGTTATTCTCAGCAATACAATGAGTTAAGACAATTCCTGATGAAAAAATGCTCTCTGCATTGGACCCAAAAAGATTCAGACAGTCTCAGTTTGCTAATCTGCCCAGTGGTGTTATTATTATCACTAATGCCCACATAGAATAAGTTAATATGTATAAAGTGCTTTAAGAAACTATGAACTGATATAAATGCCAGTAATAACAATAGCAACAGTTTGTTTATCAAAATTCCTTAAAAAAGAGCATGTTTAGTCTGATTCAACAGTTACAATAACAAACAACTATCATTATATGTAATATCTTCTTTGTCATGTGCTGCATTAAAATCTACACCCCACCACACACAAGTACACATACACATGCTTAATCCCAATTGAAGTTTGATCAGGAATAGTAATAATAATAAATAAAGAAGAAAGAAGAGGAGGAGGAGGAGGGAAAGAATGAGAAGGAGTGTAATGCCAGAGAAAGTGAGGCAAGATAGAGATTAGAGTTTTTAATATTTTATTTATTGGAGAACTTAATTAATTGACTGGATTGGACTCTTGTCTCAAAGTATCTAGTATTGAATGTTAGACTCCAAGGATTTTTATAGGACTTCAGTGAGAAGAGAAACAAAGGCAGAAGGCAGAAAGCAGGAATTTCAGGGACGGACCATAAATTTGGTTCTGACAGACTGGAGGTGAGAACTATAAATTCTTAACTAATTGGGAGTTAAGGAGGTGAGCAACTAGAGGCAGGAAGTCTGGAGAAATAAAGGTAGAGGATGTCAATTAGGTATCTGAAATAGGACATCTGGAGTCTTATCTTTTGGAAGGCCAGAGCGACCAGATCTGTACAGCCCTAATTATCTCAGCCCTAATGAATAGAAAAGGGGGGTGTCATAGCATATTAACTCAGGGAAATTGAGATATTATAATTCAGGGAAACTAAGGCAGGGAAACTGAGGTAGAACAATTCAAGGAGATTGTGGTATAATAGGAGGAGAAAAGAAGGAAGAAGAGGAGAAAAGGAGGAGGAGGAAGTGGAGGATGAAGAAGAGGAAGAAGAGGAGCAGGAGAGAAAAAAAAAGAAGAGATAAACAGATGGAAGAGAAAGAGGTAGAAGTCGAAAAGGAAGAGGAAAAGGTAGAGAGGTGGTGAGGAGGATGAAGTTAAAGCGTACAAAGTCCTGATCATACATTAAAATAATCCTGTTAGACAAGCATTACAATATTTTCTTCTCATTTTAAAGATAAGGAAACTGAAAGTCTAAGTGATTGGTTTAGGGTCACACAGAGACAGGACTCAAACATAGCTTTCCTAATTGTATATCTAGTACTATTTCCACTATACCTATATACCCTCAGAAGGGAAGACCAAGAACCTCCAAAATATGGCTAAGAGACTAGAACTCTCTCAATGAGTTCCATATTTATTGAACTGCTATGGTATCCTACATAGACATAAACATGGAAAGTTTTAGGTGAATTAGGAAATAATCTCTAACACTCAGAAGGTGTTCTCCTTACCTTTTAAGATCAAGAAGAGTAGTAGGATCATAGGACTAGACAATGAAATGGATCTTTGAAATCCCCTAGTCTAACTCTCTTTTTTTGCAGATAAAGAAACCAAGGCTGAGAGAGGTTAAGTCCAAAGTCAAGAACAGTTAAAGGCAAAAAGGAATATACTTGAATTGCCTCCAGATAAACAATCCCCATTACTAGACAGAAGAAATATTCTTTCAAAATTATTCATAGAGATTTCTTCAGACTCCCATATGTCATCCCACCTGGTTAGATAAACCCTCCCTGCTTCTTGATCATGTCTCATGCTTGGCTTGCCATTCAACTCTTTAACCTATTGTCCTTATTGCTATCCCACTAGTTTTAACATAACTGACTTAGCTTTGCTGGTATTTGAATTCAATTCTTATCTTCATGTTCCATAAAGTCTTTAAGTTCTTCCTTAAACATAAGCCTGAAAAGCATGCCCTGTTTACTACTCTGAAGGATGGCGATTGGGGAAATGTCAGGGTCAATCTACTTTGTCTGAATTAAATTCTATACTCTGCTTATCCAAGCACTACTTTTCCTTAATCCTGAGCTATTCAGTACTATTCTGTCTAGAGTCTGTTCTGCTTGACTTCTCCTTGTCTTAGATACCCTGTAGCTCCCCTGGCCTACCTATATCTCAATTTGACCTATTCTGAGCAAAGACAAACCTGAGTGTAATCTTCCACATAATCTTGGAATCATGTCTCTTAGGAGTGGTAATGAGTTAATTTCATCAAAGAGCTTTTTTCCTTCCCTGACCCATAATAAGCACATTGTAATTGTCCTTTGAATAGAGATTGCCAAAGCTGTATGCAAGATGCTACAGAAAGAAGAATATTCTCAGTGACCTTGGGTATCCTCACTATAGATTCCTGATTACTCAATGATACAACTTGAGCTTATCCAATTAGTCACAACAAAGAGTCTCTCTTCTTAACCACAAAATAATCTTGTGATCAGTACCCAGGAGAGCTAACCAGGTTTTTTTTTTTTTTAACCTTGTTCTTATCATATTACTTTTGGTCTTTCCTATATCCCTATATGCAGTAACTATTATCTATTGATATACTGATATTATTATTACTGGTAATTATTATTAATACTGGTATTAATACACATCTTATTTGTGTATATTCTTTTCTTTGGTATTGTAGCCACATATATAGTATGTTACAGAATAAAAACCCTACCTAACACTGGAGTCAGAGCATGTGGGTTCCGATCCTAACTCTGATTTTTATATCTATATGATCTTAAAGAAGTCATTTCACTTCCAAAAGATTTAATCTGCTAGAGGCTCCCTTTTGCTAATCTGCAAAATATGGTATATGGAATAGATGGCCTTTCAGGTGCCTTACTACTATATATACATGCTCCAACAAGGTATGAAATTCCGACCAGCAAACTTCTTTACCAACTAAGGTATATTTTGTTATCACCCTGCATAATTGATGGCTTGTCCCATTCAAATTTATCTATATCCTACATGTTTGAACTAATCCATTAGTTGAATGCTTATGGGACTTCTTCCTGAACTTTGAGAACCTTCAAAAGAAGGTCATTGCTAGATGAAGCAGTTTCCCCAAGATCCCAAGATTATCCCAAACTATATCTAATCATTCCCTTGTACTTTGGAATAGAGCTGCCTTCTAATTGGCCAATTCTATAAGAGCCTCCATGACTTCATAAAAGATAAAGTAATCAGTAGCCATGCTACAAATTTACCAAAGTCCATTTAACTATATTTTGATGTCACTTGGCCTTTGTAATTCATTATTTCATCCGTTAACTCACTTACACCTCAATAGGGTTTAAGCAATCTCTTCTAAAAAGAACCATACACCTTTTAAGCATCCACACAGCTAGTTAGATTCAGAATTATGAAAAAACAGGCAAGCTCAATCAAGGGAATTTTTTTTTAATTTTTTAAATAACTTTTTATTGCCATAACCCATGCCAGGGCAATTTTTTACATTATCCCTTGTACTCACTTCTGTTCTGATTTTTCCCCTCTCTCCCTCCACCCCCTCCCCCAGATGGCAAGCAGTCCTATATATGTTAAAGAGGTTACAGTATATCTTAGATACAATATATGTGTGCAGAACTGAACAATTCTCTTGTTGCTCAGGGAGAATTGGATTCAGAAGGTATAAATAACCGGGAGGAAAAACAAAAAATGCAAGCAGTTTTCACTCATTTCCTAGTGTTCTTTCTTTAGGTGTAGCTGCTTCTGTCCATCCTTGATCAATTGAAACTGAGATTTTCTGTTTGTCGAAGAAATCCACTTCCATCCGAATACATCCTCATACAGTATCTTTGTTGAGGTATATAATGATCTCCTGGTTCTGCTCATTTCACTCAGAGGCAGTTCATGTAAGTCTCACCAATCCACTCTGTATTCATCCTGCTGGTCATTTCTTACAGAACAATAATATTCCATAACATTCAATTACCACAATTTACTCAACCATTCTCCAATTGATGGGCATCCATTAATTTTCCAGTTTCTAGCCACTACAAACAGGGCTGCCACAAACATTTTGGCACATACAGGTCCCTTTCCCTTCTTTAGTATCTCCTTGAGGTATAAGCCCAATAGTAGCACTGGTGGGTCAAAGGGTATGCACAGTTACCCTTTGATCCAGAAGTGTTACTACTGGGATTATATCCCAAAGAGATTATAAAGAAGGGAAAGGGACCTGCATGTGCACGAATGTTTGTCGCAGCCCTTTTTGTAGTGGCTAGAAACTGGAAACTGACTGGATGTCCATCAGTTGGAGAATGGCTGAATAAATTGTGGTATATGAATATTATGGAATATTACTGTTCTGTAAGAAATGACCAACAGGATGATTTCAGAAAGACCTGGAGAGACTTACACGAACTGATGCTGAGTGAAATGAGCAGGACCAGGAGATCATTATATACTTCAACAACAATACTATATGATGACCAGTTCTGATGGACCTGGCCATCCTCAGCAACAAGATCAACCAAATCATTTCCAATGGAGCAGTAATGAACTGAACCAGCTATGCCCAGAGAAAGAACTCTGGGAGATGGCTAAAAACCATTACATTGAATTCCCAATCCCTATATTTATGCCCACCTGCATTTTTTATTTCCTTCACAAGCTAATTGTACAATATTTCAGAGTCTGATTCTTTTTGCACAGCAAAATAACGTTTTGGTCATGTATACTTATTGTGTATCTAATTTATATTTTAATGTACTTAACATCTACTGGTCATCCTGCCCTCTGGAGGAGGGGGTGGGGGGTAAGAGGTGAAAAATTGGAACAAGAGGTTTGGCAATTGTTAATGCTGTAAAGTTACCCATGCATATATCCTGTAAATAAAAGGCTATTAAATAATAAAAAAAAAGGTATGCACAGTTTGATAACTTTTTGGGCATAGTTCCAAATTGCTTTCCAGAGTGGCTGGATGTATTCACAATTCCACCAGCAATGTATTAGTGACCCTGTTTTCCCACATCTCCTCCAACATTCCGTGTTATCTTTCCTTGTCATTCTAGCCAATCTGACAGGTGTGTAGTGGTATCTCAGAGTTGTCTTAATTTGCATTTCTCTGATTAATAATGATTTGGAGCATATTTTCATATGGCTAGAAAACCATATTAAAACAGTGTTTTATTTTCTTCATCTGAGAATTGTCTGTTCATATCCTTTGACCATTTATCAATTGGAGAATGGCTTGTCAATCACGGGAATTTACCACTCCTTCCTTGCCGTATTTGATGTCTTATGCAACCTAAAGGACTGTCACATTATAATATATTTGAATGGTATCCTGATCTATTTTCAAGTTGTATTAGCTGGATTACAAGAGAAGTGGCTTTATTTAGATAAATTATTTTATTTTTATTATTATATAAATATTTACATTTATATATAAATAAACAAAATATAACTATAAATATTATTATATTTTATTAGTCATTTTATTAGTGATTTTATAACATTTACAAGAGTGACTCTGACCTAATTTAGATGAAGTTCTTGGATATCTCATCTCCCTGAAGTTTATCCACATTAAATTAAATAGTTGGTTTAGTTCTACACTACAGATCTTCAGGATTTTCTTGAGGATATCTTGAGGAAATCTAGCACATCAGCACATCTAGCACAATCACATAAATCATCACATAAACTACTCAGCTTGGAACCCTGTCTCTTAGGAGTGACAGTGAATTAATTTCAATAAAGAGCCTTTTTCTGCCCTGTATGTTAGGCATATTGTAATTCTCCCTTGTCTAAAATGTCCATTTATGTTACACTTACTCCTTTTCACAACAGAATCATAGAATCTTAGAATATATTATTTAATAAATGTTTATTAAATACTTAAAGAGTATTCAGCAATAGAGAATATTAAAATAACAAAGGAAATAGTCTCTGCCTCAAGTTTACATTTACCATTCTATCATGATGGTTTAATGCCTACCTGAATCACAGACCCTATCCATAATATCCTTGAATATATATCTAGTCCCTACTCAAAGATGTCCACTTATGGGGAGATCATTCTACCAATGAAGAAATGTGTTCTACCTCTAATTCAATATGTTGAATATATATAGAAGAATGACTAGTTATGAAAGGTAGCATTGCTTTAAATACATCTCTAAATCAAAATATACCAGTTCATAAATGTTTTCTAGTCATTTGTCCCATTGCAGATCATAACACTAAATTTATAATTTCAAATTCATTTTATTTCCTGTACAGTGGTTATCTTGGTACTCATCATTAATTGGTTCCAGAAGACTTTGACAAGGAGTGATAAAAATGAGTACCATGAGTACTAAAATTTTTTTTTTTCCTAAACACATCTTCAATCCAAAGCCTAACCAATGTACCCCATCCAATTCCCTAAGGGTTAGCTTCCAGCTATGGAGAAACAAACCAGCCCAGCTCAGCCCAGCCCAACCTAGTCTTACTCCTCCCTTCTTGACCCAACTCACTTTTTGAGAGGAAGTACAATCTTTATACTCTCTTCTACCCCTACCATACTAAGCTTCCTCTTGTAGGGAGGGGGGAAGAGGAGGCCTGAATGTGTAGATGAAAGTTATAGTCTCACACTATCAACCACCCAGCTGCTCTGGCAATTGACCAAGGCTCAGGATTGCCATGAATCTTCCACTGTTCCTACAGCTGGCTCCACCTGGGTTCTGCTCTGCTGCTCATGCCACCACTGCTATTGGTGCTGCTCCTGCTGCTTCTTCTCCTGCTGAGTACAGGGATGCTCTATGTCCCTTCCAGTAATGTTGTTTGGGGAGCCAGGACACTACATATGGTCACATCACCACTGACTTAGCTGAGGGAGCTGCCTTTGGCAGTAGCAATAGTATAGGCTGAGGAAGGGAGAAGAGGAGGGACAATGCTAGGAAGTAAACCTGGCCACCCACAGCCCTACTGCTCAACCAAGACAATACAATGTGTCTTATGTGAGAAATGAAGAGCAAGCATCAATTGCCAAAGCATTTTTCTTATTGGAATGCATCACATACTGAATCCCATGACTTTTGAAGCAAGAGAGTACAGAAGTACCATTACATATCACATTGGTATGCATAAATGAGTAATACATATTAATTGAACTCTAATCCCTGAAAAAATGGACTTGAGTACATTGGGAGTGGAGTAGAAGGGATATCTCTCACATGAACCTTTCTAATTCATATTTTTATGAAGGGAAATTGTGGCAATATAAAGATCTAGTTTGTTTTCCTTTCCTCAGAAAAGATCCTCTACTCTCCCTACAAATACTCAGTGTAATAAGATTTAGAAAAAATATAGATATCGCTTAATCTAAAAGAAAATGGTCAGTCAGTTTATCAGGAACACGACTCTTTCCAAAGAAAGTCAAGTAAACTTTTCATTTGTTAGTACTCTCTTTCCCTAGATATCTATACAATCTCTATAATTCACAGAATCAGTGAAGGGAAAGATCAGGATTGCTTCTCTTTCTGCAAAGTTCCTTGCTATGCTGATGATTTATGTGTGTGCAGCTGTGTGATCATATATATTTTGGGCAAGCCTAGGTGTCTGTTCCTCCATCTGGCCATATCTGCCTCCGTGTGTCTGTCTCTGTTGCTATCTGTCTTCTTTTTTTCCTTCTTCTCTCCCTCTGTCCCTTCTTTTCTTCTTTCCTTCCTTCCTTCCTCCCTCTATTTTTCCTCCCTCCTTTCCTTCTTTTTCTTCCTTGCATTCTTCCTTCCTTCTTTCTTTTCTCCTTTCCTTCCTTTCCTTCCATCCTACTTTCCTTTTACATCTTTCTTTCATTCATTCTTCCTCTCTCTCTCTTTGTATCTGTCTCTGTATGTGTCTCTGTCTCTGTGTCTCTCTGTCTGTCTTTTTTGTGTTTTTCTCCTTCTCTTCTCTTCTCTTCTCTTCTCTTCTCTTCTCTTCTCTTCTCTTCTCTCTCTCTCTCCCCTCTCTCATACTTGAGCATGTACATGCACATACACACTTCTCTCTTTTCCTCTCCAACATCTTTGTCTGTTTTTCAGATTGTCTCTCTCTCTCAATCATGTTTCCAACTGCATGCAGTTATTTAGTGATGAAACTCCAAAGACAGGTTCTCTCTAGATCTACATGGAATGTAGTATCTTCATCTTTTCTCTCTATAGTCCATATCTTCCTCCTTATACTCAGAATTCCACTATGAACAAAGGAGAAAGTATCCAGATACCCAATATAAACACATTTTGCTTCTGGTCTTCTTCCTTGTTATTTTGTTCTGATCATTACTAGATATTTCTTTATATTTCTCTCTAGGTCTCACTTTTATAGTATCTGGTTTCATAATTTTATTTGAACTTTTTTCTATATCTTCCTCAAATTTCCAGTTATTTTACAAAATTGACAAGTCCTCCTGGATGGCAAGATAATGGGAGTGAGTGGAAGGAAGGGGATATCTGTAGGTTCCAATTTTCAGTGTTATCCTGGCAGAAATTTTCTATTCACTTCATCCAATTCAATAAACCACTGCTGTGATAAAGCATTTAAGCATACTAGCTAGAGTTGAAACATTTTGCTTCTTTTTTCCATTGGAGGCTTTGAACATCCACTATATCAAACATAACATGACTGTATAAAAAACACTTAGCATAAAAAGTAGAGTTTTTTTTAATATAAAGTAATTAATTTATAAAAGACAGTGCTTTAAAATTCCCCTGGTCAGTTGAATAGGGAAAAAATCTTTGCATCAAATTTCTCTGATAAGTATTTGGTGTCCAATATTATTAGATAAATAGATAGATAGATAGACAGATAGATGAAGTGGTCTAACGTTATTAAAAGAGTTCTGAAAATAATATCCACTATAAAAGACCATGTGAAAGAATGTTCCAAACCACTAATAGCAAGAGAGGGAGAAAATGGGAAGTCATTGTTGTAGGAAGATAGCTCTTGTTGGTGGAATTGTTATTCTATAAAATCAAGAAAGCAAATTGGAATGATGCAAATATAGTGACTAAAATGTCCATACCCTTTAACACAGAGATTCCACTATCAGATTTATACTCCTAGGAAGTAGGGATAAGAAGAAAGTACATATATTCACCAAAATATTTGTTGCAGAACTGCAAGGAATAGCAAAGAACCAGAAACAAAGTAGGGAAGCAGGGAATGGCTAAATCAGTTATGGTACATGAACATTAGAAGATTACTATGATACAAGAAAATACAGTGTGATGTATACAGAGTAACATGGAAAGATGCTCATGAATTGATAGAATGAAGATGGCAAAGGGAAGAAAACAAAAATAATATACACAGTGACTGCAACAATGTTTAAAAATGTAAATGGAATGAACAATCCACCCTCCCACTCCCATCAAAAGTGAATGTTGAAAAATCTCAAAAACCAAGCATGGCTACATGACTCAAAAGAAGAGATGAAAAGACACTCTCCTCATCCCCCTTTTGGAGGTCATAGATCCACAAGTGTTATATAGTACACAAGTTTTTAGACCTTTTCAAAGATCTTTTATGATGATTGTATTATCTCCTAAATGAAGTGGCTCTCTGGAAGAGGTAATAGAGAATGGCACTGTGGAAAACTATGAATTAAATAAAATAAATACTTATTAAAAATTGAAATTTAATTTGAAAAATAAGCAAATAAACTACATAAGCAAATGTAGTTTAGAAAGTAAGCAAAAGTTCGTTCAAAGACTAATAAATCTACCATTTATCCCCTAGACTCCTGAATTGTCTGAACATTGTACAATTGATTCCTGAATTGTTGTATCTTTTGACTACCAGTTAGAAGCATAAAAAGTAGATTCAATCTTATTCTGCCAAGACCTGATTAAACTTAAGTTGAATAGCTGCTTCAACAAAGCTGGGTTCAAAGTGACCTTTATATCTTCTTATGAAGTCTAATAACCACCATGAATAGCTAAAAATAAATAAAGCAAGTGGCCATGTTGTGTCATTTGTCCAGTTTCAAAACATGTCTTTAGACCTTTGAAAGTGCTAGAACTGTCCACACACCCCATCCACATAATCGCTGATTCACCTGCCTACACAGAATCTTAAAGTGATTTATTCTTTCTAAAAACCATTGTAGTAACAAGATATACAATTCTGTTACAAATAATAGTTTCAGTGAAACTTGAACTTTCATAAAGTCTCTTAAAATATACCTAAAATTTAAAAATGTTCCTTCAATTCTCTGAGCTTTGACAATGAGCCACAACCTGTTTGGCAATATATCACAAATACTGATTTCCTTTAGGGCTATATAGCAACAAAGGCTGCAGAATGGAGCACACAGCTATTGAGTCTAGAAACTAATAATTAAGCTATGTAGTCCACCCTTCACCCCTGCTGGTTTAAAAAGAATAGCAGTGGAAGAGAGGAGAAGCAAAATATTTAGGACCTTTTGAAACTCACTATTAAATGACTAATGAGTATAATTGTTGATCTTTCTATTGAGCTGTTTTATAGGTAGAAATGTAATGTTCTTATTTAATAAAGCTTTTTAAAATCTCCATGTGTTGAACATTGAACAAAATTTGAGTACTACTGTGGTGATGACTATTCATATTTTGGATCTTTAGAAATGAACAATATCATTTAGGGAACTATAGGATTTAAGTCCTTGAGATCAGTGACCGCAAATTGTACACTAGAACTACAAAAAAGCTTGGTGTCAAATACAAACTTGGAAATTTATTCACATTCATCATTATTAGATAAAAAGGATTTTGATTCATGAAAGTCAGAAACAAAATATTCCAACCTCAGACCAAATGCTTATTCTGATTCTTTTTTTCTTCTTTCTGCTGCTTGCTGAGGTTGTTTCTTAATACAAGTAAAATATTATTTGAAAAAATAAGCAATAATTAAATATGGTTTTAAAATTCAAATTTTAAAATTAAAAAAATTAGCATAGTACATTGGAAAGAGACTTGAATTCTTAAGAATTAAATTTAAAACTTTCTGCTTATTAGCTGAGTTACCTTAGGAAAGATAGTCTGTCAATAAACACTTATTAAACATCCAAGTAATTTATTGTCAGACACTATGCTAAGTACCTAGGATGCAAAGCAAAGTAAAAGATCCCTTCTCTAAAGGAATTCACAGTATAACACAAGCAAACAACTATATACAAATAAGAAATATGCAGCATTAATTGGAGCTAATCAACAGAGAAAAGACCCTAACATTTAGCTGCTATTCAAAGGAAGCCAGAAAATTGAGAAGGCATAAAGTCCCATTGAAGATAATCATTGAAAATGCATATAGCAAGGGAATGGAGTGTCTTATTCGAGGAACAGCAAGAATAGTGTCATTAAATCAGAGTTTATGTTCAAATGAGTAAAATGTGAGAATATTAGAAAGGTAGAAAGAGAGCAGATTATGATAGTGTTTCAATGCTAAACAAATAATTTAATATTTATTCTAGAGGTAATAAAGAATTCCCAAAGTTTAAGTGGTAACATGGACATACCTGCAATTTAAGAAAATCGAGTTTAAAGATGAGAGAAAGATGAAATGAATGAGGGGAAGTTGAGAGTACGAGGTGATGAGGACTTGCCCTAGGATGGTAGTTGTGTGAGAGGATAAAAGACGCAGAATATGAAAGTGTGGTAAAGGTAAAATTGATGACACATTGGATATGGGAGTTGGGAAGTGACATTTAGGTGGAAGCTTGGGTGATAGCATGATATTGGTATCCTTGACAGTAATGGGAAAATTCAGAAAAGGGATAATGTAAAGGGAGAGAAAAGAGTTCAGTTGTAGACATATTTAATTTATTATAAGACATTCAGTTCAAGAAGTTCAATAAACAGTG
The DNA here is from genome assembly GCF_902635505.1 of Sarcophilus harrisii. NCBI lineage: Eukaryota > Metazoa > Chordata > Mammalia > Dasyuromorphia > Dasyuridae > Sarcophilus > Sarcophilus harrisii. The sequence goes on from NC_045426.1 coordinate 459,318,539, forward strand.
ATATAAGCCTGAAGGTTGGAAGAGAAATTAGAAATCAATAAGTAGATCCAAGAATCGTGAGCAAAAATAATTGAATCCATGGAGGCTGATGGGATTACCAATCAAAATAGTATAGAGGAAGAAAGGGAAATGGTCTAGGAATCATAATTAGTTGGAATGACCTGTATGACAATGTTCTGATGAAAACTGAGAAGCAAGAGAAGTAGGAGATTCAGGAAAGAGAAGTGTGATGAAAACCTAGAGAGAAGAAAGTTTCAAACAGAAGAGGGTGATTAAAATGTAAAAGGAAAAGAAGAGGCAATATTAATCATGGAATTCTTTCTCAAGGAGTTTATCCACAAAATAAAATAAGATATGGGATGATATTTAGTAGGGATGAATAGATCAAAAGACTTTTTCGATGGGGTAGACTTGTAAGTGCTTGGAGACGGTAGGGAAGCAGCCAGTAGATAGAGAGAAATTTGAAGATTAGTGAGAATGTGGATGACAGTGGTTGCAATATGCTGGAAAAATTAAAATGGAATGAGATCACGTATATAGAGAGCAGTTTACTCTGACAAGGAGAAGGACCACTTCTTCACGTGAGAAAGGTATAAAAGAAAAAATAGAGGCATATGGAATGTGAGTATATGAGTATACTCATTATACTCACTCTCATTATACTCACATTATAATATGAGATGAAGAGGGAACAAGAAAAAACTATTGGCAAATAGTCTCAATTTTTTTCAGTGACATGAGGTGAAGTTCTTAAGTCATCTACTAGTTTTGAGTCTACTTTCTCATTTTTAAAATGCTAATCACTATTCATTCAGTAAAACATTATTTTACTTCCTCCCTTATCATATAGTTGTAAGGATAAAATGAGATGATGGCAATATTAAACAATTTTAAGCTATAATATTGTAATTATATTTTGTCATGCCTATTTATAGAGAGATCTACTTCATAACAACACTTTAAAAAGATAAATAGAATATGGCTCTCAGTCCTATGTAATCCCCATCCACATCTACTATGGCAATGGTTGAATAGGAGAAAGGAAGCAAATAAAGAAAAGGGTCTGTTTACTAATTGTAAATTTAGGATATTTACTTTGAATTAGCTGTTGGCCTTCTAAATGTGAAATCCTTGTCCAAATATCTGATTGTAGATATAATACTGCAAGACTTAGCTTGACTTTCTCACTGTAATTGTATATAAAGATGGGTCATAGGTTCTCCTTGGAGAGACAAATAAAGAAGTTGAAGAAATCAGTCTTGTCATGTGCCTCAAAGCAATAAGAAACATTATTTCATGGAATTTTGTCATCTAATATTGCAATAATAATGATAAATAGAAGATTTGTAGTTTGTGCATCCCCATTAGTTGAGAGAAGATGAAAAGGGAGAGAAATCTATACAAAAATTCAATACTACCCTCTAAATTATATCTATATGTTCTTTGATACTTGCAGATTTCAGTACAGAGGAAGGATAAAGGTAAATGGCAAAAAAGTTGGAAAATCTGCAACCAGAATAAGAAATGAGAAACTACAAAAAATTGTATATAACATGTGACTTTCATGCCACAAAAATCAGAAAGTTCAAGATATAGCAAGCACCAGATATTATCTTCAAAATAATGAAATTGGTTATATTGTAATAGATAGGAACTGATTCAATAGTGATGTATTTCATTCCTGAATAAGAATGTCTGTGCACTGTCTGAATATCAATTAATAACAAAATAATATCAACTTATTAAAAGTAAATAAACAAATATGATCAAAACTAAAAGAAAGAATAAAAATGAGAAAGAAGTAGCATGTAATTAAAACAACTCTACCCTGACCCATTTAATTACATGTTAAAGCAATTGCATTTTGATCAACTGACCACAGAAACTGTTATAAAGGCCAAAGATACTGACTACATAGAAGTTTAACTAATGTAATTCAGTTGCCAAAACTTGAAAAATAGAAAGATCTGACAGCTATGGGTAACATCATTTTTGAATATAAACTGGTTTGTAAAATCTTAAGGAAAAAATATAATAATAATAATAATAATTAGCATTTTAAAGTGCTTCAAGTTTGATAAAGTGCTTTACATGTTACCTAACCCAGTAACAATACTGGATAATTCTGGACAAAACGTACTCAGAAAACAGAAAAACAGAGACTAGTAAGATCAATTTAAAGAAAGCTTGGTAAAATTCCTACTAAGCAAAGTTTTTAAAAGACAATTAGGGATGAAAATGGGAAGACAAGTGGATGACATATAGAATAAACATGGAAAGATATTTTTAATGTCCACTATCAAGAACAGAGGAGTTATAAAAATTTTATTGTAACATTTTAATCCTAGATCATAGAGGAGGTTAAAATGGAAATAATGAGGAAAAAAAGATGAGAAATGCACCTGAATTACACCAAGTAGAGAGAATATCATGCTGAAGGCAATACAATTTTGAGGGAATTAAGGATTTAATATATTAAAATCATATATTTTAAAAATATATCAAGGAAGGAGAAATAGCAAAGAATGTTGTTTTTTAATCTTTTGGATTATGTCCAACTTTTCACGAATACATTTGAGGTTTTCTCAGCAAAGATATTGGGATACTTTACCATTTCTTTTTCCAACTCATTTTACAGATGAGGAAATTTCTGAAGAACAAGAATACAAGACTGAACAGACTGTGATGCATAGCAAAAACAAGGAATCCTGAAGAATCTAAATAAAGAATATTATTAAAGAAGTGTATGGTGGAAAGGAAGATGGGCTAGTCATGTATTTAAAAAAAAAACAAAGAATAATCAGTGGATAGACTATGTACTTCATGAAAGATGTGCTTCTATCTATGGGCCTGTGGCAGATCTATTAGAGAACATAGATAGAAGTCACATTGAATCACCAGACAACTAGAAATGAGCATAGAGGCTCTCACATAATATGCACTTAGTGAGTGCTTCTTAATTTTATTTGATTTGTCTTTCCATGGCTGGGTTATAATCTATATGATTGGAGGAGACCAGGGACATTCATATATCTATATTGATGAAATTACTGAGTATTTGATTATAAAAAAGGAACTGAAAAATTATTTCCAATGCCAATTTTTGAGGTATATTAAAAATATAAAACAGTGAACAGGACATCTCTTGAATTGGAAATTAAAAGGCTTGAGTTCTGGTAATATGATGAATATATGAGATGAAAAAGAATGTACTTCAGTAGGCATTTGTTGAAAACCTTAGCTTAAAAAAGCCCAGATCACCCATTTCATCCAGAGTCATCTCCAGTAGACTTGATCTGTATCTTGCCAGTGGACCCAGGTGGCTGTGGAGGGAAAAGTGAGACAGGTGACCTTGCACACCTTCTTTCACTTAAATCCAATTCACTTGCATGTCATCTCCTTGATGTTATAGTCTTCATCGAGAATGAGGGACAAAAAACATGTTATATAAAACAAGTTTTTAAATGTATCAAAATAATTAAAAAACCTAAGTAGAACATATGTTTATATTTTCAGTTCTTATATTCCTTTATATTGAGAAAATAAATCTAATTTTCCCAATGCCCATCCCTCTCCCCAAAAATACATTTAATCAGAATGGTCAATGGCTAATTTTTTTTAATGAAATGCCTAGTTCCATATTTATAATATATCCTTTATATTATATCCTATAATATACAATATCCTAAATTCCCCAGTCACATTTTTTCTAAGTACCCATTCCAAAAACGTTAATCTTAACTTCACAAGTAAGAATGTTTCTATGACTGACAACCCAACTCAACTTTTGACTTGAGTAATATATTCTTTTCAGAAAATATGACAAAGAATGTGGGCAGGCTCTGTCACATTGGCTGTGACTGTTTTGATAACCTCTTTCCATTCAGTGCATCAATAAAAGGAGGTCTTTAATTCAGTGCCACGAGATCAGAAATATCAAGAGCTCTGAGAGTTCCTTTGTCCAGAAGTCTCAGAGCTCCTGCACTCGTGAGCCAACCCTGGGCCTAACCATATGTGACAAAGAGATATTCAAACAGCTGTAATGAATTCAGGAAGCAAGAGACTAGCACTTTTGTTACAATGAAAAAGCTTGATTGGAATTGTTTCCTTTGCATTGGTCTTCATGGATACCCTGCATTTAGAAGATTTCCCAAATCTTTCCTATGAAAATGTTCCCCCATGTGCTATATAATATTCTGAATTCCTCTGGGTGTGTATTTTAAAGTAAAAAATAACCTCTCTGTTTACTGGGATTTAATCTTTGTGAATGTTAGGGAAATGGGAAATACAATTTGGTAGTTGTTCTTTCAAAACTTAAAATAGTAAAAAGCTCATTTAATACTTACTGATAAATTTGGACCAACAGTACAAAATCTTGAATCACACATTAATCCCCCCAATTAAATATTAATGTTTCGTGTTGCATTGTACATTAATTAGCAACTGGTAGTACCCCAACTTTAGAGGCAGAAGTCATCTTATAGAATATCTAGTCAAGCCCTTCAATAAACAAATAAAGAAACTGAGGCCAAAAGAGATTAATTGAATTGTAGATTAAATGATATGTAGTAAATAATGAAATGAGAATTTGAATCCTGATCCCCTAATTCCAAATACAGTCTTTAATGTTTTGCAGATATTATAAACAGTAGACTAGAGCAAGTATTCACTCATTCATTAAGCAAAGAATTGAATACCTCCTGTATCAGAAACAATGTGTAAATGAAAAGTATTTTCTCAAAGGGAAGGTACTAGTAGCAGTGGGGAAACAGGGGGAAGGGGAGGGGGATCAAACAAGGCCTCTTGTAGAAAGTGGGAACTGACCTGAGACTTAGCTAGAGGTGAGGAAGAAAACCATTTTAAGCATGAAATGCCATCTCTGTACATAGATGAATTAAAAGGAAGGAAAAGGTCTTGGGAACTGAGTAGATTGGAGAAATCAGAAGAGACTTTGAAAGCATATTAATATTTATGATAAGAAACTAGATGGCACAGTTGATCGAGCACAGGCTCTAGAATCAGAAGGACTTCACTTCAAATCCAGCCTCAGATACACTTAAATAACTATATGACTATGGGCAAGAATTGCCTTACAAATTGTGTGTGTGTATGTGTGTGCATGTGTGTGTGTGTGTGTGTAAAGGATTAAATGACTTGCCAAGACTCATTAATTAGTAAGTGCCTTAGACCAAATTTGAATTCAGGTCTTCCTGACTCCAGACCATGTACTATATACTCTGTACCACCTGGCTGCCCAAATTTGTATTTTAGGGTTTATCCAACATTAGGCTGCTATATTCATCTGTATCTAAATGTTTGATACTAATCCAAAGATCTACTTTTCTAAATTTTTATAATGTCGTTTTTTAAAATTACTACTTTGTATCTAGTATTACTTGAGATTGTATGGTGTTGTATTGATGCTACTTTGTAAAAATTAATGATCATAGTCTTCATTTCATGCTCAAAAAATAGATTTATTGATCCACCTTTGTTGATGTTTTTCTTGACAGCTTTTGCAGGCAGAGATTGTTGACTCTTTCATTTATACGATGATTGATTGTATTGGAAAAAAATTTTAATAGCATAAAATGAGATGAATTGAATATATAACCTTTAAGATCACTTCCTATGATCTGATTACCTGATTATCCTATTACAAATGTGAGTACTTTCTATATCATGATGTAACAAGAAGAGTATTGAATGTGCAATAAGGAGACTTAGATTCCAAGCCCTGTTTGCTACTAAATAGCCCTGTGGTCTTAACCACATCACTCAAAGTCTCTGAGACTCAATTTATTGACATAAAATGAAGGCTTTAAATTAGAGTAAATCTTCTTAAATTAGGGGTCACAACCCCATAGGGGGTTGCTTAACTGATGTGGGGGTCACACAACTATGATTCATTATCAGTAAATGTTTGATTTGTATACCTATTTGATATGCCGGGGGTCATGTAAAACTATTTCAGGTGAAAAGGAGTCACAAGCAAAAAAAGTTTAAGAAGCTCTGGACGAGAGGATCTTTAAGATACTTTCTCACTATAATATTTTATTATTTCCATAGTAAATTACATGTAAACCAAGTTTTACTTCTTCAATTGATAATACGTATTCGAACATAGTGATACATTTTTCAATGTTTGCTTCTCTGATGAAGCAAAAATTCTGTGTGTAACTGGAACAGACCAGGATGCCTTTGGTTGTGATTTATAGTAAATACTGTTACCCTTAATAAATACACATAAATACATATTGCCTGAATTACTTATAAAGGAATTGCATTAAAGCATTTTATTCCAATCAATCAACAAGTGTTTTATTATGTGACTAGCATGTGGCTAGCATTGAGGATTTTTCATGTTGGTATTAGTTGAGGCAAGCTTGAATTTATAATTTTATTAGTAGAAGGAACCACAAATAAGAAGATTCCCTCTATCTCTACAAATGAGGACCAGTTCTACAACTCAATAGTATTAAATGTCCTGAGCACTGAGAGACTACATGATTTGTCTAAGGACATACAACCAATATGTGTTGCAGACTAGACTATACTGGGCATTTTGATTCTGCCTTTTATCCATCATAACCCAATTCTCTCTCAAGACTTGGGATACAATGAAATATGAAAATCATACTGTCAATTTTTTTTCATCATGATCAGAAAAGAAAATGAAGATTCAATACTAATTCTTATCACATTAAAATAAGATATTATCCCAGTCAGTGAATCACCAGAACTTTTATTTTTTTTTTGTTTTTGTAACTTATCTACAAAAAGCTTTAAATGAGTAGATAAGTCAGTTGCCTATACGAGTTCTGAAAGTATATCTTAAGTAGTTACCACTGATTGTCACTTTAAAAGGAATCTAAGGGGCAGCTAGATGGCAGAATGAAAAGAGCACTGGCCCTGCAGTCAGGAGGAAGCAAGTTCAAATATGGCCTCAGACACTTAACACTTCTAGCTGTGTGATTCTAGGCAAGTCATAACCCCAACTGCCTTGGAGAAAAAAAGAGAGACAGAAAAAGATACTATAGTTTAAAAAGAATTTAATTATATGGAAATGAATAACTGCCATTTCTGGACAAACAGAAATTCATAACTTGAAAGGGAAAAATTTAAATACAATTAGCAATTAACCACAATATTGTAAAATAAGAAATTCTGAAATCTTTTAGAAACTGGAATCTAAGAGCAGCTAGGCAGTGCAATAGATAGAGCACTGGCCCAGGACACAGGAAAACCTTAATTCAAATCTGGCTACAGAAACTTAACACTTATTAGCTGTGTGACCTGGAGCAAGTCACTTAACTCCAATTGCCTCACACATAAACAAAAGAAAGAAAGAAAAGGACAGGTTCTTCCAAGATAGCTATCTAAAAGAAACCCCATCTTAGCTTTTACAGAAAATCTATTATATTTATTCATCACTTTGGAATTAGGAGAACAAAAAACACACACACGCACAGGTAATTCTCTGACATACTTCTAGGACTGAATTCTATTTATTCAAAAATAATTTCAAAATTTGAAATAATCTAAAACTATGGGGAAAATACAGATGTCAGAGTTATTTAATTAATAATGAGAAAAATATTTTGATGCTTAATGAAAAAGAGGCAACTGATCTTTAAGACTCACCCTTTCAAATGTATTTCAATATAGTGTCAACATTTCCATGGTATAAGGGATAGTAGGAGGAGAACACAGTATAAAATATTTAGTATTCAAGTTCTGAGACCACTTTTAAGAATGTATGCCTGTGTTTAAAGATTATATTTGTTATAATGTGGCAAAGTGGATAAAATACAGGAATTTGCGTAAAGAAAACTTAGGTTTTAGTCTCATCTCAGATTCTTACTATCTAGTAAATTCTAGGAAAGTCAACTCATATATAAAATGGGATAGTGGTAATAAATGCTGAATAAAGAGTGGTTCTGAAGTAAAAGAACTTAGATTCAAATCCCAAATCCCAACTCTGATTTTTTTCTTTCTGCTAGGCTTTGGGCAGGTCAACTAACCTCCACAAGTCTAAGTTTCCTCACCTATAAAATGAAGAGTGCATTAGATTCCATGTAAAGTCCTTTCCAGCTCTGTAACTGTGATACTATAATCCAAGATAATGCAAAATATAGCATCTTGTAAACTTTGTTAAAGCATTTTATAAATATAAAATTATTCCAAAATTGCTTTTTAATGGTATTTTCTCCTATATCATAGGCCTCCAATGGCAACTTCTTTTTAAATAATATTGATTTCAAGTTGTGAAAAGAGTAGATAAGAATTCAATGATGTTCATGTAAACTGCCAGTAGTAAGCAACTTCATGGTTCCACCAAGCCAAAAGTAAAGGTAAGAGAATTTTAAAGGGGCAACTAAATTACTGACAAGAAGGAATACAAATTGAGCATATTAATGCCTCAGAAGTCACCAGAAACCATGTTACTGTGAAGATGTTTTAGACAAGAAACTCAACTGCCTCCATCTCACAGTTCTCTTCTTATGTTGTGATGTTTGGTATCCAACCAGCACCTATGCTCTAAAAAGATTCTAATAATTGGGCATCAAAAGAAGGATGAAATATCAAAACTGACATCACACTATTAAAATTCTGATCCTGATTAAACACTGCTCCAAGGAGACGGTTGAAACATGGATTAAGGAAAAGAAGATTAATAAATGTGATGTAACTAGAATTGGGATGATCTTATAACACTTCTTAATGAAGCATTACATGTCAGATAACAAATAACAAACCCTTTTTACAATACACTTTGCTAGATACAGACTTTTTGCCTGTGTCTTATTAATGTTACTATAATTCACTGTATTACCAGATTATAACGTATTAGACCAATTGAACACAAACTTATATAATGAGCTAGCATCAGACTCATCTTACCTATAAAAATAAATATTAAATCTGCTGCAGACACTTGAACATATATCCACATTTATTATGCTGCACAAGAAAAACAAGATCAAAAAGAAAAAAATGAAAAAGAAAAAAATCAAGCAAACAATAAGAAAAAAAGGTGAAATTACTATGCTATGATCTATATGTAGTCCCCTTAGTCCTCTTTCTGGATACAGATGGCTGTCTCCATCACAAATCTATTGGAATTGGCCTGAATCATCACATTATTGAAAAGAGCCAAATCCACCACAAATGATTATCACATAATCTTGTTGCTAGGTAAAATGTTCTCTTGGCCTCAGTTCATATAAGTCTCTCAAGGCTTTCTGAAATCATTTCTTATAGAACAATGATATTTCATTACATTCATGTACTGTAACTTGTTCAGCCATTCCCCAACTGATGGGCATCCACTCAGTTTCCAGTTCCTTGACACTACAAAAAGGGCTGTTACAAACATTTTTGCACATTTGGACCCTTTCCCCACTTTTATGATTTACTGGGATACAGACCTAGTAGAGACATTGCTGAATCAAAGGGTATACACAGTTTGATAGACCTCTGGGCATAGTTCCAAATTGCTCTCCAAGTTGTTGGATCAGTTCACAACTCCACCAACAATGAATTAATATTTCCAAAGATATGAAAAAAGGTGAAATTAACAGATTAGACAGCATTTATAAAAACTGAAGGAAAAAGCCTTCATTACACAGTACTTCATCATTCATACTAAATTACAGGAAAAACAAAATTCATGTAATGGTAAAAGGGATGAAATAAAACTTTACCTTTCTGCCTCCATTTTAGTATAAGTTCTAAAAACAGTTTTAGAGGCATTAAATCATAGTGCTTTCTGACTGAAGTGGGTAGCACTTCCATTTGTAGCAGAGAAAGCCCAAGTTTAAAAAGTATTATAAGAATTAGAACCTAAGCCTTTTTTACTCTCAAATCAAAATCCTCCTCAAGTACATTTTGCAATGTATATTTCTACTGAATACCTGTGGGTACTTACTTAATCTTTTCAAAGGGAAAATTTTTATTTTTATATCCACAAATATGAATAGCAAGCAGCCTACTTATTAAGAGTCAAATGAAAAATGGAATTCATATGCAAATCTATAATGAAGAAGGTCAAGTGAATGTCTTGATAATGATCCTGCCTTCCCCCAATATGGTGTGAAAGTTTGCACCAACTGGAAGGACTTAATAATTTAATGATTATAGCAACTTTTGTTCTATTCTAAGTTTATAAAGTTTTATGTTTCTTTTCACATATATTATTAACAATGATGCCAAGCTACACTGAAACCTCAGTTAGAATATGGCACTTGCCACTGAATTAAAATAAAAAGCTTTAGTAGTTGAATCCAAATGGGAATATGCCCTAATTACTTCCTTTGAAATTTATATGATTTTCAGTCAGGGCTTGTTTCTCAAGTTGATGAACATTCCTGTAATATTGATCCAGTTGAAGAGCTCCCACTGATTTTAATGGAAATTCCTTATGGCATGTTCCTCAACTGAATCATCTCTAAGAATATAGAATAGAGTAAGTTAGTCAACAAACATATATTAAGTGATCACTATGGGATAATCAAAGTGCTAAACTGTAGGAATACAAAGAAAGACAAAACAAAAATAATCTCTGCTGTAAAGAAGCTCATGTTCTAATGGGAGAGATAACATGTAAACAACCATGTATTTCCAAGATATATATACTGAAAAAAGTAAAGGTAATTACAAAGGAAGATAAAAGTATTAAGGGAAAACCAGAAAAGACTTTCTGAAAAAAAGTAAAATTTCATCTCAGATTTCAAAGAATGGAGGCCAGGAGGTAAAATTGAGGAGGAAGGGTATTCTAGGCATGGGGGAGAACAGATGAAAAGGCAGAGAGTAAGGAGGAGCAGCAAGGAAGCCAGTGTCTTTGCATTGCAAGGGAAATATTAGAGTATAGAGGGAGTAAAACATAAGATGACTAAAAAGGCAACAAGGGAGAAACTTATAAAAAGAGTTTTAAAAGATAAAGAGAAGAATTTAGATCCACTGGAATTTTCCAAATAGGAGAATTGACATATTTTGAGCTATGCTCATGGTTTGAGGTGACTTTGGCAAGTGAGGTGAGAAAAGACTGGAGTAGGGAAAAACTTCAGGAAGGAAGATCAAGCAGAAGACTGTTGTAATAGTGCAGGCATGAAATGATGAGGGCCAAAACCAAGGGATAGCAGTATCAGAATGGAGAAAGGGGATATTGTGGAGGTAGAATTGACAGACTTTTAAAAACAGATTCAGTAAGGTGGATGAAAGAGAGTAAAGAGTTAAAGATGACACCTAGTTGCAAGCCTGAATGACTGAGAGGATGGGTTTGGGTGGAAAAATATTGAGTTCTGTTATGGAGTATGTTGAATTTGAGAAGCCTACTGGACATTCAGCTTGAGATGTCCAATAGAAAGAACTGTGAGAATGATAACCAGTATTAAGGCTAGACTAGATCAATGTTTATGAGACTGATCTCAGAGGAATAATAGCTAAATCCATTGATACTGATGGGATCCCCAAGTAAAACAATAGAAATGGAGAAGAGGAGCCAGAACAGAGCCTTTGCAATTACCCACAGTTAGCAGGTGAGACCTGGATGAACACTCAGCAAAGAAAAAAAGCAGAAGTTAGACAAGAAGAACTGAGAGATAGCACTGGCACTAGAACCTACAGAGGAGACTGATTGAAGAAGAGATTGATAGTGTCAAAGGCTCAAGTGAGAACAATAAGGATGAGGATTAAGAAAAGGCTATTAGATATAGCAATTAGGAGATCACTATTAACTTTGGAGAAAGTACTTTCAGTTGATTGATGAGACAGAAGCCAGAATACAGAGTATAAGATAACAGGGGGAGGAAAAGAAATGGAGTCCACATATGTATTATATGTAACTTTCTCAAGTTTAGCCTAATAATGGGAGGAGATATATTTGTTTTGTTTGTTCTTTAATGACATGAGTATGTTTACAGAGAGCAGGAAAGCAGTTACTGGACAGGGAGAGATTAATTCAAGACTGAATATGATAGAGGGTGCAATCTGCAGAAAATGATATGATGGAATAGGGCCATATATGTAGAGGGCTTTGTTTCAGAAAAGAGAAGATGAGAAATGGATAAAGAAGATAAAGGGGAGGGGGGATGCAGCTAGATGGTACATTGGATAAAGTAACAAGCCTGAAGTCAGGAGGACCTGAGTTCAAATCTGACCTCAGCCACTTAACTCTCCCTAGCTGTGAGACCTTAGGTAAGTCACTTAACCCCACTTGCCTCAGGGAAAAAAGATGAATGGGAAGGAGCCATATATGAAAATATTCAAAAATTAATTTTAATTGTGCTTGCAAAATCACTATAGATTTACAACAACCATTGGCTTTGGTCTCCAAATTCCTTCACAAAAGGAAAGAATTGGAATTTCTGCCCAACTCTAGGTGTTTCATTTAATCAGTGCAAGGATTTCAATGATAGGAGGGAACCTTTCAAAACTACTCGCTTAAGGACAACAAAACATTCTTGTAATTATTGTTTTATGCTTTGTTTCATTTCATTTTGGAAAATGAAGTAGTGGTAGTTGGGGGGCAGGAAGAAAAATAAGAGAAGAGAAAAGAAATAGCAGATCTTTGGAATGGAAATTTAGGAAAGGGAAATTCCAAGATCTAGTCAAACTTGATCATAAGAGAAGGTATAGCACAGTAGGGAGTCTAAGCAAAGGCAGTGTAGAACCAATGGGAGAATGGTATTTGGGACTGGAATTTGCTAGATCTTGGAAGGAGAAAAATAGACTGGAAAACTACTGATGTTTTTCCCCTTCTAATACTCCAATTGTTGTATGAAAGGCCTGGTTGATGATCATTTAAAGCCATTTAAGCTGAATAAAAATAAAAGAAAACTATGTCTGAAATAGCAAGTCCATTAGGAAAGAAAATCAAGACCATATACAATGCAGGAAGATATTAAACTATCTTACCAATCATTAGACTAGTGAATATTATAGCAGATAATGCTGAGTTTAGGGAGATGTGATTCAAAAACTCCATTAGTATAATAATAGGTTTATCTACTGGCACTGTTTCCCAGCTACATTGCATTAAATGTCATTTAACTGTTCCAATAAATTTAGGCTCATGGGTGCAATTGATAAGCATTTCTCTCTGCATAAGAATGGAATGAGCTAGCACAATAGATAGATCAATACACAAAGCAAAAGTATAATGAGTCATTAATTTGTTGAGGACAGGAGCAATATGAAAAATCATTATTAAGTTAATTTCTTTGAAATTATAACATTTAGAAAATTATACCTAGAATTAATAGTTAATTTATGAAGGTGATACATGAAATCTCCAATTAAAATTGAAAAAAGAAAACCAAACACTAGAAAAAATTACATTTATAAAAGACTGTCTTTACAGATATAAGTACTTAAATACATTGTTGCATTATTGTGTTTGAAAGGCTAAATTCAGTACTCCCAATATTTAAACTAGGCTATATAGCAAAGATTAAAAATTAGCCATAGGCTCACCACAGAATAATTTGGTATGATGGGAATTAAACTAGAATCTTAATAAAGCATTTGTGCATCCTGGGCAAGGTTTGAAAATCACAACCCTTTACATCTGCTCCTCTGTATTTTGCAATCCACTGGGGACCTCAAGCTTTCAATGTAACACATGAGGCTTGACATCACAAAATACACCCATTTGCTTTGGAGAGTGAAGTTTCCTGGCATTCAAAATGTGTGAATTTATAGAAAATAATATCAAGTATGGTGTATTATTTATTGCACTCACACTGAGTGCTGCATCCTAGATAGTTTCCCTATGTAGCCTATCCCTTTTCCTGGCTCTGATTTGAATTAATTCCAAGAGAAGTCACAGGAAAAACCCACATCAAAGAGTATATATTTAATAAGCTTGATTTACAGAAAGAAACTGTCACTAAGAAAGATTCTACAATCTTGAATTTCATTCCTAGATCAGGAAAGTACACAAAATCCCAAAGTTTCCAGCAAATAAGGAACTGAGAGAATAACAAGTTTACTACTTTGAACTGTCAGCAAAAGAAAAAAGGAAAAAAGAAAGAAAGAGAAAGAGAGAAAGAAAAAGAGAGAGAAACAAAGAAAGAAAAGAGAGGGAGGGAGGGAGGGAGAGAGGAGGAAGAAAGAAAGAAAGAAAGAAAGAAAGAAAGAAAGAAAGAAAGAAAGAAAGAAAGAAAGAAAGAAAGAAAGAAAGAAAGAAAGAAAGATGGAAGGAAGGAAGGAAGGAAGGAAGGAAGGAAGGAAGGAAGGAAGGAAAGAAAGAAAGAAAGAAAGAAAGAAAGAAAGAAAGAAAGAAAGAAAGAAAGAAAGAAAGAAAGAAAAGAAAGAAAGGAAGGAAGGAAGGAAGGAAGGAAGGAAGGAAGGAAGGAAGGAAGGAAGGAAGGAAGGAAAAGAAAAAAATGCTACATTTCATTCTTACTGATAGAATATTGCCATTTATCAAATTGTTCATCTTCAAAGCTCCAGTTGCTGATTAGTGAACAGACACTAATAGTCACTTCAGAATGGTTTAAAATGTCCCTTATTTCTCTGTTAAATTGTCAGGGATTAGCCTCTTTACAACTGTTCTGAGTGGAAACACAATTGTCTGTAGACTTTATTAAAAGATAAGTTAAAACAACCTGGTTACTATGTTTAGCAACCTCATTAAAATAAAGTAAATATTGTTAATGCTAGTATTGTGTTTTGAGTAATAAAGTAGCATTATGTCCCTTTCCTCCATATTCCATGCTCTGAATTAATCTAGAATACAAAGATAAATGATATTTGAGAATAACTGCCCTTGTTCTTGGTATCTACAGACTTTTTTTCATCTCCTCCTCCTCCTCCTCCTCCTCCTCCTCCTCCTCCTCCTCCTCCTCCTCCTCCTCTTCTTCTTCTTCTTCTTCTTCTTCTTCTTCTTCTTCTTCTTCTTCTTCTTCTTCTTCTTCTTCTTCTTCTTCTTCTTCTTTTATTGTAATTACCACTAAGTAATAATATCACCATACATTTATATAATACATTGTTGTTTACAAAACAATTTCACTTTCATTATTTGATTTAAGCATTATGACAACCTCATCAGTATTATTCTCTTTTTATTCATGAAAAAAGTAAAAGTCGGAGTTGGTAAGTCAGGCAGCACACACACGCACGCACACATACACATACACACACAGTAAAAATTCCAGATTGCTCTCCTGAGCGTTATTCCTTTAACCTGGAAGAAATGTTCAAATCTATTGAAGGTACCCAGAAGGTTTAGTGTATCTTTAAGATTTAATAATTTAAACATGCCTGAAAATCACAAACTCAGGCAGATTCTACCATGATGGAAAGAATTAAAGTATTATCTTGCCCTTCTTATTGATATGTTTACAAAGTACCAGCCTTGAGAAATAAAGCAAAACATTATCTAGAATTATCTAGGAATATATTGGCTGTGGAATTTCAGAAGCTGGAATTAATCCCAAAAAATGTCTTCAAGGTGAAACACTATTAGATCTGCCATGATGGAAAAATAAAAACTATGTAATTAGCCCAAAACCTGCTTATGGATAAATTATCCCGTTCTGTTCTACTTGGTATTCCCCCACTGCCACCACTTCAATGCCTGGTACAGTACCTTATACCCAACTGACACACAACACATTATTTTAAAATTATTTAATTTAGGTCAATTAATTATTATTATTGACCTATTAATGTAGGTCAACAGCTAAAATCCATAAAAGCAGTTATTTTTTTTAATTCAAGTTGAACATATACAATATAGTCTTGTTTACATTGCTAATTTATTTATCAAAATCTTTCATCATTATTCAGAGGTAAATTTAGCTTAGCCCCTGTTAAATTAAAAAATTCTGACATATTGAACATCCTTAGAGTAATATTTTCTGATCTTCTCCCCAACCTCCCCTAAACTATAGCAAGAATGAAAACAGAACAAAACCAAAAGCACAGTTTACCTATCACCCTTTACATAGAGACTTTCTTGACTTTCTTCCTTCTAGCTAACAGCATTTTTTTTCTTGAAAGTATTTTTAAAAACATTTTGCATTTACAATGACTTCATTCATTTGTGTAAATGTTTCATCTTCCCCAAGGAATACAAACTCCTTTGAGTCAGTAAATATTTCTCATCTTTTAAAATTAAAATTTCATTTGAAATGGAAATTTTTTTCTCTCTCCCATTCGAAATCCATTGAAAAAGAAAAAAGACACATTTCTTGTAATTAATATACAGTCAAACAAAAGATTGCCTCATTGGTTGTGTGCAAACAAATATGTTTCATTTTATATCCTGAATCTGTTAGGATATAGGGAAGCATTCTACAGAATGTTTCATCATTAGTTCTCTGGAATGCTGGATGGTTATTGCATTGATCATAATTCTTATAGTTTTAAAGTTTATTTGCCTTTAAAGTGTTTTGTTGTTTGGAAAATTGCTCTCCTGGTTCTTCTCATTTCATCATCACTACAATTCTTAAAATTTTTTGACTTTATGATATTAATTTTATAGTATAAATGTTCTTTCCAATCACACTCACTTCACTCTATCAATTCATTGAAGTCTTTCTTTGGCTCTTCAAATCATCTACTTCCTCATGTCTCATAATATTCCATCATATATTTAGCAAAGTATTTGAAATACTGGCTATAGAAATAAGACAAGAAAAAGAAATTTAATGATTTTTGTTTTGTTAAGATTGCAATACATCATTATAAAACAAATGAATAACTTCACATCTCTCAGATTAGCTAAAATGACAGGAAAAGATAATGATAAATATTGCAGGAAATGGGGGAAAACTGGGTGGAGTTGTGAACTGATCCAACCATTCTGGAGAGCAAGGTCCTAGCAAGAACTAGGTCCGAAGGATTATCAAACTGTGAATAGCCTTTGATCCCACAGTGTCTCTACTGAGTCTGTATCCCAAAGAGATCATAAAAAAGGGAAAAGGACCCACATGTGCAAAATCTTTGTAGCTGCCCTTTTTATAGTGTCAAGGAACTGGAAAATGAGTGGCTGCCCGTTAATTGGGGAATGACTGAATAAGTTATGGTGTATGAATGTAATGGAATACTATTGTTCTATAAGAATGATGAGCAAGCTGATTTTGGAAAAGCCTGGAAAGACTTAAGTGAACTGATGCTAAGTGATAGAACCAAAAAAAATTATACACAGAAACAATAAGATTATGTGATGATCAGGCACGATAGACTTGGCTCTTCTCAATAATGAGGTGATTCAAGAAAATTTCAATACATTTGTGATAGGAATGATACAGAAAGAGAACTATGGAGACTGAATGTGGATCAAAGCATAGTGGTTTCACCTTTTTTGATGTTGTTTGCTTCCTTATTTTTTTCATGATTTTTTCCCTTTTGATTTGATTTTTCTTGTGCAGCATGAAGAATATGAAAATATATTTAGAAGAATTGCATATGTTGAACCCATAGTGGATTGCTTACTATCCAAGGGAAGAGGGGAAGGGAGGGAGAAAAAATTGGAACACAAGGTTTTGCAAAGGTTAATATTGAAAACTAAGTTTGCATGTATTTAGAAAAATAAAATGCTATTATAAAAATAAATGAAATAAAATTCCACCAAAAAAAAAGAAAAAATAAAAACACATACACTGATTTTTTTTAAACTCACCACCAAATTCACAAAGAATTGTGCATCTTCTGGGTAGGGTGATATGGTGGGGGGCACTTATTTTGTAACTGTTGCTATCTTTTGCAAGATGAACTTTTATATGTTTTTGATAAGAATCATGCTAAACCTATTTTATTCTCTGCTACTCCTTCCACTGTTACAGCTGGCTTTTTTTTTTAAAACATTAGTTAGCATTCTTTTTACTTGTTTTTTTTTCACTACCCTGACCCATAGTCATTTCACTAAATATATTGTAATAGGAATCATAAAATCACAGACACATGGCTATATTAGAATGTAAAATAAGCTAGTTAAATGACTTCATTTTTATCAATATGGAAACTGAAGATCAATATCACACAGGTAGTAGTAAATAGCACCTAAATTAAAATTTCTGCTACTTTGCTTCTAAATCTATCATCATTTTTCCTATAGGAAACTATTATTATTTTTTATGTTGTTGCCATTGATATCTATTATTATTATTACTGACAACTAATATTTACATCGTGTTTTAAGTCTTAAAAGCTGTTTGCATATATTATCTCCTTTGGTTAACCATTAAAAATTAGTCAGCCACTTATACCCCAAAGAGATACTAAAGAAGGGAAAGGGACCTGTATGTGCCAAAATGTTTGTGGCAGCCCTGTTTGTAGTGGCTAAAACCTGGAAAATGAATGGATGCCCATCAATTAGAGAATGGTTGAGTAAATTGTGGTATATGAATGTTATGGAATATTATTGTTCTGTAAGAAATGACCAGCAGGATGAATACAGAGAGGACTGGAGAGACTTACATGAACTGATGCTGAGTGAAATGAGCAGATCATTATATACCTCAACAACAATACTGTATGAGAATGTATTCTGATGGAAGAGGATTTGTTCGACAAAGAGAAGATCTAACTCAGTTTCAATTGATCAAGGATGGACAGAAGCAGCTACACCCAAAGAAAGAATACTAGGAAATGAATGTAAACTGCTTGCATTTTTGTTTTTCCTCCCGGGTTATTTATACTTTCTGAATCCAATTCTCCCTGAGCAACAAGAGAATTGTTCAGTTCTGCACATATATATTGTATCTAAGATTTACTGTAACCTCTTTAACATGTATAGGAATGCTTGCCATCTGGGGGGGGGGTGGAGGGAGGGAGGGGAAAAATCGCAACAGAAGTGAGTGCAAGGGATAATGTAAAAAAAAATTACCCTGGCATGGGTTCTGGCAAGAAAAAATTATTTAAAAAAAATAAAAAAAAATAAAAGTTACTAAAAAAAAAAATTGGTCAGCCCAATCAATCCTTTCTGTTTTACAAATGAAGACATTCAGATCCAAAGAAGAAAAATAGCTATCCAAAGTCACACAGCTAAATAGTGACAAGAGACAAGTTTCCTGATTCCCTGTTCTGTACTGCTTTCATTCTGCTTTGTTGCATTTCATTGAGCCAAAGGCAGGCATGAATGAATGAATTTTTTATAAATTAAGTACTCGTGTCAAGTATGTGTAAAGCCTAAGCATACAAATATAAAAAAGAAAAAAAAATAGATATTCTGTGCTCTAAAGGAGCTCATAATCTAATTAATTGGGGGAGGGGGAACAATGGATAAAAGACAGAAAAGCCCTGAAGATCTAAAGGGTAAATTGCAGGGCAGATGATAGTCCCATAGACCCTTAGTTTACAATGGTAAGTCAGATGACAAGGTCATGGTTCTAGATAAGACTGAAACACAGCAGATGGAATAGTATGGTCCAAAGGACTTTAGAAGGCAATGGTAGGATATATGGCAAAGCCTCCATCCCACTGAAAAGAGTGCTATTTATGCCTCCCACCTTATTTAAACTATATTATCTATCAAGTATCCTGAATGACTGGAGCTATTGGTAGAGACTGAGAGAAAGAGCATGCTGGAGAATAAGAAAGGTCATCAAGCTTTTCTTAGAAAATAATCATCTAGAAATATTTCTTCTATTGTATCAACTCCAGTGAAATTGAAGAAATAATTTGGGGTCTGCAGAAAAATTATAAAGATTCCCACTAAAATTCTATGATATAAACTATGAAATATCTCTGAATCTACCCAGATAATTTAGGTCAGGGGATACGAAGCAAACCAAGATTCTATTGGTCCTTTGGAAGGTTACAGTATTGAAGAATCCCTGTAGGGTAAGGAAGTAGCATAATTGTATTATTTTTAAATAATATGAAAAGCGTAGGTGACCTCTGCAAATTCATTCTATAATAGCTTTCATTAAGCTCCATTTCAGGTAGTATTTTCCAAACTAGTTAAAAAGTTCTTTAATACAATTGTGAAAAAATAACTATGCAACAAGTATTATCTAAATATCTTTATCTAAATCATAGTTATGACCAAGTCACATTTTATCAGTGAATGATTCTACTTCTACCTTAGGCTTGTGTTAAACTCCTGTTGAAAATTTTAACTGATCTAAATAATAGGTTCCTATATTTCAAAGGCAATCATATAAAATGCATACAACCAGTGTAGACAGTTCTTTTAAGCACTAATTCAATATAGACAAAACAGCACCATCTTTAAAGGAAAATTGCCATTTGAATGAGCCAGGATTTTTAGTTTCAACTTTCTGATGAACCACAATGCCTTAAACTCAAAGAAGAGTTATAATCCCAGTGGAATAGATACCCTCTGCTGAAACAGATCACAATTAAATGCCTTCTTTATATCTATCTGTAAATTGCCCAACAAGAAACCAGACCAATATGCTAAAGAGTTTCTTCTGACTTTTTTCTTCAGGGTGTCTATCAATTATCCCTCATTTCCACAACATGAATACTCAGTCATATATGACCTGAATTTACACTACTTCTCACATTTAACTTATATTGCTTGTACACATTCATTCAAATTCCTAAAAATGGAGCAAAATTTTTTAATGAATACAATCCTTTGTGTCAAATATTCCCATTAGTAATATATACTAATTTCCTACTGAAATTCTTATAATTAATATAAGCTCTCAAAAAATTGCTGACATCTATACTTCTGAGAACTTCCTCTTTTAAGGAGAAACTGACTTATATCACGGTAGTATCTGAGCCGGTCAAATTACAAAACTTAAGAAGAGAACTATAGTTTTTTTTTTTAAACTTCATCCAAAATTAAATATTAAAAATTAAAGGGTGGCAATAATTATTGCCAAAAATGACTAAAACAAATAGCTGGTGTTATTTACTTAACCTGATATATATTTCAAAGGAAAATTATGAGAACTCAAATCCACACAGCATTATTCAAATAACAGTGTCTAGGCCTGTAGAATTCAAGCAGGTTTTAGAAATGCCAGTAATCACATGACTATGGGTTAAATGGTAGATTACAAATTCAAAATGAATTAGTAGTATTCATTAGAGTGGCAGTGGTAAGAATTATGGTAAGTATATTGCTTAGCAAATTCCCTTACTGTTAGTACTGACTTGTTTAGTTTTTGGAACTCAATTAATTTGCAGTAGCAATGCTCATCATAAACTTGTGAGATTCTATCATCATCATCATTCTAATTCTCTTTTAAATGTTGATAGAAAATTTTTAAAATTCACCTTATAAGTTAAAAAAATCAACATTTTAAGGCATTCATTAAGTGGTTTGCTCAGGATCATACAACTACAAAATATCTGAGAAAGGATTTGAACCTGGACCTTAACTCTAAATTGAATGCTCTACTATTGTTATGCCAAATAAACCATCAGTATGTTGTGCAGGAAATATGTAGTTGTTGCATATAACATTCATTTTGTCCTTCCACCACAAAAGATAAATTTGCCTTTGTATTCCCAGGGTCTAGAATAGTGCCTATCATACAATAGATACTTGATAAATACTTATCAGTTGACTGATTCCTCAAAGTCCAAATTTTCTCATTGTTCTTAAAAGATAAATAGAATCAATGACTTTAATCCTTTCTCAACATTCTCAAATCTTTGACATGTTTTTTCTATTACTTATGCAAATTATTGGCAAATCTTGTGAAGTAAGTAGCTTCATGAGAAGATATGAGTACTTGGACTACTATCTAGCAAATTTCTTTCATGTTCTAACCTGGATGAACTGGTATTATCTCTTACTATGAGAGAGAACATGAGGCAAAAATTTCAGTGACATCTAAGATTATCCATAATAAGAAAAATGCCTCTCAAAAGTTCATTTGATACTAGAGATATCTATGTACTTTTAGTTTCTCTATTGAAAACCTGAAATCAAGTAAATATGAAACATGGAATTCAACAAACAATTTTTAAAAAGCACCTTCTAAATATAGGCGATACTTTACTAAGTGCTAGAACTATAGCAAGTTCCTATATACATCTTGCCTTTAAGGAGCTTACAAGTAAATAAGAATAAGTCTTATCATAAAAGACAATACAGAAAAGCATCTAATAAGTAGGAAAAAGAAGTACAAAATGTCATGATAAATAGAGAGGAGAAATCACTTTTTGCTTTAACTAAAAGGGAAGGCTTTTTGGAAGAAGAAGTATATACTATCTTGAGCACATCTATACCCTCCCTTATTCTGGATGCTATACTTCTCTTAATACCAACCAAAATTACATCAGTTTTTTTTTTATTTTTTTGATTATCATACTTATATATGAGTTAGTGTGTTGTTGTAGATAAAATCCTGGACATGGAATTAGAAATAGTTATATTTAAATGCTACCTCATATATTGAATACTAGCTACATGAACTTGGACAGTCCTTAAATCTATAAAATGGAATTGATAACCTAGCATCTCAGTGAGGATCAAAGAGATAATGCATTCCAAACACTTTGCAAACAGGAAGTCATAAAGATGTCAGCCTTAAATTACCCCTAACCAATCATCTGAACTGAAACCCTTGAATCCATCATATATTTGCTTTCCTGTTGTAGAGTGTTCTCTAATCTTTGAGAACTTTCTAGGCTGTTTACATAATGTTTACATTCTGTTACAGGATGCAGGTAAGTTAGAAATACAAGTTGAGAAAGGGAAAAACTAGGAAAAAAAACTAGTAAAAATAAATCCACTGGACCACATTCAAGCTATTCCAGCCCAGCATGGATCCTTTGAGTCGATTAATGAATTAACAAGCATTTAGTAAGTTCTCACTATGTGCAAAAGACCTTATTAAATACCTGAGTTGGAAAAAAGACAAACAAACAAATAAAAACAACAAAGACCTCAGTCTAGTATGGAACACAATGTATAGATTATTATAGATAAACAACTGTCTAACAAGCAATAGTTTCCAAGGATGTGGTAAGCAGGACACTGTTTGCAGGAGTATTTTTGCCATGAAATTCTATGCTTTTCCAGAAGCCAAAAATTATATCTTTTAAGTTAAATTACAAATTTAGACTTCATGTTAAATAAATAAATTATTTTTAAGCTGTAAGATTATTTTTGGTTTGGGGTTACTTGTGTGCACATGTATCTTTGTGTGTGTGTGTGTGTTTAAATGAAGAGTACAAATCTAAAGTGGCCACCTGACACAGTCATAAGAATATAAATGATTCAAATACATCCTAAACTTATTCTAAAATTTTGCTTTCTATAATTTCTATTGGGCAGCATCTAAAATATGCTTTGATAATACCTTAGGGCAAAGTACATCCAAATCATAGATGCTGCTATTGTTCTTAATCCCTTTCCCCATCATCTAAACTACATATTAAATGATCATTCTTTAATCTTTCATATTTTCATAGAAGAGATTGCTTCACATTACTCCAGCATCAAATTTAATTCCTGTCCCTACTTCCTATCTGAGGGCACAAGTGATTTTTCCATTTAAATTTCCTCTTTATCATGTAGTTGATGCGTCCATGAAAGGATTTTGTAATATTAGGAAAGGAAAAATATACAAATAAATTATTTCCATGTTGTTTACAAACATAATCAAACAAGTTATCATAATAAGTCACCAGGATGTCATATGTCATTAAACTATTTTTTATTGATAAAAAAGAAATCATGATTAGAAATTTTCTTCTAAGCCAATGGACCCAATTTGTAGTTGTAGATAAATTCTGTAGTTCTGTAGACAGAATTGCAAAGTAGACAACTGTAATTGAGACAGAAAGCACAGAATATATAAAACCATAAGCAAGGCAGATAAACTTCAGGTCAGTCTGTACCATTTATTGAGAGTCTTCTACTCAAGCCTAGGAACTTTTAAAAAATCTTTTAAAAAGTATTTTATTTTTCCAGTTACATGTAAAGATAGCTTCAACATTCATTTTTGTAAGATTTTGAGTTCCAAATCTTTTGCTCTCTCCAAGACAGCAAGAAATCTGATATAAGTTACACAGGTACAATCGTTATTTTCATATTAGTCATGCTGTAAAAGAAAAATCAGAACAAAAGGGAAAATATGAGAAAGCAAATTGTTTAGAAATATGAGAAAGAAAATTACTTAGAACTTTTAAAATTCCTTGCTGATATTTCAAGTCCTCACATGAGGACTCTATAACCTTCTTCAAAAATCAGAAGGTTGGAGTCAAGCAGAGAGCCTGAGCTAAGCCTATGATAGCTTCCATGCTACAAACAGATCTAGACATTTGTCTTCCATTATTAATTTTTCAAATAAAAAGTAGCTTATGATATTGTAGCTGAGAATTTCTGCCAACTCATCTTTGCCCCACAAAGGAAGGCTATCTTGTCTCCTGAATATGAATTATTATTTAGTTAGATGAGTAGTTTTTAGCCAAAGGGGGAAAAAAACTTCCAGGCAAATCTGATCATTACCTAAATATTGTCAAGAGTTTGTCATAGAAAAATGGGTAAAGATCCTTTTGTTTTTCCTTTCTACTTTCTATCTTTCAGCAAGATCAGCACTTTCTAGAAATTAGTTAATTAGAATTTCCTAGATAAATGTCAATAATGTTATATCAATTATTGGGAGAAATACTGAAAATACAGTCAGATTACCTTTGTTGGAATCTTCATTAAATTCCTCTTAAATCTCTGGGTGATCTTGAATAAATCACTTCTTTGAGACTCAGTTTCTTCAATTATGAGCAGCAAAGCGCTGCAGTAAATAAGAGTTCCAGTCCTGGAGTTAGGAAGGCTCATCTTCCTGAATATAAATCTGGCCTCAGACACTTATTAGCTATGTGAACCTAATCAAGTCATTTAACCCTGCTTTCCTCAGTTTTATCTTCAAAATGAACTGGGGAAGGAAATGGCAAATCACTTCCAGTATCTTTGTCAATAAAACCCTAAATGGGCTCATGAAAAGTCAGACAAACTGAAATGACTGAACAACAAATTCATCATCTACAAATTGTGGGAGGTTTGATTAGATGATGTCATGGGTAATCTGTGGCATCTATAATTCAGTGTAGATCCTGAAATATAAGTTTTAAGGAAATTGCCACTATTTTTTGTTTCAAGTTTAGAGATTAGATAGATCTTTGAACATTATACATTAAAGATATTAGGGAACAAAACAAAATTAGTATCATTTTACAAAATGAAATGTGTAGATTTGTACCTTTTGGTATTTTACAAGGGAATGATTTTGTAGAGGAAGAAAAAATTTTAGTTAAAAAGTTCTTCAGTATTCCACAATCCGAAAATGCTAATTTTCCCACGTGTCTTAATGTCACCAACTCTCTGGATAACCTTGGTGCAAACAGCAGTACCCTTTTAAATGTCAACATATGGCAGAATAGATCATTCACATCTCCAAAGATAGAAAGAAAATAATGTTTTACTATGCCAATAAATAAAATTCCTTTACCAAAACCCTACACCATAGTTCTTTATCTCTACAACACACCCTGTACAAGCAAGGTATGGAATTATCTTGTTAAATATTATTTTTAAGGGCATATCTTCAGGAAGATCTGAATTCAAATCCAGCCTCACACACTTATTGGATATGTGACCTGGGCAAGTCACTTACCCCTGCTTACCTCAGTTTCTTCATCTGTAAAATGAGCTGGAGATGGAAATGATGTATTTCCCCTAATATTTTTGCCAAGAAAATCCCAAATGGGGTCACAAAGAGTTGGACACAATTGACATAATTCAACAACAATAAAAATTATTTTTAAAAGTCCATAGGAAAAGAAGCAAAGACTATTAACAGACCCAAATAAATATATATTTATGTAATGGAAGGAACATATAGATTTTGATAAGAAGTATATACATTTATTAATACGTACATATACATACATATGATCATGCTCCATATGTATGTGTGCATCTGTGTGTTCATGCATATAAAGAATACTTTTCATTACTAAGAAGCCAGATACTGAATAGGATGAAAATAATATTCTAACTCACAATGAATTGTTCTCAATTCATCTGCAGTATCTTCTGCTTTAGAAATCTGATTCCATTCTATGCAGCTAGTTGGTATAGTAGATAGAACACCAGCCCTGAAGTCAGGAGGACCTGGGTCCAAATCTGACCTCAGACACTTAACACTTCCTAGCTGTGTGACCCTGGACAAATCACTTAACCCCAATTACCTCAGCAAAAAAAAAAAAAAAATTGTATGAGGGTATGTGAAAGAATAAATTTATGAATGAAGCCTTTATTAAATGTTTAACACATGAAAAGCTCTGACATTCCCTGCTCTGAAGGAGTCCATATTCTAATGGGGAAGTTAGCACATTATAAGTTTCAGCTGCAAGTCAAATGGAAAAGCCCTATAGTCTTTAGGACAAACAAAACAGATGGCAATATCTCTTTGTTATGTCATTGCCACTTACAAAATCAAAATAGATTTCTGAAATAAATCATTTGATAGTTCCAAGGATTTTGGAGGGGGAGGGTCTTCAAAAATATATCTATTGCACCTGAAGGAGAATTGCTAGGTTGCAACATTTTATACAGAATATTGGTTTGATTGGCGTAGAAGCTTTGTAATTTCCAAAGCTCCATAGTTCTGTATTGGGCTTTTTCCATCAGGATCTATGAAGAAAGAATGGTCAAGTTGATGGTAGTAGCGTCCTTGACACATACTCTCTTCTGTCAGTTCTTCAAGGTGTATGTAAGGTGATTTGATTTCAAAATAAAAATTCAGTCACAGTCCATAGAAAAATTAAGAAGCAGATAAATAAAATAACCCCTAAAATGTCAAAATTACAGTACAGGAGACTAACATTGTAAATTAATGTGGGTACAAAGGATTTCAACTTGATAAACAACAGTTTCTAAATTACAGCTAATTGCTTTCAGAAAAACCTATAAATAGTTGCATAAACTGATGCAAAGTAAATTGAGTAGAACCAGCAGAACATTGTTCGATGATCAAATGAGAATGACTTAGCTATTCTCAACAGCGTAATGACCCAAGAAAACTCTAAAGGATTTATGATGAAAATTGCTATCAATTCTCCAGAGAAAGAACTGATAGCATCTGAAAACAGATCAAAGTATACTTTTTATGTTATTTTTGGTTTTTTGTTCCATGTTTCTTTTAAAATGGTAATAATATGAAAATATGTTTTGCATGACTACACATATATAACACATACCACTAAATCTCACAGAATTTTATTTTCATACTTAATGCTATCTAGACATATTTCTATTATCCTAAATTTCTGCAGTTGATTTTTTAAAAATAAATGCAGAACTTATTTTTATTAAATTTCATTTTCCTCCAAAACTTTTATTCTGTTTTCTTAAAATGATGAGGATATCACACTGGATTCTATGATGCTATGCCAATGGTCTTTAAGCTTTGAAATATTTTATCAACTTAGAAAAGTTTAAAGGGTAAGTCTGACAGCACACTGTGTCTGCCATCCAAAGAGCAACTTAACTTTTCAATAGGTCATCTCTAATATGGTGAATTATATGACTATGACAATCCATCAGCACAAGGGAAAAGTGATTTTCAATCCTGTGTGGTAACTATCCAATTTTAGATGATGACAGAATGACAAAAAGAAGCCTAGAAGTGTTAAGAATTCAAAAAATTCTACAAATATTGGTACTACAATTTCAAGAGCTTTACCAACAACCAGTGATTATAGAAACCAATATAACTGAACCACAAGCATCTATCTTAACATCCTTGCAATAAACAAAAGCAGAAGATAAAAGAAGATAAAGTAGAATAACTTTCCACAGGTTCATTCAGGAGGGACAAAGGGGTGGCACTGTTAATGTCACTGTGCTCCCAAAGACCACAAGAATAATCATCATTTCAGGGGACAATTATTGATTAATCTGTTCCTTCAATGACATAATACACATTAGGAAAAACACTGTGATAAAAGTGATTTGCACTTATGCTGCATCAACACTTCCCAGGGATAAAGAGGTGAAGGAATTCTATGAACGACATGATAAAATAATCTTCCAAACTAAATTGACATACATCTAGATACTTGATGTCCACACAAAAGTAAGTACAAGATAGACTAGTGAATAATATATTGAAAAAATATGGTTCAGTGAAAGATACTGAGATTTATCAAATATTCAGAAGATTTTTCCTTGAATATCACAGATATTTTTCTTCCAAAAGTGAGTCAGAGATACGGAATATGGTTAAGTTATAAATAGCCACAATAAAAATAAAATGGTCTTCCATACTCTGATCATTCTCTTCATTTCCCCTCACATTGGAATATGGATTTTCCCCCAACACTCAAGGTTATATGGTAGATGAATTTTCACCTTAAATTATCTAAAACCAAACCATCACAGACTTCTTGCTCATTTCCAAACCATGATTCCACACATGGTATCCCTTCTAAGATCCTTCTAATAAGATCCACAATTTTATTAAAAGAATTTAATATACCAAGAAATTGAGGGCAGGTCCTTAGCTGTCGTGTTTGTCTTTATATATCTATTGCATCGTACTGTGCCTGTTATACAACAAATAATAAATTATTTTCATTCATTCTTTCATTTACAGATAGGAATTAATTTTTACTATTCTAGAAATGATTTCTAAGTCATGTCCTGTGTAAAATCAATTCACTGATCAGTTGGTATAAATGGGAAAAAAATCAACTTTAAATTGAAAGAAATGATAAAAATTAAATATGGATTATTATAATTGCTCCAACGGGATATACAAACAAGCTGGTGACATTGAAAAATGGGAAATAGATAAAGGGGAAAAACATCACTGATTGAGATTTTCTCATGGAATATAAATCAACCTAAAAGTTGACAAATGGAGGAGTTTATAAAATATCATAATGTATCTTAATCATTAAACACTGTTCTTCTTGCCCTATAGAGAGATACAGCATACAAATAAATATACCATCAGTTTTTGTATTAGATAAATAATAAAACAAAACAGAGGCAAGAGCTTAAAAGCAGCACTAAGTCATACATACAAAAAAGGCAAAAGAAAAATCAAGCTTAAAAATGCACATAATAATAAAAATTACAAGTAAGCTAAATCATCTCTAGGAAAGAAGACAAGTAATATATGGAAAATGGGGGTGATTAGCCAGCTTTTTTTTAGGAAGCTTCTTATAGATAAGTATTATTTCTCATATGTCTTTTTAATCCTAATACCTTGCATATAATAACAGCTAACATATAAATCTTCTAAATATTACCTTGTTTTATCTTTACAACAACTCAGGGATGTAAGTAGTATTATTTTCTCCACTTTACAGATGAGGAAACTGGCAGACATTGACTTGTTCAATATAACCAGTAAGTATCTGGGGCTATATTTGAATTTCTGACCTAATTCCAAAGTCCAGTGCTTAAATCATTTTGCAACCTTGCTGCCTACCATTTTGCAACCTTGCTGCCTCGTACGTACTTAATAAAAGATCTTTGAACGCAAATGAATTTTATTGATTTAACAGTGAAGTGGATATGTTCAAAAAATGAAGTACAAGAAAGACAACAGTCAAGAGAAAGCTTTTCAGATTAGTAGTTTTCTGTTTTGGCTATCTCAGTCTGCCAAGGAATCTCTAAAAAGTACCATTCATATTTTGTCTTCTACAATTAACTTCCCTTCTCAATGTAAAAATTAATTTTCAATACTTAGGTACTATTGAGATTTCATTTGAAGGACTTAGTAGGAAGTAATCACCAATTCAATTTTTCATGATGTTGCTATTTTAAATGTTTTTACATTGATTAAATTATCACCAACTGGTCCTCCATTAGAATCCTATTTTAATGTTTTTCATGGTGTGAAGGCAACCCTAAACTCCTCAAGTCTATAGCAGCTATACAAAAGCTTTGATAGGTCATTGTAAACTGGAAAGCTTTCAACAAAGGATTCAGGGATGGATTCTGTTGTCCAAAGACTCACCCAACTAAATTAGAGAGTCTCATTACCAGAAGTTTAGTCATTTAGAGATGATTTTTCACTCTCAATAAATCATGAAGAAAATCTATTAAGTTATAAAGGCATTATAGTCTACACTGATTAATACAGAATATACATCATGAAATGATAGATTCTTGCATTGTGGATTAAATATTCCAAAAACACTAGTGGTAAACTTTATCTCATTTTAAATGCTGATAACTGCAAGTAGTTTGGGGATTTTTTTTTGTTTGTTATTTTTATTTGATATATCTTACTACTTTAAGAAAGAATAAATTATTTTTATGTTTTGTGATAGTGTTATTGAAAGAAGTAACAGATAGTTAACAAAGCAATGGATGAAACTTTTTTTCTAATTTCCACACCCTCTCTTGCAGCAATATCATATTTTTGTGACAGCTTTATGTTGTTGAAATCCTAAAGGAAATTGGAAGACAATCTTCTCCCAACACAGGGAATAGTCTGTCGAAATGGAAGAAATTGTTATGAGAAAACAGAGTACATAGGGTCACAAGATCTTAGATCTAAAGCTGAAATGGACCTTAAAAGCCAGTTAGTTCAAACCCTTCTTTTTACAGATAAGGAAACTTGGGCAGAGGGGTTGAACAACTTGTCCATGATAAAGAATTTTGTGAAAAAAAAAAGGCCAAAAAGACACATAAAAATGATACTATCAGTCAGTCAATAGCTAAAACAAACAACAACAGCAACAATAACAACAAAAACAAACTTTTATTAAGCACTTATGTACCAATCACTATGCTAAGCACTGGAAATACTAATACAAGCAAAGGCAGTTCCTACCCTCAAGAAGCTTGCATTCTAATAGAAGAAGATACATAAAAAGAAATGAAAAGGTTGGGAAGAAAAAAATACCTGGTGAATCGGCATAATGGAAGAGTCAGTACTGCACCCAATGAGGAATTAAAACATAGCTAACTATTTAAATGGGATTCCAATAATTCCAAATCGAATTATTTGATCAGAGAAAGGAATTTCAGGGGTATTTCCAAGCTATAAAAAAAAAAATTTCCAAGACTGAAGCGATATTTCATAAAGAAGAGTTTTCTGAGGAAAATAGAGAAGGCTGGAGTATTTTGAGACCAATTGTATTTCAAGCTAAGTTTATATTTTATTCATTGGGTAATGGGGGTTACAGAAAGTTAAGAAAAAACATCACATGATTATGAAATTCCCTAGAAAAAAAGCACTTTCTCCTTCTGCTTCCAAAATTCAGATAAACTGTGTCAAATCTTTTGTAATCACTGAACCAATTCAATAGTCTTATATGTTTTCAAATAGCCACCAACAATTATACTTATGAAAATGTTTCTACCTGAGTTGAATATGCAATTCATAATTATAAATAATCATGGTAAGACATGAGTAGTGTTGGAATTATTTTGTTAAGTATGACTCCTTTTTTTTGGTAAGGGCAGCTAGGTGGCACAATGGATAGAGTGCCTGGCTTAGAGTCAGGAATACTCAAATCCAACCTTAGGAAATTATTAGCTGTGTGACCCTGGGCAAATCATTTAATGCTGTTTGCCTCAGTTTCCTGATCTATAAAATGAAGTGGAGAAAAAAATGGCAAACCATTTCAATATCTTTTCCAAGAAAACCCCAAAATTGTTCATGATGAAATTTCTCAATGGCAACAAAAAAAAGATTTTTAAGACATGCATTCCATTAGAACAAAGTCCAGTTTGAAAAATACTATCAGGAAAGGAATGAAGAAGTAAATTAAATTTAATGCTATGATGTTACTTCCCAAATTATTTTTCTCACTTAACCATTTTGATCATTATGTCACTGGTTTCTGAAAACCTTCTTCTATATATGGCTCATTTTTTGCTTCAAAAGTTTTTTTCCCCCTACTGTTCTATTTCTTTTAATATTTCCTTTGTTTCTTATTAATCATCCATCCACTTCCTTTGACCATACAAGTAACTTCCTCTTGACTCTCTTTGACTTTTTGTCTGGCTTTCATTTGTCCTTCAGACAAATTATATTTTACAATAAGAACAATCTTTCAACATATATCTGACAAACTATATTCTTCCTTTAAATTCACCACTCCCAAGACATTTATTCCAATTAATAAATAATACTCATTTAGGCTCCAATTCTGCGTAAAGTAAAATCCAAGACATTTGTATTGTATTCATTTAAGCCAGTGATGATTACAGTCATCAAATCACACACAAATGTGATACTGAAAAGGAATTTTTCTAAGTGATAAAATTTGAGAAAACCTCCAGATCTGAACACGTCACATCACAAATAAATCACTAAAGTAGAGCAAGTACTTGCCACTGTGAACATCAATGAAATGACAACTACAGATCAGAGATTGGAACCCAGTGCTTTCAAAATAGTTTACAGGTAGAACATATGTGTTCTATGGAAATGAAGCACTTGCCATATATATCAAGCCAACTCTTTTAGTACAAATTTTACTAGTCCCATTTCATGGCTGAGAAAACTAAATCTCAGAAAAACAAAGTGATTTATTCAAATCATATCTTTTAATTTGCAGAACTGGACTCAATAGATTTTTTCTCTCCAAGATCAGTGCTGTTCCCAATGTACCAGCTAGCTATAAGCATAAGAGCATCCTAAAGATATTGAGATGTTAAGTGGGTTGCCCTATGTTAGTGGCAGAAATCCAGTTATACCCGATTATGAAGCTGATTCTCTATGCACTATCACACTGTGAATGAAGGGATATATTTGCATCTCATTGATGGATTTCTGGAGTCAATTATCTTAAAGTTACTATATAACTCAAGGAATGATTTTAATGGTGAAAAAAATCAAGCTCAGTAAGAGAGGAGAATGACTTCATGGTGGACCAGAAGAGATATACTTTTGGAAATACAAAGCTTTCTTGTGGAATGTCTTAAAATGTCCTCTTTAACCAGCTCCCTGAAACATCTGTGCAGAAATTAATAAGACTATGATGAGGAATGAAAGAAAAATGATTCTGCCCAATTATTTTTATATTGGGCAATGCAATCTGATTGAGTTGTACATGATATTCTATCAATAAATCACGTGCTTCACACAATTACCCATTCATTGAGAAGAGCATGATATTATCTACTTGTCTGTAACCATCTAAACAGTTTCTAGAAGCACCTTGGAGTGCCATAATCTATGTGAAATGGTTTTTCTTTTTTAATCTTGCTATAAAACCAGATTCCATTATTTAAATTGATAATATTGCCAGACTTACTTGATAGTGATATATTGAAAGAAAGAACTGAGTAATTTGTGTAATGGAAGAAATATGAAAGAACTAGAAGGAGGAAATCCTAGAATCACATAATTTTATGTCTTCAAAGAGCCTTAGAAATCATTTACATTCGCTGTCTTATTATTTGACATCATTGACCACTACCTTCTGTTTTACTTTTTCCTCTCTTGAGTTTTTGTGATATTAGTGTCTCCTTGCTCTCCTCCTGTCTTAGAGCTGTTTCTCAGCCTCTATTGTTTATCCAGATCATACCCCCCTAACAGTGAGTGTTCTCCAGGGCTCTGTACTTTGCCCATTATCCTTTTCTTTCTACTTTCTCTCAGTTTAACAATCATATTGGTTCCCATGGGTTCAATTATCATCTTTAGATGATTTATACATACAGACCCAGACCCTTCCTGAGTTTTAGTCTCATTATCAGTTGCCTATTGGATATTTCAAATTAGATTCCAAGGTTCACCTCAAATTCAACTTCTCTAAAACATCTTTCTCCAAAAACCTACTCCTTTTCCAAACTTCTTTATGGCAAATGCATCCCATTCCTTTTTCCACTTTAACTTGTTATTCTGGAATTAATAATTACCACATAACATAAGCGTTTTATATCGTCTTCTAGGTTCACAAGTGTACTACTACCCTTTCCTTCTTCTCATTGTCTTTTACTCCAAGTCTCTAACTGATTGCCAAATCTTGGGATCTTTAACTCTCTGCAGTGTCTTACTATCCCCTAGCTACCAGATTCTCATAATCTCTTACCTAGATCATTTCAACAATCATCTAATTGATCTCCCTATTGTCTCTACAGAGACAATGTCCCTACAGAGAAGCCAGGGAGTTTGATTATAACATGCATGTATACAACCAAAAAGTATTTACTTTTAGGATACATAGAGGGGCAAGGTAATATAGTGGATAGAAAGATGGTCTTGGGATCAAAAAGACCTGGGTTCAAGTCCTATCTCTGACACACAGAGTATGTGAAAGGGGACAGTACTCTAGGTATCTATCTGTAGTCATAAATTTTAGGGACTATGTTAACCTACATTGACTGAGGAAGTTATTCCCCAGGGGTTCCATACCAATGAAATCATAGGCTTAGTCCCTATCCCCATTTGGAATTAATTTATGATTTCTGAGAAAGCAATTTCAATTGAGTGACAGGAACAGAACAAAGTTTGTAAGGGTTCAAGGAATGAATGAAAGATGAGCTAGTGAAGTCAGATAATACAGACATTTTCGGAAGATTGATACTCAAAAGAAAAGATAAATTGCAAACTAGATAGATCAGAAAGATCAAGGAAATACTTTTGAGATTGAAGATATTTGTGTGTTTCTAGTCAGATAGAAAATTTTAGAGGAAGAGTTTGAAGAAGAAAGAAAGCAATGTAATGTGCATTAGAGTAGTCCTATGTGATTTAGAGACAAAATAGAAACAGAAAAAAAATAGCAAAGTTATACATGAAATAGAAAAGATATGTATGGGGGGGAGGAAGAGAGAGAGGAGAGAGACAGATAGAGACAGAGAGACAGAGACAGAGAAAGACAGAAAGATAGATACAGAGAGAGACAGTGACAAAGAGAGAGATAGAGGAAGAAAAGAGGGAGGAAGAAAAATACACAGAGATAAAGAAAGAGACAGAGACAGAAAGAAAAAAGAGAAAAAAGAGAAAGAAAGACAGAAAGGCAGAAGGGGAAGAGAAAATTGGTAAGGATACACAGAAGTTCTAAGAGTGATAGGAAAAAGTAATGGAAGCTCATATCCTAGATTGTCTCAATGAAACAAAAGGTATAATAGTAGTCAAGTTTTTAAGTGAAAAGAACAGATGCAGAACAACCACTATGTAAGAGCCTGTATGGAATCACATAATATAAAATAATAAAATAAAAACGATTGTGATTCCTGAGAGGCCTAAGGTTTAAAGAGATAAATTTATAGTGGAGTTAGTTGGCTTCCCTAACATTACCAGCAATGCTCAGTGGCCCGTTAACATCATCAGAAAAAAATGGACATTTTGCAAATAATGCAAAAGAACAAATAAGAAATTCCACTGAAGTGCTAAGGATTACCACTGAAAGAGCTAAACATGGAACTCATCATGTAGATTAGACTCAGTAGATTAGGAAAGCTAGAAATATGTTGACAGACTAGAAGACTAGAAAACGTTGTGTTTTGGATATTGTGTGGAGGTGAAGATGAGGACAAGGAGTTAACAAATTAATGAGTTTCTTCAAAATAGTTGTTCTAACCATGTTTTAAAATTACAAAATCTAAAATTAGTATTAAAATATTGTAAAAATTTATCTTTTTTTTTTTTAAATTTAATAGCCTTTTATTTACAGGATATATACATAGGTAACTTTACAGCATTAACAATTGCCAAACCTCTTGTTCCAATTTTTCACCTCTTACCCCCCCCACCCCCTCCCCTAAATGTCAGGATGACCAGTAGATGTTAAAATATATTAAAATATAACTTAGATACACAATAAGTATACATGACCAAAACATTATTTTGCTGTACAAAAAGAATCAGACTCTGAATTATTGTACAATTAGCTTGTGAAGGAAATCAAAAATGCAGGTGTGCATAACTATAGGGATTGGGAATTCAATGTAATGGTTTTTAGTCATCTCCCAGAGTTCTTTTTCTGGGTATAGCTAGTTCAGTTCATTACTGCTCCATTAGAAATGATTTGGTTGATCTCGTTGCTGAGGATGGCCTGATCCATCAGAACTGGTCATCATCTAGTATTGTTGTAGAAGTATATAATGATCTCCTGGTCCTGCTCATTTCACTCAGCATCAGTTCGTGTAAGTCTCTCAGGCCTTTCTGAAATCATCCTGTTGGTCATTTCTTACAGAACAGTAATATTCCATAATTTTCATATACCACAATTTATTCAGCCTATCTCTCAACTGATGGACATCCATTCAGTTTCCAGTTTCTAGCCACTACAAAAGGGCTGCCTACAAACATTCGTGCACATACAGGTCCCTTTCCCTTCTTTATAATCTCTTTGGGATATAATCCCAGTAGTAACACTGCTGGATCAAAGGGTATGCACAGTTTGATAACTTTTTGAGCATAGATCCAAACTACTCTCCAAAATGGTTGGATTCGTTCACAACTCCACCAACAATGAATCAATGTCCCAGTTTTCCACATCCCTCTCAACAATCATCATTATTTTTTCCTGTCATCTTAGCCAATCTGACAGGTGTGTAGTGGTATCTTAGAGTTGTCTTAATTTGCATTTCTCTGATTAATAATGACTTGGAGCATCTTTTCATATGACTAGAAATAGTTTCAATTTCTTCATCTGAGAATTGTCTGTTCATATCCTTTGACCATTTTCAATTGGAGAATGGCTTGATTTTTATAAATTAGAGTTAATTCTCTATATATTTTGGAAATGAGGCCTTTATCAGAACCTTTGACTGTAAAAATATTTTCCCAGTTTATTGCTTCCTTCTAATCTTGTCTGCATTAGTTTTGTTTGTACAAAAACTTTTCAGTTTGGTATAATCGAAATTTTCTATTTTGTGATCAGTAATGATCTCTAGTTCTGCTTTAGGTCATAAAGACCTTCCCTTCCACAGGTCTGAGAGGTAAACTATCCTATGTTCCTCTAATTTATTAATAATTTCATTCTTTATGCCTAGGTCATGAACCCATTTTGACCTTATCTTGGTGTACGGTGTTAAGTATGGATCAATGCCTAGTTTCTGCCATATTAGTTTCCAATTTTCCCAGTCATTTTTATCAAACAGTAAGTTCTTATCCCAAAAGCTGGGATCTTTGGGTTTGTCAAAGACTAGGTTGCTATATTTGTTGACTGTTTTATCCCTTGAACCTAATCTATTCCACTGATCAACTAATCTATTCCTTAGCCAATACCAAATAGTTTTGGTAACTGCTGCTCTATAATATAATTTTAGATCTGGTACAGCTAAGCCACCATCATTTGATTTTTTTTCATTAATTCCTTGAAATTCTTGACCTTTTGTTTTTCCATATGAACTTTGTTGTTATTTTTCTAGGTCATTAAAATAGTTTTTGGGAGTCTGATTGGTATAGCGCTAAATAAATAGATTAGTTTAGGTAATATTGTCATCTTTATTATATTTGCTCGCCCTATCCAAGAGCATTTAATATTTTTCAATTGTTAGATCAGACTTAATTTGTGTGAAAAGTGGTCTGTAATTTTGCTCATAAAGTTTCTGAATTTCCTTGGCAGATAGATTCCTAAATATTTTATATTATCAGTAGTTACTTTAAATGGAATTTCTCTTTGTAACTCTGACTGTTGGATTTTGTTAGTGATATATAAGAACGCTGATGACTTATGTGGGTTTATTTTTATAACCAGCAACTTTGCTAAAGTTGTGGATTATTTCTAATAACTTTTTAGCAGAATCTCTGGGGTTCTCTAAGTATACATCATGTCATCGGCAAAGAGTGATAATTTGGCTTCCTCATTGCCTATTCTTATTCCTTTAATCTTTTCTCAGCTCTTATTGCTATAGCTTAGCGTTTCTAATACAATATTAAATAGTAACGGTGATAGTGGGCAACCTTGTTTACCTCCATATCTTATTGGGAATGGTTGCAGTTTGTCTCCATTACATATGATGCTTACTGATGGTTTTAAATAGATGCTGCTGATTATTTTAAGGAAAAGTCCATTTATTCCTATATTCTCAAGTGTTTTTAATAGGAATGGATGTTGGATTTTATCAAATGCTTTTTC
Source organism: Sarcophilus harrisii (assembly GCF_902635505.1). Lineage (NCBI taxonomy): Eukaryota > Metazoa > Chordata > Mammalia > Dasyuromorphia > Dasyuridae > Sarcophilus > Sarcophilus harrisii. The sequence goes on from NC_045426.1 coordinate 459,356,483, forward strand.
TGCATCTATTGAGATGATCATATGGTTTTTGTTAATTTGGTTATTGACATGGCCAATTATATTGATAGTTTTCCTAATATTGAACCAGCCCTGCATTCCTGGTATAAATCCTACTTGATCATAGTGTATTATCTTGGAGATGATTTTCGTGTAGTCTTTTGCTAATATCTTATTTAAGATTTTAGCATCAATAATTCATTAGGAGATTGGTCTATAATTTTCTTTTCTCTGTTTTCAGCCTACCTGGTTTAGGTATCAGTACCATGTCTGTGTATAGAAGGAATTTGGTAGGACTCTTCATTCCCTATTTTATCAAATAATTTATATAGTATTGGGGCAATTAGTTCTTAAAATGTTTGGAAAATTCAATGATAAATCCATCTGGTCCTGGGGATTTTCTCTAGGGAGTTGTTTAATTGCCTGTTCATTTTTTATCTGAAATGGATATTCAAGACAATTTACTTCTTCCTCTGTTAGTCTGGGAAGTCTGTATTTTGGAGGTAGTCATCCAATTTCATAGGTTATCAAATTTATTGGCATAAAGTTGAGTAAAATAATTTTTTATTTCTAATTCCTTTCATTGGTGGAAAGTTCTCTTTTCATTTTAAGACTACTAATTTCATTTCCTCCTCTTTTCTAATCAGATTTACAAAGAGCTTATCTATTTTATTGGCTTTTCATAGAACTCAACTCTTAGTTTTATTAATTAGTCTAATAGTTTTTTGACTTTCAATATTTTTAATTTCTCCTTTTAATTTTAGAATTTCCAATTTAGTATTTGATTGGGTTTAATTTGGTCTTTTTAGTTTTTAGTTGAAGCCAATCTATTAATCTTTCTTTCTCTGTTTTATTCAAGTAAGCCTCTAAGGATATAAAATTCCCTCTTATTACCGCTTTGGCTGCATCCCACAAATTTTGGTATGATGTCTCATCATTGTCATTATCGTAAAAATTTAATTCTTGCCATCTTGCTATCTAAACCTAAAATTAGAATTCTTTAGTTTATAATTTGTAAATTTAATAACTTATAAGGCTGAAAATTAGAAGCTCAATCCACACAGTTATTAAAACTTCAGTTAGGTGGAAAAGTTTAAGTTAGCTCATCCTACAGTTTAAAAGGTATAAGACAGCAAGAATATGCCAGCTTAGAGTAACTCTAATCTAAACTAAAGAGAATCAGCAATTACCACAGAGCTATCTGGTCTTATTCTTCTCTGACCGACTATATTTTCATTCTTCTGTTAAATAATGAATTGAAACTCTCACCACATTAACCTACAAATTCCAAAAAGAGTCACAAATTTAAGGCAATTTAATCTGCAATTAAATAGCATGATTTCAACTGGGAATGATCCACTTGGGTATTATGAAATATAGTTAGGGATGAAGAGACACCTTTTGAGGAGTTGGATCACATTAAAAATGCATGAAGTAGGTAGGGGATGAGTAGGCTGCAAATTAACTCTTCAGTCATAGGCTGTATTTCAAGAGCTGTGTGAGAATTGTAGCAAATTAGAATGAAAAGATCTCACCATATGAAGCATATTCGAGTTCATTATACATACCCAGGGATAATCAAGGACTTTCACACATTTCATTTTTAATTGTCATAGAACTAGTCTTCAAAGACCACAGGTGCTTGCAAAGGAATCACTTAATCAACCCCCAGAGAGCATATTTTCACAACAATTTCTACCTTGTCCTAATTCTAAGTATCTTGTTTTCAACAGGCCAAAAGTCCCTTCCTTCCCCCTCAAAACGCATGTAATTGTTTGACTAAAGTTTTCTGTATTCTCATTTGACTAGTTAGTATTAGTTTCATGGTTAGTTTACATAATTACATAAAAAAATGTATATTTTCTTTAGGAATACAATATAATAGTGAGAGGGGGAAAACAATTGACAAGTATAGTTATCTATATCACAAACATTAATAACTAAAATCCTTACTGTCTACAAACAGATGAGTAGCAGAAAGGCTTTGGAATTTAAGTCAAAGATTTTATGATCAGATTAACCTTCACCATCATGTTTTTTTCTTAATCAACATACATAACAATAATAAAATGAATTCAGTCCCTGGCATAAAGAGCAAGCAGTAAAAATGTCTAGAGTCTAGAGATCAGGTTTCTTGCTGAAGAAACACAAAGAATAACTTAGTGTATCTCAGAGTTCCTGGTGGAATGTAAAGTATAAGAAGACTAAAAAGGTTGCAAATAAGATTATAAATAATTATGAATGCTAAACAGAAGAGTATAGATTTAATTTTCAAGGTAATAGAGAGCTAGTAGGATATGTTGAGCAAAGGGATGATAGAGCAAGACTATAGAAAAATTACTTTGACAGCTGAGTGGAGGATAAACTGGAGTTTGGGAACACTATGTATCAGGGAAATCCATCAGCAAGCTTTGCAATAGTCTAGGAATGAAGTGATGAGAGCCTGAACGAGGTTTTAGCAATAATGGAAGAGAGGAGGGAAAGCACAGAAGAGATGGTACAAAGATAAAAATAGAAAGGCCTTAGCAACAGATTGGATATAAGAAGGGGAAAAGAGGTAATGAAAGCATAAGGAGTTGAGGATGCCTCCTAAGTTAGTGGTCTGGTGACTAGGAGGATATTTGTGTTCTCCACCGTATTAGGGAAGATTGGAAGAAGAAATGCTTCAAGAAGGGATGAATAATGAATTTGCTTTTGGATACATTGAATTTAGGATGTCTATAGACATCCAATTAAAGATGTCAGGTGGACCCCTGGAGATGTAAGACAATTTCAACACAGAAGTTAGGGTCAGATAAGTAGATCTGAGAATCATCAGCAGAGAGATGATCATTGAATCTGTGGTACCCAATGAGATCACTAAGTTAAATAGGATACAGGGAGAGGACGGCCCAGGCAGAAACCTGTAGGACAACTATAGTTACCAAGAATAATCTTGATAAAAACCCAGCATAGGACACTGAGAACAAACAATCAGTTAAGTCAGAAAACCAAGAGATAAAAATGATAGTAGAGAGTATCAAGGAGTAGAAGATGATCAACAATGGCAAAGGCTACAGAAAGGTAAAAAAAGATGAGGAAAAGCCATTCAATTTGGCAATTAAGAGTAAACTTGGAGGGAGCAATTTTGGTTGAATGATAAGTTTGGGTGCCAAACTGGAGAGGATTAAGATTAGAATAAGAGGAAGTGAAGTAGACAGCCTTCTTGAATTCAGTAACAAAAGAAAGGATAATCATGAGATGATACCTGGTGAAGACAAAGGAATAAGGTAGGGGGAGATTTGGGTGTCTATTTGCAATAGGGAAATGAGAGATTTAAGATAAGGGAGAGAATGGAAATTTTACAGAGATTTTACTAGAGAAGATACTCTTGGAACAGAATCACATCTTCATATAGAGAGATTTGCCTTCACAAGAAAAGCCACCTATTCACATGACAAAGACAAAATAGAAGATAGTGGCATATGGCATCTGATGATATGAGATAAGGACAGAAGAGGGAATTCTCAGTAAATGTTCTCAATTTTTTTTCAGTGATACATAAAGTAAGGTTTCTCACCTCCAAAACAATGAAGAAAATAAAATTCTTAAGTAGTTATAAATTCATTTCATTGTTTACAAGCCTCCAGATACAGTTATTGACTTGGGCTTATAAAACCCAATAACTTGATAAGTTGTATCGTTATTTTAAAAAGAGTAGGATAAAATAAAAATTAGAATGTTAAGGAAAATAATTGTTTATTACTAGAAAAAATAAATACAGTGTAAAAGTTAAAATCAGCGAGAAAGGTGTTCAAATCCACTTTCTTACAGTTATTAGCTGGGTGACCTTGACCAAGTAACTTAATTGCTCTGAGCCTCAATTTCTTTATCTGTAATTAACTGAATTCACAGTTTTTCTGAAAATCAAATGGGATAGAGTATGAAGAGAACTTTACCAATCTTAAAAAGATATATTAGTTACTACAAATTTAAAACAACATATTCTGTTTATTTAAAAAGAAGGAAAAATTACATATTTAGTATTTGCCTTTTATTAACAAAAGAAACATCTACTTTTTAAAATACCAGCTCATGGTTTAGTCAGTCAGAAGCATCAATTAAGCATTAACTATACCAGACACTAAGTTCTAGAGATATAGGGGGAAAAAAAAAAGACAAAAGACAGACAGTCCCTACTCTCAAGTTCACAATGTAATCTCACAATAACTAAATATATGCAAACAAAGTATATATATATATATATATACATATATAGGAAAAATAGTAAATAATAAATAGAAGAATGGAACTAAAATAAAAAAGGTATGGGGATAGAATTTCTTTGGAAAATAAGCTGTTAGTAAGGACATAAAGAAAGCCAGGGAAGCCAAATCTGCTAGGAAATAGTGTGTCATGCCTAAAATTTGCATTGGAGGAAAAATACAACAAAATTCCTTAATGATCTTTTCTTAAACTTATAGTACCCATTTTTCATCACAGTGGATAAAGTGCCAGGATTGGAGTGAGAAAGACTCATTCTCCTGAGTCCAAATCCAGCCTCAGACAAGTACTATGTAACCCATGGCAAGTCACTTAACCCTGTTTGCCTAGGTTTCCTCATCTGTAAAGTGATCTGGAAAGCAAAACAGCAAACTATTCTATCTTTGCCAAAAAAAACCCCAACAACAAGGCCTATCAAATCACAACTTTCTTCAGAAAGTTGGGCACAACTAAATAGCAAGACCTACCATATCATACCCTTCTTTATTTTGTCTAGAACTATAATTTCACTCATCTAGAAAACACCCATATAGAATGTGCAAAGCACTGATAATATATATAGAAAAGTAGCTGGGGAGAGATTAGGCTTTGGTAGGATAATTAAAAGAGAAGAGCCCCCAGTTCCATTTGTCAAGAGAATTGTAAAAAGATTTTCTAGTGAAAAATTTATCAGTGAAACTAATTATCAGTGAGTCCATACTTGCATTTTCTTTGATAACTTCTTTAAAGAGAGAAAGAAAACAAAAAAAAGGAATTGTTGCTTCTTTGTTGACCAAACACAACTAAGAGAAGTGTGATGGTGGAAGGGACAGACTAATTATGTTCTGTATTTTGTTTTCTAATAGTAGGTATAAATCAAATGCAGCTCATTATCCTATATTATAACTTGGATTACCTGAAGAGAAAATACTACCAATTTTTTTCTTTAAGGAATGAATCTGCTATGAGAATTCTGAACTTATCTATTCAAAATCATCATTTTAACTTGAATGATTTGGTGAGTTGTAAGGAAAGAGGCAATCCTCCTATGCATGGGAAATGATTTAGTTTAATATGGCCTACAGATATCTGGGGAATATGCCATTTTGCATAACTATAGTGTGAAGACCAGGACTTTTAAAGATGCAATCCAGGCAACTACTTAAGTAAGATAAAAGATGAAGATTAAATTAGCACCTTTGAATGAATTGTCTTCCATTTCTAACCAAGTGAAAGACAACATCATAGGGTGGTCCTCTGTAATGCACTTTTATGGAGAGATTCAGGATAGAAAGATACTTTGGTAAATACCTTGCTCAATTAGTACTGGTAACAATTATAGATTTTGCTTTGCTTTGCTTTGCTTTGTTTTTTTTTTTTTTTTTTTTTTTTTTTGGTGAAAAAGTCACCTGAACCAAAGAAATCATAATTCAGTGAAATGTGCCACATGTGGAAAAAAAAAAATCTGCTAAAAATCTGACTCTAGTCATTTTAATAAGTTTTTTAAAAATTTTTTCCTATTTTTATGCACACTTTTAGTAATTTGAGGAAATCTGTGGAGCCCTTCTCAGAATGTTTTTACATATGTAAGATATACAGGGTAATAAATATTCATTTGTTTATAAATATTAAATTAACTTAAATATCAAATTATAAAGGAACCCAGTTATATTGGAATATAAATACCACCTTTTTTGAAGTTCATGGATTCCAAATTAAGAACTTGTGATTTAAGGCAATCAGAAAATTTTTTAGAGGCCAATAAAAAGATAACCCTTTGGATGACACTGCAGATGGTCTGTTTTACTATAAGAACACATATTGGAAAAGCATATACAGCAAACACTTTATGCCTATCTAAACTCCAAGAAAAGGGCTCAAAGTGCAGGGAGGTTATATCTTCCAAAGTGTGAACTGTGGCATCTCAATAGTCTAGTAGAACACCAAATGAAGCTAATAGCCTTGGAGTTATATAGACAAATTTACTTTACAGTTTTCCCAATAATAGTGAGATAACCTGGATATGTTATCAAACTAAACCAAAAGTAACACAGTCTATCCCCACCACAAAAACCCTATAAAAATGAGAGTTCAAATTAGTGTTCCCTTCGGTCCCCCAGAACTTTTTCACTACCTTGGATCCATGTTTCTGAGTGTTCTCAACTCAAATCCATGAGCATATAGGTGCTTCTCTATACCTTTCCTATTCTATGCCCTTTCCTTTGTCACTGCTTGCCTTACTTCACTACCTCATTCCCCATTCCCAATCTGCTTGCCTCTATTATCTTCTGTGTGACATCTTAATGTCTTCTTAAAGTGTGATCACTTCCCATTGTTATCCCGCTCTTCCCGTCAATTACCTAAGGAATCCGGCACACCTGTCTTATTTCATATTTTCATAAATTAATAAACAGTTCATCATTCAAAATAATTAATCAACATGGCAGCATTAAAGTTAGTTTTTAAAAAAAAAGCACTAGAAAAATTGCAAACAGGATCGCAATACTTTGCCCTCAACTGATGACATTTTAACTGGGGCAGAGATTGGCCTATCTTCCATGAAAAATTATTGATGAACTGTTCTGGGTTGAACCTGATGAAGCAAATTGTTTCTTTACTTTCTAGGATCGGAAATAACTATTTTGAAGACTGGAAAAATATACCTTTCCCTTTGTAAACACTAGTCCTAGGTTCATGAAGAGTATCTCCCCTTTAACCCGGCTTCCTGAAATATTAGTTTCTTGTTCCCTCTGACAGGCTTCAGCTCTCCTTCCAAAATAAGTATAGCAAAACAACTATGTCTTCTTAAAAAAAAAAAAAAAAAAAAAAAAAAAAATCATTGTCCTGTCAAAAAGACCAGAATCTGAAATATTTAGAGTGATCTTGCTGCCCCTTTTAGTAAATCATTTAACAATAAAAATAAAGACTACAGAATTATCACAGAATTCTTTCTTTTGTCCATTCTTCTCCTGGATATGTTAATACACATTTCTTCAATGTCATTCTCTTCCTTGGGGGTATTTTTATCAAGCCATAAACCCACTGAACAAAGATGATACCTAATTTTATGCTCTGCACAGCATGTACTGAAATTATTGGTGTTCAATAAGGATTATTACTATTGATATCTTTTTGATAAGGCACATGAGCTTCATAGTCAATTAAAGTTAAGTCTTGCAGTGAAATCTTCCAGGTATTTACTAACTGAAAGGAATCACAGAAGTGTTCTGCTTTTACCAAATATATTTCAGGCAATAAAAAACCATTTCTTCTGTAATTTTACACACTGCTCCCAATCTACAGTCCCCATGCCATTCATCCTATACCACTCTCTAGTGGAAAATTGATAAAAAAGGATAAAGTTGAAGGGCTCTAAAGAAGAAATAAGGAGCCATGTGACTTTATTTTATTGGCTGGGACTTTGAGAGAATGATAATGAATTTAACAAAAAGCATAAATCTTTATTGTAGTCAGATAAGGAAAATAGCTAGATCAACCCTCGGAGTACCAATGTGTGACAACATAAACAGAAAAGAAGTCAGCTTCTGAAGAAGCTGCAATTCCTAATTATTCCTCAAGTGCACCACTGAGCATTTTATACAGGTTTTGTCATCTGAAAAGAACAATAAGCTGCTTGATTTCACATTCTTCAAATCTCAAAAGTCTAATTAAAATGGATTATTCCAGCCTCTGTCCAACTGACTATCCAGTTCAGCTCCTTCAAGTAATATCCCATTGAGATCTTACATACTATGCTTTTTAGCTTAAAACTGTACCTACTTTGGATAATCTCTCAGAGGACAAAGATACAGTCTGGTAAAGAATCTCAAATTACCATTGTCTTTCCTATTTGCCTAATAAAATGTTGATGCCCTATGTTGCAAAATGGTAGATGGGAGCAGTATTTTTTTTTAAAACATATGGTGTTCCTTTTCTTGGAGAAGAGAAATTAAAAGAGAATGGGAGAAAAGCTAGATGGTGATTGACTACTGTAAATGATAATGTCTCTCTCTATGTGTGTGTTTATGAGCAGGTCTGACTGCATATGTGCATTTAATCAGAACGTATGTTCAATTATAAAAATGTTTAATATAAGAAGAAAAATAAAAATGGAGAAAATATTTATATTCCTAAGCATGAGAAAGCTATACAGCATTATAAAGTAACATCATTTCCACTATAATACTATGCATCATTTTTGTACCTTACTATATGTCCAGAATATGTTAAATTTTTTATTAAAAATTCATTTATAACCCCCTACTCAGTATTAATCTTTTGAGCTAATTAAATACATAGTTGCCATTTCTCCATCTATCTTTCTCTTCTATTTTTGGAATTGTTACATGTTTTAGGTGACATAATGATTGTTAGGAGGATGTTGGTAGGTATCATAGAGTTGAAAGGGATATCAGGTATTTAGCTGAAGCCCAATTGCTTTATTTTTTCAAATAAAGTAATTGAAGCTCATATATGGAAAGGGATGGCCATAGTTTCAAAATAGGGTATAAAAGACTTATGTTCACCTGAATTAAGTGGGGGAGTTGAGCTGGCAGGTTTATAGAATAGCCTGAGGGAATGAATCTACATAGCATTATCTATATTGTGCAGAATGTAATTTTAATATATTGTCCATTCATTTATTTAAAAATCATTTATTCAATACTTACTATTTTACAGATAGTATGTTAAAGACTGAAAATACAAAGAAAGGCAAAAACAAACAAACAAACAAACAAACAAAAACCCTACTCCCTGTCTTCATGAAGCAAACATTCAAAGTGAGGAAACAAGATAAATGTAATAATGAAATGAAAGTGATGTTATATATGTAATCTATACCTCAAAGTTCATTTGCATATAACTTTCTTCCTTGGTGGAGATTGATTTTTCAAGGCTTCATTCCTTTGAGGGGTGGAGTTTGAGAGCCTGAGGGAAAAAAAGATATTTGTCTTCTGGCTTGTAACTTCAAGAGAGATCACACTGTTCCAGATTTTTTGTGTCTCTTAAAATAGAAAAAGAATCTAGGAAGAAAATGACATGTAGAGAATCCTGAAAACTCTTATCTTCTCCCTATTCCCAATCTACCACATGACAGACTTTGAGGAATTTTCCCCTTGAGTTTGATCTGGGATTTGGTGGAGCTCTTGGTTGAGCTGAGTTATGTTATGCCCTATGAGAGAGCTCATTTCCCTCTGTGTACTGTCTGGTGTATCTTCTCCTTTGTATCCTTTCTCTAATTTATATTTTGCTATTAACTTGCAGAAATGGACTTCTTTGCTATTCACTATATGTATTTATGGTAGCAATGGTATTTGGTGGGATAGAAGTGAAGCTTTGGATACATAACTTGGGCTACACCATCTCCATTTAGAGATAGTGATAAAGACACAACTTGAAACTAAAAAAAAAATTTCTTTAGATTAAAATTATTTAAGAGAGGAGATAGATACACATAGTAGATAGCATATCAATAATATAGATAGAAGGTAGATATGGTTATAGATTGGTATTCTTTTTGTGAAAATAGTAAAGTGACCAATCTCTAGCCTCAAATTTCTGTTTTGCCTCTGAGCAAGAATAAGTCTCCCTTAGAGACTAGAAAATACAATGATCCAAGACTATGTTGAATAACTTATGATGAAAAATGCTATCCATACCCACAGAAAGAACTGGTTATGTCTGAATACAGATTGAAGCATTTTATTTTTCTTGAGACCTTTTTGGGGGGTGGGGTGGGGAAGGAGACCTATATTTTCTTTGACAACATGACTTTTATGAAAATGTGCCTTCTCAATGGGGTGAAAGTGGGAAGGAATGAGAGAATCTGGAAATCAAAGTTTTAAAAACAAACATAAAAAAATGTTTTACATGTAAATGGGGAAAATCAAAATACTAAATAAAAAAGAAAATATCTACCCTTACCTCCCTGTGAGCCACATCTAGTCAGACTGATATAAACACATAAAACTTACATGGGCACAAAACACAGAATACCTACACATATTTTACATAAAACTGTGTTGTTACATTTTATAGTAAATACTGAGAGAGAATTAATTATTATTAAATTATCATTTGATAATGAATAGTTACTAAGCATCAAGTGTATGCTTAGCACTAAGCTAGATAGCATGGATTACAGCATTACAAACTATGCTGAGAGATGACATGTGGTTTGAAAGATAACAAATAAGACATAGGGATTTTGCAACAACAACAATAAAAATATTTTTGATAACTGTTCTGGGTTGAACCTGACTCAGGCCAGTCCCCTGGTAATTCAAATTCAATAACAGAACAAAATGAGACACTTAGAAACCATTTAATATTTAACAAAAGGAAATTTGCTTAGTTAAAGCTGAAGCATCTTCATCAAGAATAAGCATTTGAAAAATCTCAAATTGATTCAGCTAAGCAAGCCCCTTTGACTAAGCTGCCAATCAAGCCACCAGCCAAGTATCACAGAGTTCATGGAGCTCTGGAGCTCCCTCTCACTCATTATTTAGATGAATCTTTAGTCCTCTGAGTCAATTAAGTCTCAAGAAAAGTTTCAATACCTTTTATGGAAAAACTAAGTAAACTCACAGGTGGACAGGGTTTAGGATATTGCTTCTATAGTAACAGATTCTTTTCTTAGATTTTCATTACTTTCTGGACAATCCAAACTTCTTCAAGAAGTCCTTTCCCTATATCCCCATTGCTAATGCCCTCTCTCTAAGATTACCTCTTATTTACACTGCATATATCCCTCACCTAAATAGTTGTTTGTATGTTGTCTCCTGAGGGCCAGGACTACTTTTTTATTTCTTTGTATTGCTAGGAGTTATCATAGTTCCTGGCTTAACAATAAATGCTTAATAAATATTTTTGATTAATTGATTTTCTAATTAGAATTCCAGGTGCCAAACAATGCATTTAACATTTCATCTAAAATCTATAAGGATTAGTATTGTACAGTTGTGATAGCTTGATGGCACAGTGGATAGAATCTCAGACCTGGAGTCAGGAAGACATTTTCCTGTGTGACCCTGGCCAAGTCACTTAATGCTGTTTGTTTCCCCTATCTGTAAAACTATTTGGAGAAGGAAATGCCAAGGTATTTCAATACTTTTCTCAATAAAACTCCAGATGGGGTTAAAAAGTCAGCCATGACTGAATAACAACAAAAGTATTGTATAAAATCAAGACAGCATAATTTAAAAAAAAAACCAATTAATTGTCTTATTTGCTTAAATCCTTTTAGATTATTTTAACTTGGCATAGTTTCTTGATTTTTTAATGACAATGATGACACCAGAAATCAAAATTACATCTATATGTTTTTAATTTACTCAAAACTCAACAGAATTTATTAAAAATATTCTCTCATTTCTCTCATGGAATAAAAAATCTTAGCTCCATATTAAAATTCATATAAGTGACATGTTAGATTATTTTTAAATGTTCTACCACTTTTTAATTTCCCTTATATGTAACTTCAAAAATATTCATGGATAGTTTAACTTTAAATAAGGAACTGTGACTAGCTTTCAAGGTTGTTCTCCTCCCACTCCCAATCTTCCTTTCTGAACTTTATTTATTCACTTGTTCATTTAATATGCCTATCTCCTTTTCTCACCTTAATTCTAGAGTTTGGGCTCAAGCAAGAATGTAGGAGCTCATTTACAACAAAGAATTTGGGTCATATTGGAGTTTAAGAAGTAGAGTTTGTTTTGTTTTAAAGACAAGATTGGTAAAGTAAAAGCAAAATGCACAAATTTCTTTAAAAATTTTTGTATGGACAAAATGTAGGAAAACCTGTTGAAAATATACTAGTCTGTTTAGTTGTACCTTTCCTCAAAAATTCTAAAACTGCACACAGAGAAAGTAATTTTGATCAGAATTGTACCATTTGAGGTGTAAAACAATGCACTAAAAAGTCATAGGTGTTTGTTGCTCCCATCAGCCAATCTGCTTCCATATTAAGATACCCAATGAATACCTTATGAGTATCACACAATGGGATTAATGCATCTGCTACAACACTTTGAAAAAGTTAGCTTGTTCAAATCCTTTCAGTCACTAATCAAGGAAGGTTGCTGGGTTTCCTAATGTAAAATGCGCACATTAGAATTCCTAGAGCAGAATGAAAGAGCTAAATAGCCTGCCCAAAGGCTTAATAATTTAAAATGTAAAGACAGATGTTTCATGCTTTTTCAACCCCAATTAATGTAACTAATGATGCTCTATAACCTTAATATATTTATCAGGTGAAACCTTCTTCTTGATTGATTCAGAATATCTAGTAATTGTTCACACTTGTTTGAAAATTCAAATTGGTTTTTGTAGTTCAAATCAAATAATTATTTGAATATCTTATTAGTTACATTAATTGGGGCTAGGATGTAAAATTCCTCTGTGAAGTAAAATATATCAAGAGACTAAGAACAGTATCAAGAGGAAAACAAACAGTAACAATTCCTATACATTTCTTTACATTCCTGAAGAGTATCCTGTAGTACCACAGTGCCCATTTAAATGCACTACTCTGACTTATACATTATGAAGAGAAAGAAGGAATATGACAAATAATTAGATTGAAGTTTCCTCTTTTGCCTGACTCCACCCAAAGTAAATTCATCCCAATGCCAGAAACTCTAAAATTAACCTGAATACAAATCATTTCTGCATGTGGAAAGAAGTGACTTTTTTTAAAATCTATTTGTGCTGAAGCCTCCAATGGAGGAAACTATCATCCCAGGAATTGCACTTTCAATTCTGAATTCGTGATTTGAGAAGCATTTAGATCTGGAAAGATAATATAACAATCAGTCTCCCTGGGACCCAGAACTGTTTGAAGAGTTGTGGTGCATTTCAGTTGGTGTCATATGGGGCTCTCTTTCCCTGGTATGGAACAGTGAACTAATCCATCATGAATCCATTTACTGTAAAACGGGTCTATGACAGCTCCTTAGTCTGAGCGGTCCCATCATACTAAAACCTCTACTTGACAGAAATATTGAGTCAATTAAAGCAGAAACTTGGTGAGAAGGGAGGGAGAGTTTTGCTTCCTTTACAAAGAGTAGTCAAGCTTAATCTAAAAAAAGAATTTTAAAGTGCTGTAGCTGAGGAGGGAAAAAATGGACAGACCAGCTTTTGAATGGATCTCAATAAGCTGATGATATAGTATAGCTGACGATATACTACACAATAATAGTAAAGAGGGCACTGTTCAGATGAGGAAATAGTCAACTATAAACTACATAGTAAACAGACTGACCATCTCATTGCAATTATTAATTCATCTTTAGGATTCATTTACAAGGTACAGTTCAAGATTGAAAGTATTGTGATCTTCCTCCTGTATACAAGCATTAAAGCCATTTACTAGGCAATAAGATTTGCATGTTATAGATAAGAACCCTTAAAGAGCATTTTAATTAGGAGACTAAATTCAACCCACTGATTAGTACAATCTACTATATGACTAAACCTTACATCTCTTGAGATAAAACGATGAAATAGTGTTGTTGAAATAGTCCTCAACTAGAAGGGAAAATATCTGGGTTCTGATCCCTACTCTGTTACTCTAGCCTTGGATGGGTCATTTTGTGGTTTAGTTTTCTCATCTATAAAATGATGAGGACACAGTGGTTTATTTCCCCTCTGCCTCTAATAGAGTATGATTTTTTTTTAAAACATGGCACATGATGATGAAGAAAACATATTCACATGTGAATGAGAAAGCATATTCTAAATGGAAGCTTACATGATATCAGCATGTGTGGAGTCTTGTTTTATTTGTCATATTCACAAATCATTTGAATATCTGCCCCCCATAAAAGGACATTCACAGAATTGGGGTCACTGAGTTTCCAAAAAAAGCTGACAACTTCACATCTCTCTGCCAAGTTGGAAAATGTTTTTAAAAATAAAGGGAATCTAATTTATTAGGAATGCAGTAGATGTAGGTAAGAACAACTAAAGCAAGCATTAGAGAGTAATAACATACAGGAGAAGTGTTTATAGCATTGATTAGAATCCTAAAGACTAATACTTGTGCTTATGTGTGAGGCACATTTGAAGAGAAGTACTACCAAATCAGAAAATTTGTACCATTGGAATTGGAAGAAAAAAAATATCATAAAGACTGAATAATCATAGAGTTAGAACTAGAAGGAGTCTTAAGAATCTCCTTGGCTAATCTTTTCATTTTACAGTTAAGAAAAATGAGGATTAGGGGAAGTCAAATAATGAAGTACTTATGAAGTTATTACTACATGCTAGAACCTATGATTAACTATAAAGTCATAAAGAAAAGGGAAAACAAAAAAAAACACATAAAAACAGTCCCTGCTCTCAAGGATATCACAGTCTAATAAAAGAGAAAAAATGCAAACAACCATCCATAGACAAGCTATGTAAAGCATAAATTGGAGAAAATCTTAGAAGTTACCAAATGCTATTTCATGGCACCTCCAAATATCATAATGAATTATCTGAAAAGCAAATTTAGTCAATCAAATAATCAACAAATATTTATTTAACACCCACTAAATGCAAAACACTGTGCTAGTTACCATGGAGACTGGAAAGTGTATGGGTTCTGACTTTAGGGTACTTATATTTTAGCAGAAAAAACACTTAAACACATGAAAAATACAGTGACAAATTTAATATTTAGGAAAGATTTAAGAGACAAAATAAAGATGTATACCAAAGAGAAAGTACATAAGATATTACCAACTAAATTATATGAATCATAAAGTCTTTGTTTCTAAGATTACCTTTCATCTACTCTATACAGATCTTGTTTTTTTACCAATTTATGTAAGTGGTGTCTCCTTCTTTAGAATGATCAGCTCTTGGTATTCTTAGAACTTAGCACAATGCCTGGTACAATTATTATTGATTGATTGATAAGGATTGTACTAGAAAACCAAGGAATAAAACATAAATTTTAGATGAGATCAGGAGAGACCTTGTAGACATTTAATTTTTGTTTATATTATCTCTAGTACATGACCACCAGGGTTGGAACTTTGGAATAAAATAATTCTTTCTTCATAAACTTTTAATTATGTTTTCTACACTAGAAATTATACAGTTCCTAAAATGAAATCTAGACTGATGTCCTAATCAATTCTAGGGGTCATTCATTATCTATCTGTACTGTTTGTCTAGGATAGAGATATTCATACATCAGCCCAATTGATTGTCACTCCAACCTGTATTTCATAGTATGAATAATAGGCAATCTTCATCCACTTGTTATTTTTCTGTATTTAAACTGTACATTTAAAAATCATTATAGAAAACATTGCTAGATATCAATTTGAAATTGTGATGGAAAAAAAGAAAAGAAAAAAGGCCCTGAAGTCAGCAGGACCTGGGCTCCATTCTGGCTTCAGACACTTAACTTTTCCTAATTGTGTGAACTTGGACAAATCCCTTAACCCCAATTGCCTCAGCAAAAAAGACGAAAGAAAAAAGGAAGAAAGGAAGAAAGGAGAGAAGGAGGGAGGGAAGGAGGAAAGGAGAGAGGGAAGAAAAGGAGAGGAGAGAGGGAGGGAGAAAAGAAGAGAAGAAGGGAGGAAAGAAGGAAGGAAGAAAAGAAAGAAGAAAGGAAGGAAGATAAGAGGAAACAGATATTAAGCACACACAACTTGCCAGACCCTTTGCTAGGTACTTAACAAATGTTACCTCATTTGTTCATCACAACCACAAAAGGAGGTAAGTACTATTGTTATCTTCATTTTATAATTTAGAAAACTGAGTCAGAGGTTAAATGACTTGACCAGTCATACAAGTTTCTGATGCCACAATTTAACCAGCCCAGTGATTTATCTGCTACACCACCTAGTTTCCACATATCTAATTCTACATTTGCCCTCTTACCAAGCATTTTCACTACTGGACACCTATTACAAAAAAATTCAAAGGCAGAAACAAAGCTAAGATATAAAAGATCTATAGCAACACTCTATGACAGTAAAGAACTGGAAGCAAAGAAAACGCCAATCAATTGGACAATGACTGAAAAAAAAGTGTGGTATGTGAAAAGAATAAAGTATTATTTTGCAATAAGAAATAATAAAAAAGATTAAGAAAAAACATGAGAAAATATATATGAATTAATACCAAGCAAAATGAACAGGGACAGGAGAACAGTATAGGCAATGATTACAGCAATGTAAATGAAAAAAATCATTAAAGGGAAGTTAAGCTCTTAAGTAACCAAAAACCCAGGGAAAGGCCTGGAGAACAGAGAGTGAAAATAACTCTATCCATATGGCAGAAAGAAAGGAACTATTGCTAGGACAAGATACTTTATATGTTTTCAGACATGATATCTGTATTGGAGATTTGACTTCATTCTTCAGGATATCTGGCTGTAGATCAGTAACCATGATGGTATGGTTATCAATGATATTAAGGTTTTTCTTATATAGTTCTTCCATATATTCTTAATGCCTCTTCTTAATCTCTTCTGTTTCTGTTAAGTCCCTATCATTTTTGTCTTTTATCATAACCAGTTTCACATGAAATATTCTTGATATTTCTAATTTTCTTGAAGAAATCTTATCTTTTTCATTCTATTTTTTTCTAATTTCTTGGTATTACTCTTTTAAGAAAATCTTATTATCTCTTTTTTGCAATATATTCACTGGAGTTCTGCAATCAATTGAGTATATATATTTTTCTTTCTCCTTTATCTTTTTGCTTTCCTCCTTTCCTCAGCTATTTCTTAGAGCCTTAGTAGACAGGCATTTGTTTTCTTGCCTTTCTTTTTTCTATGGGATGTACTCCTGTACATTATTGTGATCCTCTGTCCACAGTTTGTCAGGAATTCCTTCTATCAGATCCAATCCTTTAAATCTAGTTAGTACTTCTATTTCATACTCATAAAGTATGTTATTTAGCTCATACCTACATGAGCTGATGGTTTTCCCTAATTTGTTCAGTTTAAATATGAATTTTTCAATAACAAACTCTTGATCTGAGCTACAACCAGCTCCAAGCCTTATTTTCACTGTTAGTACAGAGTTCTCCAACTTTTACTATAAATACACAATCTGATTTCAATATTGACCATCTGTTAATTTCCAAAATTTTGGATTGTTGAAAGAGTGTTAGCTGTGACCAGCACATTATCTTGACAAAACTCTATTAGCTTTCACCCTACTTCCTTTTGTATTCCAAGGCCAAATTTACCTATTATTCCAATTATCTTTTGATTTTCTACTTTAGCATTTCAATTCACTATGATGAATGTTACATCTGTTGGGAGGGGGTGTTTTTTTTATAAAATGTTGTAATTCTTCATAGAATTAATCAACTTTGGCTTCTTTTGGAACCAGCTGTTGGAGCGCATATTTGTATAACTGATTTTGAACAAATATCATTCTATCATTTTGAGATTTTTTACTCCAGTAAACACAAATGTTTCTGCTTAGGAAGGAAATGAATGCTATGGAACAATCAGCATGAGAAAACATGCAGAAAGGGCACATGACGAAGAATAAACAGAAAAGACTCAGGGAGTGCTAAAAGGGTAGTATATCAGAACTGCTTAAGTCCAAAATTAGTTATGAATGGTAAGGGCGGACAGGATAGCAAGGAGGTTTGAAATCCTGCTGAAGGTCTAAGGTATCAGAACTGAGCCAAAGAAATTATAATACTTAAAGCTAATGGATGACATCAGACTGTTAATTTATTCAATCAGGGATTGTTTATACCACCTAAAATAGTATCACCCATAAAGAAGACACTAGGGGTCCTACTTCCAAAAAACAGAAATACGTTAGACATTTTGCATTAGTTTATCATTTGTCAGGAAGCAAACTTTTTCTATTGATTATGTAGCCAAGAGCTGGATCAAGTATAACCTTGTTAGGAACCATAGAGGCCTGAAAAATAAACTGGGGCTTTCTACAATGTTTTCCCTTTGTCTTTTTCATTTCTAAGGGCTATAAATGAAGACTCACATCTGGGGATGAGCCATGTAAATAGAGTAGTCCATAAATTCAGGCCAGGTGAGATAGCCCAGAATGGAAGACAGAAGAGGAAGGGTGGAGAGATATTAACTCAATAGGTATTTAGACTTGAATATGATGAACTAATGAAGGGTAGAAACTGAATTAAGCTGTGATATTAAGCTCCTTCCCTTCCCCAGTTACTGAGGTAGTACAGAAGAATTATGCTTCTCACACTTTGAGGGAAATGTTTATACATTTCTTCTTGCTTTATCTTTGGATTAAATATTCTTCTTTGATTGTTAATGTAATATTAAGTTGTCAAATAAAACTGGGGTATTTCAGTGTCATTAAAACTGGAGGAATTTCATAACTCCTCAATATATTGAGGAACTCAGGGTGGGGAGCAAGCCTGTTTTTCAGAAAGTGGCACTTAGTAAAACATGTTACATGCCAGGTTCTCCACTTTTAACACAACATGTCACCATCTGTGAGTGAAGGAGCCCTTAACACTCAGACATAAATTTGGGAAAAGGTTCATTCAGCTCATGCTTAGGCAGTTTTAAAGACATGAAGAATTCCAAACTATGTAGCCAGTTCCTAAAGGCTATTCCCAAATATGTATTAAAACAATGCAGAATGTCCTCATTTGTGTGACAGTTTTTCTTTCTTCTGAAAACAAGTCCCTTAGAATCTTCCACCTGAGTGATCCTCTTTTAGGTGGTCTAGCAATGCACCAATTTTTTATTAAATTTAGGTAAATGAATAATGTCTGTCACATTTCTCTAGTTACTATATTCAATAACAATTTATTCAATATTTTACATGATCCAGATCACAAAATGAAATGTTAGTTCCTCAAGAAGTTTGTATTCTCCTGTGAGATTCATGTATAGATGGGTAAAAACAAAATAATTTGAGAAGAGAGAAAGCACCACATTAAAAAAGTGTACATGAAAGCTGACACTTTGGAGGAAGGTAAGAATTTAGAGAATCAGAGGTGAGGATGCAATAGTTTTTAGACATTCAGGTATGAGTGAAGATAGGTAATTAAGAATGAAAGAAGAGCTAGTACATTCTTTTGACTGGAAATGAAAGAAAATACATTAAGGGAAAATCATGAAGAAGTATGTGTGACTTTTGCAGCAACCATGGGTCAGCACAAATATATCAATGAGTTTTTTTTAATATTGGAAAACCACCAAATCAGTATCAAGCACTCTACAGAGATCAATCATAATAGGAAAATTGTATGTGATAAAACACTGGAGACAAGCAAACATATAGGATACAAGGGAAGGGAAGGGGATCATGGAAAATCCCAAACCATGAAATAATCATAGTCTGTATAAGCATCATTTTGTCCTCTACCTCCCTCAGTATGAGGTATATGTGTATGGTGAGAGGATAATTGTGGGAAGCTATCCTCTATCAATACATAGATGAGAATCAGTTGAATGGCATGAGGAAGAACAAATTTAGAAGATTTCTAGGACTTATACCTGAAAGAACCTTCGTGATCATCTAGTTATCCCTCTGCACTTCATTTTATAGACAAAGAAATTAAGGCCCAAAAGGTAAGTGATTCTCTTATCCCAAATCATTCAGATAGCAGAGTTAAGATTAAAATGCAGGTGGTGTGATTTTAAATCAGGTGTTCTTTCTACTCTGCAAATTCTGCTAGTAATGGCAATGAAATTATATTAGTTTACACTTACTGAAAGATCTGTTTTATGGAAAAGGGATGAGATTTTTTTTGTGTGATCCCAGAAGGAAGGATTAAGTATAGTTAGATGGCATAGTGGATAGAGTTCTGGGCACGGGGTCTGAAAGATTTCTCTCTCTGAGTTCAAATCCAGCCTCTGGTACTTAGTAGCTTTATGGACCTGAGCAAGTCACTTATCCCTATTTGATTCAGTCCTTTTTATCTGTTAAATGGACTGGAAAAGGAAATGGCAAACCACTCCACTCTCTTTGCCACAAAACCAGAAATGAACTCATCCAGAGTCAGACACAACTGAAAATGACTAAACAACAATGATAAAAGAAGGCAGAATTAGGCACAGGGAGTCAAGATTTTGCTTGATTATGTTACAAAACTTTCTAACCCTTGGATCTTTTTAAAAGCTGAAATAAGCTGCCTCACGAAGCAACAAGTTCTACATTACTAGAGATTTTCAGTCATAGGTAAATGACCACATGAGGAGAATTCCTATTTAGGTATGTACTGGTTCAACTATGTAACCTAGAAGGTCAAGTCTTACTTTGAGACCCCATCCATAAAGGTTAAAACTTTTACCTAATCATTAGTTGAATTGACAACTAACACAGACAAATAAGACAAATTGCAATATTTTAGTGTTAAAGAAAATCAAATAAAAGGCAATATGGCATAAATATCTGGACTCTAAACCAGAAAGATGAGTTCAAATTTTGCCTCTGATTTTGTGGCCTTGGAAAAGTTAATTTCTCATGGTTTTAAAGGATTCTACAAATAGTTTGTACAGAAGATGTTGACATGAATCCTGGAGGAAGTTTCCTTATAGAAGAGTTCCTTATTACCCATGAAATCACAGGTCCAGTTGTTAATCCTAGCACAGAAAATCAAATAGTTTGAGAAGCACTCAATTTCCTTTCATTTAAAGGCAATTCAGAAGTAGAGTGCATTCTATAAAAGTGATAAAATGGGTCACATTCTTTTTTCTTCTTCGTTTTATCCAGAGTACTTGGTGTTCTCATTTCCCAGTTTCACCTGCAAAACTCAAAAATATGAGGTGAGAGAAGAAACCTAGGAAAAATTTTAGATTTGTTAAATGTGCAAAACAGTTGTGATTTCTACAGTTTTTAGCTGTGGAAATTCAATTCTTTAATCAATGAAGTAAAACATGTTTTTGCCTTCACTTCTGAACACAAATTTACAATAACAAAAGATTCTATGCTTTGTTCTCAATATGCTCCAGCACATTATCTGTACAATAAAGTTAGGCATTCAAGATTAAGCTAAAAGTCCTTGAATTTCTTTCCATTCTTAATTGGTCTAGTAAGCTTTAAAATCCAAATTAAGGTAAACTATTCTAACTTCTCAAGTTGCAGAGAGCAAAGGCCAATTTGGAGTAGGGAAAATGAGGTTTGAAGTCCTATAGTACTGCATGACTGTGTGATCCTCGACAACTAATTTAGCTTTTCACTGTCTCAATAAATTAAGATTATAAATTTTAGACAAGTTGCACCTATCTTATCAGGTCCAAACAAATAAAGAAATAAAAAGCCCTTAAAAACAATGTAGAATTATAGAAATATTATACTTATATAATTTAAGTAATATTTAATTTAATTTAAATAGTAGAGTTATTTTTCATGAACCCTGTTCACATTACTGCTTTACCCAAATTCATAGTATTTTTCAATCTTCCACCTATATCTCAGCAACTGCTTTATAAACTGCCAAAATTTTCCCATGAACTAGCCCACCTGAACCCTTTTATCTTTCTGATAAGACTTCACATCATTGGTATGGAAAGATTTCTTATCCCCAAAAGGGATTAAACAGCTCACAGAAAATACTGATTTGAGATAATTCTTTTCATAGCAGAACTCTAAAATCTTTGTTGAAAAAGACTAAAATATTACCACTTCTAATACTTTTCAAGGCAAAGAAAATTTGTCCTGATGCAAACTAATAATCATTTTGCAATAGTTTTGCTACAATTGTGATAGAATTTAAAACAAAATCACAAGCAAAAAATATAGTATTGCAATGCCAGTCCATCAATACAGAGCCTAGCACTCATTTACATTTATTTAATGATGGTTCACAAGTTACACTTTTAAGGTTTAAAAATTTATACACACAAGTACACAAAAGCACATAGAGCTAATGATACCTTACTTGTTTCCTATGAGGATTAGATTAAAAAACATTGTGTGTGTGTATGTATACACACATATGTTTGTGTGGATAGATAGATAGATAGATAGATATACGTGTGTATGTATAATAATATATAATTATATAACTAAATATATAATTTCAAGTATATATCTGTATATATACATATATGTAATATAAAATCTCATCTGATCCTCACAATAATCCTGTGAGATAGATGCTATGATTAGTTCTACTTTTTAAAGATGAATAAGCAGATTCAGACAAACTATGACCTTCCTGGAATCACACAGCTACGAAATGCTCAAGGTAGAATTTGAACCCATCATCCTGTTTCCAAGTAAAGAGGTCTATATACAGTAGATAAATGAAAACAAGTACACTAAATAAAGACAATATTAAATATAGCTAACATTGCTTTTTACCTATTGTAGACATAAGAATTAAATTGATTGGTTGGTTTTTGTTTTTCATTTTCAAAGTGAACCAAAATGACATCACTATGTTTAAAGTCAAGTTAGTGTGTCTGACTGACTATGACTGATCAGATCAATATGAGCTCAGAATGCTCTAACACAGGTTGGACATAAATAGTTCCTATGAACTTTTCTCTAATTTTGCTCATTTCACATTTTTTCTGAGCTAATTCAATTTAGCTTTGTTCATAGAGCACAGCACCTTCTCTGATGAGAGCACACCATGCTGGATGGTCCTGTGCCAGTGTCTACCATGTCATACAATCAATTCTAAAGTTCTTAGGAAAGACCCAGAGTATTTCTTTTCTGACAAGTGGAGTAGACACCCCACTAACTCACGGTGGGGTTTGAGATCCCCACCATCTGGTCTAGTCCATCTGTGGAAACAGTTTTCCTGGGTGTGGCCACTGTGCATGCTAAAGTTCTTGGAGCTACAGGTGAGAGTTAGGTAGATCAGGTGGACACCAAAGGTGGAAAGCAGCCTTGTAAAGGGCCTAGTAGCCTCTTGTACCTATTTTTTTACCACCTTGTGAATACTTGCCCTTGCAAATTCTCCACAAATAATCATTTTGGCAAGCGTATATTTGGTATTGGAACAATGTCGCCAGCCCAGTAGAGTGGTACTCTCTGCAGTAGAGTTGGAATGCCTGGCAGTTTAGTTTGAGAAAGAACCTCAGTGTTTGGTATCTCATCCTACCAGGTGATCTTCAGAATCTTCCTAAGACAATTCAAATGGGAAGTGATTCCTTTTCCTGGTGTAGCACTGCTATGCTGTCCAGATTTCAGAGGCAGACAACAATGAGTTCAGCACAACAGCTCTTAGACCTTCAGTTTGTTAGTCAGTCTAATACCTCTCTTCTTCTATACTTTTCTTCAGAGCCTCCCATAGAGCAAGGTAGCTCTGGCAATGTATGTGTCAATCTCATTATCAATGTGGACATCCCTGGAAAGTGTACTGCCAAGGTAAGCAAACTTATCCACAGCATTCAAAACTATTTGCTGTAGCTGATGGTTCTACCTATGGATAATATGGTGCTGACTGATGAAGGACCTGTGTTTTCTTGGTGAAAATTGTTAGGCCAAAATTAATACAGGCAGCAGAGAATCGATTCATACTTCATTGCATCTCAGCTTTGGAGGGTGCATTGAATATACAATCACCTGTTTAAAAAAAAAAAGGCTTGTAGCTTTTATAAATTGAAGAATTTTACCATGTGTATGGTAGTTGTTGACTTTGATTCCACGTTTGTTCTCATTGAATGCATTTGACAACATGGCTAAAAACATGGCGTGCAGGATGTGATCAGGGAAGACTAGTAACTCTGAGGAGAGGGCTGCTGGGCTCTTTACAGAGCTGCTTTCCACCTTTGGTATCCTCCTGATCCACTTAATTCTCAGCTGTTGCTTTAAGGAACTCACAAAAAAAAAAAAAGAGAGAAAGAAAAAGTTGCTGAGAAAGTTATATGTAGAAGATACAATATATTCCTTAAGGAGCACCATGGACAATCTGTCATTTACCAGTATACACCAAGAACCTATGTGACCATCTCTGTATTTTTTAAAATAAATTCATAATTGGCATCTTCCTTTTTCTTTTCTTTCTTTTTTTCATCAAGGCATTTAGGGTTAAGTGACTTGTTCAGATTCACATAGTCAGGAGGTCTTAAGTGTCTGAAGCTGTATTTGAACTCGTTTTCCTGATTTCAGGGCCATTGTTTTACACACTGTGCCCTCTGTCTGCCTCACTATCTCTATATTAAACTTATTTTGTGAAGGCACCAACAAAGACTCAGTTAACAAAGATGCTGAAATTTAATTTCTAACTATGCTTCATTATGGGACTATGTTTTCCTTAATACAGCCCATGATGATATTCATTGTTTTTGCCTGCCTTATCAAACCACTGACCCATATTGTGCTTATAGTCCAATAAAAGCTTCAGATCTTTTTTTTTTTTTGCAAGTACTATTATCTACCATGCCTTCCCCATCCTACACTTGTACTATTGACTTTTTTGTTAGTATGATCAAATTATCAGATTTATATCCCTATTAAAATGAATCTTCTAAGATGTCTTACTACTCTTATTTGAGTTCTAGATTCAGTATATCTAATCAGATAATCTAATTCAGATCCTTACCTAAATAATAGTTTTCATGTCATCAGTAGCTTGATTGTAAGAAGATATAACCTTTAAAAAACATTAATCACCATAATGCAATAAAAATTATATTCAATAAAGGACAGTAGAAACATAAATTAAAATTTAATTGGATATTAAATAATCCTAAAGAACAAGGGAATTGAAAAAGAAATCATAGAAATAACCCATAATTTCATTAAAGAAAATGACCACAGTGAAATAACATAAAATGTATGGGGTGCAGCCAAAATATTATTTAGGGAAAATTTTTTATCTTTAAAATTTACATTAATAAATTCAAGAAAGAGCACATTAATCAGAGATGAAACTGAAAATTAGAAAAAGAAAAAATAAAAATCCTCAATTAAATACCAATTTGGAAGCCCTGAAAATCAAAGGAGAAATTCATAAATTGAAAGTAAGAAAATCATTGAAATAATAAATAAAACTAGGTTTTATGGTATTATAGGAAAAACCAATAAAACAGATATTAAATGGATTAATTTGATTTGAAAAAGAAAGAAGAAAATCAAGTTATTAATATCAAAAATGAAAAGGATGAATTCAACACCCATATAAAGATGAACTGAAATCAATTTTAGGAACTATTTTGTTTAATTATATGACAAATCTGACAATCTAAGTGAAATTGATGAATATTTTAAAAATGTAAATTTTCTACATTAACAGAAGATGAAATTGAATGTTTAAATAGCCCTATCTTAGAAAAAGCAATTAAGAAAAACTTTTCAGGATTATATGGATTCACACATGAATTCCACAAAGCATTAAAAAACCAATTGATTCCAATACTATATAAACTATTTAGGAAAATAGGCAAAGAAGGAAGTCTTCTCCAGTATTCCTTGGGAGACATCCTTCCAAAGTCCTTTTATAACACAAATATCATGCTAATACCCAAATTCAAGAGAGCAAAAACAGAAAAAAGAAAACTATAGGCCAATTTCCCCTAATGATAATACATTAATACATAAGACAATAAATATAACATTAGCAAGGATGCCAAGTGAAAGATTAAATGACTGAGAAAAAAAAATTTCAGTCTTCCAAACCATATACTAAGATATATTCCAGTTGCCTAATAAATGATGACCAGCTGAGGCCTGCCCCCAATTACAAGGGGAAGCCGACTTTTATACAATAAAAACAGTTAAAGAAAGCCAATTAATTAAATGGAAACAATACTATATTAGATCATACAATTTCTAATTAGATGAAAAGTTAAGGACTTTTGGAAAGGAAAGTTGGAAGGGAAAACAAAGAGATACAATTCCTTAAATTCAGAAAAAAAGGTATCCCATTTTCCCCAAGTGTCTATAAGCAAAGGAACATGAAAACAATAAGTAACCAATCAGTATGAGTCCAGTTTTCAGATAAAACACGAGTGAGATGTATGATTGTGAGATTGCGTTAGTCTTTGGATCTGATTAAGTTTCTGCTCAACATAACCTAAAGGTCTCTAAATAGTATAGGTTTCCAATAACAGCTTGAAACCAGGGCTAGGTTCAAACAATGCAATAAGGATTTTCTCCCAATTCCCACAACTGAATAAAGTTTTCTCCCAAAGCAGAAATTGGACTAGACCCATAACTGAATAGAAAAGGAACTGAGCTAGCTCAAAAATTGAGACTACACACATTGTGTAGTTAATGTGATTGATTCAATTCCCATAATCACTTGCTGTTCTAATCCCCTCAATTCCCTCAATTTTCCCCACTTTGATTTGTGGAGGAGATAAAATCTTTTCCATCCCACCCTGATCACTTAAGTACAGCCAAATTTATAAAATTTTTCATATATTTATTATTAGAATATAAATCAGTTACAAATTAAACTAATTATGGAGATCACAATGGAATAATTTTAAGAAGTGAGATTTACATGCCAATCAAATAACAAAGAGAATTTAAATTCAAACATAATCATGAAACAAAAGACCAAAACAATATAATCATGATCATCAATATTAGCTAACATCAACCATCCTTGTATCCTAGGTACCCATTCCTAATTTCTATTTAATCAGCACATTTTGATCTAATATAGTACTATTTCTTTTAACTAATTGGCTTTATGTGACTGATTTTATTGTATTTTGAGTCTCATGTAGTCATCTGGTCTCTGGATATCTTTTCTTGGATATTCTGAAATAGGCTTTATTCTAAGGAAAGCTATGAAGGATCCTTTGCTTCTCTAGTTCCAAATTTCTTTTTTAAAATCCTAGATAATTCTGTTAAAATCTCCTAATAACAAGATTTAATATTTTAGCATAATCTCTTAAATTTGTTTCTCCAAATCAAAAATCTCACAGAATTTTCATTTCTTTTTACATATCACTTACTGCTTTATATTTACCGGAACCTTATACCTTATATAAGACTCTTCCTTCTCCTTCTGCTCCTGCTCCTCCTCATCCTTTCTTTCCTTCTTTCCTTCTTTCCTCCTCCTCCTCCTCCTCTTCTTCTTCTCTTCCTCCTCTTCTTCTCCTCCTCCTCTTCTCCTCCTCTTCCTCTTCCTCTCCTCCTCCTCTTCTTCTTCTCCTCCTCCTCCTCCTCTTCCTCCTCTTCTTCCTTCTTCTCCTCCTCCTTCTCCTTCTCCTCCTCCTTCTTTCTCTTTCTCCTTCTCCTCCTTCTTCCTCTCCTTTTTTCTTCTTCTCTTCTTCCTCTTCCTCCTCCTTGTCCTCTTTCTCCTCCTCCTCTTCCTCCATGTCCTTTTCTTCCTCCTTCCCTTCCTTGTCTTCTTTTTATTGTTCTCAAAAAACTGAGACAATATACTTCTTTTTTCTGCACAGTTTTCGTTTTTGCCTTCCTGAAATATAGCTCAAGAGAGACTGATTTTTTTAAAAAGCCCTAAAATGTGTATTTTAAATGGAGCTACTTGACTACACTTTTAAACCCAAATCATTCTGGCTTTCATTGAATAGGCAGTAATATCCTCAACCCAAGCAACTGTGCCTTACTGTGGGAATTGGGAGAAAATCCTTATTGCATTGTTTGAACCTAGTGATTTAACTATTGATTTAACTATTTAACCTAATGATTTAACTATTCATAGCAATAGAATGATCCAAGAAAATCCCAAAAGACATGATTAAAAATGCTATTCAGAGAAAGATCTGAATTAGTATTTTTGTTGTTTTGTTTATATGTAATTGAGAAAAAATAAAATTAAAAGAGTAAATTTAAAAGAGATGATTCATTAATAGCTTTGACAATGCTAGCCTAGTAAATTGGGATTATGGTATAATATAAAACATTATTTTCTGGCATAA
This sequence comes from Sarcophilus harrisii, assembly GCF_902635505.1. NCBI lineage: Eukaryota > Metazoa > Chordata > Mammalia > Dasyuromorphia > Dasyuridae > Sarcophilus > Sarcophilus harrisii. Next base: position 459,384,480 of record NC_045426.1, read on the forward strand.
TCATTGACAAGAAGATGATCCAAGGAGCACTCTGTCCAAATTGACATAAACAGATTTTCTGAAAAGAAAAGTTAAAAGGATTTCTGGATTTGGTTAGGATTGTATAAAACCACTGGGCAAAAGAAAGTTCGGCAAATCCCTACCATGAATCCCCCAAAACATATCACTCCTTTCCTAGTAGAGAAAAAAATAAATGTGACTAAAGACTATGGATTGCCTCTTCTTATAGCCCTTCTACCTCTATAAAAATCTAAATCAAGTTCTGAAATTTCCACCAACAGGATGATATCTTTGCTATTACCTAATGCATATGTTTTTCTCTTTAACTAACACTATAATATCTGTATTACAGCAACCTGTTAGAAGATCCAAATGTGAATTTATTGCAGTTTACAATCTGCCAAAAGCTAAATTAAAGCATCTTTTATTTGAAACAGTCTAATGGCCACGTTAACTATATTTACATTTAAATTTTCTAGGTTCTATAACCTTAGACACTATGAGGAAAATTCTTAGACTCAGCCACTTGCCCAAATGTCTTCATTGAATTATTATTTATTGTAATATTCTCTGCCTTTATGGAGTGCTGGCATGAGAATTATCCTTTGGAACAGCATTTATGTAACTTTTGTAAAACTGTAGTTGAAGATATTGACTATTCCATTACTCAAAGTCTTTTATATAAGGGCTCTTGTGAAAAATTCCTACTTGAGTTCCAGGGAAAACATTTTCTCTGTAAATAAATTTGTATGCTTTCTCCTATATGAAAACTAAAATGAGGCAAAGCATTGCCTTTCTTTCTTCACTGCCAGAAAGGCAACACTTACAAAAAAAAAGAGTTTAATTATCTTTTTTAGGAATCCATGTCACAATTACTTGAAACCAATTCATCTTCACAAAGAAAGGACATAATAGAAATGCAAAGCACTTAAGAGATCACATTATTTGTCCAGTTTTAATAATTTATTCATTCCAGGTATATGGTAATATCTTCTCATCCTTTTTTCTGATGGTCTCAGTTTTGTTTTGTTCTTGAATTTTTAATTTGCCCTCTATTTGAACTTGTAAAGCATGTGAACTACTCCTAGAAGTAGGTTATAACTCACAACTCACAGGATCTCAGAGCTAGAAGAGATCTGAAAGAAAAACATATGTCTGAATAAAGACACATCCAAGAAGTCCAAGAAAAACAAATGAACTAGTTATCCAGACTCTGCCCCATCACTGCCCCTGAAAAATATTCCAGGTCCCTTGCCTGGGATCTTGGTCAATATAGCAATGAAGTATGCAGAGATCACATCCTCACAAGATATTAATAGAATAATACTCCAAAGACTTAGATCATTGAATATCAGGACTAGAAGAGATTTAAAGACTGTCTAGTGCAACCTGTCTTATTACAGAGAAGTATTAGATAACTGGAGAGAGAAAATTGAAAAAGGAAACAAATGTCCAATTTGAAAGAACCAATTGGTTAAATAATATTTACATAGAATAAATTTCCAAATATGAATATCAAAAACAGCATTTTATCAACTTAATAAATAAGTAAAAATCTGAATTGTATGGAATCAAAGGATCAGATTTTACACACATGTACATATACAAATACAGAGGCAAGATACACACACACACACACATATATATATGTGTGTGTGTGTGTGTGTGTGTGTGTGTGTATGAACACAAACACAAAGCAAATTGAATTGATAAGATATTTCATTGATTCCTATGGAGAAAACACTTTTCTGAAAAAAATATGACTTTTACAAAATCTATACAGAGTACAGAGTTAAGCTCAAAACGAATAACAAAAATAATGAAAGTGAGAGCAATAATTACAAAGATGAATAAACGTGTTGATTTGATTACAAAGAAAAAAATTTTTAATTCCCCAAGAAATATGTTCTGGTACGGTATTTTTAAAAATTTTATGGTATATATCTTTATGATTTTTTTTCCTTTCAACAAGATCACATTTTAGAAATATGGCTTATATTTTGAGACAAACAAAGTTTAGTCAAATGTATGGAAAATCACAAGTGAAAAAAACTTAAGATTAGTTTTAGGAAGATTTGTGTCAGGGTACCCATATGTATTTCTATTCATATATACATATGTATGTATTATATGTATGGTATATTTATATTATATGTTTAACATATTTATATGCTTATATGTTTGGGGGCATGTATCCATATATTCACATGCTATGAATATATGTGGCAAATATATGTCATACATTTGCATCAAATATTTTAATCAATTGTTAGAATAAGGTGCAATAAAGTCAGAATTTTTAAGAGGAAATAGGCATTGTCAGTTAGTAGTAGCTATCAATCTTTTCATAGTTTTATATTTCAATTTCACCTTTTTATAAGGCGTATAACTTTATATAAATGAATTTTTAAACTATAAGTTTATAGATTATATCTTCATGAATACAATTCTTAAGATGTGAATTTTTCAATTTGAAAATTTGAAAATTTTTTTTCCAATGCAGAATCGCAACAGTATTTTGAACCTGGATACTTTAAAGCTTAAGGAGCCTGAAATTATGCATGTATAGTATGTATCATTTATGTATGTATAAATATATGTGTATACATATATATGTATGCATATGCACACATATAGAAAAATAGATCTGCATATAGGTATCTATAGATATATAACTATATCTATTTCCTTTTATATATATATATAGCTATCTATGTCTAGATAAATATATCTATAGATAGATAAATATATCTATAGCTATACCTATATATAATCTTCACATTATCTATTTATCTGTCAATCTATATCTATATCTATACACACATACACATTTATATAGAACATACTATTTGCCAGGCACTAAGCTAAATGTTTTACAATTACCATCTCATTTGATCTTCACAAAAACCCTGGAATGTAGATGCTATTATTAAACTTATTTTATAGATAAGGAAACTGAAGGTCACTGAGGTTAAGTGACTTGCCCAGGGTCACACATCTGTAATTGTCTGAGACCAGATGGGAATTTGAGTCTTCTCAGCTCCAGATAAAGTGCTCTATCAACTGTACCATTATGTGTCTTGATACAAACATAAAAAGGGAGGAATAAAGTAAGTGAGTCTTACTCAAGACTCGGATTCAAGAGAATATTGGAAAGTTCTAATATTTTTTAAAAAGCATTATGTATTAAGCATATAGCTATATAGTCATATTAATTAATACTCTGGAATATCTTCTGTATTTTCTAACTAAAGAGAAGCATAAATAAAATTTTATTTGTTTACTAGATATACAACTTTCCTTGGAAATTCCTAGTATGCTCCAGCTACTGAGGCATCTAGTCCACCACTTTTAATCTTCAAGAGCTTTCTGGCATCCTGAATGGTCAGATGACTTTCTGACTCTAGCAGTCAATGAACATAGGTCTTCCTGATTTCATGACCCCAGCCATTATACCATGTGGTCTTCACAGGTTCTAGTTGTCTAGAATTTATGCTGTACTTTATTTTTTACAAAGCATTTCCCATATCTTATCTGTTCCTGACTCCAGGTCCAGCATTCTGTCTACTCTGTCACTTGGCTGCCCTACCCATTCATTTACTTATAGTTACATATAAATTCTAAATGCAAGTTTAAATAGCAAAACTTCTAACTAACGTACCTGCCTACCTTAGGAATCTATTCAAATGATTCAAAATTTTATAAGTATTCAATATTTCATTTTTATTTCTGACTCATTTTTACATTAGAAGTCTATGGATTAGGAGTAAATACTGACCAGCCTGTAACTGTTTAGCATTTTTACACAAACACACAGTTCTAATTTGCATATGAAAAATGCCTCCAGGAAAAACATTTTTTCCTTGTAAGTATTTCATGATGTGGTGTCAAGAAGTCATTTAGAGTATTGAAGGATTGTGTTCTACCCTCCATATTAATTTAAATTCTTGTGGCTATCAGCATCTATAGTGCTTTTAGAAGAAATAGTTAAAGTACTTTATATACTCTCTGAGATAGTAGATAATTTACCTAAACGTAAAAAATGGGCATTTTTTTTAAAAAAGTACTTTAAGGTTTAAAAGGTGATTTCCCAATTTTTTGAGCTAATTACAAGACAAGTACATATATAGAAATAGAGGGAAGCTAGCACTTGAGAGTAAGATCGTTTATTGATCTTCCTTCAGGAGTACATGAAAAATGTATTAACAATTTAGTAGAACAAGAAAAGAGGATGCTGGCATATACATATATTGGAAGCAAATGATTTTTTACACTCTTTTCAATGAAAGGACCAAATGCAGGTTTGACCTAAGACTAATTGAAAAATAATATCAATAGCCTTCACAAGAGGTTTATAGAAAGCCTAGCTAGCATGAAAGGAAAATTTTTATTGAATGAGAGAAAAACCCTATTGAGAAAAGTCTTTCTCTGACAGCCACTTCATACTACAGAAATGAGTGTTTTCTTCAAGGTTATTCAAGAGGAACTCAAACTTTAAGATCTTACAGAAAGAGTATTAACAGAGTCAGATAAGTGAGATAAGTCCCCTAATGTGGACCCATTATTCAAATTTATCCATTACAATTTACAATGGGATAGAACTAATTGCCATTTTTATAAATATAATTTCAACTAATGCATCTATCTTGCAGATTTATCTTTCCTAGGCTGATACTATACATGGAAGAAAGTCATCTACCTGAGAGCCAGGGTGTCTAGCAGAAGGGGATAACTTCTGAGTCAGCTGATAGAGTGTTTGCTGCCCAATAACATCTGTACATCTGGTTTGTATGCAACATCTGTAAATCTGACCAAGGTCTTTGATACTATCAGTCATGAAGGCTTATGGAAAATTATGTCAAAATTTGGTTGCTCAGAGATGTTCATCAGTATAGAATGTCAATTTTATGATGGCATGCTTATCAATGTTCTGGACAATGGACAATTATCTCGAGTTTTCCCAGTAACCAATAGGTTAAAAAAAAGGCTATGTGATTGCAGCCATACTTTTTAGCATGATGTTTTCAGCCATGTTTTCAAACACCTTCCATGAGGACAAATATAGAATCAAAGTCAGTATCACACTTGATAGTGCATTCTTCAAATTGAAAAGGCTACAAGTCAAAAAGTGGAGGGAGTATGGGTACATGATTTGTTGTTTGCAGATGATTTTGCACTCAATACAGCCTCCAAAGCTAAGATATAACAAAGTATGGTTTGATTCTCTGCTACTTATGCTAATTTTGGCCTAACAGTTTATACCAAGAAAACATAGGTCCTCCATCAGTTAGCAGCACATCATCCCTCTGTGGAATCATCGGTTATAGCAAACTGAGATTTTTGAATGCTTATGAATAAGTTCACTTACCTTGACAGTATACTTTCCAGGAATCTACACACTGATAATGAAGTGGACACATACGTTTCCAGAGCTAGCTCAGTTTTGAAAGTCTCTGAAGTGTGGGGAGAGGAGACAGATTAGATTGACTACCAAACTGAAGGTCTGCAGAGCCATTGTGCTGACCTCAGTGTTGCATGTTGGACAGCATATCAGTGCAATTCCAGGAAACTGAAAAACTTCCATTTGAATTGTCTTAGGAAGATTCTGAAGATCATCTGGCAGGATAAGATGCCAGAACCTGAGGTCCTTTCTTGAATCAAACTGCCCAGAATTTCAGAGTACAATTCCACTGGACTGGTCACATTGTTTGAATGGCAAATATATATTTGCCAAAAAAACAATTTTGTGGAGAACATATATAGGACAAGCACTCATAAGGTGGTCAGAAAAAGAGATACAAGGATGATCTCAAGGTCTCTCTGAAGAACTTTGCAATTAAATATATGATATAAGAGACACTGACACAGGACAGCCCAACATGGTGTGCCCTCATTAGAGATAGTTCTGTGTTCTATGCATAAAGCAAAATTTAGTTAGTACAGAAGTCATATCAGATTCAAAAAGTTAGACAATCCACTCCAAATGTACACAGGGACTCTTTGTGTCTGACCTGTGGCAGAGCATTCCAAACTCATATTGATCTGATCAGCCATAGTTGGACACATTAACTTGACTTTAACATAGTGACGTCATTGTGGCCCTCTTTGAAAATAAAGGATAACAGCTAACCAACCAACCAACCCTACAGCATAAATTATTTGCACTTGTTAGGACCTAGTTGTATCTCCAACAAATCATCAGAAATACAGATTTTAACTTGATTTCCATAACTTCAATTATACCAATCAGCTCACTTTTTTTCTTTTTTCTTTTTTTGTTCATGCTGAGGACATTTTTTAAAAGTACTCTTTTGTTTTCCCAGTAGCAAACTAGCCACATGTCAATAATACTGTATGACAGTTTCTTTAATTACTAAAAGGCACACTGAATGATGACATATTTAGATAAATACTGAAGCCACTTCACATAAAGCAATGTCATTCATTCCCCTCCAAATTTAATTGCAAAGGGGTTTACTATGAGCTGTCATTTAAAATAAGAGTCTGTAGAGAGGATTATTTAACAATCTTGAAGACTATGTGATTAGCATAAGCAATAATTAAGGAAACATGTTCATTAAACACCTATTTCATGATCACTGACCTCAGTACAGAAGAAAGTTGAATTTGGGAAAGGTAAGAATGGATGATTTCACTAAATTTCTTCTCCTATCTCTAACATTGTTGTGGAGGTGGCTATTGGTTCTCCAAGTCTAGACAAATAAAGCACAAAGTCTAGGAGGACCAATCAAGCTAATTCAATAGTAATACATTCCTGTATACAAATCACACTTTCCAGAGGTTGACTAACAAGACAATTAACTCTTTCTCAGTGGTTGTACAGTTAATGCCCAAGGTCAACCATCTGAAACTATCAACCTTTTTTTTTTTCCAAATTCATACCATATTCATAAGATCAAATGATCACAGATCTTGAACTGAAAGGGACCTAAGAGGAGGGATGCTGAAGCCAATTCTAACCAACTTGAGAGTCAAATGTTAAATTTTCATTTTCAATTAGGAAACTGGCAATTTACAAAACAGCATTTGATTTATTTTTCTGTTGATTGTCTAGACTTAATAAAGTGTTGATAATGTTTAATATAGGTTAAATTTAAATGTGCATACATTTTTTTTCTGGAAAGATGGGCTGTTAAACATGTTTCCAACACATCTTTGTATTGTTCTAAAGCATTATTTGAGCTTAATAAGATTGCAGGTGAAGGAAATGAAGTTATCAACAAGCCAAAGACCTGATAACTACCAATAATCAACAGCAACAAGCATTTATACAGCACTTTAAGATGGCACAATGGATAGAATGCCAGACCTGGAATATGATTTGAACCCAGATTCAGTTTGAGACCAAACTAAAGAAACTATTACTCTGATCTGGTCAGAGGTACTGAACCAAAAAGAAGCTGTATTGGACCAGAAGAGTGTCTTAAGAAGACAACATTCTTCAATTTTACCAGTGTTAGTTTCTGTGTATAAAAGTAACATAGGTAGACAGAATGGGAAGCATACAATTAGTGCCTCTTTTCCAACATAAAGAAACATCTTCTGTGGATCCAAGATAAATCTATTTCTCAAAGACTCCATCTAACAGACCTTCGATTCCATTTCCTTAAATCTCTCTACAATACTCATATAAAATTAGGACTATAAAACTCTGATTCAAAATTTTAATTGATTACTCACTGGAGAAGAGCCTACTTGATTTATGGATTCAGATTTATTATAGTGATGTAATTAAGTTCCCGGTGCTAATGTCTCTCCAGGTAAAGAAACATTTTAAAAAAGCTAGTGCCCAATAACCACTGGATTACTATCTCTGGGATAATGCAACCTACATTATACACCTAAGACTACAATCCTACCTCCACAAGTCAAGGCAGAATATTCAATTCATATCAATAAGCAATAGATTGCTTGTACAAAAGTAACTATATAAACTATTCAAAATTTGATGAGTCTTGATATAAGTCCCAAAATATTGCTCTTCTGAATAACTGAAACTTTAAAGCCTATTTATTCAATCTCTTCATTGATATTTATTCATTTCAGTTGTGTATAACTCTTCATTCACCTCATTTGGATTTTCTTGGCAAAAATACTGGAGTGCTTTGCCATTTCTTCCATCATATCATTGAAGAAACTGAGACAAAAAGGGTTAAATCATACTCAAAGTCACTTAGCCAGTGTGTCTAAGCCCAATTTGAACCCATGGAAATGAATCTTCCTGACTCCAGGTCCAACACTTTATCCACTACACCACCTGGTTACCCCATTTTCTCAATATTTAAATATAGTAAGATTTGAATTCTGTAAGAGATTTCTCAGTGTTCTTCATTCATAGTCCCATAAACATTCTGATTAATGTAAAGACATGTACATTAAAATGTTAAGCTAACATTGTGAACAAGAACTAAGATTTCTTTTTTTGATAATAGGGATAGGGACTAGCCTATGATTTAATCCAAATACAGAATTTCCAGATCAAAAATTTCTTCTATAAATACAGATTTGTATATTTCCTACAACTTTTCAGCTTAGAAAGTTGCATGGAGCAAGTATTCTTTTTCTGCTTATGACATCTTCTCACCTAAGAAAATTTTATGTGACCCAAGGTATATAGGTATACAAAATAGGTATACAAATCAAACATTTACCGATAATCATAATTTCACAACCCCCATATTCAGTTATGAGACCCCCATGAGGTCATGAATCAGTTCAAGAAGCTGAGGTCTAAAGCAATGATAAGTGAAGAGACTACAGAATCACATAGGATGGATTGGAAGCAGGTCCTGAATGAAGATCTTCCTAATTCTAAAGCCAGCCCTCTATGCATTATACCATGCTAGTGGCATAATAGCTACTCATGATTTTAGGCATTTAATAATCACTCATCTTCATTTTTTTTAGGTTTACAAAACTTCTCTCACAACTATCCAGTGAGAAAGATAGAGTAAATATTATTTCCTCCATTTTGCACAGAAAAAAATTAGGGGACTTAAAGGATGATTTTTGGAATGCAGGTGAGATATTCTTCCCATTGTATGATTCAAAGGTGAATAATTTTCTAAAAAGTTACTAAAATGTTGCCATCTTTCTATACCTCAAGATCTTTTTGTTTTTTTTTAGTAAAATAGTAAAAAAAATGCTTAGTAAAAAAAAATAGGTTCACAATAAGAAAACCAGTCCTGCTGCAATGATTCTGAAGATGTGGCATGGTTAATTACTTATAAATAAGGATGAAAGTCAAAGTCAAAGAAGAAAATGAAAGCATTCTCATTAAAGTCACAATAGGGAAAATGGATAGTGTAAAAAGATAGAGAATCCAAATGCATTTCATTCAATCAGTAAAAATTACTATTGATGAGAAAAATTCATTTTTAACTAAATCTAAAGAAAAACTACATCATAATTTGAATCGTTCAGTTCAAAATTAGCAAAAATGTAATTATCTGCCACCAAAAAGTAAAAAAGGGACTCTATTCTGATGTATTTTAACATGATTTCTGGTAATGGTAAATTCCTGTCTATTTAATTTTAACATTTCTTTTCACTTTATGGAATATGCCTTACCTTTAACTTATTATAACAAATGATGAACTAATGAACTGAGTAATTTGCCAACCTGGTACAAAAAGGTAATTTTTAACATGTACAATATTATATGCAGGTGAAGTAGGAATTAATATGAAATGTATAAATATTTTAGAGCACTCCACCTTTCACTTTTATGTTCAGTCATTCGAATAGGACTTAGAGTCATTAGAAATACAGTAATCACTATATGTCTTGGTTATTTTTATTATACTACATGAAGTTCTTTGCAACACTCTGAGATGTCATTTGTCTAGATCTAAAGATCTGAACTCAAAAGTAGCTAGCTGCTCTCCTACTATCTAACATTTTTTGCTTTAATTACTCTCACCCAGATTTTTTCTTACTCATTCCATTTTCAAGATTATTTTCCTTGATGAAGGTATCAAAAAATTAAAAGCTGATCAGTTCTTTTCTCTATTTTTTTCATATTATACATACCATCTTGTCCCATCATCATTAATACTACTACTTTCTTATTTTCTCTTTAATTCTCCTCCATGTTTGTTCTACCATTTCCAAGATGAAGACCTTTAGTGGGGAACAAGTTGTTGTATTTCCTTTTCCATACTGAAGGAATGAATTGGACAAATTTTTCATCATTTCCTTGTGGAGAAAAATAATGTGAATCAGAGTTAGACAGAACTAATTTAACAACCAGAGACGAAGTGACAGTTAATGTTTTGATGTCAACTTGGAGAGAAGTTTCTTATGTGGGGTTCAATCTCTTTCTATCTGAGATGTTTATCACTGAGTTAGATAAAGACAGATGGCATACTTATAAAATTTGCAGATGACAAAAATCTGGAAGGGATGACTATTATGTTGGCTGACAGAGTCTGGATCAGAAAAGGATCTCAACAAGCTGGAACAAATTTGATGAGAGGAAATGTAATAAGAATAAATGTACAGTTCTACAGTTAGGTTTAAATGAATCAGCTGCATAAGTTTAGTATTAAGTTAAGGATGATGGCTAGAAAGCATTATATATGACAGAATCCTAGGGAGGAAGCACCAGCCATGTGATTGGGTTGCTAGCTCAATAGTTGGTCAAAGATATACCATGGAAGCCACAAAAGAAGTTATATATCCAAAAGAATGGAAATATTATATACTGCTAATATTATACCCCAGTAAGACCATATCTGAAATGAGCTTTTATTCCAAGTGTTACATTTTGACAAATTCACTAACAAATTCCATATTAAAATCTTCATGGGCATTAAATTTATTTTTAAATATTTTGAAAATGTTTCATATGGAAGAGAAAGAGATCTTGTGGTACTGAGGGGGAAAAACAATCAAAAAAAAGAGTATTCTAATCCTTCCTCTGCCACTTACTACTTATGGACAAATCATTTGGCCTTTATGAAATCTTCAATCTTTAAAATGAAAAGATTCAACTATTTTTCAAGTAGCATAGTATAATGAATAGAGTTCTGTACTTGGAGTCAAAAAGACCTAGTTTCAAATCTGATGTCAGACATTCACTATCTATGTGACCCTAGGCACAACACTTACCTTATTTGTAAAATTAGTTACATTTTTTTAAATAATAGCTTTTTAATTTTCAAAATATTTGCAAAGATAGGTTTCAACATTTATCCTTTCAAAACCCAAATTTTTCTCTCTCCCTTTCTCTCCCCCCTTCCCTAGGCAACAAGTAATCCAATATATGTTAAACACAAGCAATTTTTCTACATATATTTCCACATTTATCATATTGCACAAGAAAAATCAGATCAAAAAATGAGAAAGAAAAAAAACAGGCAAACAGCAAAAACAGTGAAAATATATTGTGAATATATTGTGATCCACATTCAGTCTCCATGGTCCTGTTTCTGGATGCAGATGGTTGAGAGTTGGAATTGATGACCCATAGAGCCCTCTAGCTCTAAACCTATGAACCTATGTTCCAACTCACTCCATATTGTTTGAAAAAACAGACCCAGATAGGGTCGATGAGAACTTTGTCTTAACATAAAAGAAAAACTTTCTGAGAAATAAAAGTACTCAACCATAGCTATCTGGGAAAAATGATACTATAAAAATTATAAATCCCCATTACTAAAGATGCTAAAGAAGATGCCAAATAAATTAGAGGTACTACAAAGAGAATACCTGGAATTGGAACAGATATTAAACCAGATTACATCTTAGGTAAATTCTTTCCAACTCTACCACTTAGTATTCTCTAATTTTGAAAATATCTGGCTAAGGTGAATAAATATGGGTTTTCGTCAAGGTCCATATTTCAGGCATTAGATGACAGTCATCTTATTGTGCTCTAAAAACTCATTCTCTATCAGTCACATCTTCTGTTATATTGTACAGAGTTGATGTAAGTATTAGGTGTGACATAAGTATTAAGTATGATATAACCAAATAGATACAGAGCCAATATATTTGATCCAAGGTTCTAATTAGTCTTGCATCTTGTTTCTCTTGATATTCCATTAAGAAAAGAAATGAAGAACTTTTACAGATCACTAGCCTACTATTTCAAAGTAAAAGAAAAAAAATTAAAATACTTCCTAAGTGACCTTAAGTAAGTCATGCAATATCTCTAGAATATATCTAAATATTTTACTAGCAAAGTGACTATACAACTCATCCAATCTCACAGGCTTTCCATTTATTCTCTTAAAAGTAGATATTGTAGATTCAATTGAATTTCATATATATGACCTACTATGCACAAGACACTATGTTCACCAAATGAGACACAAAGTAGAAAAACAGTAAGTTTAATTTTCATTTTTAGATTCCATATCATATTCTTAATGTTCTGAAAGAATTAAACACTGAATTTCTTGATAAAAGCATATTTGATTCTAATAAATAAATAATTTAGGTGAAATATTTAAGGTCTAGTTTTATTAACCACATTATTTTAGCTAATTCCAAAAAGTAAATCAACTTTCAAAAAGATTTTCTTACCCCTCAGTATATTCAAATAATATGATTTAGTTTATAACTATGGTTCACAAAGAAGAGCTCAAAACATTATTAAAATAAAGGGTGTAGTGTGTAAAGGACAGCAATGATCTGGAGGTATGTGTTCTGATTTATAAGCTGACAGATACTAATTGTTTCATAAACATGTATACAATTATAGCAACATTACCTGTTGCATAAATGGAAAGAAATGAAATTTCTTGCCAGGTACCAGTTCATGCTAATTTGAGCTATATTCTATAATAATAAAGTACATCAAATGCTAGAGGAGAACATGATCTCATCAACATGGGTATTTCTTCCCCATTGGCAATCATAACCTGTTCATTTTGGTCCATTAAGCATGTCTCTTATCACATACTCCCATAAATTCTCAAAAGGGACACCCAAGCCAATGCATTTGGGGCTCTCCTCATTTTCTCTTGACATCCACAAGGATAGTAACAGAGCACATGAGCTGAACATTAGTTATCCTTTACCCAGGCCATGTAACCAACTCATTTTTTTTCCTTAGACATTTCTTTGATAAAAAAACAATTTAAGCTACTTCCATGGTGATTCTGTTTGTAATGTATTTATGCCTACTTGTGCCCACCAGGTATTTCAACATCAGTCTTCCCTAAATTATTTCTTAAAGTAGTCCTGAGAGAATTTCTTTAATGTAATTTTCTACTACTAATAACATTGGTTAATTATTAATTGTGTGGTTTTAAATATACTTACTTAACTATTGTATATTACCAACAACAAAATAATACTATTAAATGCTATGAAGTCTGCCAGGTTTGAATCCTGACTTATATAAGTATTCTGATGGCAATCAACAATGCATCTACCCCCACAGCAGCATTGCTCTTTGGCTCTATATCCCTTATGAACAATGACATATTGCATCAGGTTGCACTTTTAATGTGGCACAGCTGTTAAGAACTGGAAAATGAAAGTATTAGACAGATGCGTTTGGATCCAGCAGAGATAGTCCTATAAAAGGCCTCATGTGGGGATTTTAGCTCTTGTTAACATAAAACTACCCTACCAGGGTTGTCTAAATACTGGCCAACTTGGGAAAGGAGTTTCAATGGCCACTCCGAAACAGAATTACATAGGCATGCAATAACACAAAGGATCAAAGGTCTTTAAAGTCACACTGACAGCCAGTGATAAAAGCATCATTATTGTAACTATCTTTAAAGTTAAAGGTATAATGAAATATAATGGACTTGCATCTGCTGACAGGTTCTCTGTTAATGGAACTGCATATAGTGTAGAAATTTTCTGGATATGAAAAATGTTAAAGAAAGATCCTAAATAAATATGTCAATTCTCTTTCCCTATTTGGGAATAAATGCTTACGGAGAAAAGAAGGGAGAGATTCATGAAGTTAGCCTAGGGTAACAGGATTTTTCATTTCATCTACCTGGATAATAGAGTAGAAATAAAATCAGGAAATGGAATTTCCTGATTTTATACAAACATGGACATGTTATTTTTTAGTTTCACCCTTTAACATAAAAGTTCAAAGTTCTTATATCTAGAAAAAAATTAAAACACAAAACTTTGTACCCAAATAAGATCATTTCACTGATGGCTACAATCCATTTTTCTCAGGTAGATTGAAAAAGCTTTTAGATTCCCAATAAAGAACTTTATAGTAAAGCACTTCCATGCAAATTTGAGTTTACTGCCTACAGGAAATGCTGACAATTTCAATGGAGTTATTTGGAAGATTATTGTTATTATTTAGTATTTTTGTTATATTTATTATTTTTAAATGCTTTATTGTCATCATATAAGAGGACTTCCTTGTTCATTTAAATGGAAAATCACATATATAGCCTAGAACCTTCATGACATTAAAACTAAAAATTAAAAAAGGGTAATCCAAGGACAGCAGCTTTAAAATTTAACCTATCTGTAGCAAACAGTGCTCATAGCTTCACATTTCCAATGATGTTATTTAAATGTGGACAAACCAATAAATCTATATCTTGTTGCATTATTTAATTATTCCTGTTAAATAAATTGAGCTAGGTACTAGGATTTCTCAAAAATCTATATTTCTTGTCTATATTTGTTTCTTATCTTTCAAACACATCTGTTTCATGTAATTTGATTACTCTCTACTTTCTTAAAAATTAATACAAGGAGCAGAGCCAAAATGGCAGAGAAAAACCAGGAAGTTGTCTGAGTTCTTCCTAGTTTCCCTTAGAAATAACTTTAAATAAAGCCTCTTAACAGATTCTGCAGAAACAGATGGAACAAAACAAGTTTCCAGCTTAAGCTGTCTTGGAAGGACTTTAGGAAAGGTCTGTGTCACTTGTGTAATAAGGGAACATATCTCAGAGCTTCAGAGCAGACAGTATTTGGGCAAATGAGCAGGAGGTCCTTAGCTATAGCACCGATCAGAAACTGAGGCCATTCAGCCCTGATTCATCAGGTTAGTGGTACAAAATGCCAGCTGCAAAACCTCTATCCCCACTGCAAAAGGAAAATTACTGGAACTGGAACCTTGGTACAGCAATACAATTAGGCAGGGCCACTCCAGCACAGTGGGCAAGCAACCAATACCTGAAGCTTCATCATGGAAAACCAATAATGGGACTGCCTGACCTCTAGCGCAAGAAGTTTGGGATAGAGTCTCTTGTGCATCAGAAGGAGAGCTAAGCATCAAAAAATTAACAAAAAGTCCAAAAGAGCCCTGACTATAGAAAGTTTGTATGGTGACAAGGAAGTTCAAAATCCAAATTCAAAAGAGGACAACAATGTCAAAATATCTACATGTGAAGCCTCAGAGGAGAATATGAATAGTTTTCAAGCTCAAAAAGTCCTCTTGGAAGAGTTCAATAAAGATTTTTAAAATCAAATAAGAGGTGAAAGAAAAATTGGGAAAAGGAATGTTTTTCAGGACAGTTATGGGGAAGCGGGAAGAGTCAACAGTTTAGAAAAGGTAGCACAAAAATCCACTGAAGAAAACAACTATTTTTTGCTGAGGCAATTGGGGTTAAGTGATTTGCCCACGGTCACACAGTTAGGAAATACTAAGTGTCTGAGGCCAGATTTGAACTCAGGTCCTCCTGACTTCAGGGCTAGTGCTCTAACCAGAAAACAACTCTTTTAAAAGAAGAATTGACCAAATAAAAAAGGAGGTACAAAATTCTTTAAAAATTAGAATTGGGGCAAGTGCAAGTTAATGATTTCATGACACATCAAGAAGCAGTCAAACAAAAAAGAATGAAAAAGAAGAAAATGTACAACACTTCATTGAAAAAAACAACAGAGCTGTAAAATAGATCAAAGAGAAATAATTTAATGTTATTTGACTACCTGAAAGCTTGATTTAAAAAATTTTTCCAAGAGATTATCAAGGAAAACTGTCCTGCTATGCTAAAAACCAGTAAAATAGTCAATGAAAAAGTCAACTGATCACCTCCTGAAAGAGATAACAAAAGGAAAACTCCAAGGAATATTAGTCAAATTCCTGATTTAGCATGTCATAGAGAAAATATTACAAGGAGCCAGAATGAAACAATTCAAATATCAAGGAGCCACAGTCAAAATTACACAAGCCTTAGTAACTACCATATTCTATAAGGCAAAGTAGCTTGGATCACAACCAAGAATCAATTACCCAGAAAAACTGAGAAACAATCTTTCACAGAAAAAAGAAGGATATTCAACAAAATAGGGACTTTCAAAATTTCTGATAAAATAAATCAGAGCTGACCAGAAAATTGAATCTTCAAAAACAAGACTCAAGAGGAACATAAAAAGTAAATGGAAAAGAAAAATATTATTCAATGAAGTTAATTTACATTCCTAAATGGCAAAATGATATTTGTCACTCTTGAGAACTGTATCTCTATTAGTACGATTGGAAGGAGTATACATAAACAGACAGTGTGGATATAAGTAGATTCTGATGTGAAATTAAAAAAATAAGAAGTAAAAAAAAAAAAAACATTGTATTAGGAAAAATGAAAAGGGGAGGCAGAATAGGGTAAATCATATCACACGAAGAAGTACAAAACACCTAACACAGTAGAGGAAAAGAAGGGATGGGGTTAGCATTGTTTGAAATTTACTGTGATTGGACTTGACTCAAAGGGAGAATAACATAAACATTCATTCTTTTCAGATCATGACGCAATAAATGTTATATGTAATAAATGGTCATGAAAAATAGAAGAAAAATCAATTGGAAATTAATCTAATTCTAAATAACGAGTAGTTTAAACAACAAATCATAGAAATAATCAATAATTCCATAAGAGAATGACAATAATGAGACAACATACCAAAAGATATGGATGGAGTCACAGCAGTTTTTAGGGGAAATTTTATAAATCTAAATGCTTACATGAATAAAACAGAGAAACAGGAGATCAATGAATTAATTGGGCATGCAACTAAAAAACAACTTTTAAAAAAGAACAAATTAAAAATTTGAATACCAAATGAAAAATTCTGAAAATCAATAGAGAGATCAATAAAATTGAAAGTAAGAAAACTATTGAATTAATAAATAAAATTAAGAGCAAATTTAATGGAAAAAAATAAAATAAACCTTTGGTCAATGTGATTTTTTTTTTAAAGAAGAAAATCAAATTCACAGTATCACAAAGGAAAAGGGTGAATTCACCACTGTTTTTCCTGGAGAAAATTAAAGCAATAATTAGAAACTACTTTCCCCAACTCTATGCAATTTATCTGACAGTGTAAGTGAAATGGATGAATAGTTGCAAAAATATAAGTTGCCAACATTAACAGAAGCGGAAACTAAATATTTAAGTAACTCCATTTTATAAAAAGAAATTAAATAGACCATCAATGAGCTCCTTAAGAAAAACAAGTTAATTTTATCCAAACATTTAAAGAACAAATTCCAATACTATATGAACTATTTGGGAAAATAAGCAAAGAAAGAATCCTACCAAATTCCTTTTATGATACAAATATGGTTCTGATATTTAAATAAGGAAGAGCCAAAATAAAAAAATAAAATTATAGACCAATTTCCCTAATGAATATTGATGCAAAAACTTTAAATGAAATATTAGCAAAAGAAAAATTAGCAAAAGAATTATGTTAAGTACACAAAAGAGTAAAAAATTATTATACTGATTCACTGTTTAATAAACCCAAAGACTACTGCTTTGGGGTAAGAATTCACTATTTGACAAAAAATGACTCTGAATACTAAAAAATAATATGGTAGAACCAAGCATGGACCAACATCTCATGCCCTAAATACCAAGGATAACATTTAAGTGGGTGTATAGTTTAGACACAAAGGATCATACCATATGCAAATTAAAGGAGAAAGGAAGAAAGAAGGGAAGAATTTATGACCACAGAAGAAATAGAGAACACTATCAAGTACAAAATGTAATTTTGATTACATGAGATTAAAAAAGGCACAAACAAAACCAAAGCAATCAAGATTAGAAAAAAAGCAAAGAGATGAGAAACAATATTCTACAACTAGTGTTTCTGATAAAGGCTTAATTTCTCAAATGTACAGAAAATTGAATCAAAATTACAAGAAAATAACATTCTCCAATTAATAAATGTTTAAAGGCTATGAACAGGTAACTTTCAGATGAAGAAATTAAAGCTTTCTATAGTCATGTGAAATCTCTAAATCACTATAGATTAGAGAAATGCAAATTGAAACAACTCTGAGGTACCACCTTTCACCTATCCAATTGATTAGTATGATAGAAAAGAAAAATGAAAAAATATTGAAGAAGCCAGAAAATAGGTTTGCTAATGTACTGTTGATGGAGTTGTGAACTGATCCAACCATTCTGAAGAACAATTTGCTAAAAAAAAAAAAAAAAATTATGCATACTCTTTGATCCAGAAATGCCACTACTGGGTCTGTATCCAAAAGAAATCAATAAAAGAGGGGAAAGGACCCACATGTATAAATGACAATAAAAATGTATAAAATATTTATTTCAGCTCTTTTTGTTATGACAAAGAATTGGAAATTGAGGGACATCCATCAATTGGGGAATAACTAAAAAAAGTTTTGGTACCTAAATGTAGTGGAAAACCATTGTGCTATAAGAAAGGATGAGCTGGAAGATTTCCAAAAACACTGGAAAGAGTTAATGAACTGATATAAAGTGAAATGAACAGAACCAGGAGAACATTGAACACAGCAACAACAACTTTGTGTGATGATTAATTATGATAGACATAGCTCTTCTCAGCAATAAAATGGTTTAAGGTAATACAAAAAAGATTCATGATAAAAATTATATATATATTATAAAATTACATATATATTACATATTTATAATATATATCCAGAAAAATAACTCTAGAGTCTTAATGCAGAATAAAACCTTATTTTTACTTTTTTGTGAATTTTTTTCTCATTTTTTCCCTTTTGTTCTGATTCTTCTTTTACAACATGACTAATATGAAAATATAATCGATACAATTATACATGTAAAATTCATATCAGATTGCTTGAAAAGGGGAAAAGGAGGGAAGAATGGGAGGGTAAAAACTTGGAACTCAAAACCTTACAAAAATAAATATTGAAAACTATCTTTATATGGGAAAAAATAAAATATTATTAAGTAAAAAAGTGAGTATACATACTCACATACAAATATACATATGCACACACTACTGACTAATATCAAGAAGCTACTTTTTTTTCAAAATAGCATGTTGGAAGCATTATTGGGGACAATATGGCCCTAACCTGAGCTATGTCATTTTAACATTGGCCAACTGGCTGCATACTATGGATTTAGGCAGCTAAGTATGAAGCTCTCAAGTTTTCCCAGTGCTGACAGTGGTGTGCCTTATTATATGGGTCTTATTGTTGTAGCCAGCTATAGTATTGCTACAAGTATTTTTATCTTCAATTTTAGACCAAGTTGCCACCACAACTACTTGGGTTACTAATAACTGTGTAGATCTGGCTCCATAGATGTTCCCAAATCGTTATTTTTGGATAATGGGAGTAAGGAAGGGACTTACCTCTGAATAAAAAGCACATCAAATAGAAAGTTGAATGTAGATAACCATCAAAGTATTCTTGTTTTAAAAGTACAAGCATTCACAAACCGATGCTGAATGAAACAAGCAAAATCAGGAATGTATTTTACACAATAACAAAAAGTACTTAAATTTAAAATTTATTTAATACACATTGTTTTATGAATCATGTTGGGAGAAAAAAATAGAGCAAAAGGGAAAAACCATGGGAGAGAAAAAAATAGAAAAAATAAGTGAACATAACATATGTTGATTTACATTCAATCTCCATATTCTTTTTTCTAAATGCAGATAGCATTTTCTACACAAAGTCTTTTGGGATTGCTTTGAATCACTGAACCACTGAGAAAAAAAAACAAATTTTAAAGTACAAACATTATGTAACTCTAAGAGCTATCCTCCAAATCAATAATGACTCAGTCCTTCTTTTACTGGATGTGTTAATACTTTTTTTCCTCTAGTCTGTGTTACAAAGAACTAAATAAAGCAAGAAGTTTCCTTTGAAATCAATGGATATTGTTCATATAAGTTTTTCAGGGCATGGAATAACCTAAGAATGAGTTTCCCCAGGCATTATTTATGTGTGTTGGATAAATGTGGAAATTATAGCTTTGAATTCACTATCTTTTATCTATTTATAATCTCAAACATAGTTCAACTGATTCTGTATAATATTTCAAGCTTCAGATTGTTTTGAATTTCCTCATGTTCAAAATAAACCAAAAAAAATTTAAAATATAATTACCATTTCACTGTTTCTCAAAGAAATATACACTTGTGTAAAAATTATTTATGAAAAAATATCTATCACAACATGAGAGATTCTAGATGCATAATACATTTAATTTGAAATGATACTATTTAGAATGTCACAATTTGAATGATCTTAAATATCCCCTAAGTTCTCAATACTATAATAAACACCTGCCTGAAATGGCTTATTCCCCTTTGAGGAGAGGGATATATATTACACAATTCTAGAAGTTTTATTCCAGGTGTTATCTATCTGCCACTTGTAAAAAAAAAAAAAAGTATTGAAGGATTGTCATTTAGGAAAGGGATTAAAATTTTCTTGACTCCAGAAGGCAAACTTAGAAATAAATAGTAAAATTCCAAAGTAATTTTATGCTTTATGTCAGGAAAAAAAATTTCAGAATTAGATCTATTCAAAAGTACAAGTAGCAAGTCCCTCTTCATTGATAGTTTTTAAGACAAGGACAGATCATTATTTTAGCTTTGTTGTAAAGGAGATCCATGGTTAAGTACAAGCTACACTGAATGTGTGATGATTGTGAAGACGATTCAGTGGAAGAATATGCAAGTTAGGACGTATCTTCTTATCAAATTATAAGATATCAAATGCCAACTGGCTGAAACTCTACTTCAAAATCTTAGAAGACCCAATGCATCTTTTTTTGCACATCTCTTTATTCATCAAAAAAAAATCATCTTGGAAGAGAAGAAATAAATAGGTGTAAATGAGTTATGGATAGTGTATTAATAAATTAACTAATTTTGGCAATGAAACAATTTATGTTTTAAAGACCCTAGTTGATATGTTATGCCATTGGGTGGCTGAGAAGAAAAGAAAAAGATCCCTTAGAAGACTCTTCTGAAAAGAAGACATACAAAACAAACTTCTCTTAGCTAACTACATGAGTAGTTACATAAAGCTGTTATCAGGGACATAATCTGAAGGCTATGAGATTTGGAGCTCTAAGAAGACAGAGACTGTCTTATTTTAGCTTTGCAGCTTCTCAGGATCTAGTCTAATGGTCTTCATATAGTAGATGTCCTTTAAAGATTTTATGAATAGATACATTGCTCTTAGGACAATATCATAGTCACAGCTAGTAACGATAAGATTGCAAGAAGTAGCAAGAACAGCAGCTACATATCAAATTACATCTCATCCAGTCTTGGAATCTTGCTGTGTCAATGGATCTTGTCTAGTAGAGTGTAGTGGATGTACCAATTTGCCAGTGAGACCTTAGCAAACCTTGTTTCAACTATTTGGGAGAAAGGAATAGCTGAGAGGCACCTTTTAAATCATCCTGGCCTGTGGGTATTCTGTTGTATTATTCAGCCTTAAAATATTCCTGATAATGCTTGAAAGCAATCATTTTTCCCTGATACCTCATTAAAGTGTGCCTACTACAACTTAAATATGCTTCCTCTTGATTGAATTTATCTAGAACTAAACAAAAACTTTCCTCATAGCCTTTCTTTTTATTTAAAGATCGTTAAACTTTCAATTCTTCCTCTGAGATAAAATTCTCTATCCTTTTTTTTTCCATTTGTTATTCTCTCTTCTGAACATGTTCTAAATTCTCTTTCAGTCCAGTTCCGTGATCAGTAGTAATCAATTTTTAGAAAACTGACTTTGTGTTTATTTTATTCTAATTAATTTATTCTATTTATGCATCCCAGCTTCATGCTTATTTTCAAATAAAAATATTGTTGATCATGTTGTGGTCATCATAACTCAGAGCTTTACTGTCTATACTTTGAAATAGTTAATATACCAGAGACATTTGTAAATAAAGATTTAGATTAATTCTACATGCTGTTATTTTCCTAATTTTATGGATATACGAAAAAAAGAACAAAGACCACCCACTTTTCTATCATTATTATAAAAACAAAGATCACCTTTTCTCAAATGATTACAATTTAAGGCACTATCTCTCAATTCTATTTTGCTTCATCCTGGGCCAGCCAATTTCTAATTGCATCAGTCTCCCCATTATTGCTATTCATCATTTTAAGTTATCTATTCACAGAGCTTTTTCTGCCAACTGAGGTGCAACTCCTCTTCATCAGTTCTCCATACAACAACTAGTCTAGCACTGAAAATAAATGATCACTGCGTTGTAATTAAAATACTATGAGAACAATTTTTGATACCTGTGAGATGTTTGTCCTCCATACTTTATCTTGGCACATGGATATTACAAATGATATTTAATCCAAATCTAAATCTAAAATTAATCATCATAATTAACTGTAGACAAAAATTTTAATTTGAAAAATAAAGGGCTTTTTATGTATAAAATGTAAAATAGGTTATTTTCTCCCTAAATCTTTGCACAGTTGCTAAACAACCAAAATTATATCAAATATCAAAAGAGAATTCATTTTATGTTTAATAAAAATATAAGAAATATTTAGAGTTTAGACCTCAAAGACATTGTAAAAGCTACTCTCTCTCCTCATTATTGGTCTAGTCCTGGTTATATGAAAGTGTAATAATTTTCTATTTTCCAAATATTACTGTCCAGAAAAACACATCTTCTCTTAAAATCCATGCAGAATTTTTGCAACTCTAAGACCAGTCTGCCATACTTAAAGAAAAGTATGCTACAAAAATCAATATGCTGTTCTTTGGGTTTTCCTGGAGGAAAATAGAGTTATTGAATCATGAAATGACTTATCCCTCCAACAAAAGCCAAACAATCCTCTCCACTCTAATGGAAACAATATTAGTAGTGAAAGGGTTAACAAAAATATGGATAAAAACACCTTTAGTCTAGAAAAATCATAAATGATAGATAACCAATCCTGCTGGATATGATGTAGGCATCGGAAGTGTTACAAAACATTCTCATATTAGTGAAATGTTTCAACAAAGCCCAAATGTATGAAAGGACTCATCCGTAGGGGATTACTACATTTGTATATTTTCAGCCACAGTTCTTTTTTAGATCAAAAGATTGTTCCAATTTTTTTCATGCTTCCTAATGGTTCAATGACTGTATCTGACAGTGTCCATCTTTTGTTTTTTTATAGTAACTTTTTATTGACAGAATCCATGCCAGGGCAATTTTTTTTTACAACATTATCCCTTGCACTCTCTTCTGTTCCGATTTTTCCCTCCCACCCTCCACCCCCTCCCCTAGATGGCAAGCAGTCCTATATATGTTGAATATGTCCTAGTATATCCTAGATACAATGTATGTGTGCAGATCCAAACAGTTTTCTTGTTGCACAGGGAGAATTGGATTCAGAAGGTAGAAATAACCCGGGAAGAAAAACAAAAATGCAAACAGTTTACATTCATTTCCCAGTGTTTTTTTTTTTCTTTGGGTGTAGCTGCTTCTGTCCATCATTGATCAATTGAAACTGAATTAGGTCTCTTTGTCAAAGAAATCCACTTCCATCAGATTACATCTTCATACAGTATCGTTGTTGACGTATATAATGATCTCTTAGTTCTGCTCATTTCACTTAGCATCAGTTCATGTAATTCTCTCCAAGCTTCTCTGTATTCATCTTGCTGGTCATTTCTTACAGAACAATAATATTCCATAACATTCATATACCACAATTTACCCAACCATTCTCCAATTGATGGGCATCCACTCAGTTTCCAGCTTCTAGCCACTACAAACAGGGCTGCCACAAACATTTTGGCACATACTGGTCCCTTTCCCTTCTTTAGTATATCCTTGGGGTATAAGCCCAGTAGAAACACTGCTGGATCAAAGGGTATGCACAGTTTGATAACTTTTGGGGAATAATTCCAGATTGCTCTCCAGAATGGTTGGATTCGTTCACAGCTCCACCAACAATGTATCAGTGTCCCAGTTTTCCCACATCCCCTCCAACACTCATCATTATTTTTTCCTGTCATCTTAGCCAATCTGACAGGTGTGTAGTGGTATCTCAGAGTTGTCTTAATTAGCATTTCTCTGATTAATAATGATTTGGAACACTCTTTCATATGCGTGGTAATGATTTCAATTTCATCATCTGAAAATTGTCTGTTCATATCCTTTGACCATTTATTAATTGGAGAATGGCTTGTTTTTTTATAAATTAGAGTCAGCTCTCTATATATTTTGGAAATGAGGCCTTTATCAGAACCTTTAACTGTGAAGATATTTTCCCAGTTTGTTGCTTCCCTTCTAATCTTGTTTACATTAGTTTTGTTTGACAGTGCCCATCTAATTGGGCTTGCACTTGTGAAGCAAATTAATGGTAGAACTGCTCCATTTACACCTTTGACAGTCATGGACTTCAAGGACCAGGAAAGGCTCTTTCTCAGATGTTAAAAGTCATTTATGACATAAATTCTAAGAGATAAAGTGATTTTTGTGAATGTGGTAGCCTGCAAAATTGTTAGTCCATATCTAGAAAATGGGAAATTTTTAGTCAGATGTAGTTTAATCTGTTTACAAAAATAGAACATGACAAAAAATGTCATGGAACATTCTGCCTGCTGAAGATTGACACTTCACTTTTTTCCAAGACTATTTGGGGTACCTCCTGGGGGATTCTAAAAATAAAGTTCAGCTCTGCCAAATCCTCTCAAATACCACTAAAAGGATACCAAAATCACATAATGAACAGGAAAAAAATCTTTGTCAAAAACATACGATATTGTCACTTTGAATATACAATAAAATATTCAGTTTTAATGTATGAAATAGCAGAACTGGAAAGGTTTACAATAGTTAAAACTTTGTACTGAGATTGGACCTATACATACGCAGAGTAGACAACTGCCTTTAGAGTATTTATTCAATTCAATGGTACCTAAGATATTTCTAGCCCCAGAAGACTATTCATTCATACTTCTGCTTCTTTAAAATGTCAAAACTGTATTTGTCCTACTCCAGAAAGGATGTTTTAAAAATGAAACTTTTACATCTTCTTTCAAAAGAACATATAATATCCTTCTAGGATTATGTGGACAATTCTATTAAAACATACAACATTGTGCCAGTAGTGAAGGTTGATCTTGAATTAAAACCTTGTACATTTTAATGACTAAAATTGAATGAAATATGTTCATTCTTTGGCTCTGTGGCTTAGAGAGCCAGTCACCTTTTTTTCTCTAAACTACACAACATGAATTTTATCTTCTAAAGCACATTCTCTGATCAAACAGTAATACAACTCAATACATAAAAATAAGTAACATATAGAAAGTCTTTAGACTCTTTTCTCCAGAAAGAATAATTAAAATATTCCATAAATGATAAATTACAAGATGTTTTTAAATAACCACTCTAAGGCCCAGAAGAATCAGTATAAAGAGATAGTTTAATCTTTATAATCACTGATTACTTGACATCTATGTAGAAGAGTTAATTAGGTCCAATCATGAAGATCATCTGATCTGGACATTAAGAGTATGATTCCCTAATTCACTGGTGGGAAGTGATCAACACTAATCATATAGTAATGACTTTATACCATATTTGAGTGGACTAGATTCAAACCAATGATCCAAAGATGAAATTTATGAACCACTAACAATTTTAAACTATTTACTCCCATATCAGCAATCAATTTAAAAAAAAAACAATATTTTGTTCTCTGTAGAAATGACATTTCACTTATCTTGAAAAATAACAATTTTACTACTTTTAACTACACTTCTACAAGAACATGCCTATATTTTATTTCTGTGGATTTTAACTAAAGTATGAGCATACTTTCAAATCAAAATTACAAAGAAAACCTAGAATCACTAACTTGATAGAATACCAGTGTTTTGGCAGGAAGTTTGATAGTAGGGTAAGGAGAGAGATCGGTTTAGTGTTTTCTTATATTTTTTCTTCTTTTAAATGAACATGGTTCTCAGACATATTAATAGATTAATGAAATATGAGCTAATAATCTTTCCATACTCTGAAGTGGATAGCAAAGCAAGAGTGATATTGATAAATTAGCTTCCATACACTGCCTCACTCCCACCCCTACCCCAGAATCCTGAAAGGCACTGAATAAAACAAATAATTTCAATCTGGTAACCAGAATCCCAGCCTTCCTTCTTATTAGGCATATGACACAGGGCAATATCTTACATATTGTAAAATGGAGATAGCAGGAATTTATCACCTAGTTAAAATAAGGACAAAAAATGAAGTATTGAAAATTGGAGAAATAAATGAATTGGAAGATAAAAGACTATGGAACTGATTAAACAAAAGTATAAGCTATTTCTTTGAAATCATTAAGAAAAGCAATAAATCTTTTACCAAACTGATTAAAAAGAAAGAAAACAAAATTAAGTATGAAAGTTGAAATAAAATATACTTTCTTCCTGATGGAGTTTTATAAAGAAACCATTTTATAAACTTTGAAGCATTAAATAATTTTGGGCTATTATTATTTTATTATATATATTATGTATATTATTATAGCAACTTCCTTGGAAAAGAAAACTAGCCTGACTAATACGACGATAACACAATTGCTTATCTCTATTCCAGTGAAAGATAAAAGATGAATAAGGAAGAACCTTCTGATAGCAGGTGACATAAAAAGTTAAAAGCAGACTATTATTGCAAGGTATTATAAAATCTTCCCAGAAATATATAAGAATCAAATAAGACAGTCATTTGCTTAGATGAGGCAGCTAACTGGCATATTGGATAGATAGAATCAAGAATATTTGGCTTCAAATCCTCATCTGGCACTGCTAAAATGTGTGACTCTGGGAAAGGCACTGACTGACTCTCAGCCTTCTTTCTCATATATTAAAAAAAGAGCAAATGATATTCTATACCAATAGGATTTTTAAGACTCAAATGAGATAAACATAAAGTCAGGAAAAGAGTAAAACCTTTATTAAGCACTATGTTCCTGGCATTGTGCTAAGCACTAGAGATACAAATACAACCAAAAAGAAAAGCAACCCTGCCTTCAAAAGCTATATAAAGGTTTGTTATCATTATTATTAGATGGGTTAGCCACAGTCCTCTCTGAAGGTGGGGGTTGTTTAATTATTTGAATACTCTATCATTAAGAATTTTTAAAACTACAAATTATTAAAATAATCTTATAAGAGAAAATTAATATTTCCTCATATATTAAATAAATCCTTTGTTCAAAATAGAGAAGTATCACATTATCCATCCTCTAGGTGATGGGTAATTTCCTAATTTCACCCTCAAAATCTTTATAAATTCAACCTTCTAGCACTCCAAATTGTTTTATTACATTTAGATCTTGCTAAAAAAGCATCTCTCTAGTTCCTAAAGATAATTAGCAAATGATGTCATCAGAAATTCTATCAATCATCATCCAGTTTAGCCACTTTATTCACATTTCTCCCCAAATTAAAAATGTGATAGTTCAATTCTGTACCATTGCCTCATAATCAAAGTTTTATGTGTCTATAAGAAAACATTCATAATGATTTGAACATTAAAAGGAGATGTGAAAAGAGAAGACATACATTCAGTTATATGAGCAAGTTTCAAACATTTGATTCAGGTAGGAAATCAATCAAGAAGACTACTTTTTTAAAGCTGGCTCCAAATACAGAAAAACTCCCTGACACTGAACCAGCGTGACCATTCTTATCCTTGCACCTGCTCCTGTGAACAACAGTCCATCCAAATCCTGCAATCAATGCATTTGTCAGTACCATTAACCATGGCCTTTCATACCCCTTCCCCTTCATCTTCCTTTACCCATGGACAGATGCTTCATCTCCAAATCAATGAACTGGTGATTCTTTCGCCAACATCAAATGGTGCAGCAATTTATCAGTTCAAGGATTTTACTTTCTTTAATTTATCAAATCTAGCAAGCCTCAGTGCCATTAGCTAAACATTTATTATTATATCCACTGTAACATATGCATTCAACAGCACTGGCCTAAGATCAAAATGTTTCATAAGGGTAATTAGCAACTAGCTATAATTTCATTTTACTATATTGTGCAAAATATGGAAGATGAAAATTCAAATTAAGACATTGTGCACTATGTGTCATTTGTTTTCTATACCATTTAATTGACATGTTGATTGCTAATCAATTTTGAAATGTTATCTTTTAATCTGATGGCCACATTTTTTCCCAATGCATGAAGATTTACATATATTACACTAATTAGTGTTAATGGGGATTATAAACATAAATCTTTAGAACATCAAAAGAATAATTAATCTCTTAACATTACCAAAATATTCATCAGCCTCTTCATTCATAATATGAAAAAAGATCCTTTTTTCTTACCATCTAGCTGCTAAAATTTACACAAATTACTTTAACAATTTTATAAAAGAAATTAAATCACAGTTAAATGGTAAAATGAAGTCAGAATTATATTGTAAAAGTATAGAAACATCTGTATTGTTTCTTTTTATGCCTTCCCATCTGAGATATGAACTTCACCTCAAATCTAATGAAAATTTTAATTAATTTCCCTTACAAAACAGAAATTGAACATTTCAAATGATTATGTCAACAATATAATTATGTCAACAAATTGACATAGAATAGGTGAAATTTGTAGCATCTTACAATTTGCATTCTTCTTGTACATTTCTACAACATGATATACATTATTTCAAATGTTCCACTTTTCAGAAAATTCAACCCCTTCTGGACACTTCAGAATAAATATTTTTATATAATATTTTACTTTGTTTTAATAATAAGAGAATGTGATTTTTGTAAAAAGACAAATAGACTAGTTGAAGTTTTGAATTGGTCTAATCATTCTGGAAAGTAAATTGGATTATCCTTTAAAAGAAGGGAAGAGGGCCAGAATACCCATGACCAAGTTTGTGTCTCTTTTGAGTGTCTATATATTAAAAGAAAGTATCCACTTGTGCAAAAAATATTTATAGCTATACTTTTGTAATAATAAATAATTGTAAATAAGGACATACTCACCAATTGAGAATGGCTAAACATATCATGATATATGAATGTAATAAAATATTATTTTCCCCTAAAATATTGATAGGGAGGAAAATTTGAATAGAACAGTATGAACTGACAAAAATTTTAAGTAACCACAACCAGAACAAAATGAGAGATGAAAATTTCAATTAAAACATTGTATGGTATCTAATTTCTTTTTATTACCATTTAGTTGGCGTGTTGATTGTTAATTAATTTTGAAATGCTATCTTTTGGTCTAATGACCATATTTCTTTCTCAATGCATGAAGATCTACATACAATGACTAAATAATATAAAGGAAAGTATTTGTGAAAAAAACAATTACTTTGATCAATGCAATAAATAATCATTGCTCCAAAAGACTAATGATGAATCATATCTCCCAGCTTTTAATAAAGAGGTGATGGACAAAAGAAGAACAAACATATATTTTCTTGTTTTTCTTGAATGAATGTTTTTATTTGGTAAAGAGGGAGATGGGGACAGTGAGTGGACAATATAGTGATGACAAAAATGAATAAAAGAGTATCAATGAAACTTTTATAAAACACACATGAAAGAAAAAAATTCGGAAGACACAAACAAGCAGAGCAGTATTGGCATTATTGTATAAAATGTAATATATTCTTTACCAAAAAACAAGATAAGTATAACAGAAATTCTGGTTTTGTTTACAATCCTCCTTTTCTGTTTGTTTGCATTTTTTAAATAAATTTTTGATGTTTAAGTTCATAATGTAAATGTTTTTGGTGTGCTTTGTTCTCAAAGATGACCATAACTTCAGAGAGATGATATCATGACATGCAAGGGAATTGGATTTAAGTGAGGGACAGCTATGCAAAGTCACCAATCTCACTTTCTCCTCCAGAGCCATCTCAGTCCAGTGGCCAGATAGAAATCAGAATAACTGGACATGGCCTTAGATGCAGTGGGAAACCTTGCCTTTTAAATCTAAGGTCTTTATAGATTTCATTTGACTGAGATATTATCCAATCAATGATTAAGGGTAGCCAAGAAATGAGGCAAGAAAAGTCTTTTTCACCAAGTTAAAAAAAAATCCAGGAGGGTAGAGTGCCTGGCCAAAACAAAAATTTCACTTGTAGGCAATGAGAGCCAAAACAAAGACCAAAGAGCTTTAGTTGCCTTTTAAAAAACTAACGCAAATACATTTGAGTGCATGTATAATGAATAAATGAATAGCAACTGTTGCAAAACAACCTATCCTACCCCCAAAAAAGAACCCTACATATGACTAGTTTGGGAATCAGAAGAGCTGGGTACAAGTATTGCCTAGCTTGCATTTTTATAGTATTGTAAGGTTTGCAAAGGAATTCACATTAATTTTATTTCATTCAAGTTTCTCAACAACCTAGGTACCATTAGTATCCATTTTATTATCATTGCTTATCCTTCATTCTCAAAGAGGACCTTGACATCAGGTAATTCTATGACATACAAGTGAATTGGATTTAAGTGACGGAAGGCTGTACAAGGTCACCTGTCTCACTTACTCTTCCAGAGTCATCTGGGTCCAGTGGCCAGATGCAGATCAAGATGACTGGAGATGGCCCTGTATAAAATGGGAGAACCGGACTTTTTTAAGCTAAAAGCTTCAACAGATCTCAACTGACTCTGGCTTCAGCCATTCAGTGATTAAGGCTAAGTCACAATTGAGATATAGAATCTCCTCTTTTACCTAGTCCAAAAAAAATCTAAATACTTTACAAATAGGGTAGCTGGCTAAATATAAGTGTGTGAAGGAAAATGTGAATTCAAGTCTTTCTGACTCCAAGTCCAGTACTCCTAACCACTGTGCCATCTACTTGTCACTGACACATAGTCCTCAGATTCTTCTTCTGTAAAATGAGACTTTAGGCTAGATGATGTTTTGTGTCCTTTCCAACTTTTAATATACAATTCTATTTTTCTTTACCTTTCTAATATTAAACATATCACTTCCCTATTCAACCTTTAGCAGCTCTTATTGCCTTAAGGCTAAAATATAAATACCTTTGTCTGATTTTAAAAGCCCCCAGGCTCCAACCTATCTTTTAAGCTGCATTATTTATTGGTTTCCTTCTTGCATTCTACAGTCCAACTATAATGTCTGTCTTGGTATGCATCCTAAATGTCATCCCCTCTCTAATCTTTCCTCTTGTCATACTCTACCTGTAGTACACTCACACCTCTCCTCAACTCATAGAATACCTGACTTTTTCACCCCAAGCACCGCCTTCTATTTAAGAGGCTTGAAATCGGTGTCATATAAACTTCATAAAAATATGACAACTTTATTTCAATATAATTGACTCCTTGTAAACCTTTTTTTTAAAACATTACTCTGAGAAGAGTTCATTCAGACTGACAAGTGGTCCATGAAACACAAAACATTAGAAACCTCTATCCCACAAGAAAAGTTTTCTGAGGCCCCCTCCAACTTCTAGTGCTTCCTTTTCATAAACAACCATTTTTTCACATTTATGCTCTTCCTATGTGTATATCCATATATTGTCTCCCTGATATATTATAATATAACATTATTGAGAGCAAGGACTCTTCAGTTTGTGTCCTTGTATTCCCAGGGCATAGTACTTCAAAAGTATTTGCTGATTGATTGATAATTCCTCATATGTAATCAAATTGACCAGTTATTCCCTTGGTCAAACAATTCATCACATACTTTAATGTTTTTCCACAAACTATTCTAATTCATAACATGAACTCCTTCATCTTTGCTTTCTATAATCTTTGCCTTCCTTCCATTGAGGTACCACTTTCTCTGTGAAGCCTTTCCTGATTCCCCAATTGTTACTGTTTTTCCTTTTTTAGTTTTCTTTGTACTCTACTAATCTGAGTAAAAATGTCTCCATGGGAATGTGAGCTCCTTATGGGCTGAGAAGAGTTTGATTTTGTATTTTTATTTATAGTGTCTTATACATAAACATTTGTTTAATTGAACTGATCAAAGCAGTATTTTTAAAAATTCAATAAACAATTCAGGATGCATTCAAGGAGGAAAAAGAAGAGAAAGAGAAGGAAGAACTTTTACTCAAGGAATTCAAATAGGAGGTACATTCCTAGTAAGCAGTAGCTCATAGCTGCAAGACTGGCAGTTACCTAAATATGAAACAATGTGAGTGCATTTAAAAAAACAGAGAGATAAGTGCAAGAGACATTGCAAGGGAAAAGTGAACAGAAAGTGATAGCTTTACTAGATATTGGAGAAAGAGAAAGATGAGTCAAGGTGACTCCAAAGTTTCCGATCTGTTTGACAAAAGATCCCATTTATAAGACCTGAGAGTATTGAAAAGGGAGCTAATGTAGAGAAGAAAATAACAAAAATAGTTTTAGAGAGCTAATGGAATATACACATGCTACAGCCCAAGCAGAAGTTAGAAATCATGGGATTTAGAGATTTAAAAAATTGGGGGATGATTTACTCTAATCTACTTTATAGATATGGAAATTAAGGTACAGATATGATATGACTTGTTTAAAGTATCATAGGCAGTAGCAAAGCTCTTATTCACAGGTTCTCTGACTCCAGGTCTGATATTTTTTAAACCACAATAGAGAACTCTTGATCTTTCCTAGCTTCCCAAATTGTCCTGTCTTCCTTTCTATCACTATCAGCTAGATGCTCCCTCAGAAGCTAAAGTGATTTTCTTAAACTATAGATTTAAGTATGTTACTCCCTCAATAAAATCCAACAGTTTCCTATTACCCTCGGGATCAAATATAAAATACTTTGTCATTTAAAGCTCTTCAACCTGTTCTCTTCCGATGTTCCTAGTCTTCTGACATTTTGTTTTATTCCCATCCACATACTCTATGATTCAATGACACTAGCCAACCTATTCTTCCCAAATGACATTTAGCACCCTACTCTTTGCCTTTGAATTGGCTGAACCCCATTTCCAGAATGTTTTCTCTTTTCACTTCTACCCACTGGCTTTCTTGGATTCCTTCAAGATTCAGATCGAATCTGAAGCTACCTTCTCTATAAATTGTTCCTTGCTATCCCCGCCTCCTTCATTCTTTCCACCTCATTGCCTTCCTTCTGAAATTACCTTCCATTTACACTGAACACATTTTGTACATACATAATTTTTTGTATGTTGTCTCTCCTATTACAATGTCAGCTTCCTCAAAGCAGGGCATGTGTTTTTGCATTTCTTTTTATCCCTAGTGCTTAGTCTAGTGACTGGAAATTAGTAAGCACTTAATAAAAGCTTGAATATAGATGAAAGGATTGAACAGAAGGCATAAATTATTGTTATTATTTCAAATAATAATAGCTAATGGTTCTAAAGTGCTTTTAAAGGCACATTACACATAATATATTTTTATTTGTTAGTATATTTTTTAGCTAAAAGCAACAGTGGATAAAAGTATTGTGCCTGGAATGAGGAAGACCAGAATTTAAATCCATCTTCAGACATTTACTGGCTGTGTGTCCCTAAGCAAGTCACTTTGCCTCCACCCACTTCAGTTTCCTCATATGTAAAATGAAGATAGTAATAACACCTATCTCCGAGAATTGGTGTGAGGATCAAATTAAATAATAATTGTAAAGTAATTAGCACGGTTCCTGAAATAAAGTACTTTGTAAAAAATTAGCTATTATTATTATTAAATTACTTAGGAGAGTTCCAGGAACATAATAAGTGTTTAATGAATGCTAGTTCCCAATATCTTACAAAAGTGAAAGTTGAAAACTCTTTTCATGTAATTGGAAAAATGAAATACTATTGAAATATATATATATATATATATATATATATATATATATATAAATACTTTCCTCTCTTTAAATCCATGGATACTTAGAGTTGGAAAGAACTCCAAAGTCATCTAGAACAACCTGCCTTCTAATGTAGGAATATACTTTAAAGCATCCAAGACATGTGTAGTCATTCTATTCCCCCTTAGAGCAGCCAATTCTATTTCTGAATAAGCACTATTATAATTTTTTATATCGAATCGAAATTCCTATTCCCTTTTTCACTTCTACTTATTGTTCCTATTTCTGTACCCTCAAGTGAAATAATGCTTTCCCCTCTTCTAAATGCTTCATTTGAAGTCAAGTGACTTGTGTTCAGATCCACTTATGCAGATAGATCCCTAACTGTGGGATTTGGGGCAAGTTACCTATCCATTCTGGGCCTGTTCCTTCATTCATAAAATGATCCAAATCTATGACCCTATGGCACAATTTCTAAAATTGTTACTATCATGATTACTCTCCATTACAACAAGGTTCACTTGTTTCAACCATACTCGGAACCCAAAGTTTAACAAGATAGGTATTCCATTGGCAAAGAAAAAATCATAACTAGCCAACATTTATAGAGACCTTTTAGAATTACAAGTTGATTATGTAATCAACCATCGTTTATTATGTACCTATTGAATGCTACACTGGGACAACCAAATTCATCCAACTTATATTCTTTTGGCAGACAAAAAATCCACATATAAGAACATATAAAAAAAAAGCATATGGGAAAAAAAGTGTTCAGTTTTGTCTGTTTTACAAATGAAGAAACTGAGACCATAAGAGATTGTGTCTCACTGTAGTCACACAGTTAGTAGCAGAAACTCAGAATATTATTCATAAAATTAAAAACCTACAATAATACTATTATGATGGACTAATCAATTTTTCTACTTCACCAATTGACTTCAAAGTCACTCAGGTGGAAATCCAGATGGATGAAATCTTTGCTGAGCATCGCAAGTTCCATAGTCAGTTAGGTGGTGCACACAGTGGGTATGGGATAAGATCTGAATTCAAACCCAATTTCAGACGTTGGCTATCTGTGTGACCCTAGGCATGTGCCATAGTTTCTTTTACTATATAATGGAGATACTGATAGTACCTACTCGCAAGGTTGTTGTGAGAATCAAATGAGATAATATCAGATATCTGTGAAGTATGTAGTATAATGCCTGGCACATAATAAGCAAAAAGTGTTTATTCTTAAATTTAATAATTAATTTAACTAATAAATGTTTATTCCATTTCCCCCATAAGATACCCTTGACTAAAACAGTATAATCATAACTTGAAGGAACATTACATTATTTAACATTCAAACAATCAAGTAACAAACAATTCATTAAACATTAAACAGACTAAATTCCAGCCATTCTGGAGAGAAATTTGGAACTATGTTCAAAAAATTATCAAATTCTGCATACCCTTTGATCCAGCAGCTTTTCTATTGGACCTGTATCCCAAAAAGATCTTAGAGCAAGGAAAGGGACCACATGTACAAAAATGTTTATGGCAGCCCTTTTTGTAGTAGCAAGAAACAGGAAACTGAATGGATGCCCATCAGTTGGAGAATGGCTAAATAAGTTATGGTATATGAATGTTATGAAATGTTATTGTTCTATAAGAAACAATCAAAAGGATGATTTCAGAAAGGCCTGGAGAGACTTACAGGAACTGATGCTAAATGAGCATTATATACAGTAACAACAATATTATACGATGATCAATTCTGATGGATGTGACTTTTTCTAACAATGAAATAATTGAGGCCATTTCCAATGATCTTGTGATGAAGGGAGGCATTTGCATCCAGAGAGAGAGAAGACTGTGGGAACTGAGTGTGAGCCATAACATAGCAATTTCACTCTTTTTTGTTGTTTGTTTGCATTTTGTTTTCTTTCTCATTTTTTTCCTTTTTGATCTGATTTTTTCTTGTGCAACAAGATAATTGTATAAATATGTATATGGATTTAACATATGTTATTGTATTGTATTGGATTTAACATATATTTTACCCTATTTCACATATACTGGATTATTTACCATCTAGAAGAAATTGGGGGAAAGGAAGGGAAAATTTGGAACACAAGATTTTGCAAGAGTCAATGTTGAAAAATTATCATGCATATGTTTTGAAAATAAAAAGCTTTAATTAAAATTTTTTTAAATAAACACAGACTATATACTAGATAATGTCTAAATATTGCTAATACAAGTATAAGTGAGCCACTCAAAAAGCTTATTTTCTACTATTCCGGCTACTCTACTGAATCTCCCTTGTCTAGAGAAAAGGCCCCAAAGACTGAACAATTTTATGAAAAAACAAACAAGTGACTCATCAACCAAATCAAAAAACCATAATTTCAGCATCACCATGAAAGCTCCAGTTAGGATTTATTTCTCTTTTATGCCATCAATTAATTGCCAAATACTTTTTTAAAGGATCTGTTATACATCAATCATTATATTAGGTCCAAAGTATAAGAATTCAAAGTTCTTCATGAGAGATGAGGATGATTCTCTGGCTTCATAGGAAATATATGTGATAAAAGCAAAAAAATGAAAAAAAACAACACTTATTTGCTTAGTTTGTATCTGACACTATGCTAAGAACTGAGGATAGGGATAGAAATTAAATCCATGACAAACTATTTAACCTATAATTTGAAGAAAAGTTGCTGATCTACATTTGTAGAGGGAGTTTCCCCACCTGGAAGTTTCCTATAAAAGCAGTCGGGATACAAAAATGAAAAATAGGACAGTTCCTCTTCTCAACAAGGTGATAATCCAATAGGAGGTAATAGCATAGTTGAGAGCAAATTGAAATAAGCAGGCCTTGGGGTCTGGGTCTCCATATACTCTCGGAAACTGCCACTGCAACTTCACTTTACCAGGAATTACAGTGGGTCCTAGACTGACTACTTAAAGCTTCTCTGATTCACTGAATTTGAGACTTCTAACTTTTCCTGTCTTGATAAACTTACTCTGAATATCCCCAATACTAGTCTTTTCCCACAACTATATGACCCTCTTGTCCTTACTGATCATCACCAAAGTTTTCTGCCTCCTCTAACCATGTTTCAGAATAGCAACCAGGATTATAGTCATATCCTATTTACCATATTTGATCCATTCCAGCCAAATGCAAACTGTTTATAATGCCCCACCCCGCAAAAAATTTTCAGATTATTTTCAAATAACGTTTGCCAACAAATATTTAATAATACCCTCATTTGAGACATTAGTTTTTATGTGATCTTAAAACCCTTAAGTTCCATTTTGTAACCTATATTGTAAGATGTTCAGAAGCTCTGTTTAAGCAATGTTGTTTATTTCCTTTAATTTTTGAAGTTTTCAGAATTAAGAATTTAAGAAGAATGTTTGAGGAGCAAAGTCTACAAATCTTGAATATTTTTCCTACTCACTATACAAATATAATTCTCCATTAAGAATAACAAGCATTTCATTTACATATCAAAAGCATATTATACCCCCAAATGACTCAAGAACAACATCAACTTTCATAATAACATAATACAGTGCCATAGTTACTAACACTACATCATGCAGAGTACAATATTATTAAGGCTTGTTATTTCTATATTAATGTAAATATTTCTATTTCTAAGTAAATAGAAATAAATACATAGAAAAAATTTAAATGAACTTAAATGCTCAAAAAATGAGGTTTTCTGAGTAAGTGAATTTTGGGGCGGTTTTTTACGTACTTAAATAAATCATAGATTCAAATTAGGAATAAAATTTAAAAACATCTCTTGATCTCCTTCATAACCTATAGTACAAGTCCAGTCAACAAATATTTTAGATGTATACTATGTTCCGGCCACTATGCTATGCTAACAGCTAAGACTTAAGGAGTATAAAGGTAAAAACAAACCAAAACCAAAAACAAAAACAAAACAAAACAAAACAAAAAAACAGGCCTTGTTCTTAAAGATCTTATAGTTGACCAGGGAATGCAACATGCAAAGAACACCACACAAACAAAATATATCTAGGATAACGTAGAAGTAGACTGAAAAGGAAATTAATTAAGGAGACTCGGGAAAAGTTTTTTGCAAAAGATACAATTATGAGCTAAGACTTAAAAGAAATGAGAAAAACCAGAAAACAAAATTGAAAAGGGAGATTGTTCCAAGCATGGGGAACAGCTAAAGAAAGCATTAGGAGTTGGAAAATGGAGTTTCTGTATTGTGTAAACAACAATAAGGAGGTCTGTGTTTCTGAATTGCAAAGTACATGGTGGAAGGGAACAAGTGGTGTAAGGAGGGGATAAAAAGACTGGAATAGTAAGAAGAGGTCAAGTTATAAAGAGTTTTATAAGCCAAACATGTCAGGCTTCTAGGACAGGAGTAGCCCAGGGGTTAGAGCTGTGTAGGATATTCTGACTCCAAAAATGTTTCACTCCCATACGGTAATCAGTTTGTAATTTGGTTTGGATACTTCACCTGGCTTCCCTGGATTCCTCTTTGCTTCATATATCCTATTCTTATAGTCTTATATGTAAGAATATAATAATATATCTTAATAATATATTTTATTACTTCTCCGTTTTTTGTTCATCTGATATTTTGCCCGCCTCCTCTGATCTCTGATACACATGGCTGGCATCTTAGACTTCCACTCTTTTGTCTACCCTGGGATGCTGGTTCAGAGTGGTCACAGAGCATAGGTACCACACGCTCTTTTATTGATTTTGTGAGGCAATTGGAGGTAAATGACTTGCTCAAGGTCACACAGCTAGTGAGTGTTCAGTGTTGGAGGCCATATTTTATTTCAAGTCCTGACTCCAGGACTGGTGCTCTATCCACCATGCCATATAGCTGCCCTGATCTCTTTCTTTAGTGCTACATTAATGAATAGAGCAGCTGTAGATGAGTGACCCACAGCTAACCTCTTCCCTTATTACTAAAACCCAGAAGGATGCACACAGTTTCATCTAGATTCAAACATCCTGACATCTCAGAAGGGTTCTCAGACTCAGGCACTGGGAGAACTTGCCCCAGTAAGAATATTATTCAACTATATACTTAATAGTATGAATAAGGTAGAAAGGATTACTAGTAATTGAGGCATGTACCCTTTCAGAGTATAAGTAGACACAATAATAGAAGAAAATAATAACTCTAACATCTAGCCATTTTGTCATATTGAACTTCTTTCTTCCCCCTCTCATCGCTATATTCCCAAATTTTTTTTGCATTCTTTATGTCTACACTGAGTCAGTTAAGTAGCAGACTAGAGAGAAACCTAATCCTGGAGTCAAGACCTGGATTCAAATGTAGTCTTAGAAATTTACTAGCTCTGTTACTCCAGGCAAATTATTTAATTTTCTTTGTCCTTATTTCCTCATTAATAAAATGAAAATAAGAAAAGCACCTCTCTCTTAGGTTGATGACAAAGAGGATGATGAGGAGGAGGAGGAAAAGGAAGAGAAGGATTAAGAGAATGAAAGTAAAACTGCTTTTCTTTTGCCATAAGGACAAACAAATCTCTCTTCCAAAACCCTGAGCAAGACCACTGCTATTCTCTACCTGTAGTATTTTAGCTTGACTGAATAAGCTTTATTTCTCAACTTGGGGATATCAATCCATGACCCAGTTTTTTTCAACTGATACCAATGAAATATTTCTGAAAAGTATTAGTTTGCTTTTCCATCCTAAACAAATGTTCATATGCATGGTTTAGTTCTGGTTTGGGGTTTTTATCCAACACTAGAATGTTATCAGTGTGGATAGCTTCTGATAGCTATCCACAGTGGATGATAGCATCCACCAATACATATCCATAACTATTTCATAATTATAGTTTTAAAGATTTGCATGGGCCACTAGGAAATTAAAATATGTACTTTATACAACTAGTATGTGTTCAGAGATGAGTATTTAACAACTTCATTCTAATCCTGAGACCAACCCTCTATCTCTATTACCCCGACCTGTTGCTCTCCGTAAGTAAAAAATTGTTCAGTCATATCTGACTCATTTTAACCATATGGCAGGATCACAATGATATTGTCAAAGATATTGGAATGGTTTGCCATTTTCTTCTCCAATTCATTTTACAAATGAGGAACTAAGATAAATAGGGTTAAATGACTTACCAAGGTCATACAACTAGTAAATGTCTAAGGTCAGATTTGAACCCAAGATGAGTCCTTATGATTTCCAACTCTATCCACCATACCATCTAAGGTATGGTGGTATAATCCTAAGGAGGAATACAATCAACAGAATTAAACCTTTCCTTGCCAATTAATAGTTCCATATTGCTTTCCACATTATTAATTAATTATTCGTACTTAAATGGCACTTTAAGATCTGCTGATCATTTTTCTCATGGTAAACCAGTAAAGTACATAGTACAGATGCTTTTTTGTCCCCATTTCAAAGGAAAAGAAAATGAGGTCAAGAGAGATGGATTTACCTATGTCATGATCACAGATGGTAAGTATAGAGAAGCCAAGACTTGAAGTCAAATCTACTGAATCCAATTCCAAGGTCATTATATCAGACCACTTCTCAAGGATTTTCCTCATATCTATTGTTATCGTAGATTTTAAAGGTTTTAGAAAATGATTTGAATATCTGCTGACACCAGAACATTATAGAAGTTGCATTTTTTCCTAAAAATAGCTAGTATCAAATTATTTCCTATCATTTTCTTGTTGCCTATAAAGATCACTTACAACATAAGATTCTAATTAATTGAAGTTTCAATTTTGTTTCATTCAAATTTATTAACTTTATGTTAAATTAATTGAAATAACTGCTTTAATACATACTGACATGATTAATAAAATATGTTTATTAATTAACACATTCATGGAAAAGTTTTCCCTTTAGCTGTGGGGACAGTGGATAGATTGTTGAAGTTAAGAAGACCAGAATCCAAATCAAGCTTCAAACACTTACTAGCTTTGTGACCACAGACAAGCCCTTTAACCTCAATTTTCTTCAATTTCTTCTTGTATAAAATGTGGATAGCAGCAATACCTACCTCTCAGGTTGTTGTGAAGATAAAGTGATATAATATTTGTAAAGCAATTTAAAAAACCTTAAAGCATTATATTAGTGTCATGATTATTGCTATTGTTATAATTATTAAATATTGAAAATACAACCCCTGCCACTTTTAATGGTTGAGAATTTAGAGAGTTATAAACTCATCAAGTGATATCTTTTATAATTTGCATATATCTTAATGATAATATTGATATCAACATTATAGAACAAATCTTTTTTTTAATACAATCACAAAAGGAAGCTTTTCTTGAGGCTTATTTTATATTACAATATTTTTCTAAAGTAATATTTATTCAATCAATAAAAAAAAAATTTATTGAGCTATATGAAAGGAAGGCTCTCTGGTAAGGAGTGAGATACAAAGATGTCTAAGATATAGTTCCTGACTTCTGGGAACTCACCATCTAGTAAAGGAAATAAATAGGCATATAAATCACTATCATGAAAGATAGACTGTAAGTACCATGGGACAAACAAAACTCCATCAGAATTCAATATTCTATAGGCAAAGTTCACATTTAACATATCAAGAAAGAAGCAAAACAAGACTTTGGCATATCAGGAAACATGATTAAACCAGACTAGGAAAGTATTTTGACATCAAGTATGCTTGGAAGTATTAAACTTTATTATATAATTACTAGATCCATAAATTTGTTTAATGTCTTTAAAATAATTCCTAGGGTTTGCATATAAGAAAAGTAAAAAAAAAAAAAAAAAATTAAATAGCACATATATGTCACCTTAAAGTCTACAACATATTTTTATATGTTATCTCAATGGAATCCTCACAACAACCCTATGGCATAGATACTATTATTATCCCTATTTTATAAATAGAGTAAGTAAAACTCAAAATAGTGAAATGACTTTCTGGAAGTCGCCCAGCTAGAACACCCATAAATATTTAGAGCTAAAAGGGACTGCAAGCAACATCTAGTCCAATCCTCTAAAACCCATGGAAGCAAATTGACTTCCCCAAGATCATACTACAAGAACACAGTAATCACAAAAATAACAAATCTAGAACTGGAAGGTACCTTGGAAGCCATACTAACTTCCTCATTTAACAGTTAAGGAAACTAAAGCTTGAGGACATTAAAAGAATTGTCCAAAGTTTCACAAATTGTGTCAGAGGTAGAATTTAAATCCAGGGCCTCTGACTTTAGAGACAGTATCTTTTATTGTACTATGTAACCTCTAGTTCTTAGGATTCAAATTTAGGTCTTCCTGACTGTTAAACGCAGTACTCTATCTGGTGTGCAGATTACATCACATAAAAGAGGAGAAACAAGATCCATTGAAAACACAAATACTTTCAAATGAAAAATATCAGTAAATCTCCATAGTAAAAGAAATGTTCTGTGTGGAACACAAAGCTTTCTTACTGCCTCATGTGCTGGCAAACATCCAAGGAGAGGTGAGCAGTACACTCCATAGGGCTCAGGCTAAAAAATTTTCTTGTAGTAACAGTCATCCATACCTCTCTATGCACATCCTTATCATGTTATTCCAATATTATGCAAAAGGAAAGGTTGTTCAAAATTTGTTTCATGTGCAGCATAAAGAGAAAGTTAAAAATACTTAGCTTCTTTGAGGAGGAGGGGAGGAAGTGTCACTTTCCCTTTCTGATTAGAGAGGTTTGTTTTTATTTGTTAAATAAAAGTATTATCTCTTTATTTGTATAACGACATTTGGTGTACATACATCATTTTTGTCATTCCAAATTGATTTTCTTAAAAGTATTCTGTGATTTCACCTCTTAACTTAAACATTGCCCATCCTCAGGAATATGTTCACCTCTCAAAAAATGGAAGTTTAATAAATCTTCCTCAGCAATAACAATCTCTAAGCACCAAGTTCTGCCTGACATATTTTATACTTGTGACCTCTTCCATGTTAGACAAAGACCTCAAAACCCCCCTGTGGTGACAACTCACATGAACATAAATTCAACAGACTGCCACCAAGACACCTCAGAACACCTGGATCTGCTTAGTGGATTTTTACTTAAAATATATGTGATATGGGCAGTATTTTTTTATTCATTGCATAAAAATATCATTTAACAAGAATCTATTAAGTATCAGCTATGTGTCAGAGAAAGCATTATATTTTTGTATTTTTTAAAAACAAATTTCTAGATTACTTATATTTGACAGTAATTTGACATTATAAAATATGCCTTTTCTTCCTCTCTTCAAAGTAATCATTCTCATAGTCAACCAAGTATGTATATCTTCACACTCATAAGATACCCAAAGAAGTGTAACCTTTTGACAATTATATGTAGGTTGAAATCTGAAGTGCATGGACTACCTAGTCTGATCCATTGGAGCCCCGAAGTATTGTTGACATCAATTGGGTAGGGTTTGATGTAATAACACTTCTTTATTTTTCTTTAACTTTTAGAACTTGCTCCTCTAATGTCTTTCTAAGGGTCATTAGAGTTAGCTCAATAATCAGAAGGCAGATTTTCCTGAGCAAATTTTTAATTAGAGCTTGATTATCTTCAACACTACTC
This sequence comes from Sarcophilus harrisii, assembly GCF_902635505.1. Lineage (NCBI taxonomy): Eukaryota > Metazoa > Chordata > Mammalia > Dasyuromorphia > Dasyuridae > Sarcophilus > Sarcophilus harrisii. Next base: position 459,428,071 of record NC_045426.1, read on the forward strand.
AACACTTATCTACAACCTTCCCATGCCTTCCAGTAACTTGTACTCACAGAGTTCAAATTAATGCTAATATTAATCTTTCTCTTTTAAGGATATTTATGAAACTAAAGCTGATGCATTAGAAAAAGCAAACCACAGTATATCCCAGAGTCAGCAGTTGAAAAAAAAAGCACAGTAATATAAAACTAAAAAAACTTCATGGCCAAAATACACGAGTTCTATTTCCCTAGACCTGATTATATCACTTGCTAGTTATATGACCAGCAGCTAGATGGTATACTGGACAGAGCTCTGGGCATGCAACCAGGGCAGATGTGCTTTCAAATTTGGACTCAGATACTACTTTTGTGGATCTGGGCAAGTTATTTAAACCTGTTTGCCTTAATTTCCTCATCTGTAAAATGAACTAGACCTGATGATCTTTAAGGTTCCCTCTTTCCAGCTGTAAATTCCTACCCAATTTCTTGCCCTGAGCTGCTATGGATTTTCCATGTCACTGCTCTTCTCCATTAAGACTATAATCAAGAGTTGACTACATTATTTGCCTTCCAAGTAAGACCCTCCTTCAATTGAGAAAAGTAAATTTTGTCTTTCTAACATTCTTTTCTCTGTTAAGATAGAAATAATCATGTTTGAGTGAAACATTTTCTTACAGTGAAATAATTATACACAATAGGTTCCATTTAAAATATGTCAGGCAACAGAAGGTACTTTGCCAAAGATTAAGAAAAATGAACCACACTACAAATCCCTTTACGCAAAGGTTCATCCTTGAACTATTTATACATAGTTAAGAGCACATCAAAAAAGTAAGACTATGTCTCCAAAACAGTGGGGAGAGAGGAGGGAGAGAAAAGAAAACACTCTGAAATAGTAGAAAAGTGAAAACCTTTTAAAACACTCCTGGGACTGAGGAGTAACTTTTTTTTAAAGTATTTTTATCCCTTTGTTAATGAGCCATACAAAGGGTTGTTAGTGCTCAGTACATTTTTTTGGTTGGGAAAAATAGGCAAACTTTAGTAAAAGAAATTAGTAAACTACGACTCATGGTAATTTCATATCAATTGAGTTTGGTTTTTTGTTAGGGGGTGGTTGGTGTTACACATGGTAAAACACTGAAGAAAAACAGTAGACGGTGCTGGGTGTCCTTTCATGCATCACCACAAGAAGTATGTAGTGCAATGCCTGGCAGAAAGGGTCAGTAACCTTGAGCTCAAGAAAATGACTAAAAAGAAGAAGGAAAAAAAAAAAGAAAACACAGCAAAAACTCTAGATCCCAGTATACTATGTGCTAAAAGGAACATATGGAAATAAGCAGAGATAGATTAGATAGATAGATAGATAGATAATGTATGGATGGAAAAATTTATACTATGCTGTTAAGAGAGAATTGCATTTGTTTTTTTGTTTTGTTTTGTTTCAGATCTTTCAACTATCCATTAGCCTTGTTTTCTCAAACAAATCATACCTAACAGCTTGCCCTCCCTACTTTGTTCTCTCTTTAAGGACAACTGTAAATCTGTCTGAGTAAGAGGAGAATTTGAACTAAACCAAAACAAAACGGAAGAGAAGGATTCTTTAACACAGTCACACAGAAAAATCCACCAGCGATTTGAAAGACTTCAATAACTCTCTTTTAACCGAGGCCTGATAAGAATCACCTCACCTTTTCAATTTAGTTATATAAAGGTTGTTTCTTCTCTCTCGGGGAATCTGGGGCAATAGCACCCCATTTTGCCCTCCTTCCATTCAACTTATGCAAAACTGTTACTTTTCAAAAGAAAAGCCCGTAACACACCACTTAAACTTTCCTATCACTACAGAGGAGGTGTCGGTCTTCAGGCTCTAAGCTAGGGGGTGGGCGCAAGCCCTTCCCCAGCCACAGCGCCGCTTGCAGCATCCCCAGAACAACTGGGGGAGCTCAGAGGCTGAGTGACCGCCCGGGAGAGCGAGAGCGCTGGTTCCCAAATGCCTTGGGGAGGGGGTGGGGGAGCCTGACGTGAGAGTGGAGAAGCAAGTTGCGCCCTGGCACACAGACTGTAGCGGAGGGTGACGGGCGGCGAGTCCCGGGCTTCCCGGCAGCTCAGCCACCCGTGGGGGAGTTGGTGGGGGCGGGGAGCCCGCAGAAAGAGCAATCACTCAATCCACACACTAGCTCGCAAGCTCGTTCCCAACGTCCTGAGTTACAGCGCAAAGAGGAGAGCTGGTTGAGCGACTAGGGCGCTGCAGCCTAAGAGGTACTAGAGGGACTAAGGGATGGACTAAAGGGGTCGAGGCGCTTCCGGATCTCCAGACAAAGTGGTAGTGCCCGAGGGAGGTCCTGGCAAGAGACTGGGAGTAGGTGGCTTAGTTGGTCGGTGCTCACTCACCAGCTGCAGAGTACAGAGGAAGATGAGAGTGCAGCGCCCGGTGCAGCATCCCATGGTGACTGGCGGCGTCCGAGCCCGAAAGCTTCGAAGCTCCGGCAGACGTCTTCCTTTGCTTGTCTTCTCTAATGCAAGCCCCCCAAGCCTGCCCTGGTTCCTACTCCAACCCCGGCCCCCACTCAGGGGCGAAGGATCCCTGCCTCCAGGCAGACCCCACCACCTCTGCAGCCTCCAAGCTCTGTTTCTTTTTCCTCTATGTTTCTGGGCTTGGGGGCAGTGGTTTCTTGGCTAAGGAGGGGAGGGGGGTATCTCTCTTCTTTGTTGTAGTTTCTTCGGACTAAGCGAGCTGAGGTCAGTGCAGCCCAGAGGACTGGAGCATCTGGCTGGGGTCCCTTCCTCCCCACTGTTCAGGTCTACTTCTTGAGGAGGGGGAGCAGAGGGTGGGAGGAGGTGGGGGAGAAGGGAAACTACAGATGGTGAGTGGGTGAATGTCTGTTTAGGGGAGGGGTATACAGTAGGTGGGTGTCTGGTAAGTGGAGTAGGCTGACGGGTGTGTGTGTGTGTGTGTGTGTGTGTGTGTGTGTGTGTGTGTGAAGGTGGGAAGCAATGAATGAAAGAGATTATAACCAGAGGGGACTAGCTAGTCTTGTTCAGATTATTTTCAGGGATGTGTGTGTGTGTGTGTGGTGTTAGCGGATAGTGGTGTGTAGTGGTGGTGGTGAATGAATATGAGTGCAATTGAATAGATGAAATAGATAGATCTGCCTGGCTCTAGGATTCTGTCCATACACACGCCTTGTGAAGGAGATGGATGTGCCTGTAAACTGATGGGAGTATGTGTAAAGAATCCGTTAGGCAGCTGCCTATTAGGGTAAAGAGAAGGCAGTGGTGACTGGAGAGTTATAAATTGAGGGAGGTCGGACAGGGGAAACAGGTCAGGGTAGATAAGAATCCATGGATAGCAGCAAAAGATGGTATTTGAGGTAACTGCCTTATTGGAAAGAAAGTCATGTCGGGAAGTAGGGGTTTGCTGACTGAAAGGTGAATTGGATATGAGTCTGAAGGAGGGATCAAGGGAATGGCTGTGGACCAGGGGATATGGAGAAGGTGGAGGGTGCTGCTATGGATAGACTGACATTTCAGCAGTTGATTGCCTGGAGGGCGCTGATGCTATAGGTTGACAAGGAAAGTTGAATGGAGTTAGCAAGGAGACTTAAGAAGATCTTCGGGAAGATCAAAAGGCTAGGGAAACAAATAGGCTAAACATTTTAAAAAAGGAGATAGATTGGACTGAAAAAGCTTAAGGAGAGCCTTTCTTTACTGAACTAGAGTCCCTCTGTGTCATCACCATGAGAAGGAAGAACGAAGGTCTTTAAGATGAGAATTGAGTCAGAGCTTAGACTGAAGAAAATAGAAGTCCACATTCTGGAAGTAACTACACAAATACCCTGCAAAGAAATCTCTGATTGTGTTTCTCTTATGAAACAGAGTAGGCAACACTGCAGAGGACTGACTCTTATTCGTATTTTATTTCTGATTTCATTGGCATTTAGTGCCATGGGCGGAATTAGCGACAGGTAGCTTTTTTTTTTGGGGGGGGGGCGATACATCTAAAATACACCTTCAATGCAACCACACACCAGCGAGATTCCGTAGTACTTTGCAGAGGACAGAGGCTTTCAGTCAAAACTCGACTTAAACCTAGAACACACCCCTCCCTGTTCCTGCAGTTTGATACTGATTTGCATTAGAGAATACAGAAAGGAGGTTTTAAGTCTCAGAATAGGAATCCTTAATTATAAAAACCACCCTAGCAGTTCATTCATTTACGAATGTTTTGTTTATTATTTTTTTAGGAGAAGCTGAAAATCTATGATGATTTCTCTGCTGTGGATCTGTTTCTTTCCCAATTAACTAAGTAAAAGGACCCTTTTTGCTTCCAGAGTCCACAATTTAAACTTAAAAGATAGTGATTAGTTCCCAAGGAAAATCACTACTATTTCCTCTCCATCCTGTAGCCGCTCATAAATAACTTGCATGATTAAGAACTGTGAAGGGATAGGGAATGCTTACTTTCTTGTTTTCTTTTCTGCCCAATAAAAGAAGTGAATAGAGAAGGGAATGGAATCAGTAGTCCTTTATGGTCTTTATGGCATCACAGTCAAAATGATGAGATTATTGGTTCTCCCCAACTAAGGGAACAAGCCCACCTCCTTTTGGGGAATGAACCTTAAGAAAGGAAAAATGGACACAAGTTAATGAATAATTTAGCATAGTAGGGATAGCTGGGAATATTGTTCCTTCTAGAAAGTATCAAACCTTTCATTGCTATCAAAGCTGCAAAAAGTAGGAATTGAATAATGAAAGGGCCTTAAAAAAAAAAAAAATGTTTCTTTCTGTAGGTGCTGAAACCTGTTCTTTGCCTTTCAAATTTAGGGTCTATGAAAAACTATCAGGATGAAGTAATCATTTCTGTATACTCATCTCTGAATCTTTTTAAACTTCAAAAAACATTTAAATGGTTTACATTAGAAAATATTACCTAGAAAACAATAACATACTTTGCTGCATACATTTTTACAAAGAATCTGTTGGTAGACATAGTTCGGGGGTCCCAAAAGACACCCTTTCCAAATAGTCCCCACCTGGGAATTGAAGTCTCTCCTGTGAGAATTTCATCCTTTTAACTAAAAAAGAGTTGTAATGAAAAGAAGCCTGGACTTGGAGTCAAGAAACTTGAGTGCAAAAAATTATTTATTGACTGGGACACTAGACAAATCATCTCATCTCTCTGAGAGTTTCTTCACCTGCAAAATACTGCCTGTAAAGAGAATTCTTTGAAAAATTTGAAGTATAGAAATGTGAGTTGTTACTCTCCCTGCTGAACTGCAATTAAGTTTGGGAGGGGATAACCCTTTGAGTTATCTAGTATTTACATGGGGAGCAGAGAGATGCTCATGAAAAGAAAAAGATATTAAATGCTTATCTATACCATATTTAGACCCTGATTTTGCATATTTGGTTTATAATATAAGCCTTATAATGACAATTCTGAGACTTTTATGGCCCTCCTAAGATCTATTTCTAAAACTACCTTTGAATTAATAATAAATTTTGACAATAACTGGTTATTTGGTGTCTCCCTGAGGTTGTTATAATAATGCTACCATTATTAGAGTCTGTCTGGTTCTACCAAAGCAAGATGTGCTTTGTACTTTCCTGATGCATTTCATTCTACAAATGCAAAGTGTCATTGCTGCTGTTAATATTAATATATGCCTAGTGATCAAGATGAGTCTTTTTTTCTAAGCACTTTATTTACTATCAAGTGGCCAGTGACCACTGCTGGGAATTTTAGTGCTATCAAAATGTTCATAAAGATGATACATTGTTTTATGTCATTAAGAATTCACCTGTCTTCTCTTATTTCTATGAAATTGCAGAAAGCCTGAGCATAGCAGTATTCGAATTACAAATTCGAAGTAATCTGTAGTAGCACACAAGTAGTGGCAGCTAATATGGCTGAAAGGAAATAAGTGGCACTGAGGTACATTCTTGATAGATCTTGAAGTCACACAGTAAAGAAAGGAAAGGCATCTTATAGAATTGTAATTCATTACAACAAAATTAAGAAGTGGGTTCTATCATATCGAAGTAAAGAAAAGGGAGGAAGGTTGCCAAAGTGGCCTTTCAATACTGCAGGTGGACAAAATATCTTTATCTGGTGGCAAATCTTCTAGGCAAGTTTCCTCACAGGGATGTAAAGTGAAATTAGAATCCACATATACATGACACTGGGCTTATCCAAAATAAGGTATCATCTGTTCTTATCATTAGAAACTTCAATTACAAGGACACTGACTCATACATACAATGAGATATAGTTTTGTAGTTGGGTTTTTTTCCCAAAAAAAAAAACAAAAGACAAAATATTGGATATTCTCATGTGTCCATGGAGTTTTGTAACATTTAGTTGTTTAAAAAAAAGAAGAAACTATCTTAAACTCCAGTCACACCCATTGAACATTCTAGACTTGAGTGATGGGCTGGTTACTTTTGCCAAACTGTTTTTCTCCTTTATTTTTATTCTTTGTTTCTGGAAGGGTAGGAGGAAGCAAAAAAGGACATATAAAGATGACAAAGAAAGCTGTAAATGCCATTTTATTTTTTAATAACCTTTTATTGGCAGTACATATGCATGGGTAATTTTTTTACAACATTATCCCTTGCACTCACTTCTGTTCCAACTTTTCCCTTCCCTCCCTTAAATGGCAAGTGGTCTTATACATGTTAAATATGTTATAGTATATCCTAGATACAATATATGTGTGCAGAACCAAACAGTCCTCTTGTTGCACAGGAAGAATTGGATTCAGAATGTAAAAATAACCTGAGAAGAAAAACAAAAATGCAAGTAGTCCACATTCCTTTCCCAATGTTCCTTCTCTGGGTGTAGCTGATTGTGTCCATCATTGATCAACTGGAACTGAATTAGATCTTCTCTTTGTTGAAGATATCCACTTCCAGCAGAATACATCCTCATATAGTATTGTTGTTGAAGTGTATAATGATCTCCTGGTTCTGTTCATTTCACTCAGCATCAGTTTATGTAAGCCTTTCCAAATCTCTCTGTATTCATCTTGCTGGTCTAAATGCCATTTTAAATCAAAATAAAATAGAATTATGCCCTCAAATCCATGGCATGAAAATCCAGTTGCACAATTGATACGATGCTGTTTTATACTCGGTGAGACAAATATTCTTCAAAAATTATTTATTGTCATAAAACCTAGCTAATCTTTTCTAAAATATCTATTAAAACTGCAAAATTATATGTTTTATACCATACCCACAAATAGAGAAATGCATACTTAAGACTGATGAGGGGGAAAAAAGTAATCTCTTACCTGAGATACTGAAATTTTATAGTGCCTCTTGTTCAATAGAACTGACATTGAAGTTCTATTGTGTTTCCGCATATTTGCTAAGTCCCAGATGTATCCTCACAGAACCTATATGTTTTGAATAAACAAATTACAAATAAAAGCACAGTTGCAGGTGCTTATTTAGAACCAAGTACAGTTTGCAATATGAGAATACACTTTAATAGACTTTGAATCTCATTTTGGGCTATCCTCTATATTACATTATGTGTGTGTATTATACAGAGATAAAGAGCTCCTCTAAGTGTATAAGAAATGGAGTGGGGAGTATTAGAGAGGAAGGAAAATATTAGGAGCTGAGATTTTTATGATTATCATAATTATTATTATTATAAGAAATTCCTGGTATGAAAACTTCTTCCACTGATGATAACTGGCAATTCATCTATAATTTATAGTTTTAGATATTTAAAGATACATATAATTTAGACAACAATAATTATCTCAGATTAATAAAAGGTTAATTGATTTGTACATGATCACAGAGCTAGTATGTAACAGAGGCAGGACTTAAATCTCATCATAAATATAGTGCACATTTATATTTTCTATGCATTTCATGTGAATAGATGTTGCAATCATTACATAATCATTTACAATTGTCTATTGTGGTAAGTATATTACAGCTGACAGAAATTAAGTGACTTGTCCAGTTTCACACAGCTAATAGTATTTGAGGCAGAATTTGAACTCGTCTTCTTGACTCAAAGTTCAGAACTCTGTGCACTGTATCATCTATAACAAATGAATAAATGACACTGTTCAAAGTACTGAGGTAAGAAAGAAATTTAATACCTGCCTTCAGGGAGTTTATATTCAATTGAAGGATGAGTAGCTAGGGGAAATGGTGAAGAGAATGACAAGCCTCAAGTCAGAAAGACTTCTTCCTGAATTTAAATTTGGAAGTTTAAATCTGGCCTCAGATATGTACTGGCTGTGTGACCTGGGCAAGTCACTTAACCCTGTTTTTTCTTAGCTCCACATCTGTAAAAAATGAACTGGAGAAGAAAATGACAAACCACTTCCATTGTCAAAAAATACCCAAAGGAAGTGGCATAGAGTCAGACTTGATCATCTGTAGTACACAGGACAATCACTATTTTGTCTATTATACAAATGATTCAACAGATTCAAAGAGTTTAAGTGAATTTTCTAAACCAGGACTTCTTTTTTTCCAAAATTTTTAAATAATAGCTTTTATTTTTCAAAATATATGCAAAGATAATTTTTGACATTTACTTTTGCAAATCTCATGTTACAAATTTTTCTTCCTTCCTTCCTCCATCCTCTCCCCTAGAGAGCAAGTAATTCAATATATGTTAAACATGTGAAATTTTTTATACATATTTCCACATTTATTATACTGCACAAGAAAAATCAGATCAAAAATGAAAAAATGAGAAAGAAAAATAAAAGCAAGCAAACATACAACAACAAAAAAGTGAAAAAAAAAACTAAGTTGTTAACCACATTTAGTCCCCACAGTTCTCTTCCTGGATGTAGATGGCTCTATCACAAGTCTATTATAATTGGCCTGAATCACCTCGTTGTTGAAAAGAGCCACTTAACATCAAAATTGATCATCATATAATCTTGTTGTTACTGTATACAATTCTCTTGATTCTATTCATTTTACTTAGCATCAATTCATATAAGTCATTCCAGACCTTTCTACCAGGACTTCTTAAACTTTTCCACTACTGACCCCTTCTCACCTGAGAAATTTTTACATGACCCCAAGTATATAGGTATATAAAATACATATAAAATAAAACATTTATTGATAATAAGTCATAATTTCATGACCCCCACATTCAGTTGTATTACCCCATATGGAGTCATAGCCCACAGTTTAAGAAGCTAAGGATACAATGTTGTTAGTAAAACAGTAGGGCAGCCCATGTCTATTGTATCTCCATCCAATGTTCCCTTGTATATTTTACTCCCACCCTCCAACATCCTATGGAAAAGCCAAGGAAAATTTTCCTCTAAATTTGTTTATAAATAATATAGTCATTCATGTCCTAGAATTACACAGTTTGGAATATGACTTTGATTAAAGATCAAGTCTTCTCCATCTGTAACTCAAACTACTACTAAATGTGGTAGGAAAGTTGGAAAGGAGATAAAAAATTATTTTGCCAGTTACAACCTGGGTGTGTATATTAGTAATGCCTTTTCATTTCAAAAGGGAAAAAACAGATTTTTCTGTTTAAAATTTATGTTGGTGTATTTTTTTTTCAATTTTCTATCTTGACTGCAAAAATAAGGTCTTTCATCACAACCTTGAAATGGATCAGATTTCTGAGTACTATATATTTAGCTTACATCCTCTAATTTTTAGGAAATGTTGATCACCATTCCTATTTAAAAGTGAAATTTTATTCTTTATATAGCCCAAAGCACTAACAGATATCAACTGTGAATAGAATAGCATCATTACCATTTTAGTGTCTGCAAAGGGGTTTTTTTTTTTAATCCTTATCTGCTGGGATGCTATTCTTCTTCTAATTACTCAAATATTCAGGGAAAATGACTAGACTAATCTTTTTTTCTTCTTATATAACAATGCCACCAAAATACATACTATTTTTCCCAGAACATATATATTCCTTGTTCATGAATAAAAAGTGAAGGTTTACAATAAGTCCCAAAGTGTCTGGCTTTACAGGGATATATTCCTTTTTATTACAGTAAAATAAGTGATATGAGGAGATTGACCTTTGCATTTTACATAATAGTATAGCAGGTGGAAAAGAAATGAATGCTATTTTCTGCTTTTGTGAAGGAAGATGGCCATCAGAGTGTTGAGCAGTTTTCAGGCACTGTTAAGGAATGGTATTGGGCATGAAAGATAGTCTTTTTTTTCTCCTTTTATGTGTCAGTGAGCTTCATTTCAGTTATGATACAATAAGATATACATGTTGTGGCTGGATTCTCCACCATTACTTTAAAATTTGACAGATGAGTAATACAACAAAAATATTAATAATCTTGTAAGCAAATTAATAATTTTTCATCAGTAAAAAATGTTGAGGCTTCTGATTTCTGTGGAAGTATTTAAATAAAGTCTGTGGGATCAGTACCTTAAATGATCCCCAGAATATATTAGTTTAATGTTTATGTTTGCTATGACTTTTATTAATACTCTGAATCACATCACTACCTTTGAGTCTTAGTTTCTTTAACTCTAAAATATCATTTAGATAATGTGTCATCTCTCCAGATTGGACCACCCCATCCTTGATAACAAAACACAAATGATTTTTTGCTGCAGTTTTTGGGGTTTTTTTGGTATGAATACTACTGAGTATTTCATATCACTCATGTTTTTAGCAAATCCTATTTTCATTATATTCTTCCAAAGACAGCCAATTTTAAAGTCTTATGCTTCTATCTCCTTCGAGGAAATAGCATTCTTTATTGAAAATGAAACAGTTTATAAAGAATGAATGAGTTAACTAATCTTAGTTATGATCTTTGTAAGAAAATTAACACTAATAGTTTTATTAAAATGTCCTGGATGAGGAGAGCACTAGGAAAATAGAGATTCAACTCTGCAAAACATGACTTACATATAAACTAAGCATAATTTGTGTAAATGTCCTTAACTTTTTGGAAACTAAGAGATTTTTAGGATTTGGTAGCAAAAATTAAGTTTGAACTTCTCTCTTCTAAATTTAGTCCAGGAGATAGCAATATCTTTGAGATATCCTTTGTCCTGAGATAGAAGGACAAACAGCAATAACAACTCTGACATCATGAATCAGTAAAATCCAAATGAACCAGACCTGCTATCAGGAGGTAATAGACAATTCTTACCTTAGTCAGAAAAGAATAAATAAAGTTCAATAAATCTCACTTCTGACACTTAGTGTATGACTCCAGGCAAGATCTGTGACTTCTCTAATTCTCAATTTCTTTATTTTTAAAAATGAGGAAGGGGAGGTTATAAAGAGCATATGGAGGAAGATATTATCTACATCCAGAAAAAGAATCAATAAATAAATATTATAAATATATAGGATGGTTTTATATGTGTGTGTGTGTGTGTATGTTTACATTTGTGTCTAATTGTAGCCATCTCCAGAGGGAGAGAGGAAAAAAGGTGGGAAAGAAATTTACATTATAATTTTATTATATATATTTTTTAAAATAGCAAGTTATACACAATAGATTTACAGTTTTGTGTACAATAAGTTTTTTCTATTCTATTACATTATGGAAATGCTTGTTTTATTTCTTAAGTTCAGGATAAAATAAATTTTAAAAATAACTGCAGTCAAACAAATTAAAATAAAAACAAAAATAAAAATGAGGAATTGGAATTAATTACATCTAAGGTCACTTCCAACTCTAAATCTACAATCCCCTATTCCCTCTGCACAGGTCCAAATTTCCAACATTATTCTAGCATTGAATAGCAATATATTTCTGCAGGGCAAGTACCCTGTCAAATGGTTCCCTGGAGTCCTAACCTTCAAAATTAGTCTAGTTCTGAACAAAGAAGGCAGAGGTCCAGAATACTAGAGCTAGAGTGGACCCCAAAGATCAGTGATTTCAGTTCTTTCAATTTATAATGAAATAAACTGAAGTCAAGTGCTAAAAAGGCCAGCTTAAGGTCATGTGGCTAGGTATGGTACTTGGACCTTGTTGTTCCGTCCAGAAGTTCCACATTTTTATTCTCTTTTCTTGTTCAAAGATGCTCATTTTCCTCCATTTGAGAAGTCAGGGACAACAATGCAGAAGTCTAAATCTATATTTATAGTTAACATCTGCTATCTGGGTTTACACCCTCAATTGCAGCAGAACTTTCTGATATTGAGGCTTAATCCATATGATATCCAAAGTAGTCAACAATCTGACCCCAATCTGCCTTTCAAAATTTATTTCCTACTCTTCCTCAAGAGAATTTCTGTGCTTCTGTTAGGTCCATCTTCTTGTTCCACAAATTCCCATTTTCTCTCTCTCTTCTAATCTTTTATTAGCCTCTATTGCCCACCCACTTCCTTGATACCTACCCAAATCTTATTCATTTTTTACGACTCAGATCTGGTCTTCCCAAGTTCTCACAAATAGCATTTGACTATCTTCCTCTGAACTCACTGGGATTTAACTAGTCTTTGTCTGTCTCCTTAGTTTTATTGAAAGATTCTTAAGGGCAAAGATTTTTCTCATATATCTTCTATATCCAATTTATAGCTTAGTGTAGTTCTTGGTCCATAATAAGAATTTAACAAACACATAAAGTCATGTAGAATTTTTAAACTGAATAACAGCATAGAAATTATTTAGTATATCAATTTACTCTTTTTTTTTTCCTGAGGAAATTGGAGTTAAGTGACTAGCCCAGGGTCACATAACTAGGAAGTATTAAGTGTCTGAGGTCAAATTTGGACTCAGGTCTTCCTGACTTCAGAGTCAGCACTCTATCCACTGCACTGTCTAGCTGCCCCCTACTCAAATATTCTAATGATCTGTGACATTATTGACAAGTATGTTCCCTGTAATTAGGCAGATCACATCCCATTCATATTTGTCTCTTCTATACAATTTTTATCACTCCACAACTTCCCATTCGTTCACAACTAACATATTAAAAGTCTTTCTTAGTTCTCTCATGACATTGCAAGTATAGCAGTGGAATAGAAAGGCTGTCCACCACTTATACCCCTCTCCTGTCAAGGATACAGCCCACCTTATTTTTCAACTACATATTTTTTGATAATATCACTTAATTTAATTCTTCTTTGTGTCTCCTCCTAATTCGAGCTACTCATCTTTCCATTATCCTTGGAGTGATAATCATTTTTATTTCTTCAGAAACTATATTCTTCTAAAACTTTTACAATATCAGGCAACTGGTATAAAAATGGACCTTTGTTCCTGGGAGGAGTTTGGAGCAATTAAATTTGTTTTGCAAATTTTTAAAGTATTCTTTCTCATTTTGCTCCTCCTGCTTTAATCCTAGGTCTAACATATTTTACATTTGCAGTATCTCTTCTAGATATAGTTTCTGGAACATAGTAGATACTTAAGTGTTGATTGATTAATAAAATTTATATATATATATATAAAACATGTCAATATATAACATTATATATTACATATGGTATATTTAACATACATATACATATATAGATATATCTGGTTAATTATTAATGAATTCAATTGTCCAATTAGTTTGGACAATAATCATTCTTCCCTCGTATATAGCAAAATAAAATTCTTTTAAATACTTATCAGTTTCATCAAGGAGGTTTTTTTACTGCCAGGATCTGATACAACAAATATGACCTGATAAGTAAACATAAGTACCTGAAGGACCTTACCACCTATAAATCCCCCCCTTCTACATGAAGTTCGCCTAGATTCCATCCATGCCAGTAACAAAACAATCTGATGAGCATACAAATCTATGTCCTATGCCATCAGTTTTCAAATGAAGAAATTGAGACCCCAAGAATACTATTATAGACTTAGATTTGGAAGGGACATTGGAAACTAGTGAGTTCAACTCCCTCATTTTATAGATGAGTAAACTGAGATACATAAGGTTGGTTGAATTGACAAGGTCACAAAGAGGTTGCATCAGATAAAACTTAAATCCATATCCTCTGATTGCAACTCCAATATTCTTTCCTCTATATTACTCAACCACACCTCAGTTATATTACCACAGCTAGATATTGCCAAAGTTTAGCTCAATTCCAAAAGAACTTATGAATTAGTTGAGTGCTTTGTGTGTTTTTTATCTATTCATAGCCTTCTGGGAATCCTTTATGTTTTGGGTTTTTTCTGTAGGATAAAATAAAGTCTGTATGTATACAATATACATTTCCTACCTTGGGTGTATACATAGAATCTGGTAATCATATTATCCAAATTTAAGAAAATTTAGATATTAGCTATCCCATAAAAATTCTAAGAAAGTTCCTCTAAGCAAATCTAAATGACAGCAATGAGCCACCCAAAAGAAAAGGAGTTTCTTGGGTAAGTCTCCAACAATGAAGCCAATTTATGTGATAACCTTTTGAGGGCCTTAAAACATGATTTGAAACAGGATACTAAACAAAGCTTTAAGCGATCCTAGTCTTAACATTGCTGCTATATGAATTTAAGAAAATCATTTAATTATTCCAAGCCCCCAAATGACAGAGAAAACTATAACAAATTGTCATTTTTTCTCATAAAGGACAATTCATTCACAAATAGATGCAATAGATTAGACTACACTGTTAAATGCAGGAATCATGGGGCACTTTGTCTTTCCAAAATTCCACAGAAGCAGATGAAAGCAGAGAGAAAACCTTCTTCTGACTCAGCATCTCATCTTACTCAGGTAAGATTAAGGACATGCATCAATCTGGAACATACTTCTCTCCCTAAAATCCTAAGATAAAAATATATTGAGATTCTCCAATGCGAAATAATAATCTGTCAAAAATTTTTCAAAAGCAAGCAGCTTGAGAGGAAAAATAATCTAGTTCATAGTTGTTAACCGGAACTCTCCTCTTTCTTCAGATTCTTGCTTCAGTTACCATTCCTACGTAAGTCATCACCTACATGATGCTCCAGTGTTGAGTATGCTCATCCCTTGGCTCTCTAGCAATATGTATCCTATTGATACAGAACTTAAAGTGAAGAACTTAAAGTGAAATATAATTTGTGAAATTATTTCTAAGTGGATCTATGAGAACTTAAAGTGAACTTAGAAAAGAACTTAAAGTGAAATATAATTTGTGAAATTATTTCTAAGTGGATCTATGAGCTCATCAATGTGGGTACTTCTTTTTGCAATACAGATCATAAAAGATCTGAGCCTTTCCATCCTGCAAAATTCTTGAATCCCAATGGGTTTCATCTCACATACTAGCAGCCTTCCTTGATTTTTCTGGGTAACCCAAAGATACCAGTGGAACATATAGATTGGTCTTCAATTTTCTCTCATTCATATTTCCAAATAGCAGAGAAAGTTGTAACCTGGAAGTAATTTTTTAGCTAGACAGATAGACAAATAGATATTCTAATGGAAAAACTCTCTAGGATATCTTTCCAACTTCATTTTATCTTAGATAATTATTTCTCATTCTTTGCACCTTCAGTGCTTGAAGAAAGTACTTTTACTAATGACACATAAATGTCCTTAGCCACATAATAACTCCACTTCCATCTAATGTCCCCTGAAAGTTATTAACTTGAGATATTAGTGTAATATCAATGACAAAAAAAGTTAGCTAGTCTGGTATAGTTTGTTTTTAATGAACCCTATACCTTAACCCTTACCTTCTTAATGTATCATATAGCACAATGTCTGCTATATTTTAAATAGTTTGTTCACTTGACTTCTCCCTTCTTCAGTGCTCACAAGTAATCTGGAATTTTAGCAAAAGAAATCGGCAAACTGACTGACATACAGTTTTATTTTAAAATGTTTTTACTGATATATTTTTTTTAAATATCACTATAATTTCCTCCAAAATTCCTTCCCCTCCTCAGGTGCAATCACGTACAATACATACTACTTTTAAAGAAAAAAAGGGAAAAATCAACATCATTAATTAATACATTAAAACAGGTCAAGATATCAGTCACATACACACTTATTGACTTCTCACCTGTGTAAAAAGGCTGGAGTAGAAGTATCTTATGTCTTTCCTTTTCTTTAGACTTTTTTTTTTATTTGATGCTTTTAATTTTTAAAAATAATATAGTTTCCCTAGTTACATGTGAAGACAATTTTAAACATTTACTTCTAAAAATGTTTTAAGTTCCAAATTTTCTCTCTCAACATCTCCTCCTTAAGAAAGTAAGCAATTTTATATAGGTTATACATGCTTAATCATGTAAAACATATTACAATATTATTCATGTTGTGAAAGAAGACAAATCCAAATGGAGAAAAAATACAAAACAATTATACAGAAAGTGAAAAACAATATGCTTTGATTTGTATTCATACTCTTTCAGTTCTTTCTCTGGAGATGGATAGCATTTTTTATCATGAGTCCTTTGAAAGTGACATATATAATTTTAAGTATACATACTATTTCCTATTTTGAAAATCATATGTATGTCCATCTCCAGTTCATCAGAGTTTGCCCTTATCAGGGCAACTCAGTGTTCTCTTAAAATTTCCTTACTTTTCTTGGGTTCCAATTCCCCTTATTTTTTTTTTAATTTTATGCTTCCTACTCTGAAGTTCATTGTATATGGTAGAATTTACAGATGAGAAAATTGAAGCATTAAGAAATAAGTCAAAGCTTCTTAGGTCCAACTAAGAATAACTATGTAGTGTTAGGAGTGGAAATAGGACTCAAATTTATTGACTCCTAATAATGTTATCTCCACTACATCATTCCTTCTCTGGAGTAATAATAAACAAGTAATAAATATTTGCTGAATAATAAGTGAAATGAATACTTCCTTTTTGGAATCTGATGTTAAAGTTTTATAAGTGATTGGCACAATATTTTAAAATTTTTTTTTTCTTGGGGGGCGGAGCCAAGATGGCGGAGAAGACACACGCGTCTTTCTAAGCTCTTCTCTTACCCTCTTTATCAATATTATATCGAGCCTCAAAAATAGTCTTGACTGCTACAATTCGTAAAGATAAGAAGTAGAACAACTCACCGGAAGAAAATCTGCAGTCTCGCCAAAAAAGGTTGGTTCGGGCAGGAGAATCGGCAGACTGGGAGAGAAATTAGTTCCGAGGAGAGTCTCAAACCGAGGGTGAAGGCACAGATCTCAGCACAAGCGCCATCCCCAACCCGCAGTAAGGGGCTTTTCCTTGGGGCAGTTGTGATCCTGCACGGAGGAGGACAGCCCGGTTAGCCCAATCTGCGAGGGGAGCCGGCTTGGGCCATAGAGCTTTTCCAGGGCAGATTTGCTTCAGGCAGAGAGCGGGCAGAGTTTGTGGCTGTCTGGTTCTGCGGTCTGCACTCAGCTGCTAATACCAAGTCCCACTAGAGGCTCCGGCCTGGGCGTGACACTTTCACCACTTAGTCTCTGCCGAGGGCAAGCGATAATCCACTCAGCCCTATAAGCAGTTTGATAGCTCGGCCAGTGCGGAATCCACTTCCTGTTGGGGAAGGAAAACTTCACCAGAGCACTCCCATACCTGAGCCGGAAATCGGTTTACATCTTTCCCTGCTCTGCAGAGGAAGCTGGTAACCCCTTGCCTAGGAGAACCTACCCTAAAGGCTTTTAAAACATGAATAAAAGATGAAAAGAACGACGACAGCTACTAGCAGAAAAACAGGTCAGCAAACCTGAAGAGACCTCAAACAGCAAAATGCATCAGACTGTCCTCCTTACATAATGCTCTCAAGAAGAGACCATTAAAAGTCTCAAAAGAGAGTTAGAAGATAAATGGGAAAGGAAAAAGCCTTACAAGAGTAACAACTTCCTGAAATACGAATTGAAAAGTTAAAAATTCCCAGGAAGTGCAGGGAAACAAAATTGGTGAATTGAAAAAATAAAAATCTCAGAAAGTAAGAATGGAATTGAAAAAAAAGAATCACTAGAAAGTAGATCTGAATTGGAAAAAGACAAAGAACTCCAAGAAAGTAGGATCCGTGAATTGAAAAACAAAACACAAAGAAGTAGGATCTGTGAATTGAAAAAAAAAATAATTCACTAAAAAAAATTAGTGAAATGGAAAAATTCCACAGACCAAAACAATACATTCAAAAAACTCAATTGACATATACAGAAAAGAAGTAAAAAAGCATTGAAGAAAAATAATTTTAAAATTAGAACTGAAACAAATTGAAACAATGATTCATTGAGACAGCAAGAAAATCATCACAAAACAAAAATGACAAACTGAAAAACCACGAATTATCTACTTAAAACGACAGACTTGAAAATAGATTCAGAGAGATAATCTGAGGATTATTGACTTTCTAAAACATGATGAAAAAAAGAGCCTAGATACTATTTTACAAGAAATCATCAAAGAGAACTGCCCAGATTAATAGAATCAGAAGGTAAAAAGGCATTGAAAGAATTCACCAAACACCTTCGAAAGAAACCCTAAAAAAAACCCAAGAAATATTGCAAATTCAGAACAAAAGATTAAGGAAAAATTTTACAAGCAGCCAAAAAAACCATTAATACCAGGTGCCACAATAAGATACCCAAGATCTGGCTGCCTCACATTAAAGGAAAGAAGGCCTGAATATGATATTCCAAAGGCACAAGAACATGAGATGCAGCCAAGAATAAACTACCCAGCTAATTGAGCATTTTCTTCCAAAGAAGAAATGGACATTTAATGAAACAAAATGAATTGATCTGTTTCTGAAGAAAAACCAGAACTAAACAAAATTTGATCTCCAAGAATAGAACTCAAGAGATGCAGAAAGGTAAAATAACTCAGAATTGTATTTCTGTTGTGGATATACAAAAAGAAACATGTATAATTTGATTGTACTGATATAACATAAAAAGGAAGTAGATAGGAAAGGGATGATGGCAGAATAAGGTGGAAGGAGGATAAAAGAGGGAAACCACATCCCACAAAGAGGCTAAGGAACTATCATATCTGAGGGAATTTAGAGAGGGAGGAACATTTGTGAATCTTACCTCATCATAAGTTGGCTCAAAGAAAAAATAATGACATTTGTTTTAGAGAAAATTCTCTCTGCCTCATTAAAAAACGGGGGAGAGGAAAAGGAAAAGAAAAAGAGCAAAGGAAGGGGGAAAGACTCAAAGGGGGAGGAGGGATTCAAAGAGGATAAGTATCGGATACAAGAGGGGTACATAAGTTTAAAAGGGAAGAGGGTTGGGAGGCAAGAAAAGTAAAGCACAATCTGGGGTTAAGGGATCAGGAAATACAGATTTAGTAATTTAACCGTAAATGTAAATGGATGAACTCCCCAAAAGAGGAGGCAGATAGCAGACTGATCAAAAGTCAGAACCCTACAATATGTTGTTTACAAGAAACACATTTAAAGAGGGATGCATATAGAGTAAAAGAAAAGGTTGGAGCAAAATCATTATGCTTCAGGTGAGTAAAAGAAAGCCATCCTTATCTCAGATCAAGCAAAAGTAAAATTGATCTAATTAAAAGAGATAAGAAGGTAACTACATCCTGCTAAAGGGTAGCATAAACAACGAAGCAATATCAATATTAAACATATATGCACCAAGTGGTATGCACCAACTTCCTAAAGGAGAAGTTAAGAGAGCAAGAAGAAATAGACAAACAAAAACTGTAATAGTAGGAGATCTCAACCCACCTCAGAATTAGACAAATCAAACCACAAAACAAATAAGAAAGAAATTAAAGAAGTAAATATAATATTAGAAAAAATTAGGTATGTTGATCTTTGAGAAAATTGAATGGAGATAGAAGAGAAATACTTTCTTCTCAGCAGTTCATGGAACCTATTCAAAAATTGACCATATATTAGGACATAAAAGACCTCAAAATTAAATGCAAGAAAGCAGAAATAGAATGCTTTCTTTTCAGATCATGATGCAATAAAACTACATTCAACAAAAAGTTAGGGAAATAGACCAAAAGTAATTGAAACTAAACAATCTCATCTTAAAGAATGATTGGTGAAGAGCAAATTATAGATACAATTAATAATTTCACTAAGATAATGACAATGATGAGCATCATACCAAAATTTGATAGCAAAGCGGTAATAAGAGGAATTTTATCCTTAGAGGCTTACGAATAAAACAAGAAAGAAAGATTAATGAATTGGCTTAAACTAAAAAACAAAAAAGACCAAATTAAAACCCCAATCAAAACTAAATTGAAATTTAAAATTAAAAGGAAAAATTAAAAAATATTAATAAAAACTATTGAACTAATTAATAAAAACTAAGAGTTGGTTCATGAAAAGCAAAAAATAGATAAGCCTTTGTAAATCATTAGAAAAGAGGAGGAAATGAAATTAGTGTCTTAAATGAAAAGGGAGAACTTTCCACCAATGAAGAGGAAATTAGAGAAATAATAAGGAGTTATTTTGCTCAACTTTATGCCAATAAATTTGATAACCTAAGTGAAATGGATGACTAACTCCAAAAATACAGACTTCCCAGACTAACAGAGGAAGAAGTAAATTGCTTGAATAGTCCCATTTCAGAAAAAGAAATAGAACAGGCAATTAAACAACTCCCTAAGAAAAAATCCCCAGGACCAGATGGATTTACATTGGAATTTTACCAAACATTTAAAGAACAATTGGCCCAATGCTATATAAATTATTTGGATAAAATAGGAATGAAGGAGTCCACCAAATTCCTTCTATGACACAGACATGGTACTGATACCTAAACCAGGTAGGCTGAAAACAGAGAAAGAAAATTATAGACCAATCTCCCTAATGAATATTGATGCTAAAATCTTAAATAAGATATTAGCAAAAAGACTACAGAAAATCATCTCCAAGATAATACACTATGATCAAGTAGGATTTATACCAGGAATGCAGGGCTGGTTCAATATTAGGAAAACTATCAATATAATTGGCCATGTTAATAACCAAATTAACAAAAACCATATGATCATCTCAATAGATGCAGAAAAAGCATTTGATAAAATCCAACATCCATTCCTATTAAAAACACTTGAGAGTATAGGAATAAATGGACTTTTCCTTAAAATAATCAGCAGCATCTATTTAAAACCATCAGTAAGCATCATATGTAATGGAGACAAACTGCAACCATTCCCAATAAGATCTGGAGTGAAACAAGGTTGCCCACTATCACCGTTACTATTTAATATTGTATTAGAAACGCTAGCTATAGCAATAAGAGCTGAGAAAGAGATTAAAGGAATAAGAATAGGCAATGAGGAAGCCAAATTATCACTCTTTGCCGATGACATGATGGTATACTTAGAGAACCCCAGAGATTCTGCTAAAAAGTTATTAGAAATAATCCACAACTTTAGCAAAGTTGCTGGTTATAAAATAAACCCACATAAGTCATCAGCATTCTTATATATCACTAACAAAATCCAACAGTCAGAGTTACAAAGAGAAATTCCATTTAAAGTAACTACTGATAATATAAAATATTTAGGAATCTATCTGCCAAGGGAAAATCAGAAACTTTATGAGCAAAATTACAGACCACTTTTCACACAAATTAAGTCTGATCTAACCAATTGGAAAAATATTAAATGCTCTTGGATAGGGCGAGCAAATATAATAAAGATGACAATATTACCTAAACTAATCTATTTATTTAGCGCTATACCAATCAGACTCCCAAAAAACTATTTTAATGACCTAGAAAAAATAACAACAAAGTTCATATGGAAAAACAAAAGGTCAAGAATTTCAAGGGAATTAATGAAAAAAAAATCAAATGATGGTGGCTTAGCTGTACCAGATCTAAAATTATATTATAGAGCAGCAGTTACCAAAACTATTTGGTATTGGCTAAGGAATAGATTAGTTGATCAGTGGAATAGATTAGGTTCAAGGGATAAAACAGTCAACAAATATAGCAACCTAGTCTTTGACAAACCCAAAGATCCCAGCTTTTGGGATAAGAACTTACTGTTTGATAAAAATTGCTGGGAAAATTGGAAACTAATATGGCAGAAACTAGGCATTGATCCATACTTAACGCCGTACACCAAGATAAGGTCAAAATGGGTTCATGACCTAGGCATAAAGAATGAAATTATTAATAAATTAGAGGAACATAGGATAGTTTACCTCTCAGACCTGTGGAAGGGGAAGGTCTTTATGACCAAAGCAGAACTAGAGATCATTACTGATCACAAAATAGAAAATTTCGATTATACCAAACTGAAAAGTTTTTGTACAAACAAAACTAATGCAGACAAGATTAGAAGGGAAGCAATAAACTGGGAAAATATTTTTACAGTCAAAGGTTCTGATAAAGGCCTCATTTCCAAAATATATAGAGAATTAACTCTAATTTATAAAAAATCAAGCCATTCTCCAATTGAAAAATGGTCAAAGGATATGAACAGACAATTCTCAGATGAAGAAATTGAAACTATTTCTAGTCATATGAAAAGATGCTCCAAGTCATTATTAATCAGAGAAATGCAAATTAAGACAACTCTAAGATACCACTACACACCTGTCAGATTGGCTAAGATGACAGGAAAAAATAATGATGATTGTTGGAGGGGATGTGGGAAAACTGGGACATTGATTCATTGTTGGTGGAGTTGTGAACGAATCCAACCATTTTGGAGAGTAGTTTGGAACTATGCTCAAAAAGTTATCAAACTGTGCATACCCTTTGATCCAGCAGTGTTACTACTGGGATTATATCCCAAAGAGATTATAAAGAAGGGAAAGGGACCTGTATGTGCACGAATGTTTGTGGCAGCCCTTTTTGTAGTGGCTAGAAACTGGAAACTGAATGGATGTCCATCAGTTGGAGAATGGCTGAATAAATTGTGGTATATGAAAATTATGGAATATTACTGTTCTGTAAGAAATGACCAACAGGATGATTTCAGAAAGGCCTGGAGAGACTTACACGAACTGATGCTGAGTGAAATGAGCAGGACCAGGAGATCATTATATACTTCAACAACAATACTAGATGATGACCAGTCCTGATGGATCAGGCCATCCTCAGCAACGAGATCAACCAAATCATTTCTAATGGAGCAGTAATGAACTGAACTAGCTATACCCAGAAAAAGAACTCTGGGAGATGACTAAAAACCATTACATTGAATTCCCAGTCCCTATATTTATGCACACCTGCATCTTTGATTTCCTTCACAAGCTAATTGTACAATAATTCAGAGTCTGATTCTTTTTGTACAGCAAAATAATGTTTTGGTCATGTATACTTATTGTGTATCTAAGTTATATTTTAATATATTTAACATCTACTGGTCATCCTGCCATTTAGGGGAGGGGGTAGGGGGTGGTAAGAGGTGAAAAATTGGAACAAGAGGTTTGGCAATTGTTAATGCTGTAAAGTTACCCATGTATATATCCTGTAAATTAAAGGCTATTAAATAAATTAAAAAAAAATAAATAAATAAATAAAATAAAAAATAAAAAAAAAAATTTTTTTTCTTTTGATTGATTCTAATTGCTAATAAATGGTAGATTCAATTTAAGATAATCCTTCTATTTTACTTTTTATTTTAACAATGTTAATTTTTTCATTCCCTTGAGAGAATGCAAGATACATGAAGCAAATCAGCAAAAATAATTAGGCAAATCTCAGTTTTTTTAATTGAATTTAACTCAAAGATCTTTACAAATAACATTTTTTTTTAATTCAACAATTTCCATGTGTGTGCATACCTGGCAATTTTAAAATTATCTTCCTTAGTTCTTAAGTGTTTATCTAATTATGCTCCATAATCCTTGAAAATGAGATTTGCATAAAGTAATTTAAGCCAGACAAAGCAAAACAGAAGCATATAATTATGTGTCATTTTGAAATAAATACATTTTCAGTTTTCAGTTTCCATAACTGGATTCATTAAAACCTAATTTGATCAGTATAGTTTAATTAATATGGAATTGTTTTTATATATTTTTTGTTCACACCCCAATTTGTATGAGATCATTACAGGCAGACACTCCTTGTAACATGTTATTACAATACCTTGTAAACAAACACATTAGAAAAAACGGTAAATGAAAAGCATAGTATATTACAGTTGAGTTTACATATTAATAGATATTTTCAAGAAATTAATAAATTGAAGCCTCAGGTTCTAATTTTCAATTCAGGGTGCTTAGGAAAATTCTTGTGTTACATGGTTCTGGAAATTATAGTAACTCAATAGTAACTGACCAATCATGATATCATCCAATAAAGAAGAAAAATTTGCCCTTCTCCTTCCCTTAAAAATGAAATCAATCTAATTGGATAGCATAAGGGTTCCCTTGCATTTATAGACTTCAAAGGAACAAAGTACATGGAGAAAAAATAATAATATAATTAAGAGAATTATACTAAAAAATACTATATTTAAACTCAATTGTACAGCAGCTGAAATATCTAAATAATTTAGAGCTGATAGTTCACTGTATAAATATCATTAAACTGAATGAGGTAATGCTAAATAATTCTACTACAAAGGATAGCCTTTCTATATAACTTTTAAAATACATTTGATTTTGGTGATTAAAGAGTTTTAATATGATTTCTCCAATAATATGCTGCTTGACAGTATTATGAATTAGGGTTTACAAATCATTACTCTGGAGCTCTCGACTTCTCTATACTTTTCCTCCAATTAGAATACTGTTGCTCTGTCAACAGATTGACTTTCCTTATGGCCTCATGGTTTTATTTTAATTCGACAAACATTTATTACCCTTGCAATATACAAGGCACCATAATAGATGCTGGAGATCTTTTTTTAAAAGATGAAAAAGCAGCCCTTGCCTTCAAGATGCTTACATACTATGGGGATGGGAAGATAGAATATGCACACTTATAGGTAAAGGAGGGAATGAACACTAAAAAATGAGAAAAATAGAAAAACAAAAGCTTAACATAGGTGGTGTCATCTAAGCTAATTCTCAAAGGAAATTTAGGATTCAAAAGGGAAGAAGTGATTATACCATTTGATAAACATTTAAAAGTCTGCTATGTGAATAATGTGACATTATAATACAATTATTAATTGTTAATTAATACAAATATTAATTAATAATACAAATAAAAATTTTATTCCTGACCTCAAGGAGCTTGTAATCTAATGGAGGGAAAAATTATACAAAAAGCTGCTGAAAAGAAAGGCCTGCCTGATGCAGAAGCATGATGATGTTGAAGTTGAAAACAAGCATAGAAACAGGAAGCAATGAAAAGATGATAAGAAAGTGCATTTCAAGTCTGGAGGAAGATTGTTAAGGTTTATACAGTTGGAAATGTAATATTGAGTTTAGACAGCAGCAAGTAAACCAAAGTGAATGCAGTATATTGTGAGGAAAAAATATTTTTATGAACAGATGCAAATTGAAGTGAACAGAACTAGGAAAACAATTTATATACTAAAAATACTGTAAAGACTTTAAAAGATTTAGACATTCTGAACAATACCATGAAAGCAACCATAATTCCAGACAATTAATGGTGAGGATACTACTTTTTTCAAGATAGAGAGATGATGTTCTCAGGGTGGCATGAGTACAAATTGAGCTTCTAGAGGTATCAAAAACTTTGGAAAATATAAGGGGATGAGCACAGTGAGGAGAGTAATAAGAAACGGGATGGGGGGAGAAGGTACCCCAAGGGTTGTATCCTCTCAGGATCAGTAGTGGACTGCAAAATCAGGAATACAGTAAAGCAGCTCAGCCACATGATAGTGTACTCTCTGATACTTGTAAGAATTGAAATTGTTTTAGGAGTATATAGAAGACTGCAGATATTGGAGAACTCTGAGAAAAGTATACTTAAAGCAAAGATATAGCATGGTGTTAACTCAATGTGATTGATGATATAATGATTCTCTAGTTTACATATACTTAGTACTTAGTATGGTGATATAATGATTCTACAGTTGATACATGATCAGTGTGTTGTAGTGATATAATTGTACTAAGGTATAAAAGGGCGAGAGGACTTGAAATAAGCAGACTCAAGAGGACTTGAGTGAAAGTGTGCTTGAGCTTCATCTCAGACTCCAAAGACATCCTCAAGAAAACTAGCCCAGACATTACATTTTGGCATCCGAACATGGGACACCAAAAGAAACATTTTGAAGCTCTGGACATAAGGACCTACACTCAACAGTTCAATTGACATGATTGTAAGCTCAGTGGAGAAGTCCCTATGACCCAGAAATAGGTTAAGTACAAAAATAGGCAAGCGGGAAACTTTGGTAAGGGCTAAACTAGTCATTTTTTTCAGCTGAAATGGGGCAAATACTAAGAAAAGAGCCTTCCCCACCCCAAAGGAAGTGTGTAGAATGCATAGTTAAGTTAATAAAGAAGCTAGGTTTCTTAGTAACTTGGGAGCAGATCATTGGACTCTTAAATATATTAGAATGCACTTCTTGGCTTTTTGAGGAAGAAAAATCAGAACCAGATATATGGAAACCAGTGGGAGAGCAACTAATTGAATATTAGGAAGAAATGTTAGAATATTAGAAAAAATGTTAATGTGGACATCCAGGCAAGGAAGTATAAGGCAAAAGAGAAGGAAGGGGATGGTATTGACAAAGCAGCTGAAAAGCATGGATAATTGAACATGAGGAGTTAAGTATAGTGCTCATGAACTTAAGGAGTGTGGTGCTTCTCAACAGGCGCCCTCAGGGGATTCCCATCTCCTGACCCTCTCCCCTCAATTTCACCTTTGTGGGTGGAGGGAGAAAGAGGAGTGGGAGAGACAGTGACACTATCAGCACCACCCATTCAGCACTTTTGTCCATCCCCTATGACACCATTAGAAAAGGCATTAATTAAAGTTAAAGAGGAAGGACAGGATACATCTGATTTGAGAATAGAAGCATACCCTGTGATTGATGAGTTTGACTCTTCAGATCAAGAAAGAAGAAAATACACTCCTTTTAATCTGGAAATTATCAAAGATCTGAAAAAGGCTTTCACTCTTTATGGGTCTACATTGTCTTATGTTAAGATGGTATTAGAGAATTTGCCTTATGAAATTTTAATCCCTAGTGATTGGAAATCTATAGAAAAGACATGTGTAAAACCTGGATAAAGCTTGTTGTGGCTTTCTGAGTATAGTGAACTCTGTAGAATATAAGCCCAACAAAATAGGCAAACTGGAGTTAATATATCAGTCACCTTTGACCAACTAACAGATGTAGGTCCTTATGCAGACACTTTAGCACAGATTAACTACCCTTTAGCAACATATGAGCAAATTGCTTCTACTGCTATCAAAGCATGAGGCACCCTCCCAGGAAGGCAAGATAGAGGGGAAGCCTTCACAAAAATAGTGCATGGTCCAAATGAATCCTTTGCTGATTTTATGGGACATCTGCAGACAACTGTCATATGAACTATTGGTGAAAATGCAGCAACAGTACTTATGATTAGGCAACTTGCTAAAGAAAATGCTAATGAGGTTTATAGAAGAATTATACTAGTGCTACACAAGGATCTCCTTTAGATGAGATGATAAGATGCTGTGCCACAGTGGGTACAAATATGTTTTATATCCAGGCTATGATGCAAACTTTTCAAAATCTGAACATGGGAAGACAGGGTGCCTTTTGGTAGGGACTTCCAGAGAGACTCATCAATGCTTTCAAATGTGGTAAAATAGGGCATCTGAAAGCTCACTTTTGGCAAAGAAGACAGAATGGAAAAGACCCAAAACCCTATGTCCAAAATGCAACAGAGGTTTTCATTGGGCATCACAATGTAGATTGACTCAGGGAAACGGTAAGCAGGGCCCACCTCCAAGGCCACAGGCAAAAAACACTTGGGGCATGATGGCAGCTGATGTTATACCAAGAGAGTCTTTAGAAGTTCAGTACTCCAACAAGATCAATTAGCCAAGAAGCAACCTGATGGGAGAAAGGGATTACAATTGGGGAGAATAGAATTATATGCAGCTGGGACAACTAAGATACCTCCTGGAGAAGTGAAATCTGTTCCTCTCCAGCCTATGGATCCCTTGCCTCCAGGCACAGTAGACTTGACCATTTTACCTCCTGAAAGTATGTACAAAACAATGTCCATCCATACACTGATGTGGGAAACTGGGGAATGTGTAGATAATATCTCAGTCACTAATACAGGTAGACAATGTTTGACTTATCACCCAGGAGAAGTAGTAGCATCAGGTTTACTGATACAAACTCCTAATAAGCAATCTGGTGATAGTCACCCAGATTCTGACTCCAGACCACAAAGGAATATACTGGACAGCAGCTGTAACACCTAACCGACCTATACTCACAATCTATATAAATGGTCTAACACTGGAAGGATTGGTAGACATTGGTGCAGATCATACAGTCATTAGAGGTGCCAACTGGCCCAGTCACTGGCCAAAGATTAAGGCAGACACCTACATGTCTGGCATAGGAGGATCAATAGCAGCTGAAATTAGTGCTGTCCCTGTGAGATGGCTATTTGAAGATGAAACAGGAGTTTTTATTCCTTTTGTAGTTGAAAAAATCCCCATCAATCTATGGGGAAGAGACATCTTACAACAGGATTACAATTGAGTACTTCAGTTTTTTAAGTAGGGGTGCTGTTGAAGACTTGCTTGTACTCTCACCTATTCCCATTCAATGGAAAATGATACACCAGTGTGGATAGAACAGTGGCCCTTAGGTAGCAATAACATTCAGGCCTTATTAGATATAGTACAGGAGCAACTTGACCAAGGACACTTACAACCTTCTCTAAGTCTTTGGAATTCCCCTGTATTTGTTGTAAAAAAAAAAAAGAAAGAAAGAAAGAAAGAAAGAAAGAAAGAAAGAAAGAAAGAAAGAAAGAAAGAAAGAAAGAAAGAAAGAAAAGAAAAGAAAAGAAATCTGGAAAATGGAGGATGTTGACTGATTTAAGAAAAGTAAATGAACAGATGGAAACTATGGGAACTCTTCAGCTTGGACTTCCATCTCCTACTCAATTGCCTAGAGAATAGCCTCTTTGGGTTATAGACATTAAGGATTGCTTCTATTCTATCCCTCTGGATAAGGAGGATATGAAAAGATTTGCCTTTTCAGTGCCCAGCGTTAATTTAGCTGAGCCTTATAAAAGATATGAATGGACAGTTTTGCCACAGTGAATGAAAAATAGCCCTACTATGTGTCAATTTATGTTGCTGCTGCAAAAAAATCAAACTACAGCAAATTATCCAAGAAATCAGTCATTATGGCCAAATACAATTTATATCAGGGATGCAAGGATGGCTTAATATTAGGGAAGTAATTAATATAAAGACAAAAATCAAAAAATCAAAACCACACGATTATCTCAATAGATACCCCCAAAAAGTATTTGGCAAAGTACAATAACACAACATTCTTTA
Organism: Sarcophilus harrisii; assembly: GCF_902635505.1. NCBI lineage: Eukaryota > Metazoa > Chordata > Mammalia > Dasyuromorphia > Dasyuridae > Sarcophilus > Sarcophilus harrisii. Next base: position 459,457,325 of record NC_045426.1, read on the forward strand.
ATTCTAAAACAAACCAAAAAAAAAAAAAAACCCACAAAACTTTCAATGTATAACCATAGAGGAATTTTTTTAAATATCATAAAAGCATCTATCTTAAATCAAAAGCAAACATCATTTTAAATGCAGATATTCTAAAAATATTGCAATAAAGGAATGAAACAAAGATGTTCACTCTCCACATTATTATTTAATATAGTTCTGGAAATGCAAGCAATATCAGTAAGATCTAAGACAGATATCAGAGGCATAAATATAGGCAAAGAGGAAACAAAACTATCCCTGTTTGTTGGAAAATCATTGTGGTCATTTTTTGATCAATCATTTGTCAAATCTGATTCTTTATGACTTGATTTTGGGTTTTCTAAGCAAAGATACTAAAGTGGTTTGCCATTTCCTTTCCCTCTTCATTTTACACAAGGAAAATGAGGCAAACAGGCTTAACTGACTTACCCAGAATCACACAGCTGGTAATTGTCTAAGGCCAGTTTTAAACACAGGAAAATGAGTGTTTTTACTCCAGGCTTAGTTCTCTATCCACTTTATCTCATCTAACTGCCCTGGAAAATTCTAGGGAATCAGCAAAAATATTAATTGAGACAATAACTTGAAAGCTACAAAAAAAATTCTCAAAAACCATAACATTCATATATAATACTAATGAAACACAAGAATAAAGAAACACAAAAAACTATATCTATTAGAAATAGAAATTCCATTCCAAATAACTGCAAAATACATAAAATATCTGAGGATTGGCCTACTTTAAAGCACACACACACACACACACACACACACACACACACACACACAAAAAGCCTCATACAGATTCAATAAAAAAAAAAGTGTTCCTTAAAAAAACAAAGAACAATTTAAAATCACTAGAGAAATATTCAGTGCTCATGACATGTACATGCCAATGTAATTAAATAATAAAACTACCAAAATTAATTTATACTTTTAATTCCATACTGATCATATTACCAACAAGATACTTTAGAGAACATGATAAAACAATAACAAATATTTTTTGGAAAACCAAAAGATCTAGAATATCAAAGGAAATGGTGAAAAGAAATAGGAATAAAGATATAAAGATAGAACACTTCTAAACTATATTATAATGCAAGTCATCAAAATTATCTTGTATTTGTTGAGAGAGATAGAGACAGAGATACAGAGAGAGACAGAAAGCGAGAGAGAGAGAGAGAGAGAGAGAGAGAGAGAGAGAGAGAGATCAGTAAAACAAATTAGACAAGAGAGAATAAGGAACAATAAATCTCAAAGGTCTATTGTTTAATAAAGTGGAAAGTAAAAATTACCTAGAACAAAGCTTTTTGTTTTATTAAAAAAACTGCTAAGAAAACTGAAAAATAGTCTAGCAGAAAATATTTTAGACCAGTACCTTTCACCATATTCCACAATATATTCTAAATGAATAAGCAAGCTTAATATTAAAGATCATACTATTAAAAATTAAATGAGAAGACTATCATGCTTTTCACAGGTAAGGTAGAATATACGTTTTTAGGCAAACAAGAAATAGAGGCAATTACAAAAAATAAAATAAATATCTGATTATATGAAATTGAAAAGGTTCTACATAGACAATATTAACACACCTAGGATAACAAAAGAAATGGCCAATAGGGGAAAATCTTAGCATTAATTTTTTTCTGTTAAGAATTTGATATCCAATCAACATCATGTTTAGCATATATTAGATTATTTGCCATCTAGGGAAGGGGATGGGAAGAAGAAGGAGAATTGGAATATAAGGTTTTGCAAGGGTCAGTGTTGAAAAATTATGCATGCATATGTTTTGTTTTTTGTTTTTTGCTGAGGCAATTGAGATTAAATAACTTGCCTAGGATCACACAGTTAGAAAGTATTAAGTGTCTGAGGCCAGATTTGAACTTAGGTCCTCCTGACTTAAAGAGCTGGTACTATATCTACTGCACCATCTAGCTGCCCCCATGCATATGTTTTGAAAATAAAGAGCTTTAATAAAAAAAAGTATAATCCTTTTAAACATATTTTCATATTTCTCATGTTATGCAAGAAAAATCAGACCAAAAGGGAAAAACCATGAAAGCAATGAATTAGAAACAGTGTATATTCATCAAATGAGTAATGGCCAAATTGTTTTACATTAATGTAATGTAATGCTGCTCTTACATAAGAAATATTGTGTGTAATGAATATAGAGAAGCATAGAAAAATCTATATGAATTTATGCAAAGTGAAATAAGCATAGTCAAGAAAACAATATACATGATAACTTATAACAATGTAAATTGAAAAAAAAAAACAACACAAAAAAACAAAAGTGAATATACCAAAATTAGAAAATATATGAAAGGCCATTCCCAATCCATCCAAATATGGAGGTGTAAATTTACAGATGTTATACATTGCACAGATTATAAATCAATTATGCTGATTATTTTCTCTCTAAAAATATTCCTTTGGGGAAGGGAAGGGAGTAATACTTAGAATAACTTTGACAATGTAAGAAATACAAGTCATCAATAAAATTCATTTTTAAAAGAAAATATGAGATGTAGAGAAGAAGCTATAGAAAGACACAGAAGATGAAATAGGAGAGAAAGGTGAATGTAGGAGGCAGCCTAAGAAACCGGGGACATCAGATTTAAGAGCCTTTCAGTTGAGAGAGTTGACTCTTTAGTTGCTTTAGTGGGACCTCGCTGATTGGAAAAGAAGCATTGTTTTGCTTGTTACTAGAGAAAGAAAGTTCAATGGGAAGAGACAGAGAGAGACAAAGACAGAGGGAGAGAGGGAGAGAGGGAGAGAGGGAGGAGGGGGAGAGAGGGAGAGACAGAGAAAGAGAGAGAATGAGAGGGAGCAGAGGGAGAGAGGGAGGGACAGAGAAAGAGAGAGAGAGAGAGAGAGAGAGAGAGAGAGAGAGAGAGAGAGAGAGAGAGAGAGAGAGAGAGAGTTTTATTATATGAAGACACATCCTAGCTTATTGCTCTATAGTGCCATCTACAGATTGAGATGAGAAAACCTCATGGAGTGCCTAATTACCATCCTTGGCTTTTCTAATTTAAGAAACAAAGAAATAGATATTCTTTCAGTAAAAGGGGACTTGGGCTGATTGGACAAAGGATTAGAAACTTGCAAGTCCTTTAATTAAAGGGAACTGCATTCGCAGGAAAAAATGGAATTGTTTTGTTTGTTTTGTTTTGTTTTAGTATTCTATTAAAAGTGGCTATGATTTTAAAGACTGATTTCTTCAATAGCTCAAAAGCAGAAGAAGAGGATAGCTTTGCCCAGGAACAAAGTGGATATAGAACAGAATGAGATAAACTGTCTGAGAAGTAATTTCAATTATTGTTGTTATTTTTCTTTTTTATATCTCCCGAGTTTTATTCTTTTTAAAATGTATATAAGAATATGATCTTCTGAGTTCAAATCTGACTTCAGATACTTACTAGCTATGTGAGCCTGTGCAAGTTACTTAACCCTGTTCACCTCCGTTTCCTCATATATAAAATGATCTGGAGAAGGAAATGGCAAACCAATCCAGTACCTTTATCAAGAACCCCAAATGGGTTCATGAAAAGTCAGACACAAACTACTAAACAACAAAATGAGTAAAATCTATGGGTTAGATGCCAGGATGTAATGAATATAGATTCAATAGAATTTGGTAACTGCCTGATTAGGGAATTAGTGGGAACTATATATAGAGAAAAATTAGCAATAACTCTGAGGTTAGTACCTTCAGCGATTAGAAAAATTTAGGTAAATGATATAAATAGGAAAGTTTTTAAAAGAAGTAGGTTTAATGAATGTAAACTGTTTGCATGTTTGCATTTTTGTTTTTCTTCCCGGGTTATTTTTACCTTCTGAATCCAATTCTCCCTGTGCAACAAGAAAACTGTTTGAATCTGCACATATACATTGTAACTAGGATATACTAGGACATATTCAACATATATAGGACTGCTTGCCATCTAGGGGAGGGAGTGGAGGGTGGGAGGGAAAAATCGGAACAGAAGTGAGTGCAAGGGATAATGTTGTAAAAAAAATTACCCTGGTATGGATTCTGTCAATAAAGTTACTATAATAAAAAAAAAAACTGAAAAAAAAAAAAAGGAATAACAGATTCTCTCCTTTTGACAGAGACCACACCCTGTGGCAACAAACATTAGCTACTGATGTTACTGAGCCATGTGAAGAGGAAAGAGAGGAAATTGGATTTACCTCTGCTGATAGTGGACTTTAAATTAAGAAGTATGGAACTAGTTCCAACTAGAATACCCATCCTGCTCTAACCAAACCCAGCACCAATAGAGAATGAATTCCAACTGAAATAACACCAGAAACTACTTAGGGTAAGGTTGAGGCCTACTTGATCTTTACAATTTTGTTACATTCACGTTTGGTTTTTTTATGTGTGGTGGTTTACATTATTGTAGCTTTTGTGTACATTGTTTTCTTGCTTTTGTGTATTGTAGTTCTTTCCATTTACATTATTGTAGTTATTTGTGAACATTGTTTTCTTACCTGAGCTTGCTTCACTTTGCATCAGTTTCTGTAACTCTTTCCATGTTTCTTTATATTAAATGCATAATTAATTGCAATTTCTAATAATAAAATTCTATTACACTCATGTAAAAAAAAAAAAGAAGTAGGTTTAGTGGGGTGAAGATAATGAGTTCTGTTTTTAGATATAGGATCATTTGTTTAGAACTGAAAGGAATCTTCCAGGTTATCTAATCCATCCTCTTCATTTTATAAATAAGGAAACAGGCCCAGAGCATTTAAGGTCATGTATACAAAAAGTGGTAAAACTCCTTTAAACAGAGGTTCTTTGACTTCAAATCCAGGGTTTTGACCCACTGTACCATTTTAATTCCCAGTATTCAATTTGAGATGTCTATGGAATAGCCTAACAAAGAGCAAATCATTTGATAATGTGGGATTGGAGTTCAGACAAGAGATTACAATTGAATAAATAGATTCATTTATAAATAAATTTGCACAGTCATTTGTGGAGAGAAGATAACTAAACCTATGGATGTTGATGAAATCCCCAAGACACGGAGAGTTTATATAAAGAAGGAAGAGATTAGTGGTGGAGCTAAGCTAGCAGAGGGAAGGAAGAGATTCACTGAGCTCTATCACAAATACCTCCAAATACCTTTAAATAACAACTCTAAACAAATTATAGAGCTTCAGAATCCACAGAAAAGACAAAGTGGAAAATTTTTCAAAGATGGCTTAAGAAGGTCAGCAGGAGGGGTCTGTTGTATCAGGGTAGATTGGAGCACAGTTGCAATGCAGGCTGTGCCAGAACAACCTCAGCCCCAGCAAACCAGGGGTAGATGTTGGGGCCTCTGAATTGGTGACAGTAATGGTGACTTCCAGATTTCTCAGCCCACAGATACCAAGGATGACTAGAAGGTCAGCAAAAAAAGGTTTGTTGCACTAAGGTGTGAAGGGAGTCCCAACAAAACAGGAGAAGGCTTTGTAAGTACTAAATCAACAGTGGTGGCAGCAGCAGTACCACAATGGGGACAGCAGAAACAACAGAGGCAACTTCCAGTGATCTCATCCCACAGGTAAGGAGGCCAAATGGCTGGTCAGAGGGAGATTTCAAGCAGGTTTCTTTGTTGGCCCCTAAGCAGAACTCAATTGTTTTGCCCATACTCAAATCTGGCTAGTAGTGCTGGCTCATAGAACAGGCCACTTGAAGTCTCTCTTAAAACAGCTGAAGCTTGGGATGTGTTTTTTTTTTTTGGGGGGGGGGGAGCAGAGATCTATATTTTGTTTAGCAACATGACTTTTATGGAAAAGTTTTATATAACTTTATATGTGCCTTCTCAACTGGGAGAAGGGCAGTGGAAGGGAAAAGGGAGAGCATCTGGGCTCAGTTTTAAAAGCAAATGTAAAAAAATTGTTTTATATATAACTGGGGAAAATAAAAATATTAAAACATATGAAAACAATTAAATGATAGAAAGAGAGAGAGAAAAAAGAGAAAAAAGAAAGAGAGAGAAAAAAGAAGAGAGAGAGAAGGAAGGAAGGAAGGAAGGAAGGAAGGAAGGAAGGAAGGAAGGAAGGAAGAAAAGAAGGGAGGGTTAGAGGGAGGAAGGAAGGAAAGAAGGAAGAAAAGAAGGGAGGGAGGGAGGAAGGAAGGAAGGAAGGAAGGGAGGGAGAAAGGGAGGGAGGGAGGGAGGGAGCAAGGAAGAGGAAAGAAGGAAGGGAAGGAGGGAAGGAGGGATGGAAGGAAGGAAGGAAGGAAGGAAGGAAGGAAGGAAGGAAGGAAGGAAGGAAGGAAGGAAGGAAAAGGAAGGAAGGAAAAGGAAGGGAAGGAGGGAGGGAGGAAAAAAAGAAGGAAAAATCCTAGAAAAACACTTGGTGGATACCTATAGATAATGATACATCAAAGAAGACTGAGAAGAATCAATCAGGCAGATAGGAAAGGTCACCGTCGCCAAAGTCAAAGGAAAAGAGAAGATACAGACATGAGGAGTTAACACTATTAAAAACTATGTGAAATCAAGGAGGCAAAAAAGAAAAAATTGTTACATGTAACTTTTAAGAGATCTTTGGCAACCTTCAGCATAGGTATTTCCTTCAAATGGTGGTATAAAAAAAATAAATGGTAACAGATTAAGAGGGAAGAGAATGAGAAGATAGATATATTGAGCATAGACAAGTATTTTCTAATATTTTGCCATTTAGACTTCTCATAAAAGTAGCGAACACAAAGATTTTCTAATTTGTTTTGATTAATCTTTAAAATGGGATTTGTGCGTGTGTGCACACACACAGACACACACACACATACTTTGTGATTCACGAATTATTTTTATTCTGATGACTGGTATCTTCTCTTTTTTTTTTTTTTTTTTTTTTTTTGCACACACACACACCACTAAAATAATAAACAAAACAAAGAACTATATTAAGAGTTAAAGAATAATACTAATATTTTCAACTTTTTTTTTTTCATGGTATCCAATGCCTTCCACATTCCTACCTTTCCAGAATTATCTCCTGTGAATATCTCTTTAGCTCCAGCCAAAATTAGTTTATGTTGACTAAACATATATTACACTCTCTCACCTTTATACCTTTGCTTAAATCATTTCCTATTTTTGGAATGCTTTTACTACCGCTCTTTTCATCTACTAAATTCCCATCTTTTAAAGTCAAATCTTACCTATTTCTCAGATGCTACTCTGTTTCACGTGGAGCTTCCATTTTTTCTGAAGTCTCACAATGTATTCCATAAAGTATATTTTAAATCTTTACCATGAAATAATCCATATTATGTCTTTGTCTTGTTGCCTTATCTCTCTATTAGGATGTAAACTTCTTGTGGATAGGGAACATGTTATATCTAAATGCTATATCTTTCCCAGAAACTAGCAAAATGCTTTGTACACAGTAAATACTTAATAAATATTCGTTGTAATATGTTCCATTTTCATTGTTTAGTAAAAAGTGTTAAAATTTAGGAAAAGAAAACAAGGGGCTTGTTTTCAGCTCCATAATAAGATAACAGCCAAATTTTATCAACTCATAATCCCTAGAAAGCATTTTTGTGCTCTGAATATGAAATCAAAAGAGAGTATGAATATAATGAAAACATTTAGTCTAAAGTAAAGACTTCATTTTCTTTTATGTTTAACATCTTGTATAATTACTGTATAACATTGTTTTAAAGCATTTCAATACTATATTAAATGCATCAGCCCTGATTTGCAGATCCTAATTCTATTTCTATATATAGATTTTCCAATAAAGTGACTCACTAAAGTCCATAAAACTCTTACCTACCATCTTCTGGATAGTCATATGTTACATGATTATATATATTTATCCTTGATGAGTCCCAAATATCATGAACACAAAGCATTTGTTGTATACTTCATTGCACAGATACCATGCTATGTGGTAGGCAAAGAGCATTGTTATTCCAGTTTCCCATCTGAGAGATAACACTCAAATTGAAACACATGTACCAAAAGTGTAGACAAACAAGAAAATGAAAATACTGAACTCAAGCACAATTGGACAATAAAACATCAACAAATAAAGGATAAGTATGTTCAGAGGTGGCTGCTGAAACAAGACTATAAACACAATTCATTTGCATATTGGAAGAATAGGAAGTTGTCAAATGTTTTCTAATCAAAACATGTTTTACAAATTTATTAGCTTTAGAGAGTCCCATAGAATATCAGAAGTTGGACAAGTCCCTATTCACCTCCAGCTCTTGGAACTCCTAGATTTCTTCAGTGTTCTTTTCAAGTTTAACTGTTTCAATAGTATCTCCCTGATTCCTTGGATTTGTTATTGCCAGAAATGAAATTGTATATATTTTCTATTTTAGTCTTATGTGAATATGTTATATTTATTGCCACCATTTCCTAGAATTTAAGCCCCTTGTGGGCAAGTTCTGTTTGTCTTTATCCTTAGAACCTAGTACAGTGTCTGGCATATAGTGTACACTAAATAAATGCTTGTTGAGTGATTGATTAGTGGAAACCAGCATATTCAATTCATTCACAAAGACCATTTTATCATGGGCCACAAATACTATATGCCATACTTTCCAGTCATGTACATAAAAGTTAACTTACAGAGAAAACAACAATAACAATAAATATACAATATGGGAAAAGCTACTAGTAGTTAAATGTAAAGGGCTGAATCTCTGAGCAGATGCACTTGGATAACCGAGCACTTAAGGCTAATTACCAATTGGACAATACTCCATTAGCATTTGCTTGGAAAATTGCCTGCTCCACCATTCTGTGCTGGCTCCATCTGTTGGCTTATAGAGAGATTTGGAGGAGGGATTAAAGGGTGGAGTAGGACAAGCCAGAGAAGACTCCAGGAAAAGGAGGAGATTGTCCACTCTCTCTCCTCTCCCTTCAACAAAGAATAAAGATCAAGGATTTTTGCTTATCCTGACTCCGGCTGATTTTAAAGTATCCAGGGTGCTAATGCAGTCTTCACAGTTAAATTCACATGTAACTTGCAGATCTACCATCCTGATGAAGTGTAATATTCTATAATTCTAGAGGAAACATTCATTTAGACCAAGACAAATAGAAACAGGTAGACTCTTATAGGGTGTATTTTCTTCCAGAGTAATTATGCCCAGAATAAGCCATTCCCACTTGTTCTTTAAGTAAATTCATTTGCCTCATTAGAAGGAGTTTAACACTCCTTCTTTGGCTTCCTTTCCTAATATTTTTTGTCTGGACAATTGCCATTAGAATTTTTTATCGGAGGAAAAGCAATGCAATGATGTTTCATGCCCAAAGGGCTTTCTTCAATCCAGTGGCTCAGTATGTTAAGGCTTTTGCTTTTATAAAAGAAGATGTCCCAGAAAAGTTTCTGGATTTTTAAAGAGCAATAGCAGATCTCTATTGTCCTATGAAACCTCTAATCAAAACTGGGAACTGGAAAAACTGAATTATCATGCCCATTGAATCTTGCCTACCAGAATAACCCTTAGGACAATAGGAAGCAGGGACATGGTGACCCTGCAATGTAGGAGTCCTGAGTTGTCCAACTTGTGTGTGTGTGTATGTGTGTGTGTGTGTGTGTGTGTGTGTGTGTATCTTAGTTACATAAATTCTCTAAATACATGTTCTTCCATGACATATCTTCATCTTTATAGGAGAATAGATATAAAGTTTATGGAGAAAATATTTTTGGTAATGTTCTGACTTAAATATTTCTACTTTGCAGTAACTGTGTCCTCTGGCTGATGAAAAAACTTCACATCTCAACCCAAGTGCATCAAGCATTTTTGTTGGCTTACAAAAAATAAATTTTGTAGAAAACACACTGACATTTGGATGAATCACACTGATACCATGGTAAAATGCCTGTGTGTTTTATTTGCAGTGGTGCACTCACCATAAGGTTGAAGCTAGCAAGAATAAAATGATCAATTTGCTTATGACCAGATCATGTGATAACTAAATACAAAACATTTTATGAGCCAACTTATCCTTTAAAAAAAAAATGGCTACTCAGAATGATGTGAGTTTGTCACTTTTACCTCTTTTCATAGTACCTCACACTATGCATAGGATATTCCATTACTGCCCTCCCCCCTTATAACATAGGCATTTGAGAGCACTTCTCTTAGTCCTAAAGAAAAGAAGGTAAACAAGGAGACTCTGGTTCAATAATGATAAACTATGCCCTTAAATCTATCAATTGATTGACCTCTTTGAAATCTCCATTAATTTTTCTCCTAGCTTTCTGTACATGGAAAACTACTCAATATAAAACCAAAAGGAAAATATGAACCTTTGAAATGTGTGTATGATTTTAAAAAGCCTCATCTCCTTCGCTAATAAGGAGGATGTTGAACATAGGCTGGGGATGGGGTATGGCAATCTTGTGAGTGATTTACAAGAATAACCTCTTGTCTGTCTTCATCTGTCTCACTGATTTTCTTTACAGCAGCATCTGGAAGCAAGAAGAAAAAGGTCAGGACCGTGGTTCTCCCCAGAACCATACTTTCCTATTATATAATTCCCTCTATACCAATTTATCATGTATAGATCTTGCGTGTGTAACCTAAGACTCAAGCCTATTTACATAAGATTCTCCTCATTGGTAAAGAATGATTACTTGATGCTCCATGCCTACTAGGCTAGAATTGTTGTTCCCCTGATTTTCTTTGGTGATCTACTCTTAGGAAGTGACAAGACAATATCACTTAACTGCCTTAGTTAGTTCCCATATTTTCTACAGATTTTTCTACATATGCTCACATTAATGCACAAAAATTAATAAAAATAATACATTTCCATCTAAAAACAGCAATAAACTAATAGATTAATATAGTATACTTTAGTAATACAACAAACATGAATATAACAACAAAATCATGAAAATCTTATCCATGAATTTTTCATTGTAATTACATTACACATTATTATACATATGGTATGTAGCCATATATGTAGATATACATATACATAGTATAGAAAGCCAATTATACAAATAGTAGTATATAGACTTATTCTACTAATAAATTCATCACTTTGATGACAACTTTTTTATGTTATCATAATTAAAGCAAAGTTAATTTGGGTAAACTCATCATACCTCCAAAAAATAGAATGAAACAAAATTAAAATTATACTTAAAAAATTCCAGGCTATAACTAGGAAGAAATATAATTGTGCCTCTAAATAAAATCTGCTTTCTATAAAGAGAAAAAAAGAAAAGGATCACAAACAGAATATGTTTTCAAAAATGGAAGAACAAAATCTCCTTCTGAAACAAAATTGTCAAGAGCAAAAACTGTCTAATACTCTCTTAAGTCAAAGACATTTCCTGCCACTCAGATTGCTAGCCTGAGGCAACACCCAGTGCGGAAGGCTACATAAAAAATGGAGCAAAAGAGTTCTTCTCACAAAAGATAAGTGACCCCAAAATCCTTCCTTCAAAGTTACTAAAAAAGGTGGGGAATAAATTTGCAAATTTAGGTAAAAAACCCTATACTTTTCAAGGGAGAATGAGTCTAACTTAAACTCATTAAAGACTGTCAAAAGTCTAAACAAACTTGAAATAATAGGTCCCTCAAAATTGAATGCTGGGGCTTTGGGAACATTTAGTATAGATAGTCTATTTATGTCAAATTTATTCAGGTTGAAAATATTAAATATAGCCATTCAGAAATCAAAGCCCATTCCTGAGGCAAAATATTACAGAACCTTAAAAGAACTGCATACACAAAGAGTTGTTCAAGGCATTAAACTATTTTTTTCCACAAAAATAAGTGACTCAGCATTTGTTGTTATCCTAGAGAATAATCCAACATATAGTGCTTTTTATTGCTTATGTAGATTATGTTTGACCATGTAGGTTTGTCTAGATGTGGTTTACAATGAAGTGTAAATATTTTTTTTTAATTTTTTTTTATTTTTTTTTATTTTATTATTTTTTTTAATGAAGTGTAAATATATAGTTCTAGATTCTCCTCCATCCATTCTATTCCAAAAGAGATTGATTCCTCTTGGGATGGACAAAGGGCATTAGAACCATGACTTCCCAGAGAGGGAATCCTAGGCTCGAATTAGATCTATTCTACCCTTCTTATTGTTAGTGTAGAGGAAATCATTTTAGGTTTTATCTATTTAATTGTTTTCCTTTAAAGAGAAAGGAGTGCTTCAAGGTACAATTTCAAAGGTTTGACTCCTTTTCCACCAAATGTCAGTTCCACAAAGATAATCCCATATAGTAAATAAATAGCAAATAAACCCATTTGTCCAAACCTAAGGTGAAACAACAACAAAACAAAAACAAACAACAAAAAATATTAGAATATACCAGACAGTTCATAGAGTCTATTTCACTGAGAGCAACATCTCAGCTGAACCATTAGTAAAGATGCTAGCCAAGGGAAAATTACCTGAAGTATTTAGCATAATGGAAGTCATGAGTCCTTTACATGTTGGTTTCTTCCTGGAGTCTTTTTCTTCCACTAGGTACTTTTCCCTAAAAAGAATATGAAAAAATATATCTCTTGGTTCAAAACTAAAAGCTAGAATACATAACTCTCTCTTACCCTAAACTTTTGTGAATTCTCCATAATGCATAAAGTAACAATGTTCATCCATCAATGAGAGACTGTTCCAAATGGACAGGTTACATATGTATGTAAATGCTTGCACATTATCTCTCACATTAGAATGTGAGCTCCTTGAGAGAAAGTGTTCACCTCTTTTTGTATCCCTAGAACTTACCTGTGACTATATATATAGGCACTTAATAAATGCTTATTGATTTGTTGAATAGAAATATACGAAAACTGGAGAAAAATATTAAAGAATGAATTTTTTCAGAGGGCAAAAAGATAGAATAACAAAATGCTTTTTAAATTTAAAGATTGTTCAATATTTTCCCAAAAGAAATACTTCAAGTAAAATAAACATAGGTTTTGATGTGGTTGGGAGATGAAATCCTATTGAAAAATTTATTTTTCCCCTTTGAATCAAATAAATGTCAGTTGCATGGCCCATAATATACTGAGTTAAATAAACAGAGTAGAAAATGTGATTAACTAGCTTTTCATTTGGTAGCTTATTTATGGGTTCACTCTTGATGATAATGTAGTTGAACACTATCAATCCCTGATTTTGTTTCACTTTATTATATTATATAAAGATGAAAAAGAAAATGAATTTAAAATAAAAGAAGATCTGGCCAAGAATGGTAGTTTACCATTCTTCTCCAGATCTAGGTAGGGTTTTACACTTTGTATGAAAATGTAGGATTAAGCAGCAGTACATGTCAAACTAGGACTTTCTAAGGTTCTTTTTCCAAAAATGTGAACTTACAAAGTCTTGCCAAATTACCCCACAGCATAATGGAAATAGTGCTGTTTAGGTAGGGGAATATGGGTTTCCATATGTGGCTCTGTTATTTAATTAACTTGTGTGGACTTGAACAAGTCATTTCACTTTCCCAGACTTCAAAATCTTCCCCTGTATAAAGAGATTATTGGACTAAGTCACTCTGACTATCCCAGATCTAGATATTATAAATTTTAAAAGTGAGCTTATACTGTAAGAAAGTCAATTTCTACAAGAAAATGGGTCTCATTACTTTCTAGAATATTTTGTGAGTGAACACAATGCATAAAGTAAATTCTTTCAATAACACAAGGAACAAAATAAATAGCAAATCCGTTATTTGCTAAAGGATCAAATTTATGATCAGTTTCTGATGGCTTCTTTTTTTATATTCTACTTTCAGTCAATGACTATGTTATTGTTGTTGTTTAACTTATAGAAGATATAGAATTCCTTCATCTATTCTCCCCCATTCAAAAATCAGTTTTCATACATTTTCTCCTTTGCTTCAGTTCAAATAATGAAATGGTCCTTCCCCCTTCTGCTTGCACCATTTCTATCCCTTTAAATCTCTTTTGCGAGTTTTCTATGTTGTTTAAGATCCCTGTCAGTGATCACATCTGGTGGTTCTTTCAGTACCATTAAAAGTAGTTCATTTAGACTCATTGACATGAACTGATCAAAGGCAGATGCGTTTTCTTACTACTTTCCTATTTTTCATTTCATCTCTTTATTAAATACTTTAGTCAAAAGAAGTCTATTCTTTCAAATGAGATTGTACTGAACACAGTAGCTGTTATATAGAATACATTTGATAAATGTGTCTTTCTTTATCCCTTCTTCCTCAACAGAGTAAAGAGTTGCATTATCCTTTATTATCATTTCTTAAATCTAAAGATCATATTGGTTGTTTTACCTTCTTCTTCCTCAATAAAGCCTGAGAACAAAACAAAAAATGAACAAACCTTCCCTCAAATAAAACACAACTTTTTGTTGTATTTAACTTTTCTCACCAGTCCAAATTTTGTGTTTTACATTTGTATTGAATTCAGAATTTTATCTCTGATCTTTCTGAGAGCTTGCATTTTGTTTATCTTCTGCCAATTATCTTCCAATTCCATATATTTGAATTTCAGAACCATTGTTCTCTTTTCCAGAGTTTCTAATACTTTTGACAGATTGTTCAGTGTGTTCTAAGCCACCTATTACTCTCTTTGTGATCTGCTTTGAGAATCCTGATTTCTGACCTAATTTCTCTCTTTATATCTTCTTTTAAAAGTTTTTTTTTTCACATTTGAAATCTTATTAAATGATTTGGTAATGTTTCAGGTTGTCTTGAAATTTTGCAGAATTCTCTTTTACACTAGGATTTAGAGTTCATTTCCTTCATAACACTAGTTCAATGTGTTATGAATTTGATTTTTTCTCATTTTTCCTTCAGGCTTTTAAGTAGTTTTTTATTCATTTTTTCTTCAGGCTTTAGTTTAGAACTAGTTTTTCTCTCTTGAATTGTTTTATCTTTCAGTCACTTTCTTGCATTCCCAATATCTCCTCCTCACTCCTGGTCCCTATTGCTTCTACTGCTTTCTATGATATAGAACCTGAGAATGGGTATTTTGAGCTTGCTGAAGTTGTGGAGCAGGGAAGTCTTGCTGATTATCTGACTAGAATAAACTCCATAAGAAAGTACTGACCTCAACTAGGTCTTATTTACTTTTTCTCAAGTGTGAAAATGCCAGCATCACTCCCTCACTCCCTCATCGTTTCCCTTCATTTACCTAGATAAAATCAATAGTTTCTACCTTTTGTGAAGTGTAGATAACAGAAAGGGGGGAGGAAGGAAGAGGGAGGAAGAGAAGAAGAAAGAGACCAGAGACAGAAACAGAGACAGAGAGATTAGTGGAAAACACAAACTAGAAAGATGCTTTCCAAGGCTACATAAAAGTATGAGATTTAGACAGGCAACTTGACTATGCTAACTCATATCTAGTAAATGTCACAAGTGAGATTTAATGATAAGATGACTGAAATAGTAGGAAGGAGTCATATTGTGAAGAGCTTTAAAAGCCAAAGAGAAAATTTTATATTTCATTCTGGAACTAATAGGGAGCTACTATAGTTTATTGAGTAGGAGAGTGCTGTGAAATGATGTTTCACTTCATTTCATTTAAGATGATGTTTCAAAATGATGACTTTCATAAGAACATTCAGGTTTTCTTCTTATAGTTACCCACATAACAGAAAAGCTACTTAAAAAGTGAGAAATCAATTCTTAATTAACACTTTAAGATTTACAAAGAAACATTTTTTCTCATATCAACTTAGCATAAGTATATTAATTCCATTTTACAATACTTGCCCATGGTCATAAAGCTAATAAACTAGGAAAAACTGGAATTCCAACCCAAGATCCTAGACTCTAAGTTCATGTTATGCCATGAATATTGGTGTTACTCAGCCACTTTGCTGAGTCTTTTTTTCCCCCCAGTGGCAGGAAGAGGGGAAGGAGTTTGATTTCAAATCATCATTTTGGCTCATTTTTAAAAGTCATCAGTTCAAATGGGAGCTGAAAAGTTAGTTACACAACTTAAATAACAACAATAACATCAGAAATCCTGAGCCACTTTTGTCCTGTGTTCATATAGTTGGATATGCCAATTCAGCTTTATAACAATTCATTAAAGTGATACCACAGCAAGGTGGAGATAAAAGGTATAAAATTGGAATTAATGGTTCATTGTGATCTTCAGAGGTACTACCAATTCCCTGAAGTCCTACCACCACAACTCCCTCAGTATTGCTAATCACTTGCTCCCTGGGCCAAGATAAAATTTCAAATGGGTTTGACCATATTCAACTGTTTTTCTTTTTCAATTATGATAGTATGAGGAAGACAATGCAATTGTGTAGTGGTTAAGCTATGAAGGAGGTAGATTGTTGGAAGATTCAGGTGGAATGAAAGTTAAATTAAAAAGTAGAATAATAGGGAGCAAAGATGAACTGTGGACACCAAATCATGTTGCTCCTTTCACCTGACCTTTTACTCAAGTTCTCAAAAAGGGACAGGAAAAATTTTATTTGAGCAGATTTAATTCCAAAATATTTAGAAACCTGCTCAACAGAATGATAAAGTCACACTATTTTTGATGATGAGTATTATTGATTGTAGAACCTAATACATTGTAGAACCTTTCCACAGAAAGGAATAATGTGGTAGAAAAACCATCATGGAAAACACTTGGGAAAAATCCCTTTTAAAATTTCATATCAACTGTATGGATATGTATACATGTATTGTATTTAACATATACTTTAACATATTTAACATGTATTGGTCTATCTGCCATCTGGGGGAGGGGATGGAGGGAAGGAGGGGAAAATTAGAACAAAAGGTTTTGCAGTTGTCAATGCTGAAAAATTACCCATGCATATATCTTGCAAATAAAGAGCTATAATTAAAAATAATAAAATAAAATAAAATTTCACATCAAAGGTACATGATAGCAAGGTAAAATCCAGTCTACAGCCATCTCTGTGACTTGCCCCTTCTCCACTAAAAAGTCTCAGTCATAGAATTTGAATGAAGTCTTTTACAAGGATAGCCAGGTAATATGGTAGAGCACTGGGTTTAGAATGAGGAAGACTCATGTTTATGAATTCAAGTTTGGTCTCAAATACTTACTAGCTATGAAATCCTGGGTAAGTTACTTAACCTTGTTTGCCTCAGTTTTTTATATGCAAAATGAGCTGGGTAATACAATGGCAAATCATCCAGTAAGAAAACCCCAAATGGAATCACAAAAGTCATCAATGAAATGATTGAATAACAAGTCTATTACAAACAACAATCATTATCATCAAAAAACAGTGTGCCTTTCTATAGACATAGCTTGTAGGTATTTTGGTTTAGAATTGAACAAAAATATTTTCTAAAGGTTTCAAAGCTTTTGCTTTTTTCATATTGGAAGACAGCATTGTCAGTCATTTCAAATGTCAAGCATCAAGGTCAAAGAGGTGAGCAAGAAGAGAATGTAAATCTCTCTACTCTGTCCAGAAATATGGCTGTATGCCAAATGGTGACATAAATGAAAAACAACAATTGCATAATAATGTAACAGACATTATAAGTAACTTCCACAGAAATATAGCAAAGAGGGTGAAAAGAGTAAAAGAAAATTTACTCAAAAAACCAAACTAGTCTTTTTGTCATAATTGTAAAAAAAAAAAAATTATAAAATAGGTAGAAGAAGGGGTAAACTAAGTTAGTTCTTAAATTCTTTGGAATGAATGTCCTGAATTTTCATTTTCTATTCCTATATGAAGAGTTAAAATGGAAATAGGAGATCTATCAAAATAAGTGCTGATAGTTTGACTCTTTATTAATTAAATAAAATGTTTGAAATATGAATATGAAAAACAGAACTGCCCATTTAGCCATGAGTGTGAAAGCTAGTCTATGGCATCAAGTAAATTGGAGAGTGACCTGATTAGCTCCATGACTTAAGGAATTCAGTTGTGCAATGCATTGGCCTGAATTATCCATATAATTGTGCAGTAATCTTTTCCATTTTGGCTATATAAACCAGACATTAGCTAGCTAATTAAATAAGGTCCCTGTAAAAGAGAAAAGCAGATAGGAATGCTTTTCATTAGAATGCCCCAAAGACAGAAAATAAAGAGGCCACCAATGACTCTTTTTTAAGTCATTATCTCAGAACTCTGGAGCCAAAGCCTTTCTGCTGCAATTTATTTACCTCAGTAGAATGACTTGAGAACTGATTAACTTATGTTTGTCAAGTACTTAGATTTTGGGATGACAATTATAACTTAAGAGCTAAGGATGACTTCTGTGGAAAGCATTGAAGATGGATGTGAACAGAGGGTAATCAGTGTTATCCAATGACCTTGCAGAGGATTTTACTAGTTATACTATGTTAATATTCTGATGACTGAATAAGAACTTCTAGGAATGAATTATGCATGACAATGTATGTCACCATATGCCGAGTCTGAGCTTTCCATCAGAACACCCCCTCAAAGTGATACAGCATTGTGTAGTATAGTGTAGGACATAGAGTAGAGGACTAAGTCAACAAGCCATGAGTTCAAACTTTAATTATGAGTTTAATTATAGGCCACATGGACATGGAAAAGTCATCTTGTCTCATTGTCCTTCAATATATCAACCTATAAAATAGGGGAAAGCACTAGAATTGGAGTTTTAAGTGCTTTATCTAATACTATCTCTGTCATTTACCAAATGTGGGGAAGATGTTTATCCTTCTTGGACCGTAGTTTCCTTAATTATAAAATGAGAGACCTATTATAGATGACCTCTAAGTTTTCATCCAATTCTAAAGGTGTGACCCTCTAAACCCTATATGGAAAATGTAAAAAAGACCTGTATTATTCACTGCAGTACTACTAGGAGGCTTAAATGAGATAATATGTATAAGAGGATTTTCAAACTTTAAAATACAACATAAATGTCAGTGGTTATTATGAACTCTGTCCTTCAGTTGAAAGTCGAAGGCTAGAATACATCCCTGGAAGAGATTCAGAACACTTATTTTGCCAGGGTACTGACTGATTTACTGATGAAATGTTTCAAGTGGCTCTATTATAAAGACAATAAAGTGAAACTGACTAAGCATTCTTCAACATGGCAGGTATCAGAAGTCTTGAGTAGACTGTGCTGTTTTGCCTTTCCTGCAATGCACCTGCTGCTAAATTAAAAAAGATACAAGATAACATTGAACCTGACAGGACAGAGACAGTGTTGTCCCCGAAGCTACTTAGAAGTGGAAGGAAGGTTTAACTCTGAACCCTGAGTCCAGACTGATGAGAATGATACAAAGACTGCCTTCAGAATAAAGGAAGAAACAAAACGTGGCACAGTCAGAATTTTAGCAACCAGGCATAAGATGAACTCAGCAAATTTATTAGATTGGCAATGATAGACTGTAGGATAAACTGAATGACAGGAAAAGCTCTTTGTTGAAATTGGAGTCTGAACAACTCTAAGGGCCCCACCAAACTGACATGATAGCTACCTTCAACATATTTGAAAGGTTGTCATGTAGTAAAGGGAGTCGTCTTGTTCTGCCCATAGGGCACTAATAGGAGGAATGGGTGGAAGTTGCAGTAGAGCAAATTTAGGCATGATAAAAGGTAAAATGTTCCAGAAATGACAGGCAACAAGGACATAGTGGAAATAGCAATAGATTTGAAGTCAAGGGACCTGGTCTCAAATCCCATCTCTGTCACTTAACTACCTGTGTGACCTTGGAAAAATAACTTAGATTCTCTAGGTCCCAGTTCCCATATCTATAAAACGAAAGTGTACAAGATGACCTCTAAGGTTCCTTCTAACTTTTAATCTTTGAATTTAGAGTAGTCTGAAAGGGAAATGGACAATCTCAAGTGATCACAGGATAATAGATTTGGATTAAAAGGGAAATCTTGTCCAACACTCTTCCTTTACAGACAAACTCGGACCCAGAAAAGTTAAGTGGCTTACCTAAGAATACATAAGTGAGGTGTGATAATTGTTTCCCCTTCAGTTCAAAATCACAACAAAAGACAGATGGTGACTTCTTTGGGATGTGGAGGGGAAAATTCTTGTTCACTCACACATTTATTATTCAGGTTTGGCTAAGACTAGATGGAAGAAGTGAGATCTCCTCTAACTGACATTCTAAGATGCTGCAACACTTCCCATTTCCAATGGAGAGAGGACAAAAGTAGCATTAGAAGGAGTCAGAACAGGATCTAATTTCCAACTTCCAAAATGAAATCTGACAGGACAGAAGACTTCAATATAAACACCTGCCTCTAAATACTCTCTGTTTTAGCTCTCTCACCAAACACACCGGCATCCTCAGCCTGATATTTTCTCTCACCAAAACCATTATCAACCCTGCCAGAGACTTAACTTTAATGCCAATACTCTTTTAGTTTGTGTTTGATATTGGGAAGATATGCAGCACTCACAAATATTAAATATCTAATAGAAGAAAATTTTTGTGCTTTAATACAATAAGGATATGAAACAAGGATGTGATAGAACTTAATTTTTCTGTTTACAGCTCCTCTCTGTTCTGCATAAAAATAAATAGGGTCAGCAGGAAAGAGTTAGATGACTCTTGTGGGGCTTCAAAATCTCCCAGTCTAAGGGGTCTAGATTCCATATAAATGAGACTTCTTTGCCCCTAAATAACGATTAGGAGACTGGATTAGGGAAGCCTGTATGAATCAGGTGTTGGAGCAGCTTTGTCCTGGACCTAATTCAGGTTGGCTGGGTGGATCAAGGAAGGAAGCTCCTTCCTTGGGAAGGAAAAATGGGGCAAAAAACATAGGTGAATTAGTTGCCAGGGTCAGATTAGTCTTTTTCAGTTTAACAATGATTACAACGGTTCCTGGTGTCTTTAGGCCCTGTCTCATATGTATCACTTCTTCACCCAAGGTTCTCGAGTGACCCTAAGAATGTTGGGGTATTCCTTATCCCTGTCCTTGACTAAAGGCTCCACCAATTGTATTTGCTAGTTTAAAGAATCTCTTATATCAAATTCCCATTTAATTATTTTGTGATTAGTTCAGTTTTTACAAAGGAGTATTTACTTCAAAAAAATAAAAACAAACATACAAATGTTGATCCCAATATCTAGGGAGATATCTAGGGAACAACAATACAATCTCCATTCATTCTTCTTCAGTATATAAAGAAAATGATGTATTAGGTTCACAGCTTCACTCATTTTTATACAATATATTCCCATCAAGTTCTAACTCCAAAGTCCTTCCTGACCTTGCATTCTGGAACCCAAGCTTTTCAGAACTTCTTTGCTAAAATGGCAGTAACATCAAAGCTGAGATCCTAACTTTAAGTTCTCTATGAGTCAAGCTCAAGTCCTAGGTCCAAGACTCCACTGTCTAAGGCTATGCCAAGAATTTAAAAGGATAAATGAAGCAGACCCAAACCCCAAGTTTGATTCCCAGGATCATGAGGCCTAAAAGTTAGGCAGACCTTCCTTCAACACCAGCCTGGTATATGGTGCCCATGAACTTGGAGAAGACATTTTTACTTCCTGAATGACACTGAAAAGAAAGAGAGCAAGACTATCCCAATCTGGTAATTTTAAAGATGTAAACTCTACATAATCGATGAAAAGAGGCTGCTCCTTCTGTAGGAAGAGAATAAAGAATATTTTGAAAGAGCCTTGTGTGGTCAACCTTGTGGTCAGGTGGTTTAGTAGTCTGAGTTTTGGACCTATGTCATTTAATCTCACTGTGCTTTTCACAACAAAGACTGCAGGCTCTTATAATCAGATCTCAGCTCTCTCCCACATAAGGACCCTGATATTGGATTATCTGAGCATGAACAAACCCCTGTTATATAAGGTAAAGCCTTCTCAAGTTGTGGGTAGGAAAAAAGAAGCTGTATCAGAAAAACACTGATCCTATCCACAGTCTCTCTCAACATTTTTCTCTAAGCAGCATTTGTCCAAAAGAAAGCGTCATGCTGATCTAATCAAACAAAAAACATTGTACAAAACACACAGGTGCATATTGTAAGACAAAGATGAATAAGAGAAGATCCCTGCCCACCATGAACTAACTTGTAATCGAGTCAACAGACCAGACTATTTATACAAAAAAAAAAATAGCATTCATTATACAAAGTAGAATGATATAACTGCCTAAGCAAAGTACAAACAAGATAATGAGATTCAAGGAAAGAATTTTCTCTTAAAAATTTCTCTGAAAATTTTCTAGAAGGGATATTTCAGAGCTAATGGACCAGAAGAGAGAGCTATTGTAGAGATAGGTGATGTCTCTAAGTATCTTTTCTTGCTGAGTAATACTCATTTCTCTTTTTAAAAAAATAATACTTCCTGTTGATAACCATCAGCAAACAGCTAATCAAATAAACATGCAATATAAGAAGTAAAATTTTGAATCAACTCCATGTCATTAAAGCAAAGTATAGGAGTAAAAAATAGATTTGTGATTTAATACCTACTACCTATTATAATACCTTCTCTGAAACCTGGAGTCTTTGTTGTGAAAAGCACAGTGAGATTAAATGACCAGGTCCAAAACTCAGACTACTAAGCCACCTGACCACAAAGTTGACAATACAAGGATCTTTCAAAATTTTCTGCACTAGAAAAGCCAAACCTTGGGAGGTATTAGAGAAGAATGGAGCAGAAAGAGACAATTTATTTACAATACCCTTTGTAGCATCCTTCCCGGTGTCCTTCCACTCTTCTTTGAAGCACCCTCATTGAAGTGGTACTCAGCACCTATTAAAGGAACTTATTCTCACTTCAGACAATCCTTTATTTTAAGAAATGCATATTTTTAATGATCCCAAAGCTGTATCTCTACAATTAATTCTCCCCCCTCTGACCCTCTCAGGTCAATAACAAAGTCAATCCCAGTTTCATACAGCAACCATTCACAAATATAAAAATACCAGTCATGTACCTGTAGTCTATGTAAGCCCACAGTTGTGATACCTCCATTTCAGAGAGAAAGGAATATGGCTAGGACTCAACTGAAAAAAGTAGAATTCACAGGTTGGGAAAACAAACTACAGTGCCTACCATAAGGCATTGTTTTGAGGATTAAAATTAGATAATATATGGGGGAAAACTAGACTGAATATCACCACATTTTTGTTATAACTCATAATTCCTTTTCTGGCAAATGTTGCATGTGAAATCTGGAGCAGTGGGAGCTACTAGCCTAAACTAACATAGAATCCTGCCTACTTGCTGACAGCAATCCAGGGATCCAGGCCCAAAACTTGAATTGTTCTTTCCCCCTCCTGTTGATTTTAACTAGAAACATTAGATTTCTGTCCTCTTCCCTTCCACCATTACCCCACCCCTGCCACCCCCACCACTGCCTGCTCCATTCCCACAGCAGCAGCCATTTCCATTATTTCATACCTCACTGAGAATCCCAAAGGATGGAGCAGCAATCTTGATTCTCTGGCCTTCTTGGCCTTCAGTTATGGTAAGAATCAGTAGAGGATTCCATTCTAGCTATGGTCAGGCCTGGGTTTAAAAACCCTTGGATTTAGGAGAGATTGGGTTACAGCTAGGTATGATGTGATTCTAAAACTAAAAATGTGCAAGTAAAGATAAAAACAGTAACTGTTTTATACAAATGAGACACAAGAGCAAGAATTGACAGAGGAATTAGATGGGGGAAGAGATCTGGTAGTTCTGAAATTCTATTCACAGCAAGAATAGGTAGAGAGGGAACAATACATACATACATAATACACGTATATCTATCTAGAAAGAAAAGGGGGAAATGGAAGATTAAGTGGATTCTGAAAGAGCTGGCTGCCACAACACCAAAATCTTGGATCTGATGGCTTCCAAATGGGCTATAAACTTTCCTGGAATAGCAGCACAGATTCAGACTATCCTTTATGCTGCAATCAATGTATTCTCCTCCTTTCCTTTAACTGATTTTTTAACCCAGACACACTGACCACTAGTAATAGCTACCAAGTCACAAAATAGCTCAGTAAAAGGGGCATCAACTACTCGGATACATCCGCAAGAGAATTAATATAGTGATAAATAATCGATCATTGCTAACAATTTCTAGTGCAAAAAAAGTAATTAGCTATGCATATGTTATTGATTCATTATTAGGAAAGAGAGAGAATTCAGTCTGAGATCTAAAGAAAGACTTTTACCTAGAAAGTCCATGAACTCATGCTAAATGAAATGTACTATGTACAAAGTAATAACAATGTTGTAAGATGATCAGCTGTGAATGACTTTGCTATTCTCAGCAATACAATGATTCAAAACTACTCTGAAGGACTTATGATGGAAATACTATCCGTACCCAGAGAAAGAATTGATTGTATCTGAATACAAAGTGAAGTATACTTTTTAAACTTTATTTTTTCTTGAGGGTTTTTTGGGTGAGAGGAGAGATCTCTCTTTTCTTTGACAATATGACTTTTATGGAAATATTTTCCATAACCTCACATGTGCCTTCTCAGTGGAGGGGGTCTGAGGAGGGAAAAAAAAGAGAAAATCTGTAACTTAAAGTTTTAAAACCAAATGTTAAATATAGATTTACATGCAACTGGTAAAAATTAAAATATTAAAACAATATAAAAACAAAAAAGTTTTTAGATAATTATAACTGGGCAGATATTAAAAATCAACTAGTTTAGCCCATAAATTTCACAGATGAGAAAATTGAAGCATGAGATGTTTGATTTGCTAAAGAGTTTGCACACCAGTAACTGGCAAAGTGGGTATTTGAACAAGATCTTCAGTTGCCAAGGTCGGGGCTCTCTTCATTATATCATATTAAATACCTCAGGGAAAGCAATCCTTAGAACAATCCTTGTCCTTAGAACAAACCAACAATTCCAGAAACTAGGAAAAGGACAAAAACTCATTTTCAGGAAATGGATTCCAGGAAATAACCACCAAGTTTATAAAAGAATATGAGAATCAAACAAATACAAGAAAGTTGGACAAATTTTAAGGCAACAATTCATCTAGCTTATCTCCTTTTCCTGTTCTGCGGCACAATGCCTCTTGGAAACCCTGAAAGAAAGGAAAACCCTCTCATGGTGAAGTGGGCTGCAAGATTTCCTACCCTTGGTGATATTTCAGATACAAGAAAAAGTTACTCCAACCTCCACCTTCCAAAAGCTTACACACACACACACACACGCACACACACACACCAAAAAAAAAAAAAAAAAAAGAAAAGAAAAGAAAAGAAAAACACAGTAAGAGGAGGATTAGCTAAGCAAATTACAAAGAAAATGTTACCCATGTTGAAAATAAAGAATGATGATTGGGGCAGCTAAGTGGCATAGTGGATAGGGCACCAGCCCTGATGTCAGGAGGATCAGAGTTCAAATTTGACTTCAAATACCTAACACTTCCTAACTGTGTGACCCTGGGCAAGTCACTTAACCCCAATTGCCTCAGCCAAAATAAATAAATGAAAGAATGATGATTAAGAAATAACAAAAATGGTAAGGGGAGTGGGGATAAATAGCAGCAGAAGAGCCAAAGTAAAAAAGGCAGAATAAAAGCAGGGACTAATCTGAGCTCTTCCAAATTCCCTCCCCAAAACTGTAAAAATAACATCTCAAGACAAATTCTGAAATGACAAAACCAACAAAAGGACAGTGCAAAACAACTGTCCACCTGAGGAAAACTTAGGTCAGTAGGAAAGATCTGTAACATTGGAGTGAGAATGAGTTGCAATAGAGCATAGTTGAGCTAAAAATCCAACAGCAAGCCGTGGGGGCAACTGAATCAGTGGCAATTGAGACTTCCAGAGCAATCCTCTGAGGCATCCCCCAAAAAAGAATTCCTAGAAGAGTTCAAAAAGGATTTAAAAACCAAATAATGGGAAAAACTTAGGGACAGAAATGAGAGAGAGGAAAGACAATTATGAAAAAAAAAAAGAGTTAACAGGTTGGTAAAGGAAGTTCAAAAATACTGAAAAAACTAATACTTTTAAAAACAGAATAGGGGAGCAGATAGTTGGTGTATTTGATAGGGCATCAGTCCTGAAGTCAGGAGGATCTGAGTTCAAATCTGGCCTCGGACATTTAATGCTTCTTGACTGTGTGACCCTTGGCAAGTCACTTAATCCCAATTACCTCAGGGGGAAAAACATAATAGGAAAATATTATATATAATACATGATTTTATAGTGGGGCAAAAACTCATTCCCCTCTATCATGCCTTGATATCTCATCCCTATTTAGATCAAAAAGGTCTGTCCTTACATTCTGCCTTCCTGGGGTATCCTATCCTTTTATGTATTCATTTTAAATCAACAAACTCTTCTTTATTCTATATATCTTCCTCATACTTGCTTTTCATTTTCTTTAAAGAAATTTGACTCTCTGAAAGATACTGCATTTTTTACCACATTCTCTGATAACAAATATCCCCTTCTCTTCTGAACCCCCAAAGCATTGGATTATGGAAGATAAATATATTACATGTATTATAATATACTTAAAAGTATCAATCATCAAAACTCTTTGGTAAGAGTTTAAAAATGGAAAAGGTCTTCAAAAGTACCAACTTAATAAAAAAATTAATAATCAATAAACTAGTACTTAATAGACTGAAACTAAATGGGAAATAATTCACCATTTCACAAAAACTTCTGGGAAAAAATGAAAAGTAATTTGGCAGGAATTAAAATTAAGACCAATCCTTATACCATATTCCACCATAATCTCTAAATGTATATTTTCCCTGAATAAAAAAGGCTACACAAATATTTTAAATACTCAGATCTGTTGGTATTTTAAAAACATATGAGAAGATTTTCTAGAGAAGGCTGATAATATTTAAGGTATTTTGAAATTTCCAGAAAACAATTCACCTGAATAATAACAATATAACTAGCATTACTGTAGCCCTTTCAGGTTTGCAAAACTCTTTATAGATATGATCTCATTTGATCCTCACAACAAAACTATTATTGCTTTCATTTTATAGATAGGGAAACTGATTCTGAAAGAGATTCTATGACTTCTCCGAGGTCACAAAGGTAGTAAGTATCTGGGGGAAGATTCAAACTCAAGTCTTAACTTCACACTACCACCCAGTTGTCCTTTTGAAGAGGGGATCCCAGAACTCTGAAAATCCTTGAAGCAGAAAATCTCCTTCAATTCTGCCTCAATACCCCAAGTCCTTTTTTTCTCTTAAATGAATTTAAGTTTTAACTGCTTGAGGGGGGAATGAAGCAGGTTGTGATCCCTTTAAGAAACTAGTCATTTCAGATTGATTTATTCCTTTCTGATTCCCAACCCCTCCTAGCTGATGCATTATCAATTCAAGAAGCTAGGACCTTTGATTCACAAATCCTGGTCAAAAGCACCCCTTTGAATTCCAATAGGAGATCTGGGCTTGCCCCAGCCTGTAATGGGCTAAGGTTTGAGTTGATGCACTGAAGTCCCAAGTACGTGAGGCTAAATAGTAATTGGGCTATACTCTATTAATATACATGATTGGATAAAGAATGGCCCCCGCCCACTCTCTGTGCAAGTCCTGATATGTTGTATAGGAAATGACGATTTTGGGGGTGGAGGCAGAGAGACAGGAAGAGAAGCTGGGAGAGATTGAGACTGGGTTCCATACTCCTACCTGCTGATCGTGTGGCTGCTGGTCTAGCTAGCTTCTTGACTCAGCTGCACACATTGCTATTGCCCATTCTCTTCCACCTCCGATCTTTCTTCACTAAGAATAAAGACTGACGATTTTCCCCTAACCTGAATTCCTGACTCTGGCTGATTTTAAAATACACGATCTTCACACCAGCCACCATCAGATCTGAGCCAACTTGGGACTCCATCCATGAGCCCCTTTAGCTAAATCTCTCATTATAAAAGGATCCAAACTAAAATCTTCTCTTTGCAGAGGTTCCAAACATGCCAGCCCACTGGCACACCAAGGGTCTCTGCCCACTGGAATACTGTTTCCAGTGCCCTCTTCTCTTCCTCACCTATTTCCTTAACTAGACTTTAACCAGATTTTAACCTTACTTCCAATCCCCATAATAAACCTCTTTTTATCAATCTAGGTTTTGGGTCTGTAAATTTCTTTACAGAGGACCTTGCACCTCCACTGGACCTCATTTAACTCCCTGACCACCAGAAACCCTAATTTCATTTGGGTACCCCAAATCTAAACCTCATCATTTTCTCCACCTCTTCAACTCTGGGCACAATCCATATTCCATCTGTATTCTCTATCCTAGATAAAAATACTGATAAACTTACTCTGTAATAATCAGATTATAACATATATTTGGATACTCATACATACAGATGTGCAAATATATATATATATATTTATATATATATATATTTATTATATTATTATATTATATTATTATAATAATATATATTATATATATATATATTTGCACATCTGTATGTATGAGTATCCAAATATATGTTATATCCATATATCCAAATATATGCATATATATATATATATATATATATATATGTGAGAGAGAGAGAAAATCAGGTAAGATTTCATTCAAAAGATGACACTTAAAGAATATAAATATAAATATATAAATATATACACACACACATACACACACATATATATATTTACTGAATATCTTCTTGCTAAGACTGGCTTAAGAAATTCTGGGCAAACTTGAGGAAGGAATTTTCAGCCCTGGCAACTCACTTTTACCCCCAGCAGTCTTTTCTTTAGCCTGCTCTTCAGTAGTCTTTTCACCTATTTTCCTTCAATTTTATAGCCTTTTAATAAGACTGTCATCTATAGCAGGATTAGTGGATATTTCTCCAAATTCTTACTTGTTTTTTTAGCCATATCTACACACACACACACACACACACACACACACACTTAGGATTTTCTTCTTTGATTTTTGGTCAAAACTCAGAATAGACTGAGAAGAAAAAAAAAAAGCCCAAAAATTCTTCTTTGGGGATACAAAGTTCCTTGAACTTCTTTTTTTTCATTTCTCCTTTACATAGTATGTAGGTTTAGTCTCCAAGGCCCCTTCTAATGATCAGATTTTCCACTGAACCACCTAACTGCCCAAGAAGTGATAAGTCTGAAATAAGATGGCAACTGTGTGAATGGATGTTTCAGAGAAAGAAACAATAAAGTTTGCAATTATGTGGAGTACGCGAGAATAAAGAGTTAAGAAAAATAATAAGAGTATGAACAATGGGAGAATAAAGACACTCTGCCCTTAAGAGAAATAAATAAGTTTGGAAGAGGAGATTTAGAGAGAAAATAATGAATTCAAGTTGACTTTTCCAGAACATCCACCTAAGCATCTCCATTGTACAATGAACTTGAAGTCAAATCCAGCCTCAGAAAGCCTTATTTGCTGTGAGATCTTGGGAAAGTCACTTAATAACCTCTGCCTGTCTAAGTTTTCTTACCTGTAAAATTGAGATAATAATAGTAGCCACATCTTAGGATTATTGTAAGAATAAAATAACATTTGTAAAGCATTTTGCAAATCTAAAAGTGCTATATCAATACTGGCTATTATTTTCTGATCTGAAATGTCTTTTTTGGTGCTTTGTAATAAGAAACTGAATTTGAGAGGAGACATTGGGACTTTATAATATAGTTTGAGGTCTGAAGGGTCCTATTCCTCTTTCTAGTCCAATATATTGGTACTATAAAATAGAATTAGACTGGACTAATAGCAATCCTGAATGACTGTGAGAAAAGATCTTTCTTGTAGCAAACTTTCTTTTCTCCAGGCTGAACAATGAAAAGTCCCTGTTCAATTTGCTCTCACAGTATTCTATTAATATATTACATGTTCCAACCACAACTGAATGGTTGTGCCTCATTGGCCCAAACCTATACTACCCTCATTTGTCTTTTTTTTTGGCTGTTTGTTTTCCCAGTACCCAGTAAAAGACTACAAATGATCTATTTCTGATGTGCTAAAAGAACTTTTCTTTATCCCAAAGCCCCTCTCCCTGTGAAAATTTTTTTCCTGAATCTGCTTATAAGAAAAACAACTAAACCCAAATCTCCAAAGAGTAAACTATTTATTTCAGTCATTGTCAATCATTTTGTCAACTGGCATTTATTGTGCTGACTATGTCATCTGTACTATGCTAAGCACTAAGGATTTAATAAAATGAGAGAAACAGTTCCCACTTTCAAGAAATATTTATACTAATACAACTTATCAGCAATTAGGTACATTCAAGATATATGTATATAGGTTATATATTTTACACACATTAATAATGTATATAGATATATAGATGCAGTTTAATCTGGATTCCTTTGTGTATAGCTATATACAGTGTAATAATCTAGATTCCTACCTTGATACAACAAGGTCTAAATTCATAGCAATTGTACACTCAAAAGTATAATTATGAAATGGCATGGGTTTATGCCAAACTCTAAAATGGGCTAAAGGTAGAGATCCCAGCTTTGCCCTAATAAAAGTCTTAGTTTCTTTATTTCTCTGTCTCTCTTTCTTCTCTCTATCCTTTTCTTTGACTCTATCTTTGTCTCTCTTCTCTCTGTGTCCCTATTTGTTTGTCTATCTCTCTCTCTCTATCCCTTTCTTTTCTGTTTCTTTGTCATTCTATATCCCTGTATCTCTATGTCTCTCTTTCCCTCCCTCCATCTCTCTCTTCCTCCTTTCTCTCTCTCTCTCTCTCTCTCTCTCTCTCTCTCTCTCTCTCTCTCTCTCTCTCTCTTTGTATATGTCTCACTTCCTCTTGTGTGTCTCCCATTGGGAGAGAATAAGTATTTATTAAGCATTTAATATGTGCTAGGTATGTGCTAAATATTTCTATTATACCCTCTAACCACAAAAGGACATATCCATCAACATAAGGACAGAGTTGACTACAGAAGTTTATGAGAAATAATATGTAAAATCCATCAAATGGATTATCTAACATAGTAAATTCTAGAAGACAAGAATGGAAATCAGGTTTTGACATCAGGTAGGACTCTGCTCTTTTTGCTTGTTACTCTTCAGCTCCTGCCCCTGGGTGAGCTATAAAGCACATAGTCACATGCACCTCCCAGAAGCCATACTTATGGTTATAGAGGGGACTATCTTTATGCGTCTGGTTACTGGTTGCTCTAAAACAATGGCTGCCTCTCCCCATTCTCCTAGAGAGTCCCAAATTCTTGCCATTGCCACGAGTGAAAGATACTTCCACCTCACCACCACCTCTGTCTGTCTAAGGGCTGATCTCCCATTACTTTCTGCCCTTCCTAAAGCAGAAAGAGCTACAAACTAAGTCCTTTGCCAGGAGCCACTTATAGAAAGTGACTTTTAAGCACAATCTTGGAGCAAGCCAGAGAAACTAAGAGGTAATGAGAGGAGAATAGTATTTCAGGCATGATGGACATTTGCTACAAAGACCTAAAATTGTAGTCCTTAAATTGTAGTCCAAAGAATTGTTGGGGTTTCTGAAACCCTTTCAGAGGGTCTACAAATTCAAAATCATTTTTTATTTCTAATATAGTAAATAGCTATAAATATAACCCATGTGAACAAAAACTCTTTGAACAGATCCTCGATAGTTTTTTTAACAACATGAAGATACTGAGAACAAAAGTTTGAGAACCACTGGCCTAGACAGAAGAGATTGAATTCCATCTCTAAGGAATTAGAATTTGGCCACTGAAGCCAGATTCTAGAATACATGAAAGGGAATAAGGTATAAGAAAACTGGAAAGTTAAGTAGAGGCCAGGCAATGAAGATTTCTAAAAGTCTTTGTATTTAATTCTGAAGGTAACAGGAAAACAACTAATCTTTATTGAATATGAGTACATGAGGAGATGATAGTGAGATGGCTCAGTGAATAGAATGGAATCAGAAAGAATCATTTTGATGAGTTCAAATGCAGTCTTAGACACTTACTAGTTGTTTGATCCTAGGCAAGTCACTTAATCCTGTTTGCCTGAGTTCCTCACCTGCAAAATGAGCTGGAGAAGGAAATGGCACACTACTTCAGTATCTTTCCCAAGAAAACTCCACCGTAAAAAGGGTCATGAAAAGTTGGTCACCACTGAAGTGAATAAACAATAAGGGTTAGGGAGGTGGTGCTAAAGAGGGATTTAATATGATCTTGACATATGATTTAGAAAAAAAAAACTGAGGCTCAGTTAATATGGAGAGGAACTAGAGGCAAGGAAACCAATTAAATGGCTATTGTAGGGGCAACTAGATGGCCAGTAGATAGAGCACAGGCCCTCTTAGGAGGATCTACCCTCAAACACTAGACACTTACTAGTTGCGTGACCCTGGGCAAACCACTTAACCCCTATTGCAAAAAAAAAAAAAAAAAGGCTATTAAAATAGTCTAAGTGAGAAAGGATAAATAAACAAATGAAAGAGAAAGTGAAGGACTGAAAAAGGGTGGCCAAAAATACAGGACCTTCTAGAAGAAATCAGCTTTCCTTGAAGCAGCTGAAAAGCATGGAAGAAGATTTATAGCCTAAAGATTTAAAGGCTAAAGGGCACAAAGCCCACACTGAAGAGAAAACAATGCAACAAGAGGTCGTAGGAACTGAGAAAAGGTATGGCTGAGCTGAAAGACAGTGATTTTATTTTGCTTGAACAGAATTCAGAGCAATGGTTGGAAGTTGAAGAGGGGGAAGATTTAGATTTGATATAATGTAAAACAAAGCAAAACATCTTAATAGTCAGGAAATATCAAAAAGAAAAATGAGTTGCATGAGTTGATAATGATTCTCTCTGATCAGAAGTGTTCAAGCATGAATGATCACTGTTTGGGATGCTCTAGGATAAAGGAGATTCGTGTTCATCTATGAGTTCAAGCAGGTGGCCTATTAGGGCCTTTCTGAATCTGAGATTTTATCATTCAGAAGGCACTAGATTTTTGTCTCTATGAGGAGAATCTCCACAGTAATTCATTTTCACATACTACAATGATATGTCTGGATATAATACATTTCCCTTCCATAGAGGTATTCATTTCTTTGGAATATTGAAGAGAGAAATCCTTTCCAGTGAATGATTTAGAGCAGGTTATGTGCCCCTCAGGCCTGTGATTCTGGTTTATGTGCATATGTATATTTGTTTATACATATTATTCTATTGATATCCTTTGTTTTTAAGTCACTTTCATTTCTTAATATATGTATGCTCTTCCCTAACTAGGAAAACATACTAACAATATTTTTTAAAGGAAAGAAGACAATTTATACAAAACCAATCCAGCTAAGTTTGACAATGCATACAATATTACACACCCATAGTTCCTTGCTCCTGTATAGACAGAAAAAGTACATTTTAAAAAATTATTCCCAGGGACAAATTGTATTTATTATAATTTTGTAGTTTTGATTATTTTTGGGATCTATCTTCATGATACTCTAACATAGGCAAACATATTTAGGGAATAGTTTCCTCACCTGTCTAGTGGTGATTGCTTTGATCAAAGTGAGGAAATAAAGTCTTCCAGGCAAGATGTGACTATGTAAAATGAGCTTTTTGAACCTTAGAGAAAGAATAGTCATAGCTGGCATTAATATAATGTTTTAAGGTTTGCAAAATGCTTTATAATGTCTTCTTCTCATTATTCAGTACATTTGGTTGTGATATTATTCGGAGTTTTCTCCTCAGAAATACTAGTGATTTGTCATTTCCTTCTCTAGCCCTTTGAGGAAACTGAGGCAAACTGGGTTAAATGACTTGCCCAGCTTCCCAAAACAGGGAAGTATCTGAGATCAGATTTGAACTCATCTTTTCTAACTCCAGGCTCAATACTCTATCCACAGAGCCACCTATCTGCCTACTTATATTGGTTTAAACCTACACTAAGATTTTTGGGACACCATACATTTTCTTATTTCTTCCTTATGGCAACCTAGTTGCTATTATTAACCCCATGTAAAGATGAGGAAATTGAAGTTGAAAGTAGGTAGGTGACTTAACCTGGACCATATAACAAAAGTATCTAAGGAACAGAAGTGTTATTGATTCTTGTTCTTTTCTTTTATCTCCTCCCCAATGTCATCCATTGAGACAGAAAAAAGTCTCCAATAAAATATTAGGTCTTTTCCTTTGATTTGTGTGGTACCCAGATTAGTACCATGAACATGTATTGGTTCTAAATATACAATTTGTGAATGCTATGAATTTTTCTTCCTTCAAAAATTGAGAACCATAAAGAAAATGCCTTCTTCAAAAAAAAGTCTATCTGACCACAGCATCTATCTTGACCACTCTTAGGACCGCTAAATTTAGGGTCCCCATGTTAGATATTATGAAAAAATTCAGGCAACAGTGAAGAAAGATTTCCCTGAATGAAAGTTTTCTCTCCTAGATTTGGTTGAGACAGATATGCTGAGAATAGTAGAGAAGAATTTTTTTTTTCTGACTGGTAATTTCAAGCATCACTTGACTAAGCGTGTTCTATATCTGCAGCTATGGTCCACTAATGCCGACAGGCTTAGCATACTTTTGCTGCCAGTCTTGTTTAGATCAATTGGTCCGTTTATGGTTTTTATTGTTTTCACTGCCCTTTAAATTCCTCATCAATGGTCTTTCTTTAGAGCATCTTTCTAAACTTAGACAGGAAGGATGCATCTATGTCTAAGGAGAATAGCTATTCTTCCTGGCTAGAGGCCAGACAATAGAAAGGAAGTGGTGCCAGAGAGGGAACTTCTCTCCTTCCTTAATAATGTCACTGTTGGAAAAGAGGAGATCCTATGCTTTGTCTCCTTGTTGGCAGAAAATCTATTTCCCATCTCCAAGTTGCTGGGTTTAATAGGAAACCCCTCCCCAGAAAAAAATATATCATGTTTCCCAAAAGGACATTTCTTGACCTCTCTTCCCTTTGTTCACCAACAAAAAGAAAAAATGTCAGAAAAGATGCTTTTTCCTCTACTTTCATTCTTCAGAATTCAATTGATCTGTTAATATTCTTTTGATTCCTGAGTGTTTCCATTTTCTTCTCAAATCTTCCCAGATTCCAGAACAGTCTCTAACCGGTGTGATAATCTAGTGAAGAACCGAGTCTGATTCCTGAGATGTGTCCTTACTATAATTTAGATATGAATGCCACATGTGCTGGGGTTACCATGGCACCATGCCATTGCTTTCTTCCTTTTGAAATCCTTTAGTGATTTGATCCAGGGACATAAGGGACATATTTGCTCAGAGCAGCTTCACGGCTATCATGTTGAGAAACCATGTACTTTGCTTGGCTATAAGCAGATTTTATTGACTGTTGACATAATATCTTTTCTGTCAGTAAGGGGCAAGGGAGGATCCTGCTAAAGACTGATAACTAGAGTATTGTTCCTTTCTCAATTGAAATTAATCAAAAAAATGTATTGGAAATCTACCATATCTCAAGCTTCATGCTGGATGTTGAATATAGATTCTTTTTTGGACCTTGGGAAAGTACTACATCACATTAATTTAACACATTTTATTCAGCCATTCCTCAATTGTTGAACATCCTCTAAATTTCTTATTTTCCACCTCATAAAAAGAGCTGTTATAAATATTTTTGTACATAAAGAACCCTTTCCTTTTTTCTTTGATCTCTTTTGGGCATTAGCCTAGAAAGGGTACAATCATTATGCCCCCAAAGTCTTTAAATAATGCATATCTTTTGACAAAGTTTTATTTATTCTGCATTCTGTATCTTTCAAATCTTTTTCGCTATTCATATAGTCACAACCTTAGTTTAAGTCCTTTATCATTTTTAGCCTAAACTTTATGATAGGCTTCTATACATGAAATCTCCTTATAGGGGGTTTTTCCCATCTCTAATCCATTCTCAACATAGCCACCAAGTAGAAATTCCTAAAGTACAGATCTGGCTATGAAGATAAGCTTCTTTAGAGTTGGAATTGTTTCATTCATTATAATTATGTTCCCAGTGCCTATTTAACAAATACTCATTGATTAATTAATTGGTATCATTTGCCAGTTCAGCACACTCCAGTGGTTCTCTATTGCCTTAAAAACTCAAATGAAAACTGCTATTTATAATTTAAAGAAAACTGTTCACAATGTTATTTAAATGTACTTTTCCAGGTATACCATATATTATTCAATTTGCCCTTTCTCACACATAGCATTATTCCATCTTCATGCTTTTGCTTGTCTTGCCTAAAACAAATATCTTTCTCATGTTCATCTCTTAGAATCTCTAGTTTCTATAGGGAAATATTTTATTATATTGTCTGGAAAACACTTATTAATATTTTGAACCTAGTTTTATGAGGCTAGCAATTATTTAACCCAAAAGTTTACTTAGAGGTCAGACTTACTTTGGAGATGCTCCTAAGGAAGCTGAATAGCTGCAGGGAATACTGGAATTCCATCTAGTATTTGAGTCTACTCAATGTTTGTTTTGAGTTCTCTTAATTTGAATGTTTTTAGTGACTGCTATTCATCTCAATGTACTTTGCCTAGGACCTGGCTCTCTACTAAATATCCCCTGCTTCTCTTCTGTGAAA
Organism: Sarcophilus harrisii; assembly: GCF_902635505.1. Lineage (NCBI taxonomy): Eukaryota > Metazoa > Chordata > Mammalia > Dasyuromorphia > Dasyuridae > Sarcophilus > Sarcophilus harrisii. The sequence goes on from NC_045426.1 coordinate 459,493,717, forward strand.
CCCTATATAATATGCAGAGACTGATAAGGGAGCTTTCTTCCAGATTTCCTCTGCCATATGACCAAATACATTTCTTTCTAAAACCAATTCACATTTTAGGATTGATTCTCATGTCTAATATTTCCTTCAAAGTTTAGTTCAAATGCCATCTTATATTTGAGATCTCTCCATCTTTCTTGGGAAATTAGGGAAGAAGAAAAAAAGGAAATAAGTATTTATATAAGGCCTAACATGTGTCAGGCACTGAGCTAAATGTTTTTACAAATATCTCATTGGATCTTCAGAACAACCCTTAAGGTAGATGCTATTATTATCTTAATTTTAAAGTTAAGGAAACTGAGGCAAACAGAGATTAGATGACTTGCCCGGGCTCACACATAAAGCATATGAGTCCAGATTTGAGTTTAGGTCTTTTTGACTCCAGATCCACTGCTCAACCAGCTGTCTTTAGACAGTACTAAAGTAGCACGTTCCACTCTAATGTATGAGTTGTAAATGGGGAAGAATTAATTGAAATTTGTAATGCTACATATAGATTCTATATTTGGATTCATGTTGTTCTCTTTGAACAATCCACGGGCCTCTTTACTTGGAAGTTTTTCAAGCTATACATGTAGCACTCAGAGTGCCCTCGTACACATGACCCCCAGAAAGTTGCCCAAATTCAAGGCATACTGTGGGTGTGAGTACCATCCACTAAAACCATACATAGACTGTGAGTTTTAAAAAAAAATGTTTATTTTACTGGTCAATCTGAAGATATATTAATTTAAAGAAAAAGACATTTAAATAAGTAGTATAACAAAATAAGTGACAAAAAGTGCCTTTATGCTTGTATGGCTATACTCTTCCATAAGTTTCACACCATTAGTGGGAGAGGGAACATATACAGGGAATGTGTCCAGTGATGCTACTTGCTTTCTCACAGAGCCCTTGCTGTATTTTGGTTGTTATTTAGATACCTGGTTTACAACTTTTCTCTCCACATCTCCTGCCCTCATATTAAGGAACTTCAAGATACATATTTATTCTCCCTTACATTCCCTAATCATTAGTTCATCAAACTACTCACAGCTATATTCCATCTTACCTCAGCCACACACAGAGATGATTGTATCCTTGATGTATTCACCTACAAAAATACCGATTTTGCAAGAAATCTGAAATGCCTTGAACTAATTGTTATCTATTAGCTTTTCATTCCTCCCTCTGTCTTCCCTTGCAAAACACTACACTTCATCCACACTATGATCTACAATCTTTAATTCCTTAATTCCCTCCCAAATCAACTCCTCTGCACTAGACTCTCTCCTCTTTTCCCCATCTTGAATCCTTGGTGAACCAATTCAACTCTACTGTCCTGCTCTCTTGAATTCCTATCTCCTTTCTCATCTTATTTATTATGCCCAATAAGCTTTACCTGTGAATCATTCCCACCATTCATTACCTTCCTCCTACATATACACTGCTGAACAAAGGTGGAGAAAATCATTACAAATGTATTGTGTATATATGTACATATGTATACATGAGTTATATATATACCTCAACTAGATCTCACTGCTGCCAGGTAATCCTACTATACTTCCCTTATCAACTTACTATCTCACATTCCATATCCAAAATAGAACTCATTCTATTTCTCTCTAACCACAAACCCCATCACCTTCCTTATTAATATAAAGGGAAACACCATACTCTCATTCTTCAAGTTTACAATGGAGAATTACTTTGGATTCCTCTCCATCTCTCACCTCCCATAGTTAAGCTGTTGCCAAGGTCCATTGATTTAATTTTTACATCTTTTGAATATCCTTCCATTTTCTGTCACATATCCTACTCTAATGCAGGTTAACTTAAACTTTTTCCATTTACAGCCCTTTGTCACTTGAGAAATTTTTACACAGCTCTGGGTACATAAGTATGTAAAATAAGTATAAAAATCAAACATTTGCTGAAAATAAATCATAAGTTCACAGTCTTCACATTCTGTTACATAGAGTTGCAAGCCACAATTTAAGAAGCTTTTCTTTAGTATGGACCTTCATCACCTCACACCTGGATTATTGTAATATTCTGCTGGGGGGTATAACTTCCTCAAGTTTCTCCACACTCCGATCCATCCTTCCTTTAGCTACTAAAGTGATTTTCCTAAAATATAGCTCTAATCATGCCATTCCCCTAATCAATAAACTCCAATGACTTTCTATTGTCTCTGAGAGCAAATATGAACTGCTCTCTTTGGCATTCAAAGCCCTTGATAGTCTAGTTCCCTCCTGCCTTTCCAATCTTCCTATACCTTACTCCTTAACAGATATTCTTTCATACAATGACACTGGATCAGCCTTCTGATTATTCCATGAACAAAACACTCCATCTATCAGCTCCAGGTATTCTCTCTGGCTACCCCCCCATGCCAGGAATGTTATTGCTCCTCTCCTCCAAATATTGACTTTATTGGCTTCTTTTAAGTTCCAACTAAAATGCCACTTTCTATAAAAAGCCTTCCCCAACCCCTCATAATTCTAGTGCCTTCCCCTCTATTAATTATTTGTATTTATCCTGTATATAGCTTCTTTCCACATATCTGTTTATATGATGTCTCCATCATTAGAAGGTAAGCCTCTTCAGGGCAAGAACTGTCTTTTTTGCTTCTTTTTGTAACTCTAGACCTCAATACAGTGCTTGACATATAGTAGGATTTCAATAAATGTTTATTGATTAATGGATTGATGCCACTGGGTAAGCTATTTTCTCCAGTAAATTAGTGTCCTCTGCTCTCCTGATCTCTCTGCCATGATTTACCATGATGCTCTCTGCCATGTGCTTCTGCTGCTATTCTTAGCTGCCATCTGCTAGTGTTCATCTGTTACTCATCTTCCCTCCCCTTCCCCCTTTGAAGGAAAAGGGTTCAGATCTTTTAGTCATAAAATCTCTGTTAATCTGTCGACCTAAGACCAGCAGAAGCCCTCAGGCTTAGGTTAAATCTGTCCTTTGTAACTTTTTTTTTTTTTTTTACCTGCTGCCCCTAAGAATCTCTGCTTAGAAACTTTTGTTTCAATTAAAATGAGATCATCTCTTCACCTCCTTTCTATTCTTGGATTATTAGCTTGAGTACTCTTAAAATTATCCTGGGGAATTTAATAATCATATTACTTCATGCCATATAATATAGCATATAAAAATAACAATAGTTATAAAGAAAGTTAAGAACTAGAATTAATGTTTTAAAATTGTGGTACTGCAGAAGACTTTTGAGAGTCCATTAAACAACTGGGAAAATAAATCAGTGAATACTTAAAGAAATAAATTCAGACTGTTCATTGGAAGGTCAGATACTGAAGCTGAAATTTAAATATTTGGCCACATAATGAGAAGATTGGACTAATTGGAAAGAAAAAAAGCCTGACATTGGGAAAAATTGAAGGCAAAAAGAAGGGCACAGGGGAGGATGAGATGGATAAATAGTGTCATGGACGCAACGAACATGAGCTTGGATAGACTTTGGGAGATAGTAAAGTAGATAGAAGAGCCTGACATATTATAGTCCATGAGGTCATAAAAGGTTGGATGTGACTGAATGACCAAACAACAATAATATAATGCTTATATGTTCCTGGCAAAATGCAAAAATCTGTAGAACTGTAATGAGAGAATTCCTTTAAAACCAAATATGTTCCTTGTTGTCATACAAATCAATTATGAAGCAAGACTAATGAAGACTAGGCAACCCTGGTGGAGCTGGCAACTTTCCACAAACAGCCAAAATTGCTATAATTCATATGCTCTTTTTCAAATAAAGAATTTTCAGCACAAGTAAATCATATGTGGTGAAAAGGTGGGGTTCATAAGTATATAATATACTTGTAGATATACATTCTTTAGGATATGTAGGATAGAAAGTAAATCATTCAATTAAAAAACAGATTCAGGGAGCATGAGTAACTGTAGAAGCAGAATACACAGCACATAGAGAAATGGTATATATGTTATAAATTTTCCCCCTTTAGATAAAAAATATAAGGCTCATACACCCTGTATTTAAAATATCTGGTTTCAGGCAGCATCTAGCATCACTCATCTGAATTGTATATAGTAACCAAATACAAAAAGTTATGGGCAATGCATAATATATATATAGTGTCATATATGTTTTGCATACATAATCATATATAGATATTATATACAAAAGCATATTTTAGTCCATAATATATAAACATCTATATATAGTTCATATACAATATGTTCTAGCATATGTTGCAATTACTTATAAAATTAATATAACATACATACTATAAATCAAACTTGTCTGACAACAAATATGTTAAACCTCTTTTCCCATTTCTTCTGATGCATCCTAAGTCAATTTAGACACTCACTAACTAGTACTGGAATTTTTCAACACCAATGTGTTATCATCTTCATACCCTTGGTATTGCCAGTTATGATGGCTTAAGAAGCAGTCTCTCCAAACCCAAAGACCCCAGCTTTTGGGATAAGAAATGGGAATAAAAATTGGAAATTAGTATGGCAGAAACTAGGCATTGACTCACACTTAACACCGTACACCAAGATAAGATCAAAATGAGTTCATGATTTAGGCATAAAGAATGAGATTATACATGTATTGATCTAACTGACATCTTGGGGAAGGGGTGGGGAGAAGGAGGAGAAAAATTGAAACAAAAGGTTTTGCAATTGTCAATGCTGAAAAATTACCCATGCATATATATCTTGTAAATAAAAAGCTATAATAAAAAAAAGAATGAGATTATAAATAAATTAGAAGAACATAGGATAGTTTACCCCTCAGACAGGTGGAGGAGGAAGGAATTTGTGACCAAAGAAGAACTAGAGATCATTATTGACCACAAAATAGAAAATTCTGATTATATCAAATTGAAAAGGTTTTATACAAACAAAACTAATGCAGACAAGATTAGAAGGGAAACAATAAACTGAGAAAACATTTTCACAGTCAAAGGTTCTATAAAGGCCTCATTTCCAAAATATATAGATAAATCAAGCCATTCTCCAATTGATAAAGGTCAAAGGACATGAAAGACAATTTTCAGATGAAGAAATTGAAACTATTTCCATCCATATGAAAAGATGCTCCAAGTCATTATTTATCAGAGAAATGCAAATTAAGACAACTCTGAGATACCACTACACACCTGTCAGATTGGCTAGAATGACAGGAAAAGATAATGTTGAATGTTGGAGGGGATGTGGGAAAACTGGGACAATGATACATTGTTGGTGGAACTGTGAATGTATCCAGCCATTCTGGAGAGCAATTTGAAACTATGCTCAAAAAGTTATCAAACTGTCCATACCCTTTGATCCATCAGTGTTACTACTGGACTTATATCCCAAAGAGATCTTAAAAAAGGGAAAGGGACCTGTATGTGCAAAAATGTTTGTGGCAGCCCTTTTTGTAGTGGCTAAAAACTGGAAACTGAATGGATGTCCACCAGTTGGAGAATGGCTGAATAAATTGTGGTATATGAATATTATGGAATATTACTGTTCTGTAAAGAAATGACCAGCAGGATGATTTCAGAAAGGCCTGGAGAGACTTACATGAACCAATGCTGAGTGAAATGAGCAGGACCAGGAGATCATTATATATTTCAACAACAATACTATATGATGATCAATTCTGATGGACCAGGCCATCCTCAGCAACGAGATCAACCAAATCATTTCCAATGGAGCAGTAATGAACTGAACCAGCTATGCCCAGAAAAGAACTCTGGGAGATGACTAAAAACCATTACATTGAATTCCTAATCCCTATATTTATGCACACCTGCATTTTGATTTCCTTCACAAGCTAATTGTACAATATTTCAGAGTCTGATTCTTTTTGTACAGCAAAATAACGTTTTGGTCATGTATACTTATTGTGTATCTAATTTATATTTTAATATATTTAACATCTACTGGTCATCCTGCCATCTAGGGAGGGTGGGGGTAAGAGTGAAAATTGGAACAAGAGGTTTGGCAATTGTTAATGCTGTAAAGTTACCCATGCATATATCCTGTAAATAAAAGGCTATTAAATAAAAAAAAAAAAAAAAAAAAAAAAAATGACCAGCAGGATGATTTCAGAAAGGCCTGGAGAGACTTACATGAACCAATGCTGAGTGAAATGAGCAGGACCAGGAGATCATTATATATTTCAACAACAATACTATATGATGATCAATTCTGATGGACGTGGCTCTCTTCAACAATGGAATGAACCAAATCAGTTCCATTTGCTCAATAATGAATAGAACCAGCTACACCCAGCAAAAGAACTCTGGGAAATGAATGTGAACCACTACATAACATTTCCAATCCCTCTGTTTTTGTCTGCTTGCATTTTTTATTTCCTTCACAGGTTAATTGTACATTATTTCGAAGTCCGATTCTTTGTGCAACAAAATAACTATATGGATATGTATACATATATTGTACTTAACATATACTTTAACATATTTAATTTGTATTGGTCTCCCTGCCGTATGGGGAGGGGGTGGGAAGGAGGGGAAAATTGGAACAAAAGGTTTTGCAATGGTCAATGCTGAAAAATTACCCATCCATATATCTTGTAAATAAAAAGCTATTTTTTAAAAATGGAAGCAGTTTCCCTACTTACTCTACTCTCTGTTCATCATGGCATAGTAGCAGAAATCTTGGGAGAACTATTTTTCAGAGAAACAGCAACAATACAGATAGCTTGGCTTAGTAAAGCTGTACCAGAAATCCTAGGCAAAGTGTGGAGGCTATTGTTCCTTGACATCATCATTCAGGTCTAGAGACAATGCAGGAGATCAAGACTAAACTGCCATTTTCTTATTCTCTCTTATTTCTGCTCAAAACCTTCCTACTCCTTGGTTTCCCAAAGACCTTTCACCTTCTCACTAAGAATATTGCTAATGCTACCACCCACTAGTTTTTGTAGGGACATCTATCATACTTTCCATACAGTCTTATGAAGAATGAAACCCCTTTGAGAGCTAGAATAGCTCTTGAAAACAACAATCCATTTATACAAAAGAATTGATTACTATTAAAATAAGGCTTAGCTACCTGGGAGTGTTCAGAATCAGGTAAAAGGTTCATTAAGAAGAGATAGGACAGAGGCAGCTAAGTAGCACAGTGATTAGAGTGCTGGGTCTGAACTCAGCAAGACTCATCCTATCTTTATGAGTTCAAATCTGGTCTTAAGCACTTTATAAATGTGTGACTCTGTGCAAGTCATTTAACCCTGCTTGCTTCTCATCTACGAATTGAGCTTGAAAAGCAAATGGCAAACCATATCCAGTATCTTTGCAAGAAAACCTCAAATGGGATAGGTGGAGAATCTAAAGAACTAGAAAATAGCAACAAAAGAACCTTATGAAAGATAAGAATTAAAATGTGTATTCTTTTTATCTCTCTGCCATTTTAGTGGGATAAATTTCTTTTCTTAAGTACGAGAATACATATTCTAGGGCACACTAATCTGGAGCTGGATAATAAAATGACCAATTCCATCAGCAGGGAACACAAGCAGCAGTTTAAATCACTGACATAAATTCAAAGAAAGACTATGACACATTCTTAACTTTCATGTGAATAGAAAAGTAATGAGGGTCAGATAGGCTGAAATACTATTTATACTTTTTTCTCTTGGGATCTGTTTGACACAAGATAAATCCTGTCTACTATCCATCTAATTTTAAAAGAAATAATGCTTACCCCTACCTTCACATTAACTAGAATCTTCAGAGGTGACTAAAATGGACATAGTTAAAACATTAAGAAAAAAGTGGGAAAAGGAGTAAAAGAAAAAAAAACTCATTATATTTTAATGTAGCATCTTATTGCAAGAACATGATAAAAAATATACTCACCCAAAGCATTATTTCACTGCTTTTCACTAGTCTTTGAAATCAGGAACATAACATTTTCATGTTCGTATTTGTCACCGTGTCTAGAACTAGAACATAGAGTAATAGGGCCTTAAACAATGTTTGAAGGAAGAAATAAAATAGTGGAAAAAAGAGGGAAGGAAGGAAAGGAGGAAGGAAGGAAGGGAGAAAGGGAAAAAGGGAGGAAGGATAGACCATCAAGTCATTAAGTCTCTTAATTTTACAGATGAGGAAATTGAGGCGTACAACAGTTAAGTGATTTGTTCAAGATTATGAAGTTGTTAAGGATCTGAGGCAGGATTTGAATCTAGGGCTTACTCCAAGTGTAATAGTTGATCCACTACATCCTGTTGATTTTAATTAGGCTAGAAACAATGCTTTTTTTATTAAGAGGATAACTACAAAATAGCCCTCTTTTCCAGTTTGAAAATTAAGATTAAAGAACATTAAAATATATTGAATATAATAAATAATAAATACATATTTCATTTGTGTATGATAGCCAATAAAACCAGACAGACAGATGAATAAGAGACAAGTAAATGAGAGAAATAAAGAAACAGACTGATAGAAAAAAGGAACAGAAAAATATAAAGATGGGCAGAGAGACAGAGGAATTACAAAGACAGACATAAAGATGTGTGTGTATACACACATACACACACACAAACATATGTATAAATATATATACACAAAAAGACAGAAAAATGATACCCAAACACACACACACACACACACATATATATATATATAGATAGATAGATAGATAGATAGATAGATATCTTTCTGAAATGAGGAGAAAGAAAATTCCTTGGGCATGAATATTTTAAAAACTTAATGCCTCTGATAGATGGCCAGATCACAAATGGAAATACAAAGATCAATTTGATGAAATAGAATACCCATCCTATGGACTTTTATGACATTTGAAATTGGTATACTCTTAGACATATAAAAGATCCCCCTTTGATACTACATCATCTACTGAATAAATATATATCTTGAGATCGAATTGGCAGACCAGAAATTTAGTAGCCCTGCTACAGGCCTAAGCAAAATGTGTAAAAATAAAGTATACCTCCTATAAGAAATTTGAAATCTTCTTGTAATTTTCAGTTATGATCCTTAAGAAATTCTTGAATATAAATAACTTTTTCCACTGTACATCCACAAGCCTGGCTGATGAATGTCTGGGATTTCTTAGGTATGGGGAACAGAGTCATACTGAGGTTGTTTTGGATTTTGCAGCTGCATGGTCCTTAAAATTTTTTTTCTTGAACCTTTCACATACAACTGTGCTACTGGAAAATCAACAGGAGATAAGCAATATATTTTCAAACTAGTCAAATATGAACATTCCTACCTATTGACTAAGCAAATCATCATTCTTTCAGGCAGAACTTCAGTGAATCCTGACTGCAATTTACCTTTGGAGTACAGGAAAACTGAATAGCACAGAATCAATGTCTTCTAATTGTACTGCTGGAGAAGACTGTCGAGAATCCCTTGGACATCAAAGAGGTCCAATGAGTCAATACTTGGAGAAATTAATTCAGACTATTCACTGGAAGGTCAAATACTGAAGCTCAAACTTAAATACTTTGACCACATAATGAGAAGATAGGATTCATTGGAAAAGATTATGATGTTGGGAAAGATTGAAGGCAAAAAGAAAAGGGAAAGGGAATGACAGAGGATGAAATAGACAGCGTCATGAAAACACAAATATGAATTTGCACAGACTTCATGAGATAGTGAAAGATGGAAGGACTTGGCATGCTATGGTGCTATGATTGAGTTATAAAGAGTGAGACAGTACTGAATGACTGAACAATAGCAACAAAGTTCTTGGAATCTATATTCCAACCAGACAACCACTTATCCTCTTTTTCTACATCTCTCTGCCTTTGCTTACCTAGTCCTCTCTTCTAGAAGGGAATTTCTCGTCCTCCCTCTCCTCACTCTGGTCCTTTGGAATTCATTTCCCTCAGGACCTTCCCACAATTTCTTCCTCCTAGTTAAATTCAGATCTGCTTTTGTAGCTTCCTGGAATTGTGTTTTGCATTAAAAAGTAGTATGGAGTAGTGGACAAGTCACTTAATCTCAATAGTTTCAGTTTTCTGTCAGGTTCTAATCCAACCCTGCACTGTCTCAGAATCCACCCAAGTTCCCCAGATAGAAGTAAGACTAGATTATTCTATTTGTCCTTCATCCTCCAAGAAGACCAAGACATCAAGAAGATGATGTCATGACTTGCAAATGAATTGGATTTAAATGAGAGAGGGTTGTGCAAGGTTACCAGTCATCTGAGTCCAGTGACAAGATATAGATCAGAATGACTAAAGATGACCCAGAATACATTGGGAGTCCTTGACCTTTTTAAGGTTAAGTAAGGTAAGGCTGGATTTCAGTCTGGCTAAGGCAACACCCATTCAGTAATTAAGATTATTGTCTGTATTTCATTCTGGAAGATGATTGTGACATCAGGGAGGAGTTGCAATGACTTGCAAGTGAATTGGATTTAAGGTAGGGAGGACTGGACAAAGTCACCTGCCTCACTTTTTCCTCCACAGTCCTCTGGGTCCAGTGGCAAGATATAGTTAAGAAATGCAGGGAAGAAGAGTTACTATAAAGAAACTCCCCTTCAATCTTACCTCTTCATCTCTTGCCTGCTCACAAAACTTTAATAAGATATGAATCATTCTATTCCTTCTGAAGGGACTGGGTGATAGAGAGAAAGATAAACCATTAGACCTAACTATATGTTTTACTTTCTAATGCCTTTTATTCCCTAACACTATCATCTGATCTACATATGTAATCTTAGACATTTGGACTTTGTAATCTACCTGAATTTTTTCTCCCAATTCCCCTATTACCTCTCCAACTTCTTCCACCTTAATACCAATAGTAGCCTCACTCTTAAGGTGTCTTCACCTATGTGGATTCTCCTATAATTGGTGGGTTCTATTTGAAACCACTTCTATGTAAAGATTAAATTATCCATGTTCATTTCTCTTCTCACTTTACTTTTTCACTTTATCCTCTACATAGTACATTCTCCTTCCCATTTCTGGCTTCCTTTTATATGTTATCTTCTCTCATTTGAATACAAGCTTTTGGTATTTAGAATTCTCCCTCTCTCTCTTCCCCCCCCCTTCCTTTCTCTTTTTCCTCCCTTTCTTCCTCCCCCCCCCATCTCTCTCTGTGTCTGTGTCTGTCTGTCTGTCTTCCTCTCCTCTCTCTGTCTCTCTTTTTCTCTGTCTCTGTGTCTCTCTTTGCTCTCTCTCTTCTATGTTTCTGTCTCTCTGTGTCTTGTTAATTTGCCCCTCTCTCTCTCTCTCTCTCCCTCTCCCTCTCCCTCCCTTTCTCTCTCTCTCTCTCTCTCTCTCTCATATCAATAATTTTGGAATAAACAGTTTCTGTTGAATGTTGAAGTCAAGAAGCAGAGCCACAAAAAAGTTGTCTGTTGTAGATGGCCTTCTCAAAAAGTTTAGCCACAAAAGAATAATATACAGCAGGAATAGATGAGTCAAATGGGGGGTTTTGGTAGATGGAAAAGACATGGGAATATTTGTAGATAGTAGAAAAGCAAAAGCAATTAAAAGTATGAGAACAGGTTTTATTAAAAGAGTAAGACAAGATGGAATGAAGAAGACGAAATAATCGGGATCATTTTTATATAGAAAGGGATTTGCCTTGGCAAGAAGAAGGGTCACTTCTTCATGTGAAATTAAGGTAAAAAAGATAGTAACATGGTATTTGAATAATGAGAGAGGAGGAACAGGGGAGAGGAGGGAGCACACTTCAAATAAACTCCTTTTTTTCAGTAAAACATGAGGCAAGTTTCTTATCTTTGTGGATAGCAGAAGGAAAGCCATGGGAGTTTTAAAAAGGGATAAAATAGTTTTGAAATGTCGCTAGGTGAGTGAGATAGTAAACTGATTTGGCATGTACAAAAGGATTAGTTTGTAAAAGTGAGATCCCAATTCAGGTTTTGTAACTAATTTGTAATGTCTCTAATCAGTAAGTTTTCATGATTTTCCCTAGCTGCATCCAACCCTACCTGAATAAGAGAGAAGGCAGTAAATGGTATTAGTAGCACACAGTTGGGGTTTGGCGGAGCAAAAACTTTGATGGGATAAAGGGATAAGAGATTTAAGAGAAGAGGATATTGCAGAGTTGAACTGACTCACTAATGGGTCAAAATGATAAGGGGAAAAATGTGTAGCTAACAACCCTGAAAAAGAACTAAGAAGTATAGGGATTGGAAGTTGTGGTGAAGGGATCAGAGTTAAAAGACATCAGAAGAGGTGGAATGTCAGAGTCCATATAACACTGATGTGGAACACTGGTGGGCAATGGCAAGATTAAGAATATGATCATCTATAAAGGCAATAGTAGGGGAAGGAAAAAAAGGCTATAAATCTGAGGAAGGAAGGATAGTGTTCTAGAAGTCTTTAAACAACTTTAAGAGAAGAGTAATTAGAATAAAAGGCATAGAAGGAGATCCTGGAAATGACAATGGGGAACTAGGAGTAATCTAACTCTGCCTCTGATCACAAAGGTAGGGTAACCAGGAAAACTGTGTCATCAGAAGGGAACTGGTCTCAATGAGTGCAAGAAGATAAGAGAGCACAAGAAAGAAAAAAGTTGAAAGTGAAAGCTTGTTTGTTACCAATTCAGTAGGCAAATCAAAGAGCACAGTTGAAAAATTGGGTGGCTTTAAGTTAGAAGAATGGAAGAAGGACTGTGTTGAAGAGGATAAAAATAAGAGAAGGGGGAAAATGGGGTTTGGACAAAGGAAACTTTGGATTCAGAATCAATGGAATGAGGTAGTGTGATAGGATGGAAGTATGAAATCAACGATTTCATCTAGGTTTTATTAATCCACAGGACTTCTGCTTCTGCCTCTCCCTGAACCAGGAAGCTATGACTGGCAGGAAAATAAATGGAGTTTGTGTCCGAGGATGCTGGAAGCAAGCCTTGGGGAGCTGTAGGTGACCAGAGAGGGTTCCTGGAGCAAGATGGAATAGCAAGTCCTGGGGAATTGTAAGAAACCAAAGAGGGTGCATTGTAAGTCCAATCTTTATGAAAAGCACACTATGAATTACAAACACCCAACTATCTTCTATATGAAAATCTTATCATTTTAATCCCTCACCTCAAAACCACTCTGCCATTTTGACCTCCATTTCCCCATTCAGGGGAACTATATATATGCCATGCTATTTTCTCTTCATCTTTCACTGCACACAGTTCAGTAATTCTACCTCAGGCAATCTCTCATTCATAAACACAAGTCTTATTTAACCAGTTCCTTTATTTTCCATTCTCTCAACTTTCTCTATCATTTCTAATCAGTCTTCTTTTTCCTAGTTTTCTCTCCTCTAACACATTGAAATGTGTTCTCTTCTACCACTATGACCCAACCATGGCTGAGAATGAGAAGTTCCAGCAAAACTCCAATATTGTGGAAAAGCCAAGGCTTCCATCATGAATTGAATCAGAAGAACACCCATATAGAATACAGTGTGCTGCATTTGGAGTCACAGACCTGAGTTCAAATCTCAGTTCTATCATTTTCTACTTGTATGATCTTTGGCAAGTCACTTAACCTTCTGAATTTCAATTTCCTCATCTTTAAAATGAAGGATTAACATGTTTAACCTATATTGAATTACTTGCTGTCTAGGAGAGGGGAGTGAGGAGAAGAGGGAGAAGAATTTGGAACACAAGGTTTTGCAAGAGTGAATATTGAAAATCATCTTTGCATGTATTTTGAAAATAAAAGCTATTATTTTAAAAAATAAAATAAAATGAAGTGTTAAACTAAATGATCTCTAAGGTTCTTCCCAGTTCTGGATTTATGATTATATGAATTAAGATGAAGAACCAAGAGCTATTAATCTCTAAAGACAATGAAACTGCTGAGAAATTCCTAATTAATGTATCTGCCAATTACTGTCTTTCTCCTTTGAATTAGCATTTAAGATAAACAAAAATATTTTTACATTTTTATTGTCTTTGCCTATATGTCTAGAAATGAATTTTAGTGTAATTTTTCATCAAAGACTTCAGTTACATTATGTATTTCATGAGGCCTTTTTGGTTAGTTTAAAAGTCCAAATCACCAAGTCACTGTCCTTCTGAGAAAATCCATTCCAAGTTTCAAAGAACTGCCTTACAAATAGTTTTTGGACGATTCACTTATAAATTGGGCAACATTATTAAGCTTTGGGAAGAAAGGAGAGAGGGAGAGAAGAAAGAAAGGAAGAAGAAAAAATGAAACAAGGAAAAAAAAGAAAGAAAGAAAACTGTCATTAAAATAAAATATTTATATATCACATTTATGTTTGAATCTTTTCATATAGTGACTCTGACGCCATTCATTTTATCATATTTTTTTCAACCAATTGCCTTCACATTAAATCTTTTTATAGTAAAATTTTGGATTTCAGTGATTTCTCTGTAAGGAAGTTCTCTCTCTCTCTCTCTCTCTCTCTCTCTCTCTCTCTCTCCCTCTTTCCTCCTTTCTCTCTCTTTCTCTCTGTCTGTCTCTCCCCTTCTCCCCCCCTCCTGCTCTCTCTCTCTCTCTCTCTCTCTCTCTCTCCATCTCTGTCTCTCTCTGTCTCTCTCTCTGTGTATGCGAGAGGGTGTGCACATGTCTGTGTGCCTGTTAGTCTCTCTCCATCTCCCCTTTCTTCCCTCTCCATCTTTGCTGTAACAGTTTAAAGTGTCTGTAGGATTGAACACTCTCAGAATCCTAATATGGCTTCAAATTCAATGGAAGTAGGTAAATATCTCTGCAAAAGCAGCATCATTGCTTTAGTACACCATAAATGCTCATCATTGCCACTGGAACATTTTTATGTTTGCTCTCTTTGCCTTCTCATAAGGTGTAATTTTGCTTAACTTCATCTATTGATTTTGGAATACCAGTCATAGCATTTTAAAATTAGAAAGAACTTTGATAGGTCATCAATTTCATTTCCTTGTCTCCAGTAGGACCATAATTTAATCCATTCTGGAAAACATACAATGAGTCTATTTTTTAAAGACTGCTCAAAAGGTAGGAATTCTATGGCTTCCTTTAGGAAGCTATTTTCTTGTTTAGTAACTCCTACTTTTAGGAAATCTTTCCTTACACCTAATCTAAATTACCAATAGTACATGAATTTAGAGCTTCAATCATAAGTACAAATTTCTTTTGCTATTGAAATAGATTTCTAAACTGAACCTAAAAAAGTATTGTATGTGTAGAGCAAACTGAAAATATCACCTCTCATCTTTGACTTAGTTATTTTCCATCAATTACACCCAACTTCCTAAGTTACAGTTATTTTGTATGAAATGGGAATATCTCCATTAAGAAGCTCTTCCAATGCTTTAAAACAAAATGGATCTTGAGTTTTAATCTTGAGTTTTAAAAACAATACCAGAGAAGCAAAAACTTGGACAGATTCTGTCAAACTGATGATAGACTATATGTTAGAGGGAATCATTTCTCCAGTTTGTTACAGTTGCTAATTTTTAGGCTACAGAAACTCATAGGCAGTAATAACTAACATTACTTAAAAACCTACTATATTCAAGATACTCTGCTAAATGTAGGAGATACAGTTACAAAAGGGAGTATTCATTGCCCGCAAGAGGTTTGCATTCTACTGGGAATAAAAATCTAAGGCATAGAAGGGTTGTAATGTGCACTGGTGACCACAATCATGGC
Source organism: Sarcophilus harrisii (assembly GCF_902635505.1). Taxonomy (NCBI): domain Eukaryota; kingdom Metazoa; phylum Chordata; class Mammalia; order Dasyuromorphia; family Dasyuridae; genus Sarcophilus; species Sarcophilus harrisii. The sequence continues at coordinate 459,509,353 of NC_045426.1, forward strand.
AATATGGAGTAGTAGAAAGTACACTGTTGCTGATGTGATAGATGATTAATTGGACCCTTGTGTTATACCATTCAGTATTATTATATTTAATATGATTCTATAAGGATGATGATTTTAAGTTCTGATATTAAGTTCCAGAGCTATGAACTGCAGATTGCAAGTTCACTTGCTTAATCATAGTAAGCTAAGGAGAGGATGTTCACCCTTGCTTTGACTTGAGATAACAACCAAGTCCAGCATATCAGAGGTAACTGAATTATGTAGAAAGTCCTCCAATTTTCTTTGTTGTCCATTTTCCCCTTGTTATTAGGAGATGACTGAGAGCCTATAGCCAATGAGTGACCTTCATTGCTAGCCAGCACCTGTCCTTCTACCATATAAATGTTTTGACATCCACTCATCAATCAGAACCTATGAGCCTATTTATCAATTTTAGTAGAACCTCCTGGAAAGTCAAGAAAGGTCTAAATAAGGTCTGCTTACTAGCCCATTTGTCAGCCAATGAGATTCTGGATTTTGTGTACATCCTTCTGGAGGGTCAAGAGCACGTTCTATTCACCAGTCAGACTGCATTTTTGTCCTACTACACCTGTATTCTCTATAAAGCAGCATAATACTAAGGTTCAGGAGGAAGGGGGCATCTCAGATCATGAGGAATATCTGAAGTCCACTTCATTGGAGGGAACCATGGACTCTTTAATACAGTGACATTGGTTCAAAGCTTTATTTACACTAGAGTTAGAAAACAAATTCAACTATTCCCTCTATCACTTTGCTAATTTTGTGACTTTAACTTTGGTAAGCTTTGATCTTTCTATAAATAGAATGAGAAAGTTAGACAAAGATAGTCTCTGAATTCACTATCTAATCTAAATCTATGATCCTATGAAATTTTGAAGTAGGATAGAATGATTGCTATTGACCAGATCTCAGGTCAGCACTCCATGAATCTCCTAAGGCAGTGTTATTAGTAAGACCTTAACTGCCAGAAAAATGGGAATTAAAATAGGATGTATCATTGACTATGGCCTCCCCTGGCTGAAGGCTAGATATGTTATATTTCATTCCTTCTCTAAAACTCATTAGTACCCTTAAAGGGGTTGAGGGAATTTAAATACTGTCATTGGCTCTAGCCCCCATTGATGATGTTCTACCAATGAAAGGGTGGGATTCCACAATTCTATTCAGTCACAGTTTTTTTATAAAGTTATTTTACAAATAATGCAAATATTAAAGTAGCAAATATACACATTTAATCCCCAAACAAATAGGGAATCAGTTTCCCACTCTGTACAACCTCAGCCTCATGAGAAGGGCAGGGGATTAGGTTCATAGTTTACCTCAATTTCTATGTAGCATAGTCTGAGTTGCAAGTCCCAAAGTAGCTTGGGGCTTGTGGATTTGTGTCATCCAAACATGAAGTTATCCTCCTCAGAAAAGTAATAATGCTGTTTCTCGTAGCATTGTTGTATCAAAGATTACCCTACTGAGCCATTTGAGGGGCTATTTCTCCTTGCTTCTTGCTGATTTCCCTGGAGCTGGTTGGTGTAGTGGTTCAACTCTGAAGAACTAAGTTCTATTGATAGGGCCTAGTTATGCATGTCCAAGTATATTTATTTATATAGCAAGGGGAAAAATAGGTCCTGGGATCAATTAGTTGATGAATATGAGCAAAGAAACTAAAAGGATTGGGATTTTGGACAGTTAATTTTTCTTCTTCATAAATTCTTTCACCCATCTAAGTAGAAAGTCTATTATTATCATATTCCCAGAACCCCCCCTGAGTGACTTCTTTTGGTTAGTCTTTTTTCCTATCTAAGAGGGGAATGGTATTGTGTCTTACTTGATTTTAATATCTCTACAAATGAGCAGTTAAATAAATTTTCAGGTAGTGCAGTCAGAAAGGAAAGTGCAATTGAAAAAATATGTGATGAGATTTCCTTTGTAATAGAAGACTGGCTTCATTCTTTCTCAGAAGAAAATAAATAAGTGTGATTTATTGTGTTGTTTTCTTAGAAAACATAATTTGCTTAAGTGAAATATGGCACCCTATTACAATATTGGTTTTATACATGGCTTATGTATTCAAACATGGTCAGTTCGGTGGCAACAATTTCTAATTATGCAAAGTCTTACCAAGAACACAGACCTTCCATTTTATCAAACAATATTAATTCATGAGCTTCATATTCTTTCAAAAGTTTTTTTTTAATTAATTAAGCTTCAGGTTTTTGTATAGCATTATGAACTGAGGGAAATGCAAAGCATAGATAAAACACCTAATATCTGTTTCCAGACAGCCATGGAAATTTGAGTCCTTAACAATTTGGACATATTTATACAACTTGTTTTTTTTTGTTTGTTTGTTTGTTTTCTTTTCTTTTATCTCTCTGGAATGCAGATTAGTAGTGGTATTGCTGAGTCAAAGAATATGAAATTTTGGGCAAAGTTCCAAATTGCTGTACAGGATAATTGAACTAGTTCACTACTCTACCAATAGAGAATTACTGTCCCAATTTATCTACATCCCCTCCAGTATTTATCATTTTTCTTTTCTGTCATGTTAGTCAATCTGTTAGGTGTGAGATAGTATCTCAGTGTAGATTTAATTTTCATTTCTCTAATCAGTAGCAATTAGAACACTTTTCATGTTACTTGTGATAGCTTTTACCTTTACTTTTATCTTGATTTTTCCATGCTCCCTTAAATTATTTAAGATATCAGTCTTTATGTCTTTATCATTAATCGATTTTGATCTTATCTTGGTATATAGATGTTGTCTAATTTCTGCCAAATTGCCTTCCAGTTTTCCTGGTGATTTTTGTTAAATGTTGCATTTTTTTACCCCAAAAGATTGGATCTTTGGATCTTATCAAATACTAGATTATTATGGGTCATTCATTACTGTGTTTTGTATATTTAATCTTGATTCCCTTCATAATTTTGATCTTTTATTCTTCCAGATGAATTTTGTTAATACTTTTTCTATCTCTATAAAATAATTCTTTTTGTTTGACTGATATGGCAGTAAATAAGTAAATCAATTTAAGTAGAATTGTCATTTTATTATATTGGCTCAATCTATGCATGATCAATTAATACTTCTCCAACTATATTGATGTGTCTTTAGTTGTGTGAAAAGTGTTTTGCAATTGTATTCATATAGTACTTGGGTTGCCTTTGTTAGTAGAATCCCAAGTATTTTAATATTGTCTGCAGATATTTTACTCTCTTTTTTTTTATTCTACAGTTTAAAATAACTGTATTTAAAATAATGCAATTTCTCTTTCCATCTTTTCCTGCTGGGTTTTGTTGGTGGTGTGTAAAAATGCTGATGATTTAAATGGCTTTATTTTATATTCTGCTATTCTGCTAAAGTTGTTCTTATTGCAACTAGATCTTTAGTTAATTCTCTAAGCTGCTCTAAGTCTACTATCATATCATCTGCAAATAGTGGTAGTTTTGTTTCCTCTCATTGCCTATTTTTAGTCTCAATTTTTCTTTCTTATTTTATTTCTATAGTTAGCATTCTAATACACTATTAATTGATAATAGTGATAATGGACATACTTGCTTCACTACTCATATTTTTGGGAAGGTTTCAAATTTATATCCATTATAGATTATGTAATATCATTATATTATATATTATATATAGATATCTATATTATATATAGATATCTATATTATATATAGATATAGATCGTTCTTGGTTTTAAATAGTTACTACCAATCATTTTAAATAAGAATCCAGTGGTTCCTATTGTCATCCCAACATAATCAATTCACCTCCTTCTAACTGCCCTAATAATGATTAAATTCTTAGAAGATTCATGTAAATAACAATTTTTCTACTACTCTGAATTGCTCAAAGTCATTGACCTTATCAATATGTTTTCTTGATGATGTATTTTATTATGTATTTTCATCAATCTAATTTGGTAGGGAGTAAAGTGAGTCCAGAATAAACATGTTTAAATCTTTGTGTCTCCCAGTATCTAATGTAGAGCTCTTAAATCAGTCATTTATTTAATGCCTACTATGTATCTGCTAAGCTCTGTATCAGGTACTGGAATTTGAAAGACAAAACTGAAATAGTCCTTTCTTTCAAGGGACTTATTTTTTTCATAGAGACTACATGTGTTTCTGTTCAAAATAACTGCAAGATAATTATGAGGAAAGGGCACTAGGTTCTGGGAGGATCAAGAAAGGCCTCATTTATTAGTGCTTTAAAGCAGCTTTGAAGGAAACTGAGGTGAGCTTATGGCAAGAATAAAGTATATTCTGGGTATAGGGGAATGTCTGTTCAGATGCAGAGAAATAGGGAATATGATGCTCTGCATTAAGAGCAGCAGGAAAGCCTCCTTGGCTAGATTTTAGATTATACAAATGCAAGTGATAGGGAAGTGGAAAGGTAGGTTGGAGCCAGACTAAAAGGGGGTTTAAATGCCAAACAGAGTAGTTTATAGTTATTCTTAGAAGCAATAGGAGACAGTGAAGTTTATAAATCAGGAAAGTGACATGCTCAGACCTGTGTTTTATCAATATCAATCTGGTGGCTCTATCAAGGATAGATAGGAGAGGGAAGAGACTTGGGGTAGAGACATCAGCTTGGAACTATTTCAATAACCTAGAAGAAGAATAATGACAGCATAAAATGGTGACTGTGACTGGAGAGAAGACAAATGTGAGGGACATTATGTAGATAGAATTGACAAGATGTGGGTAGTGACTGAATATGCAGGCTGAGGAAGAGTGGGGAAATGAGAATGATATTATAAAACTAGGTAACTACACATAGAAGCTATTCAATAACATCAACATTAACAAATGTTTAACAATTGCAACTTTCTTGATATAGAGTAATTCAGGAATCACAGAATCTCTAAGGTAGAAGGATCCTTCAGAATTATCTATCTGAATATGAAACCCCTCCATTCCAGGGAAATATAATGTCTTGTATGAGAAACAATAAATTAATCTTTTTGTGTGGAGCATTGAGTATACGAGGGAAACTTTTGAACAATTAGCCTGGAAAGATAAACTGCAATTTATGAAGTAAATGGCCCTACATGCTCAACATGTATCTGTTTTACCTTACAGATAATGGGAGGCCACTGAAGGTTCTGGGTGTAGGGAAGTTAAATGATTAGACCTACACTTAAGAATTACCAACCTTTCCATACCTTTTGGTGTTCTGCAGTTGTAATTCTCCAGATTATTTTATATTCCATGATCAATAACTACAAGACTTCACTTGTTGGAGTGGATGGGTTAGAGTGGGAATATAAAGTTAAAGAGGGATATTAAGTGTATACAACGAGGTTGATAATTATTCATCAATGTTAAAAAACAAACAAACAAACATTTTTTTTTTTAAAAATAGCCCTCTCTCCAAAGTTAAAAAATTATTCAGATAACTGAAATGCACTAAATATCACACTATTAAAAATAACAGAAAATGTTATCTGTGAGCTCTCCAAGCAGTCTTTAAATCTGACTTTGCCGTTAACATTTTGGTAAGATAAAATAGATCGGCTACCTAGCAAACTCACTTAAGCACATCCATGAAGGGATCAATCAATTTCAGGTTTACTTTGAATAGCAATAAAAACTGGGTAACAAAGCCTTGAAAATTGCTTTTAGAATGAGGCCTACCCAAAAAAATCTTATTTGACAATTTTGCATTGGTCATTCACTCATGCATGTGAGTCTGTGAACTTCATTCTGCTTTCTCTATCCCTGCCTCTTTCCTAGCTTCTCATACCTCTGGACAAAAAGAATATAACTATTTTCCTAGAAGTTAAAAATGAAAATTTCTCAGAGTTTTATTTGAAAAAAAAAAAGAACAAGGGAAAAAAAAAAGAGCCAGAGAATGTTGTGTTTCCTGTTCATGATCCCCTTCTGTAGTATCATTAAGATTATGCTGATATTGTTGTTCTGTTAAATATTTAATTTCCCCCAATTACATGTAAAAACAATTTTAAGATTATCTTTTTCAAATTTTGATTTCCAAACTTTTCCCCTTCCTTTTTCCCCTCTTCCCATTGATAAGGCAAGCAATTTGACATGGGTGATACATGTATACTAATTATGTGATGTTTTGAGGGTGCTGGTACAATGAATAGAGACCTGGGCTTGGAGTTTAGAAAGAGCAGGGTTCAGATCCTGGCCAAAACATTAACTAACTAACTAACTATATGATCCTGGGCAAGTCTCAATTTTGGGTGCTATAGGCATATTCCCTAGGATTTTTGTTTCCTGATCTGTGTCTGGAGTTGCCCTTCTGGAAGAAAACCTAGATGAAGAAATCTAAACCTGGAAGGCATGGATGCCTAAGAGGTCTATGGATAGATTTTTCCCTTTCCTCTACTCAATGAGGATGGAAAAAAAAAGAGATAAGATTTTGATTTTGACTAATCTTTGTGTCCTTTGTATTCCTATTCATTTTTTAAACCTATTTCAAGATACTATTCTGAGAAGAGGTCTTTAGACTTCACCAGATAGCCCATCACACACACACACACACACACACACACACACACACACAAAGGGTTAAGAATCCCTGGCCTTTATATTTCATTTTCTTGGCTGGCAGAACAACCTTTCAAATTTAATCCCTTACCTCTCCCAACACAGCCTTTCTGCTCCAATGATGATGCAAATCAGTGGATAGATTCCTCTTGTGGCAATACTTAGACTAGATTTGTGAATCCCATATGCGGAACCAGTGACATAGAGTCATCCTTGTACAATTGCCATAATCTGGTTTGTTTTATTGTTGCTCTTCTGCCAAGTTTATGGGGACTTAGAGTAAAAGAAAAATGTGTAGACCTGCCCTTTGTGGGGTCTGCATTATACCAGTGCTGATATTTCTCTTTTAATCTAAGCATCATTATTCTTTGTGACAAGCTTGGGTTCTAGTGGAAGTTCTACACTGAAGAGGCAAATCTGAAATTATAGGAGATTTCTTTATGCACATTTTTATCCAAAGTATTCCCAGTCTCTGCCTGTATTAGGCTTCATACATTTACAAAATGAAAGGAAATGCTTTGACTCATATATGGACATCCAGAGGTATTGATATACATAAAACAAAGTGATTCAGCCTTAGGAAATCTGTGAAAGCCCTTCTCCATAAGAGATTTTTCTCCTTCAAAGAGGGAGGTTAAAGCTCAACTCAATATCAACAAGAAATCCTTTTTAAAAAATCACCTATGTTGTTCTGAAAATAAAACACTTCATTGCTGAAATTCTTCTATCACTTGTATGCAAAAAATCTTGTTAGATGTTTTTCAACATCACCATTTTACTTTTTATCAAGAATTAGTGAATATAGCCTTTATTTTTAAAATATTAATAATTCACTTTTATAGTGGCACTTGAGATTATGATTTAACAATTGTTTGGACGAGGACTTTACAGACCATCTATCTCTAATATCTATCGTAGATAAGGAAATAGGGTCAGGAAGAAGACATTTGCTTAAGTAGTAGCAGAACTAGAGTTCCAACTTAATTTTGTTGCCTCGTGGTTTGATGCTCGTGTGCACTTCTGCTATCCTGTGTTGCCTTTAAAAAACACTTTCCTCCCAAAAAATCAGTACAGTAATGAAAGTTCAGAAAGGCTGTGTTTGTTCAGACATGAGCATGTAGTTTGTAAGGATCAAAGAAGAATGTGAAATTTATTCTTCCTTGAAGTCTAGTGTTTTATACCACCTTTTTTAGTTCAGTCACATCTGATTCTCTGTGACCTTATCTGAGGTAATCTTGGAAGTCACTGGAGTGGTTTGTCATTTCCTTTTCCCACTTATTTTACAAATAAGGGAATTGAGGCAAACAGGGTAAAGTGACTTGTCAACACTCACACAGCTAGTGGCTAAGATTAGATTTAAATTTAGAATAATGAATCTTCCTGACTTTAGGTCCAGCACTCTATCCACTTTTCCACCTATCTGTCTCTACATATTATTGTCTCTGCATGCTTCTACATAATTGTTTTAGATTCAAAAATGTATTTCTCTTGAAAATTTTTTAACAGTTTCTTATATTCATACTTTTTTATAAATAGATCAATATATCTGTTTCTTATAAACAATTGTTTGAATAAAGCTCTTGTTTCCTTAGTGCAATATTAGCAAAAATTAAATGGTCTTTTTTCAAGTCTCATCTTCTTAACCTAGCTAATGGATTTGACACTACTGATCACCCTCTTTTCCCTGAATACTCTCTCCCCTTAGGACTTTCATGATGTTGCCTTCTCTAAGGTTTTTGTTCTACCTGGATGATCACTCCTCATTTTCTTTTGTTGGCTTATCATTCTTTTCTCCAAACTCTAACCCAGACTCTCTTCTCTTCTCTATGTTCTCTCTCAATGTTCTCATCAGCTCTTATAAGTTTAATTATCATCTTTATGCAGACGAATCAAAGATTGATATATATAACCTAGTCTCTAGTTCAAAGTGCCTATGTGACATTTTAAACAGAGACATGTCCAAAATGTCTAAAATATATCTAATTATTTTTTCTCCAAAATCTATCTTTCCTCCAAAATTCACTGTTTCTCTTGAAGGCACCACAGTTCTCCCAGAATCCCAGGTTGCATTACAATATTAGCATTTTCCTTGATTCCTTACTCTTTCCCATCCCATATATCCAATCAATCTATCCCACACACAAATACCAGTGTTTTTCCTCAGGTATCTCTCTGATTATGCCACTTTTCTACTTAATGATAAAGTATTAGCCACCATAACCTGGCCCATAACCTCTATTTTCTCTATTTTCTCCTTTGTTACCTCTGTAATCCAGCATTCTATTTTTCATGCACAACATACATCCTATCTCTGTTCCTTTTTACGGGACATCATCCATCCTAGATTCCATACCCTCTTCATTTCTGCTAATATAATCCTTTTCTTTCTTTAAGCAGCCACCTTCTACATAACTGTTTTCCTGATCTTCCCCCTCCTCAATGACTACTACCTTTGTTCCTAAAGTTATTTAATATTTGAACACTTGTGAAACAGCTAGATGATGCACTGGGTAAATTGCCTAGGCCAGAATAGGAAAGATTTGAGTTCCAATATGACCTCGTACACTTACTATCTGTGTGGTCTTAGGAAAGTCATCTAATTCTGTTTATCTCAGTGTCCTCTTCTGTAAAATGGCTGGAAAAGAAAATGCAACTCACTCTAGTGTCTTTGCCAAGAAAACCCCAGAAAGGGCATGAACAGTCGGACATTTCTGGGTATGTTACCCAAGATATTTCATCTCAGTGAGTCACACTTCCTTCATCTGTATAATGGGGATAAAAAAAATGCTTGCTGGGTATATGCCTTGTTTCTCTGTCCTTTTAGGACCAGCTAAACTCAGAAGGGCTCATCATTATAAGATTGGCTACATTATATATATATATATATATTTTTTTTTTCAGTCACAGCAATTCATTAAATATACTAAATCTACTCAGACATGGAGGAGTTGTAATTTACATCAATGGAAGCTATACCCATACCTATTCATAAATCATGGAGGGGACCTTGTACAATTTCTCTCACATAATTGCCATGAGAGTTCATTAAAATATATATATGCAAGACTGCTTTGTAACTGCAAAATTCTATATGAGGTAAGCTATTATAATTTGACATCCTACAGAGTTATATAGACAATCTCAGCTCGAAAGAACTTGTAATGAAAGAAACAGCATCAATGCATATAAACATATGCTATGTAATAGTAGTTAACATTTAAATAGTGCTTTAAAGTTTGCAAAGCACTTTAGACATATGACTTTATTTGATCATGTATGAATTATCATATATCCTGATAACAAGACAGATCTTAAACAAACACAAAAGTAGCTCATTAAGCTTACATAAAACATAGCAATCAATTTATATTGTAGAAAGGTGGTTTCAGAAAACCTAAGCTATGTGACTTTGGGCAAATCATTTAAATTCTTCTGCCCTGTTTCCTCATTTACAGAACAATGGGATCATTTTTACATTATCTTTTATTTCTTTCAGGTTCAAAATCCCAAGAATGAGAGTCTAAGTTTAGAAAGTATGTTTTTATTTGACAAGGATATAAGATGATCTTCTTTCCCTTTTCATTACTAAGACTTCATGAAGAAAAAGGTTTATTAACCTATAATATCATCCTAATTTCCAAAAATAAGGGAAACTTACATTTAGAAGAGAAGTGGATTTGTGACCTCATCAATGTGCACAGTTTTCCAATAATATAGATTAAAGCCCATATATATCTGTTCTTATAAACCTTTCACTTATGTCCTACATATCACTACATGTCCACAAGTTCACTTAAGTGGATTTATCCATTATGATAACCACTTTTCTTGTGTTCTAACATCAGGCAGATATCAGTGAAGCACACAGGCTGTACACTCTTGGTATATGGTGAACACATCATCTTTTTTATCATAATATCATAATTACTTATGTTTTAGGGTCTGATCATTTTCACCATGGACCTTTCTACTATCCTCTTGATAGTACTCATTTTAAAAATTTCTTCAGAGAACATAATATTTTAGGATTCATAGTCATATCAAAAATGTAGAATATTCTATGTTGGATTATCCAAATTCTTTTGTTCTCTCTTAGAAAGTTTATAAATATTTAAGGAATTGAGGCAACTAGCACCAGTTTGTCTACAAAGAGAAGCATCTAGAAAGCTTCAACATTTATAAGGAAGTCCTTTTCATCTAGAATTCTGAATTGGATTTTTTCCATGACACTGACAAATATCTTATTTGTTTTGCAACAAGCCAAATATTAATCAGAGTCATCAACAAGGTCCTTTGGTATAATTTTCAAGGAATTTTTATTAATTTTCCATATGAATGAGAAACTTCTATTAGAAGAGAGCATTTAAGATAGCAATATTCTAATCAATGAATAATTTACAAAATTATAGTTTATTTTCTCCACATTTTTCATTCATATGAAGTAAAAGATGTGATCAATTATGAAATAGCCCTTGTTAAAACCTGACTATATCCTATTATAGTATCATCCTTTCTTTTAGATTTCTTGTGAATTGCTTCCTTAATGTTCCAGCAATTATGTCGCTTCCAAATAAGATATTCACTGTGTATTCTTATTTTAATACAGCTATTTTTTTCTCTCTTTGTACTTTCTTTGTTTCCTTAATGCCTTTTCTACTTCTATAACAACTGAGGCTGTGATAAGACCATGTGTGATGACTTTACTGTTCTTAGGGTAACAAGCTTATCATAAAAATCTCTGCAGGTCTTTTCTAGTTCTTTTTAATGTATTATCCTTCCATTTTCATCTCAAATTCTTTCAAGATGACTTTTTATGGCTTAGTCTTTCTACTCAAAAAGTATTTCCCAAACTTCAAAGTACTGTACAAACGATAGCTACTAACGTTATATTTATAAACTTTAAAAAACATAATTTAAATTTAAATTAAATTTAAAACATAATATGAAATTGCATGAAACTATTGTACTCTATAACTATGTCCTTCCCCCCCCCATTTCTTTTACTTTCCTTTCACGTATCCCTGAGTACCCCAAAATCATTCCATCCCCATTCCCTTTGGTTGAAAGAACTGCCAATAGTGTACCCTTTCTCCTTGATTTTTATTGCCTCTACCACACAAACATGCCTGAAACAAGTCAGTGAGGGTTATGTCCCTACTGAGTATATGAAGATATGCTCCAGTGGAATGAGTGGATGAGAATAATGTTCCAATGGCCATGAAGATAACTGAAGCAGGTATTGTAGAGGATTTAGAACTTGATCAGACATCAAAGAGGCCATGTCATCCATTACATCCTGAGATTTCACCAGTTAACTCGACTTTTTATTCTGCCATTGGACTTCAATGACTTGGAAGAGCATATCAACAGAGACTAATGACATTGTGCAACTCTGTCTCAAGTGCAATTCACCCATGAGTCAAGATATCACTTATATCATGGGTAATATTTGACAAACAGTAACTTTATTCTTGCTTTCATTCACTTAATTCACATAATTAGGTCAAGGTGGAGTTGTTTTAATTATATGTTATATCTTTTCTCTTTTTTATTTTATCTTTGTACCAGCTTCGATCTTTTTTTCAACATGTTGGTGGAAAGACAAATGATTCAAGAGCACATCCCTAAATCAAAACAAAAGTATATAGAAAGAAAAGAAAACCTACCAATGGTAGGTGTAAAATTATGTGAGCCATTCAGGAATAATAGTTACCCTTTTGTGGGCACACTGGGCTCTTCATTCCATGAGCACAGAATAAGGAATTCTTTTCTATAGACAGAAAATTAAGCAAGCATATTCAAAAAATTGTCCTGGGGTCTCAACTACAAACTCTAACAGGGAGAAAAGAAAAGAGTATTCAGACCATTATATTTTATATCTTTATTATATTCTCTCATTTTTGACTTGATATCTCCAATGCCTAGTACAGTGCCTAACACATAGTAGGTAGTTAAAAAGTGTTGGTTGTTTGGGGAGTTAACTGGCACAGTACTGAAGTCATTTACCCAGGTCACATAATCGGTATTGGTCAAAGATTGATCTTGAATCCAAGACTTCCTGATATATAAACCAGTTCTGTATCCACTACCTTCTGTTAACCTCTCTCCAACTACACTACACTTGACTTGATTTAAGTCAGGGAACTTTCCCATCTGCTTAAGCTTCTCAGTTATGGTTTTCTTCAACCATAATAATCTCTTTTACTGTGGGAATTGCTTTGAAAGTCACAGTAGTTCTATAATAATTCTATAACAGTTTCAATCTCTGTTTCCTTTACTTCTCTGTCACTGCTTACTGAGCCATGCAAATTCCCATGTCATGACTACAGTTATTCTTGTTCAGAAAGACACTCAATTTTCACCCTTGAAGCCTTAGGGTTTCCACTTCATGCTGCCTGGAGTGTGGCAGATTTTTTGTCGCTTTAGCTGTACTGTAGAGCTCAGTATCATTCACTTTTTTCAATAAACAATATTCAAATGAGGAGCCAGGATTCCTTTTGACCTGACTTGGAGTTTACTTCTATGGAATAGCTAGTCATTGAATACCTACCATATATATACTAGAATTCTAAAGTTCAGTAAAAGACATGAATGAAACTGAAGACATGACTTGCTACCCTTTTTCCAGCCTTTTTCAAGTTCAATCATATCTGATTCTCTGTTACCTCATCTGGGTTTTTCTTACCAAAGATAATGGAGTGATTTGCCATTTCCTGTTCTAGATCATTTGGCAGATGAGGAAACTGAGGCAAACAGGGTAAGTAACTTGCCCAGGGTCACACAAGTATTATCTGAGGCCAAATTTGAACTCAGATGAGCCTTCCTGACTCCAAACCCAATACTCCATGTACTATGGCACCCCTTAGCTGCTTAGGTTAATTAGACACAAGGTGCAACAGGATAATTCCTAGAAAGATAATTCTGAAAAGTGAAAAAGTACTGACAGAAATATAGTATAAAGTAGTAGAAAAGTGTGAGAATTGAATTCAGAAGGGCCTGGATTCCATTCAGAGTTCTGACATTTCCATTTCTTTATGCCACAGTTACCTCTCTATCTCATAGAGTAGCTATGTTTTATAAACTGTAAGATCATTATTGGAAAGGGGGGATTAGCACTCTGCTGTTATTTGGTCTTCATTTTCAAAGATAATCAATGATATCATGAGGTGACGTTTTGACTTGTGAGTGGGTTTACTCACTCACCAGTGAGAGGCTGGATTATACAAAGCCTTCAGCCTCACTGTCTCTTCCAGTCATCAAAGTCTCTTAGCAGGACAAAAATCAGGCCAACTGTTGATGGCCTAGGTTGCAATGGATGACCTTGATTTCTTTGAATTCTGATCAAGCTCTGAGCTCTCTGCAGCCCTGGAAAGGACTGAGCAAGTCCTCAGATCAGAGGTGCTATTATCCCATGGTGCTCTAGCATAGAAGAAGGCAGCGATCACAGTGGATTAATGTGGTGTGGTGTAGTTTTTTTTTTTTTTTAAACAAAAAGTTTACTAGGGACAAAGACATCTACCTTTCCAAAGTCTCATCCTATATTCTTAGATTCCTTGTTCCTAGACATAGGCAATAATGTTCTGCCATAACCTACAATTCAACATATTCAAAATGAAACTCATAATTTTTCTGTTCCAATCACTATTCAATTGCCATCTCCTTTTTCCTTTCAACAGTATCTTTGTATTCCTGGTTATTCTGGTTCAAACATTTGAATCAAAGAATGTTTGCAGCAAACAGGACCATAGAGATCCTCCATTTCCACCTTTAGAAGTGAGGAAGCTGAGTCCCAGAGTCCAAAAGTGTTGAAAAAATTACAGAATTAATGAGCTGAAAGGGAGCTGAGTCCTTCTAATCCAAGCCAGAATGGAACAAGAATGCCCTCTATAATATTCCTAACAAGTGGTTATCCAGCCTTTGTGTGATGACCTATTTCAGAAGGAGGAACTAAGAGAGAACCAGTTATCTCTTAATCATCCTCACCCATTTGGACCCAGTTCTAATTATTGTCATTTTTTCCCCTTATGTAATGTCTAAATCTGCCTCTTTGCAACTTGCAGCAATTACATCTAATTCTGCCTTCTTTTGTCAAGCAAATTGAGTTTAATCACTCTTCCTCAAATATGATCAAATAATTGACCATATTTCCCTAAAAAAAGTTTCTCTTTTCCAAGCTAAACATCCCTCAAGGGATAGAAAGTATTGGGAATAGAGTCAGGAAGACCTGATTTCAGATCTAATCATTGACACTTTCTAACTGCATGAGTATGTACTAGTCACTTGACCTCAGTTTGCCTCAGTTTCCTCAGTCATAAAATAGAAATAACAACAGCACCTACCTCTCAGGGTTGTTGTGAGGATAAAATGAAATTATATTTGCAAAGCACTTAGTGCAGTGACTGGCACATAGCAGGCACTATATAAATAGTTATTCCTTTTTTCCCCTTTCAAATAATCCTTTTCCTATGGCATGATCTGGAGGCCTGGAGAGCCTTAACTAACCTAGTTACTTTCTTTGTATAATTTCCAATTTATATAATTTAGTGAATATATGTGGACAAATTTCTTTCTCACCCTGTTTCAGTTTCAAACCATTTTGATTAGATTTCTAAAACTAGAGACAAGTATGATTTTTATCATTTTTGCATTATAAGTTCAGGTGGGTTTTATTTTTATATTTTAAACCATGGTCAAGAAATTGACGTTCTCTTATCATAGACTATCTTCTTCTTTAGCTGTTCATTTTCCAAATCCAGCTTTCTCTTCTAAATGCCTTACCTTGAAAGGGAAGGAGTAGTAAAATATTACTCATGACCTGAAAGTCTTCACTTTGTTGCTAGACTTCAAAATCCTTTGAAATTCTTTCTAAACTTCTTCTATCCATATTATTTCAAGACTGACAAATCTTGGGAAGTTTTCTGTCTCTTTATAGCTCGTTGTTGTTTATCCTTTGTTCTTAAAGAGAAGCGAAGACATGAGAAAGATAATGTCTTGACTTGCAGTGAATTGGATTTGAGTGAAACAGAGCTGAGAAAAGTCATCAAGCCCCGTCTCCTTCAGAGTCATTAAAGTCCAGTGACAAGATATAAGTCATAATGACTGGTATTGGCCCTGGATAGGATGTTGGACTTGGCCTTTTCAAGCTAGCTCTCCAGGAAGACAACAAACTTCTCTACTGTTCCAAAGAGAAAAAAAAAAAATCATACGTTAGCATTGCCCTGCAGGGAATTATCAACAATAACAGCTTATCTTTTCTTCCCATTATTGGATAAGCTATCACTTGCCAATATAGCTTCATAATTCCTTGGAGAGCCAGCAGCTATTTCTTCCTCCAAGGGTCAGTCTCCTTCCTCCTCAGAAACAAAGAACATTTTATCTCTTACCTAACTCCAAGACTTCAATGATCCATCTTTTCCCACCCTTCCTCCTGACAAGATCAGTATTCCCTCTGCCTCTTCATGCTCTCTAACACTGAAGACTTTCTTCTATTTTTAAGTAACTTCAGATAACTACAGTGTCCAAGAGTAGGAGTAGGACTGATTTGTACATTGAGCACAGATAAGTCAATTGACAGTGGCAGAAATATAGCCATGGTGTGAAGGAGATTTACAAAATTCATATCCCTCTCTAAACTCACAGTAAATAAAATATCTAGTCATTTGTCATTCTTTTTTATAGCTTAAGAGGCAAATTTAGACTTGATTTAAGAAAAAAGCTAACAACTAGTCTAATACCAAGTAGAATGGGCTGCTTTGGGAGGAAATGAATTCCCACTCAAAGGAAATCTTCATACAAAGTTTGGATAATTGCTTGTTGAATATACTGTAGAGAAATTCTTACTCAATTGGTATTAATTAAATTATATGGCTTCTGTGGACCTCTCAAACAGTATTTGTTGGTGGCAGTACATATAAGCAAAATAGGAATAGAATTGTTCTGTCTTTTCTCTGTCATCCATTACCAAGGTCCCATCCCATGTACCCAGAAGCCCTATTTTTTTTGATTCTCCTCTTTTCTATAATATAGTTGGATGTAACAGGATGGTGCACTTAAATACCTAATACTGGGCTGAAATCTCCCCTCTCCTCAATTACCCACATAGCTTTACCCTGGTCTAAGGGCTAGTGTGCCATGGCTTTGATTGACAAGTTAGTTCCACTCAATAATATTGTATAGAGAGGGAGAAAGAAGGTGCCAAAAATCCCTTTTTGGTCACAAAGTGAGGTGATTTTAACTTGGTTTTTCTTTATCTTCCCAAGAGCTTGTTGCCTTCTCACCACTCTCAGACCTTCCCATTGGAAGACTTATATTATTTCTTAAAAGCTTGTTTATTTTTCTGTACTTAAACATTTTCATTGTCTCTCATACTAGAAATTATTACAAATGCTGTTAACTACTAACATTGTTAATCTGGAGGCAACTGTAAGAGAGCTTCCTAAAAAAGGAGCAAGAGAAATTTAAAACTGTGATATTTTTGCCAAAATTTGATTTCTATCTGTGGACTCAGAAAGAGCTTTGTGATTAATTTCTGCAGCTTCTCAAGATGGAAAGAATACTTACACTGGAGAACCTAATCATGAGTTAGCAGTGGTGGTATATTCAACTAATTGGGGTAGTATTGAGTTGGAGTCTCTAGTATTTTCATTATCCTTTCTTTCCTCACTTTGAAAGAAAAAAATGCTCCTCCAAAGAGGTAGGATCTGAAGGAGTGCCTGGGGAAAAGCACCTTAAGAGAGGAAAAGTTTAACCACAAAAGTGTAAGAGCAAGTGCTGTCTCCCTGACTTCCCTAATTGAGCAAAGCACCACAGCACAACACTATTATTAGGTTAAAAACAAACATGGACAAAAAATGTCATCTACATCCAGAAAAAGAACTAAGGAGATTGAATGTAAATCAACACATTTTATGTTCACATCTTTTTTTTCCTTTTTTTTTATTTCTCCCATGATTTTTCCCTTTTGCTCCAATTTTTCTCTCCCAACATGATTCATAAAGCAATGTGTATTAAAAATAAACTTCTTACAGTTAAAAAATAAACAAACAAAATAACCTTTCTCTTGTTCTCAGCCTTTCATGACACTATTTTCTTTATGCTTCTCTTTAAAATTTAAATTGACTGATACATTGTGATGAATTTACCCCTTCTTAGCACAATTGCATTATGCTTCCTTTTCTTAATAATGCCTTTAAATTGAATGTTGTCCATTTCAATAGGAATTCCAAAAGAGTCTCTATAATTACCATTTTCATATCCACAAGTATATGTTCCTTTTCTTTTGGCAATGTCAGTCCATTCACCTCCATTTGACACCCTCTCTTATTGCTTATTGGCACTGAGAACTAAGGATGAAGAAATATTTTCTCACAGTCAGTAAACTCTAACCAGTTCTGAGTTTCATATTATCTCTTTAGCCTTCTGAGTTCAAGTCAAAGCTTTCCTTATTCCCAGAAGCAAGAAGAGTGCACATCACATTTAAAGAACTCATTAGTTTTATTTGCTACTAGTACACAGCAAGGAGCAGAGCACAGGAAAAAAAAAATAATAACCTCTTAACTTTCCTATGTCAGCTCAGTTTGAACCCTCTAAACTTAAGAAAAAGCCAAGAATGATGTTCCTGAACTCAAGAGCTCTAAAGTCCTAATTCTGGCTTTTGTCTGCAATATTTTTCAGCAAGTCGTTTTTAGCTCTATTTTTCTGCCACTAAAAATGAGGGCAGTGCCACACATTCCCCAATTTCATCTGTGGAATATAGGTACGAATAAGTAATTCTATATAAAGAATATAGAAATGGAAACTGCTAAGCAAAAGGGTTATTTTCAATGCTGCACCTCTGAGACTATTAGTCAGTTGTTCCCTTGGCTGGATTTGGGATTTGGGAGTCCTGTGAAGGCCAACTATCACATTTAGTTTCTTCACAAGTCATTGATCTAAGGAACTTTTAGACACCACTTAGAAATATTCAATCTTACTTTTTCTTGGACAGAGGTTCCAGTGCTTATAACAGACCACTCACCAGGGACAATTTGAAATGCTCCAAAGCAGTGTTAATAATAATTTGAAATAGTGATGTAGGGGATTCTGAGAGGTAAAAATCATAGGCAGCAAATAAGGCACCTTACCCCTTCCAATTTTTCTTAATGGTAGATTTTCTCTAAAAATATATTTTCAGAATTGCTGATTAAAAAAATTCAGTAGTAATTACAGTTGCCTGTAGTTATGGATGTCCCTCACTGCCTCCCAGTTTTATTGAATTATTCTACCAAGCCCTGAGAATAGAGTGCTTAACACTGCACCATCTTGAACAAAAGGTACTGCCTGAATAATTAGTGTTATTAGTGAATAATTAGCAAACATTAAGTTCCCTTCCTCTTATGTGGGGAAGATCAACTAGTCTAAAGGCTCAAAAGAAGTCTCTTAGTGTCTTTCTATAACATATCAAAGGGGAAGCCTTTCCTTGATCCTACCTAGTTCTCCCATGTTCAACACTGACTGTCTAGCTACCCTTTAAAAAAAACATTACCCCAGTCTTGTTTTTGGATTAAGGAGAGAGACCTGTATTCAAATCCAGCCTCCAATTGCTCTATGACAATGGGTGAAAATTGTAACCTCTCACTTCAAAAAGAGGGACAATAATGAATACCTACCTAACAAAGACTTTATCAACCTTATTATGCTACATAAATTTCATCTATTATTACATTTCTTGAAAAGGAGCATTCCAAGAGAAGAACCAGAGAGCATTTTTCCAAGATCTTTTTCTCCTTTACATCCCAAGTCACCACTCCAATGACGGCATTGGTGACCTCAGAAAATATTTTACAGAAGATCATATTTTTACCATAAATAATATATCTCTTACCCTAAATATAGTCAAAAAAAGACTCTCCTTCTATGAAAGGAAGCCCACTAATTTCATCAACAATCCATTCCACTTTTGAATATTGAAATGTGCTTTTATATTGAGACAAAATCTACCTTTATTCAATTTTCACCCCAAATTCTTCAGGCATACTGGGGCCAAGAACAACAAATCTAATTTTATTAAACAATACAATCTTTGTAAATGTTTTAGCACAATATCTGGCACATAATCTGTACTTAATAAATGTTTATTCACTTCAAAAAACAGTGTACCTATTATATACAGAACTTAATGGACAGGTGAAAGCTGACTACCTAATTTCTAAGAGTTCATGTTTCTGTAGTGTTATTCACAGTACAAAGGACTTTCCCTATAACAACTCTGTGAGTCAGAAAAGAGAAATATTATTGTTCCTGTTTTACAAATGAGAAACTGAGACTCAGATAAGTCATGATTTGATGTCATTTAGCTAAAAAGTGATAGAACTGAGATTTAAAACCAGGTCTTCTAAATATTAGGACAGGGCTCTTTTCACTACAACATACTTCTTCTAAAACTATAGGTAAATGCATTGTACTATAGAAGTTTGGCCAATAAGACTGCTTCAATGTGCTCTTGGCATGAATGTACCTTTCTAATAATAATAACAACATTTATATAGCACTTACCACATGCAATTATTGTGCTAAGTGCTTTAAATTATTATCTCATTTTATCTTCACAACAATCCCTGGGCATAGGGGCTTTTATCCCTATTTCGCAAATAAGAAAACTGAAGCAAACAGAGGTTAGCTTGTCTAAGGTCACACAAGTAGTGTGAGGCTGGATTTCTACTCGGGTCTTCCTGACTCCAACGCCAGTACTCTGTCTCTATATGCTTGTGCATAAAAGTAACAAATGAGGCCAAAATTTGATGAATCCAAAGCCATAGAGGGAAAACTTATACTGAATGTATGTCAGGGCACATACTTAAGGGTATAATTAAACCTATTTTCCTATCTGAGTGGTGATGATAACAAATGGGTAACGAATTTTGTCCATTCAAGGAATTTTAACAGACACTTTTCAAGAAAGAAAAAATATTTAATGTCAGTTCCCTGCCATAGCAAAAGATGTTTCTGACTGTATTACCATAGGACAAAGGCAGAAAAGGCCTCTACATCCAGTATGCTCTCTAAAGCAATACCTAATCATAAGCTGACATTTACAGAAGGCCTTCAAGCTTACAAAGCACTTTGTCTTCATTGGTTTATTTGATGCTCACCACAACTTTGGTAAGTAGATAACAGAGATTATTTTTATTTTACAGATAAGAAACGAAGGTTCCAAAAAGTTAACTAACTTGCTTATAGTTACATGTGACTTTTAAAAATAATTTTTAGACATTTTTTTTAAAAAATGTTGAATTCCAAATTCTTCCTCCCTCTAGACCCTTCCTCACCCATTGAGAAGACAAGCACTACATTATCAGTTATACATGTTCAATTATACAAAACATATTTCCATATTAGCCATATCACAAAAACTAAAGAAAAAGAAAATGAGAAAATTATACTTTAATTTGTACTCAAAGTTCAACAATTCTCTCTCTGAAGGTAGGTAGCATTTTTTTTTCGTGGGTCCTTCAGAACTTGGATCATTTTATTGATCAGAATAGCTAAATCTTGCACAGTTAATCATCCTTACAATATTGCTGTTATCATATAATAATTTCCTGTTTAGCTCACTTCACATTCTTCATCAGTTCATGTAAGTCTTCCCAGATTTTTCTGAAACTATCCTGCTCATCATCTTATAGTACAAAAATGTTCCTTCACAGTCACATACACAACTTGTTCATCTATGCTCCAATTGATGGACCTCCCCACAATTTCCAATTCTTTACTATCAAAAAAAGAACTATTATAAAAAAATTTTGAACACATAAATTCTTTTTGTTTTTCTTTTATTTCTTTAGCAAATAAACCCAGTAGTGGTATTACTGGGTATATAGAGTTTTATTCCCCAAGGGATGTAAATTGAAATTGATTGCAAAATGGTTGGAGCTGTTCACAACTCCCCCAGCAGTGTATTAGTTACACATCTGTCTTAAGTGCCAGAGCCTAGTCAGAAACAAAAATCTTTTTATCCCAAGTCCATCCACTAACCCACATTGCCTCTCTAAGGAAAGCCATATTTTAGTCAATAAATCAAGATAATATTTTTCCCTGGAAATCCAACAATTTACAAATTTATCTTAAATCTTTCATATGGAAAACTTAAGGTTATGCATCTTTTTGTTTCTTTCTGTGTTTTACTTAAGAAGAATGACAAGCAGAGATAGAAACTAAATAGGGTAATTCAGGGTAGCCAAGGAATAATTAACAAAAACTATAATATACAAACCACACAAATATACCAAAATAAGACCAATTTTATTTAAAACCACCTAAATATTGAGTTTTATTAACATTTGATTTGGTCAGTTTAATTTCATATTAAAATAGATATTTACTATGCTTTATATTTTTAATGATGATTTTTATTTTTTTAAGTCTTTTGAATGCCAGTTATAACACAGTGGAAAGATCTCTGGTCTTGGCATCAGGAAGACCTGAGTTCACATCTTATTTAACCTCTCTCAGCATCAGTTTTTCTATCTGTAAATTGAGGGCTATAGTAATAACATCTATTTCACAGCATCTACCTGCACACGTCTAACTATGATATTAGATACCGGTCCAAATGTAATTTTGACCAAGTTTCTTTCAATTTTCCCCAATTTTTCTTTTCAAGCAGAAAGTTATTCCCAAGTAGCTTACATATTTAAATTTATGGAACTGGTCCAACTATTTTGGAAACCAATATAAATATGGAAATTTATGGGTTATTGAATTTGATTGTTTCTAAGAAGCCTTTCTTATTAAATTTGTTCCACTGATATTACTTTTCCATTTCCTTTTAACCTGTAACAGTTTTGAGACTCATTACTCTATAATGGAGTTTGAGTTCTGAAAAAGCCTCCTCCTCTCCATTGTATTGGGAGTTCATGTGAGAGGAGATATCTAACACCAGAGTATATGGCCAAAAATATAATATTTGTCAAAAGGAGCATTACATGAAAAAGATAGAAATCATGTATAATGAAGAAGATAAAGGGGGATTTCTTAAGTTACATTATGTATTCTAGAAAGCACAACAAAACAAGAAACCAGAGGAAGATAGGTGGTGTTCAGGGGTCTAAATGAGCAGAATGGAAAGCAGAAAGCAAGATAGAAAGAAAAGAAGTGTTTGCTTCACTGTGATTCATATATCATAGTATTTGCCTATCTGAAGATCTGAACTTTTAAAACATCATCAATCCCATGTAATCCACTTCAATTAATACAAAAATACCTACTTTGTGCAGTGCTGCACTGGTCCTATAAATGAGAAAATGTTCATATTCTCAAAGTAGAAGTAACCCTACAAATCTGTGACTACTAATCAGTCAGTGAATAAACATTTATTAAGTGCTTACTCTGTGCCAGGAATTATGCTAAATGCTGATGATACAAAGGAAGACAAAAGACAATCCCTGCTTTAAAGAAAATCATATTCTAATGGGGAAGTCAACATAAAATCAATTATGTTCAAAGAAGATGTGTAAAAAACTGATTGAGGGCTAGTCTCAGAGATCATGTTTCCAGACTCTCCCAGCAATAGAATTTTGTCATCCCAGTTCACTGTACAACTGTTTAGGTTTTTTGACTTTTCTTCTTTATTTTTTTTTGCTATTTTTTAATCATCCTTACTCATTTCCAGTCTGATTAGCATGCTTCTTTGTAATTTAGGTACCTAAACTTTCTTACTGTCTTTCTCTGGTGTGTGTATGTGTGTGTATGTAGCTTTTGGGTGAAGGGAGATTGGAGCAACTTTTTCTTGTACCTGGAATACTACCAAGATTAGAAGAACTTGCAGCCATGCCCACCTCCCCAACAGAGACTTTCTTTCAATGCTTCGATTGGCATTTTGTGTCACTACACAGGGGAAGGAGGAAAGTTGGATGAATCATTTCCCTGACTCCTCTAGAATCTGTTTGCCTAAAACTGAGTTCCTTCATTTTCCTTGAATCTGGAACTTTTAATCTCTGGTTGCTCTTCCTGGGGATGTCAATGTAATAGACTGGGAAAGAGCCCTGACCTTGCCAACTGAAAATCTGAGTTCAAATATCAGTTCTATTACTAACTAGTCTGTGGTCTCTTAAGCAAATTTAACATTTTATACTTCAATTTTCTCATCTGTAAAATTAGCAGACTAAACTAGTTGTTCTTTAAAGTCCCTTTCACTTGTGAATGTTTTAAAAAACAAACAAAAAACTGCTTCTCTTTACATAACTAAACTGACTCTTTTTTCTTTCCAAATAACAAATGAATACATATATTATTTGTCTCAGCTAATTTCTTTCTTATTTTGCACTAGAAATTGTTACCAAAAGAGTCTGTTGGCAGGGCATTCATTACTATATTTTCTTATAGATGCCTAAGTAGTTAATGCCCCTTTCACTGAGCTGTTTTGTGACTTGGTAGCACTAGCAGAGCTATTATCAAAGGACACTGTGCCTGAAGCAAAAAAAACAATTAAATAGAGGGAGAGAAACCGAGTGACTATAACATAAAGGACAGTCTGACTGGATACAGTCATGCCAGGAGAGGATATGGCCCCTTTGAGGAAAGATAGAAGAAATGGAAGATTAAGTAGACCATCTGAGAAATGAGAGCCATAGCACCAAAATCCTGGAAATGGTATCTCCGGATCAGATGGATCTCTTACCACTGTGAGACTATGAAGCAACATAAAGTGAAAGTGGTGTTCTGTCAATACCTTGGAGGAAAGCCCTGATAATAAAGCTATTTTTCTTCCCACTAATTTTGCTTATGAGCATTAATAAGGTTTGCCCAGAAGGCTATTTTTATAGGTGCTAAAATTGAAAAATTCCAGTTGCATAATTCAGGTAATGGACAGAAGTGTCTTTTAAGGAAATTCTTCAAAGAAATTTGGAGAGAACAATTGAGACAAACTATTTGTGTACTTAAAAATTTGAGAATTTACAGGATTTGTTAGGATGAAAGCAAAGTGTAATCATCATAAAGCAGATGCCTTGATAGTAAAGCTTTGGGATTTCAATAATCACCAGGGAAGGCAGATCATTTTTGAAGTAAAATAGTCTGAAAATGACATTTGCAGCGAGAAAAGTTCACTAACTTCAGCATCTGATCTACTTATTAAATCATACATGTCCTTAACTTCTTCTCCTTCTTTTTTCAGGCTTTGAGGGTTTTGGGGAAACTCTTATTAGAAACTAGATACAGAAATGGAAAGAAAAAGCAATAGAATTAAATCATTTGAAAATATTCTTACTTCTTTGACAAAAAGTTTTTTGAGGGAAGGGATTGAAATTATTGGTTAAGTAAAAAGTTTATGGATTCCCTGCTTGTGGATGGCAGAGACATTTGAGATATTTTTGTCTTATACTGCAGTTAATTGGTACACAATCTGACTACTGCTCTTGTTTCTTGCTAGTAATCAGACATAGCAGACCTGGGCATCATGGCTCACCAGGATGCAATAATTATAATAATATAAATTCATATTCATATGATATCTTAAGGTTTACCATATACTCTCTTCACAAAAATCCTGTGAGAAAAGCTATGACATTTTCATTATCCCATTTTAAGTTAACAAAAACTCAGAGTAAGAGTTTAGTAAGAGGCCATGATCACACACAAGTTAGCAGAAGTGGAACTGAGTCTTAGATCTATGAAATAAATGCTATCATCATTCCCACTTTACAACGAGAAAATTAAAGAGAGAAAATAAATAACATTCCTAATGTCATGTAACTAGTTTTGAGGCAGGATTCAAACTTAGGCCTAGGTGAATGTCCTAGAAACATTCTAAGAACAAACAAACAAAAAAAAAAAACATATTAACTGGAAATCATTATTTTCCAGTATTTTGCCTAGAGCTGTCAAAGTTTTCTACCAGAAAGATAATTTTCCATAGTCTTTTAGAGATGCTACTGGTCTGACCTATCTAATTTTAGTCTATGTCCCCAATATAGTGGTTTAGGAAGAGTAGGATCTTTAAGATCTCAAAATATTTTACAAAAGCCAAATCATTCCCCGGATATTCAAGACCACATCACCAAGAACTGAAAGGACATTTCAAATTGGATAATAAGAATACCAAAATAACATCATGATATTCAGGTCTATGTACAGTGCGTCTGGTTGTGACTGATCAGATGATTATGAGCTCAGAAGACTTTACCAGAGGCCAGGCACAAATAATTCATCTGAATATTTGGAGTAGAGATAACTCTTAATTTGTGCATCTAGAATTTTTTTTTGAGGTACCACAATTCTGCTTTGCTCCTAGAACACAGAGCTTTTGTGGTAAGTCCTGTACCAGTATGTCACCATCTCTCTCTCTCTCTCTCTCTCTCTCTCTCTCTCTCTCTCTCTCTATATATATATATATATATATATATATATTTATAGTTATATTTATATATATATTTATTTATTTATATTTATATTAATATTTATATATATGGTATATATATTCAGAGAGACATTCAGAGAGACATTTAAAGTATCCTTGTATCATTTCTTATGATCTCCATGTGAGGTCTCCATAAATTAATCTTTTAGGCAAATATATATTTCACATTTGAACAATGTAGCCAGCCCTTCAAAGTTGTATTTTCTTTAATAGAGTTTGAATACTGGACAGTTCAGTTTGAGAAAAGTCCTCAGGGGATCTTCACTCTGGTAGGCAGCCAACTATTCTTCTCTCCCACAATTTTGGAGCCTCCCAAATGAATAAAAATAGATAAATACATTTTCATAGTACTTTAATTTTGCAAAGTAAATTATAAAACAACATAATTATATAATTAATGATAATATAATATAATAATATATAAATATTTAAAAATCTGAGAGGTGGGTGCTAATTTTATCCACATTTCACAGATGAGGAAACTAAGATAGATTGATTAAGTGACTTGTTTAGGGTTATATGGCTAGTAAGTGTCTGAGATTAGATTTGAACTCAGTGAAATAAGTCTTCCTAACTCCAGGGCTGGCATTTTATTCACACACCACCTAGCAGCTCTTTATACTTTGTATTTTTATGAATTTATTATGGACATATAGGGTGTGTGTATGTGTGTGTGTGTGTGTGTGTGTGTGTGAGTGTGTGTAAGCATCTGATGATGGATTTGAACTCTGTCCACTGTGCAACCCTGCTACCTAAGTGAAAGTTCTATAAACATTTTAAGTTCAATTTGAATTCATTATATTTTCCCCTAAACATTCCCCTCTTCCAAACTTCCCTATTTCTCTCAATGGCAGTCGTTCCACTCTCCCATTCTCATTAGCTTCTTATTATCCTTAACTTTTCTCTCTCCCTCTCACTCCGCATATCCAAATAATTACCAAAACTTACTGTTTCTTTCTCCAAAACATCTAATTCTGTCTTTTTAATTCCCACAACTACCACCTTAATTAAGACACGTCTCTTACAGAGTATTGTAATCTAATCTCCTAATTGCTCTCCCTGTATTCAGTTTCACTATTCCAGTCTATCACACACACAGTTGCCAAAAGTTTTCCTTAACTGTAATTGTGATTGTGTAACTCCCCGATTCAATTTGTTCCATTACCTCCTTATTATCTCAAAGATCAGCTGTAAACTCCTCTACTGAGTTTTTAAAGCCCAAAGTTATCTTTTCATCCTTATTGAACATTACTCTCCTTGCTATATTTTTCAATCTAGCCAAATTGACCTCTATTTGTCTCTAATACATGATATCTCTTTGAACTGGCATTTTTCCATGACTGGCATACACTAGTCCTTTCTAGTCATTTCTTCCTTTAAGCATCATCTTCTGCATCATGCTTCTCAGGATTCTACCAACTGGAATTCTTCCTTCCAAACTATCTTGTTCTTCAGTAATTTTAGTCATGTCTAACATTTTTTAACTCCTTTTGTTGTTTTCTTGGCAAAGATACTGAAGTGGTTTACCATTTTCTTCTTCAGCTCATTTTTCAGATGAGGGAGTTGAGGTAAAATAGGATTAAGTGACTTGTCCAATCACATAGTCACATACACTAAGACCAGATCTGAACTCAGAAAGATGAGTATTACTAACTTCAGAGCTTGCACTTTATCCACACACCTCTTAGCTGTCCCTTGCACTTTGTATGCATTTGTGTGCATTTAATATGGATATACAGAACATATATATGTATTTGTATCTGTATATGTATATATACCTAGTATAAATCGCCATATCTTGAACAAATATATATATATATATATTTATTTATTTATTTATTTTTTGCTAATTGGGGTTAAGTGATTTGCCCGGGGTCACACAGCTAGGGAGTCTTAAATGACTGAGATCAAATTTGAACTCAGGTCTTCCTGACTTCAGGGCTGGTGCTCTATCCACTATACCAACTATCTGCCCTTGAACAAATATATAAAAACAGATATATGCATATTAAATAAATACAAATATAGACACAAATATATCTTTATTCTCCTTGTTCTCCAGCTTTCTTTGTGGTTAAGGATTGTTTCTTTCTTAGTTCTATATCACCAGCCCCTGGGATAGGGTCTTGCTTATAGTAAGTTATTAAAATATGCTTGTTGATTGAATAAAAACAATACAGTTGTTGGGTTGGAGTTTAAAAAAAAACTAAAAAGTTGATCAGGGGAACAGACTACATGAGCAAGAATAAGAAACAATTGATCAATTAAATGGGATATTCCTCAGACCACAGGCAAACAGTCCCTCTCAAGCCCACACTTCAGAAGTACAGAACCTCACCATTAAAAGGGTTCTCAGAGGTTAAACTTACCTACCATCTAAAGAAAAAATTAAAAAGAAGTTCAAGAATTTCAGTTTCCCCAAAGAGGATTCTTTTGGCTTTTTTCTTAGTCGATTCCGAATATTATACAAAAATCAAAAAAGGAGAAACCTGACCTTTTCTGTGGGGATGTCATACCACTCCCCCCACAAAATGAGAAAAATGTCAATGAACCCTGCTGCAAATGGCAAGTCATAAAACTGAATGGGAAATATGAAAAGGAGATGCATAGGAGGCTAAAGGAGTCTGTGTGAAGAAAGGGAGTTTTCAAGAATGAGAATTTCTTCCATGACCTACTCAACAGATCTTTGAACAGGCTTTGCTTGAAGACATGCACTGAGGAAGAGCTCAACATTTTCCTAAACAGCCTGTTCCACTTCAGGATAGCATTAATTGTTAGGAAGCATTCTTAATCAGCCTAATTTGCCACTTTGTAAATTTTAGTTTGGCATTGCATCATCCTCACTTTCCCAGACAATGGCTCTTCATTTGAGTCCCACATGCAACTGATTGATGCAGTAGAGTACAATAACTTGAGTCAGGAACACCTATCCAAATACAGTCTTAAAGAGTTATAAGTGGGACGATCTTAGGCAAACCATATAACCTCTGTTTGTTTCAGTTTCCTTATCTATAAAAGGGGGATAGTAATAATGCTTAGCTCAGAATTTTTGTGAAGATAAAATAACAGTTTTAAAGTGCTCAGCATAGTACCTGGTTGTAGGAAGTGCTATATAAATACTAGCTATTGTTATTTTTTTCTCAACATATTTTGAGCTTAACATTTCTGGTGTCAAGAGGCCCCACTCACACTTTTCAGTTTTTCCCCCTTGCCCATAGATACTTCCATCTTGAAGCCTTTCCAGTTGCCAGACCCTGTAACTCTATTGCTGCAGCCTTGGATTTGCCACAGTCTGTTCCACACCACTCTGAGACAACTGTGATATAGGCTCCAGGGGAGAAACTTATTTCATCAGTTCCATTCAATTTTGAGCTTTTTAGCAAAATTTCTTTATTAAATTATAATTGAAAACATAAACTTGGGAATACTGAATAAACTAAAAACTAGGAAAATCTCAATGAAAGGACACATTTTAAAAATAAGACTAGATAGAAAAATCAGGCAGTGGCTATGTGTGTGTGTGTGTGTGTGTGTGTGTGTGTGTGTGTGTGTGTTTGTGTGTGTGTATATGTGTGTGTAGACTCTGGGATAAAATAGGTTTTTCAAGTATGATACCTCGTGTTAGCAAGAAATATTTTAAAAGGTTTTCTGAAAGTTAAAGAAAAGAACTTAATTAGATTATTCATTAATTTTTAAGGACTAGACAATATAAGATGGAATTGTGCTTTAAGAACGAGATAAATCAACCCAATTAACTGGTATGGTTAGCCTAGAATTATTAGACTAGAGATAACTTAGCTTAACATCCTCATTTTGTTGACAAAACCACCCAGGACAAGAGGGTTAGAGTGATTTGCCTGATTCTTTACAAAGCCAATAGCAAAATTGGGCCTAGAAGCTCATTCTCCTGATTCCCCAGCCAGTGCTCTTTCTCTTTTTTTCAATAACCAAATTTATATTTACTTAATAAGCATTGCAATTGTCAACAACACAGCTGCAACTCTTTAATAGGGACAGGAATAGCAATCATAGAGTGGTTTAACAGGACAACAATTCTTTTGTATGTTGCATCAAAGGCAATTGTTTGGATATGAAAGCTAAGGAAAGTGTCAGAAACAATCATAAAATTCAGAACACAAAGAAATAGGCATAAACGGTGGTTCCACAGTCAGACTAAGTAAACTCAGAAGGAATAGGAGGTTTAAGGAAAAGATGGTAAATTTGTTTCAGATGTACTGAGTTTCAAATACTTTTAAGCCAGCCAGGTAGAAATGTTTTGCAATTTGTTGGAGAAACAGATTTGGATCTCAGAGGAAAGATCAGTGCTGAAGACAGAGCCATATAAATCAGCTATGTACAGTTAGTAGATGAAGGCAAAACTGTTAATATGAGGGCTAAGTAAGAGAATATATAGAGAGAAGACAGGATTGCAAGGGGAATGAAAAGATTTTGAAGGAGAAGAGGAGAAATTAATTACAGAGATAGGAGGAAACCATGAGCCTGTGGTTTATCTGAGACCAAAGTGCTAGAAATAAAGGTCTATGGAGCTGACTTAGAATGACTTAGGGAAAGAAATTTCACCAGTTATGAGAGTGGCAAATGGTGGAGGAGAAAGTAGATAGTTAGGAATTACTGTCTTTAGGAATAGACAACATTTTAAGAATTTGTAGGTTATATATTCAGAAAAGTCACTGATATAAGTGAAACTTTAAAGTGTCTTTGACTTTGCCTAGAGAAGGCTGAGTTAGTAAACTAATTTCAGTTTGCAAGAGACATTATAGTGTGAGACAGGAAAAGGTATTTTACTTCATCCAGGATTATGCTGGAGTCAACTGGTACTAGGTCAGAAGAGCTGATTGTTAAAATTTTCAAGACCAGAATTCATACCCTCAGAAACTGGGAAAAATTCAAATCAAGATTTTGTTGATAGTGTAAGCTTTAGAAAGTGAAGAAGAAAATGTTAATGTGTTAGTAATATAGATTAAACTTTTTATTGAAGTTTTTTTTTTATTTTCAAAACACATGCAAGGATAATTTTTTCAACATTGACACTTGAAAAACCTTATGTTCCAATTTTTCTTCCCTTCCCTCCACCCCTTCCCCTAAATGGCATGTAATCCAATATATGTTAAACATGGTAATATATATATATATATATATTACCATATATTATATGTTTATATATATATATATATATATGTTAAATCCAATATAGGCATACATTGTTATACAATTATCTTGCTGCACAAGAAAAATTAGATGAAAAAGTAAAAAAAGAGAGAGAGAAAGAAAACAAAATTCAAGCAAACCACAACTAAAATAGTGAAAATACTATGTTGTAATCCACCCTCAGTTTCCACAGTCCTTTCTCTGATTGTAGATGGCTCTTATCATCATAAGATCATTGGAACAGACCTGAATCATCTCATTGTTGAAAAAGGCTATGTCCATTAAAATTGATCATCATATAATCTGATTATTGCTGTGCACAATGATCTCCTGGTTCTGCTGGTTTCACTTAGCATCAGTTCATAATAAAGATTAAACTTAAAAATTTATCCTGTTATTTTTTTTTTCAGAGAGGTACTTATCATACATTTGCCAGCATATTCCAGGCTGCACCTTTAAAAAAAAAATTCATTCACAATACTTTAAATCTCTTCTATAAAGAGGAGTTGAAGTCAATCAATAGCATATCTTAGCAAAATCAGTAAGTACAGATGTAGTCTTCCTACATATGTATAAAAGTATGTAGGAATTGGCCCTAGAATTGAATACAACACAGAGGGCAAGATGAATTGCCTCTAAGAAATTACTTGGTGCTTTTAAAGATTCCCTGAAAAAAATGCCCATCTTTTTAACATTAATATTATTCTTAAAGTGCCTTTTGTTCATGTCATAAAATACCATTTTCTCAAAAATTAATATTGAAGGTTACCTAAAGGGTGATGAGAGCCATATGGTAAACTTCAGTTGGCTGCTTCATATTAACAATGAATAATTACAGAAAAGACTCTTTATAAAGAATGCTGTCAAAGAGAGATATACAACCAAAAAGTTTTTATGGCATGTGATAAGCACAAAAAATTTTTAACAGATAAATATTTACTCAATGCCAAGAGATACTCTGGATGGATTTAACTGAAGAATATCTACTGCAGAAGGGATAATAGATAGTTACTTAGGATAAAAATGCATGGATGTCTCACAATCTCCATTAGTGGAAGGAGTATTCATGTCAGTGAAATTATAGATCCATTGAAGTGTGAAAAAATAAAGCATTTAATTCATGTTACAAAGTTCTATTTTCAAAACTTATTATTCCCATTACACTTTTTCCTTTTATTTATTTATTTATTTATTTATTTGTTTTTGTGAAAAAACACTACTCTTTTCTGGAAGTACACATGGAGGACCATTGTGACATAGGTTCAAGCTTTAGAGCTAAAAAGAATCTTAGAAGCTACTGAGTCAAAATCCTCATTTTTATAAATGAGGGAACTAAGATAGTTAAACGATTTCTCTAGAGTTACACAACTAGTTAGTATCTGAGGCAGAATCTGAGGTTCAAACCTCAGCATTTCCAGAGTCTGGATCCTGCACTCTATCCACTAGAAAACAATTGTTCTCTACATGGCACCTATCACTTAAACAGCTATAACTTCTTTCTTAAATGCTCTTAAACATCTTTACAATCCAAATCTAATGAGGAATTGGTGTTGTTGGGGTATTTTTGGAAGTATTGAATAGTGATGTGCTCCACAATTGCCAAACTAATTTGCTTATTTTATAGATTTCACAGCTATATGCTTTTATATTTGTAACATCAAAGATTCATGACTTTATTGCTGTAGATAATCACTCCATTGATACAAATGTAACTCCTCTTTATCTTATTAGATGCTTTAATAGGTTGTTGTGGAGAGAAAATAACTCTGGAGTTATTTCCTCACCTGGTGGCCAACTTTCAAATGAGGAACCTTTCCAAATTCAACTGTACTAGCTTTTAGGCAATAAACATAAGTCCGTTTCCAGTTCCACATCTGAAACCCTGTCCTAGATGGACAGAATTGGCCAGAGCTTGAGTATGGGCACAGTCTTCAGGATCACTTCCACAGCAAGATTATGAAGAAAGTGGGGATCTAGGGGAAAGGTGATAGGACTTAAGGAAAGCAATTATACATGCAAAAAAAATAGTTACAAGAATTCATGAGGGAAAGACTCTTCGTCTTTTATCTTAGTAGTTCAGTGAAAAGAGCATTGGTCCTGGACTCAAAAAGATCTGAGTTCAAACCTGGCCTCATAAATTAACTATATGAACCAGAGCAAGCCATTTATTTAACCACCATCTGCCTCAGTTTCCTCAGCTATAAAATGGGGATAAAAATAGCACCTACTTCTCACAGTTGCTATGAAGATCAAATGAGTTATTTGTAAAATATTTAGTACACTGCCTGGCACATAGTAGATACTATATAAACGCTAGTTATTATTATCATTAGTCAACCAGATAACATTCATTAAATACCAATTTTACAGGCACTGTGCTAAACTCTGGGAATACAAAGGAAAGCAAAAGATAGAATCTACCTTCAGGGAATTCATAATACAAATAACAGAAAATTAAAGAGAAGATGATGGATGAAATTATTATTTTATTAAAAAGATGATTGTAGATATAATGGTTGATAAGGAAAATTCTATTCATCCAGCTTCCCATTTGTTAACACCCTCAAAATTTCTTTCATGTTTTTTGTTAGAAACTTTTGTAACTTCAGCTCCCTTCATCTGAAAGATTTTGAGGAGAAATTAATTTTCCAAATTACTACAGACCTAGGTTATCAATAACAAACTTGCTTGCTGCTGGTAACACATTTGATGTTCATCGTGTGGACAGCATGGAATTTACCTGCTCTGTACTTACAATAGAGATAGATTTATTCTGCTGCCTCATTGAGTAATCAGTCAGCTGTTGCCTTCTTGCATTTGAACAAGTTTTATTGCTAGTAATGAAATCATGAAGCAGAAGATGAAGTCTGTAGAAGAGGTTGGTATGTGTTTCATCTGCGGCATTGTTGGGTATGAGATGAGAGGAAAATTGCTTTCATACTTGTGCTTTTTGAGGAAGGATTGCATATACACTTAAAATATTTATATTTTTATTTCTTGACAAAGTTGATTTAAAACTTAATAAAAATCTCACTTAATCTCAAAATCTCAAGGGCATTTATCTTAGGAAAGACAATATAAAAAAGCAGATTCAAAAAAAATGGAAAAAAAAAAAGACTTTTCCTTTATATAAGAGCTTCCACTTACAAAGACAGGTCATTGCTGGCCATAAATGTATAGTTAAAGGTCATATTTTTTCCTTTTTGAAAAAAAAAGAAAATTGTCTGAGTCTCTTTAGTTCAACTTTCTTCCTATTCCAATACAAGTTCCACTTAGCTGCCCAGATGATTTTTCTAAATCATGTCACTCTTCCTTTTCAGTGATCTCCAGTGGCTCCCTATCATCTCTAGGATCAAATAAAAACTCATTTGTTTTGTATTGAAATCTCTTTGCAAGTTGACCCCTTCCTAGTTTTACAATTTTTTTATACTTTATTCACCTTCAAGCATATAACAAGCCAGCTATATTGACCTAATCTTAGTTTGTCACATGTGACATTCCTCTCATTCTCATACTTTAGCACCACCTGGTTGTCCCCAGTGCCTACAATGCTCTTCTTTCTCACTTTCAATCTATTGGTATCCCTGACTTTCTTGAAGATCTAGTTCAAATATTCTGTAGGATACCTTTCCCAATTCCCAATAGCTGCTAATGAGTTCCTCTCTGGGATGGCCTCTCAAATATTCTGTATGTATAGATAGATAGATAGATAGATAGTAATCATCTAGTCATTGACACGTTGCCTCCCTTATCAGAAACTAAACACCTGGAAGTCAGAGATTTTTTTTAAATTTTCATTGTGTCTCCACAGTTTAGCACAGTGACTGGCACATTGTAAGTGACTCATAAATGCTTTTTGAGAAAAAACTTAAGATGATGGAATGAGAGAAAGCAAAACATCACTGCTGTCTCACAACTACTCCAGCAAGATTTTTTTTTAAGGCACTGCACTGAAAAATAATTAAGAAATTCAAGGGGAAAAAAACATTAAATGTAACTTAGCAGCCTATATTCACTACAAAAGAGAAGCCAGATGCCTGCAAGCTCTTGGTAAGGATCAAGACAAATGATTTGAGGTGGGGAGAGGGTGGAATAGGGGGTTACAGAACTGAGATAATGGAATACTGAAACAACCAAAATGAATGCTGCTAATATTATCCACCAAGTTTTAAAAACACCACTTTAAAATGAATTCTGGAGTGGCATAACTGATAAAAGTTTGAGGCAAAACATTTTTCCAGCCCAAGACAAATTAGGAAGTTAGCAGGAAAAAATCGTGACACTGTAACACCAATTTTGTGCCGTGGAGGCAGATACAACAGCAGGAACAGCACCTTCAGGAGTGCTCCGTTTAGAAATAGTGAGGGAATTTGACATCTGCTCAAAAAAAGATTAAAGAGAATTCTGAGCTGATACAGGGTGCAGGAGCAGGCTATATTTTATAACTCAGTTGCCCATAGGCATTCAGGGTTACCGTTCCAGGGTATAGAAGAGCACTGATTGCAGTTCAGGGGCTGAGACCATCTCCATCTCTTGTAGATTTAGAGGATTAGGAGATCTAGTCACAGTTCCATTGTGACTGCAGGGGAGCAATTGAGAAAAAAGAGTGATACAAGAAAATTAGGAAAGAGAAAATGAACAACTTCATAAAAGCAGAAGAAAAAAAAAAAAAACACTGAAGAAATTGCTTTAAAACCAGAATTGGCCAAATAATAAAAAAGATACAAAAATTCAATAAAGAAAAGAATTTCTCAAAAAAGCAAAATTGGACAAATGATACATCAAGGAACAAGAAAACAAAATCAAAAGAATGAAAATGTAGAAGAAAAATGTCTTAGTAGAAGAAAGATTGAGAAGAGAGAATTTAGGAATTATTGGAATATTGGAAAGCCATGATCAAAACAATTGTTTAGATGTAATAGTTCATGAAATTATAAAAGAAAATTATGAAGGAAAATTATAAAATATCTTAGAACCAAAAAGAAAAAGAAAAATTGAAAGAATCCACTAATCAACTTCTTGAAAGATGTTCCAAAATGAAAATTTTCAATAATATAGCCAATTTACATAGTTCCAAAATCAAGAAGAAACTATTGCAAGCAGCTAGAAAGAAACAATTAAATATCATGGCACCCTCTCCCCACCTCAAATATCAGGATAAGCTAAGATGCAATGTTAAAGAAGCAGAAGGGATTGGAATATAATGTTACAGAAAGCAAAGCAGTTAAGATTACAATGAAGAATAGCCAACCCAGAAAAACTGGGTATATTCCTTCAGGGGGAAAAAAATAGATATTTAATGAAACAGAATGTTTTCAAGTATTCTTGATGAAAAGGCAATCTCTTGATGAAGAGAAAACTTCACATTCAAGCACAAGGTTTGTGTGGCTCAGAAATGGTGAGGGGGTCACCATTTAAAAAAAAAAAAAGCTGGAGAGATCTCTAGGAGCAAAACAAAAGTTTATTGTACCTTCTCCCGAGATTGGGTGTCCCACCCCTTGAGCAGTCAAGTCAAAGGGAGGAGGCACCTTCTGGGACAGGTTTTACACTTAAATCCCTAATGCAAATACCCCTCCCACCACTGACCCTCATCCTCATTGGCTGAGAGTCATATATTCTAAATGTGTGAAGTACCCAAGAAGTTGAACTTGACCAATAAGTACATAGTTGCCCATATTTGATTGAAATAGGGAGAAAATGATGTCATGGGAGTATATAGCAGGAAAGGGATTTAGGTATGCCCTTGAATCAATGCTCAAAGAACTCTGACGTAGATGAAGGCTTACTCAATTTTCACAACTGTCCTGAGAGATCTCACCTCATCTCGTTCAGTCCCCCCTCTTATTTGTACACTGAGATCTCTTCAAATTTTTGTAACATAACTTCACATTCCCTATCTAATTCCTTATCTCCTTCTGGCTTCTGTCGGTTTTCTTGGGGTACTAGCTCCCACCCTTTTAGCACCATCAATCTTTTTTTTTTATATAATAAATCTTTTATTGACAGAACCCATGCCAGGGTAATTTTTTACAACATTATCCCTTGCACTCACTTCTGTTCCGATTTTTCCCCTCTCTCCCTCCACCCCCACCCCGTGTGCAGAACCAAACAGTTCTCTTTTTGCACAGGAAGAATTGGATTCAGAAACAAAAATGCAAACAGTTTACATTCATTTCCCAGTATTCTTTCTTTGGGTGTAGCTGCTTTTGTCTATCATTGATCAATTGAAACTGAGTTAGATCTCTTTGTCAAAGAAATCCACTTCCATCAGAATACATCTTCATAGAGTATCGTTGTTGAAGTATATAATGGTTTCCTGGTTCTGCTCATTTCACTTAGCATCGATTCATGTAAGTCTCTCCAAGTCTCTCTGTATTCATCCTGCTGGTCCTTTCTTACAGAACAATAATATTCCATAACATTCATATACCACAATTTACCCAACCATTCTCCAATTGATGGGCATCCATTTATTTTCCAGTTTCTAGCCACTACAAACAGGGCTGCCACAAACATTTTGGCACATACAGGTCTCTTTCCCTTCTTTAGTATCTTTTTGGGGTATAAGCCCAGTAGTGGCACTGCTGGGTCAAAGGCTATGCATAGTTTGATAACTTTTGGGGCATAATTTCAGATTGCTCTCCAGAATGGTTGCATTCATTCACAACTCCACCAACAATATATCAGTGTCCCAGTTTTCCCGAATCCCCTCCAACAATCATCATTATTTTTTCCTGTCATCTTAGCCAATCTGACAGGTGTGTAGTGGTATCTCAGAGTTGTCTTAATTTGCATTTCTCTGATTCATAGTAATTTGGAACACTTTCATATGAGTGGTAATAGTTTCAATTTCATCATCTGAAAATTGTCTTTTCATATCCTTTGACCATTTATCAATTGGAGCATGGCTTGATTTCTTATAGAGTCAATTCTTTATATATTTTGGAAATAAGGCCTTTATTAGAACCTTTAACTGTAGCACCATCAATCTAACAGACCCTTCAGCTTTTCCTTCCAACTTAATCATTCTGGATAATGAGTTTTGGACTGTTCTAGTTATCAATCAGATCTAGTGCCTTACCCAATGCTATATAAATTATTTGATAAAATAGGAATGAAGGAGTCCTACCAAATTCCTTCTATGACACAGACATGGTACTGATACCTAAACCAGGTAGGTTGAAAACAGAGAAAGAAAATTATAGACCAATCTCCCTAATGAATATTGATGCTAAAATCTTAAATAAGATATTAGCAAAAAGACTACAGAAAATCATCCTCAAGATAATACACTATGATCAAGTAGGATTTATACCAGGAATGCAGGGCTGGTTCAATATTAGGAAAACTATCAATATAATTGGCCATATTAATAACCAAATTAACAAAAACCATATGATCATCTCAATAGATGCAGAAAAAGCATTTGACAAAATCCAACATCCATTCCTATTAAAAACACGAGAGTATAGGAATAAATGGACTTTTCCTTAAAATAATCAGCAGCATCTATTTAAAACCATCAGTAAGCATTATATGTAATGGAGACAAACTGCAACCATTCCCAATAAGATCTGGAGTGAAACAAGGTTGCCCACTATCACCGTTACTATTTAATATTGTATTAGAAATGCTAGCTTTGGCAATAAGAGCTGAGAAAGAGATTAAAAGAATAAGAATAGGCAATGAGGAAACCAAATTATCACTCTTTGCCGACGATATGATGGTATACTTAGAGAACCCCAGAGATTCTACTAAAAAGCTGTTAGAAATAATCCACAACTTTAGCAAAGTTGCTGGTTATAAAATAAATCCACATAAGTCATCAGCATTCTTATATATCACTATCAAAATCCAACAGTCAGAGTTACAAAGAGAAATTCCATTTAAAGTAAGTACTGATAATATAAAATATTTAGGAATCTATTTGCCAAGGGAAAATCAGAAACTTTATGAGCAAAATTACAGACCACTTTTCACGCAAATTAAGTCTGATCTAACCAATTGGAAAAATATTAAATGCTCTTGGATAGGGCGAGCAAATATAATAAAGATGACAATATTACCTAAACTAATCTATTTATTTAGCGCTATACCAATCAGACTCCCAAAAAACTATTTTAATGACCTAGAAAAAATAACAACAAAATTCATATGGAAAAACAAAAGGTCAGGAATTTCAAGGGAATTAATGAAAAAAAAAATCAAATGAAGGTGGCTAAGCTGTACCAGATCTAAAATTATATTATAGAGCAGCAGTTACCAAAACCATTTGGTATTGGCTAAGGAATAGATTAGTTGATCAGTGGAATAGGTTAGGTTCAAGGGACAAAACAGTCAACAACTATAGCAACCTAGTCTTTGACAAACCCAAAGACCCCAGCTTTTGGGATAAGAACTTACTGTTTGACAAAAATTGCTGGGAAAATTGGAAAATAATATGGCAGAAACTAGGTATTGAT
The DNA here is from genome assembly GCF_902635505.1 of Sarcophilus harrisii. Lineage (NCBI taxonomy): Eukaryota > Metazoa > Chordata > Mammalia > Dasyuromorphia > Dasyuridae > Sarcophilus > Sarcophilus harrisii. The sequence goes on from NC_045426.1 coordinate 459,548,911, forward strand.
CCACACTTAACATCATACACCAAGATAAGGTCAAAATGGATTCATGAACTAGGCATAAAGAATGAAATTATTAATAAATTAGAGGAACACAGGATAATTTACCTCTCAGACCTGTGGAAGGGGAAAGAATTTATGACCAAAGAAGAACTAGAGATCATTACTGATCACAAAATAGAAAATTTCGACTATACCAAACTGAAAAGTTTTTGTACAAACAAAACTAATGCAGACAAGATTAGAAGGGAAGCAATAAACTGGGAAAATATTTTTACAGCCAAAGGTTCTGATAAAGGCCTCATTTCCAAAATATATAGAGAATTAACTCTAATTTATGAAAAATCAAGCCATTGTCCAATTGAAAAATGGTGAAAGGATATGAACAGACAATTCTCAGATGAAGAAATTGAAACTATTTCTAGTCATATGAAAAGATGCTCCAAGTCATTATTAATCAGAGAAATGCAAATTAAGACAACTCTAAGATACCACTACACACCTATCAGATTGGCTAAGATGACAGGAAAAAATAATGATGATTGTTGGAGGAGATGCGGGAAACCTGGGACATTAATGCATTGTTGGTGGAGTTGTGAACGAATCCAACCATTCTGGAGAGTAGTTTGGAACTATGCTCAAAAAGTTATCAAACTGTGCATACTCTTTGATCCAGCAGTGTTACTACTGGGCTTATATCCCAAAGAGACCATAAAGAAGGGAAAGGGACCTGTATGTGCATGAATGTTTGTGGCAGCCCTCTTTGTAGTGGCTAGAAACTGGAAACTGAATGGATGTCCATCAGTTGGAGAATGGCTGAATAAATTGTGGTATATGAATATTATGGAATATTACTGTTCTGTAAGAAATGACCAACAGGATGATTTCAGAAAGGCCTGGAGAGACTTACACAAACTGATGCTGAGTGAAATGAGCAGGACCAGGAGATCATTATATACTTCAACAACAATACTATATGGTGACCAGTTCTGATGGACCTGGCCATCCTCAGCAATGAGATCAACCAAATCATTTCCAATGGAGCAGTAATGAACTGAACCAGCTACGCCCAGAGAAAGAACTCTGGGAGATGACTAAAAACCATTACATTGAATTCCCAATCCCTATATTTATGCCCACCTGCATTTTTGATTTCCTTCACAAGCTAATTGTACAATATTTCAGAGTCTGATTCTTTTTGTACAGCAAAATAACGGTTTGGTCATGTATACTTATTGTGTATTTAATTTATATTTTAATATATTTAACATCTACTGGTCATCCTGCCATCTGGGGGAGGGGGTGGGGGGTAAGAAGTGAAAAATTGGAACAAGAGGTTTGGCAATTGTCAATGCTGTAAAGTTACCCATACATATAACCTATAAATAAAAGGCTATTAAATAAAAATAAAAAATAAATAAAATAAAAAATCTAGTGCCTTAGCTACTTAATTGGTGATAATCTCTACAATTGCTTAATTCTAATTATCCCATTCAACATATATATTGGAATTCTAGATTCTATATACCCAACTTCATCTTGAGCCCAGGTGGCTGGCCCATACTCTTTAACTATTCTTTCTGGGGGCCAGGTGTCACCCCAACCATTTGCATCTCCAGTCTGGGTAATAGAGATATCTAAACTTGTTATCCCTCTTCCCAAATCATCATACAATTGAATCCCTAAAGATTTGTCTGCCTGTTCAGGAAGAAGGAAAAAATTTCGGCCTTATTACTCCAATATAACAGATCCCCGTCCAATTAAAAGGTAGTTGAGTACACTGTGAGGTCAAGATGAAATTCCTAGAGGAAAATATATCAGCTCCCAAACAGGTGAAGAGGCTCAAAATAATGAGTGATACATAGACAATTACAATGCACTGGGCTCAGAGATTGTATTCCTATTCAGTAGATTGGTTCTGATTCTGACCAGCGCAAGAGGAGGTATTTAGTCCAAGGTAGTTGGGTCTCTAAAGATAATTTAGTCAGTTGCCGTTTTATTTCTTGATTCATCCTTTCTACTTTTCCAGAAGAGGGAGGATGCCAAGAGATGTGGAGATCTCAAGTGATTCCTAAGGCCCTAATCAGATTCTGCAATACTTGGGCCAAAAAATATGTCCCTGATCCAAGTCTATCCTCTCCACTATTCCATATCTGGGAATAATTTGTTTTAATAAGACCTTACTTACTGTTGAGGCAGTTGCACAGGCTGAGAGGAATGCCTCTACCCATGATGACCTCATGGTCCACTATGACCAGCAAATATTTGAGGTGACCACTGGTGGCAGCTCAGGGAAGTCCACCTGGATGCTTTGGAGTGGTCTGATTCCTGGAGGTCATTTCCCTTTCAGGACCTGGAATTGAACAGCCTTGTTAGTCCTTCAACAAATAAGGCAGCCGTCCATCAGTTGTCAGGCCATAGTATATAGGTTGGGGGAAACATACCTTGTCAGCACAGCATCACACAGGTTTTGGACATCCCAGTGACTGCCCTGGTGCAGTTGCGGAAGGACTTGCCTCATATTTGCTTTGGTCAGTACCTCTCTGCCATCGGGTAAGAGCCCTCATCCTTCCACATTCTCACCTGCTCTGAGAGTTGAGGCTTCTCTTTTTCCTTCTGGGTAAAAGTGGGAGAGGGCAGACTAGAGGGAAATGCAGGTATCAAGGCCATTATAAGAGTAATCTCCTGGTCTCCAGCTCCCTTGGCCTCCTCATCTGCTAATCTATTTCCCCTTGCCTCAAAAGAATTTCCCATCTGATGTCCCTTTACATGTATTACTGCTACATTGCAATGAGCCAGAATGTTTTCAAGTACTTCTCTAACTAGTTTATGGTGGACCAGTACTTTACCCTTACTATCCTCTCTGGGGGATGGTTCTGTTCCAGGGGGTATAGAGAAGGCAGGATTAAGATTAAAGGAAAGCCACTTGTCTTCTCTGTCCCCCCTCTTATTTGAGCAAGAACTCCCAGAGCCACCCCTCCTTCAATATTTTTTTATTACTTTTTTTGTTTTTATTTTATTTTATTTTTATTAAATAACTTTTTATTGACAGAACCCATGCCAGGGTAATTTTTTACAACATAATCCCTTGCACTCACTTCTGTTCCGATTTTTCCCCTCCCTCCCTCCACCCTCTCCCCAAGATGGCAAGCAGTCCTATACATGTTAAATAGATTACAATAGATCTTGGATATAATATATGTGTGCAGAACCGAACTGTTTTCTTGTTGCTCAGGGAGAATTGGATTTAGAAGGTATAAATAACCTGGGAAGAAGAACAAAAATGGAAGCAGTTTATATTCATTTCCTAGTGTTCTTTCTTTGGGTGTAGCTGCTTCTGTCCATCCTTGATCAATTGAAACTAAGTTAGATCTTGTCTTTGTTGAAAAAATCCACTTCCTTCAGAATACATCCTCATACAGTACCGTTGTTGAGGTATATAATGATTTCCTGGTTCTGCTCATTTCACTCAGCATCAGTTCATGTAAGTCTCGCCAATCCTCTCTGTATTCGTCCTGCTGATCATTTCTCACAGAACAATAATATTCCATAACATTCATATACCACAATTTACTCAACCATTCTCCAATTGATGGGCATCCATTCATTTTCCAGCTTCTGGCCACTACAAACAGGGCTGCCACAAGCATTTTGGCATATACAGGTCCCTTTCCCTTTTTTAGTATCTCTTTGGGGTATAAGCCCAGTAGAGACACTGCTGGATCAAAGGGTATGCACAGTTTGATAACTTTTTGAGCATAGTTCCAAATTGCTCTCCAGAATGGCTGGATGTATTCACAATTCCACCAACAATGTATCAGTGTCCCTGTTTTCCCGCATCCCCTCCAACATTCCGTGTTATTGTTCCCTGTCATTCTAGCCAATCTGACAGGTGTGTAGTGGTATCTCAGAGTTGTCTTAATTTGCATTTCTCTGATCAATAGTGATTTGGTACACTCTTTCATATCCCTCCTTCAATATTGAGGAACGTGGAAAGGTTTTTCCAAAGTGGGGAGAGCCAATATAGGCGGTGAAATTAACAAACGTCTTAAGTCCTCATACTTCTGATCACTCTCTGGATCCCACATGATAGAATTGGGACTTTCATCCAGCAGGTGCCTACACAAGGGTTTAGTGATAGCAGCATAAGAATCTATCCATGCCCAACAATATCCTACTAACCACAGAAATTTTTGTAGCTCTTTCTTTGTCTTAGGTTTGGGTATGTGTAATATTCCCTCAGTTCTGGCAGGGTCCAATCTCTTGCTGCCTTCACTAATAAAATGCCCTCAATATTTCATCTTCCTCTTCACAAACTGCAAATTTCTCTTTGGATACCCTAAATCCCAATCCTCCCAGGAAATTTAATAGATCAATGGTACAACCACTGGTGTGTTCCCTTGTATCCCCCACTACTAGTAGATCATTTACATACTGTAACATCCAAGTTCCCATTAATGGTTGGAAGTCTCCCATGCAATTTTCAAGGATTGGACCAAACAAATTCCGGAACTCAGTATAGCTTTGGGGCAAGACACACCACCTCATTTGCTGCTTCCTTCCAGTCTCTGGATCTTCCCATTGGAAGGCCAAGAGATTTCTATTAATCTCCTCTAAAGGGCAGCTCCAGAATACATGCTTCAGATCCAATACACTGAACCACTTAGCAGAGTTAGGAATCCAGTCCAGGAAGGTATATGGGTCCGGAACCACAGGGTGGGAAGCTAACACTATTTTGTTAATCTCCCTTAGATCCTGAACTAACCCTATTTCCTGATTTCCCATCCTTCTTGAATGGAGATATGGATGTGTTGAAGGATGAAATGCAGGGTTCTTCTATTAGTCCATTTCTCAATAAGCCTTGTATCACAGGCTGCAAACCCCTCCTTCCTTCTGGTGAAATTGGGTATTGTTTGACTCTTACTACCTCCGTAGGGTCTTTCAATGTGATATTTTTATCTGGACTATATCTACTCTGCCTGGATTGTCATGTCCTACCCAAAACTCAGAGTTTATCCTAGTCTGCCTTTCTTCATTCATTAGTGCCATTCTCCTGGGGTATATGCTGAGTCCATGTGGAATCAACACAATTTCTATTTTAGTTATTAAATCTCTCCCCAGAAAGTTTACTCCTGCTTCTGAGATGAGCAGAAATCTGCCCAATGTTTCCCTTTTTCCCATATATAAGAAAATTTTCTCCTTTAACTCCAGAAATCACCAGGGTCTCCTTAGAAAATTTAACCCCTTCAGGCAAACAGATCACTGAAGATCTTAATGCTCTGGTGTCTACTAAGAGCACAAGGATCTCCTGGTGGGGTTCCACCTTTAAATTTACCAAGGGTTCAAGGTGGGAGTCTTACAAGAACCCCTGACTTCCCTCATCTTCATCAAACTCAATAAGGGAATATATCTGCTGTTCCATCCTCTGCTAGGGGTATTCTTTTTATATATGCCCTATTTTTGACATCCTCAACATCTCAAAGGCTTCCTACTGATATCTGACCATGCATTGGTCACAAAGTGCAATTTCAGGGTATCATCTATTCCTGGGTCATCAGGATCAAATCCAGAGTACCTCTTCATGCTAGCTTTAGTCTACTCAGTTATTCAGCTGGTGACTTCTCCTTCCCCTGAGCCACCCCAAAGGCCTTTTTCATGTTCTGTGCCTTTCACACTGCATTTTGAATCCCTGTAATTACCAGTTCTCTAAGATTCCTCATACTCCCCCAATATATGGGGTTATTGTGATCCCAGTTCAGATCTACCAAAGAGTATTTCTGGTCAGCTGGGACTTATTCTGCAGCTGGAGAGAGTCACCTGTCCCATTCCTTCATAGCTGCTAGTGAAGCAAATAGCCCTTTGGGGGGATGGAGGGGGAAATAATTGAATTAAATCCTCTTGGGCCCTCAGGGCCCCTGGAGGACTGATTTAATTAAGTCCTGAGGTGGAGCTAAGTATGGAGGATGGAGAGATAACAATGGAGCCCATTGATTCTTACTCAACATTACTGGGGCCCCTGAAAGTTATGGTCCAGCATATATTGCCTCCTCTGGATTAAAAGATTCTTTACTATTAATATGCAAATTTAGGTTTTGGTATAGCCAGTCTTCAAGGGAGTCATACTTAGGCCAAATGGTGCCTCAACCAATATAGTGGTTATCCCATACAAAACAATAATACCTTATCAGCTTTTTTATGCTTTTTCCTTTATATTTTGGCAGTTTGCTCCAATTACTTAATTTATTTCCCAAGGGCCTATCTACCTGTATTTTCTGATCATTTTGTTTCTCATTTTTCTCCACAAGGGCTGGCTGGGACTGGGCCACACCCATTGAATTTGGATGTAATCTAAATTCAAAACACCCAAACACATCAAGTATCACCAATTGACTTCAGTAACCCAAGAAGGCCTATCCTATCCTGTCCAGAGCACCCCTCCAGAATCTGTAACTCAACTCAAGGGGCTCACAGGGGGCTTACCTCTGGATTGCTGCATAGCAAATTGGTAGCAAATTGCTTGACTGATCTGTCCTTACACCAAGCTGGTCAGAATTTTTACCACAGAATTTCTCCTTTTGCTTTGCTCTCCACTTCAGGCCCACTCTACCTTGGGGAGCAAGGAGAAGCCCCTGGACACTGGCAAGCTGCCTAAATTAGGGCAGGGTGCCACCCGCTAGCACCCAAGAGTTCGTCTACTCTTCAAGTAATGTGATCCTGGATGAACCCCCAAAATTGTGTGGCTCAGAAATGGTGAAGGGTCACCATTTTTAAAAAAAGCTGGAGAGATCTCTAGGAGCAAAACAAAAGTTTATTGTACCTTCTCACAAAATCGGGCATCCTACCTGTCAGGCAGGCAATCAAAGGGAATAGGCATCTTTCAGGACAGGTTTAACACTTAAATCCCATATGGGAAGATATCATGTTGTATACCATCTTGCTCATCACTCTGTAAGTCCTAAGAATTTTATCATTAAGATAATTAGAAGGTAACTACATAAGACAGAAAGGACTTATGAGTTGGTTTTATTGGGATAATCTCAAAAAAAATAAATAAATAAAATGAGAAATGGAATGCACCAAGAGGAAGAGAGAAGAAGGATGGGGAAAATTATCTCACATAACAAAGGTACACAAGGAAAAACTTTTATTTCCACTGAATGGAAAATGGAGTGGGAAACAATGATAAGCAATACTTTAATCTCACTACTATCATCAGTATTGGTTCAAAGAAAAAAATAAACACACACACACACACACATACATACATAAATACACACACACATATATACACACACGTTTGGTTGATTGGTTGTTATCTTTGTTCTCAAAGTAATATTATAGCCATTATTGTTTAGAAAAATGAAAATTACAACATTGAGGTACCACTTCACTCTTATTAAATTGGTTAATATAGCATAAAAGAAAAATGGCAACTGCTGGAAGAGATGTGGGGCAAAAAAGGGACATTAATGAACTATTGATGGAGTTATGAACTGGTTCAATTAATCTGGGAGAACAATTTGGAAATATGCCTAAAGGACTGGAAAACCACATATGCTTTGATTCAGTAATGCCACTATTAGGTTTGCATCCCAAAGAAGTCAAAAAGAAAAATTTATATGTACAAAAATACTTATAATATCTCCTTTTGTTGTGACAAAGAACTAGAAATTACAAGGATGTTCATCAATAGAGGATTGACTTAACAAATTATAGTTCATGCTTGTGATGGAATACTAATGTGCTATAAAAAATAATGAGTAAGATGGTTTCAGAAAAATTTGGGAAGACCTATATGAATTGCTTCAGGGTGAAGAGAGAAGAACTTGGAGATAATTATATGAAATAAAAGGAATATTGTAACAATGAATAACAATGAAAAACTTAGCTACTCTGATTAAGACTTTGATCCAATACAATTCTGAAGAACTCAAGATGAAAAATGTTATCCACCTCCAAAGAGAGAATTGAACTCTGCTTGCAAATTGTGGTATTTTTTTTCACTTTTTTTATTTTTCTTATAACATGGCTAATACAGAAATACATTTTGTAGGATTTCATATGTAAAATTGGTATCATTATGCTTACCTTGTTAATGGTAAGGAAGTGGCCAGAGGGAGAGAATTTAGAAATCAAAGGGTTTTTTTTTTTTTGTTTTTTTTGTTTTTTTTTTTAAAGAATGTTAACAATAAATGAATTAGGAGCAGTAATGAACTGAACCAGCTACACCCAGAGAAAGAACTCTGGGAGATGACCAAAAACCATTACATTGAATTCCCAATCCCTATATTTATGCCCACCTGCATTTTTGATTTCCTTCACAAGCAAATTGTACAATATTTCAGAGTCTGATTCTTTTTATACAGCAAAATAACGTTTTGGTCATGTATACTTATTGTGTATCTAATTTATATTTTAATGTATTTAACATCTACTGGTCATCCTGCCATCTAGGGGAGAGAGGGTGGGGGGTAAGAGGTGAAAAATTGGAACAAGAGGTTTGGCAATTGTTAACGCTATAAAGTTACCCATGCATATAACCTGTAAATAAAAGGCTATTAAATAAAAAAAAAAATAAAAAAAAAACAATAAATGAATTATAAATTATAGACAGAAAAAAAAAAAACTTGAAACTTTCTAGAATATAAAATAAACTTGTTTAGTTGTTCTTGCTATTGCTATTCAGTTGTATCCAACCATTTATGACCCCATTGGGACTTTCTTGGCAAAAATATTGGAGTATTTTGCCATTTTCTTTTTCCAGTTTGTTTTATAGATGAGCAAAATGAAACAAAATTAAATGATTTCCTCGGAGTTGCATAGTTAGTAAGTGTCTGAGACTAAAATTTTAACTTAGGATAATGAATCTTCCTGATTCCAAGTCCACTACACCACCCACATGCCATTTTTGTTGTTACCTTTCAGTTGGGACTGGGGAGTTTGGAGGGGGGAAGTGAGGGAGGGATTAGGCAGTTAGAGAATAATGGCTAGGGAAAACCCTAGATTAGATTGCCCCAGTATAACCCTATCCCCACCCCTAATGATGATGGTGGGTGTGGTTAGAAGAAAGAAACTGAAGCATTGATAAAATTGTTCCCTGGGGCAGGAAGGAAGAAAGTTCTAATAGAGTTCAGTTTAGCTTCCTGCTCCCACCTTCTGTGGAGGTAATCCAGTCCGAAATTCAAGTTATGTCAAGTCCCCGAGGCTAAAATTTCCCTATATAACTGTTTATGGCCCATATAGTCACTGCTGAACCCCTTTGGGTCAGTTCACCATGATACTCCATCTCATGATGTCTTTCCCCTTACTCCTCCCCCATGCCATATGGTGGTTTATAGTGTCTGTCTTCTCAACCCCACTTCTCCTTATAGTTAACTAACTCTTTCAGGGTGCTAAATCCCTTTTAAGATTTAGCCTGCTAGCTAAGGACATGACCCAATTTCATGAGCTGGACTACCTCCAGCTAATAGCATAGCCCTGGGCGGGCAGGCTTCCTCCAGGTGTCAGACCACCATGTGCTTCATTGTAACTGCAGAGAAATACAGAAACACCCCACGGGGGCTCAGTAAATGCCAGTCACCATCACTAAGATCCTGGCTCTGTACCAGGTAAGCTGCTAGGCTACCACAGCCCCCAGCAGTACTAATCATCCCATACCTCATCTACTCAGCACAACACCAACATGAAAGTCCCCATGAACATCAAGGTAACATCAATGCAGCAGTAAGTAAATAACCAGAGCCTTCAGCTACTGGCACAAGAAGCCTGAAACAGTACTCCTCCCCTCTGGGAGCAGAAAATAAATTTAAAAGAAAAGAAAAAGGCCAAAAAAAATAAAAAGAATAGAAAAAAAACAAAAAAGAAATCTGACCCTACAAAATCACTATGGTGACAAGGAAAATGAAGACACAAACTCAGAAGAACACAACATTGTCAAAACATATATGGGGAAAATCCCAGATCAAAAGAGGAAGTGGTCTCAAGCCTAGAAAGAACTCAAAGAGTTCAAAAAGAAGCTTAAAATCATATAAGAGAGGGCAAAGAAACACTGGGAAAAAAGAAATTGTATGATGCAAGAAAATTATGAAAAAAGAGTCAAAAACAAGAAAACTTAAGTAGAAAAACTACTTAAATAGTAGAATTGGTGAAATAGAAAAGGAGATATAAATACCCACTGAATAAAACATTAATTTACAGAGTACAATTAGCCAAATGGGGAAAAAAAGCACAAAAGTTAATTGAGAAAAACATCTTAAAATCTGGAATTGTGCAAATGAAAGTTAATTCTATATCATAGATAAGAATCAATCAAACAAATTTAAAAGAATGAAAAAATTAAAGAAAATGTGAAATACTTCACTGGAAGAACAACTGACTACAAAAATAAATTTGAGAGACAATATCAAAATAATTGGGATACCTGAAAACCACAATCAAAAGGAAGACTTGGACAATATCTTCTAAGAAAATTTTAAGGAAAATTACCCAGGTATAATGGAATCAGAGGGCAAAATTGGCATTGAAACAATTTACTCATCATCTCAGGAGCGATATCCCCCAAAAAAACTCTACGGAACATAATAGCCAGACTTCAGAACTATCATGCCAAGGAAAAAATGCTGCAAGTGACAAGAAAGAAACAATTCAAATATCAGGGACTCATAATCAGGATTACACAGGATTTGGAAACTACAATATTAAAGGATTGGAGATCATATAACGGGTTATTCCAAGAGACAAAGGAGGAAACCCATAATCCTTGATGAGGGAAAATGGTGATTCAATGAAATAAAAGGATCTTAAACTTTCATAAGGAAAAGACATAACAAAACTAAAAATTTGACCTCCAATATCAAGACCCAAGGGAAGCATAAGCAGGTGAAAAAAAAAAAAAAAAGAAAGAAATGAACACAAAGCAGATTTAATAGAGCTAAACTGTTTATATTCTTATATGGGAAGATGACACTTATAATTCTAAAAAATTATATCACCAATAGTACAGCTAGAATGAACATAAATAGGGAGTGTTAGTATAAGGTTTTGACCTTAAGGAAATGCCACAAAACAAGGAACAAGAAAAAGGAGTACACGGGGTGCAGAAGGCTGGAAGACAGAACGGGGTAAATTATTTCACAAAAAGACACATGAAAGATCTATTATAATGGAAAGGAAGATGGGAGAGTGGGAGATCCCACTCTTGAACCTCCCACACTTGAACCTTATTCTCATCAGTATTGACTCAAAGAAGAAATAATGTGAATAATCAGTAGAATATACAAATATATGGCAGAAGAGATGGCAGATCAGGGGAATTAGCAGAAAGAAGCAAAATACTAGTGAAAAGAAAAAGGATGAAAGGAGAGAGGACAAATAGGAGGAAGCATAAGGAAAGGAAACATAGAGAGAAATAGTAGTAATCATAACTGTAAATGTGAATGGGATGAACTCTCCCACAAAACAGAAGTGTATAGTAGAGTGAATCAAAAACTAATATCCTACAAAGTATAATTTACAAGAAATACATATGAAGCAGAGAGACACACACACACACAGAGTAAAAGTAAGGGGTTGGAGCAGAATCTATTATGCTTCAGCTAAAGTTGAAAAAAAAAAAAAAGCAGGGGTAATAATCCTAATCTCAGACAAAATAAAAGCAAAAACAGATCTAATTAAAAGAGATAATGAAAGAAACCACAACTTGCTAAAAGGTACTATAGACAATGAAGCAATATCAATATTAAACATATATGCAACAAGTAGTATAAAATCCAAAATTTTAAAGAAGTTAAGAGATTTACAGGAAGAAATAAAGAAGAAAAGTATACTATTGGGAGTCCCCTCCCAGAATTTGATAATTCAAATCAACCAATAAACCAGAAAGAAACTAAGGAGGTAAATAGAATATGGGAAGCCAGATCTGACAGATCTTTGGAGAAAACAGAATGGGAATAGAAAGGAATATACAAAAGTAAACCATGTAATAAGACATAAAATCTCAAAACAAAAGTAAAAAGGTAAAAATATCAAATGTATTTTTTTAGCTCATAGTACAATGAAAATTACATTCAACAGAGGACAGCAGAAAGACAAATTAAAAATTAATTGGAAACTAAATAATCTAATCTTAAAGGATAAGTGAGTCAATGAACAGATCATAAAAACAATCAATAATTTCATTAAGAGAATAAAAACAATGAGCCAACATACCAAAATTTATGAGTTGCAGTGAAGAGAAATACTTAGGGGAAATTTTGTTTCTCAAAAGTCTTACATTAACAAAATGGAAAAACAACTGATCAATGAATTGTACATACAACTAAAACACATCTGGAAAAGAACCAATCAAAAATTCCCAATTAAGCACTAAATTGGAATCCTAAAAATCAAAAGTGAGATTAATGATATTAAAAGTAAAAAACTATTGAGCTAATAAATAAATATATGATCAAAAAATATATATCATTGGTTAATTTGGAGGAAAAAAAGAGAAAAAAGCATATATCCAATACCAAAAAGGAAAAGGGTGAAATCAGCATAAATGAAGAAGAAATTAATCATTAGGAAATATTTTGCCCAGTTAAATGACAAAAATTATGATAATCTGAACAAAATCAATATTTGTGAAAATATAAATTACCTAGATTAACAGATCAGGAAACAGAAAACCTAAATAAACCCATCTTATAAAAAGAAATTGAATAAGTCATTAATGAGCTCCCTGGAGAAAAAATTCTCAAATCCAGATGGGATCCCAAGTTAATTCTACCAAACATTTAAAGAACAATTAATTACAACACTACATAAAGTATTTGGAAAAATAGGCGGAGTCCAACCAAACACCTTCTGTGACACAATATGGTGCTTACACCTAAATCAGTAACAGATGAAATAAAGAAAATTATACACCAATTTCCTTAATGGCTAATGATGCAAAAATTTTGAACAAAATAGTACTAGCAAGACAATCACAGCAATATATTACAAGACTTGTATACTATAACTATATGGGATTAAATGCATGGTTGGTTCAATATCAGGAAAACCATCAACATAATTGAGCATATTAGTAACAAAACCAACAGAAATCATGTGATCATCTCAAACATGCTAAAAAAAAAAAGCTTTTGAAAAAATATAATACCCATTCTTATTAAAAACACTAATTCATCCCGGGCATTACAAAATCCAAAATAGATCATTCTAATCATATTAAATTAAAAGGCTTTTGTACCAAAAAATTCAAAGTAACCAAATTTAGAAGAAAAGCAGAAAGCTGGTAAACAATCTTTATAGAAAGTGTCTGTGATAAAGTCCTCATTTCTCAAATATATCTAGAATTAAGTTGTTTATAAGTAAGCAAGTCATTTTTCAATTGATAAATGGTCAAAGGATATGAACAAGCTGTTTTCAGATGGAAAGCTATCTATGGGCATATGAAGAAGTGCTTTAAATGACTTTTAGTTAGAGTTATTTTAACTCTAATAGCTCTAAGGTACCACCTCACACCCCTCAGATTGGCTATTATGACAAAAAGGAAAAGAGATAAATGAGGAGGAAAACATGAGAAAATTGAGAAAGTAATGGTAGAGTTGTGAACTAATCCAACTGTTCTGGAAAGCAATTTGGAAGTATTCCAAAGGACAAAGTATTTCATCTAAACAGTCTGTGCCCCAAAGACATCATTAAAAGAGGGAAAGGACCTATATGTGCAAAAGCATTTGTATCAGGCCTTCTTCTGAGGGCAAAATTTTGAAAATTGAAGGAATATCCATCAATTGGGTAATGACTGAACAAACTGTGATATATGGATGTAATGAAATATTATTGTATACCAAGAAATGACAAATAGGGAAATTTCAGGGGGAAAAAACCTGGAAACATCAGCAACATTGTGTGATGATCAACTATGATTAATTCAACTCTTCTCATCAACACAATGATTCAGGACAAGTTTTAAGGATTCATGAAGGAAAATGCTATCCATAACCAGAAAAACAACTGATGGATTCTGAATGCAGGTTGAAGCATATTTTTTTCACTTATCTTGTTGATTTTCATAATTTTTTCCTTTTGATCTGTTTCTTTCAGATTTGTAACTAATATGGAAATATTTTACATAATAACATACACATATACACACATACATGCTATATGAAACTGCCTACTGTCTTTGGAAGAAGGAAGGAAGGAGATAGATTTGTAACTCAAAATCTTGTAAAATTGAATGCTAAAAATTTTCTTGGCATCTAACTATAAGGGGAAAAAATACTGTTTTTTTTTAAAGTGTACAACATTTGGCCCTGACAATGAATCCTATTTCCACTTATGTCATGACCCTTCTCAAAATGTTTTTAAATCATAAAATGAAATACATAAAATTATAAAGAAAATCAATTATATTGAAATATAGTTAGGAAACATTGTTTTAAGTTCATAGACCTTAGAATAAGGATCCCTGTCTTTAGGGTTTGTTTAGCTTCTACAGAGTTCCTTATAAAGTCCTGGTGCTTCCTTTGTTCAGTATGTCTAATTTTTCCTGTTTTCAAAGCATACAGTGTCCTCAGTTATTGATAGGTAGGGAACGCTGCTAGGATACTAATGAGAAGTCTACTTCTTCCAGTCATTTCAAGGTTCAAAAGATTTCCCCTTTGTTAAAAGGGATAATGGGGGAGGAAGTCAAAGCTCTTCTCATCCCCATCATCAAATGATTCTCTCAAAGGCTTTGCTGGAAATAATCTCTCCTGACTCACTAATAGAATGTTCTCTTCACCTAATCTTCATTTATTTCATCCAAGGGCTTGAAGCTTTTTTCACTTGACTAACAAGGTTGTTCATCAAACTGAAAGAGAAGGAAACACTTAAAATGTTTTTTAGAAAGTCAAATTTGTGACCATGGTCAGCTTTATGATTTACTTATCACCAAGCATCAAAATTTAGCAAGCATTGAACAGTAAAAAATAGGGAGAGGGCAAAGGGAGAGCAGTAAATAGTTTACTTGTATACTTTTGAGTTGTGAACAGAATAACAACTTTTATTTATTTTTGATTAGATAAGTTGTTTCTATCCATTTTCCAATATGCATATTCACTGCTTATAAAATCCAAACAACTGTTCTTTCTATTGAGGAAGAAAGAAAATGCTACAAGTGTGTATAATGTGTAGATCAAAGATTAAAGTATGAATGCTGTTTTCTGAGATATCTCATTAGATCTGCACTGATATAGATCAAATGGACAACTTACTTGGATGCTTGTATGGATCTGTTGTCACATCCTTCTAAGATTTTCTTAGTCTTTGTAATTCATGTCCATACCTTTCTGTAAATTTTGTCTATTCTCTGGAAATTTCCCCTGACATCTTTTAATATTTTTAAGCAAGTGTATATATTATCTAGGCTATTCATATCTTTCATTCTTACTTTCTGGATATCCCAACTTCTTTTCCATACATAGAATTTTCTTTTTCCCAATTAGAATTGAAGGTTTCGAGCTGAGAGGATCTTAAGAGAACATTTTATCCAAACCTTTCATTTTACAGATGAGATGAGAAAATGTGATGTCCCTAATGATGTGGTTTATAGCACTAGTTGTGCATAAACTAATGTTTATCATGCAGACATCCACTTCTACCCAACCATGAATTCTTCCTATCCCTGCCCCATGGTATAATGGAAAGATCACTGACTCTGGAATCAGAGGAGAGGATTTAAATCCTGGTTTTGATATTAAGTCTTTTACTTCAGGCAATTCACTTAACTTTCTGGACCTAAGTTTTCTCAATCATCAAACAAAGAGGTTGAACTAAATGACTTCTGAATTTCCTTCTAGATATCATGGCTATGATTCTGTGTCTTTTCCCTAAATCCAAAGTTACCTGTTTCTGTTAATTACACTACCACTGGAACCACAGGCTTCACAGCATCAATCATCTTCCATTCCTCCCTCTTTTCTCATTCCCTATATCCAATTGGTTGTCAAGTCCTATCCATTCTACACCCCACTATCCTTTCCTAAACATCTATCCCACCTAACCTTTTTATACCATTCACCCCAGTTCAGGCTCTCATTGTCTTTCCCCTGTACTTGTAATCACCTCTGATTGGTCCGCCTATTTCCTCCTTCCTCTATAATCCATCCTATAAAAAATTATCTTCTGAAAGCAATTATCTAGCCACATCATACATACAACCTAATTTTACTCCATGATACCTTTTCCCCTTTTTAAACAATTGAAATGTGCTCTTTTCCTGATCTCATCTTGTCATCTTCTCCATAAATACATTTCCACATGTCATGCCTGAGCACATTCCCTCCTCATTTTCATCATGAAACTTTCCCTGGCTATTCTGCAATCACCCTAGTGAAAAATAATTTCTCCCTCCTCAGGTTTTCTTAAATCTCTGTCTGTATCTCATCAAGTTTGGGAAATTATTTTACCTTGTATTATACATTCTTAAATATAAATTATAATCCCTTTTAGGAGATTATAAATTCCTTGAGGCTAAGGAATAGTTCATTTGTTATCTTTGTATCCCTGACAGCTAAGCATAATGCCTGATGATAGTAAATCCTAAATAAATGTTTGGGTTTTCATTCTCAACAACGATGTGAGATATAGTCATCTACAATGCAAGTACATTATTCTCATTTTACAAATGTGAAAACCAAGTATTTGAGAGATGTTACCTTCCTTACTCATAATACTAGTAAGTGGTAGAGCTGAGATTGAACAGGTCTTCTCATTACTGATTTAATGTTCTAGTCACAATACCATAGTACTAAATGATAAATGAATAGGTTCATATGTTTGCATGTGTGTGTATATACAAATTCATATATCTATACACAGTTTTATATATATACATATGTACTGTATTTATATATACATGCATGTATCTGTGTTACACACACACATATAGCACTATTCTTTTGGAACAATGCCTCTCATATTTACCAGGTGGGATCAAGTATTAATTGACAGCCACACTAACCTTGACCATCCTCTTACACCTACTAATTTGGGGTATGTGCTGATTTATCCTTATAAAGTAATACAAATATATAATCTCTCTCATTAATTATTTCTATGACCTTATTCCAATATACAAATAAACCAAATAAATGCCTTTAAAAAAATAAAATTTTACTTATATAGTACTCAGTATCAAATGCTAGTCTCATGTTTAGACAAACATCAGTGGTCCTAGCTCTTCAATTTATTGAGATGGCAAAAAAATTAGAAAAAACATATTTAAATATTTTATCAAGATATCAACTTAGCCAGATTCTCCATTATCTATTGCAACTCAACTGCTGACTTCTCCACAAATACTGGAAATCTAATCCCACTATTCAGATCTCTTAGGATGGCAGTCTACTTTTCTCAGAATTTTCTGCTGAATATTTTCTCCACAGGACAATTTCTCTATCATATAAAATTTAAAATATTTTTTAAATTGCCTCTTTATTCTCTGTAAGAGGTGAAAGATGACAATTAACCCAGTCTCTCTGAATTATTTTTTAAGACCTTTCTGTGCCTTGTAGAGTCTTTCATTGCAATGACAATTGACTCACTCCAAACAACAGTTAGATTATCTTTCCCTAATAGTCTATCCCTTCTTAAAAATATGATTACAGTATCCAGAGTTTGTATTGGAGGGGCTATTCAAGCTGAGGTTATATTCATTTTATCTATCTTTCATAAATTACTGAAACCTGGTTTTATTGCCATTCTACAAAATCTCATCTGATGTACTAAACCAATTTCTAAGGCTCCCAGAAGAATGCTTTGCTTCTACAAATTTTTCAATGGATATTGCTTTCTATTCTTTTATTCTTTCTGTTTTCTAGGCAGGTCATTCAGTGAACTTGAAGAACAAGAAATACGGTATTAGCTTCCTAGATGAGAAAAAAATATAAATGGTGTAAATAAATCAAGAACCTAATGCCTAGCAGAACAAAAATGGTTACTCATGAAAGAAAAAAAAGGAAATTGATAATCTTTATTAGTTGATTTAAGCTAATGATGCAAAAAATCATTAGTATGATTAATAGTAATGGCCCCTTTTGATTAATTATTTGATGAAAAAATTCCAGATGCTTCTACTCTGCAAAAGACGTAGCAGACATGTGAAAGGCACTTTCCTGAACACTTAAATTTAATCTTGAACACATTAAAGAATAAGAAAAATAAATAGATACTGTTCTAATAATAACTATCAGAGAAAATAAATCACTCTAAAGGTTTCTTGGCATCTTTGCTTTTCTATTTTAATATCGACCAAGAAAAACTCAATAAGAGTGTTGAGAAGTACCATGAAGCTAGTCTCAGTTGTAATCTCTATTTCAATCTAGAGGGCTGGCTAGTTGTTTGCTTTGGGTACCAGGCACTGACTTCTTTCCTTACAGGACTTTTTCCAAACAACTCATTCTAATCCGACTATGGTTTTGCATCACCAGAGTAATTAATTTCAGAGTGAAAAAAGTCAGTTAGTCAACCAGTTGCTATGCTTTCACATTGTCAAAGACCCATTTCTTTACTGAATTGCTGCTTAGATGTTGACTGACTGATAAGGTCTGACAATTGGGAACTTAAATTCAAATCCTTCCATAAATATAATCCTCACTTTAGCATCATCTTACATTTCCAATAGAGGAAGAGGAAAGGCATTTGGAAGTGGAATTATTTTACTAAGGATATACTATTATAGTGAGTCCAAAGCCATTGCTTTGAAATGAGGGCAAATGATAGGGTCCAATGTAGTAATAATAACTCACATTTTGGTATCGCTATACTAATATGGAGAACACCATCAAATGTAGCTCTTTCTGTCTCAATATTTTTGTAAAATATCCTGGTTCATTTTCCTGGGACAATTGAGATGATGCCTATCTGAAACTGAAGATAGAAGTTTCCTTTGTGTGGTTATCTTACTAAAGAAAATTAGCAACTCTAAAATAGATCTATGTAGAATTTGGGGATTTCTT
The DNA here is from genome assembly GCF_902635505.1 of Sarcophilus harrisii. Classification (NCBI taxonomy): domain Eukaryota; kingdom Metazoa; phylum Chordata; class Mammalia; order Dasyuromorphia; family Dasyuridae; genus Sarcophilus; species Sarcophilus harrisii. The sequence continues at coordinate 459,567,891 of NC_045426.1, forward strand.
CCAAATACTATATTTTTATTATGTGTATATGTGTCTATGTATAATATAGATTATATTTTACATGTGTGTGTATGTGTAAAACAAGGGCTGTCCCTTCTCCACATTTAGCATGTAAATGTTATTGTTTGACTCAATGAAAGGTAGAATAGATATTTCCAGCCTCATTCTCCAATTTTTTTCCAAAGGGGACTTTAATTCCTTCAAGGAGGGAAAGCAGGTTGGGGTCAGACACTTGGTCAAATTGCTCCCTTCAAAAAGAAAGAAGGTAGCAAGTTAAAATTATATCTCTCTGTTACCTTAAATATTGTTAGTCCAGGACTGAAATTTCATTAATGGGGGAAAGAAGACCACAAGCTTTATATCTAAGGCTTGATTCCCTACCAAATATCAGTCCCATTATATAGAAACCCATTTAGATTAGCTGATTATACAAAAAATGGAAATAAGAAAAAAAAGTATACTTATGCAAATATACCAGACAATGCAGAGTAAAGCTATTCTCCCACTGGGAGAAAGGGAGGCAGAAAGAGAGAGAGACCTATATCTTACCCAATGAGAAATTTCCCAAGCAAGCTGGTGATAGATACATGAGAGAGACCACCAGCAACTCTCATGTCAGCTTTCCAGAATCTTTTCATTCAGCAACCTGAAATGGAATAAATATGTTGCATCTTTTAACCTAAATCTGGAAGCCAGAAGAGCTCTAAATTCAAAGAGATTAAAAGAAAGTCTAAAGAGTCTCATGACAAAGAGAACTGAAGCTCTCCTCTCTTCCATTTTCACCAAATCCATCCCATCCTTTATGCTGGCACAGAATATTCTTCAATAATGAGGAGAAAATGAGCTTTGGGACTTGGATACATACATAAATGCATGCATACTTACATATATACATGTGTATATACATATGTAAATATACACACATATACACTCATGCAAAAATCATCTTTAGTTGTTAGGGTCTTTTTACGGGTCAAGCCCAGTGCAAACTGGAGGTTGAACTTGAGCAGCCTGGAAGTAATTTCTGTGGCCAGAGACCGCCTCATAGGCAGGACCCTAGTCATTTTGAGATAACTTCATAATGACTCCCTTTGTGATTGGCTGTGCATGTGACCTCACAGACCCTTCTTAAGCCCAGTACAGCAAGAGGTCTCTCTCTTTGTCCTGGGGAAGCCGAGCCGAGTGGATGGATAGCTAAGAACTAAGGAGCTTGATAGTGAGCATGTGGGTCTCTCATAGACCTGGTGTTCATTTGGGAGTTAACAGGCCAGGGTGACATGTGAGCAAGTATAATAAAAGACTTTAAGTTTTCATATGGCTGTTTTTGAGTTAAAACTATGGTTCATGAAATTGTAGCCAGAGACCTCTGAACACCTCAGAAGAGGTAAGACGGGTTAAAGTTGGTTGGCACTGCAAAGGTCAGTGATCAGAGGATTCTGTGAAGCCCTGGGAATTAGGAGAGGCTGGCAATGTAAAGAGCTGCAGAGTACAACTGGGGCATTCTCAAATGAAGTGACTGCCCAGGGTTAAGCATTCTACCCTTTACATTTAGTCTCACAGATACATCAAAGTATGTTATGCTTCCAGTCATCCATTCTTCATCAACACTGCCATGCTAATTATACTTCATCACCCATGTTAAAGGAAGGTCTTTATATTTTCTCAAAAACAAAGGAATAATTAATCATTGGGTATAGCTGTTCTTATGCTGTAAAAGTGGATATGTATGTCTATGGATAAATGTACATATGTATTTATCTATTTAAATAAAAATATTTACACATATGCATTTAAACTATATGTTAAGTATTCAAGAATAATGCGCAAGGATATTATTTGAATTTGTAGTAGAAACAATGTATTCTCTCCAAACCAGACATGATACAAAAAGTTTACCAGAGTGCTTTTCAATGTGCCCTGTGGTGAATGGTACTTATTGGCAAAACAGGTATGAGTCTATATAATATAATTTGCATAAGGAAGATGAAGAGAGAATAGCATAATTATGTTAGTTTTTGTAGTGAAATAAAGGTGAAAGTAGATTTTCAATAATATCAACTTGGTAGGACATTCCAAGGAGAGTACCCCAGTGATACATGCTATTTGTAACAATGACTTGGAAAATGGCATGTTCAGTTTTGCAAATGATGCAATTAGAGAAGGGTAGGGAAAAGTGTTAGCTAACATACTGGATAGCAACACCATATTATAAAAAGATTTTGACAAACTTGAGCATTGGAGTGGACCTAATAAGATGGAATACATTAGAGACATATGTAAAATTTTGCACTTAAATCAAACTAACTTCCCATTTTTAGAATGGGTAAAGCATGATAAGATCATAGTTTTTAAAGGCATCAATAGACAACCACACCAACCCTCAATACTCTGAATAAGATCTTAGGAATTTAGACTAGAGAACGGCAGACTCAATATGAATCAATAGCTTGATGTGGCAAGCAAAAAAATCATAATGCTTTGTTGGTGGAGTTGTGAACGAATCCAACCATTTTGGAGAGTAGTTTGGAACTATGCTCAAAAAGTTATCAAACTGTGCATACCTTTTGATCCAGCAGTGTTACTACTGGGATTATATCCCAAAGAGATTATAAAGAAGGGAAAGGGACCTGTATGTGCACGAATGTTTGTGGCAGCCCTTTTTGTAGTGGCTAAAAACTTGAAACTGAATGGATGTCCATCAGTTGGAGAATGGCTGAATAAATTGTATATGAATATTATGGAATATTACTATTCTGTAAGAAATGACCAACAGGATGATTTCAGAAAGGCCTGGAGAGACTTACACGAACTGATGCTGAGTGAAATGAGCAGGACCAGGAGATCATTATATACTTCAACAACAATACTATATGATGACCAGGTCTGATGGACCAGGCCATCCTCAGCAATGAGATCAACCAAATCATTTCCAATGGAGCAGTAATGAACTGAACCAGCTATGCCCAGAGAAAGAACTCTGGGAGATGACTAAAAACCATTACATTGAATTCCCAATCCCTATATTTATGCCCACCTGCATTTTTGGTTTCCTTCACAAGCTAATTGTATAATATTTCAGAGTCTGATTCTTTTTGCACAGCAAAATAACATTTTGGTCATGTATACTTATTGTGTATCTAATTTATATTTTAATATATTTAACATCTACTGGTCATCCTGCCCTCTAGGGGGGGGGGGGTAAGAGGTGAAAAATTGGAACAAGAGGTTTGGCAATTGTTAATGCTGTAAAGTTACCCATGCATATATCCTGTAAATAAAAGGCTATTAAATATAAAAAAAATAAAAATAAAATTATAAATTGCATAATGATAAAAAAAATCATACTGCTTGCTTGGGATACTTTGAGTCAGCACTTTCAGGAACAAGAAGGTGATGATATTTCTGTAGTAAGCCCTAGTAAAGACAAATCTGGATTAATACATTTTATTCTGGGTGCCTCAGTAAGAAAGACACTAATATGCTGGAGATTGTTCAGAGCAAGGAGACCAGAATGTTAATGGCCCTTGAGTTCTTGGTATATGAAGTTTAGTTGAAAGAACCAGGAATGGAAAAAAATCAGAGGAGATATGATAGCAGCATTTTAGAACTTAAAGGGGGCAAAGTTAGGATGACAGAGAAGAGATAGCCACCCAGATGAACGGTCACAACATTCCCCTTCAAACAAATTTAAAATTACATGTGCCAAATCAAATTCTGGAGTTGCACAGCCAATACAATAATAGAGTGACATTTTTCCAAGGAAAACTTAGGAGATTGGCAGAAAAGTCTGTGAAACAAGGATGGGGACCAGTCCTAAGTGTATACAACTACAACATCAGCAAGGGGCCTTGGAAAAGTATAGCAGCTGCAAGAGTATCCACAGCTCTCAGCCCAGAGACAGTAAGAGGGTCAGACAACTAGTCAGAAAAAGATTACAGAGGATCTTTTTGTTAGCACTGGGCATAGATCCTTACATTTTTGGCAATTTCATTGCCCATGCATAATTCTTGGTCATAATTCCAAGACAGAGAGGAGTGCTTATAGTCAATTACCAGGGAACAGGGGCCCTAACAGCAGTTTAACAGCAAAGAGGATAAATAGTACTTGCACCTACAGGAGAGTAGGGTCCTGGTTACAATTCCAGGGCATAAAGGAGTACTAACAATTGAGGTTATAGAGGAGCAAATGGCCTTCATGGGAAAAAAAGAAGAGCATAGACTAAGAAAGAAGTAATAACTTCTCTTCCCTGATTACATCAACTTGGAAGCACTAAAAACTTACAAGCTCCCAAAATTACATCAGAAAAACAGCACTCTAAAAAAGCCTGAAGTCTGGGGCAGTGGCTCCTCATTCCTTGGGGAACAGAACCCAAGTTTAATATAAAGTTCAAAGTCAAGAAATAGGCTCAAAAAATGAGCAAACAACAACAGAAAATATCGGATAATAAAAACTACTATGGTAGCAGAGTAAGTCAATACTCAAATTTAGAAGACAACAATGTAAAAATAACTACAATCAAGTCTCAAAGGAAGAATGCATATTGGACATAAGCCCACCAAAAATTCCTAAAAGAGTTAAAGAAAGAAAGAAAAGTAATTGCAGAAAAATTGGGGAAAGAAATGAGACTGATGGAAGAAAATTATGAAAAGAATAAAAGAAGTACAAAGAAACTAGAAAATAACACCTCAGAAAACAGAATTGGCCAAATTACAAAAGAGTCATAAAAATTCCCTAAAGAAAGGAACATTTTAAAATGAAAAATTGGCCAAATGGGAAAAGAGGAGTACAAAAGTTTATTGAAGAAAATAATTCCTTATAAAGTAGAATTGGGCAAGGAAAATGTGGTGAATCTATGACATATCAAGAAACAGCAACACAAAGTTGAAGAATGGAAAAATAGAAAATTGAAGAAAATTGAAATATCTGAACAGAAAAAAAATTGACATGGAAAATAGATTGAAGAGAAATAATATAAAAATTATTGTATTACTGATAATCATGATCAAAATATCATATGCTAAGAAATTATAACAGAAAATGGTACAAATATCTTAGAAATCAGAAAGGAAAATGGAAGTTGAATGAATTCACTAATAATCTCCTAAAGGAGAAACCTAAATGAAAACTTCCAAAATTATTATCACCAAACTGCAGAACTCTCAAGTCAAGGAGAAAATGTTGCAAGAAGTCACAAAGTATCATAGAAGTACAGTTAAGATCACACAAGAAGATTCTACATTAGAGGAGTTGAGGATTTGGAATATGGATATTCCAGGAGGCAAAGGAGCCAGAATTATAACCAAGGATAATCTACTGGGCAAAATAGAGACTAATTCTGCAGGTGAAAAAATGAATATTTAATGAAATAGAGAACTCACAAGGATTCCTGATGAAAAGACCAGAGCTGAGTAAAAGAAATTGACATTTAAACATAAGACACAAGTATAAAAAGAAAAGTATTAAAGAGAAACCATAATGGACTTAATAAGGTTAAGTGGTTTAAATTCCAATATAGGAAGATGATACATGTAACACTTCAGAACTTTAGCAATATTAGGGCAGTTAAAAAAGAGTCTACATAGACAAGTGTAATGTTCAGGCTAGCTTTCTGGAGATCCTTCGGACAGGCCTTGGTCTTTAGGTGAAGTGATGAAAAACAGGAGAGCTACCAGGAGGATGATTAAACATGGAATGTCTCATTTCCAGTCCTTCTCAGCCCTTAAATAGCTTGATATGATTACATCATTATAGCACACTATGTATGTGTGAACTAGAGAACCATTACATCACCATGCTAAATACTAAGTATATGTATACTAAAGAACCATCATCTCATCAATTCCAGAGTAACTTGTTGTAAGTATTTATTTCAAGTATACTAGTCCAAAATTCTGGCCCTCTACATCTCCAGCTTTTTTTTTATTTTTAAAACACAGGTGGTCTCACCTTTCCTGACTTCTCAGGAAGAGAGGTGAAAACACCAAAAAAGGAGGTGATCACACCCTTCCTGACTTCTCAGGAAGGGGAGAACACCAAACTAGATATTGTTAGCAGGTTTCCACCCTAAAAAAAATAAAAACCCTCAAGAAAAATTTTTAAAATTTTAGAGGAAAATCAAATTACCAATATCAAAAAATTTAGAGGATGAATACACTATCTTAAAGAGGAAATTAAAGCAATTATGATGAATTGTTTTGCTCAGTTATAAGTCAATAAAACTGATGATCTAAGTGAAATGGATAAATATTTACAAAAAATTAATTATCCAGTAACAAAAAAGTAGAATACTTAAAAAATTCTATCTTGGAAAAAGAAATTTAACATGTCATAAATGATCTCCCTAAGAAAATATCCCCAGGACCAGATGAGTATACAAATGAATTCTACCAAACATTTAAAGAACAATCCATTCAAATTGATATAAACTATTTTAATAAAGGAGTCCTATCAAATTACTTCTATAAAACAAATATGGCTCTGACACCTAAAGTAGAGAGAATAAAAACAGAGAAAGCACCCTAACAACTAGAGTTCTCTGAGGGAGGCTAGCTAAGATAATGGAGTAATAGAAAACAATATTGCCCAGCTGCTCCCTCACACCTAATCCTATAAAGATCTGAAAACAAACCAGACTGATTCCAAATCAAGTAATAGGAAGAAACAATAAGGCATTTTTAAATCTCAGATCCACATCAAGAGTCAGAAGTAAGCAGTCACTAGAACACAATGTACTTAAAAGGTCCCTGTGCAGAGCCTTGTTGCCTAAGGGCACTAAATAGGAGGCTGGTGCTATGCATTAAGATAAGAAATAGAATATCACAGAGTCCTGCCATGGTGCAAAAACTCATGCAAATAGGCAGTTCTATCTATTATACTCAAGATCTGAGTCACAGATCTGGTGACTGAAGACTAAAAAGGGGAGCTGCATCAAGCTATGGGAGATCAGGGCAAGGAGTAATTATATGTCTGATGGGCAAAGAGCAGGAAGAGAAGTGAACAAGCTCTGCAAGATTCTGATCCAGGATAAGGCTCTCAGATTTATACCCCTATTTTGAAGCCTACAGAGAAAACATCAGGACAGCAAACTTAGACCAAAGAAAGATGAAGTACTATCATTCTGAACTTCTGGACCTTTCCAGCTATCTGATGTTAATCAAGGAAAACCCACAGCCCAGATACAAATCTTGAGTCAAAAGTTTATACTAGAAGTATAACAATTTGATTTTACCCTGGATCAAACAGCTTTGGACCCACAGAAAGTTTCAGGACAGATTGGCAAAGGTGTCAAAAAAAGAAATGTGACAAATGTTGGAGGGGCTGTGGGAAAACAGTAAGGTTAATGTGCTATTGGTAGAGCTATGAATTGGTCTAGCCATTCAGAAAAGCAATCTGAAAATATGCCTAAAACATTACTAAAAATCGTACATACTCTTTGACCTAGCAATAACCATTACTAGCTCTATATTTCCACAAAGATTAAAGAAAGATAGAAAAGACTTCTATGAAGAAAAATATTTATAGTAAATGGTGACAAAAAAAACTGGAAACCAAAAAGGTATTCCTCATTTGGGGAATAGCTAAACAAATTATGGTATATGAACGTAATGGAATACTGTTTCACTCTATAAATGATGAAAGGGACAGTTTCAGAGAAAGATTGAGAGTCTTGTCTGAGCTGATACAGAAAGAAGTGAACAGAACCAGGAGAACAATTTATAAAATACAGCAACACTATAAGAACAAAGAACTTTGACAGATTAGAATTCTGATCCAGACTGACCAACCAGAATTTCAAAGGACCTATGATGGAACATGCTACCCACCTCCTAAAACAGCTGATAGATCCAGAGTATATATTGAGGGATATATATTTTTAGACATGGCCAATGAAAGAATTAATTTTGCTTGACTATGAATATTTGCTATATGGTTTAGTTTTTTTTTTTTCCCTTTTTTTCAGTGATAAGTGGAAGGTAGGAGGTGGAGAAAACAGCTTTTTGTTTAGAAAAAAAATTTTAAATTAAAAAATAGGGCCGTCTAAAAATCCAGTGGACAGCCTTGAGAGCTTTTCAGGTAGAAGCTAGATGATAATTTGTCAGAATTGTTATAGTAAGTATTCTTTTGAGGTATGGATTAGATAAAATGGCCAAGCAGCCTTCAAACTCTCAAATTGTGATCTTTGACACTGGAAATATATTATTTATCAAAAAGAATAGATATCACTGAAACATGCATTTGTTTTACTTTCCAAAGAATCAACCATGTTGTGCCAGACTCTACCAGGTTCTATAATTTATCTTCCTACACAAGTCACTACTATTTGAATTGCAGCAGAATAGAGGGTGCAGATTTCAAAACATTTGTGCCTGAGGGTATGACAAGTGTAGATGACAAGGGAATCAGATGAGTGTTCAAAAAAAGGGAGGCTTCTATTTCTGGTACATCATACAGGTGAAAGATCCTTCCCCAACTTCATCTTCATCTGGCTATTACAATTGTCAAGTTCCATTTGATCAGCCTGGCTCCTCAGAATTGACCAGGGAATCATTTTTTTTCTACATGTCATACCACACTATCTCCAGAAAACAAGGATGCTAAAAGAGATGAGAATGGATGATGGAAATTTGCTTTGAAATGTCAGAAGAGGTTGGAGGTGTCATATATACTAAAGTATATCTCAGCTAAGGTGAATTCCTGTGAAAATTATAGAAAGGCTTTTCTTTCATCTGTTCTACGCATAAAAGACTGAAAATTGCCTGGAATCTCTCACAGACTCAAGGATTTATTTTATATATGCATATATATTTTTTCTTTTCCAAACTCCTAAAGAGCTAGATTGTTTCATTGTTGTCTATATTTGCAAAGATAAATACTGAATAAATAGTTGTTGAATTTATTCCTTTTTTTTTCTTTTTTTTAACTATCATATTAATTCACATATTCTCAACCTCCTCTCCTCTTGTAAGATAGGGGGAAAAGAGAAATGGGTTTCTGTTCCATTACTCTTTTGTTCTGCAATGCCATCCATATCTTGTACTATTCATTTTTTTAACCCAAGTGCAAGACTTTATATTTGTCCTTATTAAGTTTCTCTTTTGATTTGGTGAAATGTTCTAACCTGTCAGGATCACTTCAGATATCATAATCTTACATGCTATATATTCCTCATGCTTTGTGTCATCTGCAAATTAAATAAGCATGCTATCTCTGAGTAGTCACTGATAAGATTGTTAAATATTACAAGGCCAAATATTTCTGGGATATTCCATTACTTCCAAATTGATATGCAACTATTCAGTAAGTCTGAAGTTATAAAGACAAAAGCAAAACAGTCTTTGCCCTAAAGAGCTTACATCTTACTGGGGGAAATAATATCCCATACTGATGTATACCAGCCATGTGACTTTGTACAAGTCACTTCAGTTCTCTGGATCTCATTTTTCTCAACCTTAGAAAGAAAGGGGTTGAACTAAAGGCCTTCTAAGGTCTTTTCCAAGTGTAGAATAATGGTTCTATAATCCCTTGTATTCAGACAATTCAATAGAACATATATGCAAAATAATTTCACTGGGGTGGAGTTGCCTGCCAATAAGAGGTATCTAGAAAAGTGTCATGTAGAATGGACAACTTAGTTTGACCTTGAAGAGTCAAAAACTGATTTTCTTAGTTTTCTCTATGTCCAAACTAAAATCTCAAGAACATTTTCCCAAGTGCTTTTAATTGAAGTGCCTTCCCTTTGCATATTATTTTCTAGTTGTCCTGCATATAGCTTTCAGGACATACATACATACATACCTGCATACAAAGCATGCATTTGTTTGTAGGTTGTCTCCCCCAACAAATTATAAGTTTCTTGAAAACAGGGACTATTTTATCCCTTTTTGTGTGATATTTAACACAGTGCCTGTCCAGTACATAATAGCACTTATTAAATGTTTCTTTGTTGATTGAAGATAGAGGTTAAAAACCATGGTGGGGCTTCATTTCAGGTATTAGGGAGATCTCCTGCAAAGACATGGACATGGGAAATGATTAACATACAACAGAATAGCAAATAGGCCAGTTTAGTAGGAAGTCTGACTCAGAAATGGAAAGTAGTAGGAAAATTAGTCTGGAAAAAATAAATGGAAGTAAAATTGTCAAGGATTTTACATTCCAAACAAGGTAGCTTGTGTTTTATCCAGAGATAATGAGCTACTAAAACATCTTAAAGCGGGAATGATATGTCCAGATCCATACTTTAAGAATATCAATTTCACATCTTCGTGGAAGATAGATTGGAGAGCAAAGAAATTTAAAGCAGGGAAACCAAATAGGATAAGCATTTCTAATCATCTATTATGTGCCAGGCACTATGGTAGGTCTCCGGAATACAAATACAAAAGAAAAAGAAGAAGAAGAAGAAGAAGAAGAAGAAGAAGAAGAAGAAGAAGAAGAAGAAGAAGAAGAAGAAGAAGAAGAAGAAGAAGAAGAAGAAGAAAGTTGTTCAACAACAACAAAAAGAAACAATGTCTTCTATTGAGAAGACATACATATACAGAATATGTGACAAGAACAAATACAATGTAGCTAGAGAGGGAAGATAGCTATAACTTCACATAGCTCAAGCTTTACACGAGCTGAATTTTAAAGAAAGTAAGAGATTCAATGTTATGGAAATAAAGAGCATTCTGGGCATGTAGAAGACATATCATTCAAGAGCATAAAGAACAAAGAGAAGACCATTTTGGAGAGTAGGGCCATTCAAAAAAAAATCTTCCTTGAATTTCTTCTCAAAATGCATATGATAGAGACAGTAAAGAGGGAAATATTCAAGTAAATATGGTTGCTATATCTGTTGGTCATTTACAATCTCATTAACATTATTCTGCCTTTCCAATATCCTCCAAAATTTCCAATTGGAGGGATCATTTGCAAACCTTTAATCTGTGAATATCTCTGATTATATTTCCAAGTTCTACCAAAAAAAACAATATTTTCAAAGTGAAGAAAGTGTTCTAGACTACTTTTACATAAAACTACAGAAAATGCTACATTTCCTGCTTAACATTTAAGGACTAACACACTGAACTTGGGCAAATTATCTCATGAGAGAAAGATGAAGAAACTGATACTAAAGTTAAGAGGAAATGAGTTCTCTAAGAACAACTTAGAATTTGAGGAAAAGACAGAGTGGACCACAGTAGGACTTGAAGAAGCAATTTTTTCTGGAGTTTTTTGATAACAAGAAAGAAAACCATCTAATATGGAATGGATTAAGTACTGATTCCTTGTCTTGTTAAAGATAATAGTCTAGATATCTTCCGGAAGCCCTTCCAGTGAAAATAATTCTGTGGTTCTCTGGTAAAATAATTGGTCTTTGACTGGCTTAGAAATTCACTTGTCAATGTAATACATATGAGACAAAGAATTCCCTATGCCCTCTCTCCATCTTAAATATCATGGATTTGATCCTCCAGAACATATCATACATATATTTTTCAAATAGGAAAATGGAGACCCAGATGATAGGGATTCCCATTTGAAAAAAGTTCAATTAGGCAGAATTGGCTGCTCCCTATTTTTTAAAAATAAAATTATGAAATGAAAAATTACCAACAAAAAAACCAAATGTACAAAAAAAAGGAAAAAAATCTTATATAATATCCTTAACATTTAATCCTTAACAAGTTATAACCAACTGAATTGACAAGTAATGCAAAGAAAATGCTTTTGTTCTTGCAGGTCTGTTTGAAGTTTTGGTATCTCTGACTTGTTCCTTTACTTGGTTACTCATTCACCTCTTAGGATCATAAATTTAGAGCTGGAAAAGACCTTAGAAATCATTTCATCCAGCCCTTTAATTTTATATATAAGTCTATGTAGAGATGCCCAAGGTCAAGAAAGCTTGTTGTTGTTGTTTTAATTACATGAAGTATTCTAAACCACCATTAGACTAGAAATCAAATTCTCTTTCCTTTAAAGTTCTAATTATTCTGCCAACTCATTTGTGTCCTTTCTGGCTTCAGAGAAGAGAGGATGAACGATTCCTTACCCTCCCCATTCCTTATTCTGAGATTAGAGGCTATGGGAATAAAATATTCATATTTTGTCAGAAGAGGTTTGCTTTGTTGGTTGACTTTGCTTAACTATATGTGTGTGTATGAGGTGTGTGTGAGAGAGAAAGAGATAGAGGCACACACAGAAAGCAATTATCATAATATAAAAAGATAATAGATATCAATTTTTAAAATGTAAAAAATGAAAAGAAGAAAATTTATTAGGAGAACTATATCAGTTTTTGTTTCTAGAGAGACAAAATAGTGTCAAAAAAAAAAAAAGGCCCTAATTTGAAAATGAAAAGATCTAGGTTCTAGTTCTAGATTTTTAGCTTATTCCTTATGTTCTCTTTTTCAAGTCACTTCGCCCCTCTAAGATTTAGTTTTCTTATCTATAAAAATAGAAATACTTTTACTTATTATTTACCTCTTAGTGTTGTCGTGAAAAAAATTTTGTAAATCTTAAAATGCTAGATAAGAGATTTATTATAGAAGTGCCCCAAATAGACTGTGAAATGTATAGAATATTTAAAGAATGTATTTCTTTTTTTAAAAAAAAAAGGTTATATTATATTCTATAAACTCAAAGACTTATTCAGTTGCTACTTAACAATTTTCAATGTATTGGTTACATGCCATACTACCGTTTCCTGAGCACAATTGATTTAGGTAGAAAAGGAAATGGCTTAAAAAGTGGACTATTTGGAAAATGATTATTCCTTTCTTGCTTTGAGTTTTTCCACCTCATATGATCACTCACTATTCAGTTTATATTTCCACTGGACTATAATTACATTTTAAAATATGAATAAAATTTGTACTAACAGGAATAAATGTATCAGGTATGAAAATTGTGTCCTTGAGAGTGAAAAAATTTACTAAAATAGTTTAGATTTAAAAGAAAACAATTATACAGGTATTCATGTGCTGCTACCCACAGGAACACTAACCCCCATCAGTATTTGGAATGCTAATGAGAAAACCCAGGTCTTAATGCTTTTCAAATAGGAGCACTGATGTACCCAACAACAACAACAACAAAAAAGTCTAACTGAAGGACAAAGATGAGTTTCTAGTTTATTGAGATGCTGTTGGGAGCTTCAGGATGATGTTTGGAGGCTGAGGAAAGGCTGAGCTTCTGAGATGTCTTCCTAGAAGCAACCTAGAAGAACCAGAGTTCTCCACTGATTAAACTAAAGCCCTTTCCTCCAGTTGGCTGGCAGTGGCAAGTTTAGTCAATATAACAGTCAACAGGCATGAGAATCCCTCCTCAGACCTGAATTAATTAATGGAGAAAATAGATATGAGGAATTTGTGTTTTGATATGGATGGTGTGAGTGTTACCATCTCACCAGACAAGCTTGTAAAAACATATATTATCTATATGAATCTCTAGACATAATGTTCACCTTTTATAGTTAATCTGACTGATCATGTCCCTTAACTTCCCCTTAAAACTAATTAATATAAACTCCATTGTATGACATTTTAAAGTCTTCAAGAATGTAGACTCAACTTCTCTTTCTGATCTTATTATATATTGGTCCCTTTCAGAGATTCCATTTTGAAGATTCCTCACACATTGGTTCACCAAATACTGTGTTTATATGTTTGCATTGGCTAAATCCCATTCTTAGATGTGTTCCCTTTTCATTTCTGTCTCTTAGAATCACTTGTTTCCTTCCATATGGTAGAAATTAAGATACCCTAAGAGAAAAGTTCTAAACATAATCCTTTATTTTTTCTTTGTTTCCCCTTTTTGCCTTAATATTCTTTTTAAAAAATATACTACTATTCTATTTTCCCCAGATATATTACCAAAAAATTTAGCATTAATTTTTACAAGATTTTGAGTTCCAAAGTTTTCTCCCTCACTTCCTTCATTCCTTTGCCTTTTCCAAAGAAGGTATACATTTTGATCTAGTTCATGCATGTGCTAACATGTAAAGCATACTTCCATATTAGTCACAGTTCTGAAAGAAATGAATTAAAAGAGAAAAAAAACATGAGAAAGAATAAAGTAAGTGAAAAAATATTCTTTGATCTGCATTTCAAGTCTATCAGTTCTTTTTCTAGTTATGGATAGCATTTTTAGGAATCCTTTGTACTTGTCTTGGATCATTGTATTGCTATGAAGAGTCATAGCTGATCACCAGACAATGTTGCTGATATGTTCTGCAATGTTTTCTTGGTTCTGCTCATTTAATACAAGTCTTTCCAGGTTTTTCTGAAATCTGTCTATTCATCATTTCTTATTGCACAATAGTATTCCATTGCATTCATATACTGCAACTTATTCTGCCATTAGCCAATTGATAGGCATCCCCTCAATTTCCAATATTTTGCCACCAGGAAAAGGTCTATTATAAATATTTTTGCACATGTAGGTCCTTTTCTCTTTTTCATGATTTCTTTGGAATACAGAACAAGTAGTGGTATTGCTGCTGAGTCAAAGGATATACACAATTTGGTTGCCCTTTGGGCATAGTTCCAAATTGCTTTCCAAAATGGTAAAATCAGTTCACAACTCCACCAGTATTACAGTGTTAAAACTTCCCTCACATCCCACTTTCCTTTTTTGTCATATTGTTCAATATGGTGTAAAGTGATATCTCAGAGTTGTTTTAATTTACATTCCTCTAATCAAAAGTGACTTAGAGCACTTCTCCATATGCCTATAAATAGCTTTGATTTCTTTATCTGAAAACTGCTTATTCATTTCCTTTGACCATTTATCAATTGTGGAATGCCTTGTATTCTTATATATTTTACTTAGTTTCTATAAATTTAAGAAATGAGACCTTTAGCAAACACATTTGCTGTAAAAATTATTTCCCACCTTACAGCTTTCCTTCTAATCTTGGTTGCATTGGTTTTGTTTGGGCAAAAGCTTTTAAATTCACTAAAAATCAAAATTATCTATCTTGTGCTTTATAATGCTCTTGATCTCTTGTTTGGTCAAGAATTTTCCTCTTCTTATAGATATAGAATTCACTTCTGAACCCATCTGGTCTTTGGGATTTTTTCTTAGAGTTTGTTAATGACTTGTATGATTTATTTTTTGTAATATGCAATTATTTATGCTTTCTATGTTGTATACTGTTAATCTAGGTAATTTTATTTTCATAAATATTCATCAATTTTGCTCAGACTTTCAAGTTTATTGACATGTATGGCAAAATGGGCAAAATATTTTCTAATGATTGCTTTAATTTCTTCTGCATTGGTAGTAATTTCACCCTGGATATACATTTCTTTATTTTTTCTTTATTTTTAAATCAAATTAACCAATGGCTTACCTATCTTGTTGGTTTTTTTCATAAAGCCAGCTCCTCAATTTATTTATTAGTCTCAATTCATTAGCTCACTTTTGATTTTCAGCATTCCCAATTTGTTGCTCAATTGGGAATGTTTAATGTGTCCTTTTTTAGGTTTTTTATTTGGATGCTTAATTCATTGATTTGTAAGAATTTGATGTAAGAATTTAGAGAAATAAATTTTACTCTAAGTACAGCTTCTGTTGCATCCCATAAATTTTTGTATATTGTCTCATTGTGGACATTCTCTTTAATGAGATTATTGATTGTTTCTATGATTTGTTCTTTAGAATAAGATTATTTGCAATTACTTTTTAATATTCCTCCTACTGCTCTTTGTTGAATATAAATTTTATCACATTGTAATCTGAAAAGAATGCATTTAACATTTCTGCCTTTTATATTTGATTTTTTAGGGCTTTTTCATCCTATTACATAGTCTATGTTTGTGTAGGTCCCATATGCTACTGAGAAAAAGATGTTCCTTTCTGTTCCCATTGAGTTTTTTCCAAAGTTTTTTCCTGTCATATCTAACTTTTCTAATATTCCATTTACCTCCTTAGTTTCTTTCTTGTTTATATTTTATTGGCTTTGTCCAATAAAATATATTGCGACAGTTAGGATCCCCCACAATCATAGATTTGCTGTCTATTTCTACCTGTAACTCATTTCTTTAAGAATCTGAATGCTTTTCCACTTGGTCCATTTATGTTTAGTATTAATATTGCTATGGTACCTTTTAGCAAGATATAGTTTCCCTTCTTATTTTATTTAATTAGGTCTATTTTCGCTTTGTTGAGATTAAGATTCTTATCCCTTTGCTTCAGCTGAAACATAATAGATTCTCCTCCAATTCCTTTTCCTTTACCTGTATGTGTTTCTCTATTTCAAGTGTGTCTCTTCCAAGCAATATATTGTACAATTCTATTTTACTATGCTCTATGTTTCTGTTTTATGGTAGAGTTCATTCCATTCACATTCACAGTTATGATTACTATCTTTTGTTTCTCTCTATTCTATTCTTTCTCCAGTTTGTCCTCTCTCCTTTCCCCTTTACCTTTCTCATCAATGTTTTGATTCCAGTCTCCTACCTTCCCTGGTCTGTCCTCCCTTCTATCATTCCCCACCTCCTTCTCTTTACTTATCTCCTCTCTTCCTACTTCCCTGTCTGGTGAGATAAATTTCTATATTCAATTGTGTATATTATTTCATCTTTGACCCAATAGAGATTAGAATAAGGTTTAAGTGATGTTCATTACCTACCCTCCCATCTTCCCCTGCATTATAACATTGTCTTCATGTGCAATAACTTACATCATTCTACCTCACCCTTCCTTCTGCACCTAATGGACTCTTCTTTCTCATCAGTTAATTTTCATGTCATTCCCTCAAATTCATTTTATACCCAAACCTCTGTCTATCATATATCTGCTACAATCGTGATATAACAAATTTCAAGTATAATTTTCTCATACAAGGATTTAAACAGTTTAGCTCCATTCAATCTTTTAGATTTTTCTTTCCCATTTTACTTGAGTTTGCTTCCCTTGGATCTTGTTATTTAGAGGTCACATTTTTAGCTTAGTTCAGGTCTTCTCCTTATGAAAGCTTGAAATCCTTCTGTTCTGTTGAATGACCATTTTTTCCCCTGAAGCATGTTCAATTTTAGCAAATAGGTGATCTTTGGCTCAAATTCCTAGCTGCTTTGCTTTCTAGAATATCATGTTACATGACCTCTAGTCCTTTAATCTTGCAGCTTCCAGGTCCTGTGTAATCCTGATTGTGATTCCCCAATATTTGAATTGTTTCTTTCTGATCACTTGTCATATTTTTTCCTTGACCTGATAGTTCTGGAGTTTGGCTATTATGTTCCTTGAAGATTTTCTTTTAGGGTCACTTTCCTAGGGTGACTTATAGATTTTTTTCAATGCCTATTTTGCCCTCTGGTTCCAAGATATCAGCATAATTTTCCTTGATAATTTCTTGAATATTATTATCCAGGTTTTTCTTTTTATTATGGCTTTAAGGTAGTCCAATGATTCTGCTATTGTCTCACCTGGATCCATTTTCCAGGTCAGTTGTTTTTACCATGAGGAAGTTTAAATTTTCTTCCTTTTTTTCCATTTTTAAAATTTGATCCCTTGATTTCTCAGAGTCATTAGCTTCCACTTGCTTTTAGCTTTTTTTCTAGTTTTTTGTTCCAGCTTTTAAGCTGTTGTTTTCCTCAATTAGTTTTTGTACTTTTCTTTTGTACTTTTGTACTTCCTTTTCCATTTGGCCAATTCTACTTTTAAGCAATTCTTTTACCTTTCTATGTCTCTTATATGATTTTTAAGCTCCTTTTTGAAATTTTCCATGAAGCCTTGGAACTTGTGAGTATGAAACCAGTTTCCATTTATCTCTGACGTTTTGCCCATAGATGTTTTGACACTGTTATACTCTTCTGAGTTTACGTCTTAATCTTCCCTGTCACCATAATAACTCTCTCTCCCTCTCTCTCTTTCTTTCTCTTTCTCTTTCTCACATACAGTCTCTCTTTCTTCTGATTCTGTCTCTGTGTGTGTGTGTGTGTGTGTGTGTGTGTGTGTGTGTTTCTGTCTCTTTCTGTCTCCAACTCTCTGTCTGTCTCTCTGTGTCTCTCTGTGTGGGTCCCTCTTTGTTTCTGACTCTCTGTCTGTCTTCTTTTTGTTTCTCTATCTCTCTTCTGTCTCTTGGTCTCTCTGTGTCTGTCTGTCTCTGTCTCTGTTGGTCTGTCTCTCTCACATAACATTTCTCTCTCTCTTTATCTCTCTCTCTTCTGTCTCTGTCTTTTTCTGTCTCTTTCCGTGTGTGTCTCTCTCTGCCTCTTTCTCTCTCTTTCTCTGTCTCTGTCTCTGCCTGTGTATCTCTGTCTCTGTCTCCTTATGTATCTCACTTTGTTTTGTTCTCTCTCTCTTTGCTGTCTCTTGTCTCTCTCAGTCTCTCTGTGTCTATCTGTTTGTCTCTGTCTCTCTGCCCCCTGTTTCTTGCCTATTTCCTTTCTTTTAAATTTAAGCTCTGTTCCCTGGATGGGAGGAGTACTGTCTCAGGCTTCTTGTAACAGTTTCTACAGGACTCTGCTGTTTATCTGGTGCCGCACTAATGTTTTCCTGAGGCCCATTGGTGGGTGCTTATGTTTAGTAAGAAGCTAAGTGAGGGAACTGAGAGAAGGTTGGTGCTGCTGGAAGCTGTAGTAGTCTGGCAATTTTTCTGGTTTTGACCTGGAGTTTTAGTGGTGGTACCTGGCATTTTCTGAGGCCAAATGGGATGTTTCTGTGTTTCCCTAGTGTTACACTGAAGTATGTGATGATCTGGCTGCCAGAGGATACCTAATTTCCAGGATCACACTGAACTATGGGGTGATTCTCACAGCTGAAGTCTACAGATTTCCCTAATTTTATTAGAATATATGAGAGGTCCTGATGTTGCCATTTATATTCTCCACCAAGGCAGGGCTCAGGATCCCTAATGATTTGCTGAAGCAGAGCTTGCTGTTGGCTATCTGGTGAGCTTCCTGTCTTGGACTGAGCCCTCCTCCCCTTACCAGAATAATAGGGACACCTCCTGCTTATCCTTCAAATGTTCTGGGCTAGGCTTGTTTCAACCTGTCTCTTTGTTGATTCCACCATTTCAGGACCTGTCTTGGGGTACAATTACATGGTTGCTTTGAGATGAACATGGAAGGGTTGTGGTGATTCACCACTTACTCTGACATCTTGGCTCCCAGAAGTCCCTTGCACAATCTATTTATTAGTAAAACTAGAAGTTATGGGTGAATGGGGTCAATGGCTTCTCTTAATGACCAAAGACTTTGAGTCTTCCCTTTTATAACAATTAGCAAGGTGAGAAAGCAAAGTCTTGAGCAACATAGATGTTTTTATCTGACAGGTTATTAGTGATACAGTCAGAATTGAAATTACATAGTTTGGACCTCCACTTCTGAAATTCCCTTAATCACAGCCAAGACATGTGATTTGAGTCACAAGCAAAGATTCTCTGGTGATGGAATTAGTTTGTAGACAGTGGGATTAGTCTGCTGCTTATGACAGTTGCTTATTGTTATTATTAATCTCCTATGATGTGGGCTTCATAAACCAGTTTATTGTTTAAAACCATAAGGAAGTTAGTTTTCATAGACTACCCTGTTGTAGGATAATAGAGGTCAAAATTCCTATACTGGACCCCTGTTGCCTTAAGAAAATGAGGCAATGACATTTTATCCACCTCCTTTGCCCCAGTCCTCTCTGGAGACTTAACTATTTAGCATCCCTATAGAAACCTGGTATCTTAATCAACCTCAAAGTCTAAAACTCCTTATGTACCTCCTTTGTCCCAATCTTCTCAGAAGATTTAACTACCTTAATCAACCTCTATGATCTTAAAGCCACTTCCTTGATCCTGTTCTCTTTGAAAAACTGGCCATTTAGGACAAAGTATATGAACAGATAATTTTCACATGATGAAATTAAAATCATTTCTACATATGAAAAAATGCTCCAAATCACTCTTGATCAGAGGTGCCACTACCCATTTCTCAGATTGGCTAAGATGATAAGAAAAGATAATGATAAGTGTTGGAGGGAATGTGCAAGAACTAGGACATTAAGACATTGTTGGTAGAGTTGTGAACTGATCCAACCATTCTGGAGAGAAATATAGAACCATGACCAAAGGGCTATCAAACTGTTCATATGCTTGGATCCAATAGTATCTCTACTGGGTCTATATCCCAAAGAGATCATAAAAAGGGAAAAGGACTCATATGGGCAAAAAATGTTTTTAGCAGCCCTTTTTGTAGTGGCAAGGAACTAGAAATTGGGTCTATGCCCATCAATTGGAGAATGACTGAATAAATTATGGTATATGAATTTATGGAATATTATTGTTCTATAAGAAATGATCAATAGGATGATTTCAGAAAGACCTGGAGAGATTTACATGAATTGATGCTAATGTGAAGTGAGTAGAACCAAGAGAACATTGTACACAACAACAAGATTATGTAATGATCAATTCTGATGGATGTAGCTTTTTTCAGCTGTGAAGTGATTCAGGTCAATTCCAATAGACTTGTAATAGAGAGAGTCATCTGCAGTTAGAAAAAGAGCTGAATGTGGATCACAATATAGGGTTTTTTTTTAACTTTTACAGTTTTGTTTGCTTGCTTTTTGTTTTTTCTCATTTTTTTCTTTTTTTATTTGATTTTTCTTGTGTAGCATGATAAATGTGGAAATATGTAGATAAGGCTATGTAAAAAAGGAACTGGAAAAAAGAATATTAAATCTAGCTAGAGTGTTAGCAAAATAGAATCAAAATCAATGTTCAATTTTACACTTCAAAACTCAACTTAAGCACCACTTTCTACATAAAACCTTTTCTAATCTCCCTAGTCCCTAGTCTCTCTTTCAAATTACTTTGTATCTATGTAAATCTATTTTGTATACACTCACACATATACACATAAAGACATATTATATATAAATATTCTTGTATTGTATGTGTTTACATGTACATATGTATGTTTAACATTGGTGTATATGCATATGTGTATATTCTGTCTTCCCTAATAAAGCATAATTTCTTTGAGGGCAATAACTGTTTAATTTTTTTTTCCTAATATCTAGCACAGTGTGTACATGATACTTTTGAAATGCATCTGTCTATTTTGAGACTAGTTTGGATAGTTCATTGTATATTCTTCATGGGATCTCAAGACAAAAAGATATAACTAAAATCCTAAAATAATAGGATTTTCTCCAGGACCATTTATACCTCAGTTTCTAATACTTGGGGTTAAGCCACAGAGGCCCAACTAATTCTAGATCTCCCCAGTATGTTCCAACTTTATGCCGTACTAAACCCTGGATCCTCCAGTAACCTTACAGATCACAACTTACCCCAGATGAAATATCTTGACTAATTTATTGATTGAGAGCCCTATTCTTGCTTGGGGCTGGTCATATATAAGATCTTTCACTAGCAGGTCATGAAAATTCACAAGACCATAACTCCTGATAGTTCACAGGAATTAGTGGGCTGACCTTGCATGATCAATATATTTTAATTTGAAAGCAGTATTAACTATGTTCCATTCATTGTCTCTGTTACAGAACTTTGTGGCTACTGCTACTACTTTGATCTATGCTGGAAGGTGGTTGGAAGGAGCTAAAGTAGGAAGTAGGTCTCAAGTCTGAAGCACAACCTGTCCATATGTTCCCAAGATAGGAAATTTGGTAGGGCTAGTCTAGTTCCTTATTATCTAGTGGACTATGGATTTCATCATTCCCCAACACTCTTGCCTAGTCAATACATTACCTTAGTAGGATTAGTATAAAGCATCTTTGATTTCACTGGTGTGTGTTCCTTCCATGAACACTGATCATAGTTCCTCTATGTATTTATTAGTTATTGTCATTAACCTAGTAAGCTTGAAACTTTTCTCACCATACCTAGACTAGTTTTCAGATGATAGATACATTTTCTCAGCCTTTACATTTTGTCAAAAGCTTCTAAGATTTGCTCTTTGTTAGCATAGTTTGGACAAACCAGAGTAACCCTACATATCAGAATGAAGCATCAGAACAGCATTTTTGAGGAGCACAGAGGAGATGATATCCTCCAAAATGTTTCTACTCCATGTCTATATTTTCTGCTCCATGTTCTATCTCCCACTTCTGCTAGAGAGGCTCAATTAATGCAAAGAATTTTTCAACTCCACAAACTTTCCTCCTAGCTTATATTAAACCAAAAACCCAAGTTTTTCTGGGATTTCTGAATCATTCTATTCATTGCATTTCAAATAAAAACTTAATTGGCCTATCAACCTCAGCCCTGCAAGTTAACTGAGCATATCAATCATAGCCTAGAACAGTGCCTCTCCTAATATCACTAGGATGACTAAACAGTTTTATTCTTCACTAGAAAATTTTTCAATAAGACCATACATATCTCCACCTTGAGTACATTATTCTTTTTAAACTTTGTATTTCATCCCCAGTTTTTCTCAGCCCCAATCACATGGACCTGATGATTATTTAGAATAGAGGTTCTTAAGCAGGAAAATGTAAACTTTAAAAATTGATGACTTTATTTCAATGTAATTTGTTTCCTTTACATTTCTCTATATTTTATTTTATACATTTCAGCACATTATTCTGAGAAAAGAGTCCATAGAGAATATTCTGAAAATAGACTTCACTAGATTATCAAAGGAATCTATGACACAAAAAGGTTAAGAAAACCTACTTCAGAAAAACTTGAAACCTTCCTAACCAACCTGAAGACTTTTGTAAGAGGTTGTACAAGTTTGGCTATCTACCAATAGCCCTCATTCTGCCTAGTCTTCCAATAAGTTAACATATAGCACTCCTTTTTATTTTTAACCACAGAAATAATCAACCCAGTAGTATTTTGAATTCAGCTCTCTATTTCTAAAAATAAATTACATTTTCCTTTTTTTGGTTGTCCTTTACTTTTAAATCAGTCACATTTTCATCAATGTCAATTCTGTGTTCCTAATTTTACTCCTAAACATTCAGTGCTTATGGAAGGTCAGCAATAAGATATAATCTAAAAGCCAAGGTGATAGAGCAGCAGGAAGCAATGCAGTGAGACCTTCTTCTATTCCCACCAAAATTCCTTCAAACAGATCTAGAAAACCACATCAAATTCAGATAGAAAAACCATTAAAAGGAATAATCTGCAATTTCTTTAGCCCTGGTCACTGTATAAGGAAAATCGACCTGTCCATGGACACTAGGGACAGAGCCTGGTCAGGAGTACATGACTCAGACAGCATTCCAGTGCAAGGGAAAAACCATTTACAAGGGCAAGAGGACATCTCAGACACATACCAGAGTCTTCCTGGACAGAAACCAGAGCACAATGGCAATGAGTACCTAGAGGCAGCTTTGCCATCCACTATCCAATTACAAGTTACAGATTCAGGGCAAATGGAGAAAGATGGCCTCTGGCCAAAGTAAGTCATTCTTGGGTAGAGAGACTCTGGGAAGAAAGGTTCAAGTTCAAAAGTAAGCTCAAAATCTAGGAAAGGTCCTATCTAGTATCTGCATAGCACTAAAAGTATTCCTATGCAAAGAGAAGCCAAAAAGACCAGAACTTGAAAACCAAACACACTTCCTTCCCCACCTAATTAAAATACTCAAAAGAAAAAAAAATCTGTCTTTGATACTCCGTTAAGCTAATACTCTGAAATCAAGATAATGTATTGAAGTTAGCATTTTTGCCTAGCTCTCCTAATATATTTCTCTATGACAGTCCAAAAAAAAAAAAAAAAGGAACCAAATTTTGAATAGGAAACCAACAAAAATACATAGAGTCATTTTTACCTCTAACCTAAGACAGCTTAAAAAGACAGAAAGAAAGAAAAAAAGTTTGTGGACACTGGATTGGAGACTAGGAGAAGTATGGTGTAGCTCAATGGAAGTGCCCCAACTGTGGGCTGTAAAGCAGCAGCAGCAAAGGCAGACAAACACCTGAGGACAATAAGAGAAATGGACACTTGGTCATACAGAGATCCAAGAGAATCTCTGTATGACCACTGGATGCTATTTGTCCACTGTCTTGTCCATTATCCACTTCTAGGTTGGGAGGGAAGGAGGGAGGGAGAATCTATGAGGGAGAAGCAGAATCTGTGTAAGGAGCAGAGTATAGATGAGAAGGGCAGTAAGGAAACCTCTCTCCAGATCACATCATTTTAGAGGTACCCAATAAGTCGTCATTTGTTATAGAAAAAACATTTTAAAATTCATAGGTAATATGTCACATAAATTATTGTTGTGTTCCCTCACAATCTTTACATTGTTTTCTAAACTATTAATTTATTCTTTGGTGGTTTTTTCCATTTTTCTATTTCTCCAAAGGCAATCAAGAAGGTCAACTGATACAAGATGTGGTATTATGATCGATACATTCTAGAAAGGAAAAAAATAGAATTTTTATACTTCAAAAACTGCAATAAATGGTAAGCTTTCTCAATTTAACAATTCTGTGGCTTCAGGTCTTTAATGTCACAGAAGTTGGATAATATCTGTGTGAACTGCCTAGTTATAAGATGAATGTCTTGTGTCATTCAGGAAAAAGTCCTGAATCAAAAGTAGTGACCATGAAGAGACAAAATCCTAAAAATAAAGGTAAATTGATTGACCAATGCCATCCATACCTCCAGGGATGTTTGATGCAGATTTATTTCAACCTCTAAAAGTGAGAATTGTTTTTTTAAAAAATACTGTTCCCATGAAAACTGCAACTTCATCCTCTACAATTAGCATTTGCACCTTGTGAAAAAGCATCATCCAATATCATCATGAAAACATTGTGGACCAATCTTTACTACAGTAACCCTTCACAAAGTACAAAGTTTGTATTTTTTAAAGGAAATTTGAGTTGTTTATCTCCAAAAAAAAGTTGTCATTTTAATTTGTTTGATAAAATAATAAATTCCTTATGAGTGAGTATTCAAAAGATGTTCACCTTTTTTTTTTAATTAAAAATAAAGTTGCTTGGGTGAACAATCTTATGAAATGTACTATGCACACTTGCGAATGCCATAGAGAAATGTGAGTTATTTTATGATAATAGTGAGTAAATACATCATCTTCTCTGTCAACATTAGAAAAATAAATTATATCTGTGTTATCAGAAGAGTTTCAGTTTATATAATAGAATTTTTGTAAAATTTCTAAATATACTTCGGGTTTTGCCAGCCAGCATCAATCTTGGCATTGCAATAAACTAAGAAGGCTTGACTTTAATAGTGTAATGCCGAAGAAACTGAGCAAGACAGAGATTAGAGACCAATTCAATAGTTTATTAAATGGAGAGAAATACTGGGACCAATGGATCCATGTTGATCCCAGGGCTAGACGAGAATGTCATCTCAAAGAGTCTAGCCCCAACTATCCGGGCAACGAGCTTTTTATGGAATAATAAGAACAACGACATAATGGAGGTACCTAGGTGAGGATAACCTAATAGAGAAAGGTTACTGATATTCTTATGACATCTAAAATGGATAAACCTTTATCTTGTCAAACATTAAGAAGGAATGTCTATAAAACCTTTATCTCAAACATTAAGAGGGAAAGGTTATAACCTAAGGCTGAATAACTAAATAGGACCATTAGAGAAACTGGGTCACAATATTAAAAGGGAACTTTGGCATAACAACAGGATCTGCAGAAGTCTGCTTCATTCACCTCAATACTCTCCCAGGTATCATAAACTTCATTTTGTCTACTAGTTCTTTCATTGCTGATCTCCTTATT
The DNA here is from genome assembly GCF_902635505.1 of Sarcophilus harrisii. Lineage (NCBI taxonomy): Eukaryota > Metazoa > Chordata > Mammalia > Dasyuromorphia > Dasyuridae > Sarcophilus > Sarcophilus harrisii. The sequence goes on from NC_045426.1 coordinate 459,593,550, forward strand.
CTCTGTCTATTCAATTCCTATTACTTTGATCCCTGTAATTTATAACCATTATCTATGTAAGGAAGGAAGAGGAGGAGAAGGAGGAGGAGGAAGAGGAGGAGAAGGAGAAAGAGGAGGAGGAAGAGGAGGAGGAGAAGAAGAAGGAGGAGGAGGAGGAAGGAATTTAGAAACACTAAATTTAGATGTAACTGAAATATAGCTACCTCAGCCTCCCTTCTCCCTCTTTGAGGAGAGAACAGATATGAAAAACCTTAAGTACCTGGGGGACTGAAAGAGTGAGTATGCAAAACTTAAGTGATGAAATACCAACCAGGAAAGAAATTCCAAAGTGTGACAGGAATTTAATAGATAATAGTATTCCTAGAAGAATGAGTTTTAGAGAAAGGAAGAGATGCCAATGAATTTTGTTACTCAATCCTATGAGGTATTGTGGACATTATTACTAAACTCATGTTATTGATGATTGAGGTAGCTGGGGGGCATGGTGGATAGAGTGCAGAACTTGTAATCAAAAAGACCTGAGTTTAAATCTGCCTCACTTATTTCTCTAGTTGGATGATTCTGACCAAGTCACTTAAACTCTCAATGTCTCAGTTTTTTAATCTGTAAAACAGGCATAGCAATAGCACTCATTCAGTTGAGGTTAATTGAGATCAATTGAGATAATAGTTGTAAAATGCTTTGCAAACCCTTTTAAACACTATATAAGTGCTAGTTATTATTATTATGAGGAACAGGAATAGAAAGAAGAGGAGGGGAGAAGGAGGAAATGAGGTCTGACATTAAACAGATGGTTTGGAGTTACTTATTTTTCATAAATAACTTGCATGGTACTGACTTTGTTATTATTTTAGTTTATCTTAATTTTATTAAGACCTAATTTTATTAGGATCAAACACAAATCATTGTCAAAATGCAGAGGGGTTGATTTACTATAAGAAGAACACTATGTGCTAATTACAAGCTTAAAGTTAAATTATGTCCTGTTTTTATGCAGTCGCAATGTAATCAGAAGATGATCACATGCCTACATTAAACATTTACATTAGAAGTGCCTAATTACACTAGGATTTGTTTCGGTAGCATCAGCAGATGTTCTGAAGAGCCCTGGAAAATGGCATTTGCTGTTTCATAGGAGATAGGGCAGATGAATATTATTAGCCTGTCATTAATTCAGGACAGATGTAGGTAGACATAAGTCAGGAGATTAATTTTGAATTTGGTTCATTCTTCAATATAATTAATCATCTGTGCTTCTGGTCAGGACAGTGTTTCCTGTCTGTTTCTCCATAATAGTACAAGACAAATGCAGGAAATGTTGATCTCCTTATATTAAATGTTACAGAAACATGAATTGTTTAATTTGTGGGTTAGTGTATTAGTGTTTAAAAGGGAGAGTTCACAATTCCAATTGAGAACACATTTACCAGAAGCTTTTGCTTACCATGAAAGGGCACCAGATCAGACATTCCATAATACTTTTCCCCCTTATTCCCTTTAAACCCATTAAGATGGTTATTAGCTAGTGGAGGGAGAAAGAACTATACATACCTATCATTTGATTGATCAATTTGATTGATCAAATAATTTGATTATTTCTTCTCATCAAAGGAGCTTTCTGTTATTCCAACAGATCTATGATCTTATGGATGTGAGTATTCCCTCTTTAATGTATATCACAACCCATCTTTGCTGTCCATTCTGAGAAAATTTTGTCCAAGTCTGCTTGTAAATCTGTCACAAGCCATCCCCCTAAGTCTAAGGACTTGTTTTAATGTTCTTTTGACAATATGTGTAAGATTATAACACACAATTGAGCTATCCACCAGTTATCCTGTTATCCCACAGTCACTAGAGAATGGTGAAGAGGAGAGAGAGGAAAAGAATTATATATTTCTCTTATGATTTCATTTTTACCACTTTTCCTTATAATTCCTCATTTACAATGTGTTGACACCCATGGACATGTGCTATATACTTCTCTTCATATAATTTTTTCTATCCAAACATGGTTGATGATGCTTGAGAATTTAACCATCTTTTCACTCCTTCTATTTTCACTAAAACAGATAAAAGAATTATGGAAGTATTTGAGACCCAGTTTGTTATCATTTTTTTTGTTAACCTCATCATTAATTATTGAAGTGTTCATTCTAATTTTGTAGAAAATAGAAACTCGATATTATTGTATTGAAACTAAGCAAATGACTATTAATAGCATGGTCCCAATATAAAAAGAAATTGGACAATAACAGCCCCAAAGGATTTAGAAGAATCCATGTCCATCTCACTGCTAATGGAGTCATTTTATCTGTAATGCCAGAGAAACTGAGGCAGGAGAGAGATTAGAGTGTTTTTAATATTTTATTAATTGGAGAGTATAATTGACTGGACAGGACTCTCATTTCAAATTATCCAGTCAGACAGAGATAAAGATATACTGGGACCAAGGAATCCATGTTGGTCCCAGGGCTGGAGGAGACTGTCATCTCAAATAATCCAGCGTCCAGTAGCCAGCATCTAGCCTCCAGCCTCCAGCAATGAATAGGAGAAACTCTAACTTCTTAAATACCTTTTCTCTAAACAAAGGAAGGGGTAAGAAGCACGGGAAAACTTCTGTCAGGATGGGGGTAGACCATAAATCCTAAAAACCCAGAGACAGGATGTCTGAATACACAGAGGTAAAGATGTCAGTAAGGTATCTTGGAATATTTTAGAGGGATAGTATAAATTCTTAAGGACAGAAAAGAATCAGGAGGTCTACTCTTTTGTTTATCTTGCTTGCATTAACAATTTACAACCCTAGAGCAAATAGTCCTCAGTCTTAATGGACCAGAGGGGGAGTTTTACAGTTTAGGGGATTGAGACAGAACAGTTAAAGAAACTGAGACAAGGGAAACTAGTGCAGGGAAACTGAATCAGGACAGTTAAAGAGAACTGTGGCATAACAATCTACCTTTATAACTAAGGCCAAACTACTTTATTCATAGGACCATAGTTTCTTGATGAACCAGCCATTTACAGAATCACAAAACTCCAGATGAATGTGAACTGCAAGGATGAGTTTTCGAGCCCAACTCATACCTGAATACAATTCAACTATAATATATCTAATCCCTGTCTTTGCTTGAAAACATTCATTGAGGAGCACCAACTGAATCCCAATCCTTTTTAATCTGTAAAACAGGAGTTTCAATAGTACTCATTCAATTAAGATCAATCGAGGTAATAGTTGTAAAATGCTTTGCAAACCTTTTAAAACACTATATAAATGCTAGTTATTTTTTGTATTGCTTTGTCAAGAAACTTTTACTTCATTTTGAAATCTGCTTCTGCAGATTTAAAACTAAGTCAAACCCTGTGCAAAGCTTCCCTGGAAGACCCAGGCTTCATTGTTTCAAAAGAAAATGACTTCACATTAAACTTTACACACACACACACACACACACACACACACACACATCACTGTCATAGTCATTGTTGTTTTGTTGAACCCTAGTCCCACTCTTAGTAAGCCCCTCTTAGCAAAGATTCTATAATAGTTTAACATTTTCTTCTCCAGCTCATTTTACAGATGAGGAAATTGAAGCAAACAGGGTTAAATGACTTGTCCAGGGTCACACAGCTAGTAAATGTATGAGTCTGGATTTAAATTTATCACTTCCTCACTTCAGGCCAGGTGTTCTATCCACAATCAACTTAATTGCTTTCCCCATCACCACCATTAGCAATACAATATTTAGCATTTTTATAGTATTTTTCATGTGCTAACTCAAATGATACTCAGACAACCCTGAAAAATGAATATAAAATCCTTCTTTTTTACATATTAGAAAATTGAGAATATGCCACAAAATTAATAAATGTCTGAGGCAAGATTTAAACTCAATTCTTCCTGATTCCTGGCCCAACGCTCTATCCAGTGCACAACCAGGCTGCCAGTACAACTTGTTATTCTAGAAGCAATCATAGCTATGGATCCTGTGCTCAGCACAACTACTACTTCATCTATACCTTCTTTTCCACTATCAATCATAGCCTAAGTCAGAAATATTTTTCTCTTCTACAACTGATCCCCTCCTGATTTTCATGCCAGATTTTGCCCCTCTGGTCTTCCTGTTTTGTAAAGAATTATCTGACCAAATTCTCTACTATTTTCTCTTCCTTCATTAAGGGATTAAGTCAGATTTCTAGGTATCAACCCCAGGACCAACTAATAAGGGTTTTACCCAGTTTTCCATGCTAATTAATTTGTATATTTCCTCCCCAAACCTGAAGCTTTAATTCCGAATGTTTACTTATAATATTCACTGTCTGCTTTCATCCAATCTTTAGGAAGAAAAATCTTAGTCCTTTCTCAGAACATATATGGGTTATATTCTTATACATTCTCTGGTTTCTAGTTTAAGCACCAGGGTTTTTTTTTTTTGTTTGTTTGTTTTTTTTGTTTGTTTTTTGTTTTTTGTTTTGTTTTGTTTTGTTTTTAATATGGCTCTGAGCTGAGAAAGGATAGTATTCCAGTTATGAGGAACAGCCAGAAAAAATGCCCAGAGATGAAGATGGCTTGATGAGAGATTAAGAGTCTTCTTCATGGAAGAGAAAAGAGGCCAGTGTTACTGGAACTAAGAGTATGTGGGCAGGGAATAAATAATGATGATGATGTTGATTATGATGACGACGATTTAGCTAAATTTATACAACTCTTACTAAATATGCCCATTGCTTCACTAAGAGCTTTACATTTATTTCATTTGATTCACACAACAATCCTGCAAATAGAAATGAAGCAACTTGCCCAGGACACATAGCCAGTAAATATCTGAGGTTAGCGTTCATCTCAGACCTTCATGACTCCAGGCCTTGTGCTCTGGTATATGAAGACTGGGATGGAAAAGGGGGCTAAATTATGAAGCTTTGAGTACCAGAGTATTTTGTATTTGATCCTGTACATGAGAGGGAACAAATGGAGTTGATTGAGTGAGAATGATGACATGGCCAGATCTATTCACAATTTTTAAAAATAAAATATCTGCTGCTGGCTTTTTCCCAGCTTTACAAAATGATATTGGGACCCCTTCCCCAGACATACATGTCCCTGGATTAATATTGGCAACATAAGTCTGTCAAGGTGGTGCCTAAGTCAGTTGGAATATAGATTTCCTAATGCCCTAGTTTTTCTTTATTTCACCAAAGTGCTCTTTATGGTGAAAACAAGATTTAGTCAGGAATGATCCTATCAATATTATTCTATTAAGAAACGATCAGCAGGATGATTTCAGGAAGGCCTGGAGAGACTTACATGAACTGATACTAAATTAAGTGAGTAGACCCAGGAGATCACTGTACACAATTGTACAGGGCAACAAGAAGATTATGTGATGATCAATTCTGATGGACATGTCTCTTTTCAACAATGAGATGATTCAGGGTCAGTTCCAATGGTTTTGTGATGAAGAGAGCCATCTTCATTCAGAATGAGGACTGTGGGATCTGAATGTTGATCACAACATAATATATTCACTTTTTATTGTTGTTTGCTTGGATTTTGTTATTTTTCTCATTTTTTTCTCTTGATTTGATTTTTCTTGTACAGCATGATAATTATGGAAACATGTATAGAAAGATTGCATGTGTTTAACATATATTACTTGCCATCTAGGGAGGAGATAGGGGAAAGGGAAGGGAAAATTTTGGAACACAAGGTTGTGCAAGGGTGAAATGTTGAAAATTTTCAATGCAAGTGTTTTGAAAACAAAAAAATTAATAAAAATTTTAAATTAAAAAAAGGAATTACCCTATCCAGGTATCAATTTTTACTTTATGAGACCAAAAATGGGAAGGGGGAAAGAAAGCCATTGTAGTACTTACATCATCATCTTCAAGCATCCATTAAGCACCTGCTAAGTGCCACACTATGCTAAGTTCTATTGTTCATCTTTTCTTTTGCAGAGAATCAATGCTATCATAAGGACGATATCTTGATTCTTTTTGAGACAGAACTCAACAAAGACATCACCTACACTCTCTTTTCCAGAGTTATCATAATGCAATGGTGGGACAAAAATCAAGATGACTGGCAATGGTGTGGGATGCAGTGGATGACCTTGTTATCTTCAATGACTAACACAGGCTCTAAGCCCCTCACAGTGCCTGCTTGAGCTGCCTTCATGGCCATTAGAACAATGGGCTTATGTGCCCATTCTGCTAGGTTTTACAAGATTGAGACAGATGCCCTACAATCTATGGTTCTGACCCCCCATCAGTTACCCTCAACCTGGTTTAGCCTGTCTGTCAACATGGTTACCAAGGTTTAGCTACTGTACATGTTGCGTCTGAGCTCAGATTTATACAATTTGCTACATATCAGCTGCACACAGTATAAATGATGGACAATCAATCCTCAATATTTAAGTGTTTAACTTTCAGACTTTTACAAAGCCCCATGATTTTACTAGTTGCCTCATTTTCACCAAACATTCTCAGTGGTTAGCAATATTTAAAAAAAAAAAAAAAAAAAAAAAAAAAGAGGAACCATGCATGCAAGTTTATGGAGTGGCTATTATCCTATTAGGTGCTTTACTGGTTTTATTCTTCCTACTACTCCAGAGTTAAAAGTTCCCTGTGCATTCATTGCATATTTTCATTAATGGCCTTTAAAACTTGAGTTTTGCATTACAATTATACCACGAAACCATAGTGCAAGTCCTTTGGGCTCTAAGCCCAAGGGTAAAAAGTCAATGATGTAGTTTAGTGAGAAAATAAAGGTATTAGATAAACTTGGTGCCAGAATGTCTACATCCACAGGCAGCTGGGAGTTTGGTGTTGAATCAATAATTGGTTATATCCACAAAAAAGGAGGAAAATATTCATAAGAGTGTTTGTGAATCTGCTCCAGAAAATGCTGAAGTAATCTCTCAAGTGTGCAACAAGGGAATTGATAAAATGGAAAATTGGCTAAGTTTGTGGATAAATGAGTTGCTTTTGTTCATATTACTGTGCTAATGTTTTGTTATAAAGAATTTTATGCAGAAAAGTGTATTTTCAGCAATCTCTAACAAAAGATTAGAGTTTTTGGTGGTCATAGGAACCTAACCCTTGATTTCCAATAGATTTAATGTATCAACATGAGGTTGTTCCTTTTATGCCATTTTCTAGGAACATTCCCCTTGAAAATTAAGTATTAACCATATGAATAAGTGAGAAGAGAGGGGACAGGAAAGGCCTCAGATTAGATCTGTCTGGTTTCCATGAAAACCAAGAGGTGAAAACAGGGAGAGAGAGCATTCCAAGCATGGCAGACAGTCTAGGAAGAGACCCAAAGTTATTGAATCAACAGACCTGGCTTGTAGTCCTGGCTCTGCCACTAAACTTTCTCAAGCTGTTATTTTTCATTTAATATTTGCATCTAAGATGTCTTTCCCTTTTCAGTTTCCTTTGGACTTTTGGCCTGAAGAAAGACATGGGGCAGCTCCTTCAAGCTGAGCCTTCTAGTAGCTCTCTTGAAGCAAAATCAATTAATAATAACAATGGATAAACCCATTTACAAGGCATGAGCCTATGATAGGGACTGGTTCACACTTATGAAGATATACATGCCATTGAGAAACTGTGCTTGCTGCTCACTCAGATAAATGAGTTTCATTATATATATTTACTGATGCAGGTGTGGTCCCTTTAAGATTCCTTTCTTTCTGATTCCCAACCCCTCATAGATGATGTAATTATCAATGCAGGACCTTTTGATTCACAAATCCTCCTCCTTTTGAATTCCAATAGAAGATCTGGACCTGTCTCAGCCCCATCCCAATCTGAGCCAATTTGAGATTACACCCAAAAGCCCCTCTAGCTAAATCTCCCATTATAAAAGAGCCAAGCTGGGACTCCCTCTTTGCAGAGGTTCCAAACATGCCAGCCTTATGCCTGGCATGCCAGGACCCTCTGTCCACAGGAACTCTCTCTGGTGCCCTTCTTATCTCTACCATCACCTATTTCCTTAACTATACTTTAACCTTACTTCCAAACCCCATAATAAACCTCTTTTATCAATCTAGCTTTTCAGACCAATAAATTCCTTTATTGGGGACTTGCCCTGTCACTAGACTTTATTTAACTCAGTATCCTTGTGCCAAACCCAAGGGGATTACAGGTGAGCTCTATTTGACTCCCTGTACCCTGAACCTGCCACTAGACCTCAATTAAACCCTAATTTCATTTAGGTACCCCATATCTAGACCTCATCATTTAGCTCCCTAGTCATGTAGGTCAGTCTAACATTGTCCATTCCTCTACAGTCATTGCTTCTTTGATTAACATTATCTGGAAAAGTCTTTCCAGCTGTAAAACAAACTTGGAGATCTTTTTTCTCCTTCAGGCTAAGGATATCAAGATCATAGAAATATATTAAGCAGGACATCATCTCAGAAACCACCCTAGTGTTTGGTATCTACCTAAAAAGTCTAAGTGACTTACTCAGTTATGTAGGTAGTAAATGGCAAAAGCAAGATTTGAATCCAGGTCCTCTGACTAAGTAAAGCCAATGTTTTTCCCATTGTATTCCACTGCTTCCATGTAAGATAATAATGATTGCAGTATTATAGAGTGTTTTAAATTTTGCAAATCTACATCTATTATACAACACTTGATTTTCCCAACAACTTTCTTGAGGTAAATACTACATTTGTTTTTAAAATAATTGAATCTGGAAAAGGAAGAATTTTTTTTTTTTTTTTTACTAAGTGAAAGAGGCCATTCTTTGCTTTAATTGTTATCTAACTTTAATCACTAAATGGCTACATCTCAGTCAAAATGAGACCTGTTGAAGATTGCTTTAAAAGCCTAAGGCTCTCACTGCATCCAGCTCCATTTCCATTCATCTTGATCTATATCTGGCCACTGGACCCAGATGACTCTGGAGGGGAAAGTGAGGCAGGGGACCTTGCACATCCCTCCCTCTCTTAAATGCAATTCACTTTCATATCATAGCATCCCTGATGTCATAGTCCTCTTCAAAAATGAAGGACAACAATTATTTTTATTCACATTTCATGGACAGGGAAAACAAAGCATAATGAGGTTAAGTGACTAACACCTCTAGTGCTAAAGAAAGAATCAGAGCCCGGGCTTTGCCCGACTCTGAGACCAGTATGCTTTTTGTTATACCACTCTGCTCCCGAGTGCCAGCTTTGTGGAAGGAATTTGCTGTAGCATTCACTCCTGCTTGGCTCAGTTCCCTGTAACAGGGGTGCCAACTATTCTGGCTTCTGCTTTGGACACTGTCCCTGGGCTATCTCTGGTAACTTATTTATTCCTAGCCCTTATTTCAGATGTTTTGAAATATTGAGACATGAGTGTTTCCCAAGGCTACCTATCCTATTTCTGCTTCTCCCAATGAATAAATGAATGAAAAAGCATTTATTAAGCAACTAATCAGTACCAGACATTACACTAGACACTTGAGATGTAAAATACAAAAGAGAAATTTTATCCCCTTTTCTTCTAGGTTATAACCTGTGACTTCGGGGAATTCAAGCTTAACCCTGATACTTCTTTTGATCTTAGCAAATCTTCCCAGGCACCTTCCATCCCAACAGTGGATTTCCTAAACAGAGCTGCCACCATTTGTCCTTGGCACATAGCGGCCACCTGGTGGCAGTTTGCAGCATTATACCACCTGAATTGCCGCCTGGTCCTTTGTGTCCTGGAAGCAGCTGAAGGGATGAAGGGTAATCTCACTACCGAACTGGATGCACTTTGGAACCTCAAGTCAGCTCACTGACAAATATTACAGTTCCCTGCCAGACCCACTTGGCACCAGTAATTGTATGGGCACAGCTGGGTTATGGAAGGGGAAATGGGGAAGGAGTGGGGAAATGGGAGGGACAGAAAGAAGGATTTGAACTCCAACTTTGTCACTTAGGAGGACCTAGACAAACCACCTCCCTTCTCTGGGTCTGTTTCTTTATCTGCCAAATGAGGGATTTGCAGAGACTAATCTTTAAGGCTCCTTCCAGCTCTAAATTCCACGATACTAAATGGATATAGTCATTGAGAATTAACTCATTCTCCCGTCCCTTAATCCCAGCCAATGGCACATAGCCAGACACTCCTCTAATTTGCCCTTTTGTCTACCCTGGCACAGACAAAACACTTTCTACTGATTGATGTTCTTAAAGTCCCCAAGGAGTCCCTGCTGGCAACTCTCACTGAATTTTCAAAGCACACACACAACACACACTCACTCACCAGGCAAAAGAGGGGCAGCAATTATGTGAGGATATTTTCCTTTATTTTCTTCTCTAAATAAGAGGAACAAAACATGTGAGAAAAGGGTAAATGACAATTAAGTTTATATGGTTCATAAGGAAAAATGCAATCCCTCCTTACAGGCATTTATGTTTTGTTAGCACTTCAGATAATAAACCTGGGAATCTAAGAACAGGCACAGAATCCTCTTCTTGTAGCTTCTCATCATAAATCCCTGAGATAGTTAGTCCTCCAGAACTACTTTACTGAGTTCCCAGAGTACTCTGCATACTCTGCAAATATATATATAAATAACTGTTAGAAAAAGATACCTGTACTTGATTCTTTTCAACAATGAGGTGATTCAGGCCAATTCCAATAGATGGAAGAGAGAGAATTCTCTGTAATGGAGAGAGACATTTGCACCCAGAGAGAGGACTGAATGTGGATCACAAAATAGTATTTTTATCTTTGTTGTTGTTGTTGGCTTGCTTGTTTTTTTCTTTTTCATTTTTCTTTTTCTTTTTGATCTGATTTTTCTTGTGCAGCATGATAAATGTGGAAATATATTGAGCAGAATTGTACATGTTGAACCTATGTTGGATTACTTGCTGTCTAGTAGAGATGGGAAAAAAGGGGGGAAAATATGGAACACAAGATTTTGCTAGGTTGAAAGTTGAAAACTATCTTTGCATGTATTTTTAAATTATCATAGCTTTTTTATTTACAAAACATATGCATGAGTAATTTTTCAGCATTAAACATTGCAAAACTTTCTGTTCCAACTTTTCCTCTCCTTCCCCCCATCCCCTCCCCTAGATGGCAGGTAGTTCAATACATATATGCATGTATTTTTAAAAATTAAAAGCTATTATAAAAAAGAAAGGGACACCCAAAAATAAGCCTGCAATGCACAAATTTACAAGAAAGGGGTTGGGGTGAGGAAAGAAGAAATATGAAGCCTTCATCCTATCAGCTGCAGTGGGATAAGTAGTGTAAGTCAAAGATAAATATGAGAATTAAGAATCTAAGATTGTAGAAGCTGGATAGGACCTTAAAGAAAATCTAATCCAACCCACTTAATAGACAAGGAAAGTGAAGATCTGAGAAGTTCAGCCTCAGCCTCTTAGCCACGGTCACAAAGTTAAGAATATAGCTAGGAATCAAATTCAAATTTAGATACCTTAGACTGAGGGCTTCTTATTCTAAGTTCAATGTTTTTCCAATTAAACCTCACTTCCAGACACCTGACAGGCATATTTACACATTCATTATTATAAAGTCATAGGACTCTGTTGAACCCTAGAGAAGCTGCTCTGCACTCCTTACACACACACATATTTATGTGACCAGTTCTTTGTTTGTATAGTTTCAGATCAGAGTAAGTCTCAAAGACCTCTGTTGATCCAGATAAATAGGAGGAAATACACTCAGAGATTATGAAAGCCCTGGTTGATACCCAAAGAGCATTGGTTAATTCTGGAATTTTTCTGGGGATTCTGGTTCCCTGGGAAATATTTAAGACAATAAAGACAAAACTCTCTGCTAGAGTACTGTTCTATCTTTTCGTAGAAGTCAGAGATTTCTGAAAAAATTTTAAATGTCTGGGTCTATAGGGATGAACAAAATCTTTACTTAAGGGTAATTTATGCTTTAATACTTAAAATAATAAAGAGATGGTGTTCTGAGTATAACCTGGTATTTGGACTTTCCCTGCAAAGGCTCTGGGAAATAACAGCATTGACTTCTGGGAATCATAGTTCTTTTGGGCATTGTGAGTTTCCTCTAAGTAAACTCACATTGTCTGTTGGGACTATGATTCCCAGCAGTCCAACTACCGGTAAGGAAAGTCTGAATACATGATTATAAAAGGAAGGTATTATTCTACCTTCCTTCTGATTAGCATTATGACTGCTTTCACTATTCTCTCTTGCTATTTCTCCTATTCTCTTTCTGGTCTTACTCCTCTCCTTTTCTCCTAACCAATTGCTCATGTGTTGCTTTTCTTTTTATCCATAAAGATGGATCCAAGCAGAAATATTCTGGTTAATGTCCAATAACTATCTCTCTGGGCAGAAGTGGGGGAGTAGGGGGAAGAGATGTACCCATGACATACTTTAAATTTAATCTGCATTATGCCATAATTTTTAAAATCTAAAAATCAAAAAAATAATAAAATAAGGTCTAATTTCTAGCAGTGAGTAAATTTTCATAATGCAGATTTAACAATTGACTTTCAGGAGTCTCTTTTAATCAGCTCTATTACATGACTGATTTCAAGGGAATAAGGGAAGCTAGAAAGGAATAGAGGTGACCAAGTGTCCTTACTTGATAAGCAATTATGGACCTCACATGCAGTTTAGTGGGGGACACAACCTAGTGATATTTTGCAACTGCTGGGGTTCTGTATTTTAGAGATAGCATAGGTTTTCCTTGCATAGAGATACAAATTTTAGAGGATGCGTCTGTCCTCAAGGACTTTATATTCCAAGTTATTAAAAAGTCTTTGTCCAGGACAAACTAGAATTGATTATAGTCAACTGATAGTTAAACAACAACAACAAACAAACAAACTTCTTTGTTTTCTAGGTCTTATAACTCTAGGTGTTATAACTCCTTATAACAGCCCATTTATCACTCCATGACTATTTAGATTGTTAGGCTAAACAATGGAAAAACTTTAGGGATCCCTAGCAGCACTTTATGGGGAATCAAGTGGGACTTGGTATGAGTTCAAGTGATACATTCTAGATTGTGGATGGTCTAGGAGTTTTTATCTGGGCTTAGGATAGAACCAAAGCCTTGACAACCCCAAGAAGTTGGAAAAAGTTTTGGCATCCTCCCAGAATTTCAAATTCATTTCTGATATCAGTAGCTCCATAGCCAAAATGTGCATTAAACCACTTTCAAAAGCTTAAACTGCTTTACAAGAATAAGATATCATTAGTAATAGCATAGTCACAACTTTTCAGAGTTCAAAGGTACTTCAGATGTCATCTGGTCTAAATCATACATGAAATATAACTTCCCTCTAAAATATCCTGACCCTGTGATTGAAGACCTTCAGTGAGGTAAAAGAAATCAATCAAAAGAAACTTACTACTTTGGGGCAGCTAGATGGTGCAGTGGATAGAACATCAGCCCTGAAGTCAGAAGGAGCTGAGTTCAAATCTGGTTTCAGACACTTAACACTTCCTGGCTGTGTGACCCTAGGCAAGTCCCTTAACCCCAATTGCCTCAGGAAAAAAAAGAAAAGAAACAGAAACTCACTACTTCTGAGAGCAAATTGCTTTACTATTGGCTAAGTCTAATTGTTAGGACCATCTTAGTTTTCCTTCTGTTGTTCTCAAAGAGAATTGATGTCTTGACTTGCTCACGAACTGGATTTAAGTTGCTAGTTAAGTAGCTACAAAGCTTACTCAGTCATCATCCTCATTTTCTCCTGTAGAAAGTCTGGTGGAAGGACAAAAGTCAAGACAATTAGCAATGGCCTCAGATGCAGGGGACAATCCAGGCCTTTCCAAATTAAGGTAAATGCTTTATTTCTCTAATGTGAATTATTGTGAATTGTGAATTGCCCCTACTAATGCTCTCTAGAGGTAATAATGATCTAAGCATGCCCAAAAAAAGATAATAAGAAAGCCCTCACAGACAATTGTCAAGGATGCAAGCTGTTACTGATATTACAACATAAAGTTATCACTACTTAGCCCTTTAATGTGACAAAGACCTCAACAGGATGCAAGATAACCCATTCCCAGAGAAATATACAATATAGGGTAAAATAAGCTCTGCTATGTAAGGGTAATGTTCAGGTAATCAGACTCCCAAGAGTCACTAGTATATTGGCAAATGTTTAATAACAGTCTCTTCAGAAGATGAAAGAAAGTATACAAAATATATCATAAGGTTTACGTTGAATTATTAACATTTCCCCCATCATTTTCTCAAGTCTACACAATGAACAAAATAATAAATCAAGCCCTGATTTGTATTTTAAATGATCAAACTGAAAATTTAATAATCAACTCCCCAAGAGTAGTTTGAGCTAATACCAACAAATAATCCTGGCTTTCTTTCCTGTCAATACATTCAGTTCCAAAGCCACCTAAGAAGCAGCATCCTAGAGCCCTGGGCTCTTTCCTCTTCCATAAACTGGCTACAAATGGCCAGAGATTGATGCTTCATTAGGGCTATCAGACTGGAGATGGTTGCTACCTTCCTGGCCTTGTGATTCCACTGCTATGGATCCCTGATGGTAGTGACAAGATCTTCTTGTTTTTACATGACTTTTCCCTCACTTCTATTTCCCCAGCTCTCTATTTGAAGTGTTGCTTTCTTTTTCAGTCTTTTCCCCTTTTCAACTTTAGTCTTTCAGATGTTTGACTTAGGAAAATGTCTATTTTCTTTGAAGTTCAAATTTACCATGTCAGCCCTTAGAGAATTGGCAGTTTACTAAAAGCCTCTATGTCCAGTGCATTCAAAAACTCCACTTCTCTTAACAGGCCAAGTGGGCTTAGCATCCCTTCTTTGATGAAAGAATAAAGAGGCCCTTCTTTACTTTCTGTTGATTAGGCCTCTTCAGTGAATATTTTCCAAAGTTGTTGTGCTGGCTCTCATAATTCTCTGAATTGTAAAGCTGTTTATTCTCCACCTTAGTGGTCCTGAGTGACTTTGCCAGCACCGAACTGAAGCAAGTTTTAATAGATTTTGTGCATATCTAATTTTTTTATATGTATGAAAATTTCCCCCTTTAATCCAGCTAATTAAGGTACTCCAGGTAACTCAGACTTAGAAGATATACAGCATAGCTGGGAGAAATTAAGTAACATGTTCACTCCATAGGAGAACCACATTGCTTCTATCCATCAGTATTAAATTTCTCAAACACTGATGATCCTGGTAATAGCATGAGCACCTACTGTGTACAGCATTAATGGGATTCAAAAGAAATTAGAGGATATGTGTTCATTCATAATGGATACAATAAGATTTTTTTTTTAAATCATTGCATTTTAAAATCAGATTAATACATTTCTCATTTAGACCATGCCAGTAAAACATTATAGGATTATTTTTAAACTTTTGAATAATACCTCTTGGGAAATGACAGAGCTGCCTTCAAAATCTTTTCCATGGACCTTAACTGGGAGCAATTCCAAAATGTTCTGCCCCTGTTTCTCTTAAAAAACAACCAGGACCTATGAGTCACTCTATTTGATAAGCTACTGAAGTCAAACTGCAATCCTAGGAATTAAGACTAATTTATACACTGAGTTTTTAAAGTGATTGAACTATTAATTTAATGAGAAACATGACCTTGCAAAGTCAAGTAGCAGGCCCATTTTTTCTAAAATTCTGTCTATACCATCATTTCTTTTCCAATAAGTGTATGTATATTTATCAATATGTACATATACATATTTATTTATTCATTTTCCCTGTTGGGGGAAAATATTTTAATTATAAATGCTATTTAAAATATAATTTAAACATAAGTTGTTCCTGCTTTTAAAAATCTTATTATAAAAGTCAAAATACTAAATAGGTAAACTTATAGGATTCTTTACATAAAAAATTTTACCATTTTTTTTAAAGTTATGTTCCTGTGACATTTGAAATACAAAGAGGAGCCCTAGATTCAGAATTAGTGGATCTGAGCTCAGACCTCAGCATTGTCACTTTCAACCTAATGAACTGTGTCAAATCATTTGATCCCCTAGTCTTAATTTGCTTATTTGTAAAATAAAGGGTTTAGACTAAATGACCTCAAAGGTCCCTTGTAGATCTAAATCTAAGAGTTATTTTTACAAAGATCAAAGAGACACACACAGTTTCAGGAATGTGTTTCTCATTAAAGTTATTATTACCTAAGTGGCACAGGAGATAGAGATCTAGGCCTAGAATCAGTGAGAACTGAGTTCAAATCTAGCCTCAATGTATTCTAGGCAAGCCATTAACCCTGTTTGCCTCCATTTCCTCAACTGTAAAAATAAACTGGAGAAAGAAATGGCTAACCATTCCAGCATCTGCCAAAAAACTCCAAATAAGGTCACAAAGAGTCAAATGACAGAGCAACATATTGTGTAAACAAGTTATATCTATTTTACAAACTGCATAAAACTGAGACTTGTCTGAATAAATGCAGAGTGAAGTGAGCAGAACGAAAACAACTTATAAAATAACATCATAAGGAGAAGCAACTTTGAAAGACATACAAATTCTGATCAATGCAAGAATCACTTATGATTTCAGAGGACCAATAACGATGCATGCTATCAACCTTCTTAAGAAAATTGATGGATTCAAGATGCAGAATATTTTTTGTTCCTTTGGGGGGGGGGTGGAGATTGGGTGGTGCTGAAGGCAGAGCAGAGGCTGACAAGATATAATTAAAAAGAAAAAACAAGACTGTTATTTTAAAAGCTGCAATATACTTTGCTAAAGTTGTTGAACTAGATTGGCCTCAGGTTAATTTTTATGCTTCCATCCCTCTTTTTTCTCTTTCTGTCATGCTTCACGACTGACCTCTACTGAGCATTAAGTAGATTGAAAACAAAAATAATTTTTAATTCTTAAGTTAATGCTATCCTTTGCCCTACCATTATCTACTTTCAAATACATATAGACTTATTAAAAGCCATTATGATTTAAAAGAACAGACCTGCATTATTAGCCTGGGTGACAGGCTGCCAAGAATGATAAGGAAGCCTGTGGTGTCAGGATAACAAAATTCTAAATTTAGGTCTTGTGTGATGCTTGCAAATGAGTAAATTATGTTAATATATGCAGAAGTCTGCCCATTTATCTAGATGGGGTCTGCTTAAGCTTCAGGGTTTAAAAAAAAACAATTAAATTTTATTTTTAAAAGCACATTGAATGTTATTTAAATATAGAGTTTTAACACAATTGAGTTAGTAAAATACTCAATATGAGTGTTTTTAAATTAATTTCATCTTTTAACACCACTAGAAACACAAAAGTTTGTTATAGTATTCATGCAAGTGATAGTACTAATAAAAAAATAACATTTTACAAAATATGGAATCAAACTTCTTTGTATTAGAGAAGGGAGAATCTACTAATGTGCATATGAATAGACCTTTTTTCACTTGGGTTAGCTTCTTTATGTTTGTCTTCTCATATGCAGGATAACACTGAATATGCCAGGACCAGACAAATATCACTCCAATGAAGTATCAAAGTAGTTCCTAATTTTAAAAATCTGAGTTTAAAGAAGATCATTTTTCAAAAGACTGAATAAGAGGGACAATTTTTAAAGAATTTTCTTTTCCTTAGATATAGCATTGTGAGACTATATTTATAAAAACACAATGTCTGGCACAAAGTAGACATTAAATAATTTATTCCCTTTCCTTCCCTTAGCTAGCATGACAATGGCAAGTCAGTCACACATCTAGATTTTGCTTCCTTGATCCTTTCAAGGTCCCAATAAATGGAACCCTGTGAAAATTTGGCACTTTATTAGAAAACTCAAGTTTTAGATGTATTCAATAATACATCTACAATGTACTACAGTTGTAGTTTTTATGAACTGTATAAAGTTATACACTGTATAAAGTTTATACACTGTATAAACTTTTATGAAAACAAATAACACTAGTTAAGGGAAAAAATACTAAATATTTTTCATTAACACCCATTCTCTCCAATGGAGCAGTAAATTTCTGGGTGGCTAATAAGCAATCTGCTTCTCTTTATTTTTCCAGATAAGGAAGAGAAGTCTAGAAAACGTTTCTGGCAAATATGTCTCTATTAGTCCACAAGTCTCCAGGTGAACCTTCTTTGCTACGTAGCAAATACCTTAGTATTTATTTTTTCCTTACCAATATCTTATATTCAAATAGCACCTGCTAGTTTTCAAAGCACTTTGCCATTTGATCGTAATGATATTCTGTGAAATACTTAGGCAGGACAGATATAGTTATTTTTATAGATGAAAGACAGTGAGTCTGTACAGCTAGCCAAAAGTCAAAGCAAATATTTCAGTCTTCTAACTTCAAGTCCACAGTGCCTTCCAGTATACTTTGTTGTTTCTCTATTCTTCAGAATTTATCCATGAGGAGGCAGCACCTTTCCAGTAGTATGGAATAAAGGAGTTTATTCCACACACTCTCCTCAAATAATAAGGATAATTTCCAACAGTCGGATTACACAAACATTGATTCTAGAAGTTTTATGGCTCTCGTTAAATTCTACCACTAATTACACACATACACACACATATATAAATATAATATTTATGAAAGTACTGCTCATAAAAAAATAAGATGAGCGGTAAATGCCTCTTCTTCAGAGGAGCTTGCCAAGCAAGGAAATGAAGTCATCATTTAAAAAATAAAGATAAAAAAAATTAACCAGCTGGCTGAAACTGCAGACTTGTAAGTGTCTGGATGAAATCACAGGCTTATAACTGTGATCATGAAACAGAAAGACTTCTATAGTTGACAGTTGTCCAGAAAAAAAAAAAAAACAGACTGGAAACTAGTAGGTTCTTCAGGTTTCTGGAAATGGAGAAGTTGGGGTGGAGATGATAGCGACAAGAAGACATTTACTTCACTACAATTGCGGAGTGACAAGTTTTTCTATACCTATCACATTTAGACATTCTATGAAGTATTAACACCACTGTTACTTTTATCTGGAAACAAACATAAAGAATCAGAGGAATTTATGAGAAAGCATGAGAGCAGTGGTGCTCATAGTTTGGTGCAGTAAAATCTATTGTGATGAAATCTACTGTAAGAAATTATGAAAATAATGATCTTAGAAAGGTATGGAAAGTCTTTCATGAAATGATGAAGAACAAGTGAGCAGAACCAAAAAAACATTGTATACAGGAAGAGCAATATTATTTTGAGAATGTCTTTAAGCACCTAAATCATTCTATTATAAATACACAAATTAAAAATAAAGGCCAGATAAAGCAAGCTGCTGATGGAATCTATAACAAAAGAATTTTTGCAATTATTTTTCTTCAAGAAGCATCCATATTTATGGAGAGAAGAATATGTAAGAGCAACTGCAGGAATACAGGTCAAAAGTCACTATTTCTACCTTATCCCTTGTAGTCGTAATAAGTAAAGTCTAAGAATAATTTGAGTGTTCCCAGCTATAATGAAGAGCATAGAGGCAATTGAGAGGAGTTTGTTCACACCAGTTTAAATAACAGGACAAACTGAATGAGATGATGTTAATGGAAGCTAAAGGGGTTTAATAAAACAAATCTGAGGATGACTATAGGTATAATATGATTCACAAAGAGCTGAAATAGTCTTGAGCTTAGTGCTTAGAAAAGTTCTATAAGATCTCCCCTGTGGGAAGAAGCAATTTAGCAAAATAAATTTAAATAGAATAACAGCAGATAAGTATTAACAGTTTGGGAGAGACAGCATAGTGAAGAAAGCAGTTAAACAGATGGCAAAAGAAGATCAACAAATAATAGCAGCGGCTATGTAGGGAAGAAAGAAGTAGACACTTCAGAGATAGAAAACTGTTCTAGCTGAGAAGAATCCTGTCCTCAAAGACAAAAGAAAGTCAGGCCACGTATACATAAAGTATGATCACTACTTATAACAAATTAAAATTCTCCAAGAGACTAAAAAAGAAAAGGAAAAAACTGCCTCACTAAGGAAGATGAAGGGAAAAAATGATTTCAATACAATTCAATTTATAGCTTTTCAAAATTTTATTCTACTGTAGTTATCCTGTGATAAATTTATTTGCCTAAAAATCTGTATCTATTTTTAACTCTAAGCAAGAATCTATGATCTAATCAATGTGAATATTCTCCTCAATGACTCAGCCTGTCCATGTCTGCCTGTCTTGTACAGTTTTTCTCTGTGTCCTCCCATGAATTCAGCCCATAAAATGCATCTTTTTTAATGCCTTCCCTAAATTGAAAATCCTACTCTAATGATTCTTTATAGCATGGAGGTGAGCTTGTGTCCTTGAAGGTTATGCCAGTAGAGCAATAGTTATTTGAAAATAAAAAGCTATTATCAAAATAAAAAGTATATTTCTAAAGGGTACTTCTTTTGAGATTTATTTTTGTTTAGACTTTTCAATACTTGAAAAAATTTTTTTGATTTTTATTATTGTGGTTCCTCCCTCTACAGATGAAAATTGCAACTCCTTCACAGATGGGCTTGAGTTGTTATGGACTTTCCACACCCCTTAACCCATTCCAATCCAATAAACATATATTAAATCCCCATGATAATGCCAGAAACTGAGCTAAATGCTGGGGATACAATTAATAATTAGACAGTTACTTCACTCGGTGAGTTTATAATCTAAAGCAAGAGATAAAACACAGAAGGACTCAGAAAGACACCAGGACCCAGCATAATAGCATCCTGTTCTATGGAATTGAAATCAGCTAGGGCAACAGACATTAAGTGGAATGATCTGAGAGTCCATTTTCTGCCCTTTTTAATGGAAAGCATTGATTCAAACAGAGAGAAAAGAAGTGGAGTTAATCAAGGCTTGAGTTAGCATCATGGTGGTGAGCTTAGAAATAATGAAATCTCCTCTCAACCCCTGCCTCCTTAATTTTCATTTTTTAATAATAGTTTTTTTTTCCAAATACCTGCAAAGATAGTTTTCAACATTCACCTTTGTAAAACTTTGTGTACCAAATTTTTCTCCTTCCCTCCTCCCCACATGTCCTCCCCTAGACAACAAATAATCCAATGTAGGTTACTACACAAGTGCAATTCTTTTAAACATATTTCCACATTTATCATACTGCACAAGAAAAATCAGACCAAAAAGGGGAAAAAATGAGAAAGAAATAAAAAAAACAACAAAAAGGTAAAAATATTGCATTGTGATCCATATTCAGTCCCCATAGTCCTCTCTCTGGATGCAAATGGCTCTTTCCATCACAAGTGTATTGGAAATGATCCGATTCATCTCATTGTTGAAAAGAACCATATCTACCACAGTTGATCATCACATAATCTTGTTGCTGTGCACAGTGTACAATGTTCTCTTTGTTCTACTCACTTAACATAAAGGTAAGTCTCTCCAGGCCTCTCTGAAATCATCCTGCTGACCATTTCTTATAGAACAATAATATTCCATAACATTCATATATTGTAACTTATTCAGGCATTCGCCAACTGATGGGCATCCATTAAGTTTCCAGTTTCTTGTCAGTAGAAACATTTTTGTACATGTGAGTCTTTCCCCTTTTTTTATTATCTCTTTGTAATACAGACCCAGTAGAGACACTGCTAGATCAAAGGTTAAGCACAGTTTGATAGCCCTTTAGGCATAGTTCCAAATTGCTCTCCAGAATGGTTGGATCAGTTCACAACTCCACCAACAATGTATTAGTGCACCAATTTTTCCACACCACCGCAAACATTTATTATTATCTTCCTATCATCTTAGTCAATCTGAAAGGTGTGTAGTGGTACTTCAGAGTTGCTTTAATTTGCATTTCTCTGATCAATAGTGATTTAGAGCATTTTATATGATAAAATATGGATTTAATTGAAATATAGACTCTTAGATTTAAAAGGGGTCTCAAAGGTCATCAATTACAACCCATATCTTAATTGGAATGCCCCTACAGCATAGGCCATTAAGAGTTATCCAGCCTTTGCATGATGATTTTCAGTGAGGGAAAATTGCTCTCTCCTGAAGAGCCAATTCTACTTTTAGATAATTCTAAAAATTAGCAAGTTTTTTCTTCTTTTCTAAAAACCTAAATTTTCCTTTTTGCAATATTTGCCCATTGACCTAGTTTCCTCTTCTTCCTCCAAAGAGAGCAAGTCTAACTCCTCTCTCAAATTTTTCATACCTGAAGAAAGCTATCAGACCACTCCTAAATTTTCTACAGGCCAAATGGTCCCAATCCTATCAATTGATCCTCATATGGCATTCTGGTTGTCCTCTGAATCTTCTCCAGCTTATTGATGGTCTTTCCAAAATATGGCATGAAGAACTGCACATATTCAGTCTCCACTTGAAAAACTCAAATGTGGGAGAAACAACCACCAAGAGGCAGCTTACTCAGTGATTTTTAGGATGACATTACCTTGGAATGGAAAGGAAATCACTAAAAGAATTCCACTTATTTTCAATGCACATCTTGCTAAATGATTATGTAAGAATCTCATATTTTTAATTCTATTAGTGTTATAAATTTTATCAGAAATTAAATTTCATGTAAAACAAGATTACTTTTTAAATAAAAGTTTTAATAGTCACATAAATTTTTGAATTCACAATTTAGTTCCTCTTCTAGATTCACTTTCCCAACCTACATAGTACTTATATTAAATCCCCCAAAGAGTACTGAATTTGGGGTAATTCTAAGGAGTTCACTTTTTAATGTTGTCAATCAATAACTCACGCTTCCTATTAACTATCATCCAGTAGAAAATTAGCTTTTAACAAAGGCATTTAATAAAGTAATATAGTATGAACACTTGGTAAAATATTTCTCTCTCTCTTCCCAAAAAGAAGCCTAGGGGATGTTCTAACACAAATCACAAAAATACACACTGTCCCAGGATACTAAGAAAGGCTCGAACTAAAGCGTATAATGGAAGTGAAGTACACAATAGGATATACACATGTAACAAAGGAATAACTCACATTCCCTACTTCTTTTTGAACTGAATGTTCTTCTTCAAATCTATAGTAAACATTCTTCTCTACTATAAGGGGTCTTGTTCTTTGGGTGAGTGTCTACATCTATTTTTCTGAATGTGTTGCCTTTCTGATGCCAGCTGGATACATTGTCTCCTAATGCTACATGGTCAGTTGATGGAGGAGAATGAAAAATAGGGATAGAAATAATGAGACAGAGAAAGGCCAAGAGGCGAAGAGTCGAAGACAAGCAGTGAGATAGAGGCAGAGAGGAAAAGGGGGAAAAGATAAAGAAAGAGAAAGATGGGGGAAGGAAAGAGAAGAACAGAGACAGAGAGGCAAAAACAGAAGCAGACCTAGAGATGGAGAGAGAGACTTCTTTAACCAAGAGTGATTACTTCTCAGGTCCATGCTCCAACTCTGGAACTAGAATCCTCAGCTGGGAAATTCTTTATCCCCAACTTCTTGCCTAACTATTGTTTGTGTGTGTAGGCTCAAAGATATATCTAATTCTTAAAGCAAATCACCAGATTTTTTCCTACATAGTATCATCATCCTTCTTAATTCTAGAAAAGTAATTAAGGGCTTATTCACACATTTTGCCAGAGTTTATTATAAAAAATTTCTAAACAATTAGTTTATTCTCTTGATTGAATCTAGTTGGTCTGGACAATATGCTATTATATTAATTGAATTGTAAATAGGACTCTATTTACAATAGGACTAAATAGAGTCCTACCCCCCTGTATAAATAGCTAAATGGGTTGTTCTTAGTTTAGCAGTATTGTGGGGGATGAGGGAGAAACTTTATATATAAACTCAAACTCAGTGTCTCCAGTTTTCATTTAAATATATAAGTTGAATATTGGCAAGAGCTAATGCTAAAATTAATATGAATTGAATTTAATAAATTTATATTGTTTCCATTCTCCCCATCACACAAACATAAATTCACCACTCATGTTCCTTTATCCAATATTTCTAGTTTGTGTATGTAACATGTGTGTGCAACATGACTTAATTACTTGGAAAGCTTTGCTTAGTTGTTCTTTATTTTCCAGTCTCAGTAGTGATGCCAAATGGACTATATTCCTACGTAACCCAATAATAGGTGCGATCTTAGACAACATAAAGAATGGTTAAGAGGAGTTATTTTGCAATTTTATAGTTCTCTTATTTCCCTAAAACTAGGGTACTGATTTCCCATGGACCTGGACCCATCTAGGGCTATGTCAATACATATTTATAAGTTATATGTCACTCTGCTCATTCTGGTAGCAGCTATCTCATTCTACAGCTGACTTAAGACCTGTTACAATGGAAAGCTAAGAAAGTAATGGAATAAGTGTTAGCACTTGCCCTGATACAAGAAAGGAAAAAAGGAGGGGCATCTAAAATCACCTTTAAGATTCCTAAGCATCTTTAGCTTCTTATTAAGTACAAGGTGAATGTCAAAAGAAGTTTTTATCTCAAACTTTCATTATGTTTATATTTCATCTTTCTTCTTTAAATGAGGAGAAACAGTTTGCATGTTATTAAAGGAAAATTTATAATTTCCAAAGGAATATTTAACTGAAAATAATTATAACTGCAGGATGGGAAAGATTTTTGTGACACATTCCTTTCCCTAAAGAGCCATCCTTCAAAAGCACTAAAAACAAACTCCACAAAAATATGCTCGTGATTCCTAAAATAATCTTTAGCCACTCTTCTTATTTTCTGCTGCAAACTATTTTCCTTTCTATGATATAATCTGTTTCTCCCCTCCTTCAGGGAAGAAAATATGAAAGGAGACTCTTAGCAAAACGTTTTTAATTTATTCCAGATAATTTAATAATGAAAAAAGATCCTAGATTCTATAAATTATTATTATAATTTATATATTTTATACAACATATAATATTTATATAATAGTCACTATTATTATAATAGTGAAGATGAGATGGTTTGGACAAGGGTATTGATCAGTAGCACATGTTACATTTGAGATGAGTTAAAACAATATGTTTTTGTAGATAAAAAGAGAATTGTTACAACCTAAATATGGTGGGTAGGGCACATACATGCACATTTAGACACATATGTACTTACATATAAAAAGCATGGACATATACACAGGAAGAAATTCATCATCATTTTATTCAATATAAGAAATAAAGATTATCATTTAGAAGTCCTTTTCTCTAAGGATATTGAAATGACTTGTTTAATAATAAGTAAATCATCAAAATATGCCCTACTCCAAATGCAAATGTGAATTAAATGAAAAATATAACTTTTAGAAGAAAACTTTTTTCTCACTATAAGTAATTGAAGTTCAAGACTTGATTGATTCCTGTTATTTCTTACAAGAATTCTATTTTTCTTTGTTAAGTAGTATTTTATTGTTTCTAATTACATGTAAATGTAGTTATCAACATTCATTTTTATAAGGTTTTGAACCCCCAATTTTTTTCTTTCCTCCTTTCCCTCCTCCAGGACAGTAAACAATTTGATATAAACTACATATATGCAATCATGCCAAACATTGCCACATTAATAATGTTATGAAAGAAGAAACAGACGGGAAAAGAAAAACCACAAGAAAAAACAAAAACAAAAGTGAAAATAGTATGCTTTGATATTCATCCAAATTCTGACAGTTCTTCCTCTGGATGTGGAGAGAATTTTTCATCTTAAGGAAGAAAGAAGGAAAAAAGGAAAAAAAGGAAGAAAAAGAAAGAAAAATAATAAATTTTCATTTCCTAAAATAAAGGGGGCTATGGAAAATGGGCACATTGATGGACTCCTGAAGAATCTACATACAACCATTCTGAAAAACAATGTTGAATTATACACAAAAAGGTAATAAATATTGCATACCCTTTGACCCAGCTCTATCATTGTTAGAATTGTGCCCAAAAGAGATCAAAAAAAGAGGATAAGGTCCTTTATGCACAAAAATATTTATAATAATTTTCTTGTGATAGCAAAATTACTTAAAACTTAAGAGATGCCATCAATTCAGGAATGGCTGAATAAACTATGTACACATGAATTTTATGGAAAACTATTGTGCCATGAGAAATGAGAATCAAATGATACCAAATCATATGAACTAAGGCAAAGCAAAGTAAGCAGAATAATTTACATTATAGCATAAGTATTATAAAAAATGAATAATTCTGAGAACTTTTATGAACTAAATAACTTAAAATGCATTTAAATATTTAAAATTTTTATTATATTACCATATTGTTAATTATTAATGTTATATATTTGTATACTGTGTTAAATTTAAATTTTTTAAACAATTTTAATAATTTTAAAATAATAACACTGAAAAAATATACAACTTTAAAGACTTTTAGAACTGTGATAAATATAATGGTCACTCATGATTTCAGAGGACCAATGATGAAACTTTCTATTATAGAGAAGAGATGGATTTAGAGTGCAAAATGAGACATACATTTTTTGTATATAATCATTGAGGATTTGACTATGTATATTTGTTACATTAATTTGGTTTTCTTCTCCTTCTCTCTCTCTCTCTTTTTCTCTCTCTCTCTCTCTCTCTCTCTCTCTCTCTCTCTCTCTCTCTCTCTCTTTCTCAACTAGAAATATCTCCTTCTCTCTCTCTCTCTCTCTTTCTCTCTCTCTCTCTCTCTCTCTCTCTCTCTCTCTCTCAACTAGAAATGGGAGGCAGAAAAAAATAGATAAATATTAAGCAAAAGAGAGAGAGATGGGAAGGGAAATGGCACAGATGTGAAATGTTGCATGTGCTTTAGGATATGGTTGCTACTATCTATTTTATTTAACTATTTTGCTTTGTTATAAAAGACCTCACCACCCCCCAAAAATGGGAGTAATCTGTATATCATAAATATTTGTAATGCAAAAACAGAACACATGGATAGAACTTTAAAAGAAATTCAATGAAATTCTTTGCACTTGCCCAGATGAGGTTAATTCAGTCAAAATAATTAATTGTCATTATACTTTGGATCACACATGGATCCCAGAATAGCTATTTGCATTACAGAATGACCAATTATTCACATTCCCATTAATGTTATTTGTTTTATTCTTGATCAATATTTACATTACTTCTGACTAATAATGCCTCTGGGTAAACTTAAAAAGGGATCTAGTCTTTAAGGAACTAGAAAAACTTCCTCCTCACCACATTAATCAGAAATCATAGAACAATTTAGAATCTCCACCCAGGAGATTCTTTCAACCAGGTAAATTCTATTCTCCTCTTACTGCAATTGCTGTTTATATTACTGATTTGTATTACTGGCATTAATAGATAACTCAAGATATTAATAGATAAAGTGAGTTTGAGAGTTCCCAATGTTCATTGCTCCCCTCCTTTTTCTCAGATTTCCAGATATCAGACAGCACAACAATGTCATCAGAAATTCCTTGCTTAACTTTAAGGGTCAAATTCTATTCAGAGAGAGAAGAAGTCTCTTGAGTAAGAGACCCTAACCTACAAGACATTTGGTACAGAATGACCCATTTATAGAATAACCCAGTTTTAAATTGTTGCCATATTGCATTTCTCAGGGGCTAATTTAATTGGGTTACCTTGTAGATTAAACTAGTATCTTGAAATGCATTTTAAGATAAATGCAAGTAAAAAGTCCTTGAAGTCCTAAGCAAAAATAGTACATGTTCTCAGCAGTTTACTTTATGCAAGACAATCAGAACACACAGATTCTACTATATGACCTTTATGTAGGGACTGAAACTTGCAGGGTATAAATTTCTTCAAATAAAAAGTGAAGAAGTCAGATTAGATATCTATAATCCCTTCTAGCTATAACTTTTAAATGTATTTATCTACGTGACTGTTGGCAATCACTTACCTCTCTAAGGCTTGGTTTATTAATATGTAAAATGCAGGTAATAAAACTTGTACTGCCTACTTCACAATTTCAGCAATTAAGGTATTTCTTAAATTTTAAAGTACTATATAGGTGGGCTAAATATTATTGTGATAGAGAACATCCTACTCAGCAACAAGAAGATTATGCTATGATTGGTTCTGATGGAAGTGGGTCTTTTTAAAAGTGAAGTGATTCAGGCCAGTCCAATAAACTGGTTACAGAGAGAGCCATGTGTACCCAGAGAGAGAACTGTGGGGACTGAATGTGGATCACAATATAGTATTTTCATCTTTTTTGTTGTTGTTTGCTTGCTTTTTGTTTTCTTTCTCATTTTCAGATCTAAAATTCTACAAGTCTATTCATTTTGGATAAGATTAGTTAAAAAAAAAAAAAAAATCTTTCCCTTTCTAGAAGTGTCACATTCGTCTATTTGAAGTAAATAACACTCCCTTACAAAGTATTTTATTTTGGAGAGAGACAAAGACAGAGAGAAAAAATAGAATGTTACAAAGATAGGAAGAGAGACAGAGATATTTATATACAGTTCCATTTTAGTGAGTGACCTTGGATTTGATGAAATCCCAATCAGGGATTAAATCAAATAAAACATTACATACAAGACCCACACAATATATAGAATCATAATATTATGGATTTAGATTTGGAAGAGATCCTAAAATTCAGTCTGTCTAATCCTCTCATTTTATAAATAAACTGATTTATTTAACCAATTTAACCAAGCTGTACGAGTAGGAGGAAACAAATCTAGGACCAAAAACCAGCTCCTTGGCCTTAAAATCTAAACCCTTCCAACCAAACCCAGGAAGGGATAGATTTAAGAAAATATTTTTTAAAAAGAGTACGTATTGTATGGTCCTCACTTGACCTGAAAATTCTTCCCCATTAGCTTGCCATGATATTTCTCCCTTCCTACTTGACCTGAAGCATCCATTCTTAGCATCACTCCCCTGGGATAGCTAATTAAAGCAGAAGTATTAAATTTCTATTCAACATGAGAGGTAGCATAGCATAGTGTAGTGGACAGAAGTAGTCTTGTTATAGGGAGCGCTGTCTTGCCTCTAAAACTTTCTGGCTTCTCATTGCCCTAAATGACTCTTGAAAAGTTCACAGATTTCAGAAAAATCTAATATCTGGAGAATATCCCAACCTTCATTAGTAGAAATACTTTCTGTGTCTAAAGTATCTATCAGTAACCTCAGTCTATCAGTAACCTTTTAGTAGGTACTGTCTTAATAGCATAAAAGGCAAAAAATAACCTCTCCTAGGCACCTTACAATGTAATATGGGACACATATACAAATAACTATGTGTAAACAAGATCAACAGGATAAATTGGAGTATGGGAATTAATCAACAGAGGGAGACAGACTAAGAAAGCTTCTCATAGAATGTGGGACTTTAACTAGAATGTAAAAGAAGCCAGAAGAAAGGGATAAGAAATGAAAGCATTTCAGGCATGGAAGAAAGCTAATGAAAGTTCCTGGAGTCTGAAGGTGAGTGTACAAAGGAACAATAAGGCCAGTGTCACTGTATGGAATCATATGTAGAGAGACATAAGACATGAAAGATTGTATATCTCTATACTATTTTTAAATTTTATTTTATTTTTAATTTATGGAATAAAACAAACATTTCTATAACATGGTATAATTTTTTTGAAAAAAAAATTATTGCACATGAAATTGTAAATTAAGGACAACTTGCTATTCCTTTAAAATATATAATAGTGATATAAATGTCTTTTTTTTCTTTTTTCTTTCCCTCCTCCTTCTACCATTAGAAAAAAAATAAGTATAAGTATGTAAGTATGTATATGTAAAATTATTTTATATGTGCTCTTATTTATCAGTTCTTATTCTAGATGCAAATAATAGTGTCTTTCATTGCATGTCCTTTATTGTTAATTTGGATGTTTATAAATAGCTAAAATGACTTGGTTCCTCAAAGTCATTCTTAAAACAATATTGCTGTTACTATATATAATATTCTCTTAGTTCTACTTATTATTCTCTTCATTATTATGTGCAATTCTTTCCATAATTCTATCTATATATTATTAAAATCTAAATATTACCTGGCAATGTAGGACAACCTTAGAATCATGTTAGAAAAGACTTTAGAAATCCTCTAGTCCAATTTTTTGTTTTACAGATAAGAAAACAGCATCATGGAGAGAAATTAATATTTAAAAGTTTATACAATTAATTAGTGGAAGAGCTCAGGTTTTATTATGACCAATCACTATATTCTCCATTAAATCATGCTGCTCCAAGGTACAATATTGGAAAAATATGTCACACTCTTGATTGGACTCCCACTGGGATGGATGAGGGTATAATACAGTAGGGAAAAGAAGACTACAGAGAACGCAGAAATAGTGTGAACAGGCCCAGATAATGAGGTGCCTGGAATAGGCACTAGAAATTATAGCATCAAGACAACAACACAATATTCTAAGGTTCACCTTCACTCAGGCTGGGACAATGGCTAGATTGGAATTCAGCACACCTTGGCTTTCATTACCATTTAATGCCTTTGCATTGAACAAGTTGTTTTACATCTCTAAGTTTCATTTTTTTTTCTTTATAAAATAATATGTGTTGGACTACATGACATCTACTGCCCAGTTCTAAATCCATGGGATATATGAACTTTGTTCCATTTTAGAGAGCTTGGATTTGATGAAATTGACAACAGCATGAACAGGTAAAATACATCTTTTTGATTCTGTCTTCTTTAAAAAATGAGTATTTTCTGAATGGATGCCCATCAATTGGAGAATGGTTGGGTAAATTGTGGCATATGAATGTTATGGAATATTATTGTTCTGTAAGAAATGACCAGCAGGATGAATACAGAGAGGCTTGGAGAGACTTACATGAATTGATGCTAAGTGAAATGAGCAGAACCAAGAGATCATTATATACTTCAACAAAGATACTGTATGAGGATGTATTCTGATGGAAGTGGATTTCTTTGACAAAGAGAAGATCTAACTCAGTTTCAATTGATCAATGATGGATAGAACCAGCTACACCCAAAGAAAGAATACTGGGAAATGAATGTAAACTGCATTTTTTGTTTTTCTTCCCGGATTATTTTTACCTTCCAAATCCAATTCTTCCTGTGCAACAAGAGAACTGTTTGGTCCTGCACACATATATTGCATCTAGGATATACTGTGACATATTTAACATGTATAAGACTGCCATTTGGGGGAGAGAGTAGAGGGAGGGAGGGGAAAAGTCGGAACAGAAGTGAGTGCAAGGGATAATGTTGTAAAAAATTACCTAGGCACAGGTTCTGTCAATAAAAAGTTATAATTATTTAAAAAAAGTAAAAAAAAAAAATGAGTATTTTTATCCATGGTATGTGACTGTAATGGAATATTATTGTTCTATAAGAAATGATGAGCAGGATGATTTCAGAAAAACTTAGAAAGATTTACAAGTAAGTCTTTGCTGAGTGAAGTGAATAGAACCAGAACATTGTACACAGTAACAGCAAGATTGTGTGATAATCAACTGTGATGAACTTGACTCTTCTCAGCAAAAGAGTGATTCAAACAATTCCAGTAGACTTGGGATGGGAAATGCCACCTACGTCCAGAGAGAAAACTATGGAGACTGAATGTGGATTGAAGTATAGTATTTTCACCTTTTTTGTTTGTTTTGTTTGTTTACTTTTTCTTTCTCCCTTTTGGTCTGATTTGTCTTGTACAACAAGAGCAATATAGAAAAAATTCTTGTACAACATGAGCAATATAGAAAAAAAAAATTTTAAATGAATACTATCTAGGCACCCAATTTGCTTAATGAAATAACTGTATCCAACTACTTTCAGTTACATCTGAAATTCTTTTTAATTTTAAAATTTTAAAAAATATTTTAATTATTTTTTAAATTTTAAAAATATCTTAATTGAAATATTTTTAAAATTTTCAAATAATTTTAATTTAAATATTTTCAACTTTTAAATTTTTCTTTAACTTAAAAAAGGTTTTAAAATTAAAATATGAGATTAGAGAAAAATGACATATTGAGAAAAATATTTTCAAATTAATCTAGGCCATAATAAAGTAATATATAGGAAAAAAAATAATGGAAGTTCTGGAGGTGAATAATTTGGAAAGGCGTTTAAAAGCCAATTGTAGTTCAAGGTTAATAAGGCATGGATTTTAAAAGACCTGATGCCTAAACAATTATGTTTCAGGGTACTCTGCAATTCAGAAATCTTATCCTGAAATCTCTTGGGAGAAATGAAGACCCTTTCCTATGTCTGGAGTGAGAATGAAATGCTTTTTGTGTTAAACAATTTTACTATTAGAATAGAAGTTACAAAGTAATTCTCAAAACTCCTGTTCTTGCTTTTAAGATGTTGAGCTCTTACATTGGTTCCCTCATCTTCCATTCTCCATCCTCACAACCTCTTTATTTCCCCTTCTAGATTCTCTTTTGGTTAGTCTCAGAGAATCAAGTGATCTTCCTCCTTGCCAATTAACTCCTTTTAACTAATATCATTCATTTATTCAAAGAAGATCATTAAATACCTACTGTGTGCTGAACACTATGCTATTTACTAGAGTTGATAATAAGAAAAGGTTTTTGACCTCATGATACTCTATTTGGATTATGAAATACTGACATAACTAACTGTAATGTGTAGAATTATATGATGGAACATCAGAAAGATACAAATGAATAGCCATGTGAGTCATTACTGAAGGCCTCTTAGAAGAGGTATTATCTGAATTGAGCTTTATAAAATAGGAAGAAATTCAACATGTGAAAAGGTAGGTGGGATGGACCTTACAAATATAAGGGAAAATATAAAAAGAGCATCAATGCATGAAATGTTCAAGTTGCAGAAAGACCAATTGGTTGGAGCAGAGGGTGCATGGAAGAGAGTAATGTCACATAAAAATAGTGGGATCAGATTGTAGATGGCTTCAAACATGAACCCAAACCAAACAACATTCATTAAGTGCCTACTATGTTCTAGGCACTATGCTAAGCACCAGGGATACAATTAATAAAAAGAGAATGACTTTCACTGGTTTCAAAGAGTTTACAATCTAAAGGGGAAGGTAACTCACAAAAGAAGGGAGGAAACTGAGAAGGGAGCAACAGAAGGTGCCAGGCACAGGACCTCAGCAGATACAAAAAGGAGTGAGCCTTCTATTAAAAAAGGTAATAAGTCTAGTACTCTTATTTATTAAGTCTTTAAATCACATTCTTGTGACTCAAAAGAAAGTGACTTTCAGAATAAATAGATGGTTGATTTTGTTAATTACTAACTAACAGTTGACAAACTAGGAACCCTGGAAATCTGGTACAATTATAGATTCATCTTTCCTTTTCCAAGAGTATAATTGTAGATGAGGGCAGTGAAGAAGGATATGATTGCAAAGAGGATCTACACCAATTCCTGTCCTTAAATAAGCTTTATAAATATAACATTAAAAAATAATTGTCACTTTGTAAAAATGTTACATATAACTTTCTTCCTGAACAAGGTCAGTTCTAATAAAGCCAAGTTAACAACCATTTATTAAAGGACTACTATATGCAAAGCAAGAAAGTCATTTTTAAAAATGCTTGTTTATTGATTGACTAATCCATGCTATAAGCCCATGAAGAGAAAAACATTAGTTGGTCAATGAGAAAGAGACTTTCTGTGAGGTAAGCACACTTCTGAATGAGTCATTTCCCAAAAGAATTTATGATATTCAGAAAACACAAGGTCATTTTGGGTTGAAAAGTAATCAGTGGAGTGGAAATTTCTTAACCTACTGGTCTGTCATTGAGCTCAGCAATCTGAGGCAGGATAGACTTTTTTTTAGTAATATTTTATTTTTCCAAATTGAATGTAAAAACAATTTTTAACATTTTTGTTTGTTTTGTTTTTCTTCTTTGGAAATGAAGTCAAATTTTGGATCTACAATTTGAAAATTCTACTCTTCCAATTTTTGAAAATTAAATTCTTATCTCCAGCCTAGTAGTACCCTTTCTATTCTCTTTTCTTATTCTTTTTTTTGTTTTGTTTTACTTTTAATCTGTGAAATAAAAGAGCATTTTCTACAACATAGTACAGTTAAAAAAAAAAAGATGCAAATCTATGCTGCACAATATGCTATTCCTTTCAAATATAGAACAAAATTAATAAATGACTATCATTAGATAAAAATAGGTATATGTAAATACATACAAATGATGCAAATCTATTCTGCACAATATGCTATTCCTTTCAAATATAGAACAAAATTAATAAATGACTATCATTAGATAAAAATAGGTATATGTAAATACATACAAATACACACACACATATATGTAAAATTATTCTATACATACTTCTATTTATCCATTCTTTCTCAGGATGCAGGGAACATAACTTCATGTCTTTAGACCTAGTTTGGCTATTTATAAAGACAAAATAATTTATTTGCTCAAAGTTTGATTAGCTTGAACAAAGATCTTGAAACAAGACTATAAAAACATAGAGATTAAATATGACTACCTATTTAGACATTCATTTAGTGAATGTCTAAGATGATATCAATCAGATCATGAAAGGAACAATGTAAGTTCCCTTTTCCCACAGTTTCCTAGCTAATAAAACATATATAAAGTTAATATTTTTCATTTTGCAGCTTTAGCTTCTAATAATCAATTACATCTGCAGTGAGGAAAATGTGCCTAACCAATTGTTTCTGTGAAAAAAGATTTGGAGATTTGAGTGGAACACTGCTTTAAGAAAAGCATAATATTCTATGAAAGATTATATTCCTGGGAGAGCTGATAATCTTGTTATATTCTTCAGATAAGATTACCCTTAGAGTATTATGATTTGTTCCAGGTGCCATATTTTTGGAACTATATTAACATACTAGAGAGAATACATGGATAAGTTTACCTTTGGACTCTGACTAGGATAGCAAGATAATTAAAAAAAATCTATGCAATAGGAGAGAAAGTTGTTTGCATGTTGTCCCCCACTATTAGATTATGACTTTTCTGATTGTTTTTGCTCTTTTGACTTCAATTTTGACTTCAATCAGACTAGATCTTGGTCAGGAAGTCATGTCGGAAATATTTATCTTTTAACACCTTAGATACTAGAAAAGCTTTCTGATTCCTGGTTGAATGGATCCATACAGACCTTGTAAAATGATTCTATTCTCCACTAAAACTAATGTTCTTATTTACTTCTAAAAATGAATACTTATCAGGTCCAAAGGTCTGCAAGTGTTTAAGTTCTTCAAAATAATAATAATAGTAACAACAACAATAATAATAGCTAACATTTACATGGTGCTTTAAGGTTTGCAAAGTACTTTACAAATATTATTTGATTCTCACAACAATCCTGGGAGGCAAGTATTACTATTGATCTCATTTTATAATGGAGGAAAACTATGGAAGACAAAAGTTAAACATGCCTAGCATCACACAATTTGTAAGTGTCTGAGAACAAATTTGAACTTGGTTTTTCTTGATTCCAGGTTCAATGCTTTGTATATTATGTCATCTAGCTACCTCTAAAAATCTTTAAATAAGTAGTACCCATTGGAAATATTTTGCTTTGAATGTACCCAGTAGGTCTCACACTTTTTACATACCTATCATTCACTGCCATTTTGGGTCAGTAAAATCTATTCTGTACCTTCCCCAAGTATTTTCTCTTTGGCCAAAATCATGAAATGTTTTTATGAGTAGATGATCAATAAGCCTTCAGTCACCCCAAATGCTTTCATATACTTTCTTTTGTATCAACTATGGTCTCCATTGCATAAATGCAATTTCTGCCATTCTTTCTAGAACAGATAAGAGAGACTCTCTGTGCAGTGATACTTGATTTCTAAAGAGACACACTCCATTTTATTGGTCTAGGTTCTTGGTCTTCATTCTAGGACATCATCCTGTAGTTCCTCTCATTGACAATTATATGATGATAAAAGGAGCATAGAATATTTTTCCAATACTTCAATATTTGTGTTTATCAGTAACTTATTCTGTGGGAAATTTTAGGTATTCAACTGAGATCTTTTATTTTTGCATTAACAATGCATGTCAAAATTCATCTTTACTCTTTCTTTTTCAATCCCTTAAACCATTTTTGATATAGTTTTCTCAGGAAAGATCATTGTCTTTGACAGAAAACCAGAATCAAAAAGTCTTGAGTTATTCTGTCTTCTCACCATCATCTATCTACCTTCATTAACATTTCTGCCTCAAATACCAGTTCTATCTATCCTTAATCCTCTTCTTACCCACAACACAGTCTTAAAAATAAAACCAAAATATTTTGTTTGTCCTGTGCATTAACATGCTAAAATCACTATGAGCTTTAGTGCTTCTGAAACCCTCCTTATAGAATTGTGCTACTCTTTTGGATCTATCTTCTGTTACCTACTGCTGACTGAGAAGAACCTTTGAATAGAGAGATAGCTTCAAGTCATTTGCCTGCTCTAAACTATTTGTTGTAGAATAATCAGATATTTGCTTTGGCAGAGGGAATTTATTCAACAAGAATTCCTTATATCAATGAGTTCACAGGTAAAAACAAATCTGACCTTGCTTCTGTCCTCTGTAAATGTCTTTTTTAAATCAGAGTTGATCAATTAGATTTTTTAAGTTTCCCCTCTTTTTCATCAGAATCATATCAGAATTATTTTTGTTTGTATGTTCAGAATTTCATGTTGTTTATTTGCCATAAAATTTGCAAGTAGGCATATAGACACATGGATCTATGATGATTCTCTGTCTTTCTGCTTATTTTCTTCTGCAAATCTCTAGAAGCTTTCATTACTATTCTTGTTCCTATCATACCTATGTTTCTCTCAGTGTTTGGCTTGGCAGTTATATCTGGGCAATTTGCTCCCCTTTTTAAATTTTCAGTTTAGAGCTTTTCAGGTTAGATCAGCAAGTCTTTAATCAAATATAGTCTTTCCAGTCCTCACTAAACACCATTTGTCTTAAGCCAAAAACTCATCATTCCCATGTGCTAATCCGTATTTCAGAAAGCTAGATCCTGATCTCCAAACGTAATTTTCTTACTGATCCATTCATTTCCTGTAATCTTTCCCCATATCCTTACCTCTAATCAGAAACATTGATGAAAGTACTTTCTATGTCCCCAAATCTCTTAATATGTTGTCCAGATATATATGTATATATGTGTATGTGTTTTACTATATATGCATATAAGTCCTTTGTAGTTTTCCACAAAAATAGTTGTTTCCTGTTCTTAATAGTAAAATCAAAATCAAAAAAGTTTTTATTCTTTCCATCCAGTAATATAATCCTTACTACCTTATCTTCAAGTAAATTAGATTGCTTTTTTGTTAAGACGAGTTTTGATTGATTCTCTGCCACTCTCAGTGGATGAGAGGTAAGATTTACCATCTCTATTTTAAGTATTCATGGCAAACTCAGGTTTACTTTCATTCTATAACAAATTAAAATTACACCACAGCCATGCAATTTAAAGATCAATGGTAGTATTAACAGCAGCTATCTTTGATTCTATTTCCAAACTCTATAGTAAGTATCCAATGTCCAATCATATACAAATCAAGATAGCTAGTTAATTTGTTAAACATTTAGCTAATTAATAATCAAATTATTGAGAATATCAGGCATGCATTGGAGTTTCATAAGCAAATAAATATTTATATCTGTATCATAGGTTTTAATAATACTAAAATATTTTAAAAGATATCACAAAAATCTTGAATTCATCAAAATACCTCTCTATGCATATTGTAAAAAGCACCTAATTTGAACATTTGTGTCTGTCCTTGATTCTGTCTATTCTATAGTTGGATGTCCTTTCCAATTTGATTAATGCTTTATACCTAGTGAATTGGTGTGTCCCTGAGTTGAACCAATGCTGCTTAGTCCTATTGTCTTGCTTTACTATGAAAAGACCAAAACAAATTTTCCCCTCTCTGAAGCTTAATAAAATCTGACAGGCCATGCTCTATTTAGCACACTAGGAATTTGTACATCCTATGTTGGCCCAAGTACACTCTCGTCTTTCTATGCTATCATCTGACTTTTTGCTCTTATATTCACACCTCAATTTCCAAATCTAAAAGATTAGCTAAAGTATTTTCCCACCATCCAAGACCCACCAACTAATAATGCCCAAACTATCATTCATGCAGCATTATTTAATGAATACTTAATCTAAGTAAAGCACTGTACTGTTGAGAGAGGGAGACAGAGAGACAGAGAGAGACACACAGAGAGAGACAGAGAGGGAGAGAAGCTGAAAAAGAGAAATGCAAATGATAGGTAAGAGCATGATCTCTGACCTCAAAGAACTGAAGGATGGGCATGAGTTCATTAAGACTAAACAAACAGAACACAGTTTCAGTAAGAATTGAAGAGAGAAACTAGATGAACACATTGCATCCATCTAATTAGAGCATTAATTTGTGCAACACTGCTCAAGGAGACAGGAAATTTAGCATATTTTCCTAACTTAACATTTAATTGTTTTTGAACTCTTAGAAAAGTCACTGAACTTTTGAAGTTATTTATGTTTAGACTGAAGACTATATTATCCGGGGCTCTCAAAATATAGGCAACGTCTTAAGGAGCTGCCACAATCGATCGATCAATATTTTTTTTTATTTTTCTGGAATCAAACTAGACATACAAAGAAAACAACCAAACAGTGTCCATCCTTAAGATGCTTACTTGTTATTGAGGACAGAGCATCTATGGAGAGGGCCCGAACTTTGGAGAAGTATACTTGAAACAGAGTGTTAATTCAGTGGAATTGATGAGATGATGGTTCAAGTTAGAAAAATAACTGATGTGGGAACAAATTGAAGTGGTACAATACAAGAATTGTTAGACTACCTGCAAGTTATGATCAATATTACACAAAATTATTTAGGAAAATTACTCTGAAGTTCTAGAATAGAAATAGAAAAAAAAAATCTACTGTTTACCACCCAAAAGGGATCCCCTTTTAAGAGGAAAACTTACAAGAATGTCATAGTCAAGTTTCAAAACACAAGTTAAAGGGAAAATATTGCAAGCAATAAGAAAAAGACAACTTAAATATTATGAAAATACAATCAGGATTTCACAATGATGAGGTTCTGGATGCAGTTCACAGAAAAAAACGATAAAATATTTATGGAATTGTTCCCTGTGACAAGGCATTGTCAGGAATCAATTTAACCTCTATGGAATTTGTCTAGTCAGAAATACAAGTTGTGTCAAACTCCTGAGATCCACCCTCTCTGGAGGTCACAGCAGCCCCATCTTGCTGGGCCAGCCAAGAATATGGCCCAGCCATCTTTGCTGAACCCCTTTGGATTAGTCCACCACCATATTCTACCTTGTGGTGTCTTTCCCTTTCCCTCCCGGATAACATGTGGTTTCTCCTCTCATCCCCATACCGTGCCTTATGGTATCTTTCTTCTCCTTATACCCAAGTAATTATTTTAGGTTGCTAAATCCTTTTTAGGATTTTCCCTGCCGGCTAAGGGCATGGCCCAACCACTTAGGGTGATTCCTTTCTCCTGCCTAATTTTGAGTTTCACTAGGGAGCTTGTCTTTTCCATCATTAATTATTAAAACCTCTTTCTTTACTATGTGCTCTCCAACTCTCTGTTGCCTTTCTTCATTTTGTCTGCAACCTCATCTCCTGAATAAACCTATCTTTTGCCAAAAAATGACCACTGTTAATTCTTCATATGACCGAACCCCAACATTTGGTATTCTCCTAAATAACTTCATTTGGTACCACATCATTTGCTACATCATCCACATCAACAAGACCTAGCAGCTTCTACTCTAAAAGACCATAAGACCTGGAATATTATATTTCAAAGAGCAAAAGATCTGGGGTTGCTTCTGAGAATAACATCCAACAAAGTTGAGTTTAATCCTGAAAACTGTCATTTGACAAACTGAAAGACTTTCAGATATCTGTAACAAAAAGACCAGAACTCATTGGAAAATTCAATATAAAAGATCCAGAAGAAATATAAGGAAAAGATTAAAGACTCATTATAAGCCATTCATTAAGGTCAAACTGTTTACTTATTATATTACAAAAATGTTATTAGTAACCCCAATATCATTATTAGGGTAGTTTGAAAGAAAAGTTCAAACTGAGTTGTGTGATATGGAATGATACTGAAAAACAAAATTAGGTAGGAAAACATAAAGGAGAGAAATTACAATGTGAAAGGAAGAATTGAGACAGGAAGCAAGGATGGAGGGAAGGGCTAGTAATGTAAACTTTCTCTTATCTGGATTGAAGAGGAAACAAAATATACAGCTGAAAGGGTGTAGAAGTGTTCTGTACATAAGAGGTGAGAAAACTAGTTGACACAATGGGGGAGGGACTTTTAGAGGGATGTGTGGATTGGGAATTAGAAAAATAGGGAGAATATAGGGGAATTTTTAGAGGGGTGTATGGATTGAGGTTGGGGGTGGGCAACAAGGTAGAAGGAATATTGGAGGGGTCCATGAAATGGGGAGAGAAGATAAGGCAATGGGGATAAGGCTGGGAAAGAAAATAGTAAAAAAGAAGAGGGAGGAAAATTCACAAATAGTAATTATCAATTTGAATGTGATTAGGATGTTTATAGCAATTCTCAACTGGCAAAGAAATGGAAATTGCAGGGATCACCATCAATGGGGAATGGCTGAATAGTTGTAGTGTTTGGTTATGCAATAAGAAAAATAAACTCATTGATCTTAGAAAGGCATGAAAAAACTTGCATGAAATGATAAAGGACAAAGTAAGCAGAACCAAGATTATAGACAGTAATAGTAATTTTTTAAGAATGACTTTGAGCAACTAAGTCATTTTGACTATTATAAATACATAAATTAAAAGTAAAGAACATACAAAAAGCATAGCCATCTAAAGGGAAGGGAGAAGGAAAGGAAAAAAAGGATTTATATTATAACTTTGTTGTATATTTGGAGAGAAAAGCAAATTGGTAGATTTGCAGTTTTCATGTGGTCATTTTTTTAATTATCTGTGTTATGTTAATGCTTGTTTTGTTCCCTAAATTGAAAATAAAATCTTTTTTTTAAAAAAAATGAGACAATAATTGTAAAGTACATAGCACAGTAGATAGCACATAGCATTTTATGACAGGATTTGAACTCAGGTCCTCCTATCTCCAAGTCTTTTTTTCTATCCATAGTGTTACCTATAAATACCACACAAATGAGTAGCTGTCCTCCAAAAAGTACAGAAACCAGGACCACATAAAACATCACCAATTAGAATAGTGAGGGGAAATTCCTGGATCAATACAGATGAATACATCTGAACCAGCATAAACTACTTAGAAAATGATCTTCTAATCACTTTCCTAATCTCTCAAACAGAAACCTTCCAAAGGTTGAGTCAGCTGGGCCAGAGAATTCCAGCGTTGTAGGCAAGGCAGAGCTGGTTTAAATGCCTATGTGGAGTAGTGGGTGCTCATCTCTGGTCCACAGTTCCAGTTAAGTTCCCTTGCACCTTTGTTATTAATCATTCTCCATTTATAGAGTTAGAAAATGTTATGGAGAATATCTAAAATTCAATGAAACATTTGACAAATAATTTCATGCTATCCTTGGGAACAAGAAAAAATGGTGTCTCCCATGTGTG
This sequence comes from Sarcophilus harrisii, assembly GCF_902635505.1. Taxonomy (NCBI): domain Eukaryota; kingdom Metazoa; phylum Chordata; class Mammalia; order Dasyuromorphia; family Dasyuridae; genus Sarcophilus; species Sarcophilus harrisii. The sequence goes on from NC_045426.1 coordinate 459,634,958, forward strand.
TCAGTGCTTCCCAAATTTTCCAAAAATAAAAACCTTTTTTTACAGTAAGAGAAAAATCCACAGACCACCTACCTTTATGGTATCAATTGCACTCGAGAAAATTGAGGAAAATGCACAATGGCAGAATACAATAGAGAAGATTAAGAAAATACATAATTGTAAAACTCACTGTGAATTGAGTAATACATTTAAATGAATGGATATATTATTTATTAAATCATCTACATATATTTAAAAACCATAATATGTTTAAATGCAAGGTATTCAGTCTGAATAAGGTATGTTTGCTTACTAATTATACCGAGTCTACACTTAATACTTTGTTGTTGTTTAATTTAAAAAATGGCAATTTTTGATGTGACTATGGATTCTTAGAGCCTTTGCAATAATTTCACTACCTTTTCCCTCAACCAGAGATCCCTAACCAAAATTTAGGAACCAGTAGGACAGATGGTAGTACAAACAGATAGATTTAAAACTGGCCAAATGAATCCAAGCAATAATCATTAATGGATGATTTGATAATGGATAACTTGAAGGGAGGTCTGCAGTGGCATGTCCCAGGGATCCATTCTAGGGGACTATGCTATTTAATATTTTGATCCACAATTTGGATGAAGCAATATGACCAATGTGGAAATACCCCCAAGGCAGATAGCAATCTGATATGTTATACACACACATATATAAATGTGTTTCTGTGGTTTAATATATTAGATTACTTTCTATCTTGGGGGAGAAGAGGTAAGGGAGGGAGGGAGAAAAAATTTGGAATTCAAAATCTTACAAAAATAAATGTTGAAAACTAGCTTTACATGTAATTGGAAAAATAAAATGCTATTGAAAATTTTAAAAAACTAGAAGCAAAAAAATTTGGATTAAGGCATAAATGGCATGCTTGTTAACAGAAAGTTGTAAGAAATATTTAATATAACAGACAACTGTCAAAATCCAAAAACAAACAAACAAAAAACTCTCAGCAAGTTAAAAAGTTAAGCTAAATCTAATAAGATGAAACAATCAAAATGAATGTAAAGCTTATTTGATTTAAAATTTTTAAAATTAACGTCAGACATATAAGATCCTCTTTATGACTAGACAGCAATTTGTGTGAAAAACGTCTGGAAGCTTTAGTGAACTGAAAACTAAGTCAAGCATATAATGTTTCCATCAGAAGAAGTAATACAGTTTTACACTTAATTTAAAAAGGCATAGTGTCCAGAACAAAGGAAGGTAATTACCCACCTGCACTTTCAGTCAGATTACATATGCAGTGTTGTGTTCATTTTAAGTTACCAAATTTTAGAAAAGATATTAACAAGATTAAGTACATTCAGAACATAGTGGTCAAGATGTTGAAGGAATCAGAGATTATTCAATACCAGAATCCTTTTTATTTACATGATAACTTTATCATGCATTTAAAAGGAATAGCAAGTTATACATAATAGATTTGCAATTTCATATGCAATTGTCTTTTATTATATAAACTGAAATATGGAAAATATGGAAATATTTGTTTTATTATATAAAATAAAATAAATAAAACCCCAGAAATGAAGTCTTTGAAAGAACTAGGGATATTTAACCTAGAAAAGATTAGATATAAAGGGGAATATTAAAAATTGTCTTCAGGTGTTTTAAGAGCTATTAATATGGGAAATAAATGAAATATATTCTTATTTGTCCCATAAGTTAGAATTAAGAGCAATAGGTAGACCCTAAGGTGAGGCAAGTTTAATTTGAACAAAGAAATATAAAAGTGGAATAGATTTTTGGAGGGATAGTGGGCTCCACTTCAAAGGATGTCTTCAAATGGAAGCTGAAATCCACTTAAAGATACTGTATCATTTCTGTTAAGTACAAATTAAACTGGCTGGTTTTTAGGTCCTAGATTTTCTAGATTTGGTCATAGACCAGAGCTCAGTTCTATTTATACCTTAACTTTAGTCACTCCCCTAGGGATAGAGAGTGGAGAAATAGATATGACAAGAGAGTGTGAACATGGAAAATCTTTAGGAAGCAGAACAGAACAGATAGAGTCTGCAGAATGTCTACTTTGATTCCGACCTACTCTGGTCAATTTTGTCAATTGCCTCTCACTAAACTCCTTAACTTCATTGTTTTTGACAGTTATGTTGATCTGGCATCAACTTCATATGCCTCCTATAACCACCAGAAATTCATTCATGACCTTTCTTCACAAAACTGAGTCAAGGATATAATGTTTCCATCAGAAGAGGTAATAAAATTTTACACTTAATTTTAAAAAGCATAGTATCTAGAACAAAGGAAAGTAATTACCCACCTGTACTTTCAATCAGATCACATATGTAATATTGTGTTCATTTTAAGTTACCAAATTTTAGAAAAGATATTGACAAGATGAAGCAATCCAGAGGATAGTGATCAAGATGCTAAAGGAATTTGAGATTATTCAATACCAGAATCATTTTCATTTATATAATAACTTTACCATACTTATTTTACTGATCTTGGCTAATTGGTTTATTGCCATGCTGATTCTGCTGCCTCCTTGTGCAAGCACTGTTCTCTTTATTCTTCTTTCAATGGCAAGACATCAATTAGTGCCATCTAACCAGCTCAGCAATATCCAAGGTGAGCCCTAACACTAGCTTCACCAGTGGTAGTGTCCAGATATCTTTTACAACTAAGATGGTACCAATTCCATGCCAACAGCAGAAGTGCTCCAGTGGTGATGGACACATGCCAGAGATTTAGGGTTCTAATTAACTGATTGGTAGTAATGAACAGAGCCAAAATAAGAGGAAATATATTAAGGGAGGAAAGGCCATGATTAAAATCAAGATCTAATAAGGCAGAGGTATACTAGTAAGTCCTTAATAACTAGTCTTGTTGGGGAAGATATTCTCATGACATGTTTGTAAGTTTAATTTGTATCATTAACAAGTTCTTCATTACTTTGTTATGTTTAAACAATAAATCAAGCCTAAATATGTAGCATTTGCTGATTTCTGTGGTATAAATGCTCATACTGAAATTTTAACAATGGAAAATTTAATAAGCCCATGCAAACTGGCTCTAGCACCCCCACCCAGCAATCAGAATCCCTTAGTCAAGTAGAAAGAAAACAGTCTAGGACCAAAAAAGGGAATGGATAAGATCACAGAATATAAAATCGTCATTTTTTTATTATATGAAAAAAAAAATAAAATTGTTTTCTTTACCCAAGAGAGCAGAACTAGACTTAATAGAAGGGAATTGCAGAGGGGAACATTTAAATTTGACTAAGAAAAAAAAATAGAGTTATCCAAACATAGGAATAGAGATCTGGGTGGGGATAATCAACCAATCAATAAGCATTTATTAAGTAACTGAACTAGATGCTAGGGATGCTAAAATATACTCAAATAGAATTAAGATATCATTTTGGATGTTCTGTCTACTTACCCAGATCAGAACCATGCATGCTTATTCTATGTGATCCTTATCCATATTCTCCAATAAACTTACCATAGGGATACATCCCTATTTTTTCCTGACATTACTAATATACCAACAAGGCACTTCATCTGTTATCTCTTACCCTTACCACCACTTGACCAGTCCATTTTATTATCAAACTTTTTCCTGACATCTTTTACTCTTGTTCTTAATTGATTATTTATTATAGCCTACTCATATTCACTATGTGCTTCTCTATTGCTCATTATGAAATAGTTATTTTCAGTTGTTTGAAGACTATTGTATTCCATATTTCAGTGCTATGACAATAATACCACTAAAACTCTAGCATTAAAAAATGGACTTTTGTTTCTGTGAGAAACTTGAGATCATAAAAAAGATTTCCTCAAAGAAATCCCTCTTGCTTCCCTCCTTCCCTTTAAATTCTAAACTCAACTGAGACATTTGCATTGTTTGTCCCAGCTATACGTTCTGATGGTTGAGCTCTGGCACATGCATGGCATAATGTAAGTAATGTAAGTAAATATTATTTATCTGAATGATCTTTCTTATTCTTATAGCTAGGACAAATTTTTAGAGTAACTGTCAGAAATTAGAACAATGCCAGCTATTAAGAAAGGTATCTTGAAGACCTTAACATCCTCAAGGAACTCCTCTTCAACTCCCATTCTATGCTGTATCTCCAGTATCACGGTGCCCAAGATCTTTGTTGAGTATGTTTTCTATCTCCCCTAATGGTTATGATCTGAAGACCATTGAGCGTTCTCTATTATTATGTCTTAAAGAGATATCTATCTATCTATTGGAAAAAAGGCTTTGGAGTATGGGATTTCTTGTTGTTGTTTTGGCACTACTTAATCAAATATCCTTTCATAATGGGGGAAAACACCAATAAAAAGAGAATAGCAACTTAATCAAGTAGATAGAAAACTGGATTATTAATCAGAATGGTCTGGGTTCAAGTATCTACCTGTAAAACATAATAAAACAGTGACCCAGGGGAGCTTTCTTAATTTCTCAGTAAACCAGACACTGAAACTACTAAGTTATTGTGTATTTTTCAGATTTTCACAAAAGTAATATATTTTTAATTTATACATTTTAATTTTATTTTTAAAGAATATTTTATTTTTCCAAATGCATGCAAAAATAGCTCTCAACATTCACCTTTGAAAAATCCTATATTCCAAATTTTTCTCCCTCTCCTACCCCTCCCCAAAACCACAAGCAATCCAAAATAGGTTAAACATGTATGATCCTTATAAACATATTTGAATACATCAGTTAATTAGCCAGCATTTAAAAATAATTTTAAAATCTGAATGAGCAGATAATCTAGTCCACAATCAGGAAGGTGACTACAGCAGGCACTGTGAAGCACTAAGAGCTTGGTCAAACACTGAAGATACCATAGTCATTTGCTGTATCTATGGCCATAATCAGTCATCTTGACCTTTGTCCTGCCACTAAACTTGGATAACTCTGGAAGAGGGAGTGAGACTGATGACTTTATCTAACTCTGCCTCACATAAATCCATTTCACTCACAAATCAAGAGATCATCCTTGAGGACATTGATCCTCTTCTAAAAAAAAGGGGGGTGGGGAACAATAACAATTTCTAAGTGCTACAATTCTACTCTCTGAGACCATAAATTGCATATAAGGTGTTGATTTAACAAGCTGATATGAACTAGCTCCATCACCTCCCTTCCCCACTATAATGAGAATCTTTTAGTCAGGTGGAAATTGTAGTCTAGGACCAAAAAAGGAAATTGATAAGATCACAGAATATAAAAAGGTCATTTTTTATTATATGAAAATGAAAAGACTTATTTTTCTTTGTTCAGAGAGCAGAAGTAGACTCAATAGGAGGGAATTTCAGAGAGGGACATTTAGATTTGACTAAGAAAAAAATTAGATTTATCCAAATAAAGAAATGGAGAGCTGGACAGGGATGATCACTCAATCAATAAGCATTTATTAGATATCTACTATATATGATGCATTGAACTAGGTGCTAGGGATGCTAAAATACTCAAATTTAGATATCATCATAATGGGTATTTTCTCTTCTTATACAATTCATAATTTAGAAGAGGTTACTAACAGGAACTCCATATATCAATGAAATGACAGAGGCTGTCCTTTTTTTTTTTCTCCTGGCATTTTACTAACAATAATCTTTAACAAATTAGTGGTCTGAGTATATAACAATTGTTTCAGGGAATACTGAAGATGTTTTTTTCTTATCAAAGAAAAAAATTAATACTAATATAAAATTAATATTTTAAGCTTCAGACTTGTTTAAGGATCCATGATTTTTTTTAAAAAAATTAATAATAGCAAAGATATTTTTCAACATTCAACATGCAAAACCTTGTGTTCCAAATTTTTCTTCCTTCCCTCTCATCTCTCTCCCCTAGATAACAACTAATCCAATATGTACAATTCTTCTATGCATATTTCCACATTTTTCATGACTACACAAGAATAATCAGATCTTTTAAAAAAGGGGGGAAAAATGAGAAAAAAAAAAGCAAAGAACAACAAAAGGCGAAAATACTATGTTGTGATCCACATTCAATCTCCATGGTCCTCTTTCTGGATGCAGATGGCTCTCTCCATCACAAGTCTATTAGAATTGGCCTGAAATACCTCATTGCTGAAAAGATAAGCTCTACTCTTGATTTACTATTATTCTAATAGCAAGAATTTCTAATTAAAGAGAGATGTCCAAACTTAAATAGTACGCCATGCCCTCCAGCATGACTGTACCTGGAAGATTTGAGGTAAACAGCTTATAGAAATAGCTAGGAAGCAAAATATATAGAGCTTGGGCTTGAAGATGGAAAGGTCTAAGCTCAAAATCAGGTCTTATACACTTACTAGCTGTGTCATCCTGGACAAGTCTTTGGACCTCTAATTGCTTCTCAACTGTAAAATGGGAATAATAATTGTTATCTACCTCCCTGGGTTATGGTGAGGATCAAATGAGATAATAAATATGAGGGATTTAGCATAGTGCTTAGCACATAATAGCTGATATCTAAAGATGTTTTCCCTTCCCTTCAGCTCTTATAGGAATCATGGACAAGTAAAAGAATATGTTAAAATATAGTTTAAGGTTAACATCCCATGTTGGAATACATGGGAGCCACCTGACAGTGGCTGCTGGAGATCCAACCCAGACCTTCAGAATGTATCTCCTCATGTGAGAGGATAATACAAGGAAACTGAGAGTCAGTCGCTGTTCTCTGACTGAGAGGCATTGCATTCTGACTTCTCTCCTCTTCCCTCTGCCTCCAATTTATTTCATTCCCAATCCACAACACCTGTGTCAGCAAAGGCTGCCCTGCAAATCCTTCAGATGCTATGATCCACATCTGTGGAGGCTCTTGGAGAATTGACCTCCCCACTTAACAGTCCCAGAATTGCAAAGTAATGAAGTCACCATTATATTTCTCCCTAGACCATTATCCTCAGAGGAATCAATAAGGATATGCAGGAGTTTAAAAAAAAAAAAAGGGATCCTCTTCCTTTTAAAGATATTTTGCTTGACTAATTGTACAATATTTCAGAGTCTGATTCTTTTTCTACAGCAAAATAACGTTTTGGTCAGGTATACTTATTGTGTATCTAATTTATATTTTAATATATTTAACATCTACTGGTCATCCTGCCATCTAGGGGAGGGGGTGGGGGGGTAAGAGGTGAAAAATTGGAACAAGAGGTTTGGCAATTGTTAATGCTGTAAAGTTACCCATGTATATATCCTGTAAATAAAAGGCTATTAAATTAAAAAAAAAAAAAAGATATTTTGCTTGAGAAGGGTAAATCTAATTGCCAATCAGCTAATTGTTTCCACTGGGTGTATAGAAAAGAGACTATACAAAAATGAGTCAATAAACTATCACTTCTTTGTGGGCGAGAAAAGCAAGAATGTAAGCTAGACAAACTTTAGACTTTGATTCCCACCATCAATCCAATTTCCTAACTTTTGTTCTGCCCACTTTCCTAAAGGTAAAGGCTGAAAAGGTTCTTAGCCTACAGAAAATATTTTTCTATTACCAAGTATTGCCAAAAATATAAAAAAAAAAGTTGTTTTGTTTTATTTTTAATAAACCTTTACAATCCTCACTAGAAGTCTTTACATGAAGGCTGGATAATCATTGTTGAGAGGTATTATAGAAGACAATCTTGTTCAGGTTTGGCTTAGACTAGATGATCTCTGAAGTCTTTTCCAATTTGAGGAGTCTATAATTCTGAAGATGAAGTTAGGGGACCCTACAAATAACCAATTCAAAAAACTAGGCAGGAAATTGTTATCTAGGTCCAGAAAAAATGTTTAAAGCTGGGGAAATCTGAGAGGAAACATGGAGCATGGGAGGAGGTCTGCTTGATGCAAAAGTCCTAAAAGAATTACAAAGCATAATATATCTATGTGATTCATATAGCTGCTTTACCCAGTGAAAAGCCTGAGGTAGCTTGTTTCTATGGTTACGATGTGCAGGGTACACCCCTCTCCTTTTCAGGCAGTTGCAATGCTAGCCTAGGCAGATAGAATGGTGCAAATTCTGGTCAAAGCTAGCTCAAAACCCAGCCACCCAATATTCAACAGGAAAGGAAGGTAGCCTCCCACAGTAATCTCCCCTAACCTCATCAGTTCAAAAAAGCTGTAGAGAAAGAAATGCAATCTCCCCAAACACCAGATCCCCTCTGCCTCTTTCTGGCCCCTCGTTCACTAGAATTAATTTTTTGCTTGTACTTTCACCTTTTTGTGGATCAAGGGAGTATTTAGATGGCATGGTGAATAGAGTGCCAGGCCTAAAGTCAGCAAGACCTGAAGTTCAAAATCAGTCTTGAATAATTACTAGCTGTGTGACACTGGACAAGTCATTTTTCTCATCTGTAAAATGAGCTGGAGAAAGAAATGGCCAAACACTCCACCATCTTTACCAATAAAACTATGAATGGGGTCACAAAGGGTCAAACATGACTCAATAACAAAAAAAAGTCTTTCTTGTATAGTTTTAATTTACCTGAATAGTTTTAATTTACCATAGTTTCCTTCCCCCAGAGGCAGATCACAGTATTCAGATTATTTCTATCCTCACCTAAAGCACTGAATTTGCTCCCCTTCCCCGTCCATTTCAGGGCTGGAACCAGTAAATTTTTTTTTTTATTTCTCCTTTCCCTTTTCCCCTTTCCTCTTCCCCCTTCTTTTCTCCAAGTCTTGGGATAAAATTGCTGGCTTCAAGTCTTCCAAGTCACTCATTCATAGCCGACTGCAGCAACTCCCTGCCCCCCACACACACACCCTGCTTTAAGACCATCTCCCTTTACCCTCATTGTCAAGGAAAGGTGGAATGACTTTATCTATACAAAGCAATTGTAGCAGTTAATGTCAACTGGATAGGGATAGATTATCCACTTTCCCACTATCACATTTTAGGAACTTCATTGATAGAACGGACAACATCTAAAGTTTCCAGAAGAAGGTGAAGGAATTAGAGGTCAAGCGAATTGAAAGGACAAGGGGTATTTAGCCCAGAAAAAAAGAAAATTCAATGGAGGAAAGAGAATAGGAGAAAGAGGAACAAGGTATTTCCAAATATTTAAAGGGTTATCATGTGAAAAAGTTTTATCCTTGACCTTAGAGAGCAGAAAGAAATGGGTAGTACTTGAAGCAAGTTTAGGCTTGATGAATTTTTTTATATATCTAACAATTACTCTCCCAAAATACCTAAAATCTTGGAGATTCATGAGTTAAAATCCAGCCTCAAACACCACTAGCTGTGTAATCCTGGGAAATCACTTCATCCTGTGCCTTAATTTCTTCTTCTGGAAAAGGAAATGACAAACCCTTTTTAGGATCTTTGCCAAGAAAACTACAAAAAGGGTCATGAAGAATTGAATATGACTGAAAAACAGATAGCTGTAGGTGAAGACAAAATGACTAGTTGTGGGCATATTGAGGAAGGGAATCCTCAATTGATTAGGCGAGATATCTTTGGATGCCTTGTTTGGCGCTAAGATTCTGTGATCCTAATTCAGTGTGACCTCTGTGACTGAATTCTCACTTATACTCAAATGTGACAATATTATGTTACAATATACCTTAGGATATATTTCTAGACTGGAGTGAGATAGATTTCCACGCTGTGCTGTGTGAATTTACCTGTTCCCAACCTCCCTGAAGTACTTGGTCTTCAAAGGTAGCTCCTATGCCAATATTTTTTTTCCATGTATCTCTTAGGTTTCACTATAGATATAGATAATATATATTTCATGCATGAAATTCTTGCCAAATTGTCTTCAATCAAAGGATAGCCTAGGGTAATAGCATAAGTAGATAGAAAATTCAAAGATAAAATGTGACTAGAACTCATTGTAATAATAATAATTGAGAACTCAAGAGTATTTTTAAGGAAAGAAGGGAGGAGGCTGAACATATGTTGATTAATCTGGTTGGTTTTGACAGCAGAAATAGCATGAGAGAAGATTTCAAGTAAAGAGACAAATAAAATGAAAAAAAAAAAAAAAGAGGGGAGGAGACTTGCTTTGAGTGTACAGTGAGCAGAGACTTTATTCACAATTGTTGTTCAGTCATGCCTGACTAACCATGACCCCATTTGGGGTTTTCCTTGGCAGAGAATACTGAACCAGCTTTCCATTTCTTTCTCCAGTTCATTTTACAGAAGAAAAAATAGGTTAAGTGACTTGCCCAGGATCACACAGCAGTAAGTGTCTGATACTGGATTTAAACCTAGGAAGAGGAGTCTTCCTGACTCCAGATTCAATATTGTATTTATTGCACTACCTGGCTGTCCTTATTCACAATACTATAATATTTATCTTGTTATGTAAAAAAAACAGTGGATCTTCATCATCATAGTTCATTGGTGCTACAAAACTATCCTGGACTAACCTCACCCCCAAAGTCACTGGATGAATGCAAAAATGCTCAAGGAACATTACAAAATTTCTGAATTAAGAGAAATCTCAGGGACTATGCCATTTAACCCCCACATAAATGAATTCCCATTCTAATATATCTAACAAGAGATGATCCTGCTTGTCGTAGGAATTGAACTGTTCCTCTGACCCATCTCCCAGTGAGAGAATAGATAAGATAGGAAAAAACCATGGTTGAGAACTTGCTAAGATGAAAGTTATATCCAGTATGTATGGCTGGTAAGATGGCAAGCCTTATAATGGCTAAGATGTTTTCATCAATAAAGTCTCAGATTGTGAGCAGCAAGAAGTAATTGATGGAGAAAATAGAATGGTTAAAAAAGAAAGAATATTGGATTTGGAAGCTTTAAAAGCTTAGCATGTGGTATTCTTTGTTTGTCTGAATGAGCTATGACCAATATTTACACAGCTATGTAGGATTAGTTTGTTCCAAGGAAAAAAATTTCATGATTCAAGTGATATCATCCAAAGTATAGACAAAAAACTGAAAAGGTTACAACATAGTAAATATGATCCCTTTCCCTTCTTTAGTATTTCTTTGGGATATAAGCCCAGTAGTAACACTGCTGGATCAAAGAGTATGCTCATGTTAAAAATTTAACACAACGAATAAAGAGCACCAGCCCTGAAGCCAGGAGAATCTGCATTCAAATCTCAAATCCAATCTCAGACATTTAATACTTACTTAGCTGTGCGACTCTGAGCAAGTCACTTAACCCCAACTGCCACATACACACACACACACACACAAACACACACACACACACACACACACACACACACACACACAATTAACAATAACTTCTCTCTGCTGTTAGATTTGCTTCTAGCACACCACTGGTAGACCCATTTCCATATAGAGATGAGAAGAGCTACATTCAGAGAAAGCAAGTGCCAGTGTACCCTTATTGCATTTCTTTGCTATATTAGGGGAAAGTAAATCCCCTTTTATTAATGAGCAAAAAACTATATATATATGCAGTGATAGAATTAGGAGTGAAGGTTCACACTTATAAAAGAAAGAGTTCTGCAAGAGGTTTGGGACATACTTTTGCACACATTGGAAAGGCACAGCTATAAATACTGCTATAAAATTCCTCTATTTCATCAGTAATTGTGGGAATTTGTTAATTTATTAAATATTACAACTCTAATTTAAGTCTCATTTATATTGCTTTATATTTTATATCTTAAGTATGTAAAAATTGAAATGTTTTAAAGTATTTCAACTGAATTATCCTTTTTTAAAAATTAATGTTTATTCTGGACTTGTTTAGTGACTTTGTATAATTTCTGTATAATTCTGTTATCTAAACAGAATCATTGTGAGTAGTAAACAGCTGACATCCATCTTTGTATCATATGATATGGTAGGTCTCTTTTGAAATAAAAAAAATTCAGATTGTGTTATTATTTTGCTTTGTTCCTTTAGAGTACCTATAACTTTAGAGTTCAAATGGTAGTTTTAAAGCAAAAAAAAAAATAGTTTCCTAAAAACTATCTTGCACACAACACTTTTTTTGGTGGTAAAAATACATCAATCAATAAACATCTTTTAGTGTTTACTATGTGCCAGACATTGTACTAGGCACTAAAGAACAAAAGTAAAACAGTATTTGTCCTCAAAGAGCTTATATTTTGATCAGCATAATAAAGCTGACAAGGTTAGGAAATGATCCTGTATAGGGTTTTCAGATGATTCTTGATGGGACACAGTTAAAAGTAAGCAGCTGTAACTTTACTCTCCAGCATAATAAGTAAGCAATTGAACGTTGTCTTCACCTAGAATGACCAAAAAATAAGTTTTTTCCCAAAAAATGTCATATTATAACACATAAAAACTTCCAGCTTTTATGATAAAATATGCCCAAACTTGTCAAACATTGGCCACTTGGAAACCCTACGTCCATTCTGCAACTTAACCATGTGTGTATGTTGGGGTGGGGGGTAGAAGTGGATGGGTGTTTGTATTGCTTTGTATGTCTACTTTCAGGTATAATAAAGTTTGAGGTCACAGAATATCAAGGTTGAAAAGCACCTTGGAAACTAAGTTTGTAATTCAATTCATTCCTATAGAATCTTCTTAAAAGTACCCATTTGGCTTTCGATTAAAGACTCATTTTGAAAGGAAACTTTCTATCTCCTACAGGTCTTTTTCCTTCGGTATTTCTTTGGGATATAAGCCCAGTAGTAATACTGCTGGATCAAAGAGTATGCACAGTTTGATAACTTTTTGAGCAGAGTTCCAAATTGCTCTCCAGAATGGCTGGATGTATTCACAATTGCACCAACAATGTATCAGTGTCCCTGTTTTCCCACATCTCCTCCAATATAGCTGGACATTTTTAAAAACAATATGTAGTATTTATTATACAGGTTTTCTTGAAATGGAAATTTATTGCTTTATATTGAATTATCTCTTATGTGTGTAGAACATTTTTTCTTTTCTTATTTTGCACTTGTTAAAAAAATTAAAAACTTAAAAAATAGAATCCAAAATACTAACAAGAATTGAAGAGATCAAAAACAGCTGGAATATTTCACCAGTATCTCTTGATACTTTTGAGTGAGATAGGTTCTGAGTCACAATATCCTTTTCTATAAAATAAGGAGTCTGAATTTTCAGATAATTAAATTGAAACTATTTCCACTCATATGAAGTGTTCCAAATCACTATTGATCAGAGAAATGCAAATTAAGACGACTCTGAGACACCACTACACACCTGTCAGATTGACTAAGATGACAGGAAAAAATAATGATTAATGTTAGCGGGGATGCAGGAAAACTGTGACACTGATGCATTGTTGGTGGAGTTGTGAATGAATCCAACCATTCTGGAGAGCAATCTGGAATTATGCCCCAAAACTTATCAAACTGTGCATACCCTTTGATCCACCAGTGCTACTACTGGGCTTATACCCCAAAGAAATACTAAAGAAGGGAAAGGGACCTGTATGTGCCAAAATGTTTGTGGCAGCCCTTTTTGTCGTGACTAGAAACTGGAAAATGAAGGGATGCTCATCAATTGAAGATTGGTTGGGTAAATTGTGGTATATGAATGTTATGGAATATTATTGTTCTGTAAGAAATGACCAGCAGGATGAATACAGAGAGGCTTGGAGAGTCTACTATCTACATGAACTGATGCTAAGTGAAGAACACTGGGAAATGAATGTAAACTGTTTGCATTTTTGTTTTTCTTCCTGGATTATTTTTACCTTCTGAATCCAATTCTTCCTGTGCAACAATAGAACTGTTTGGTTCTGCACACATATATTGTATCTAGGATATACTGCGACATATTTAACATGTATAAGACTGCTTGCCATCTGGGGGACGGGGTGGAGGGAGGGAGGAGAAAAGTCAGAACAGAAGTGAGTGCAAGGGATAATGTTGTAAAAAATTACCCAGGCATATGTTCTGTCAATAAAAAGTTATAATTATTAAAAAATAAAATAAAATAAGGAGTCTGAATTAGATTAGCAGTTCTAGGTTTTTCAAGTGTGAAGTCTCTTTTTAAAGGTAAAAGAACTTTCATGAACTCAAACATGATTTTTTTTATCTAGACCTGTGATTTTTATTGTGGGAAATTGGTGAACACTTATTCCACCCACCCTGATCAATAACTAATCAGTAATTTGTCATCTAACAGAGTAAACCGACATTAGGAAATTAAATAGCTTATTATTTTTAAATTATTTACATCATAATTATGCAATTACATTATTAATAATATAATTAAATTATTTTTTAAAATAACTTATCGTTGTTATGATTGAATTACTTCCATAGTGTGTCACAGTTAGTATCAGTCAACACTTGAAATTTGATCTTTCAGACTCCAAAGAGACTCCTCTATTACAGCAGGTTATCTCCCTTGGTATTACAAGATTAGTGATGTGAGTCCAAAAAAAAAAAAAACACATGGCAAAAAGCTACTATGATTTCAGTAGTTCTTTAAAATGAATTTTCATTTTATTAATAACTACAAGAGCATTCCCATACATTTTATTTCCAGTTTTCACCTTGCATATTTTGTTTCTTTAAAATAACAATGCCTGCTCTTCACATGAATTTTACAACCCATTTTCACAAGTTCATAGCCACCATATCCAAAGCCCACAATTTGGAAACCACTGATGTAGTTGACTCCAAGGTTACTTCTCGGTCCAAGTCCTATGTATTTATAGCAAGCAAACTTTATATTTGTTTTGGTTTTTCTTTTTATCATTTCCGTGTTTGCCCATGAATACACACATTCCTATATTCAGATGCTTTTTAAAAATTTTATGTAGCATGGTGAGTTCAATTAATTCAGGTTAAGGGAGATTGCAAATTTGAATTACCAATTTATTATGTCTGTGCTCATTCAGCTATCATAATTATAGTGAAAAAATAGAATTGAAGTTGGAACAGAAGAATAATTTCTTAGCACAAAATCAATTTACTGTAATGCTTTTAAAAAGAATTGTGTAGCCAAAACGTGAATTTTCTAAATCTATTTTCATCATTTAAATGACTAATTTATTAAACTCATAGCATTTTAGATCACTTGGGATGTTTAAAAAATTAGCCTGATAGCTTCAGCTGACACATTCTTTAAAAAAAAAAAAAAAGTCTCATCTTTTCATTTTATCTTATTTTTCCAGTAAATATAGGAAGGTCTATAAAGTTTTCTTTGCTGGCAAATATGCAGAATAAATGCAAGACTGGGGCATCTAGGTGATGCAGTAGTTAGAACACCAGTCCTGAAGTCAGGAGAACCTGAGATCAAATATAGTCTCAGACACTTAATACTTCCTAGCTGGGTGACCCTGGACAAGTCACTTAGCCTCAATTGCCTCAGGAAAAAAATGAATTAATCAATCAAAAATAAATAAATAAATGCAAGACTGTGTCCTGGAGGATGAAGTAAGTAAGTGTGGAGGACTGTTTTCTTCACCGAACTTTTATTTTCTTCTTTTATTTCACATGCCCATTAAAGAGGGTCTTGACAGAAAAATTCACCCAACTGTCCCACTTTTCATATAGTTTTTATTCTTTTGAGGGGAACCATGTGCCTAGAATTAGCATGAAACATAATCAAAACACTCAGTCAGCTGGGAAATATTGAAGGCTTTTGTTACTTCTCTAGCTAGGTATAATACCTCATAATTTTGTCTATGCACTCAAAAAACCAGTAGCCAACTTTGTCACCATGAGACTTTCTAGGAACCATACTTTAGCAGGAAGCAGCTGATCACTCTTAAGAATTAGAAACCAGAAGATGGTAATGGAGAGCAACATGACCACAATGAGACACTTAGCAGAGATTGAAAAAAACAGAAAGTGAATTTTTTTCCCCTCAATATTATTTTACTTTTTCCAAATACATGTAAAGAGAGTTTTCAACATTCATTTTTATTCTCTTGGTTCTACTCACTTCACTTAGCATCAGTTCATATAAATCTCTCCAGGCTTTCTGAAACATCATCAAAACACTCAGTCCTGTATTTTTTTTTTTTTTTAATTTAATAGCCTTCTTATTACAGGTATAATACATGGGTAATTTTACAGTCTATACAATTCAAAACCTCTTGTTCCAACTTTTCACCTTACCACTCCTAAATGGCAGGATGACCAGTAGATGTTAAATATATTAAAATATAACTCTAGATAAAATAAGTATACATGACCAAAATTAGGTTTTGCTGTACAAAAGAATCAGACTCTGAATTATTGACAATTAGCTTGAAGGAAATCAAAGATGATTGATAAAATAGATTGGAATTCAATGTAATGGTTTTTAGTCATCCCTCAGAGTTCTTTTTACTGTATAGCTATTCAGTCATACTGCTCCATTAGAAAATGATTTGGTTGATCTCTTGAGGATGGCCTGATCCATCAGAACTGTCATCATTAGATCTGTTAAGTATATAATGACTCTCCTGGTCTTCTGAAATTCACTCCAGCATACTGATCCTTTTTTTATAGAAAAATAATAGTCCATTATATTCAAATACTATAACTTATTCAACCATCCTCCAGTTGATAGGTATCCACTCAATTTCCAGTTCCTTGACACTACAAAAAGAGATGCTACATTTCTGCACAAGAGAGAATTAATATGTTAAGTCTGCTAGAGAATAGCAAAATACAAATTAATGATATCATCAAAGCATCAAAGTTTCAAATATCATTATCTACACATGTCCACAAATGTATGCTCTCTACAATAGGCTTTGATCATCTGGTTTTCTGATATTTGTGCATGTCTTTTATATATCTGGCTTCACAAGACCTTGATATGAGTGTCTGGATTATATAGGTTCCACACAGGTATAGAGACCCTTCTTTCATGGTAAAATAGTATAAGTATTTCCACATTTGTGTTTGAGATTTTTTTCTTATCATTCTATTTGCTATGCCATTTGATTAAATAGCTTTTATTCTAAATTAATTTACCCTATGGTTGGCAAGGTAAACACATTTATGGGAACTTGGGAGTCATGGTTTCTATGGGTGTTAATCCATAGAGAGCCTTGAACATGGTATAGTTTTCTGGAACCTCTCATATCCTAAGTTCACATCCTATTATTGGTTTAAAAAAAAGTGTGCTAAATACTTATGCTATATGCATTTTGATAAGTCATATTTTATATCATCAGTATCCAGGGTCTTTCTATCAATGAAAGTTCAAATACTCCTTATTTTGTGCAATTTTGGTCATGTCTTTTTATTGGTCCTCCATAAAGAATCTATCCAGTTAAAAATCTTTGTTAAAATTCTACAACATGTCAAGCACCATGCTTAAATGTTAAGGATACAAAAAGAGGCAAAAAACAATGAAGACTTTTCCCTGAATCTTGGAATATTATATAGATATTACTAGAGTGCTCATATTGTTCATCTGTTATCCCTCATTTTCGCTTCATGATTTGATGTTGCTGTTGATGTTGCTCATTCATTTCAATTGCGTCTGACTCTTCATGACTGCATATGGAGTTTTCTTTAGCAAAAATAACTAGAATACTTTGCCATTTTCTTCTCTAGTTCATTTTACAAATGATGAAACTGAGGCAAACAGAGTAAGGGTGATTGGTCTAGAGTCAAACAGCTGCTAAGTGTCTGAGACCAGATTTGAATTCAGGGTTTCTTAACTCCAGATCCAGGTCTCTAAATACTGTACCACCTCACTGGTCCACTTCATTTTTGCATGCATTTCTTCTTTTTTTATATTTTAATTAAATTTGTTTTCAATCTGCAAAAATTTGCTTTCTCTCTCTTCCCTCCTCTCCATTAAGAATCAAAAATAATTAAACTCTTGTTACAAATATGTATAGTCAAACAAAACAATATCCACACTGGATATGTCCTCTCAAAAATAAGAAACTTAGTAATAGATGGCCAAGTAGAAAGGAATTTCCCAGTTCTAGGGACAGAAGATGTAGAGAAGAAATTGTACATAGAATCTAGCTTGTCTCACCAATCTCTCTATGACCTCAGACTGGGTTTTTCAGTCATGGTCACTTTCAAAAATTTCTAGAGAAATTTGATCTGACAATAGTGAAATGTTAACTCTTTGAAGCTGAAACAGTGAATTAACTGAAAAAATAATGGAGTTTTAATATGTGTTTTACAGGTTGGCTGTCTAGATAATTACCGACTATTCAGTTGACCTGAGATGATGAACAGTAGACAAGTTTTTTTTTTTTTTTTCATGGAAAAAATTTTGTATTTTATATTTAATTATCTATTTTTGAAAAAAATGTAGATTTGTAGGTAAAAAAATAATGCCTAAGTATTCTTAAATAAATATCCCAAAGTTTCTTAGAAATAAAAGCTATTATACAATTAGTGGAGTACAAAGGTATTAGCCTAGCATTTTGGGTCCTTCTCAAATTATTTCTAGACTCCTTTTCTAGTCTTTCCTCATATTATTCCTTCTCTTGCACTCCATTTCTTAACTTTCTATTTCCTGAAACTAATCTATAATTTTCAATCACTTTAGCTGATTGAAAAAAATTGGCTGATTTTTAAAAATCAAGGGAAAAATCACTTGTGAACAGAAACAGAAATCAAATATTTAAATGTTAAGATGTTATACTCATATCAGACACAGATTTCTCCTCCCTGGAGATATTACTATTAAGATTTGATAGGCAAAAATTGTCTTCCCATGAATAGACAGTCCCCAAGTTCCCCAAGTTGAAAAACTCCATATAGAAGGGATAACTATAACAGACTGATAGCATTCAGGACAGAATGACTTCTGGTACTCCTATCCTGGAACACCTGAGCATAGAGCAAAGTAGGATGGTCCTCTGCCATTGCATTGCTTGTCTGTCAGCAATGAGTGGAGAACAGTGTGAAGGATCATATTGGGAAGTGAGGGAAGATGCTAACCAGATGTGAGAAAGAGGCAGATAGACTGAGTCAAGTGAATAGAAGGATGATCAAGCTATCACAGACAGCACAGGATACTTCCTGTGTGTGATTTTCACTATTTCCTTTGTCTCTGAATCTGGAAAAATGCTTTCCATTTACCTGTCCATCACTCACATCTCATTTCCGCTGTTGATCCATTGTGGGAAGAAGACAGGGAGAAGGTAGAGAAAAGCATTTGCCCCTGACTGATAGCAAAAACAATCTTCCTTTGGAAACACATTTCTTTAATCTCTTACTTTTGTTTCTATGCTGTTGAATACAAAACAAAACAAAAATCTACATGGTCATTTACCGTGAGTTTTTGGGAGGATGCTCTCTCTCTCTCTCTCTCTCTCTCTCTCTCTCTCTCTCTCTCTCTCTGTCTCTCAACAGAAAAGATTTGAGAAAGGAGAACTTAAACAAAGGGGAGAAGATATTTTATTTTACTTTTTTCTAGCACAAGTTGGATGGAAGAAGAAACAATGAAATAAAGGATATTCACTATTTTTAAAAATTCAATTTTATTTTATTTTCAGTTCCAAATTCTTTTTCTCCTTCCCCAAATGAAATAAAGGATATTCACTATTTTTAAAAATTCAATTTTATTTTATTTTCAGTTCCAAATTCTTTTTCTCCTTCCCCATCTTCAATTGAGAAGGCAAGAAAAACAAAACCTATTACAAATATGTAAAGTTGTACAAAGCATATTTCTGTTTTATCCATTTAAAAAAAAGCTAGAAAAAGAGAGTAAGAAAAATATATTTCAATTGGTACTGTCAGCAATATTAGAGAACAGTAAGAAGGATAGTTCTCTAGCTGGGGGTGAATAACATTATCATGAATTTTCAAGAAATGTGGTTGGCTATGGCATTGCTCAGAATCACTAAATCTTTCAAAGTTGATTATCTTTACAATGCTGCTGTCCTATGAATTGCTATTTAATAATAATGATTTTATTATTAATTGCTATTGATAATTTTCAACAGTGCATATTTATAAATATGTGTTCTGATCATGTCCTCAAACCTTTTCCTTTTAAACCTGGAGAAATACTGTTAAATGGCAAATCACTTCAGTATCTTTGCCAAGAAAATCCCAAATGGGGACAACTTCAGTCAAAGGGGGCTGAAACAACAATTATTTTCCAAGAACTGGGCTAAAAAATCTAAAAGTACACAGCCTTCAAGGATCTTCTATTTTAGTGGGGGAAAGGAAGGAGGAAAGAGAGGGATTGTAATCAGAGGGATTGTAAATGGAGGCATAGAATAATACATAATTGCCTTTCCAGTGACAGAGGTAGTGATGCTTTTTATTTTGTTCCTAGGGCAAAAGTAAGAAATAGAAAGTGATGAGGTGAGGGTCTGCCTAAAGTACAATGAAGATGCAAAGTTTTCTGTGCACATTAGGCTCTAGTGTTCTGGTGAATAGTTGAATGATATATGAATCACATTCAGGACCCTTTAGATGTGGGTGGGAGTGCACTTTACTCATTTACTTAGGTCAACCAAAGGTAAACTAGATTATTTGGGGATAGAATAAGTTCAGAGAATGCATGATTCTTTATTGTCTCAGTGAGAATAATATACCATATGCAAAGTATCTTTGGGCTTGGCTGAGCTAACACAGCCAATTAAATATTTGCCTCATAAACTCAAAGTAAGAGTAAATAACTGTACAAAGTCCAATTGTAGGAGCCGGGATATACTGACAAGAAAAAGAGAGGGGAAAAGGAGAGAGAGAGAAAGAGAGGGAGAGAGGAGAGAGAGAAAGAGAGAGAGGGAGAGAGGTAGGAAGGAAGGAAGGAAGGAAGGAAGGAAGGAAGGAAGGAAGGAAGGAAGGAAGGAAAGAAATGTCAGTTCTAAGATGGGGGTGGGGGTGGGAATATGGAAGGAAGTTAAGCAAAAAAGATTTACCTTTAAAAAAATTGGTGACCATGACGATGATTTTTGTACCACAGACATATATATGGATTTGACTTTAATGATTTCTAATGGTGAGTATTGACTATCTAGTGTGTGCAGAGGACTATACCAGAATCTATTTACAACAAAGTTTTCCTATTGTAGGTTACATATTCAATCTGTAAAGTAAATATGGTTTTATCCTTCACCAAAGTCCTACTCTGATATGTCATCATAGTGTGATCACAATCCTTTCTTCTTAAGGGCTAGAATAGCAGAACACACCCTCCCATTGATAGACAGACTCTGTCTTCTCTGCCTAGAATCATTCTTCCCCTATCAAATTTACTTGTGGTTACCCTGACTGTCCTTCAAAATCCAGCTCAAGCACCATCTTTCTTGGTCCCTATAACTGAAAGATGACTCTCTCTTTTCTAATTTCATAGTCCTTTGTTTGACTTCATCTTTTAATTTATTGCATTCCCAGATTCAATGTTTGTGTATGTTTCTTAGCTTAGCTATGATTTAATAAGCTCCTAGAAATCAGAGAGTGTGTCCATTTTTATTCTTCATCTTGCTTATAGTAAGGGATAAATAAATGTTTGAAGATAAAATGAATGAACAAAAAATAAATGAAAGAACATTGATGCTATTAACAAACAAGAAAGCGAAAAGCAAAAACTGACTTGATGGAGGTAGGATGCCAAAAATGATTTCATATATACTAAATCTGAGATGACAGAAATAGCCAAGTACAAATGGAAGAAAATATACATGAAAGGATAATTAAATCAAGCACTTTTAGTGTTCTACTCCAATATTTTTGGGGAAATGGGCTAGGACACGTCCTCTTAGTTGTATTATTTTTATCTGTCATAGATAGTACATTTTCTTTCTTTCTTTCTTTTAGGCTGATGCAGAAAACAAAAGGAAAAAATGGCCAGTATATGGATGTAAAGATAGAGAGAGGTTCTATTACACATAAATAGAAATGGGTCTTCAATTGTGCTCTTTTGGTGATATATCTTTTATTTCCCTAAAAATGAACCAAGTGAGGGAACAAATTGGGGAAGGGGTGGGGAACACACCACACAGGAGAGATGGTTAAATGTGGCACTAAAGATAAATGCTGCCAAAAATAAAAATGAAGAAATCACTTGATGTGAAATCAGAGCTCATCTATGATTTTCCACCAATCCTTGCTTTTTAGACTCGTGGAGAAAAATCTATGTTACAATTTTTCCAATACCTTGAAATCATTTCTTAAATTAGTCTACAATGTTTCTGAGATTTTGTTAAGATGAAAAATTAATGAAGAAAGATGGGGGAAATATACATCATATAAATAATAGTCCTGATAATTAAGCTAGTAATATTGATATGTTTTAAAGAGAAGTATTACATTTTTCCTTTCTTTTTTCTCTTTGTTAGAAGGAATGGCCCACTAGGTAGAGATATACTTGGAAATGAAGGTGATCCAAGACAAAAGATGTTAACATTTAAAAAAAAAAAAGTATAAAGAAAAAAAAATGTTTGATGGCAGGGAGGGTAGTACTTAAGTATTTGAAGAATCTACAGTCATTCATTTTAACATTCAATATCTAGAAACAGACCACATCATTTACTGGAGATGGTAATAAGCAGAATGTAACACACCCTTAAACAGCTCTTAGAGACCTGAAGTAGAGTCTCAGATATTTTCACTGAGATATAACTTCAGCTGGAACTTCATTCCTGTATCATCATAGACTCACCTTTCTGGTAAATTGGTCCTTGACTCTAAGTTAGCTACCAAGGTCACAATACATAAGATGCCAGGAAAGGCAACGGATAAAGGGACAGTTCAATCACTAGCCCCACAATTGCTTTTCCAAAGGGCTAATCAGGCAATTAATGAACATTTATTAAATGCTTACTATGAATAGGCACTGAGGAAACAAAGAAAATCCTTCCTTTCTGGGAGCCCACAGTCTTCTGATTGTTATTATATTGTAATACAAAGTTTGTTCCTTTTTTCTTTTTTTAAATAGTAATTTATTTTTCCAAATACATGTATAGTTTTCAACATTCATTTTTGTAAAACCTTGTGTTTCAAAATTTTCTCCCTCTCTCCCTACTTCCACCCCTCAAGACAGCAAGCAATCTGATATAGGTTAAATATGTGCAAGTCTTTTAAACATATTTCCACATTTGTCATGTTGTACAAGAAAAATTAGATCAAAAGGGGGGGAAACCATGAGAAAGAAAAAGCAAAAAAAGAAACAACAAAATGTGAAAATACTCTGCATTGATCCATATTCAATCTTCATAGTTCTCTCTCTGGATGCATCATCATTTGTTTTTGACAATATGTGGGTGATGTCTTAACTTTCATGAAAAATGAATTTAAGTGAGATAGAAATGCTCAAAGCTGTCAGCCTCACTCTCCTCCAGAGCCAGCAAAGTCCAGTGGCAATGTTGGAGGGGATGTGGGAAAACTGGGACACTAATATAATGTTGGTGAATTTGTGAACTAATTCAACCATTCTGGAGAGGAATTTGGAATATGCCCATAGGGATGTAAAATTATGCATATTCTTTGATTCAGGCATCTCACTACTGGGTCTATATCCCAAAGAGATCATAAAAAAGGGAAAAAGAATCCACATGTACAGAAATGTTTGTAGCAGCCCTTTTTGTAGTGGCAAAGAACTGGAAACTGTTTACCCATCAGTTGGGGAATAGTTGAATAAATTATGGTATTTGAATGTAATGAAAAATTATTGTTTTATAGGAAATGATCAGCAGGATGATTTAAAAATTGCCTGGAGAGACTTACATGAATTGATATTAAGTGAGGGGAATAGAAGCCAGAGAACATTGTACACAGCAACAAGATTATGTGATAACCAACTATGGTGGACTTGTCTCTTTTCAACAATGAGAGATTCAGGTTAATTCCAATAGACTTCTGATGGAGAGAGTTATCTGCATTTAGAGAGAGGACATGGGGACTGAATGTGGATCACAACATAATATTTTCATCTTTTTGTTGTAGTGGTTATTTGCTTTTTTTGCAGCGTGATAAATGTAGACATTTGTTTAGAAGAATTGCATATGTTTAAACTATATTGGATTAATTGCTATCTAGGGGAGGGGGAAGAAGAGGAGGGAGGGAGAAAAATTTGGAACACAAGATTTTGCAAGGGTGAATGTTTAAAATTATCTTTGCATATATTTTGAAAAATAAAAATCTACTATAAAAATAAAAAAAGTCCAGCAGCAAGACAAAAGTTAAGTCAACTGGCAATGTCCTTGGATGCAATCAGTCTATTATGAGAGACAACATATAAACAACTGGTTACAAACAAGCTATCTATAGAATAATTAGCAAGCCCTTAGAATACAAAGTGTTTACTCAAAAGAAAGGATCCCTGAATTAAAGCTATATCTTTCCAACTTGATGCCCAGATTTGACTGTGGTTATTTCCTCTTTCTACAGATGAACCAGTTTTGCCTAAAGACATATAGGTTGTAGCCAGTCTTTAATTTGTTACCAACAATAATTGCCTTCCCTTCTCCTTCAATGCCACAATGAAATATTAGAAGATAGCACCCTATTTTCCTATAGCACAGCTCACTTGCTTCCCTCCATTGGGTTTCAGGGTATTCTCCTACTTGTCATGGAACTACCATCCATGAAAAACTTCATTACTAGATACTCAGCCTCCTGGAGAAGATCCTTACTGACTACAAGGCTGGTCCTGAGAAAACAATACATCTATTATCAACTCTAAACAGAAATAATTCATAGTAAAACTGAATAAAAATAACCAAATTCTTCAATTAACCAGGATTTTCTCTGCCCTGAATTTTTGGTGTGAAGCAAATGACAAGAAAACTTTTAAAACCTAGGTTCCTATTCTTTCTTCATGTCTGACTCTTCATGACCCCTTTTGGTTTTGATTTGCTTTTAGTTTTGATTTTTTGCAAAGATGCTAGAGTATTTTGCCATTTCCTTCTCCGGCTCATTTTATAGAGGAGGCACTGAAGTAAACAGAGTTAAGTGACTTGCCCAAAGTCATCCAGCTATAAAGTGTCTAAGATTTGAAAACATGAAGAGGAATCATCCTGACTCCAGTATTCCATCCATTGCACAGCCTAGTTGCCCCTAAAATCAAGGATTTATTTAAAAACTAAATATGCCTGACTTAGGGCACATTCAATTCAAATATACAGCCCATATTACTGTTTAGTAAACACCTTTAAAAGTATAAATATCTTCCATTTTCATATCACTTTCATATCTCAATGGATCCCCCTCCCACCCCCTCCACTGAGTGAGCTATCCTTTGGAATAATTTTTTTTTAAAGAGAAAAAAAGGGGGCAGCTAGGTGGCGCAGTGGATAGAGAACCAGTTCTGAAATCAAATGAATCTGAGTTCAAATGTGATCTCAGACACTTAACACTTCCTAGCTTTGTGACTCTGAGTAAGTCATTTAACCCCAATTGCCTCAGCAAAAAATAAATAAGCAAAGAGAAAGAAAAGCAGCTTATCAAAATTAGTCAAAACATAACAGAATCTTACATTATTACAAATGTTCATCAGCCACAATTCTCTAACTCTGCAGAGAAAGAATATATTTTTTCATCTCTTCTCTGAGGATAAACATAATTATCAAAATTATATATCTGCACATACATCATTAGTTTTGTGTAATCTTTGGTGATTCTCAGAATAAGGACCAGCAAGCATTTATTAAGAACTTTGTATGTGTAATTGCTGTGAAAAATACTGTGGATACATAAAAATCTTTACCCTCAAAGAACTCACAGTCTAATAGAGGGGACATGCCAATAACTGTATATTTACAAGATATACACAGAGTAGATGAAGGTGATCTGAAGGCCAAGGGCAAGAAATTTAGACATCAAAGGAAGATTCGTTTATCAATACTCTTCTAAACCTTTAAAAACAAACAAACAAAAAAGGGTCTAATGCAACCTTAGGAAAAAAAAATCAATTCTCTGAGCCAAAAAAAAAAAAAAAAAAAAAGAGTTTCTCTGATTAACCTGCAGTTAGGTCAAAAATGTTATTAATTAGAATGAGCAATTTCACCAGCATTCCACTTAAACAAGGTTACACTGGCCTTCAAAATATGGTTTACATATGAATAACATTGCTCTTTCTGGTTACAAATTATTTTAGCATATTGAAGCAATATCCTGAGCTATTGTAGATATTAGAGTGTGTGGTTTAGATTAAATACTGCAAACAGTTGTTTAAATGAGTCATTCTCTTTCCTGTTCATTTTAATTGGCAAGATAGCAATCATGCTTGACTGCTTAGGTTAATAAATATTTACTTTTTAGTCAAGTTCCTTATGTTGATAATTTTGACTTAAATAAACACCTTACCACAGATCTACTTTAAGAACTTCCTTCCCTCTCCAGAAATATATTTATGAAAACAGGAAAAAAATGCCAAAAACTTTGAGTCAATCATATGATCAGATCCAGGAACAAAGCCAAGAGTAGAAGCAATTGCTAAAATACATGATGGATTAGGGAGTCAGCTGGGCTTAGCAGAAAGAACATTGGCCTCAGAGACAGGAGGCCTGATATTGACTCAGGATTTTCAGAATGACTCAGAATTTGAGCAAGTTATTCAACTCCCCACATCTTGGTTTCCTCATATTTAAAAATAAGGAGGTGAGACAAAAATGATCTCTGAGTTGTCTTCCAGCTGGAACAATCTACGAACAACAAAAAAAGGTAAAAATTATTACCATATGAACATATGACATTGCCATACTTAACCTCTACCTGCCTCAGTTTCCTCATCTGTAAAATTGGGATAATAATAGAACTACTTCCTAAGGCAGTTATAAGGATCAAATGAGATAATATTTCTAAAGCACATAGAAAAGTGCTTAGTATAGAGAAGGTACACAATAAATGCTTGTTTCCTTCTTTCTCTCCCTCCTTTCTTTTTTCTTTTACTTCTTTGCTTCCTTCTTTTTTCTTTTGTAAGAAAATGTCAATAGTTTGACTTAATTTTCTTTTTTATGATAGCTTTTTATTTTTCCAAATACATGCAAAGATAGTTTTCAACATTTACCTTTGTAAAACTGTGTTCCAAATTTTTCTCTCTCCTTCCTCCCTTCTTCCTCCCCTAGATAGTAAGCAATCCAATATAGATTAAACATGTGCAATTCTTCTAAACATATTTCCATATAAATTATACTGCACAAGAAAAATCTTTGGTCTTTTGTTATTGTTGTTGTCATTGTTTGCTTGGTTTCTCTTCTAATATTCTTTGGTCTACATTGAGTCTCCATAGTTCTCTTTGGATGCAGAAGGCTCTTTTTATCACAAGTCTTATTGGAATTGGCTTGAATCACCTCATTGTTGAAAAGAGCCAAATCCATCACAATTGATTCATCACACAATGTTGTTGTTATGTACAATGTTCTCTTGGTGCTATTCACTTCACTTAGCATCAGTTCATGTAAATCTTTCCAGGCTTTTCTGAAATCAACATGCTCATAATTTTTATAGAACATTAAATTCCATTACATTCATATACATAACTTATTTGGCTATTCTTCAATTGATGAGCAACTCATTTTCCAGTTCCTTGCTGCTACAAAAAGGGTTGCTACAAACATTTTTGCACATATAGGTCCTTTTCCCTTTTTATGATCTCTTTGGGAGGCAGAATCAGTAAGGATATTGCTGGATCAAAGGGTATGCACAGTTGTATAACCCTTTAGATATAGTTCCAAATTGCTCTCCAGAATGGTTGGATCAGTTCACAACTCCACCCACAAAGTATTAGTTTGACTTATTTTCTAGAAATATATTTGTAAGGGGGAATAGAATGCTTTAAGTACTTACATTTCATTGTTTTTTTCCTTAAATGACCGTAGTCAGGCTTATAGATTGAAAATTTTGGTGTATTATTTAATCTTAAAAGTTCAATTAAACTGCTTTAAATATGCTATTAATGATATAATAAAATAAGTAGCTGAGTGCATGAAAGGGTAGAGAATTTTTCTGGATTACACACAAGTTATTTATGATTGAGCATTAAGGTTACATCTCAACTAAATGTTGCTATCCTGAGAATAAATGAATAGGTTAAGTTAAACACCACACACACATACACACACACACACACACACACACACACACACACATACACAGAGAGAGAGAGAGAGAGAGAGAGAGAGAGTGAGCACATTTATGCGCTCAACTTAATTGAATCAATGAGTAGTCCAACTTCCTTGTCCTTTGAATTTCAACAATACCTTACAGAGCAGATGTTCAATAGACTTGATAAAACAACCAATGAATGAATTCATACATTTACTTAATTGCTTATATCCTTTGCAGAATTAACATCCAAGTATTCCTGACCAATTAGGCATTTCCAATTCCTGCCATACTGGTTAGGAGCAGCGTTTCACTGCCCCTCCCTGTGCATACCTCAGGAGGCTTATAAAGTAAATCAATCAGTAAATATGAGGTAAGAACTCTTAGACTGTTTCAAAAATGATTTTATGGAAAGACCCAATAATCCTCTTTTGGAATGCCTCAAAAGGACAAAATTTTTAAGGGAATAGCTTCAGCAGAAAAACTATTCCTATATAGGGGTTACCATATGTATGTAGAAAATATTCTCTGACTTTACTTTCTCAAAGCCAGATATTCCCCTTCAGGGGAACAAAGAGTCTTTCTCTAATGCTATTGACTCAAGCCCCTACTCTGTTGTGTCCCCACATTCATCCATGCAAAATCTTTCATTCCAAATTTTTCTCCCTCTCTTCTTCTCATCCCCTCCCCTAGACATCAAGTAATCCAATATATGCTAAACATGTGCAATTCTACTACACATATTTCCACAATTATGGAAAATTCAGATCAAAAAGGAAAAAAAATGAGAAAGAAAAAAAGCAAGCAAGCAACAACAAAAATGGTGAAAATACTATGTTTTGATTCGCATTCAATCCCCAGAGTCCTCTTTCTGGGTGCAGATGGATTAGCACCTCTTTTTAAGGACAGCTAGATAGTACAGTGGAAGGAATCAGGAAGTCTCGAGTTTAAAACTAACCTTAGATACTTACTAGCTATGTAAGTGGGCAAGTCACTTTACCCTATTTGTCTCAGTTTCTTCCTCTATAAAATGAGCTGGAAAAGCAAATAGCAAACCACTGCAGCATCTTTGCCAAGAAAACCCCAAATAAAGTCAAGAAGTATCAGATCTGACTTAAAGAAATGACCAACAAGAAGTATTCTTTTACAAAGGGATATTTACTTCAAAGATAGGATAAGAACAGAAATGCAAACATTCCCCAGTCCCAACATATGTGAGGCATTCTCCCTATATCACTTTACTGCATGAAAAGAGTGAGCTCCAACTTAAGTTTCTACATTGTTTAGTTCCATTAAGCTCACATGGAATACTTCTTGATGCTAAATGAGTTAATCTCTTAGTTACTACTGGTCTGAGTCATGAAGGTTACTCCTCAGGGTCTCAAAACCAGAGTGGGTGGTTGCAAACCCCAGCATTGACTTCACTAGCGGCTTGCTTTCCTAATCTTTTAACTTTCACAAAGTTGTAGCCTCCAATCTCCTTCACCTAAAATAAAAAAAGAAAAGAAAAGAAACACTAAGGTCAAGAACAGAGGTGATATTCTTAAGCCACAAGTTGACCTCAGATAGGGAGGGGAAAAGTGCTCTATTTTTATAGCTTTGCCTCTGAAAGAGCACAGGAAGAAAGATGTGGGTTTAATGGACCACAAATCTAGCTATACAGCCAGTAATTATGCTCCTTTTCACTATATGATTAGCAAACAAATTACAGAGTGTTTGCACATATTCCATGTCTTTCCACAAGCCATCATAACTCTCAGAAGGCAGGATCTCCAACCTCTTCCATATGGGGGATTGTATCACTTAAGCACAATGATGATTATTGATTTTCCTTTCATGAGATATGGAACTTACATGAACACTCTGGGAATCCTGTTGAAAGGTTTTTTGACAGATTAAATGAATCAGAATAAGTTTGAAACTGATTGAAACAAGGCAGCAGAATCAAGTAACAAGAAGTATAAAGTTGTCCCCACCAGCTACCTGCTCTTACCCATTATTCTGCTCCACAATGTAAGTCTCCATTCTGACTTTCCCTCAGCTCCTCATCACAGCTTCCTTGAAACTGCCCTGTTGTCTCATTTGTCTCATTGCCTCACACAGATTGTCTCTCCTTTACGAAAGTTTGCTAAAGTTCAAAGTCAAAACCACAGAAATTTGGGGGAAGACAGTGTGCAGCCTGTCTGACCATGAACAATGACTTTCTATATCCCAAGATAACATGTGTTAGCATGGCAAGGACAAGCTACAACACACACACAAACACACACACACATACATATACACAATCATCAAAGTGATTGCTTGGTCAGACAGCACCATTTTAAGCAAAAATACAAATCGAAATGTTACAATAATTTGTGGTTAATTGATTTGGTTCAGTGTGTGTGTGTGTGTGTGTGTGTGTGTGTGTGTGTGTGTATGTGTGTGTGCAGGTACACATAGAGACCTGATAATTAGGTTAGTAGCATAGAGATGTGAAATCACAGTTGGATAAAACAACTGATTTTTATAGTTGAATAAAATAATTAGAACACAAAATAATTTTTTGTAAACCCACAGAATCCTTGATAAAATTCTAGTAGCAAAAAGGATGATGAAGATGGCATGTTCCTCATCTTGTTTCCACATAATTTTGATGTCTTTTGCCAAGTCTCTGTTTGGAAGTCTTTGTTTTTTGAGAAAAATTATTCAAGTCCCCCTTCGTACTTCCTTTTTAGCACTCTGTGATCTTATCCTGAATAATTTTCTAAAAGCAGCCAGAGCTAAAGTTGAAATTCTAAAAAAGAAGTTTAGGAAGTCTAGTAAATTATTTCTAACTAAATAGGCCATATTCCTTCTATTTTGAAGTTATAAATTTGGTTTAGTGACATCTTTTTAAAATGTTCTTAAGTTTTGATAGACCATGGTATCTTGTGGTAAAGGTAGGCTTTAAACATATTAACTCTCTGATTCCAGTAGAATTTATTCATTAAATTCTCAGATAGCTAAAAAAAAAAAAACACTTCAGAAATGGGAATTTGAAAATACATTAAATACACCAATTAATAAGAATGCTATTTCAATGAACAAAATCTATTGAATATCTACTAGAATGATGTAGAAATGATGTATTCATTAAGTTGAAGATGAGAAAGAATTAAGAGAAAAGGAATCCCTTTGATTATATTATGTTAATAACTGCCTCTTCTCTTTTTTGGGGTACTGTTTCTTATCTTGACATGCCTAAAACTCCATCTCTGTTCTTTCTGTAAATTTCCATTTCCAATTGGAAGAGCTGAATCCTTGCCAGTCAAAACCTAGCATTTTATAATTTGAATGGTCCTGGTGTGAAAGACATAAAGAACAGGGTCATCCTCACAAATTGATGAGGAAGAGAGGCCAAGAGCTGGTGAAGTCTAAATGTGCCAAGTCTAAGAACAGCTTTTCCAAATGGTCATCCCCAGTG
Source organism: Sarcophilus harrisii (assembly GCF_902635505.1). Classification (NCBI taxonomy): domain Eukaryota; kingdom Metazoa; phylum Chordata; class Mammalia; order Dasyuromorphia; family Dasyuridae; genus Sarcophilus; species Sarcophilus harrisii. The sequence goes on from NC_045426.1 coordinate 459,666,277, forward strand.
TCCATCTATCTTTCTTCCATAGCTGAGGCTCCTCTAGTTCCCTAGTAGCTGAGATATTTCTGTTGTGTTCTTCTCTGGTCACTGAGAATGAGTTTTTATCATTCTCTAGTTGGAAGATGAGAATATCTTTTGTTCTGTGTGCCTTTCCCCTTACCTTTATTTCTCTATGTCCTTACTCCAGCATGTCTATTTTAAACTTTAGGCTTATTTTAATTTAATTTTAAAATACATCATTATAAAATACCAGTTGTTTTACATGCAATAGATTTGCTTTTTCTTTTTTAGTGAAAACTTCCTTTAGGTCCCCAAACCTCTCTCATAAAATGAGACATAAATTATTTTATTTGAGTTTCAATGAATTTCCTACAACTCATTATTGTCTCCAATATGCTGATGAGGAAATTTAAATCTAGAGAGGTTAAAGGACAGATCTATGGTCACATAATTGTAAAACATGAGAAGACATTTTAAACTAGATTTCCAGATTTTATCCAATAAGCAGACAATCAACAAGCATCATCTCCTCCTTTTCCTACTCCTCTTTCTCTCCTCCTCTTTCTCTTCCTCCTCCTCCTCCTTATACATAGCTAGCATTTATTATCTCATTTTTCCCTCCAAGCACTGAAAGATAGATGTTATTTTTATTCCATTTTTACAAGTAGTATAACTGAGGCAGAGTCTGTGATTTGCCCACAGTCACTCTGCTAGTAAGTATCTAAAACTGAATTTGGATTCCTCTTCTTGACTCCAAGCCCATTATACTGTGGCATGCTGCCTATTAAGTACTTCGTAAGCACTGTGCTAAACTTTGGAATAATAAGAGGATAAAGGGGCAAAACACACACACACACACGCACACACGCACACACACACACACCAATACCTATCTTCAAGTAAAAAGTCAAAGGATAAAATGGACAAATTTGTTCTAAAGTGACATATAAGGGTGAGGTACAGGAATTATCCCATCCCATTTAAAGGTAATTTTATTAGATAATTTATTAGGTAAAAATAACTTCTTTGTTGAATTCATCAATCAGAAATAAGCCCTCACTAAGACACTCATCTCCCAATCACATTTTCAATAGATGTTTTTGAAACTCTCTACCCTTTCATCTTTATCTCATGACTTTCCTTGGCTTTCTTTAATTTTCAACTAAAATCCTAATTACACCATAAATCTTTTTCAAATCTCCTTAAAATGCATTAGTGCCCTCTTTTTAAGACTATCTCCATTTTAACCTGTGCATATCCTATTTGTCCATAATTATTTGTATGCTATCTTCCTCTATCAGATTATAAACTCCCCGAGAAAAGGTACTATCTTTTGCCATTCCCATTGCTTAGTACTGTACTTGGTACATATCAAGCACTTAATAAATATTTGTTGATTTGATGAGGATTTTAATTCAGAACAAAGTCTCTTTTTGAGACTTTAGCTTGTCTCCTTTGAAAAATTAAAAAGTTTGAAGTAAAAATTATTTACAAAATTAATGTTCTGAGTTCCCAGATGATTCTTTTAATCACTAAACTGGTTAAGATATTTCCTATTCAGTTAAATTTTATATAATCCATTATTCACAATCCCTCTCTTATCACACTCCCTATATAAATATAAATCGCTTATTTGGGATACAATTAAAACTATTATCTTCATTCAGGAAACATTGTTTATAATACAAATAAGGACAAAGAAAAAATTTAAATGGCAGAGAACCTCTTAGCCATGTCACTTGTACATGATAATGAAGCAGTAGAGAGAAATAGACAAATTCATTTATCTAGTGTTTCTTTGTTTTTTGTTTTTTTCTGAGAAGGCATAAGTAAATCAGCTATTTCTTGCTAGAGTCTCTTAACAAGCAGCAAGGCAGGAATAGTTAAAGGTTTCACTTACTATAAGACTTAGAGTCTTTTTAAAAAAAATTAATTCATTTACTTTTAATGCGCATTGTTTTATGAATCATGTTGGGAGAGAAAAATCATAATAAAAGGGAAAAACATGGGAGAGATTAAAAAAAAACAGGAAAAAAGTGAACATAGCATGTGTTGATTTACACTGAGTCTTCATAGTTCTTTTTCTGGATGTATCTAGTGTATTAGGATTACTTTGGATCACTGAACCACTGAGAAGAACCAAATCTTTCATAGCTGATAATAGCACATTATTATTGTATTGTGTATAATGTCTTCCTGTTTCTGCTTGTTTTGTTACACATCAGTTCATGTAAATCTTTCCAGGCCTTTCTAAAAATTAATTTATTATTCATCATTTTTTATAGAACAATAATATTCCATTACCTTCATATGCCACAGTTTTTTCAGCCATTCTCTAATTGATGGGCAATCATTTTCTAATTCTTTGCTACCACAAGAAGAAGTGATACAAACATTTTTGCATATGTGGGTCCTTTCCCCTCCTTTTTGATTTCCTTGGGATATAGACCCAGTAATAGTACTGCTGGGTCAAAGGGTTTACACAATTTTATAACCCTTTGGGTGTAGTTCCAAATTGCTCTCCAAAATGGTTGAATGATTTCACAACTTCACCAACAATGCATTAGTGTCCCAGTTTTCTCATATTCCATCCAAGATTTATCATTATATTTTCCTGTTATCTTTATAGCTTTAGGCGTGGTACTGCTAAGCCACTATCCTTTGTATTTTTTTTCCATTAATTCCCTTGATATTCTTAATCTTTCATTCTTCCAGATTAATTTTGTTATTGTTTTTTCTAGTACTATAAAATAATCTTTTAGCAGTTTGTATGGCACTGAACAAGCAGACCAAGTTATGCTGAATTGTCATTTTTATTATATTAGCTCAGCCTACCCACAAGCACTTGTTTAGATCTGCCTTTGTTTAACAAGGGTTTTGTAACTGTGAACATATAGTTCTTGAGTTTGTCTTGGCAGATAGACCTCCAAATATTTTATTTTGTCTACAGTTATTTTAAATGGAATTTCTCTTTCTCTCTCTTGTTGATGGGCTATGTCAGTAATAAATAGAAATATTGAGGATTTGTGTGGGAAGACTTAGAATCTTGAAAAGTGTGTTTTATATACTGATAGTACTATTCAGTCAATCCACAAACATATATTGTTACCTTTTTTTGTTATTGTGCTACCATGTCCCAAACACTGTATTCCCAGATATTGGGAATGAAAAAAGATGTAGAATACAGTCCCTGTCCTTACAATCTAATGAATTCTAATTCTAATAAATTTAATGTTTCTTAAATTTATTCTATTTTTAATCTATAGAATAAAACAATCCTTTCTAATTGTACATGATTGCAAATCTATCATGTACAACTTACTATTTCTTTTAAATTTATAATGAAGTTATCAAGTAACTTTTTTTCTTCCCTTTCCCTGCTCCCCCCAGAGATGGCTACAAATATATATATATATATATATATATATATATATATATATATATATATATGTAAAATGACTCCACTCATAATTCTATTAATTAGTTTTTTTTTTTCCTCAGGATGCAAGTGGTGCTTTATTTCACATGCCCTTTGTAGTTAATTTGGATAGTTATAACAGTCAAAATAATTTGTTTACTCAAAATTCTTCTTAAAACCATATTACAATTATTGTATACAATGTTCCCTTTGTTCTGCTCATTTCACTCCATATTTTTTGTAAGTATATCCATATTTTTCTATCATTGCAAAATTTACTATTTCTTATGAAACAATAATATCATATAGCACAATTTATTCAACCATTCCTAACTGACAGGTATCCTCATCATCTAGGGGATTTTAAATTTGCCAACTATTGCAGAAAATGTCATCCTTCAGTTTTCATCTTTCAAAAGGTACATCTCTTCCTGAGCTGGGAAGAAATATTAGTCTTAGAGCCTATAACAACTTCGGACTCCTCAGAAGACAGACAGTCTAAACCTTGACAGAATGGTTTTCATGTGTAAACCAAGGGGAGCCAAAATAGCATAGAGTAGAAAGATCTTTGAGTTCTTCCTAGTTTCCCTCAGATCAATAGCAGATCAAGCTTCTGAATGGGTTCTGGAGTAACAGAACTCACAAATATTTGTAGTGTAACAAATTTCCAGCAGAAGATGTTTTGGAAGAATTTCAGCAAAGGACTGTGTCAATTAGGCAAAGGTGGGGAACGGGGTTTTGCTGCCCTTCACAAGGGTGGTACAGCACAGTGCAGTGCAGGGAGACCTAGGGTGGAAAGGCTTTCTTTTTCTGGGGGAATCTGCTGAAAGCGCATGGCCAAAATACAGCAGCATTTACTACACTGTCCTGGTTCAGAAGCCATTGGATCAGCAGACTAGCTGTGAGACCTTCAACACAACTAGAGAAGGCAAATAGTGGAAGCCCAGAAAAACAAGGGGGATTTGGCCATACCCACCCAGCACAAGAAGGAAGCCCGGAGTGAGTGGATCAAAGCAGTGAAATGTCACTGTTGCTTTATAGGAAGCTTGGAACAATCTCCCTTTTACCCTAAGAGCAGACCTCAACCTATAAAAATGAGCAAAAAAGCAGAAAGAGCTCCGACCATAGATAGCTTTTATGGAGACAATGAAAAATGGACCTCAAACTTTGAGGACCCTAAAGGCATCATATTTCCAGATGAAGCCTCAAAGCCATATGTTTATCTTCCTGTCACAAGGCTCTCTAGGAAGGTTTAAAAAACAATCTTAAAAGAGAGTTGAAAGAAAAATAGGGAAAGGAAATGAGAGCTCTGGAAAAGGAAACAGAAATGTCTGAAGAAAATCACTTCTTAAAAAATAATGTTGGTGAAATGGAAAAAGTAAACAACTCTTTGAAAAACAGAATTTGTGAAATGGAAAAAAAAATCCAAATGAACAAAACAACTTATTTAAAAGTTCAATTGGGCAAATGCAAAAGGAGATAAAAGCTAACTGAGGAAAACAATTCACTAAAAATTAGAATGTGTAAACAAAACCACCCTCTGAATTCAGGGAGTTTATATTCTGTTAAGGGAAGTAATATGTATGTAAGAAAAAAAATATATATATATATATAAAGTTAATATACAATAATTTCTAGTGGAGAGGACTAGCAACTGAGAAAATCTGGGTAGGATTCCAGATATATACTTATATATATAGAATTATCTCATCTCCAGTCTTGGTGACAGTGAAGGAAGTGGAGAGCTGGTCCAAAAATAGTGCTGTTTTCTAACTTTCGGAGAATGTAATCAATTTCTATGTTATTTCACGGTCTGGAATCCCATCATTCCCATGAAGATTTGATATCTGTGAAGCTAAATTTGTTTCCTTGAATTAAGGCTCTTAGATTGCCTTTTTGTAATTTATACTCTGTAAATCTCTGTCCCATTTGAAGTTCTTTATTTTACTGTTGATTTCCCTCTTGGATATTTTTCTTTAATTTACTGGTCTTTTCTATACCTCTCCTTTCTCCATCATACCTGTTTTTTCTTTACATTCTCTGACTTGGCAGATAATTGCAAGTAATTTTCTCCCTTCCTCTCTAACTTCAGTTGAAGCTCTTCTAATCAGATTTTCACAACTCCATGCAGCCTTTGTTGTGTCCACTGCATCTCTTGCCATGAGCCTATCATTCCTTTATTTTAAACTTGATTCAAAAATCTAAAAGAGATTCATTATCACATCCCAGAAATATGCCCCAGGAATTCAGGAGACCTTTTTAGTTTGCATATCAGGTCAAAAGTTGATATTACTATACCAATAGAAAGTTGCTAACCATCACTGTGTGTCTATTCTGAAAATTACTAGATGAAGCATCTTTTAATGGTAGTAGATTCACATCATCATCTTTTACCACACAAGAAGCTGCTTCTTCCTGAGAGGAGATAGCTTCTCTCTCTCTCCAGGAACAATTTAATAATAAATCACTGACAACTCCACCACAATGAACTATAAGTAAAATATAATGGACTTGGAGGCCACTGGAATAAGGAAAGTCCTGGCTTGAGATTCTGGTTTTGACAGTTATAGCTGTAGTAATCACTGGCAATTCACTTAATCTTTCTCAACTTAGTTTTCTCATCTATAAAAAGGGGATAATAATACCTAGAATATCCCCTTCACTGTATGATCTCAAGTATGAAGCAGAAAATGTAAATAAGCTGTTATATACATTGTCAGTTACCAAGCTATTATTATTAACTTCATTTTTGGTATAACATTTTACCCCATTCACATATTTCTCATTCTCCAGCCACCTGATACTGATTAGCAACTCCTTCTGCCTCTTCATATCTTTTTTCTCCTTTTTTTTTTTTTCTATTTTTTTCTTGCATGAATGTAGACAAGTCCTCATAGTTGTGAATCTTCTACTCCTCCATGACACTAACTGGCAGTGGAGAAGGTTAAGGTTTAAGGGAAAATACTTGTTTCGTTTAACTGGATCTTGTTTGGCTTATTCATTGTACCCTAGATGTGACCTATCCACATGTGTAGACAAGTTCAAGGAATATATTCATATGAACCTAAATTTCATTTATTAAAAGTCACCAATCAAAATATTAAGAGCTAATATCAATCCTGTCATTAATAATTAATTTGGCAATCTATTCAACAATGCATATTAGTCATTTATAAATAAAACATTCTTAATTAAATACATTACAATATTATTATGTTGAAACTTAAAAATTTAAGGATAGTATCATTTAATATGCTTTGAATTTATTAAAAAATCATGTGAAGTTAACCAAATGTGTCACTATTTTTTTTTCATTTAATAATAGTGACATTTTAGTTTTCCTTGTTAAAAAAAACAAAAAATTAGATTTTTTTCTGTGCATGGACAATTCCATTATAGTTAGAGGATCAAGACAGTAGGAGTCTACAAATTCTTACTATCCCTATAATATTACAATAAATTACAATTGCAATATTACAATAACATAACTGACATTTGTGAAGTGCTTTAAAATAAGCAAATAATTTTGCAGACATTATCTTATTTGAGAGTAATAATAACCATTAAAGAGGAATTGCAGGTATTTTTATTTTCATTTTACAGAAGAGAAAATTGAGATTCAGTGATATGTATAAGATTACATAGCTAGTAAGTGTCATAACCAGGATTTGAACACAGGTCTTTTCTAACTTCACATTTAACTTACTAATTAACTATCTCATATTGTAGCTTTGAGGGAAAGGTCTTTAATTACTGATATAGAAAGTAGTCTTTTTTAAAAATTACTACCACCACTGGAAATTATTAAAGGTTAGAATGATTTTCTCACTATTTGAAATACATATATATAGTATTACCAAAGTCTTAGTGCTTAAAACTGCATTAAAACTACTTTAGGGACACATTGTAAATACATATTACACACACACGCATATATATATGTATATATATATGAGTATGTGTATATTGAAATGGAATTTATATATATTTAGAATAACACTGAAGGGAAGGAATTCTTTGTAAGTAACTAAATATCTATGAAATATCATAATTGAAAAAAAATAATATGAAATGTTATACCAAGAAAAAGATTAAAAAATTTTATGAGCTTGCTCTTTAGGTGAGGTATATTTACAAACAGACACACACACACACACACACACATACACACACACATACGCACGCACACACACTTCAAAGTTTCAGAGATTTAATAAAATAAAATAAAATAATACATAAAGTTATCTACCCGGTTTATATAGCAGCAAATCAGAATGAACAAAACTAAATTCCCATTTATCTTGTCTTCAATGAAAACTGCAAATTATCTATTAACCTTTACATTGGCTGTTTATTTTTCTCTATAGATATTTATCAAGAGCAATGATGCAAATGCTAAACAGCTCTTGCTTTCAAGGAGTTTACACTGTGCAGGGAAAAACAAAACTCATATAGATAAATAAAAAGATAAATGCAAAGCAATTGAAAAGGCAGGGAGAGAACATGAAAATCAAGGAAATTAGGAAAGCAATTCCCCATTTCACCTCCCCCACCCCTATTTTTTAGGACATAACACTTAACCCGAGCTTTGAGGGCAGGTATGAATCTTCAGAGATGTGAGGAAAGAGCTCACTAGCCTTCAGAGGCAGCTTGTACAGGAGATGGGATATTTTACACAGATAGGGAATTTCAAGCAAGCTAGTGTGGCTGGAAAATAGAGTTCATTATGGAGAACACCATGAAATCAGTCTGGAAAGATAGCTCAGATTGTAAATGCCAAAAAAGGAGAAATTTTTATTTTATCCTAGGGAATAATAGAAAATAAATGAATCTTCTTGAGCAGAGAAGTGACATAGTAAGACCTGTGCTATAGAAATATCCTCCTGTGAAGCCAGTATAAATTTTCTCAGCCAGATAAATTCTTTCTAATCTAATTTTCAAAACTTTAATCAATTTAATTACAAATTTCTGATCCTCTTCATTGGCCTGACTCTAGAGAAAGTTTCTACCTGCTCTCTACTACTCTGTGAAAATATTTAATATGTCATCCCAAGGACCTTCCCTTTATCTCCAACTCTGAGAAGAGAGGGGTATCAAGTATAGAGAATCTATCTATGGGGAGATACTGTGTTTCCACAGAGACTGCCAACACTGGGATACTTTCCATTTGGTCTTGGGGACAGTCCAGCTCAGACAGTTTTGATGATGGATGTGACATAATACAGGTGTAACATATGGAGCTTGAAGGAGAAAGTGACAGAAACAAGGGCAGTAAGAACTAGAAGGAGTTATAGTTTAACATTAAAGATGTTTTACTTTCTATGTGATAAGACAGGTTTTGATAATTGATGTAGAAACCTGGCCATGTCCATGCCTGGAGACAAACTTGACACAGAATGTTCTTTCTTTTAGTATGTGGTATCTAGATAGCACAATAGATAGAATTCTAGAGTCAGCAAAAAATGAGTTCAAATAAAAACCTTTAATAATTTTTTTTAAAGTGGTTTGCTCAATATTAACATTGGTAGTCCCTTAGGAAATGCCTCAGAACTTGATTCATCACCCACGAGGGCTAGAGCAGCTGCTGGACAGCTCAGGAAATTGTGGGTTAAGAAGGAACCCTGCCCAAGATCAGCTTGTGCTGGGGTGGTGCCTGAAATTATGCAATGTGGGGAAAGAGAGAATACCTCAGTCCCTAATGGAGGGACATGCTTTTCTGGAAATATTTCTGTCTCTCTGGTCTTAGATCTTTTCTTTCTCTAGAAGCTTTACCTTCCTCAGCTTCACAGACTTTCCTAGAGTTTAGGAATAAGAGGAAGAATGCTAACACTGAAAGTGTACTATGTGCAGGGAGCAGGATACTTCAGGGCTCCATGATCTTTGGAACCCTTTGTTGAGTCTGAAGGTAGAGATGAAGGAAATGCTTCCCTACATCAGAAGGCTCTCTGCTTAGAGATGCTTCTCAGGTCACTATTTCCTTGAAAAGGGAGACAGGACAATATATATACTTCTGGTAGAATAAGATAGGGGAAAAAGACAACTTTCACTGATAGGTCACTGAAATCATGTCTGTCCTCTTCCCCTGAATCTTTATCTTTCTTGAAATCTTATTTTTTATGGATTCTTGAGACTATTTCAGAATAGAGCCTAAAACAAAGTGTGAATTTAAAACTGGCTGATTTTCCCATTTATGAGATCAGGGCCATGCTTTTGGAAGGGTTCTTGCCTGGAACATAGACCAATTTCAACAACATAGCTGAAAGTGATGAACTGGAAGTGAGGAGAACTGCTCTTACAACTTGGGGTCTCTCTTCTCTTTAAGATGAGGAGATTAGATCAGGTACCTTCTAAGATCCTTTCCAGCTCTAACAGCATGTGATTTTCTTAAATTTGGGCTCCATCCTAATCCACTTCAGCTCAGTCTTAATTTCAGTAATCATTAAATAAATCTTCCTTTGTGATCATGCACAATTGATTTTTCTATAGGGCCTCAGTTTTCATTTCTATAAAATAAAGGAATCGAAACAGATAATACCCAAACTCCCTTTTATCTTTAATAAAACATTTTAAGATTTTTTTGTCTGTTTGTTTTTGAGGATGAAGAAATATAGTACAAGCTTTCTTTCAGTCTCTTCTCCAAAAGCTTTCTGAGTAAAGAAAGGGCAGGGAATAGCCTCCCTATAATTCATGTTTTGGTGTCCTATGTCTTGGGGTCTGGTTCTCCATAGGGGCCAGGGGCCACTTCCCTCACAATTGAGGTTACCTTTTGTGCTGTCTGCCACACATGTCGTTTGTAGTTTTTGACCTGGGTACAAAAAGTTTACTTATTGTAAATGCTGTAGCATCTTTTACATAGGGTTATTATGGAGTTCAAATGGGATAATGTATATAAAGTATTGTGACAACTTTAATGACTTAAGATATTATCATTATTATTTTTATTACACAACAGCTTTATAAGAGTGTTGTTTGGAAAAGAGAGCATTTTTGTTACAGATGTGAATAAGTGGATATTCACATGCTGCATGTCCCTGGAAGGTTAATGGAAACTTGATTGGACAGAAACTTATGCCCATCTGATGAACATTCAGAAATGGGGTTGAAGTTGGGGAAAGGGTAGATATGAAATATCTATCAGCATTCCTGGACTCCTTCCACCCAAACTCAGGGAATCATATAGCAATTACACAGGGGACTAAAAAGACAATGTCCTGCTCTGCTAGTCACTGTATCTCAAGTGCCATTTGTATTCCATATGTTTTATAAACATATATAAAAGCATGTTTTATAAACAAACTACCCCTTTCAAGTATTGCCCTTTCATACAGAGCATCTTATTAGTAAGCAATATTTGCACCTGTGTATCTAGCATATTTTGTGGTCCTTTGGCTTCATATATATGTTTGTATATTTCTATATTGTTAGCCCCAGACTCTGAAAATCATCTGAATGCTTTAGTGCTGTATATAATTAAAATTTGCCATAATAAGTGAACTATGGAAAAAATGCTCCCAATCACTAATAAATAGAAAAATCTAAATAACTCTGGGGTATTATTTATCCATTAGTTTGACTAAGTTGACAAAAAAGGAAATGATACGCTGGAGCGGCTGTGAAAAACAGTTGTTTTAATGCCCTCTTCTTAGAGTTGTGAACAGGTCCAACCATTTGTTAAAAGCAATTTAAAATCATGCCCCCAAACTATTAAATCATCTATATATACCCTTTGACCCAATCATATCATTGCTAGGTCTATATGCCAAATAAATCAAAGAAGAAAAGGGCCAATATGTCCAAAAATATGTACAGCAATTTTTCTTTGGTAGTGGTAAAGACCTGAAAACTGAGATCTTATGGTATATGAAGGTGATGGAATAATATTATATTGCCAGAAATTATGAAGGGGATGACAAGAAAAAATAGGAAGACTTGTATAACATGATTCAAAATGAATTGAGCAAAACCATGAGAACAATTTATACAATAACATCAATTTGTAAAGATAATTGATCAACTTTAAAAGACCTTAAAACTCTGATCAACAAAATGACCAATCACATTTCCAAACATGCTATGTTAAAGCATGCTATTCACTTCCAGGTAGAGAATTAATGGTCTCCAAGTACAAGTTGAAGAATATTTTCTTCTGTTTTTGTTTTTCTTTTCTTTCTTGTTTCTTTGAGATGGTTAATGTACAAATAGTTTTGCATGGCTATATATATTTGTAATGGGTTTTATTTGTCTTGCCTTCTCAATGAGTAGAGGGGGGGGGGGGAAGAACAGAGAATTCAACACCAAAAATAAAACTGAATGAGTGTCTAAATCATTTTGACTATTATAAATACACAGATTAAAAATAAAAGACATCCAGAGAAAGAACTGAGGTATAAAATAATTTTACATACACACAAATATATAAACATAGCTATAGATATAGATATATATCTGTGTCTAATATTTGCTATCTCAAGGCTGAAGGAGGGAAAGGTGGGGGGAGAAAGAAATTAGACATGTATTAGAAATGATAATTTTATTGTATATTTGGAGGAAATAGCAAGTTGTACATGGTAGATTTTCAGTTTAATATGCAATCATTTTTTATTGCATTTGTTATAGAAATGCTTACTTTGTTCCCTGAATTGAAAATAAAATAAATTTTAAAAACTAAATGAGACATTTTTATCAGATTAAAATCTTTATTAAAAAAAACAGAATAGAACTGACAAAATTAATAAGATCACAATTTGACTCATATGTTGAGTTTCTTTACTGAAATATTATTTTCTAAAAATGAGGTATCTGGGAATAGATCCAGAATTTACTGACACCTAAATTTTTATGTATGAAGAACATCAATAAAGATGGTAATAAAATGTTATCATAATCATATAAAATGAAAAAGTTTAAAAATCTATTAAATATAGTCGAAGCCAAATGACATATGGTGAGACAAATTTTGGGTGGTTAGAGCACATTTGGGAGAAATTAATTCTTGGTTGGCTTCTATTTGTGCGAGTTCAACCTGAATTGCTTAAGTATTACTTTAATCCTCATATTCTCATTTTTAGCAAACACAGAACTATGGCTGTGCCTAAGCAATTTAGTCAAACAACTGGTTGGACTTTTTCCTGACATAAAATGGCTAGATGCTCAACCAAAATAATTACTGGAGAGTGAATACTAAGGAAACCTAGGTCATTATACAGACATAACTGTATTTGACAAGCAGAAGAGTTCTGGAATAGTCTAATCTCAAACAAAGTTTTTAGGTAAGTTTGGGTTTATGAAAGGGATCCACATGTAGAAAAATGTTTGTGGCAATCCTTTTTGTAGTGGCTAGAAACTGGAAACTGAATGGATGCTCATCAATTGGGAGAATGGCTGAATAAATTATGGTATATAAATGTTATGGAATATTACTGTTCTGTAAGAAACAATCAGCAGAATGATTTCAAACAAGCCTGGAGAGACTTATATGAACTGATGCTAAGTGAAATAAGCAGAACCAGAAGATCAATATACATGGCAACAATAAGAATATAAGATGATTGATTCTGATGAATGTAGCTCTCTTCAACAATGAGATGAGTCAAACCAGTTCCAATTGTTCAGTGATAGAGAGCCATATACACTCAGAGAAAGGGCTGTGGAAACAAGAGTGTAGAGCACAATATAACATCTTTACTTTTTCTGTTGATGTTTGCTTGCATTTTGTTTTCTTTCTCAGGTTTTTTTTTCCCCTTCTTTACCCGATTTTTCTTGTGCAGCGAGATAACTGTATAAATATGTATATAGATATTGGATTTAACATATATTTAACACATTTAACATGTATTAGTCTATCTGACATCTAGGGAAGGGTGTGGGGAGGAAGGAGAGAAAAATTTGGAACAGAAAGTTTTGCAAGGGTTAATACTGAAAAATTAACCCATCCATATGTTTTGTAAATAAAAAGCTTAATAATTTTTTTAATTTAATTTTTTAATATTTAAAAATGTTCTAAAAAAAAAGAGTTTGGGCTTATTCTTCTAGTTTCCAATTTCTATCCAATTCTTTCCCTTAATGGTACTTTTTCCTTCACTATTCAAGCACTCAATGTCCTAACACATCTCAAACTAGCTCCTACTAATGTTACTAATTAACATTTAAGTGCAAATGCTTGATGGTTTAAAATGTTACCTCTTCTACAGAGATTTGCATTTTAACCAGAATCAAAGACAAACTAAAGAAAATTAATATGCTGCTGTGGCAATTGGGGCCTTTCAGAACAGAGGGGAGAGATCATTTGGGGGTTTGGGACCCATTTTGTACTTCTGAGATCATACCACTACACCCCCAAATTGGGGAAATTAATTAGTCAGCATAAAAAATTCCCTCTTCTTCCAAGCACAGATTCTTGTTAGCATAAATAGAAGAGAAGACAGGCTAGACTTATCGGGACATGGCAGTTAATTAACTCCATAAAGCAAGCTGGGCAAATTGTCATATTGGTTTATTTGTAATCCTAATCATAATAAAGCAAGAATGTCCCAAATTCCCAAGTACAGAAGAAAGTATATGTTTCTTATTCAGGTGGTATAATCTTAGAAAGATGTATGGAGAGACAAGTGGAACAAGGAAATACCAATTAAAAAAAAAAGTAAAACAGGAAGAAGGCTCTTTAGCTTTTTAGTGAGGAACGACTTTTCATCTCTTCAAAGCTTGAGCCCATCTTAGTCAGGATGAGGGAGCAAGTGGGCAAAGGCAAGAGAGTATGGAAGTTAGGGTATGTGAGAACAGAAATAATATCAAAAACTAGTCATTGATGGGTTGATGTCATCTTAGAAATACATTGCTATTGGAGCACCCTATTCATCTGCCCTCTTCTATTTTATTTATTTTTATTTTATATATTTTAAAATTAATAACTTGGATGGAAACTTAGATGGAAGGACTTTCTGACTTACAAATGACATAGATCCAAGAGGGATAGCTTACCCATGAGATAACAACCAGAAGTTAAACCTTCTTGAAAATCTACAATGACAACATTTTAAAATATTAAATTGAATATGAATATAGACAGAGCTCTTTGTTTGGATTCTAACTGGACAATGGCTGTATGGAAAAAAAAAAACAACAACAACTAGGGGCTTTACTGGATTGCCAGTTTAATAGCCATTATTACTTTCATTGTTTCCGTGTTAGTAGTGTGATATGAAAGTGAAAAAAGATACATGTGATCATGTTGTGTTATGAGAAGTAAGGTGTTAACAATAAAGGAAGTATAGTTTTATTATACTCTGTCCTATTGAGTCTAAAATTGAAATTCTCTTGATGCCATATTTTATGAAGGGTTTTGTTAAACTACAGCAGATGCAGGAAAGGGCAATCAGGATGATGAAGAAGTAGAGTTGTATGCATTATTTTTCCTGGAAAGAGAAGACTTGAGGAGACTATGGTAACTATCTTTTAAATATTTATGTATAAGAGGAATTAGACTTTTTTCTTCTTGGCCTCAGATGGGTAGAATCAAACTAAGAGTAGAAATGATAGAGCCGGATTTCAGCTCAATGTAAGGAGAAATTTCCTAACAATGAGTTACCAAAAAATGGAACAGGATATCCTAAGAAAGTAGAGTTCTTCACTTGAGTTTTCAGACAGACTAGAGGGGACTCTTGTTAATTTATAAGTTGGACTAAGTAACTGCAAAGATCCCTCCCAACAATGAGACTCTGCAAATAGAGCAGGATAGATGCTTCAGTACTGAGCATGAGACTCAGATGACTCCTGTAATCTGGGCAGGGACACTAGAAATTAAAACAACTTTTATTCCATATCATATTTATGAGATCAGAAAAGCTAATTAAAAAATATAATAATGTTCAAAGGTTGGAAGGAAAACAGACACATTGATGAATGTGAATTGGTTCAGTCATTCTGAAAAGCAAAGGGATCAAAGAAAGAGAAAATGGTCTCATATATACAAAAATATTTAAAGCAGTTTGTGGTGGCAAAGAACTAGAAACTAATCATTTGGGGAATGACTGAACAAACAAGGATATATGAATGAAGTGGAATGTTATTGCGCTATTGGAAGTATTACAGAGAGAAATGAATAGAAGAGACAATTTCAGAGAACCCTGGGAAGACATATATGAACTGATACTGAGGGAAATAGGAAAATATAGTGTATGTGAAGTCACTAAATCCTGGAAACAAGTCATATAATCTCTCTGATCCCATTTCCTCTTCTCAAGAATGTGGCTAACACATACTGGTACATTTGGACAATAGATTATTCTCTAGCATATAAACATATTCTCATGATGTTGGTTTTGCAAAAAGAGAAGGGAACATATCAACAAATCATATCAGGATGAGGAATAGCACCAAAGTACAACCTTTCAAATAACATCTCTTTCCTTTCTCTCTTCTTCTTCCCATCACTCTTTTCAAAAATCTTTTCCTTCTTCAAAGATATCTCTATGTTACATGCTCACATGTGATATCCTTAAAAAGGACATTTGGGACTTTCTGGTCTCAGAAGACATTTTTGCTTATTTATAGCTTTTACTTAACAAAAAATTCTGGATGGTCCACAGGCTGAAAACAACTTATCTAGCCTGGGAATGATAATATTTTGTAATTAGAAGACACCTTACCAGCCATTTAGGCCAAAACATACCAGAAAGGAATCTCTACTATTACATGCCTCTATTCAAAGACCTCTGATGAGAAGGAACCCACAACATTCCCAGGAAAATCATTGCATTTTAGGGCAGCTCTGATTATTAGGAAATGTTTTCTTTACATTAAACCGTATTTAGTCTCTTTGCAAGTTCTAAATATTATTCATGGTTCTGCTTTCTAAGGCCAAATAGAACAACTTTTGTCTACATAGTAGCCCTTCAAATATTTAAAGAAAACTATCATATCTGATTTTTCTTGTACAGCAAGATAATTGTATAAATACGTATGCCTATATTGGATTTAATATATTTTTGTACCATGTTTAACATATATTGGATTATTTGCCAACAAGGGGAGAGATAGGGGAAATGGGGGACAAATTGGAACACAAGGTTTTTCAAGGGTCAATGTTGAAAAATTATCCTTGCATATGTTTTGAAAATAAGAAACTTCAAGAAAAAAACTATCATATATGCTTCATATTATTCTCTTTTTTTTAGACTAAATATTTGAAGTTCCTTCAAACTGTTGTCATATTACATGAATTCAAGGCTCTGGACAGTCTTGAGTTTATAAATGTTCTTCTTAAATATGATTAGCAGAAGAGAATAATATGTTCCAGATATTATCTGCCTAGGACAGATGACAAAGGGATGATCACCTTCTTAGTCCCAGAAGCTCAGCTTCTCTTATTTTTTCAAAAAAAATTTTTGAATGACATCCAAATTACTTTTAATAGTACTGTTTTTTTTTTTTTTAAATTCTGAGTTTCTAACTTTTTCCTTTCCTTTCTTCCTCCTATTTCCCTTCACTTATAAGGGAAGCATTTTGATGTAGTTTTCATCATCCAAAACATATTTCTATATTAATCATATTATAAAAGAAAACCCTGACTAAAAATCCCCAAGAAAAATGAAATTTTAAAAATATGTTTTCATCTTCATTCAACTCCAGCAACTCTGGAGGTGGATAGTATTTTTTTCATTATGAGTCCTTTGGAATTCTCTAAGATCACTATGTTATTGAGAATAACAGTATGATCATCATACAATCTTCTTTTTATTGTATAAAATTTTCTCCTGGTTCTGCTCACTTCACTTTGCATCAACTCATGTAAATATTTCCAGGTTTTTCAGAAAGCATCCTGCTTGTCATTTCTTATATCACAATAATATTCTATTACAATTATATACCACAACTCATTCCACCATTCCCTTCAATTTCCAGCTTAACTTTTCTTAATGAAGCCTAAAATGAATTGTATTTCTTTGGCTGTCACATCACATTGTTGATACATGGTGGATTTTCAGTGCACTAAATCTCCCAGGACTCTTTTATATTGTTGTCAAACCATACTTTTATCATTTTATACTTGTGAAATTGACTTTTTGAACCAAAGGGTAAGATTTTACATATATTAAAATTCAACTTATTAAATCCAGCACAGTGTTATATAATTTGACAAGATCTCTTTGGATTCTAATTCTACAAACTAGTGTTTTGGCTTATTAACTAATGTCATCTGTGCAACTGATGAGAATGTCATTTATATCTTTACCTGGATAAATGGTAAAATGTTACTAAGTGGAGGAGCAACTACATATTCCCAGGGCACTCTAGTGAACCAATTTCTGCCATATTGCCATGTAACCATTAATGACTATTTTTTGTTAAGTTTCTTAGTTTCCAGCCATCTACTTATTTAATTAATTAGTCTCTTGTCATTAGGCCCCACAATTCTAATTGGTGAGTCCCTCACAATTATTTCAGATTGATTTCACTGACAGCTTTCTTCTTAGCCATCTTCTCTCCACTTGTCTTGCCATAGGTATCCTCTCTACCATCCATTTCTTATTTTGGAACACAATCAAATCAATATTGCCATTACTATTCAAAAGGTTATATCAATCAGCTCCCCTGTAGCTCCATTCATCATCTCTGTAACTTTCCAAATGAAATTCTGGCTAGCCATGTACTATTTCTTCCTCTAAGAAAGTAAATTTCTTAAGACAGTGATTGTACTCATTTTCATATTGTATTTTCTAAGCATAGAGATTGGCATACAACAAATTGTTTAAAATCTTTCCCCACACATATCTCTTCATATTTTGTCCAAAAATTGTATTTTGAGATACTTTATTGCATGCTTTGCGGATATCTAGGTACATTATATTTATAGTATTTTCATGATCTACTAGTTTAAAAACACGGTCAAAAAAGATAATGAGCTTAACCTGTTGTGACCTTTACTTGATGAAATAATGTAGATCTTTGTAATCACCATTTCCCTTGGTACATACTCATTAGCCATTTATTTAATAATCTCTTCTAAAATTGAGAACTAGTCAAGTTCATTGGCCTATAATATGTAGATCCTCTTCATTTCCTTTTTTGAAAATTAAGATATTTGCTTTTTCCAATCTTGTGATATCTTTCCTGTTTTTCATGATTATTCAAATATCCTTGACAATGGTATAGCAATCACATCAACTAGTTTTTTTAATACTTGAGTATGTAGTCCATGTAAATCCACTAACTTAAATTCATCAAAGGTAATTTAGTGATCCCTTATTATCATCTTTTTAAAAAAAATGTTGGGTATCAACATTCCTTCCTAATCGTTTTATTCTGTCATTTTTAGAAACAAAAGTTTCTTGCTGAGAAAAAATAAGATTTAAGTATCTTTGCCTTTTCTCCACTCTTTCAGAATTAGCTGAGACTGGTAAAAGGAGCTAAGATCAATAAAAGTTTTAGTACTCCTAACACTATTTTTATAGGACCATGCCAAATCAATCACTCTCTTATTATCCTTGCAATCATCTCTGGTAATTATTTTTAAAAGCTTTTTATTTTCAAAACATATGCATAGATAGTTTTCAATATTCACCCTTGCAAAATCTTGTGTTCCAAATTTTTTTCTCCTCTCCTTCCCTCTACTCTCTCCCCTAGATGGCAAGCAATCCAATATATGTTGAACATGTGCATTTCTTCTATACATATTTCCACAATTATCATGATGCACAAGAAAATCAGATTAAAAAGCAAAAAAAAAAAAAAAAAAGAGAAATAAAATAAAATGCAAGCAAACCATAACAAAAAAGATGAAAAACTATGTTGTGATCCACACTCAGTCCCCACAGTTTTCCCTCTGGATATAGATGGCTCTCCATTACAAATATATTGAATTTAGTATGAATCACCTCATTATTGAAAAGTGATGTCCATCAGAATTGATCATTACATTATCTTGCTGTTGCTGTGTACAGAGTTCTCTTGGTTCTACTCACTTCACTTAGCATCAGTTCATGTGAATCTTTCCAGGCTTTTCTGAAATCATCCTGCTGATCGTTCTTATAGAACAATAATATTCCATAAGATTCATATTCTGATATATATATATTTAAAAAGTCTAAATGGTTATTCTAAATTCCATTTTTTTCTCTTCAGAATAGCTTCCCTTTATATCTTCATAATTTTTTTTGAGAGATTGCCATTCCTTCTGGATTGACTTTAGTCCTTGGCTCCCTTTGTATACTTGTTCTGTAGTCTTTGTAATCTTTGCACATCAGATGATGCATGATTTTTCTTCTCCTTTATCAAAAGCAGAAAGAGGTGCTTCCTTTGTGAAGGTTCATATCATTTGTACCAGAGAAAACGGTTTTTAATTCTTAGTCAGAATTAGATATAGAATTGAATTTCCCCTTCTGCTTCCTGCATCTTTTGAATAGTGAAATAATATGGCAAACCAAGAAATGATTTATTACTCTCCTTTTGACAAAGAGTGAACTCTTTGTTTACTGGATAGCTGAAATCTACCACTAATAAATTATGTCTGTGTACCACGCTTATTTTTGTTTTGCAAACTCTTTAGTCTTTCTCTTTGTGTTCAGATGTTTCTTAAAATGCTCTGATGCTAATGTCATGTCTTTTTCTTACTCTACTAATCATCATTCAAATGTTCTTCATATGTTTTCCTGCTCTAGTTCCCAAATATTCTTACATAAGTATATTTTCTAAACACAAAATTCTGTTCTACCTCTTAAGCATATGTGCAAAAATGTTTACAGCAGCCCTTTTTGTAGTGGCAAGGAATTAGAAATTGAGTGGATGCTCATCAATTGGAGAATAGCTGAATAAGTTATGATATATAAATGTAACAAAATATTATTATGAAATGACAAGAAGGCTGATTTCAGAAAAGCCTTGAATGATTTACCTGAATTGATGTTGAGTGAAGTGAGCATAAAGAACCAAGAGAACATTGTACATAGTAACAAGATTATGTGATGATCAACTGCAATGGATTTGCTAATGAGGTGATTTAAGGCAATTCTAATAGAATTGTGATAGAAAGTGCCATCTCTATCCAGAGAGATAATGATGGGAGACTAAATGTAGATCAAAGTATAATATTTTCACCTTTTATTTTTGTTATTTGTTTGCTTGCTTTTTTTTCTTATTCATGTTTTTTCCCTTTTGATCTGATTTTTTTTGCATAGCATGATAAATATGGAAATATGTTTAGAAGAATTGCACATGTTTAACCTGTGTTGTATTGCTTGCTGTCTTGGGGAGGGGAAAGGCAGGGAGAGAAGGAAAAAAATTTGGAATACAAGGTTTTGCAAAAGTGAATGTTGAAAATTATCTTTTCATGTATTTGGAAAAATGAAATCCTATTTAAAAAAACAAATTTGTCTCTTTGCATTAAAATCTCTAGTTTTACATTTTTGTTACTCAAGCCTCAGACATTTTTATATAGACATTTGAGGTCATAGTTTTCATCCATAGACTCATTTCTTGGATTTTTGTCTCTTGTGAACTTTGGTATCTAAAATGCCATTCTTCCTCTTACATTTTTGTTTTCATTTGTGTTATTTGGTTTGATAAATGCAGTTTTTGCCCTTCTCCCAATTTAATTTATTTAAAACCCTTTCCTTTAAATCTCTAAGAATTCAGGCAAATATGATGGAATACTACTGTGTCATAAGTAATGATGAACAGTTTGATTTTAGAAAAACCTTGAAAAGATTTGCATGAAATAATGAAGAATAAAATAAGCAAAATCAAGAAAAATTGTATACAGTAAGAGCAATATTGTTTGGGAACTATGAATAAGTTATTCTGAAAATTATATTCAAATCTACCTCCAAAGAAAGAACTGATAAATAAAAGTATGCACAGTAAAGTATGTGTTTTACACATACTATACCACACACAATCTACATATCTATATCTCTAGAGGTCAGACTATGACTTTCTCTAGTTCAAGGTGGGAAGGGAAGAAGACAGCTGAGAACTTAAAATGAAACAACAAAAAATCCAGGAAAACACATTTTTGCCATGTTTTATTAGATATATTTTATCCCTGGTCAAGTGTCTGTTTTCATTCTATTTTAATACATTTGTCAGAAATGTAAGTCTTATTATCAGAGGCCACCTTTTTAATCCTACAAAACTAGTTCATTTAATAAATCAATTTATATATTCTGAATGCCATGTCTTCAAAAAGGAAAAAGTGAGGAAAATATAACCTGTGTTCCTAGAGTCTTCAATACTCTTCAATAGCTCATAACTTGATAATCTTAAGGTCTATTTCTTAAGCTCTCTTGATAATATTATTTGTTTCTATGTGAATTACCAATAATAGGTATTAGTCATAGAATAAGAAGTTGAAGCACAAAGAAGGTCAGAGGATCATAAATGTAAAGCTGAAAAGGATTTCAAAGGCCATTTAGACCATCTTCTCATTTTATAGATCAGAAAGTGGAGGGTGAGAGGCTGAGCTTCCCAAGGTCATATAGATATTAAGTGAGACAGGTAGGATTTAAAGGTTAAGCAACAAAATTAGATGCAAAAATTAGTTTTTTCTGACAGCAAATTATCATTGACTACTTCACATTGCCATTTCATCTGTTAGAAGGGCAAAAACCAAGGGCAAATAATAAGTATGTCTTCTTTCTCCTCATTTTCCCATTTTTTAAAAAACTGAGCAAATCAGGTTGACATGAATAGTAAGTGAAGCTTAGAAAGGTGAGGAAGGTTAAACAAGAATGATCTGAAGGAAAAGCCTGGAGAGACTTACATGAACTGATGTTGAGTGAAATGAGCAGGACCAGGAGATCATTATATACTTCAACAACACTATATGATGGTCAATTCTGATGAACGTGGCTCTCTTCAACAATGAGACGAAACAAATGAGCTCCAATAGAACAGTAATGAATTGAACTAGCTATACCCAGCGAAAGAACTCAGGGAAATGAGTGTGAACTACCACATAAAATCTCCAATCTCTCTATTTTTGTCTGCTTGCATTTTTTATTTCCTTCACAGGTTAATTGTACAGTATTTCAAAGTCCGATTCTTTTTGTGCAGCAAAATAGCTATATGGACATGTATACATATATTGTATTTAACATATACTTTAACATATTTAACATGTATTGGTCTACCTTCAATCTGGGGAGGAGGGATAGAGGAAAGGAGGGGAAAAATTGGAACAAAAGGTTTTGCAAGCATTGATGCTGAAAAATTATATTTACATATATCTTGTAAATAAAAAGCTATATAAAAAAAAAATGACCTGAAGAATGCATCTTGGAAGGCCAGTGAGCAGTTCCAAGCAATAAATGCCTAATGACTAGACAACTTGGGGATTGTGTGCACATGTATGTCTTGGGTCATTTTTAGCATTAACTTGTGGAATTTCCCTTTTTGCATCACTAAATACTTCCTGCTTCTTTTTTTTTTAAATAATAGTTTTTTTTTTTTTAATTTACAAGTTATATGTATGGATAATTTTACAGCATTGACAATTGCCAAACTTTTTATTCCAATTTTTCTCCTCCTTCCCCCCACTCTCTCCCCCAGATGACAGGATGACCAGTAGATGTTAAATATATTAAAGTATAAATTAGATACACAATAAGTATACATGACCAAACTGTTATTTTGCTGTACAAAAAGAATCGGACTCTGAAATATTGTACAGTTAGCTTGTGAAGGAAATCAAAAATGCAGGTGTGCATAAATATAGGGATTGGGAATTCAATGTAATGGTTTTTAGTCATCTCCCAGAGTTCTTTTTCTGGGTATAGCTAGTTCAGTTCATTACTGCTCCATTGGAACTGATTTGGTTCATCTCATTGCTGAAGATGGCCAGGTCCATCAGAATTGATCATCATATAGTATTGTTGTTGAAGTATATAATGATCATCTGGCCCTGCTCGTTTCACTTAGTATCAATTCGTATAAGTCTCTCCAGGACTTTCTGAAATCATCCTGTTGGTCATTTCTTACCGAACAATAATATTCCATAATACTCACCTACCACAATTTATTCAGCCATTCTCCAATTGATGGGCAACTACTCAGTTTCCAGTTTCTGGCCACTACAAAGAGGGCTGCCACAAACATTCGTGCACATACAGATACCTTTCCCTTCTTTATGATCTCTTTGGGATATAAGCCCAGTAGTAACACTGCTGGATCAAAGGGTATGCACAGTTTGAAAACATTTTGAGCATAGTTCCAAATTGCTTTCCAGAATGATTGGATGTACTCACAGTTCCACCAACAATGTATTAGTGTCCCTGTTTTCCCACATCCCCTCCAACATTCTGCATTATCTTTCCCTGTCATTCTAGCCAGTCTGACAGGTGTATAGTGGTATCTCAGAGCTGTCTTAATTTGCATTTCTCTGATTAATAATGACTTGGAGCATCTTTTCATATGGCTAGAAATAGTTTCAATTTCTTTGTCTGAGAATTGTCTGTTCATATCCTTTGACCATTTATCAATTGGAGAATGGCTTGATTTCTTATAAATTAGAGTCAATTCTTTATATATTTTAGAAATGAGTCCTTTATCAGAATCTTTGACTGTAAAAATATTTTCCCATTTTATTGCTTCCCTTCTAATCTTGTCTGCATTGGTTTTGTTTGTACAAAAACTTTTCAATTTGATATAATCAAAATTTTCTATTTTGTGATCAGTAATGATCTCTAGTTCTTCTTTGGTCATAAATTCCTTCCTCTTCCACAGGTCTGAGAGGTAAACTATCCTGTGTTCCTCTAATTTATTTATAATCTCATTCTTTATGTCTATGTCATGAACCCATTTTGACCTTATCTTGGTGTACGGTGTTAAGTGTGGGTCGATGCCTAGTTTTTGCCATACTAGTTTCCAATTTTCCCAGCAATTTTTGTCAAACAGTAAGTTCTCATCCCAAAAGCTGGGGTCTCTGGGTTTGTCAAACACTAGATTGCTATAGTTATTGACTGACTTTTCCTTTGAACCTAACCTATTCCACTGATCAACTAATCTATTCCTTAGTCATTACGAAATGGTTTTCGTAACTGCTGCTTTATAATATAATTTTAGATCTGGTACAGCTAAGCCACCTTCATTTGATTTTTTTTTCATTAATTCCCTTGAAATTCTTGACTTTTTGTTTTTCCATATGAATTTTGTTGTTATTTTTTCTAAGTCGTTAAAATAGTTTTTGGGGAGTCTGATTGATATAGTGCTAAACAAATAGATTAGTTTAGGTAGCATTGCCAACTTTATTATATTTGCTCACCCTTTCCAAGAGCATTTAATATTTTTCCAATTTGTTAGATCAGACTTAATTTGTGTGAAAAGTGTTTTGTAGTTTTGCTCATAAAGTTTCAGATTTTCCCTTGGCAGATAGATTCCTAAGTATTTTATAATATCAGTTGTTACTTTAAATGGAATTTCTCTTTGTAACTCTGACTGTTGGATTTTGTTAGTGATATATAAGAATGCTGATGATTTATGTGGGTTTATTTTGTATCCTGCAACTTTGCTAAAGTTGTGTATTATTTCTAATAACTTTTTAGTAGAATCTCTGGGGTTCTCTAAGTATACCATCATATCATCAGCAAAGAGTGATAATTTGGTGTCCTCATTGCTTACTCTAATTCCTTTAATCTCTTTCTCAACTCTTATTGCCAAAGCTAGCATTTCTAATACAATATTGAATAGTAAAGGTGATAGGGGGCAGCCTTGTTTCACTCCTGATCTTATTGGGAATGGTTGCAGTTTTTCTCCATTAAATATGATGCTTACTGATGGTTTTAAATAGATGCTACTGATTATTTTAAGGAAAAGTCCATTTATTCCTATACTCTCAATTGTTTTTAATAGGAATGGATGGTGGATTTTATCAAATGCTTTTTCTGCATCTATTGAGATGATCATATGGTTTTTGTTAATTTGGTTATTAATATGGCCAATTATACTGATAGTTTTCCTAATATTGAACCAGCCCTGTATTCCTGGTATAAATCCAACTTGATCATAGTGTATTATCCTGGGGATGATTTTCTGTAGTCTTTTTGCTAATAACTTATTTAAGATTTTAGCATCAATATTCATTAGGGAGATTGATCTATAATTTTCTTTCTCTGTTTTCAACCTACCTTGTTTAGGTATCAGTACCATGTCTGTGTCATAAAAGGAATTTGCTAGGACTCCTTCATTCCCTATTTTATCAAATATTTTATATAGCATTGGGGCCAATTGTTCTTTAAATGTTTGGTAGAATTCACATGTAAATCCATCTGGTCCTGGGGATTATTTCCTGCTTCTTTATCAGTAGTCTAGCATCAACTGCATATGGCAGCAGGAAAGCACTGATTTGGATTAACAAAACAAGGCAGAGTATAGCAGAAAACATACTATAGATTTTTCTAAAAAATAAATTGGGCCATTTCCACATAAGCCCAAGTAATCTATCGTTTGGTAGGTAATAAGTATTTTGGATATTGACATAATAGGTCACATTTATATAGTGTTTTAGGGTTTGCAAAGTGCTGTACATGTTATCTCATTTAATCCTGACAACAGATGAGGAAACTACAGCTTGAACAGATCTAGTGGCCTGTCCAGGGTCACATAGTTAGTGTCTGAAGTAAGATTTGTATTCAGGTCCTCCTGATTCCAAGTTTAACTCTCATGCTTCAAAAGAACATGTTTGAAGTATTTCTAAAGCTTCATAGATCCATATGAATGGTGCATCTGTATTGAAAGTTAAAAATAATTCTCTATAGACCATTTTACCTTTTTTTTTTTTTTTAAAAATATGTTTTTTTATTGCCATATGACTGTACTATGAGAACAGAACCGTAGAATACAGATTTCTGCCAATCAGGCTGTGTCCTTTGCCTAAACCTTTGCATTATAAAAAATCTGTGAATCAGTAAGGGTGATATAAATATCCTCAAATTATAAGAAAATAGAAGCTTGTGAAATTTTAATGCAGCAGTCATTTAGGGCAATTGCTGCTTTGTTTTGTTAAGATGAAAATCTTTTCTAGATTGGTAGGTTGCAGCTTCCTGCAATGAATATATAATCAATCCATGTTGTATATCAACATCTGATTATAGCTCAATAGGATCTGCCAGCACATAAATAGGCTGATCTTTTGATGAAGTCAGCACTGCAGCCAGGTCCAAGAACAGTTGTAAAACATTTAGAACTTATAGATTAACTGCAGAGATGAGATCATATACAGATATGTGATAGTTTATAGATATTGCCTCCAAAGTTATTGATAGTCTTTCTCACAGATGGTATCCTGAAAATGTTTGATATTTCAAAGATACGATCAAAAATTGTTAGCTCTTAGGCCACTTAAATTTTGCTGAAATTAGTATTGTAGCCCCTTTCCCTTTTTATGCTAGTAAAATCATTAATAGAATCCCTTCAGTCTTCTAAAGCTTGGCTTTGCTAATCACTACCTAAAGAATTGTAGTTCAGTAGGTTTAGGTAGAAATGGTGACAATATTAAATGGAATAGGTCATGGCTAATGGGAAATAAGTAGTATTTATCAATAAGGGAAAATTACAGCTATTTAATTATTTCAATGTTGTTAATTTGGGAATTTACTTACTAGATTTTGGTGGAAGGTAATTCAATTGATTTTTGCATTGTTATCCTAGAGGAATTTGGAGAAGCCTAGAAACTAATATCTGGATACTTTCCTGATAAGTGAGAAAGTGTTGTCTAAATAGTAGTTGCTTTTACTAAAGATATAGAATTAATTGCTTTGGGGCTGAATTCATTGTGAGCAAATAAGGTGTGGAATTAGGAAGATCTGGACTCAAAACTGATTTCAGATACTAGCTATGTGGCCAGAGGCAAGTCACTTAACTTGTGGGAAGTTCATGCATTTCACTAGGATTTATCTATTAGTAAATCAGAGATAGCTGTGATTTGGAGATTTAGTGTCTTTGAAGGAAATGAAGTCTTTTTTAATTAACTAAATTAATATAAAATTTCTCTACATTTTTATTCATTTCCTAATGACCTTTTCTTAATTATATTATTATTTTTTAATTTTAATTGACCTAGGTTTGATATGACTATTTTCACATTACTTCTTAAATATTTCTAATCAATGTTTCTTCACTATGTTATTCCTTGGCATTTGTAAGCTGTTAAGAACCACTATTCATTGTTTTAGTTCACAGGGCTAGCAATTGGTAGAGTAAGATTCTCACATGCAAATTCTCATTCAAATCCACTCTATTTTTCTTCCACACCAATAACATTTGTATTGCCTACTTTGTTATGTTTATTGTGAATGAAGCATTTTGAAACATACATGTGTTTATATGTATATTGCTTATCTGGAGGATTAAATGAGCTGACACATGTAAAATACTTTGCAAACCAGAAAGTTTTATATAAATGCTTTTATTTACATATATATATATATATACATATATGTATGTATGTATAATGCAAATATGGAGGATTAAATGAGCTGATATATGTAAAACACTTCGCAAACCTGAAAGCTTCATATATTTTTATATATGTTTTTATATTTAGAATGCTTTATCACAATCCTATGATTAGTAGGTAACACAAATTATGAATTTAAAGACGAAGAAACCAAAACTCAGAAAGGTTAAATATATTTGCTCAATGCCACAAGGCTATTACCTGGTAGAGGATGGTTCTCAAATCCAGATCTTCTTACTTAGGTGCTTTCTCTTTTCCTCCATGCTTTTATTTTTTTTTAAAAAAAAAAAGCTGATCCTTCTCAGTGGTATTCTAGGGCTTTTGAAGAATCATTGTCCTTTCCTAAGTCCCAAATTTATTATCAAAAAGAATCTTAGCAATAAACTGGGAAAACATTTTTACATTCAAAGGTTCTGATAAAGGCCTCATTTCTAAAATATATAGAGAATTGACTCAACTTTATAACAGTTCAAGCCATTCTCCAACTGATAAATGGTCAAAGGAAATGAACAATTTTCAGATGAAGAAATTAAAACTATTTGTAGTCATGAAAAGGTGCTCCAAATCACTACTGAGCAGAGAAATGCAAATTAAGACAACTCTGAGATACGACTACACACCTCTCAGACTGGCTAAGATGACAGGAAAAGATAATGACGATTTTGGAGGGGATGTGGGAAAACTGGGACACTGATACTTTGTTGGTGGAACTGTGAACGGTTCCAACCATTCTGGAGAACAATTTGGAACTATGCTCTAAGGCCTATTCAACTGTGCATATCCTTTGACCCAGCAGTGTTTCTATTGGGATTATAACACAAAGAGATCTTAAAGGAGGGAAAGGAACCCACATGTGCAAAAACGTTTGTGACAACCCTTTTTGTAGTGGCAAAAAAAAAAAAAATGGAAATTGAGGGGATGCCCATCAATTGGAGAATGACTGAATAAATTATGGTATATTAATATTATGGAATATTATTGTTCTATAAGGATGATTTCAGAGAGGCCTAGAGAGACTTACATGAACTGATGCTAAGTGAAATGAGCAGAACCAGGAGATTTTTATACATGGCAACAACAAGACTACATAACAATCATTTCTGATGGATGTGGCTCTCTTAAACAATGAGATGATTCAGTGCCACTTGTTCAGTTATGAAAAGAGCCATCTCTACCTAGAGAGAGAACTGTGGGAACAGAGTGTGGACCACAACATAGCATTCTCACTCTCTCTGTTGTTTGCTTGCATTTTGTTTTTTGCTTTTTTCCCAGTTTTTTTTCCCCCTTATTGATCCATTTTTTCTTGTATAGCAGTATTATGGGCCAGAACTCTGAACTTGAAACAAAGGATTCTTAGAAGGTGCTAAGTCAGTGGAATTAATAGAGACAATGGTTATCTAGTTTAGCATGGTTCAGTATAATAAATTTAAACTTACAACAAATAATATTTTCCTAGTGATATAATGATTGGTTTATACTCAGTGTAGAGCATATAAGCTAGGAGCTTCAGCCAGGATTCATTCAGAGAGATTCAGAGGGCAGAGAAGACTAGTGGGAGCTCAAGCTCTTGGAACCAAGGAGAGAGATAGGCCTCTAAGAAAGCTAACTGGGCCTCAGGAAAGGAGACAAGACTTTGAAAGAGATAATAAAGGATTTGGACTTTAACTCTGGCTACTCGTGTGGTGATTACTCTGAACTGAAAAGAAGGTTGCTCCCTAGACTCCCAGAGACCCCAAGAAAACCGAATCAGAGAACATTACACAGCAGGATAACTGTATAAATATGTATACATATATTGGATATAACATATATTTTAACATATTTAATATGTTTTGGACTACCTGCCATCTGGGGGAGGGAGTGGGGGAAAGGAGAGGATAATTTGGAACAGAAAGCTTTGCAAGGATCAATGCTGAAAAATTATCCATACATATGTTTTGTAAATAAAAAGCTTTAATTAATAAATAATAATAATAATAAAGAATCTTAGGTACTGAGAAGTACAGAGTCTGATAATTATGAAGTTGATTTTGCCCTGGATTTATTACCGGGGGAGGGAGGCAGGGAAATATACCAAATGATTTTTCTTAGTATATTTGATGAGGTGCGAGAATTGAGGGTAAGAGATCCCCTCTGGTCAATGTTGCAGATGCCTTGGGAAACCTGAAGTTTGTGGCAAAAGGGGATTTATTTACACTACGAAGACAGCTTTCTTAGTGGGCAGGGTCTTGTTAGGACTATTGTAAAGATAGGTTTACACTGAGAAGAAAATATCTTCATCAGTGGACAAAATCCTGTTAGGACTTCTGCAAAAGATGGGTTAACAAATCTCAGTTATACTGGGCCAATGTTGGCCTGGAGCTGAGGAGCAGTTTGAGCCACCCAAAAGGATGCCGATTATTCCCCAGACCGAGGTTTCCAAGAGAATGGAAGTTATCTTGGAAAAGGTGTGCCCCTCCCATGGTTTGAGAATCAGGAATTCCCCCCATCCCCAAAGGGGACAAAAGTTAAGGGGGGGGGACACAATTTTTTTGTTTGCTTTTTTTTTTCTTTTTGATCTGATTTTTCTTGTGCAGCATGATAATTGTGGAAATATGTTTAGGAGAATTGCACA
Source organism: Sarcophilus harrisii (assembly GCF_902635505.1). Taxonomy (NCBI): domain Eukaryota; kingdom Metazoa; phylum Chordata; class Mammalia; order Dasyuromorphia; family Dasyuridae; genus Sarcophilus; species Sarcophilus harrisii. The sequence goes on from NC_045426.1 coordinate 459,696,748, forward strand.
TGTCTAACCTATTACTTGTTAGGGGAAGAGGGGTAAGAGAAAGGAAGGGAAAAAAATTTGGAACACAAGGTTTTGCAAGGGTGAATGTTGAAAACTATTTTTACATGTTATTTTGAAAATAGAAAAGATATTATTAAAATTTTAAAAATTCTTTTGGAAAAAAAGTTACTGTTGCTCAGCAGTGAAGTTTTTCTATCTTAACTCCAGGATATAAATTAAATTTATTTATTTTCAATATAGTCTCCAAATTTTTTCTTTTTTTTTTCTTTCAATAGAACACCAGATCATTTTCATTCTTTACTGTACGTTCTTTGGGTACTCCACTTTTGAGAACGAGAAAAAGAGAGAGAGAGAGAGAGAGAGAGAGAGAGAGAGAAAGAGAGAGAGAGAGAGAAATAGAAGAACTCTTATATTTAAATGCATGAAATTCCTAACTCACCTTTTATAGCTCTGGTCCATTAGCATAAAATCCATTGTATAATGAAAAATACAGATTTTTAGATGCAGCTATATGTCATCTTGGAAATATTGCACATAGTATTTTGCTGTGATAGAAGGAAAGGTGTACTTTCTTTTAGTTTTGATAAACAGATTTTATATAATAATATTTTACTTTTCACTATTTTTGAGGAAGTTTAAGAATTCAGAGGAAAGGGATATTTTTCTTTGGAAGTTAAGAGTACAAATTAAAATATTATTCTCATTTTTTAGTGTAGAAACAAAACTATTAGAAACTATTTGGGGGGTAATGTGGGAAACAAGAGGAAATTATTATTGTGAGAAATTATGCCTAAGGTACGGAAAAGATCTCATTTGCAAATCTCAATGAAGTCACTTGGAGATAAGTGAAAATATCTGAGAAGTACATTTGGCCTACTTTTTAAAAAATGCCCAATTATAGTGAGTACTGTAATGATATGTCCTAGATATTACTCGTTCCTGCTTCTTTTTAGAAGAGCTTTATCCGCTGTTGAGTTCAGACTTACTCAGATTTTCTGGCCAAAAAGACCACAGAAATGGAGATATCCTGGATACTTTGCTTCCTTGGAAAATTTGAAGATCAGATGCAGTAGATTATGTTTTTCACATATATGACAGACCATGCCAATTTAATATTTAGTTTTATTTTCATCTATCCCAATACATCATTCATATTATATTAAATTCTAATTTTCTTAGGTATAGAGTAATGTTATACTTTAGTTCAAAACTCTCCAGTGATTCCCTATTGTTTTCTAACTAAAGTTTAAATTCCTTTGGATAGCATTGAAGGCTTTCTATATAGTCTGGAATTATATTACTTTTTTCAATCTTAGCTAATTTTGGTATCCTTATGCTATACACAAACTAGTATACTCTGTCCACTAAATAAGCATACCTCTTATCTTTGTGCTTTGCTTATGCTTATAGTTCCTTTATTTATAATGTACTCTTTTCCCCTCTTTGATTTTTTGAATTCCTATTCATCTTTTAAAATACCTCTTCCATGAAACCTTCCAGTCATACATCAATGCCTTTTTTCCTCTTCACAAGCTACTTTGTTTTTCAACTCTCAGACTTAGCATATATACTGTTTTATTATTATCTCTGTCATGTCACAAAGTCCTACTATATTGCTTTAAGGTGAGTTAGAGAAGCCTCTGTACTGTTAAGTTAATGACATTAGACCACAAGCTCTAATAGGTTTTATAAAACTAGAAAAAACTGGAATAGAGGCATGGAGAGACTTGTATATCTATTGTTCAAGCTCAGCTGAATTGCATAGTGAGGGCTAATGGAATTTTTCAGCTTTAATAACTCTCATAGACCATCAAGTCATAGAGGGTTTGTGATATATATGAAAATAATCATAGATCATTGAAATATTGAATTTCTCCCCCACCCCCATCCCAACTCTGCTGAACTACCTTGTTTCTATTAAGCGCACAGCCATTCTTCCAGAAATTCAATTTTATAGCTTGAGTTACTTTGTATTTGCTTTGTATGCGTTTTGCATAGAAGTACAAATGTGCATGCTGCTGGCTCTATCTGAATGTAAGCTCCTTAAGGACACGGGATGATTTTCAGTTTTGTATTTGTATTCCTAGTAGTTAGCCCAGTGTCTAGCACATCGTTAATAAATGCTTTTTGATCGACTCTTAACCTGACAAGTAAGGAGTCAAGAAACTTTGCTAAAAATAAGGAAACTAAGGAAGGCAGTCCCTGAAGCCAAAGAGCTTACATTTTAATGCGGAATGACAACCTATAAATAAGATGTGGTGGTGGTAGTGGCAGCGAGTTCAGTTGATTCAGGAAGTTATGAAAAGTGCTGATTCTACGAGATAAGATAAAGAATCATTTATGGGGGAAAGGGTAACCTAAAACAGAATTCAAGATTGGGGGCTGGAGATGACAGATTAAGTAGAGGCAGCATTTACTTGTGGAATGGATAATTTGATTCTTCGAAGTGAGCTACTCCTAATTATAGAGTTGGAAATGAAAGTGCATAATTATGGTTCTAATAAGAAAAGTAGATCTCAAAACCAAGAACTGAGGCGCAATTTTCAACAGTTATCTATCAGGTGTAGGTAAAGAAAACTAGAATGTATTTCCATTAAAGGCTGAAACCACGTATTGTAGTCTTATCATCTACGTGCAGAAAAGTTATGCATCTTGGAAAGCTCTCAGAAGTTTTGTGCTATTTAGAAAATCTGAGTAGCACAAAACAATTGCAGATTTCCTTTAGTTCCAGTCTGAAAATGAACCGGTTCCCTGGGGGGAAATCCCACAAACTCTGAATTATTTAAACATTGCAAAGCAGCAGACCACATTCTCTCATTACAAATAAATCAAAACACGGCAGATTGCCCCCCTCCCGGTTCCCTACCTCCTTCCACCCTTCCTCCTATACATCCAATCATCCATTCTCGCTGGTAATAAGTAAAATTTGGTGTTTAGGGTTTGTGGTTTTGTGTATTGCTTGAAGGTGGCTGAAATTGTTCTTGCAGGGCCAGTCCCGCTTCGGAGCAGATAGAGGGGCTGCGCAAGCATCACCTCCGAGGTCAGACACGTGTCGTCTTCTCCTCCTCCTCTTCCAGCTCCCCATTCCCACCAAGCCTCCCCCCTCCCCCCCCCAATTCCTATAGACCAGACCCTCCAACGCTCGCGAGAGCCCCGTTTGCCACGTTCCAAAGAGCTGGCGAAAAACTGGAGAACAGAACTGCTCTCGGGCGGTTGCGTGGCAGCCGCACAGCTCGCATTCTGGAGAGGCGGAGAAGAAAGTTGGCACGCCCTTCTTGGAGGATTCCTTTTTGATTGGTTGGAGAGGGCCATCACTCACCACCCCCTAGGTGGGCGGAACCAAGGTGTAGGGGCGGAGCCTGTGCGGGGCGGGACGGCTGGGTTCCTGCACGCCGGCGCGCGCACACCCTTGGACTGAGCCCGAATTTCTGCACGCGAGCGGGTGGGCGCGCGCGCACTCAGGACGCAGGGAGGGAAGAAAACCGTGTGCTCTCGGGTAGGACCAGGTAACCAAGCATAGCCATTGCAGCCCCTTCACATCCTCTGCCACCTGTGTGCTCCCTGCCTTACCCGGCCCTCCCCCGGGTCCTTCTATAGTTCTACCCCCAACAGCCCCGGGCAGCGCGCGCCATGGCCCCAAGGAAGAATGCGAAAGGCGGTGGTGGCCACAGCAGCAGCAGCCCGGGCGGCAGCGGCGGCAGCAGCAGCAGCAACAGCAGCAGTAGTAGTGCGGGAGGTAGCCACAGCAGCAGCAGCAACAGCAGCCCGGGCTCCCGCAGAGGTCAGTGCTTCTCTCGGGAGGGGGGTGGGGAGAGCTGCGGGAGGCAGTCGGGATGGAGCCCCGCCCCTATCGACCAGCGCTGGAGGAGGAGCGAGAAGGAGGAGGCAGTTCCCACCCCCAGACCCCCAGACCCCCAGACCCCCAGACCCCCAGACCCCCAGACCCCCAGACCCCCAGACCCCCGGGCTGCGGCCTCTGAAAGCCTCGGGCGCAGGAGTATCCCTTGGACTCTTTCTCCTCCTCTTCCTCCTCCTACTTGCCCTTCTCCCATTTTTCTCCTCCCCTCACTTTATTTTAGTGTCTCCGCTAACGAGTCCTGGATGACTCGCAGGAGACCCAGTGAGCTGGAGAAGGTGGGGAAGAGAGCAGCTCTTCTGGACGAACTGTGACTGGGGCGGGAGACCCTAGCTATGGAGGGCTGCGGGCGGGTGCCCTCACCTGGGCCTAATGTAGGAGCCGCAGGTGCGATGATGCAGTGTTTGCGGAGTTCCTAGACAGAGTTATAGGTCTAATTTGTAATGAATTGTTTGTATGCTTTCTCTCCCGATCTCTCTCCCCCCCCTCCATTAGATTGTAAGCTTCTTGAAGGCAGGGAATGTGCTTTGACTTTTTTTGTACCCTCGACGCTGTCGCTTTTTTGTCTGGAACTGGAAGAAGCCATCTTAACGCTCTCATTTTTCGGATGAGAAACCTAGGAATGCATTGGGTTGGATGGTAACCAACGTTCTGATTTCATTGCAACCAGAGATGTTATCCCAAACTGACAGAATCTGGGGAGTCAGCTCTCTTTTGCTTCAGGATCTTTCTTGCAGGTGAAGGACTAGGATTAGATTAAGCACTTATCCTTCTCTTGACTCTTTTACAGAGAGAGGTAGGAAATTTAAGAAACGTTGAGGGGGTGAGACTGGCGGCTAGCGATTGAATGAATTATGAGCTTTTTTTGCCTTTTGAGTTTGAGTTTGAGAAAATATCATGAATGCTCAGTTTTAGTACTAATTGAAAATGAGCTGAAATCAGAGTACTTTAGTAAAATTATATCTTAAACACCAGTTTTGATGAAAAGCTGCCCTTAGAATAACACGGAGGAACATTGAAATTACTAATGATATAGACATTTTTGAAAAAAAAAATAGCGGCCTTATTTTAACTTGGCTCTACAAAAATAAGCGTTGTGTTTGTAATTTTAAATATTGCTGAGATGCATTTGATTTTTCTTGTTTGGGATTATGAAATTTGGCAGAAAATAACATGAAGTAAGGCTTATCTTTCCACTTTGTCCTCCTTCCTATTCTTTTCCTTCCTTCTTGCTGGCTTCCTTCCCTTCCCCCAGCCCTTTTTGGTACGCTTCTCAAATGAAAAGAACAGATGTTTTTGATCTGTTTCTTCTGTTTCAATGGTTCTCAAATTTCTATAACTCGTTTGAATTTTAGGGAGAAAATTTAATGAAAGGACTGAACTAAATACCTATTGGCCTATGATATTCTTTAGCATTTGATAAGCTGTTAAAAGCCACTGTTCATTGTTTTAGTTCACACAGCCAGCAATTGATGGAGTAGGATTCAGCAAATTAAAATGAACAGTTAACTTTTCTTGGCTACTTTGTTTTGGGGGAAAGGGGTTATTTATTGATTGAACAATGTAACAATTGCTTTTATTGATAAATATGAATAAATAAGGTAACATGATACAATTTGAGTCCTTCAAGAATTTTACCTTCTAAAAGTTAATATTTATAGTTATTGGAATTACTTTGTTTCAAGGCACGAATAGAATTCTGGACTTGGAAGTCAGGATTACCTCTATGTGAATTCTGCCTCTTACATTTACTAGCTGTGTGATTATGGGCAAGTAAGTTACTTAACTTTTCTAATTCAGTGTCTTTATTTGTGAAATGTAGATAAAATCTATCACACATACCTAACAGTATTGAGACTTGAATGACAATTGTCATAGACAAAATAGTATTATTTTTTGCATCTTAAAAAAAAAATGTGTAAGTTTCTATCCAGTTAATTAGGTACCTATTTTTGGAGATGAAATCAGTTGTTACATTAAACATCAGATGGATAAATTTGAGGAATTTTTTTTAACCTCATATTTAGCCATTGTTAGTAATCAGCAGAATGGATGTCTAATTTAGCAATAAACTTCAATAGTGAAGAAAATGTTTCTACACACAAAGTTTAGTGACTTTGCAGATTTGATAAAGCTAATTTTAGTAGGATTTCAAGGGATAGTAAAGCCTTAAATGAATGTGTTTATTAGGTTTTCTGGTATTTTGGAATGTCACAGTCTTCATTAATATTTTTTAACATACACTGTTGAAGGCATTCCATATACCGGAGGAGAAAATATCAGTATCATGGGGATATTTTAAAAGGAAATATAATCATAGGATTTAGGTGACACAATAGATATAGTGCTGGTCCTGGAGTTCATAAGACTTATTTTGAGTTCATTTTGGCCTCAGACATTTATTAACTAAATGTATGATATGTGTCACTTACCTTTGCCTCTGCTTTCTCATCAGTAAATGAAGCTGGATGTGGAAATAACAAACCATTCTAGTATCTTTACTAAGGAAGTCCTAAATGGGGTCACAAAGAATCAGATGTGACCAAACGACAAAAACATAACTCAGAGTAGTATATGTGGACACAAACACACTTCATTTTATACAGAAGATGTATTCATCATAGAATCACCATAGTGCCCTGTACAAAGCACTGGATTTGAAGTTAAAGGACCTGGGTTAAAATTATAGCTCTGCAACTTATTCCAAATGTAACTTTTGATAAATCATTTAATCTCTCTGGACCTCAGTTTTATAATTTCAAAAGTGAAACACTGTGTACGTAATGACATCTAAAATCTTTTATAGTTCAAATTCTATGCTTTATATATGATACTGATCTTGCTGTTTTTTGTACAAGATGTTCAGACTTCTGCATTTTTATTAGCTGTTTCCAATTCCTGAAATTTCTCCCACCTCATTGCTGTTAGTTACCTGATTTCCCTGGTATTTTTCAGTTCTCAACTAAAAGCCTACCTTTGCATTAGAAGCCTTTTCTGGTTCCTTTTAAGTCTAGAAGATTATCTCCAGTTTATCCAGGATGTATGTTGTTTGTATAGTTATTTAAATTTTGTCTCTCCCATTAGATTAAGTTTCTTGAGGACTGGCCTTTCTTTGTGTTTCCCATGCTTATCATAATGTAGTGCTTAAACAATACTGTTGACTTGACTCAAGATCACCAATAAATGCTAGAAAGCATATTAAATCATCTAATCTTAGCCTCCTTATTTTAAAGATGAAGAATCTGAGGCCCAAAGAAGTTATGTTTGTCTAATCATGACACAAGTTATTGATAATTGAGCTGAGATTTTTTACTTGTCTTCTTATACCAATTCTATTGGTTTTCCTACCATATTGTATGCTTAGTTTTTATAAATTGCATCACATTCTTCTTTTTTTAATAATCTCCCAAGTTTTTGTTTTTTTTTTAATTTCAGTTCTCACAGACATTTGGTTTATAACATTGCTGTTTTGTTGTGTTTCCCAATATTGTTCATATAACATTATCTAATTTTGCTACAACATTCAAAATCCTCAGTATTGTCATTTGGCCATTATTCATTTTTAATGTCTTTACTATGGAGTGAATTCTCACTCCTACTCTAATATTATTTTGCCTAATAGATCATCTTTTAAAATAGCTAATTAAAAATATTCTATATTAGTGTCATCCATCCAAAACCTAACTCTCTCTCACTCCCATTTCTCATTTTCATGTAAGGGAAGAGAAAACAAGCATTTATCAAGTTCCCATTAATGTGTCAGTCTCTGTTAAATGCTTTACAGATATATTATCTTATTTGATTCTTGTAATAACCCTGTAAAGTAAGTGCTATTATGATCCCCATTTTCAAGTTGAGAAAACTGTGGCAAATTGCAATTAAGTGACTTGCCTATGGTCACATAGCTATTAAATATATGATTTGAACTCAGATCTTTTTTTGACTCTAGGCCCTATATTCTGTCCACCTTGTCACCAATTGCTTCTTATGGCTTGAGGCTGATTGATTTTGGGGACCTGATCTTCGGAATTGGCTTTTGGCTTGTTTATCCCTACTTGCAGTCAGTCCAAGAAAATCTCCAAAATAAAGCTTAGATATAGCTTGTGTTTTTTCCTTGACCAGGGTCTTTAACTCCTCCTACATAGGCACTCAGCAAATTTAGTATGAGAAAAACAGCTTTTAGAACTGGGAGTTCTCCTATACCCTGAAGATGCGTAAGAACACACATACAACTCTTTGCTATACCCATCTGTTTCTCTCAGAAGGGAACTGAGCTTGAAGTTGCTTTAAAGGCAAATCCTAAGTAATATTGGTTTGTCTTTTTTATTGGTTTCCTTCTATACGGCCTTTTCAAGACTGTTGTCATCGAGTGGTTTAGACTTCTCCTAGAGGGTAAACTTCTTTTGAGCATTATTGAGCAAAAAAATCCCTTCGTGTCAGAAATATCTTGTCAAAGTAACTCAATGGTCTTGCTCTCTATATAGGACATTGTACAGAAATTATATAGATGCATTATGAAGTACTCAGGGAGTTATGCTTCAGCAATGTTGCACATGCTCTCCTGGTTCAGGCCTTGTAAAAGGATTTGTCTCTTAAACCTCATATTTTGCTTTATCTGCTAGGGCTAGTGGTGCTCCTAGATTAGTTGCCAGGAGAAAGGTAAAGGAATAGATCTAAAGAATAAGAATGGAAAAAGCTTGAGCTTGTCTTATAGTCTAGGTAGATGATCCTCACAATTGGCAGGAAGCAGCTTTAGATCTTGTAATACTCATTTGATGTTATATATGTGTGCACACTGACTATGAGTAAGTTCTCTCCAATTGCCTCTGATCACATGTTCTTGCCTAATAATCTTAGTAATTTGAAAGATAGAATTTTTTTTAAGTTTAATTTTATTTTCAGTTCCAAATTCTCTCCCTACCTGCCTTGAGTAGACCATTGAAAGCCCATTACAAATATATGTAGTAATGCAAAACAAATTTTACTGGCAGAACTTCTTAAAATAATTGGTGATTTTTTTGATTATTCCATGGTGCATTTCACAACTGAAGATAAGCTATGTTTTTGAATGAATACTGTTGTGTTAAGCTATGCCAGGCCACTAGAAGAATGAATACAAAATAAACCAGATGCTTCTTAATCCTCAGAGAGCTCACCTAATTATTACTATGTAAGCAAATTAGTCATTAGATATTGTCTAATAGTTGTCTGTGAATGAGTTTTATTTATATTTCAAAATATTTATATATTTTTTTAAAGGACATATCTGCATAGATATAGAAAGAAAAATAGTTTGATATAGTGGAAAGAGCATTGGACATATAGAAAACATGGAAAACTTGAGTTCTAGACTTGGTTCTACCACTACCTAGTTGGATGTCACCTAACTGCTCCATGCCTCAGTTTATTTATTAATAATAATTTATTGCTTTTTTTTGTACCCACCTCACATGACTGAATTATCATTCTTTTAATACTTTTAAGTATCTCCTGTGTGCCACATAATAATGATGTAAATTTGAGACAACTTCTGCACTTAAAAAGCTTATATTCTAGTGCGGGGATATAATACATAGAGCAGGGTTCTAATTTATTAAGGCTGTTTTCCTTTATATCATTTAATCCATATATCATTTAGTCAATACTTTAGAAATTCAAAGTGTGCTTCTGGTGCTCATTTTTGATATTGATTTTTTAGAATTCAAGACTGAGGACTAATAAATAATTACTTGCCAAAATTAGACACTCAAATAATACACTCTCTAGAAGTGTTTATTTGGAAACCTAAATCAACTGGTGGGACAATGTAGGTGGAGCAGTAGATAAGGCATTGGGACTTGGAGTCCTGAAGACTCATCTTCCAGTGTTCAAATCTGACTTCAGACACTTAATAGCTGTGTGACCCCAGTCACCCTGTTTGCCTTATTTCCTCATCTGTTTAAAAAAAAAAAAAAAAAAAAGCTGGAGACGGAAATGGCAAACCACTCTAGTATTTCTGCCAAAAAAACCTCAAATTGAATCATGAAAATGGATGTGACCAAAATGGCTAGACAACAAAAAACAGTAGGTAGAGACGATGTAGTGAAATAGAGAATCCATTTTTATTTGGATTCAGATACCAGCTCTGTCACTACCTTGTTTGTATGGTCTTGGGCACATTTCTTAACCTTTTTCTACCTCAGTTTTGTCATTTATAAAAGGAGGAAGTTGAACTTTACATATCTTTGAAGCTATAAATCTATGATCTATAATTTAATAAACAAATAACATTCATAGTCTCATCATTAATCACAAGTTTCTTTTCATTTGAGGAAACTCTTTAGTCCTACTCTCATCTATTTTATACTCATAGATGATTATCTATTTCTTGTTAAGCTTTTCTCAAAACTTTTTTCTTCAAATAAGTAGACTAAATGAAGCTCATACATTTTTTTCCCCCTACCAAAAGGAATTGCTTTTAGCACAGGTGGAAGTAAACCCAACCACCTCTGCTGGTGTTTAATAACATAAGGATTGTGGAATAATACTAATCCTAAATGAAAAATTAGAGAATTTCAGATTTAGAGCTGGATAAGAAATTGGAGGCTACTCTTTATTTACAGATGAAGAAACTGAAGAACATAGAGGTTAAATCATTGTCCAGGGTCACACAGCTAGAAAACATCTAAAACAGAATTCATACTCATCTTTTTGATGCCACACCTGGGACTATATTCACTATTCTAATGAACTGCTTAATAGATAGCAAGTAGAAGTGTTCTGAAACTCAGGATATGCTTGATCCTATTTTGAAATGACTAAGCATCCTTTGTTGGTATGGGGAAGCAGATACAAGATTCTGTTGCCTTACTTTTCCTGTGTGGTTTCAACTTCTTTTTGAAAGTTTTGATCATGAGAAAATGAGTGTAATTTTCAAATAGATTGTTTTTTTTTTTTTTTTCAATCAAGTTTACCCAGTAAAACAATTAAGGTAATGAATAACAAAGATGACCTAGCTTTTTTTTTTTTTAAAGTTCATATCAGAAGGTTAGTCTTAGAGTTACCTGGTTTTTATATCATAAAAGAATCTTCTTATTTCAATTTCAATCCAGTTTTGTAGGTCTGGATTTCATGCTATTTACTAATGAGCATACTAGTTTCTCTGATGTCTGGAACTTGTTTAGTCTTTAGAACATTATATTGTTTTATAGCAGCATACTTTTTAATCTTTTCAGACTTTTATAATATAGTGGGTTGAGATGCAAAGGGATGAGGTACCAATAACTGCATGTGATATAGTGGGGAATTAAATAATACGCAGAATTAGGCTTTTCTTTTTTCCTTTTTTTGGTAGTGGGGAGAGAAAATATAAAGAGATGGAATTATTAAATAAAAATGGATTTTTAAGTTCCTAAAGGATAGGACTATTCATTTTTATGCCTCCCTCTCCAAATGTTTAGCTGAATATTGTGTACAGGGGAGCTATTCATTTAATATGAATCAATAAAACAAGGAGCTAATTGGGCCTTAATGGCTGGGAGGAAAGCTTTACTTTTTTCCATGAAGTGCATTTACTCTCCTGCTTATGAATAAATAGTTCTGATAGACTTAATAAGGAACCCTGAGTTTGTTTGGAAATCCATTTAATGGATGGAACTTCATGGACAAGGAGATAGATGTTATAGTTGTAATGCAAGCTTTTAAGCAGATCTATGATGCCCTTCCGATAAAAATGATGAAGAGATACTTTGCTGATTTAGTGTCTCCTTGATTGATTGGCTCCAAATTTTGTTTGGTCTCAACTTGGACAGGGATCTCTAGAGGGGCTATCCTGAGATTTGTGCCTTGGACTTTTATTATTACCATTTTTGTCAGTTGGATATGAACTTAGGTGACATGCTTTTCAAGTTTTATATAGATGATGCAAAGATCTGAAACTCTTATCTTCTGTTACTGTTAACACAAACTATCCACATTGATTGTCTAAATTTCTACTCCTCACTTAACCCTGTGCAGTTTGGTTTCTGAGCTCATCACTCTTTTGAAACTATTCTAACCAAAGTTAACAAGTACTTTTCCTCCCCGTTCTCCCCTCAATGCTCTCTTAATGGCCACATCCATTCCTCATTTTTTTTTTTTTTGGTCTCTCTCTGTAGCATTAACTACTCTGAAAAGTAAACTATTAGCTGTTTCTTGAAAATGCCTTAAATGTGATCCTTCTATATCTCTACATTTCATAATCTTTGTATTAAATCAAGTGTTATCAAGTCAGGTACCAGTGAAGCTTTATCTCATCCCCGCCTCGATTTTCTTTATATTTTTCACATTTATTTGTACACTTTTGATTTTCCTTGTTTCATTTGCATCATTGTATCCTACTACTTTGCACATAATGGGGATTGATAAATATTTATGGAATTAATTGTAAACTTCTTAAGGCTTCTATGGCATTTATTTGTTCAAAACTACTATCCTGCTCCTAAAACAACCACACAAAAACTGTTTCTTAACTTCTGTGATAAGTTTCTTGATTCTTCTTCTGCTTCCCTAATTGTTCTTTGTGTTATCATTTGTAAATTCCAGGCCACAAATTGAAAGACTGCTGGATTTGACATCTGAAGATATGAATTTAATTAAATTCATGCTCTACATGCTCAGTTTTCTCAGCTGTAAAATGGAGATTATATTAGTAACCTTTGAAGTTCCTTTGATCTCTAAATCTGTGACCTTATAGGCCTTTTCCTTATTGCAGGAATCCTTTTAAAAAGCTTAGTCATTAACCCACCATTCTTCTCTCTATAATTTTTCTTTTGTTGAAATAATGCTTTCTCTAAGCTTGGTATTAACACATGCTCTCTCTCTTCCTGTGTATATATGCAAATATATATCTCCATTTCCAGTGTATTAATTCTGTACCATAAGAACTGTCAACTACACATCTCTATGTATCTTACCTACAAAATAAAATCTAATATGTCCAACACATAATTTAAAATTAGACTTGTAGGGATAGACTTGGAAGGGATTTTGGAGATCATCAAATACAATCTCATTTTACAGGTAAAGAAATAAGAGAGAGAAATATATATCTTTGATTCACCAAATATCTAGTTGTATCACCGGATGCCTAGTGACATGCAAAATCCAAGTGTAACATTGCTATCTAACAAACTTGATGAAATTGAAATCAAGGCACAATGCTCTGAGCATGATTAATTTATTAACAAAGTACGGATTTGCTAATAGAGTCTCAGGCTCCAGGCTCTTCCACAAATTAAAATCTGGAATAAGAGCTATCAGATCATAGTTTTTATATTAGACATGTACAGATCTTCTATACATATTTCCACAATTATGCTGCACAAGAAAAATCAGATGAAAAAGGGGGAAAAAAATGAGAAAACAAAAAGCAAGTAAGCAAAAACAAAAAAAGGTGAAAATATGTTGTGATCTGCATTCAGTCCCTACAGTTCTTTTTCTGAAAGCAGATGGCTCTCTCCATCACAGGTTTATTGGAATTGGCCTAAATCACCTCATTGTTGAAAAGAGCCACATCCATCAGAATTGATCATCACATAATCTTGTTGTCATTATGTACAATGTTCTGTTGGTTCTATTCACTTCACTCGATATCAGTTCACATAAGTCTCTTCAGCCTTTCTGAAGTCATCCTGCTGATCGTTTCTTATAGTACAATAATATTCCATAACATTAATATACCATGGCTTATTCAACCATTCCCCAACTGATGGGCATCCACTCAGTTTCCAGTTCCTTGCCACTATAAAAAGGGCTGCTACAAATAGTTTTTGCACATGTGGGTCCTTTTTGCTTTTTTTATGATCTCTTTGGGATATAAGCCCAGTAGAAACATTACTGGGTCAAAGGGTATGCATAATTTGATAGCCCTTTGAACATAGTTCCACATTGTTCTCCAGAATGGTTGGATCAGTCCACAACTCCATCAACAATGTATTAATGGACTAGTTTTCCCATATCCCCTCCAACATTCATCATCATCTTTAGCTGTCATCTTAGCCAATCTATCAGATCATTTTTATAAACAAAAGGAGAAACATCCAATAAGCTAGAAGTCACCATCATAGATAAGGAAAATAATGCAATTGGATATAAAATCAGAGGCATTGTAGCTATGGGGAATAACCAGTAGAAAGGGAAAGTTTTTTTATTTTATTTTATTTTAAAAGCCTTTTATTTACAGGTTATATGTATGGGTAAATTTACAGCATTGACAATTGCCAAACCTCTTGTTCCAATTTTTCCCCTTCTTTTCCCCACCCCCTCCCCCAGATGGCAGGATGACCAGTAGATGTTAAATATATTGAAGTATAAATTAGATACACAATAAGTATACATGACCAAACTGTTATTTTGCTCTATAAAAAGAATCAGACTCTGAAATATTGTACAATTAGTCTGTGAAGGAAATAAAAAATGCAGGTGAGCAAAAATATAGGGATTGGGAATTCAATGTAATGGTTCTTAGTCATCTCCCAAAATTCTTTCATTGGGTGTAGCTGGTTCAGTTCATTACTGCTCCATTGGAACTGATTTGGTTCATCTCATTGCTGAGGATGGCCAGGTCCATCAGAATTGATCATCATATAGTATTGTTGAAGTATATAAGGATCTCCTGGTCCTGCTCGTTTCACTCAGCATCAGTTCATATAAGTCTCTCCAGGCCTTTTCTAAAAAACTCCTGTTGGTCATTTCTTACAGAACAATAATATTCCATAATATTCATATACCACAATTTATTCAGCCATTCTCCAATTGATGGGCATCCTCTCAGTTTCCAGTTTCTGGCCACTACAAAGAGGGCTGCCACAAACATTCGTGCACATACAGATAGAAAGGGAAAGTTTGGACATAAGAAAGTAGAGATGATAGAGGGACAATCTGTTCATGAATATAGAATGATGTAGGATCAGTTGTGCATGGAGTGGTGTTTGCCTTGGCAAGAAGAAAGGCCACCTCTGTATGGTGGGGTGAGGGAGATGGTGGCAGAAGTCATCTGAGTTATATGAAATGAGAAGGAAAGAAGGTGCTATTCTTCAGTGATAATCTAGAATCACAGTTACAGACCATGTTAATTCCTTGCTAAATACATTTCAGTGGTACCCTAATGTTTCTAGGATCAAATACAGCTTCTTCTGTTGGACATTTAAATTATTTTACAATGTGGCTTCAAATTATTTTTCCAACTTTATTATATGTTACTCCCTTACATATACATAGGGGTATATGCACATTTGCTTTTTTTCTCTTCCTCACAAGAGTTTGTTTCTGGTTTTAGTTCTCGAAACCCACCTGTTCCATTCACATTTCACTATTTCTGGCAATACCATCCAGTTCCCCAGATTTACAGTGTTGTATAATTTTTGACACTTCATTCTTCCTCAGTCTATCTAGAAGATGATTTTTCAGATCTTGTAATATATACTTCTACATGTATTACATTTACTCTAGCTCAATCCCTTACTTTCTCTTGTCTATGCTTTCTGTAGTACTTTCTCCAACCTAGTCTCCTGAAGATTGCAAGTTGACATTTCTAAAATATCTAAAATTTAAAGTATCCTAAAGTGTGGCCTTCACCC
Organism: Sarcophilus harrisii; assembly: GCF_902635505.1. Lineage (NCBI taxonomy): Eukaryota > Metazoa > Chordata > Mammalia > Dasyuromorphia > Dasyuridae > Sarcophilus > Sarcophilus harrisii. Next base: position 459,712,201 of record NC_045426.1, read on the forward strand.
ACTTTTGCAATCTTACTTCATTTTTATTTACATTCATGAATTCTTTGTTACAGCCAGTATTGGCTTACTAACTCTTGCATGAATCTTTGTCATGAAGATGTGTGGCACAACTTTGAGATTTGCTTGGTGAATGATCTCCCCAGTTCAGGCTTGAAATGACTTTTGCACCTTCCACTTAATGCTTCAGGTTCTGCCTTCTGTGGCTAAATAAACTAGTCCAGTCCCTTTCCCAGGAGGCACTCCTTCAAATCCTTTGAAAACAATGATCATGTCCCTCCTCCATTTGCGTCATCTTTTCTCTAAGCACATTCAATTCCTTCAGTTAACCTTCATATGCCATGAACTGAAATCCTTTCACTATGTTTGTTGTTTTCTTCTGGATAATTTCTAAATCATTATTAACTGAGCTTGGTATTCCAAGGGAGTTCTGAGAAAGGATATTTACAAATGGGATTTTTACTAAATTTTTGTGCATTAATTACCACATTAACTCACATTGAGCTTGAAATCCACTAACTCTCCCTCCTCCCCCCATTTACTGCCCTTGTCCTCACCTTTATTTATGTTCACTCTTACTTTATATTTGTGGAATTGATTTTTTTTTTTTTTGGTACTAAGATAAATTTATTTCCATTTAATTTAATTATCTTATTAATTCAGATCATTGGTCTCTCAAGATCTTGATTTTTGTCATCTATTTTGTTACCTAACTATCTTAGTTTTATGTCATCTTGCAAATTTTATGAGCATATCATCTATGCTTTTATGCAAGTCACTGATAAAAATGTTCAAAAGCCCAGGGCTAAGTACAAATCTGTGGAATGTTCCAGAGTAAATCTACTATTTTGACACAATTATTAACAATTACTTTTTTAACCTGATCATTTATTTCTAAATCCATATTATATAATCTATATATTTTCATTTTCCTCATGATAATAGAACAAACAGAATGAAAAAGGAATGAAATAAAATTGAAACATTTTGCAAATAGTATTTATAAGTGATATAATTTTTTTTAGCAAGAGCAGTATGGATTAAATTTTCAATTTAAAAAAAATCTAAGCTTAACATTTGTGATAAAAGAATTTGAAAATCTAGTTCTAAGTTCATTTTATTTAGAAATTCATTTTTAATAGTTGTCATCTCTGAAAAAAGACATATAACTCCAGATGGAAGAAATGTATTGATGACTGCACTGTCATGATACTTATTTTTTCAGTTCTGTTCATTAATTTTTTAAATATTTTTTGTTTAAATTAGACTTGTAAACTTTTTCCTTAATGTCTGTTGTTTCTGAAAACTAATCAAATTGGGTACCTTTTTAATATTTTTAACATGTAGGTTAAAAAGACAATTTTTAAAAATATTTTTAGAAAAATCTGTTTCAAAATTTGAGTGTATAGATAGGACTTTTGCAGATGACAGAAATACATTGTTTTTAGCAAAAGAGAAAGGAGAAAAGTTCCTATAAGTAGATAGATTGCCAGATATTGCAGAGAGATCAAGAAGATGAAGACTGAAAAAAAAAAAAAAAAAAAAAGGTAGGGAATTTTAGAGAGTTCCAGAAAAGGGAGAGAGCCTAGATGGTAGAGAATAAACAGGTCTTTGACTGAGCTCTTCCTGGTTTCTGTCAGAATCAATACTAGATCAAGCCTCCAAACAGATTTTGGAATGATAGAACCCATAGATATTTGGAGTGTAACAAATTTCCAGCAGAAGATATCTTGAAATACCTTCGGGAAAGATCTGTCTTAATGGGGACGGAGAGGGTGGCCCAGCACTAGTGCAGAGTATTCAAATCCTTTCATAATTTTTAAACAACTCTCCTGTTTCCCCCAATCTTATTATACTCTCCTCTCGTTCCTCTCCATGTACTAATCTATTATCACTGACCTCCTTACAAAGAAGACACTCAAGATTCTAGGCATTTTCAATGGCCTGCAATGTACTTCTTTTCCATTTCTGACTCCTGGTTTCTTTTGGGCAAATTCCCAAAGAATAAATGGGAAAAAGATTTCAGGGACAGTTGGTCTGGATTATGATCCCTTATGGACCATACATAAGGACATTGTGATAGAGGAAGTTTGTTAACCTTGCATACTTGAATTAGGTGAAGTTTGCTTAATTGATAACTGTGCATTCCTTGCCTAAATGAAGTTGATTAAATCTATATTGGATGTATATGAATTCTCTGGTTCACTGCTCAAACATGGAATTTCTTCTATCACCTAGATCATAGAAATTTGTTAAATTTTTTTAAAAGAAAAAAAGGCCATTAGATTTGGCAACTAAGGAATCATTGATAACTCTCTAGAGCCTAATTTCAGTTAACTGAGCAGTCAAAGATAATGAAGAACTTGAGAATCTTAGAGACTTTTTCTTATTTGAAAGATGGTAATGATCTTGACAGAAATAAGAAAGTTGATAAGACAAGTGAATTTAAGGGAAAGATAATGTAATGAGATTCCAACTTGCCCATACCTACTCACCTTATGCTACTCATTCTTTTCCACTAAAAAACAGAAAAGTTGTGATGGGACTTTTATTCTGGGTCATGTTGGGAGCATAGAACTAACTGGTCTACTGAGGGGTTCTGTTTTTACTCATGAGTTGGTTTTTATTGGGGGGAGGGGTTACACTGAGAAATTCTACTGTATGTGGAATTTTGCCTCTGCAGGTGCGTGTGTGTGGGTGCAGTTAGCTAGTTAGGTTATTGTATCCTTAAGAGCCAGCACCAAACTCAGAATGGGAAGATTAGAAACTTGTGCAGAGAAAAGAGGGATTTGGAATGTAGGAATTTCAAGTGACAGTGGGTGAAAGGGATGTTGTTAGCTGTTAACACTGTTGAGTGTTGTTCTGGAATGTCACAATTAGTTGGCAAATATGTGATCTTGCTTGGATAGGGCAGAGTTGAATCCTTCCTAGTCTTGTTCCTTTTCCCTCCCAGGGGAATTATTTGGAAAATGGTTAGAATCTGTTTATACTCTTAAAATAATTTTTAAGACCCCACCTTCTTCCCCAGTTGCTCGGTTAGATTACATTATAATTGTAATATAGTATTAGAAATTAAAGGCAGGAGAACTGAGAGAGAATGTTATCAGGAATCCTAAAATAAAAGGAAATATTCAAGAGGAGGCAGTTTTCTGCACTGTTTAAAACAGAAAAGGGATCAGGAAGGATGGTAGAGTAAGAGAAAGTCATTGTAACTTGCAATGAACAAGTTTTTGTTAAAGTTATGGAGGTGGGAAGCCAGATTATAAAATGAGACTGAATGGGAGGTGAAGAAGAAGACAAATATTAAGTCTAGGAGTCAATAAATAGTGAGATATTGAAGATGGCAAGAGTGTTTTGGTGGAGACTGACTTTGTTCCATATCTGGAACTATCTCTTCATCTCAGCCTCCTAACTTCTCTGGCTTCTTTCAAGTTTCAATTTAGGTGTTAATGGTCTGTAAGAAAGTCTTCCCTAGTCCTTAATCTTAGTACATTCCCTCTGAGATCATCTCCAATTATTCCTCTATATACCTGATTTGTGCATAGCTCTTTGTATGTACTCCCTTCCAATCTCCTTCCAGTACTTCTTTCCCATTCTCACCCCCATTCCTTGATAATAAGGAGTAACCTTTTTATCCTCAGTACTTACAAAGTATCTGGCATATAGTAAATTCTTATTAAATGCTATATGATGATATAAACAGAATGGAGTTGAATTGTGATTTTAATCTGACATATTAATGGTAATTTTTCTCAATGGTTTCTTTTAATTTGAGAGAGACTTTTTTTTTTGTTGTGCAAAATCTCAAAATTATTATGCCTTTTTTTGTTCCAGGTACTTTTGGGGGTGGCTGTGATTGTAAATACTATTATGCTTATTTTGCTCATTCATTTATATGTGGTATAAGTATTATATTTATCATTTCCAAAGTGTAATGTTCTCGTCTCTAAAATATATTGTTCTCTGGGAGCAGGTTTCTTGGGGAGGTTTCTGGAAGCACCCTCGGTTTCAGTTCAAAGTAATAATCACCTCAAATGCAGCCATCTGTTAAAAGTTCAGATCCTTTATTTTATCCTTCCTTGTGTTGTCCTTCCTTGGGCCAGGTTAGCTTTCTTAGAGGCCTGTCTCTCTCCTTGGTTCCTGCTGCTAGTCCTTTGTCTCTGCCAGCTTCAGCCTCTAGCTCCCTCTGAATCCAAAGCCTCCAGCCACCACAAGGGTGGAAGTTGGAATGAATGACTCTGCCTCTGAGAGAATGGGCTTATGGGCTTCTGACTTGTGAATTTCCCAAAGTCTCTAGTGGGCTTGTCCTTTAGTGGGCTCCTCCTTATATATGTTTTCTTAAAGGTGTGAACCAATGTGTGAACTCTCTTAAAACTCTAAAGGTGTCAATTAAGTACATAAGCATTGTTTCTATCAATTCCAATGACTTAGCACCTTGTTTCAAGTTCTGGCCTATAACACCAAAGTAATTAAAATACAATGGCAGCCTAAACATTAAAGTTTTAAAAGATTATTTTACATTTTGGATGATTCAAATTTAAACTTTTTATTTATTTAAATTTAATGTTTCCCCAAAATTCATATGAAACACTTAACATTCATTTAAGATTTGAATTCTATCTTTTCTCCCTCTTTCCTCACTCCCCCATTTTTTTTTAATACTTATGAATTATCATTATGAACATGAATTCTCTTTACTCTGTCTTGTGTAGCACTGCTAATTAAGCATTTCTATCAATACAAAAAGGATATAAAAGAATATACTTATTAATCTATATAATTTAAACCCTTTTTGAAGATAATGGGAAGCAGGAACAAAAGTGTAAATTGGTAAATATTTAAGTAATTTCCTGAAATATGAAGTCCATAAGATTGTAATATTAACATTTAAAATCGAAACCAGACAGCTTTGAAAAAAGAAAAGAACAAAAGCAGATTTGTTTTGCAATCTCAAATACAACTTTATAAATAAGGTTTTTGCTCTTTTCTTTCCCCCTCTCTTGAAGAATCTTTTCATTGTGGTCAATAATACTTATTTTCATCATCTTTTAAAAAAAAAATAGACTTTTAAAATGTTTAGAGGGAAATGATAGAAAAGTTATGGGTGAATGGTAATTTAAAAATAGAACTTAGACTCATTAATTTTCAATTCTTAAAGTATCTTTCTGTAAATATTTAGAGGAAAAACAACAACAAAACTTTTACCTTTATTGAATTTTTCTTTTTAGATAAATTATGCTGTGAAATTTTTATTCTACTCAGTGGTTACTTCCTGATGAAGATCTCAAACTGGTATCTTGTATGACATGAAAATTTGGTCTTTTGCATGTGGTCTGTTTATTGAATTTCTTGGGTGATAAAGGTTTTGGAAAAAATTGACCATCCTGAATAAAAATTTGGGGATAGTTCCTAGAAGGTTAATTAATTTCATTAGATAACAGAACTTTGTTAAGTATCTCTTGATTATCTTTTCTAATGCTGAAAATATTGGATTAAATTATGAATACTCATTTATTTTTATCTGGCTTCAGGATATGTATTATGTTCTTTAATACCCATCCAACAGCAAGCATTTACTAAGCACCTTTTGTGAGGAGTTACTATACAAAATGCTATGAGTTCAGACATCCTTTAATATGTCTAGCCGGACCTTAGTGGGACAAACCAACATTGTGAAGTCCTCACTCTGGAGCATCTGGAAACTTAGTTGGCTTCTTCATTTTACCCATTTGCTCTTTATTCTCAGACTTGTTGTCACCTTCCATAAATGCAAAGTATCACCTTTGAGTTTAATTGTTTATTTTATGAGAAGTGCTCTAATTCAGATGGGATAAAATTTAAATGAAAGAGTTCAAAGAAAACACTTAATAATACCTTGTTTAATTATATCAATGAGAACTTTTTAAAAACAAGTTGCATAATGAGATAATCAGGATTTGACTTGATAATCTGAGTAACCTTTACTAGCTTTCCTGGATGGATTTATGTTCTCTTTGGCGTGAATATAACCTCTGAAGATTGAGACTAACTGTTCCATGTTTTATTTTCTTATTCTTCTCTTTTTACATAAATTTTTAACAAAGACATTGGAAGCCTGCCCTTCATTTTTTAAATGTGTTGAGTGAGTCAGCATTGCACTATTCACGTCTTGTTTCTAACTCTGTTTTTGTTTTAGCTTACTTTTTCAGTTAGGTTTTTTTCTTTTTCCTTTACACAATTCTTTGAATGAATCACTTTTGGCAATGATATTATACTTGATGAATACTTATGAGGAATCATTACCAACTCAACACATTAAAAGAGATTGTCCTATTTCTATACACAAGTTATATTCATGTAAATGTATAAACTAAAACAAAGTTAATACTGGATGTACTTGTAATTGAATATCACAATCAAAATTACAAGCAATTCAAGAGGCAAACATGTAAACCCTGGTCAACATTTTATCTGAAACTACTGATAAGACAACTAGAAAGTATGATAAATCTTGAACATCTTAAAAGTAATAGCCATGTATTACTATTACATTTAGTATTTCAGCATATATTTATATAGATATAGATATAGATTTCCCTCCCCCCCACAACTTATAACTTTTCTTTTTCTTTTTTTAAGATTCAGCTATAAAGTAGACTTTTTATATCCTAACGCTCCTCAGAGGAAAAGCCAAATGGATGAAGAATGGTTGTTATCCACTCTAGCTTGGGCTATATCTAAACTAGGTGGACAGCAGCTTTATAGAGTTTGAAGATCAACATAAATATTTTGAACAGATACTGCCAATGCAAAATGAGATGGGCCAAGTTCTGAATGGGCAGAAGTGGTCTAAGTTGCTCTTGGGAAATTACTTAATTCTTTTAATGCTTTCAAACTAGTCCTAGAAGCAAGTTCATCTTTTTAATGTCAGAAATCTTCTAGTTTTGGTATGTGGCTGAGAGTCATGAGTCATTACAGTCTCTGGATAATTAAGGTTGAATTTCACCCAAAGGGAAGAGGAGAGGTTCATCGATAGGTTATAGCACATTATGATCAAAGAATTATTAGCTGTTACCTACCAATCTCTAGGATAACCTCCTGCCTTCATATTAGGAGACTTAAATGTTAATGCTTAAATGTAAATGTTAAACAGTTCTTCAGTTTACTCATGCATGACCCATCTCATTTCTGCTATAGAAACAAATGGTCATACACCATTGTTGTTGTCAGCACTTACAAGTGTTCCTTTTCCACATTCATGAACTCTGACATTCTCTTATCTATTTACAGTCTTTTGTCATTCTACCTATCTTTCTTCCTAAGGTTCCTCTACTGAACCCTCTATCCTTTTTCCATTTTGGCTCCTTGGTGAACCAGTTGAATTCTCTGTTGTTTCTTCTCTCTAGTCCCTTTCTTCTTATCCTTTCAAAGCTGTTGCCAAGCCTCATCCTCATATTACTCCCATCATCTACTGCCTTCATTGTTTTAATGTGATACTGGTTGAAGCTTGAGAACAATCATAAAGACATACTGATTGAGGCTACCACAAATTTTATGTTACATAATCTGAGCTAGGCTATCATTGTAACAAACAGTTCTTTAATTATTTTCTAATTTGTTCATTAATTCACTCATTATTACATTTTTCATTTCTATTCAAATATCTCTTCTGCCTCTGCCGTCTCAACTTGAAAACCTTGCCTCAACATATTTCACTGAAAAAAACCACCTGCATAAAATATAAAAACTTTAGGGATTATATATACCCAAATACAGGGTCTTTATGAACTTAGATGTAAAATACTGAAACAAAAGAAAAAGATTAACTTTACAGGCAAAAACCCATTAATTATTCATGGATAGTTAAAGTAAATACAGTTATCCCTAAAATTAATTTACTTATTCACTATTGTGCCAATGATACTACCAAAGGATTATTTTGTAGAGAAAGAAAATATAATGAAATTCATATGGAAGAACAAAAGATCAAGAATCATAAGTGTAATAAGGAAGGGACTTTTACCAAAACCAGAACTCAAACTATGGGGCAAAAAAATTAAGTACACAGCATATATAGGCAAATGATGATGTCAACATGATAAACCCCAGTTCCTGTGCTAAGGATTCATTATTTGACAAAAAGTTCTAGGAAAATTGTTAAGCAGCTAGATAGAAATCGGATATAAAATCACTTCCACACTGTATTCTGAGATAAACTCCAAGTGGATATGTAACTTTTTTTAAAATTAAAAGCTTTTAATTTTCAAAACATATGCATGGAAAATTTTTCAACATTAACCCTTGCAAAATCTTGTGTTCCAGTTTTCCCTCTCTTCTCCCCACCCCACTCCCTAGATGGCAAATAATCCAATATATGTTAAATATAGTAAAAATGTTAAATTTAAGATATGCATATGTAGTTATACAATTATCTTATTGCACAAGAAAAATTAAAAAGAAAAAAAAAAGATAAAATGCAAGCAAACCATTACAAAAAGTAAAAATGCTGTGTTGTGATCCACACTCAATTCCCACAGCCCTCTCCCTGCATGTAGATGACTCTCTTTATTACAAGATCATTGGAGTTGGTGGTCTACATCAATGGATATGTAACAAACATAAAAGGTGACAGATAAATAAAAGAAACAAGGAAGACATTACCTTTCAAATCTGAGGAGAGGAGATCATAGAAAAAAGATGGTCACTTGTTTTGCATAATAACAAAATTTTTAAAGCACAAACAAACCCAAGGAAGTGAAAATTAGAAGGGAAATAGGTAGACCAGAAAAAAATCTTTTCAGTAAATTTCTCTGAAAAAAATCTTCTGTCTCAAGATATGTGAGGGATTTATTCAAGTTTATAACACTAAGATCTGTTCCCTAATTCTTAAATGGTCAAAGCACATGACAAGTTTTTAAAGGAAGAAATCCAGTCTATGAAAAGAAATCTTAACCTTGTTTAAAAAAAAAAAAATGTGCCTAATAACTTAATAGTGCAATGCAAGATTTCATTTCACATACCCATCAGGTCTGAAGAGATGACAAAAAAAAAAAATAGCAAATGCTGGAAGGTCTTTGGGAAATCAGCAACACAGAGGCATTATTGGTAGAGATGTGGATTGGTCCAGCCATTCTGAAAGACAATTTGAAATATGCCCACAAAATTATTAAAATACACTTACATTTTTAACCCAACTTTACTACTATTAGATTCATACTCCAAAGAGCGAAAAGGAAAAGAATTCTACGTTCAAACATATTTGTAGCCCTTCTTTTCATAGTATTCTCAGAATGGAAACTGAGAAAAATAGCTAAATCACATATATACAAAGGAATATTATTGTTTCATAAGAAATAATGCATAGTTTAGAGGAATAGAAGACTTTTTTCCTGTAATGTGGAGTGAGGAGAACAGAATTAGGAGAATAATTTATACAATGATAACAGCATCGTAGCAAGTTTTTTTTTTTTTTTTTTTTTTAAGATTAATAGAACTATAACACTTGAATCCAGAAGACAAATGTTTAATCATACTACTCATTTTCTGCCAGAGAGGTCTTCAAATCCAGAATGAGATGTGCATTTTTGGACATGGACGATATGGGAGCTTTCTTGGGTGGATTGTTTTCTGTTGGGATTTTTATTTGTTATTGAGGACTGGGACAGTGGAAAGAAGTGATAATAAATGTGGGAAGAAGTGATAATAAATGTTTCCAAAAGTAAATGAATAAACATTTAAAAAGAAAATAAGATTAGTCTGGCATAAGCTATCCTTGATGTTATGCTTGATGATCATAGATCAATCAGCCTTGTTAACTTTAAGTATCCATTTAATATGTTACAAAATGTTGCCAGGATTCAGTCTGAGTTATTGGCCTATAATTTGTAAACTGCATTCTCGTTTTTGAAACAGTATTTTTCTCTCTCTAATCTGGTACCTCTTCCATTGCTTTCAAAGATAAAATAGATCAACCACTCTGGCCAGTATGCTAAGATGTAGTTTATATAGGCTATTTATATTTGCTGTGGGCAAATTTTTCAGGAATAAGTTATTATATAACTCCTCATTTTGATTATCAAGATCTAGTCTTATCACTATTAGCCATATTGTTTCTTTAACTTCCAGGCTAGCAATTATTAGCCAAGGGAAACAGAAGGAATTACGTTTATCTTCTCTGTCTTATCTTTGTTGTCAGTTCTCACATCTCCTGTCTTATTTGTTTTATGATGACTATAACTTGAGACTCCTCTATCATCTTTCTCTCTACATATTTTTAAAAAAAGAAATGTATTTCTTAACTTTTTTGGCCAATCTTTCCTCATGTTTATTTGGTACTTTAGTTTCAGAACAGTGACAGCCCCCATTATCCAGTTTTTCCTTTATAAAGTGAATAAATTTTATTGACAATTTTTTTCTACACCACTAGAATTTCTACCAGTGTTCCTCTTATTCTGCCTCTCAAAGAGCCAATTTATAATTTTTTTTTTTTTTAGGAAAAAAGAAAAAGGAAGATTTTAAAAAAGCAATAAAACTTGATCAGTACATTGAAAAAATCTGATAGCATATGCAGTGCTTCTATTTGACTACTTTCCATCTCTGTAAAGTATTAAAATCTATTTCCCTCTTTTAACAATCAAGCTTGTTTTCTTCTTTTTTTTTTGTTTTTTTGTTTTTTGTTTTTTGATTTTTTTTTTTTAGGGTCTGTTAGACTAGGACTCATCATAAAATCTGTTTTCAGTTTGTAAGCACTCTACCATAACCTAGACTTTGTAACTCCTCATATTTATTTGACTTAAATTTTTTTCTGTTTATTTTGTATTTTGAGGTCATTATTCCAACTTTTTTTCCATTCAAATGTTTGCAAGTCACACTTTTTGTTAAAAATCTATTTCTTCCCTTAACAATATTAGGCTCAAATTTTCAAAATAGATTATTCTTCATTATAACCCATTTCCTTTACATTGATTGTGTCACATTGATTTTTTTCCCAATCTTGCCTGTCTCTCTCTCCCCTCCCCCCCAATAATAATTGTAATTCTGTAATTCTGACTGGAGTTTATTAGTGCATGTTCTGTCTCTCCTGTTTACTTGTTTGTTGCTGATTACATGTCTTTTTGATTTGTGAGCTTGACAGCCAAAATTTTGGATGATTTAATAATCCTTTATGTTCTCTTTGGTGGCTTCCTATGGATTTTCTTGAGCTGTGTGTTATGTTTTACTTTTAGCATTTCCCAGGAAATCTCTTTTCATGAGTATCAAAATAAGACTTTTATACTTTTTTGCTTCATTCTTTTATCCTGAGAAGCACATGATCACCAGATTTTCACTCTCAGTTCTTCTCCTGGTTAATTATTTTTGTAGAGATTTTATCTTTTAATTTTGGTGTTCTTTACATTTGCTCTTTTTTGTATCACTGAGTTTTAAGCTATCTCCATTCTGTTTTTGAGGGTGTTCAATACTTTCTAGTTTCATCCTAAACTCTGTTCTCCTTTTGGATTTTTCATTGCTTTCTAATTTCATCTTTTATCTTTTCTTCTAATTATTAGGCTTTTCATTCCCTTTCAGGCTTCTTATTATGATTCCATTCTCTTTAAGGGATAAAAGGTATCCTAAATCTTTGGTACTTTAACACTCAGTAAAACTTTTGAAATGCTGTATGTGTGTGTGTGAAATGTAACATATCTTCTACAAATAAGATACATACTCATACACTTATATACATATGCATACTTTTACTATGTGTAAGTATGTATATTAATATGTTGAGTTATTTTAATCTTGAGATTTCTCCTGGAACTCTTTAAATCCACAGTATTTCATCATATTTTAGTAACTTTTCTTTGTCATTCTCTCCATCTCTCTTGATTTTTCTGTAGAGAGTTGCTTGTGATTATTTCTTTTTGTTTTTCTTGTTATCTTTTTATTTGGAACATTTTCCATTTTTATCTCTTTTTATTATTTAAATTTCCTCTTATTTTCCTTTCCTTTTTGTCTGCTACCATCATCTACATGATGCTTTCCTCCCCCTTCATTTTCCTTTCAACTTAATTTTATCTTCCTAAATCTATTATATTTTTTGCTGTGGGCAAATCAAATTACTATTCCCCCAACTTAACATGTCACTTTTCTCCTAAAATTCAGCTTTCTTGTTTATTTCTCTTGAAGAGCCATTATCATTCCAGTCATTTGGTGATCATTCTGTTTTTATCCTTGACCTTTTTCACTCTCAATGCTATAAAAGATTATATAAATATCAACTATCAGCATAATTTTTATTTTATTAACAGTCAGCAAGGACAGCCTCAAAATCTTATCTTGAGTCATCAGGGAAGGTAAAACTCTGAAGCTGCATCACAATTCTACATAGATACTTGACCATACTTGACAAAATTTTTGATTTATAATTTCATTCATGTCTTGTGATATCAGATTTGATTTTTGTTCATAAATACCTTGTAATCTTCATATTATTAGCTTAAAAAAAGTTCTTCCTTCCTTTTTTTAAATTATAGGGTTTTTTATATACAAAACATATGCATGGGTAATTTTTCAACATTGACCCTTGCAAAAACTTCTGTTTCAACTTTTCCCCTCCTTCCCTCTACCTCTTCCCCTAGATGGCAGGTAGTCCCATATATGTTAAATATCCTAAAGTATATGTTAAATACAAATATGTATATATATATATATATTTATGCAGTTATCTTGTTGCACAAGAAAGATCAGATTTAGAAAGAAGGTAAAAATAATCTGAGAAGAAAAAACAAACATGCAAGCAAAAAATAACAGAAAGAGTGGAAATGTTATGTTATGGTCCATACTCATTTCCCATTGTTCTTTCTCTGGTTCTGTTCATTACAGATCAATTGGAATTGTTTTGGATCCTCTCATTGTTGAAGAGAGCCACATCTATCAGAATTGATCATCATATAGTATTGTTGTTGAAGTGTATAATGATCTCCTGGTTCTATAATTTCACTCAGCATCAGTTCATGTATGTCTCTCCAAGTCTCTCTGTATTCTTCCTGCTGATCATTTCTTATAGAAAAATAATATTCCATAACATTCATATACCACAATTTATTCAGCCATTCTCCAATTGGTAGGTATCCAAGTTCTTCCTTTTTGAAGCAAAGTCTACTTACTGATGAGAACTTTAAAAATATTTAGTATTTTTAAACCTATACAGCATAATTAGAAAGCAGATAATTTCTTCAAAAATCATGAAACTCAGAATTATGTATTAACAATAAGAAATTAAATGAGTAAAATTCAATAATCAGTATAATATAGTATAAAAGGCTTGATTTTGCATCATATTTCAGTTCATATTCTGGTTGTGCTTCTGTTGTATGATCTGTGCATGTTGGTTTCAGATTATTTAGCTATAAAATGAAGAGGTGAGATTAGATTCTCTGACATTCTTCCTGCTCAGAATCTAGGGTTAGTCTTGATCTGAATTTTAGATTAGTCTTAGATTTTAAAACAAAAATCTTATGGCTAGAAAAAGGAATAAGAGTAAGGTTTACCAAAGTAACTCAATCCAAAAACTGAAAAAGAGGAAGAGAAGTTCTGTTAATCATTCACTAATGCTAGTGCCAACAAAAAGTTTAGCAAATCCTTGAATCACATTTAAAAATAAGTTTAAAACCACAGTAATCATGCAAGGTCAGTTAGTTCGAATTTTACTAAATATAAATCCATATAAAATACATTTAGTCCCTAACTCCCTAGCATAAACAGAGAAAGGTCACTTCTCTAAAAGTGACTTTCAGAAACAAACTAATCCATGGTGGTTAGATTTCTAGTTCATGAAAGTTTATTCATTATTTCAAGGCAACTGATTCAATTTCATATTTGTTAAATGCCAAAGGTATACTGAACACTGAGCTAGATAAGAGGAGAAACTTTAAGATTTAGTTCAATAGTACAAGATAATGTTGTTAATGTCTGGCCTTTTGGGGATCATTCTTTTCTAGTTCAATTAATATGGTCCTGGTATGTCCGTAACAATTCAATTAGCCTGTCTTTGATTTTATTTTTGCTTTGGTAGGAAATCCAATTTTTTGCTTCTTTAGCAAAAAAGTAGGCCAGTAGCCTGTTATATTGAGGCTTGGGGTAGGTCTGGATTTTGAGTAGAAATGGATTAGAAATAACTTGGTTTGTACCATCCTAAGACTTGCATTCTTATGAAGTGTCTTTCTTTACCATTTGTCTCATGTTATAGACTGCCTATTATGACATTTTAAATGACCATTCTATAGACATCTTAATTTCTTTTCATACATGGGTGTGTTTGTGTATGTGTATACACATACATACACACACTTATACATATACATATATAAATTATATAATATACATATATATTATAATATATTAAAATATATATTATATATATATATTTTTTCTTAGACCTACTTCTCTTCTAAATCTCTATATTTCTGCTGAAGGCACCACAGTTCTTTCACTCTTCTAGATTCACAACCTTGGAGTTATCTTCAACTTTTAACTCTCCTACATCCCACATATCCGGTTAGTTGTCAGATCTTTCCTTATTCTGAAACATTTCTTGTCTACTTTTCATGAATTGAACAGCAAACACCTTAATTATTGTTGTTCAGTTATTTTTTAGACAAAGAATTAGATTCACAGTTAAGTGATGTAAACAGGGTCATTCAGCCTAGTATCCTAGTAAGGTAGGAAGTGTGTGAGAACACATTTGAAAGTGAGAAGATGTCTTCTCAACTCTAGGTCCAGCATTCTATATCCATTGTACTACCTAGTTGTCCCAATTAATTACTTTTTGTCCTTTTTTTTTTTTTTTTTTTTAACCTGGTCTCACCAGTAATCAATAAAAATGATCTGGAAATGGAAATAGCAAACCACTTCAATATCTTTGCCAAGATAATTTCAAATGAAGAGTTGGACACAACTGAAATGATTGAACAGGAACTTAATTGATTCTTGATCTAGTCTAGGTTTCATGTAGGCTGTTCTAGTAATTCAGATTCAGGATAGGAACAGAATGACACATGTGGATCATATTAAACTAAGAAAGAATTTTTCTTTGAACTGCAGCATGGAAAAGTCCATCAAAAAGGCTGCGGTGATACAACAATAGTTTGGATAGTAATTATATACCTTCTCTCTAGTCAGTGAAGTATTTTATTTGTGGGACATCTCCTAAATTTGAAATCTATTGACTCCTTGTTGGGTTTTTTTCTTTTATGCTTTCAATTGATTGGAAACTATGTACCGTGTGGAACCTTCTACTTAGACCAATTGAATCTCAGTGATAGCTTCCTTTCCTTTTATTCACTTATTCATTCATTTATTTATTTGGTTGAGGCAACTGGGATTAAGTAGTTTGTCTAGGGTCATACATCTAGTAAGTGTTAAGTATCTGAGGTCAGATTTTTAACTCAAGTCTTCCTTACTTCAGAGATAGAGCTCTGTCTACTGTGCCATCTAGCTTGCCCCTTCCTTTTTTTTTTATATGAAAATATATATATATATATATATAGACTAGTCTATGTGTCAAGGACCTTGGAAATATTCTATCACATTCTCCCTGTTTCAGTTCTAAAAATTATTTTCTTAAGTGCAGTTCTTACCCTCTTAGTACTTTCCCAGTAAACTCCAGTGGCTTCTTACTGATTCAAGAGTAGATGTAAATTCCGTTTGATTTTTAAAATGCTTCTCAATCTTATTCAATTGGCCTCACTTGTGAATTTGACATTGCATTCATTGTTTGTGTAATCGCTGTGCTAACTCAAAAGTATATCTTATTTATCCTTTCTTTTTCAATACTTGACACAATGTATTATATTGTGTTAACTGATCACAAATGTTATGTAAATGAAAACATTTCCATTTTATTTATTGATGAAATATTAAACATAACAGATACAGATATGGATACCTAATAAACTATTATAGGCCACAACTCTGAATTTGAAACAAGGATTCTTACAAGGTGCTAATTCAGTGGAATTGATGAGACAATGATTATTTAGTTTAGCATGGTGATTAATGGTTCTCTAAGTTCAGTATGATAGATTTAATCTTACAACAAACAATGGTTTCCTAGTGATATAATGATTGGTTTATACTCAGTATAGAGTATAGAGCCTCAGCCAGATTCAGAACTAGGGAAGACAAGCAGACTGGAGGTTGAAGCACAAGTCCTTGGACTCAGATTCATTCATCCCATCTCACATCCTGTGGTGGCAGGCCTGTTCTCCTGCATTTTCTCCCTTGAAACCAAGACTCCGGGAAGGCCTTTAAGAAAGCTAACCAGGCTCCAGGAAAGGAGACAAGACTTTGAAAGAGATAATAAAGGATTTTGACTTTAACCCCGGGCTACTCTTGTGGTGATTAATCTGCTGAAAGGAAGGCTGCTCTGAGACCTCCGGAAAACCAAATAAGGATATTACAATAAGCTTCATTAGAAATCTCCCATTGTAGATTCCTTTTAACAAACCGTAAGCACTTAGGATATTGAAAATGCTATGCTATGGTTGTAGTTATAATGGAAAATGAGAGAGAATTCTTTCTGTCAAGGGAATCTCCTAAGGGAATATGAAATATTTTGAGATAAGTAAAATGTAGGAGTTGGCTGGCTTAGGGGAGAGGCAAGACAAAAAGGTCTGAAAATGATTGAGGGAGAGAGTACTAAAACCTTTGGGATATGGGAGGTAGGGTCTGGATTCAGGAAAGAGATGTCAAGAATATAAACTTAGCTTAAAATTCATAAATGCACTTAGTGCATTTCAGCTGTGGGGATTCCTTCACTGAATCAAAAGATTCTTAGTTTTGGAAGGCCCAATTAATATCTGAAAAAGAATCCTTACTATTACATACAAGGGTATAATAAGGAGAGGTTGATTGCCATCCTCCAATAGAGGAAACCCATTATATTTTGAAGTAGTCTGTTTCATTTTTATACTGTTTGAATTGTAAGTACAATTGATAGAGGAAAAATTTCCCTAACCATACCTAAATTTACATCTTTTCAATTTCTGCCAGTTATTTCTTTGGAGCCAAACAGACCAAATCTATAGAACAACCTTTCCAATTATTTAAAGAAAGCCATCCTGTTCTCTTTTGAGTTTTCTCTTCTCCAGGCCCAATAATCTCAATATTCATATGTATAGATTCAGGCCTTTCACTATGTTTGGCTTCCCTCCTCTGCCAGTTTTCCATTGTATAATGTCCAGTCCATCTCTCTGGAAGGCCTCAAAATCAGTCAGAGTCAGGATCAGTCAAAGTCCTTGGTCTTTAGGAAGAGAAGTGAAGGAGGCAGGCAAGCTGCCATGTGGCTTGCCAAAGGTGAATCCTGGACTCTGGAGTGTGGAGCCTGAAGTCTTCTCTCCTCAGTGTGTTGTGTCAGAGAGGCTCTGACCCTCTCCCTATGCCCTTCAATCCCTGCTTAGGATTGCCTCAGCACAACATATTCAGCAAGAGCCAATGGTAAGGAGAGCCATATCATATAGAACCACATTGAATAGGTAATTAGCCTTAAGTGTTCTGCTGTCTTAGATTCAAATACACCTTTTCAGAGTTCCCAGCTCTCTATATCTCCTGCTTTCTTTTGTTTTAGAACACAGAACCAAAAAGAAGGTGATCATGCCCTCCCTGATTTCTCAGGAAAGGGGGTGAAAACACCTCCTGACTTCTCAGGAAGAGAGATGAAAAATACCAAAGGGAAGTGGGGAGTCTGAATTCACCATTGTTCTTTCCAAACTGTAGGACATAGAATTGAACTCTCTAGATGGTGGTGATGTTGTGTGTCTTATGTTCTGGAAGAGGACCATGGCAATAGGAAGGTGATGCCATGACATACAAGTAAATTGAATTTAAGTGATGCAGGACTAGGCAAAGTCATCTACCTCACTTTCCCCTCCAGAGCCATCTGAGTAGAGTGGCAAGATATAGATCAGGATGACTAGAGATGACCCTGGATTCAGTGGTAGACCTTGGACTTTTTTAAGTTAAGGTCTTTAACTAAGGTCTCAGTTTGACCTGAAGGCAGAGTAAAGGTACTCATCATTATTCCTGGAAGCTACATTGTCTTAATGTAGTCCAAGATCACTTTTTTTTTCTGATTGCCATGTCAGACAATTGAATAATAATATTGTCTTTTAAGTCCATCAAAATGAAATTCTTTTCTTTGATAATTTTTTCAGACAAACTTATCTAATCATACTTCTTCTATTCTGTATTTAGGAAGTTGATTTTTTTGAACTCAAGTGTAATTTTTTATATTTAAAGACCACTGAATATCATCAAACCCCAATGAATTTCATCATATGTTTGAGGCTGTTAAAAGGTAAGAATTTCAATAGAGGAAAAAAAAAAGGAGTTTTCTGAAGAGAGGGAAGAAAAGTCTACAGGCTGTATAGGTCCCTAGCCTTGACTTTGACTCCTGAGAAAATCCTAGAATAATAATAATAATAATAATGATGATTGTTATTATTATTTTTTGCTGATGCAATTGGGGTTAAGTGACTTGCCCAGGGTCACACAGCTAGGAAGTGATAAGTGTCTGTAGCTAGATTTGAACGTAGGTCCTCCTGACTTTATGGCTGGTTCTCTATCTACTGTGCCACTTAGCTGCCACCTAGCTGCCCCCTAGAATAATTATTTAAAGTGCTGGTTGACTGATTAGAAAGGAAGTAGTCACTCCAAAGAACCAGTCACATTTTCAGAAAACTCCCATTTTTCTCCCCATTGAAATTCTTTTCCTTTGTTTCTTCAGAATTTCATTCTTAAAATTTTCTCCTCCTTTTACTGACTTCTGTAGAATTTTAGTTCATACTATCTTTCTTCTGTCACCTTTGAGGTTTGCCTTTCCAAATTGTAAGGTTTAAGCCAGCTTATGGCTTTCCTCTGCTCTTTCATAAATAATTCTTATTATTTATCCTTTAGCTTACAGTCCTTCCCTTATATTGAGCATTATATATAGAAAAGCATTTGCCTTTTACTATACCTTTTGATAGATGAAATCACCCTCATGGTAAGTGAGGATAAATATTTTTTAGTTTTGTGTCTCCTTTTGTCAGATTCAGCATGTCTTGATGATTAAAGTCTCATATCACAACCATATCATGTCTCTGTCAAAGAAGTGGTCTATTTGCTCAACTCTCCATTTTCTTTTTCTAAGGAGGTTGTCTATAACATACTCAGATAATAAAATCACTTGTATTTTTCTTTTTTGATCATTATTTAAATGTCTTCTAGTCCCTCTAGCTTTTCTTGTGGACTTGTGTAATTAGTTTATGAAGTGATGTTTTTCTTGTTGTTTGATTTGGATTTTTTACAACTGGTTCATTGCTTGGATTTTTTTTCCTGTGGGTTGAATGTTTCAGATATGTCATTTCTTCCCTTTTGTAAATTATTTTCTATATGAGACAGCAATTATATATACATAGGAAGTTTTTTTAAAATTTGAAGTCTTTCTGATTAGATTTGCCAAATGTTAGGCAAATACATTTTGTATGATAAGTATGCTTCATTGCTGTATTTTGTCACATTTTTAGAAATCCTAATCCATTTCTCTAAGACCAACTTTTTCCCCCTCAATGATGTTTTATTTTTCCAAATGCATGTAATGATACTTTTCAATATTCATTTTTGTATACCTTTGTATTCCAAAGTTTTCTCACTCCTTTCACCACCTCCCCCTCGCCCCAGCACAGCAAGCAGTCTTTTTATGGGTTAAATATATGCTATCCTTGTAAACATATTTATATATTTGTTATTGTGTAAGAAAAACTAGACAAAAAGGGAATTATATAAAAAGGTGAAAATACTATGCTTTGACCCATATTTCGTCTCCATGGTTCTCTCTCTGGATATGATTGGCATTTTCCATCCCTAGTCTTTTGGAATTGTCTTAAATCAGATCCACATTATTGATAAGAGCCATATCTATCACAATTGATAATCACATAATCTTCTTGTTGCTATGTACAGTGTACTCCTGGTTCTGCTCACTTCATTCAGCATCAGTTCTTGTAAGAGACTGTTTTCTTAATTGGCTTCTTACTAACCAATTATTTTTCTCATTTATTTCTTCCAAATATCACCTGTGAGGAAGATGTTATTTTTGTGCCTCTCTACTCTTTAGTTTCTGGCCCGAGATTTCCCTATTCTTGGCAATAATTTGTAGGGCTTTTTTTGTATTATATATTTATGCCATTCCATATTATCTAAGTTAAATAGTAGTCTTCTATTTTGACACATTTTAGGAAGTTTTCTCTTAAATCTTGTATGTAGGCCTTTAGAAGACAGTGGACTTTTCTGTTTTTGTTATCTTGTTAACTAATAACTAATGAGCTCCTAGCCATCATTGTTCTTTCTGTCCTCTTACTGATGAAACCTTATCCAACGTTTTTTATGGTTTTATTATCATTGGTTCAAGGATAAGCAATTGTTTCCTCCTCAAATTATCCAGCCTCCTCTTGCCCAGGAAGAGTCTTAATTTTATTTTTGGCTTCAAGTGTACATTTCTTTTTTCGGTTGAAATATATTTATCAAAGTATATAAACAAATATACAGATCCCAAAGTTAATAATCCTTGAATTAATTTATACAACTATTCTTAGCATTTTGAAATCTTTTAGGATACTGATTTTGTTACCTAACATGTTAGGTATTCATCATAGCTTTACTTTATTTACAAATTTGATAAACATATCATCAGTGCCTTCATCTAAGTCTCTGATTAAAATGCTTTTTTTTTTATTTGTAATAATTTTTGTTGACAGAACCCATGCCAGGGTAATTTTTTTACAACTTGCACTCACTTCTGTTCCGATTTTTCCCTCCCACCCTCCACCCCCTCCCCTAGATGGCAAGCAGTCCTATATATGTTGAATATGTCATAGTATATCCTAGATACAATATATGTGTGCAGAACCAAACAGTTTTGTTGTTGTTCAGGGAGAATTGGATTCAGAAGGTAAAAATAACCCGGGAAGAAAAACAAAAATGCAAACAGTTTACATTCATTTCCCAGTGTTTTTTTCTTTGGGTGTAGCTGCTTCTGTCCATCATTGATCAATTGAAACTGAATTAGGTCTCTTTTTCAAAGAAATTCACTTCCGTCGGATTACATCTTCATACAGTATCATTGTTGATATATAATGATCTCTTGGTTCTGCTCATTTCACTTAGCATCAGTTCATGTAAGTCTCTTCAGTCCTCTCTGTATTCATCCTGCTGGTCATTTCTTACAGAACAATAATATTCCATAACATTCATTTACCACAATTTACCCAACCATTCTCCAGTTGACGGGCATCCATTCATTTTCCAGTTTCTAGCCACTACAAACAGGGCTGCCACAAACATTTGGCACATACAGGTCCCTTTCCCTTCTTTAGTATCTCCTTGGGGTATAAGCCCAGTAGTAGCACTCCTGGGTCAAAGGGTATGCACAGTTTGATAAGTTTTGGGGCATAATTCCAGATTGCTCTCCAGAATGGTTGGATTTGTTCACAACTCCACCAACAATGTATCAGTGTCCCAGTTTTCCCGCATCCCCTTCAACAATCATCATTATTTTTTCCTGTCATCTTAGCCAATCTGACAGGTGTGTAGTGGTATCTTAGAGTTGTCTTAATTTGCATTTCTCTGATTAATAATGATTTGTAACACTCTTTCATATGAGTAGTACTAATTTCAATTTCATCATCTGAAAATTGTCTGTTCATATCCTTTGACCATTTGTCAATTGGAGAATGGCTTGGTTTCTTATAAATTAGAGTCAGTGCTCTATATATTTTGGAAATGAGGCCTTTATCAGAACCTTTAGCTGTGAAGATGTTTTCCCAGTTTGTTGCTTCCCTTCTAATCTTGTTTGCATTTTGTTTGTACAGAAGCTTTTTAATTTGACGTAATCAAAATTTTCTATTTTGTGATCAATAATGGTCTCTAGTTCGTCTTTGGTCACAAATTTCTTCCTCCTCCACAAGTCTGAGAGATAAACTATCCTATGTTCCTCCAATTTATTTATAATCTCGTTCTTTATATCTAAATCATGGACCCATTTTGATCTGATCTTGGTATACGGTGTTAAGTGTGGGTCCATGCCTAATTTCTGCCATACTAATTTCTAGTTATCCCAGCAGTTTTTGGCAAATAATGAATTCTTATCCCAAGTTAGGATCTTTGCGTTTGTCAAACACTAGATTGCTATAGTTGACTATTCTGTCTTGAGAACCTAACCTGTTCCACTGATCAACTACTCTATTTCTTAGCCAATACCAAATGGTTTTGGTGACTGCTGCTTTATAATATAGTTTTAGGTCAGGTACAGCTAGGCCACCTTCATTTGATTTTTTTTTTTCATTAATTCTTTTGAGATTTTGACCTTTTATTATTCCATATGAATTTTGTTGTTATTTTTCTAGATCATTAAAATATTTTCTTGGAAGTCTGATTGGTATAGCACTAAATAAATAGATTAATTTAGGAATATTGTCATCTATTATATTACCAACCTATCCAGGAGCACTTAATATTTTTCCAATTGTTTAAGTCTGACATTATTTGTGTGGAAAGTTTTTTGTAATTTTGCTCATATAATTCCTGACTTTCCATAGATAGATTCCCAAATATTTTATGCTGTTGACAGTTATTCTGAATGGAATTTCTCTTTGTATCTCTTGCTGTTGGATTTTGTTGGTTATGTATAAAATGCTGAGGATTTGTGGGGATTTATTTTATAACCTGCAACTTTGCTAAAGTTATGGATTATTTCTAATAGCTTTTTAGTAGAATCTCTGGGGTTCTCTAAGTATACCATCATATCATCTGCAAAGAGTGATAGTTTGGTTTCCTCATTGCCTATTCTGATTCCTTTAATCTCTTTCTTGGACTCTTATCGTGAGGCTAGTGTTTCTAATACAACATTGAATAATAATGGTGACAGTGGGCAACCTTGCTTCACTCCAGATCTTACTGGGAAAGGTTCCAGTTTTTCCCCATTGCATATGATGCTTACTGATGGTTTTAAATATATGCTTCTGACTATTTTAAGAAAAAGTCCATTTATTCCTATACTCTCAAGTGTTTTTATTAGGAATGGATGTTGGATTTTATCAAATGCTTTTTCTGCATCTATTGAAATGATCATATGGTTTTTGTTAGTTTGCTTATTGATATAGTCAGTTATGCTAATAGTTTTCCTAATATTGAACCAGCCCTGCATTCCTGGTATAAATCCTACTTGGTCATAGTGTATTATCCCTGGAATGATTTTTCTGTAATCTTTTTGCTAATATTTTATTTATGATTTTAGCATCGATATTCATTAGGGAGATTGGTCTATAATTTTCTTTCTCTGTTTTCAGCCTCCCTGGTTTAGGTATCAGTACCATGTCTGTGTTGTAAAAGGAGTTTGGTAGGACTCCTTCAATCCCTATTTTTTCAAATAGTTTATATAGCATTGGGGTTAATTGTTCTTTAAATGTTTGGTAGAATTCACATGTAAATCCATCTGGTCCTGGGGATTTTTTCTTAGGGAGTTGGTTAATAGCTTGTTCTATTTCTTTTTCTAAGATGGAACTGTTTAGGATATTTACTTCTTCCTCTGTTAATCTGGGCAAGCTATATTTTTGAAGGTATTCTTCCATTTCATTTAAGTTGTCAAATTTATTGCCATAAAGTTGGGCAAAGTAATTCCTAATTATTGCTCTAATTTCCTCTTCATTAGTGGCGAGTTCTTCCTTTTCATTTTTAAGACTAACAATTTGATTTTCCTCTCTCCTTTTTTTAAAATCAGATTTACTAAGGGTTTGTCTATTTTGTTGGTTTTTTTCATAGAACCAACTCTTAGTTTTATTAATTAATTCAATAGTAGTAATTAATTCCCTTTTTTCCCTCTGTACAACATTTCTTATACAGCCCGTCTCCTGGTGTGGGACAAGTCTTTCCTTTGCCACCTCAGATCTTTTTTCTTCCCATTGAAGCCCTATTTCAGTTTTGGTGTGGTGAAGAGGGCACTGACTCTAGATAGAGTAAGAGGATCTGGGTTCAACCCTTTTCTCTCATGCTTACTATCTTTGTGACTTTACACAATTCACTTAATCTGCCAGGGCTCTAGTTTCTCTGCAAAACAAATAGGGTAGACTGTCCTCTAAGGTTCCTTTCAGCTTTCCATCGATTTATCATTCTGTGACCTTATAATATTGTCCCTGATATATGATTTCTTGAGTTTGTTTTTTGTTTAATTTAGGAGGGAAACTAGCATGCTTTTGGATCATATTGGATACAACTATGAAAGAATCACACTCTTACTTAATTCAGGTCACCATAAAAATCCCTCTGCTATAACGAATGATTGAGATTTTCAGCTTTGCTTTTTTGAATTACTCTTGGGTACTTGACCTGCTAAGCATCTCAAACCCATATTACAGTCCTTTTTAAAAACCTTTTAGTAACTTGTTATACCTACCTTTTTTTTTGTATCAACAAATTTATATTCCCATTCTACTTTCTTTTCCTTTAATATCTATCTTGTTTTACTTACTTTACAGAATCATTACTTTTATTTATCAGTTTGTTTTACTTTTTATTTTTTAATTTATCTTGCTTTGTCATCAACCTCCTTTTCCAGGTCCTTAATTTAAACTCTACCATCACTGTATACATGTTAGTTTTGTGGCTCCTTTTGTCAGAGAGATTCAGCATGTCTTGATGATTGAAGTCAGTGTCTCTGTCTGTCTGTCTCTCTCTCTCTCTCTCTCTCTCTCTCTCTCTCTCTCCATATTTAAGCTCTACCATCACTGTAAGCTATTTTAGTCACATAGAAGGAGATGTCTATACCCATTGTTTCTCATATCTCAGCTTCCACTCCTGCAATCTGGCTTGCATCCTTAACACTTGACTAAAACTCCTATTTTCAAGGCCATTAATGTTTTCTTTATTGCTAAATCCAATAGCCTGTTATCATTTTCATCTATTTTTACTTCTCTGAAGTGTTGGATACAATTAAAATTATCCTTTTCCTTCTGGATCTTTTTTCTTCTATGAGTTTTCATGCCTCTGCTTTGTCATACATTTCTTCAAGTTTCATCATTGTCTTTTCAGTTTCCTCTATGGGATCATTTGTGTCCTATCCCATATTGTTGTATTTTTGGACCCTGTCCTTAAGCTTCTTTTCTTCTTTATATTCTTTTCTTTCTTTCTTTCTTTCTTTTTTTTTTTTTTTTTTGGAGGGGAAAGGAATATCAGTTTCAGTGTTTTTAGTAATTATCTCTATGCTGATGGGTATCAGCTCTGTGAATTCATCTGTACAATCTGGACTTGAATCTCCCATCTTTGTCTTAAAGTGAAAATGATAAATTCCTTCAAAACAGGGGTGGAGAACCTTTTTTCTTCATAGAACCATTTGAATTATTTATAGCAGCATTCCTGGGCCATGCAAAATTATTTATACATTATCAGCTCAAGTAGTGGGAGGGTTGTACTTCATTTTCAGTGTATCATTGCCTGAAATAGCTTTAGCAAATGATTTTGTAGGCCTTACATACCCCTTAGGCCAGGTGTTTATCAACCCTGTTTTAGAGGAAGTAATCTGGTATTTTTTTACAATTTGTAAAAGAAGGGGTGAAAACTGAGTATAGTCAGCAGTAGACATTAGATTTTGGGAGAACAAATTTTAAGAATTAGATTTTGACGATACAAATTCTGATGACAAAGAAAAAAGCAGATTTATCAAAGTTGTTATAAGACATATTGCCTGAGCATTTTCAATGGATATATGCAGAGAAAAGAAGCAAAGGCAAGCGGTGAAAGAGAAAGGTTCCAAAAGCTAGAAGTGGCTTTATTCAAAATAGCTTAATCTAACAATCATTCTAAATTAGCCTAATTACCTTTTAAAAATTTTTATGGGTTGCTTTTTAAAATATAATTTTCTCCAAGTTTCTCTCCTTTTTCCCTCTCAGAGAGCCATCCCACATAACAAATTTTTGGGGACAAAAAGGAAGAAAAGAGTTAGCATAACTCATCATACTTGAAAAAAAAGTCTGAAAAATAGGCATAATGTACAATACTTTGAACATTCTATTTCTGGAAAAGGGATGGGAAGGAAAATATTCTTTTTAAACTTTTTGATATTTACTTTTGATTTTTTAATTCTTATAGTGGGGGTGGTGGTTCTTTTTGGTTACAATGTTGTATTCTTTATGTTGTTTTCCTGGCTCTGAACACTTATCAATTCATGTAGATCTCTATGCTTCTGGATATATTATATTAATCATTTCTTACATCACAATAAATTTGCATTGATTATCTTAGTTTCTTTTCTTGGTAAGGTTACTAAATTAGATGACTACTATAAACAGCTAATGGACTTTGTTTTCAAAACAGTTTTGTAATGCTTTTAATTTTTTTTTGCATCTCTGACTTTTCAGTATTTCTGAAAACACGGACAGGATAGTTAAAAGAATAATATCTAAGAAGATCCCATCGGGCTAAAATGCTGGGCCGAATCTGAAAAGGAAAAAAAAAAAAGTCTTCTGTTCATGTTAGCTTGTCCTGTTGTTGCATGTGGCTATAATGTGTTACTGGGTACTACATTACTAATAGCTGTATTAATTAATTAATTGACCAGAAAGAACACTTCAAGTGGGAACACTGTTAGTGCAAAACAAAAAGTTTGTTATTATATTGGAATAAAAATGTAATGCAATTGAATGGCATGAATGTGACCATAGTAAATCTAAAATAGGATAAAATATTAGAATATCTGAATCTATAGTATGGGATATTATAACACATTCAATTGAAATAAAAAGAAAAGGACAAAGTTTCATCACCTCTTTGTAGTTTGCCAACAGCCATACCACGAATTCAATTTTTACAATGATAAAAATGATGAATCTTTTAGCTGTATGGAATAAAGATTATTTTAAAAATCCTTTAGAAGAGCAGCTATTCAGGTGAAATTTCTAATTAATTAAATCTCTGAAAGAAAATGAAAATGAAGTTGAGTAGTGAAGAAACTTTTAATGTAAACATTGTTTAAATTGTTTTAAAAATTAAGTTCAAGGGGCAGCCAGATGGCACAGTGGATAGAGAGTACCGACCCTGGAGTCGGGAGGCCCTGAGTTTAAAAGCAGATGCAGATATTTCCTAGTTGTGTGACCCTGGCCAAGTCACTTATCTCCAATTGCCTTATTCCCCCCCTCAAAAAAAAATTAAAATTAAGTTCAATTGCACATTAGTAAAATTACTGAAGAGTTGGTTACTGCAGACAAGATCTTGGTAGTTCTATGTAATGTTTTGAAGAAATAATTGAAGAAAGTGGAAACACTGATCAATTTTTTTTTAATGTTGATGAAACACTTAGCTTAGTGAATGATGCCTTTTGGAACTTAGATTTTTAAGGGGAAAAAAAAAAAAACAATTTGAATTTAAAGTATTTCTAAACATTTCCTAAACTTTTATCGAGAGGTAATACAGAAGAGAATTTTGAATTAAAATCAATGCTTATTTTTCTCTTTGGAAATCCTTATAACCTCTGTGTAACAACCATAAATTACTTCAGGCTTTTTGTGGTCAGATAAGAAAATATGGCTGATGAAAGCAATTTTTGAAGATTGGTTTTCAATATATTTTAGCACAACTGTTAAAAATATTGGCAGGACAATTTCACATTTAAAACATTGCTGCTGGTTTTTTATTTTTTAATTTTTTTTATATAATGGTTCAGCTTATCCAACTATATTTGGTTTACTATGAGTATGAGCATCCATTTTCACAGGCATGTGGATAAAAGTTCTTTGCATTTATTTCTCTTGAATATTTTACAAGATGTTTTTATAACTATTTTGTTATTTCCCAATATTGGGAAATACATTTTTCTTCTCCTTTGTTATGTTAATAAACAAATAAAAAATATTTAAAATTTTGTGGGATATTTCCATTGGGCTGAGACCAAAACCAATAGTTTACAATATTACTGTTCCATAGTATGAATATGATTAATGTGACTTCACAGGATTTGTTATTTGCACGACTCATTAAGTTAGTAAATTTTTTATACTAACAAATTTGATTAAATTTGATTAATTTGATTAAAAATAATAAAACTGAAAAATTAAAAAGGACAAATCACAAAAAAATTAAAACTATTTTGTTCAGCTATAAACCAAAAGACTGATAATTTAAAAGAAAAAAAATATGAAATATAAAATAGCCTTATTAATGGAAAAATCAAGAAATTAAATGTCATTAATGGATTTCCAGGGTGGCAGTATGGAAATCCCAGATGTATTATATGTGAATTCTTCCTAATATTCATATAAAAGTTAATTTTAATGTTACATAAATTATTTGAGAAAAGAGATTTAAAAAAAAAAACAATTTGCAATAACTTTTTTTTATTTTGTGACTACTAGTCAAAGGAGAGAGAAATCAGAGGAGGAAAAAAACCATGGATAAATATCTAATGAATATTCATGCAAACATATTGGATTAAGATACAAAGTCTTATCTACATATTTTAAAATTTGCCTTTTTTGTTTATCAGATTTATAACGTGTGGGGGAAGAAGAAAGAAATAAGCATTTATCCGATGCTTACTATGTGCTAGGAATTATGCTTTACAAATATTGTCTCATTTGATCCTTACAACAACTTTAATTGCTGTTATCATCCCTATTTTATAGTTCAAGAAGCAGATAGTGAAGTGACTTGCTTTGAAGGTCACACACAATATGTGTCTGAGCTAGATATTAAATCAGTTGAAGACATGTTGTAAAGGATATTAAATACCAAATAAAAGAATTTGTGTCTGTTCCTAGAGGTAATATAGCACCACAGGAGTTCTAATGTATGGAGATTGCATTAGAGAGAAAATACTTGAGGCAAAGAGTGTCATAGTAGAACAGGGAAAAAGTCATCAAGACTTGAATTAGTGTATTGTTTTATACTTGAAGATTCAAACCTGGGTGACTGTGAGAAAAGTAATGGTATTGACAAAAGTAGGTTACTCAAGAAGAGAGAGAGGCATTTGGTAATGTAGGGTTATAGTTCAGGAGTGAGACTAGAGCTTGATATATAGCTCTGAAAATCAAATGTAAAATAGATGTGAGGTGGGGAGGAGGAGTAGAAGGAGAGAGAGTGTGTGTATTTTATTTAGTTAATTAAAGATAGTGTTAAAAAAGGAAGACAAATATTTTGCTCAGATTTTCAATTCTACATCTCCAGCTGCCTATTAGATACCCTAGCAACACCTCAAAATTATACATTTCTGATCAAAGTACCATCACCCTTTCCGGCTCCTAGGTTAGAAACTTTGACTTCATCCTAAGTTCCTCATTTTCCCTCATCCCTCTTAATACAGTTCCTTGTTTGTTTCTACAACATTTTCACATCTGATACCTTCTTTCATAGGCAAGTTTTTCTGCTTAGCTTTTAAAGAACTTGACAATCTATCCTACTGTACCTTTTCATCCTCATTCTCCATTGCTCTGTAGTTTATGATCTAGCCAAACTGGCTTTATTTATGTTCCTGACATATGGAAGTCTATCCTCAATGGTTATGCCTTTGTTTTGGCTGGCTGTTTTTCATGCCTGAAATGCAGTCTTTCCTTACTTTTCTCTCATAGAATTCCTCTCTTGAAGTCATAACTCAACTATCATCTTTTACATGAAGACTTTATTTGATCCTATAACTGCTTAAGTGTCCTCCCTCACTATTTATATTTATTTTGTATTCATTCTTTATAGATTTATTCTGTATATTCTTAGTTTTCATGTATTATCTACTTAATAGAATACAAGTTCCTTGAGAATAGGGATTATTTCAATATTTGTATGCATAGCACCTAGCATGTTGCCTTATTAGACACCTCAAAAGTGTATGGTATGAAATTTGTGGAATAATTTGTGGAATAATTAAGCAAAGATTATTTCAGTTTCATACCATAAACTATTATCAACATATATTTTAGTTATTAGTTAATATTTCAGTTTTAATTTTTAGATTTAGAGAAATAACATTACAAGGACTGATAAGGAAAGATGATAAATTATCAAGGAGCCTATTGATTATTTTGATTTTGTATTTGATTTGCTTAAGATTTGCCTAGAAGATTTATTTCAGTAAAGGCTCTAAAACTAAAAATCAATTGTAGCCTAAATGAATCTATTGTACATTTGTAAAACAATAAGTTACTTTTCATAAATGAAGAGTTGTCACGCCAGTTTTAAAAAGTTACCTCTGCTTTAGATGGTTGTAACTAAGATTTGTGACTTTATTGGTCTGGATACTTTCTTTATTAATACAGATTACTACCCTACTTCACTTTAAGAAACAGATTCACAAAATGCTGTTACCAAAAATATCAGCTGGTGGCCAGCTTTTTGTTGTGTGTCTCTAAAGTTAGCTAGGCTGGTTCTCATACAAATCTTGTGTCAGGCTCATACTGTATTATTAATTATATATACATCCTTTTGGAGCAAGAGGGAGCATGTGGAAGTTCCCCTTCCCTTTCACCCCTATGGATAATATATTCTAGAACAGTATTCTGGAACTCTCAATTCATTTTTCCCTATTGGAGCCATCAACAAGTCTAATAATGATCTTCTAAATTAGATACTAAAATAGTTTTTGAAGGGCCAATCCTCAGAGTTTCCTGGCTAAGAGCCAAGTTTCACAGCAATATTTTGTCCTAGTCTATGTTTGGTTAACAATGACTTAGTGTTTAGAATCAGGGCATTGAAATCTGTTTCTGAAAAAGAAATATTGCAGGGCAGTTCTGTTTTATTTCTTTGGAATACTTGATGCTTAGGGACTAAATTGGAAGGAAAGACCAACCAAGAAGGATATCCTATTAGGAGGAGGAGGAGGAGGAGGAGGAGGAGGAGGACTGTCTGATTGTTGGTACTGGATTCCAGGGTGAGTGATTAGTAGCATTTGGCTTATGAAGAAAAGTGACTAAAAATAACTCATGATGAGAGTTTTAGTCAGGTCCAATTTCGGGTTCTAGCTGAGCTAGCCGCAAGTTTGACCACTCCTATAAAGCTGGAGCAATCTAAAATATATGATAAATATTTTCTGAAGACGTTAGCAGCATGAATGAGGATAAAGGTATATAACTAGTTTCTTAATGGAAAATTTAGAATTATTTACTTTGTGTTTGGCTCATATGTTTATTTCATTTTTCATTTTTTTTGTGTGTGTGAAAGCAAATTGAGTGCTATAGAAGGAGGGTGAGTGTTCAGCATTTGCTGTTTTAAACTTATAGAGACATTAATTTCAAATAGTTGAAATAATTGAAAGAGCTTTGTCTTGGTCATATCTTTGTTTATAGGGACATACTTCATTAGATTTTGTTTGAATATGTAGCCTAAATAATTTTTTGGATTAAAAATTAGGAAATTGGGATATACACACAGCTTTTCTTTGTCAGACTTGTACATTTAGAAAAGGTTAATTTCTAAAATTCCTTCCAGTGGGGTGCATGATTTTGTATGGAAGTTGACCTACTTTTTTGAGGCAGGCAATATGTGCAAAGAAGGGACTTAAGAATTGTGATTTTAACTCAAGATTTAGTACCTTCCAATATAGTTTACTAATTAGTTTTTTTTTAGGCCTGAATTGTTTTGCTCATTTTCCTTTACAAGTATTGGTTATCTCCCAATTAAAAAAAAATATATGAAGTGCTTTTTCTTCAGTACTTGAATAAATTTTTCTTTAATATTGTATTTTATTTGTTAGAGTACAAAATTTTTCCATGATTTCTCAAGGGATTCACATTCTTTCTAGATCTGACCTATAAGTCACTTTATTTACCTCACTTTCAAATTTCTGAAACATGGGTCTTTTAGTTGTTTGGGCTTTACACACACTTGTTAGTTTATTTTAACAGAGATAAAGATATCTCTTTATGAGATAAAGATTTCATTCTTTAAGTCAGTATTTTAATTTCTTTTTGGAAATGGTGTAACTGTATTAATGCATACCTAATAAAGACAACTTTATAGATAGGGAGATTTTTTTGGTTCATAGACCCCTGGCCTTTTTTATAATCTGGAAGAAACTAAGGAACCCTTTGCAGAATAATGTCTTTAAATGCATGAAATAAAGTACATAAAATTATAGAGGCAGTCTATTATATTGAAGTATAGTTATCAAAAATACTAAAAATCAAATGTATCATTTTTATTAATGCCAGGTAATGAGAAATGTATTTAACATGGCAAGTTAAAATTATATTTTGTTTTAAAAAGATGACATTGTGAAGACTATTGTTGACTACTTTCATAATTGAAGAAAATATTAAATTTTATTCAGAGCTTAGTGAAAATAATGATGTAAATTTTTTTCTTCCATCCATAGATCACTTGGGGATCCTTGGGTTTTAGATTAAAAAATCCCTGATCCTGAAGTGTGTCCTCTGTTAATATTTTACTTGTCTGGTAACCTATGGGAATGAAGAATTCTTTGTCCGTTCTTCCTGTCTTTCTGTCCTTCTCTGTGTTCCTCTCCTCTCCCCCCGTCTCTCTGTCTCTCTCTTAATTTTCTTTCTTTCTTTCTTTCTTTCTTTCTTTCTTTCTTTCTTTCTTTCTTTCTTTCTTTCCTCTAAAAGGGACATTTATTTAGGAGAAGAGTTTTTTTTTTTTTTTTTTTTGACAAAAAAAAAAAAAAAGAAATAAAATGGGCACCAGGATTGATCAAATATGAAATAGAGTTGGGAGAACTTATAGGTGGCAAGGAAAAAAACAAGTTCCCTTGAAGAACTGACACTTAACCAGGAGAAAGGAATTGCTCCCTGAGGTGGGAGAAAGTCATTTACTGGCAGGTTAGACTAATCAGAGTAAGGAGAAAGATGCCATTAAAGGGGGAAGGCACCATGAATAAGAGAGTACCTTATAGTAAGCTTAGTCCTGAAGAGAACTTAACCTCTTTTTTTTTTTCTTAAAGAAATTCTCATAATATTTTCAAGTGAAACTCCATCATGTTATCTTTATTCTTAGTATCTATACAAGTACGAAGCTCTTATTTTGTCAAGTAATATATTTAGCATTGACTAAAATTAGTTATTTTTCCATGGTCATATGCAATTTATGAACTACAAAATCTATCACAAGTACCTTTGATTTAGTACAACTGTGATCCTAATAAAAAGTAATGTTTGTTAGACATTCATATAGATATTTAATTGAAATTTAATTTTCATTCAGATATTTAATTCACATAATACATTTAAATAATCGGGATGCTCTGATCTAGTGATCATTTGGGTACAATTTTGATAGATTTTTTTTTGCATAGCAAATAAATACATAAATAAAATTGAATCATTAAATCATAAATATTTATTAAGACCTTACTAGTACCAGGCTTTGTGCCAAGCTTTGGAAATACAAAGAAAAATGATTCCTATTCTCAAAGAACTTAACATTTTTTTTAATTAATTTTTTTCAATTGATAGAAATAAAATTCTCTTCTTCCTCTCCTTCCTTCTCCCTTGAATAAAGGACAGTCATCTACTTTATCATTTTTAATAGCACAAAAATATTCCATCAATAATCAATCAAAATACATTTATTAAGTCTCTCATAGACAAGATAGACCCTGACCTCTATGAGTTTACAATCTACATTTATACTATTGCCTGTTCTTTATGGACATTCCCTCAGATTTCCATTCTTTGTTAACTCAAAAATAGCTATTATTATTTTTGTTCATCTTTAGAGTTCATTTTCTTTATGATTGATCTTTCTGTTAACCAATCTACTTTCTAATTCTTCCCCCTCCCCTTTCTCTTCTTTTCCTCTTATTTTCCTGTTGGGTGAAACAAACTTTTGTACTGAACTGTGTGTATTTTTTTTTCTTTCTTCCTTTGTCATATTCAGATGACAATAGCATCATCCCTCATAAATCTGTCTTTCCATATTTTTCTAAATCCACCAACTCATCATTTCCTACACTATAACTACATTCCATTTTTATTCTATCTAGCTATTTTTAAATAGTCTAAAACAATATTTATAAATATGGATGACACAGTATGTTTTCCCTATTTTTCTCTTTTGATTAAATCTATTTTAGTAATAACTTTTTTGCTCCTCACATTTTTATTATGTTTGTGTGTATATATTTTTTCTGTACTGCTATTGTTTCTTTTTCCTTTCCTTCTTTCTTCTTCCTTCTTCCTCCTTTCTTCTCCTTTTTCTCCTTCCTCTTTCCTCCTCCCTTCTCTCTCTCTCTACCTCTTCCTCTTCTTCCTCTTTCTCCTTCTCCTTCTTCTCCTTCCTTCTCTTCACCTTCCTTCCTCTGTCTATCATCCCTTTCATCCTCCCTCCTTTTCTCCTTTTCCAAAGAGCTTTGCATTTTTTCTTCTCCTTGGTATATATGCCAGGTCAGTTATTTTTACTCTGAGATTGTTTAAATTTTCTTTTTTTCTTCAGCTTCTTGATTTTAATATTTCTCATCTCATGATTTCATTAGCTTTTATTTGATCCACTCTGATTTTCAAAAAGTTTGTTATTTTTTGCAAGCTTTGAACTTCTTGTTAAGCTGTTTAATCTCCTTTCCAAAATTGTCTTCCAAAGTTGTTTCTTTTAAAAAAAATTTTCTTCAAATTTTTCCTTTTCATTTTTTCTTATTTCATTTACAAAAAACATTTTCAAAACAACCCCTTACCCCCCCAAAAAACCCCTCAAAAAACTCTTGCTTCCAATAGTTCTAGTTGATTTGTACCTAAACTGTTTTCTCTGAGACCTTGATTATAATGTTTTGCAATCATTCTCTTCTCAAGTTTGTCTCATGAGCATCCCTGTTATTATAATAGCTCTTTTTTTTTTTTTTTTTTTTTTGGCTTTTGTTTGCTCGTTCTTCCAATGTACTTTCTAATTTCTACATTTTTGTAGGATAAGGCTTTGTGCTCCTGGAGGGAATGTTTGTAATGGTTGGGATGCTATTTTCTTGGGGTACTGAGGGTGCTGTTATTCCAAGATCGCAGGACAGCTCAGGCTAAGGACTAGCAAATTTTCAAAGTTCTCTTTCCTCCACTTCCCCTTGTGCTCAGATCCCCTGTTTAGTTCATTCTGGATTTATGATCAGAAATTGGGTATTTAATGAAAGAACTTCCATTTGTCACCTGGACAATTTCACATGCCCTTGGCATTCCCTGTCCCCTGGGTGCATAGACCAATCTGTCTCCCTATGCCAACTTTGCTTGAAGAAATGACTTACTGTAATTTTTTTCTTGGATTTTCCAATTAGGATTTGGTTTGTTTATTTTCTAGATCTACTTGGAGGAATTTTGTTAGGGTTTGTGGTAAGCTCATTGTACTTTATTTCTGCCTTCCACTTTAGCCTAATTCTTTTTTTTTTTTTTTTTTTTACATTAAATTTTATTTTTAACAAACTTTTTCTGTCTATTACTGCTTTTTCCATTGTGTAAAAAGAAAGGGGAGGGGGCAGAGAGAGAGAGAATACGTATTCTTTGTTACAAAAAATGCATATCATAAGATTGTGTCCTTGTCTAAGAATGTCTATCTTTGTACCTGTGGCCATCTATCAATAGTATCAGAAGATCAGATAACATTTATAGAAGTCTCCCTAGACTTGGTTAGTTGTATCAGAGTACCTAAACCTTTCAAGAGTTTTTCTTTATGCTGTTGTCTTTATGTACTTTTTTTTTTTTTAATCTCTGCTCATTTTCTTTAGATCAGTTCATACTACACACAGTCCTCTGAAATTCTCTGTTGTTATTTCTTATTAGATCAGTTCATACTACACACAGTCCTCTGAAATTCTCTCTTGTTATTTCTTATTCCACAATTGTATTCTATTACATTACATGTACCACAGTTTGTTTAGCCATTCTCCACCTGTTTCAGAGACAATCTTAAGATTCAAGATTTTTTTTTTTTGCTTCTGCTTTTCTCCCTATTCCTCTTTCAAAATCTAGAAGTTTGTTTTTCTTAGAACTATTTCCTCTTTTGTATTATTTTCTTTCATTAAACTTTCATTAACTTTGTTCCCATCTTTCTATTCCTGCTTATTTTCTTGAGTTCCATGTGTTTATGCATTAAACTCAAGTCCATTTTACTTGAGTAATATTCTCTTAATGTCCATTTACTCCATCCTTTTCTTTATACTTTCTCACTCAATCCAATTATGAATAATCATAGCTTCTTCCAGTCGTTCAAATTCCTTTTTAGTTTTCTCTGGGTTTTTCTATTTATAACTTAAAACTTTTTCCCCATTTGGGTCTTCATATCAAAAAAAAAAAAGTTTGAAAGCTATTTATTCCATTAAAGATTCCCCCCCCCCCCTTTTTTTTTTTCCTTTTCTTTTCTTTTAGGATTATACTCTGCTTCCCTGGGAAAATTAGTTATTCCAGGTTTTATAAGCCTGCTTCTTTTGCTTTTTGGAATACTGTATTTCAGGAGTTCCTGTTTTTTTAGTAAATACTATGAGAGTTCATATGACCTTGATTATAGTTCCCTGGTACTTCAATTGCTTCTTTATGGGTACTTGTATTTTTTTTTCTTTGATATGAAAATTCTGAACTTTTGCTATGACATTCCTGGGATTTTCCTTTTAGGATTTTTTTCCCCTTAATAATATTTTGTTTTTCCAAATACATGCAAAGATAGTTTTCAACATTCACATTTTTAGAACCTCATGTTCCAAATCTTTCTTCCTCATCTCCTTTTCCAACACAGCAAGCAATCCAGTATAGATTAAACATTTGCATTCTTATGCCCAACAGTGCAAACATTACAATATAGGTTAAAGATTTGCATTCTTATAAACATATTTCCATATTCGTCATACTGATTGAAAAAAGCATATCAAAAGAGTAAAAAGCACAAGAAAGGAAAAAAAAACCCAAGCAAACAACAACAAAAAATCTGAAAATACTATTCTTTATCCACATTCAGACTCCCTAGTTCTCTCTCTGGAGGTGGATGGCACTTTCCATTACAAGTCAAGTCTATTGGAGTTTTCTTGAAACACCTCATTTTTGAAGAGTCAAGTCTATCACAGTTGATCAATGCATAATCTTATTCTTATTGTGTGCAATGTTCTCTTGGTTCTGCTCACTTCACTTAGCATCAGTTCATGTTAATCTTTCCAGATTTTCTGAAATTATTTTGCTTATTATTTCTTATAGAGCGATAATATCCTATAACATTTATGTACCATAATTTATTCAGCCATCCCTCAATTGAGGAGTATTCACTAACTTTCTAGTTCCTTGCCTCTACAAAAAGGGTTACAACAGACATTTTTGCACATGTGGTTCCTTTCCTCTATCTTATGATCTTTTTTGGGATGTAGACATTGCTGGATCAAAGGGTATGCAGAGTTTCATAGCCCTGTGAGCATAGTTCCAGATTGCTCTCCAGAGTGCTTGGATCTTTTCACACCACCACCAGCAATGCATTCGGGTACCAATTTTCCCACATCCTCTCCAACATGGATTATTTTCTTTTTCTGTCATCTTAGCCAATCTGAGAGGTGTGAAATGATACCTCACAGTTGTCTTGATTTGCATTTCAACCAATAGTGATTTAGAACTTTTTTCATATGACTAGAAATGATTTTAATTTTGTCTAAAAATTGTCTGTTCATATCTTTTCACCATTTATCAATTGGGAAATGGCTTGTATTCATATAAATTTGAGTCAGTTCTCCATATATTTTAGAAATGAAATCTTTTTTTTTTTTTGGGGGGGGGCTATCTTTCAGGAAGTGTTTTTTATTTTTTTTTTTCTGTTTTTTATTTCTCTTACTATTTTTCATTTAATGCTGCACTGTGTCCAGAGGTTTTTATTAAAACATGTTTTTCAGAGAATTCAGTGAAAGTAGCTTCCCTGACAATTTCCACATCAATTGTTTTTTATCAGATGTCAGATAATTTCAGTTTTCTTTCTTCTCCTTTTTTAAAAATTTAATGATTTAGCTGTAGTGTCTTTTGCTGGACTTAACAAAAATATGAAAGCAATTTCTTTAAGTCTCTTGTGTTCTTGGAATACTTCATACTAGTAGCTTATCTTCAGACAACCAGTTACTAGAAAATATAGTGCATTTCAGAAATTAAAAGCTGCAGTAAAGCTTTATTTTTTCGTCAAATGATGATGTTTCCAACTTTTTTGTCTTTCAACAGAGGCAAAGCATGGAGGACATAAGAATGGAAAGAAAGAAGGACTGTCTGGAAGTTCATTTTTCACATGGTTTATGGTAATTGCATTGCTGGGCGTCTGGACTTCTGTAGCTGTTGTTTGGTTTGATCTTGTTGATTATGAAGAAGTTCTAGGTAAGAGTTAATTTTCCATACTTTAAAAAATTACAAATATGTATATTTCTATTCTGACAGTATAATTTAAATATTTAACGCTATTCTCTGTTTTGGGGATATCCAAGTATAAGCAAAATTTGAATCTCCTAGTTTGTTGACAGATTATTTCATTTATTCAAGAGTAATCAAGCTTTTTAGAAAAGCAAATAGTATTATAGCTTGAAAACATTTATGAATAAATATAATATATATAATATAATGTAAATAAGAGTTTTAAATTTTAATGTCTTTTAGAAAAATGACCCCCAAACACACAAGGTTGACATTTGGTTACCAAAGATTTGCAGATTAGAGAGAAATTTGCAAAAAAAATCTTTAGTTTTTTTTTTTTTTTTAATGGATTCATAGTGAATTATTAATAGAAAAACATGTAAATCAAGCAGTAAAATAAGGGAACATATTTAAAATAATTTGTGTTTTTTAATACGAGTAACAGTTCTCATATTTTTATATGCATGCAGCCAAAGCAAAGGACTTCCGTTATAACTTGTCAGAGGTACTTCAAGGTAGGCTATTCAAGACATATTTTTAAAAAGCTCATATTTTCTGTCTCTGAAATTTTACTATACCTTATTTTACTTTGTCTTTTAAAGAAACTTCCACAGTATAAAAGTTTTGACCAATGTCCCACAAGATATATAGTTTTAATTGTTAGCTTTATAGCTTAAATTAATTATTAATTTTAACTTTTATCTTCAGATCTATAACTTTCACTTTAACTTTTGTCAAAAAAATAGGAGTATAACTTTCATTATAGGAAAATAGGAGAATAACTTTCATTTCTCCCATTTCTTTGTGATATTTTTTTCTTAGGAAAAATGTATTCACTTTCAGAAATGTTAGTGGTAAATTACATTATCGCCTGTCTGAGTAGAAAAAAGCCCTTTTGCATAACATCAGTCTTTTAGACCAAAAAAAAGAGGTACTAGAAACTGAGGGGATTAGAGATATATATCACTCTGATACTGTTGTTAGTTCCTAAAAAGTTACAATATTCTTTTTAAAGATATTTTGGTAAATGACATAATTGATCTCTGGGCTGTTTTGGGGGAACTGAATGTTTATAACTTCTGTCAGTAATGATAAGTTATACATCATCCTGCTGGAAAGTTAAGCTTCAAAGTTTTTTGTTTTTGTTTTTTCAAATCAGAATGCTTGCTTTCCTTGACAAGCAAAGATATAGTCTA
The DNA here is from genome assembly GCF_902635505.1 of Sarcophilus harrisii. Lineage (NCBI taxonomy): Eukaryota > Metazoa > Chordata > Mammalia > Dasyuromorphia > Dasyuridae > Sarcophilus > Sarcophilus harrisii. The sequence goes on from NC_045426.1 coordinate 459,751,709, forward strand.
TGCTTGTATTCACTATTTCTCTTGGATGAATCCTAATCTTTTTATTTTTATTTCATTTTTAAATACTTATAACTTTTATTGCTTAATTAGATTTTTAAATAGGATAAAGTGGTTCATTCATAGCATCAGGATATTTTTAACATTAGGCATCTTATTTTAGGTCTTGCTTACTAAGAAAACTTTATTGTAGCTTTTTTTTGGGGGGGAAAGGGTTAAGTGATTCTGCTATAAATGCTAGTTTTTGAATAGAAAAATAACTATTTCTTTGCTTTAGTTACAAATTATTTAAGATTTGATCTTCCTTTTTATTTTCTACCTGGATCAGATTTGATTATAACATTGAAGATTGAATAAATAAACAAATATTTTTAGATTTCGAAACATGAAGCTTGCTTAACTATTTTTTAAAATTTAAAATTTTGAAGTAATTGGGGTTAAGTGACTTGCCTAGAGTCACATAGCTAGTAAGTGTTAAATGTCTGAGGATCGATTTCGAATCCTACTGACTTCAGAGCTAGTGCTTATTACACTGTTATCTAGCTTCCTTAACTATTAATAATATATGTTTAATATTGTACAGTTGGATGAGATGCTTAAAGTTTTTAGCATTACTGCAAAAAAAATTTTGTATAATTTAAACCATCCATTTCATAACCTCAAATTTTAAAATAAATTATTATAGAATGAAGTAAATTTATTTAATCATTTATGATTTTCATTTTTTGTTAATTGGATAAATGAAAAATCAGAATTTCAAAGTATATTCTATGTGATTTTTAGATCTATTAAGAAAAGATAATTGTCACTTGTAAAGAGAAAAATAGTTGGCTTAGAAGTACAGTGGACTAATTGCAACAGTATGTCTACTATGAAGATTTCAATAAATGGAAATGTCCAACTATCTTCTTCTCTTTCATTCCCACCCTTCCTCTTCTCCCACTGTTTTTTAAATTTAATTATAGGAAAGCTGGGAATCTATGATGCTGATGGTGACGGTGATTTTGATGTTGATGATGCCAAAGTTTTACTAGGCAAGTATACCTTAATTTTGGAATGACAGGAATATGCCAAAAATGATATTATGCATGGAACCTTGATTGTGAAACCATTTAAAATTTTGTCCTTAGATTGGGCATAGCATTATAAATTTTTAAGAAGACAGATATTGTTTGAAGTGTTTTTTGTATGCAAACCTTGGTAAATAAAGAGCAAATTTTGTAAGTACTATCTTCATCTTGAAAATACTTTTTATTTGAACATTAGAAATTTTAAAGATAATATTATGTGAAGTATTCATTGTATACAAACCTTGGTAAATTGAGAATACATTTTTTATGTCCTGTCTTCATCTTGAAAATACTTTTTATTTGAACATTTAATAAATCTTGAACAAAAACAGTGCTACTTGGCTTTCAAATTAACTATATAATTTTTTTATTGGCTTTGAAAATATCTTTTACATAAGCTTAAATTTTAAATTAAAGTTTAAAATCTTTGTAAGTCTACCATAAAATAATATAGTAATAATAAAAAAGTTACAACGTGTAGTCTGTTGTAGATCTTGAAAGTAAACACTTTAAATATACTATATTTGAACCCATTGAGAGCTTCAGATGACTAAATCCTTATGTTATTCTCCCCACTTTATTATTGTGAAAGTGATAGTGCTTTGGTGCTTTGGTAGAGGGAAGAGCCCACTGATTATTCTTGATTGCTAGCAAATCTTGTTGATTTTTCTCTGAAAATCATGTCAAATTTCTTAATGTGATTTTTGTCTATATTTATATATTTCCATATATATATATATATAATATATCTTTCTGCTCATGAAGAACCCTTATATACTTTAGTTATTTTAGTTTGAAATATTTTCACTCATATAATACTTTAATGCCTCATCATATAATGGGTGTGACCACTGACCCTTGAAACTTATACAGATGTAGCATAATCTCTGAAAGTCTTATTAAGCAGGAAAGGATGGATTGTCACAGCAATGTGTTTTGTGTGTGTGTGTGTGTGTGTGTGTGTGTGTGTGTGTTTGTGTGTTTCATTATCCTATAATTTAAAGAAAGTTTTAAATGCCCACACTAAATGTGTGGCATTTATAATTATACTATCTACTTAGTAATAAGAATGTTTTTCTTTAAGCAGTTCTTCATTTTAGTATGATGAAAAGTTAGTTTACTACTTTAAAACTGTTTTCCAAATTTTAATATACACTAATTCATTATTTTTAGAAAGAAGTTATTAAAATGTATCTACAAATTATGTACAGCTTATGTACAAATTAAATACAACTTCTTTGTTGAATAATATTAGAAATTGTCATGTAAGTTATTAAAAAGATTTTATTTTAGCATTGTCCACATGTGTGGCAGGATTACATTTGGATTTCAAGCATCAAATTTCATATTTGGAAATTGACTAGATCTTAAAATAAAGCATTAAAAGAAAATATGTGGCCTAGCTAGCAAAAACAAGGTACTGCTTGAATTTTATGTAAGCATTTTCATATTTAGAAATGTGACAACTGAATTGAGTGATTAAATCTCTGAGTTTCTTTGAGAACATGACTATCACATTGCTTCACATGATTCCTTCATCACATTGCTCAGGAATATGATGTGGCATTCTCAGGACTTCATACAATTAGTTTTGACCTGATTTAAGTTGAGGAAACTAAAGTTTAACCCCTGTTGTCAGACTCAACTTTTATCATTTCTTTTTCATTAATTTTAATCTTCCACTGTTTGAAAATAGTAACATACATTTTAGCTTGAGTCTGGAGATAATAAAATGTTGTTTGTTCACTTCTGATCTTATTTTACCTCAGTAAAAATATCAGAAAAGAAGTAATATTAAGCATATTCATTTAAATCTTTAATGAGTCATGGCATAGAAAATCAAAAGTGAGTGGGTCATTAATCAGATCAATTGCAGAAGGTAAAATCTGACATTTATTTTCTGTTATAACTTTTATATTATTGTGAATATTAGATGTGTATGATTGTTTTTAAGTGAATAATTTTTAGGCTGTTACAGGGTCTTAATTTAGCTTGCATCAACCTTATCAATTTTGTAGAAAAGAAGTAGATGCTAACTTAAACATTTTTAATACTTAATCAAAAAAACAATGACTCATATACAGAGATGTACAGAATTAAGTAATTTCTGTGGAATTCACAATTAATAGATACCAACCATGGAATTTATATGGTACCTTTATAGTCAGAAAAATGCTTGCATACACTGTCATTTTAACTTCACAACAACCCTGTGACAAGAAATGTAAGCATTATTATTCCTTTGTTAAATATGAGAAAATTTAGTATTATAGAAGTTAAGTGACTTAGCCAATATTACATAGCTAAATGAATGGTGTCAGGTGTTAAGCACTGTGCTTTAGACTTCTGATTCTTGTTCCCTTTTTACTCTGCCATCCCATCTTGCAAATTTTTTAAACTTTATCATTCACTTACATAAAGAGCCTAGCAAGGCAACCTATCCTTGTTGATATGAATTCCTTTAAAATGTTTTATTTTGGTCTAGTTTGTTAACAACTAAAATCAATCGAAATGAAAAAAATTCTCTACCAAAACATGTTCTCCCCCTCCCCCCCCATCCCTCCCACCCTGCACCTCCGGGCAGCCAGGTTAGGTGGTGCAGTGGATAGAGCACCAGCCCTGAAGTCAGGAGGATCTGAGTTCAAATTTGGGCTCATACACTTAACACTTCCTAGCTGTGTGACCCTGGGCAAGTCACTTAACCTCAATTGCCTCAGCAAAACAAGCAAACAAACCAAACACATGTTACTCTGGTGACATGATAAATTCCTAAGTAAATGAATAGGAAGATGTCTCCCACAAGAAAAACCAAACATAACATGAATAACAAGCCTGTTTCCCTGTCAGCAATGTACAGCAATTTGACTAGTTGGTACTATGAGTTTAAAATATAAAGGAAAAGGAGATAAGCTACCATACTTGTGATCATTAGTTGTAAAGTTCTACCTCATAGTTTTGGCATTCACTGCAAATGAGATCATAAGCCTCCAAAAGTAAAACCAGGGAGTGTATTTATTGGGGACAACTACTGAAGTTTGTAGAATTCTGATCCCTATTCTTTTCTGATGCTTCTTTATTGAGTAGTTTCTTCCCTTTGTGGATAGGAGATAAGAAACCACTCATTATGAAAAAGGTTCCCTCTTTTTCTTAAATCACACATTTCTTAGGTCTCTGAATGAATAAGGAAGAAACTTTTTAGTTATATGATAGTATTTAACTGGCAGCTTTCTTATTATATCTTTTAGCAATAGAGTTTGTCCTATTAATGTTAAGAGACAATAAAACCCACTTTTGTTTTCAAGATTTTATAGTTCTTTGTGATTTTGATAGTTTAATTTTTTTTCCATAATAATATTTATCAAGAAAAAGAAAAAAAACGTTTTTTTATTTTTTGGTTTTGTTTTTGTTAGGGTTAGAAATAGGGCATTGTCCCTGATGATCTATTAAACATAGAAGAAGGGAAATTAGTTTCAAAATTCTTTATAACAAGATTCCAGGAGAACCTGAATCCAAATGTGGCTAAACTGTGTGACTGGATTTTAACTCAGGGCCAGTACTCTATCCACTGTGCTATCTAGCTGTCCTAGAGAATAGAGTATTTTAAAAGGGAGTAATGCATGACTTAAAACTGATAGATACTTTGGGATGGGATTATGGGGCATTTTAAATTCCAAGCTAAGAATTTTGGCTTTGATTCAATAGACTGTGGAAGAACTACTTAAGATTTTTAGATACCTGAGTTGACATGATCAAATCAATATATTAATTAGGAAGACTGTTATTGTATAATTAAAATAATGAAGAGATTGGGAACTCAATTAAAAAAAGTTGAGTCAGTTATGAAAGCCCAGGAAAAAAAGAAATAGGGATCTAGAATTAAAGGGTCAGATAGGAAATGGGGTGAATTCTGCTGTAAATGTATAATCATTAGAACTTTTTGACTTTTTGATTCAACTGAGATTTCTAGCTTAAATGTCAAAGAAAATGATCATCATGCCATCATTGAGGCTGGCATGAAACTATGCTGAAACTATGAAAGGGCTGAAACTATGAAAAGGTGCACTTGAATCAAAAAACCGAGTACTTAAGGCTAATTACCTATTGGACAATGACTCTATTAGCATATCTTTGGAAAAATGGCCCTTCTCACTGTTTGGTGCTGGCTCAATGTTTGGGGTTAAGATAATAGTAGGCAAGGATTAGAGAGAGTAAAGTGACAGAGGGCAGAGATTCACTTGGCGGCAGGACAAGAAGGAGAAAGGTGGAGATTCTGGACTCCAAAATCAAGAAGACATCTTTGGCAAAACTCCTGGCAGTTTACCTGCTTCTTTAACAGTTTGCACTTAACATTGATGGAAATAGGGAAGTCAGGAAGATAAGCAGACTTTAGGGTAAAGTTATATGTTCAGTTTGAGAGATCACTTTTAAGTGTCAACAAGATTTGTAGGAAGTGCATTATACCAGATTTGGCATCCAGGGTAAACATGGGTTACAAAGTATTTTTCTGATAGACATATATGGAGTAAATTATATATGATCTTCATCATGTCACTTAGCATTTGACCAACACCATGTACCTGTATTTCTTTTATATTAATTTTAGATCTTAATAATAAATGGAGAGATTTTGTACAATAAAGCCTGTAGTGCTTCAGTTTGAATTAATGAGATGGAAAAAATCCTGAGATTTTTGCTACATCTTGTCAACATTTATAAGATTAATGATTATTCTTTGGTAGTACAATTCATTTCTTCAGACATGCCATCTTGACTCAAATCTGTATTTAGTAATGTGCATTGATAAATATTTTTGTTAACTTCCCACACTATTTAAGACCTGGACTGATTGTATTCTCATCACTGGGACATGTTTTACATCTAAGATTTAGAAATTGCCAGCAAATTGCATGCTATAAGATGCTTTCATGACATGAAGGGTAAATTTTTTGTTTAGTAGCGACTCTTTAAAATTAAGAATAGTCCATCAAAGCCTGAAACTTATTTTCTTATGATTGGTTGAGGTGAATACTTTATTAATAGACTAAGTTTTAATTTGTTGTCATTAGTGTATTTTAATTTTTTATTTTGATGTGTCAAGGCGATAGTAATTGGTGAAAAGTACAGTGAAGAAGTTTAGAAAATTAATTGATTATAATTTCAGTTCTGCCTTGGATTTTATGACCTTGGGATGATCTTTTTAGAACTTTTTTTATTATTAATGATGCTATTGATCATAATAGGAGAATGAGATAGCCTAAGGGGGGAAATTTGAGGAAATTAATTTTATAGTTATCAATGAATTCTCATGGTCAGGCCAAAAATACTTGTGTACCCACCTCTTGATTATTTAATTTCAGGCACTGAACTTTGTGGATTATCTCTGTTATTTTTAATGACATTTTTTTTTTGGCTGACAAACTAAGAACAAACTAACCATTTGTTGAAGCAATATATCATTAGAAAGACTACTTTCTTGCAAAAAAAATATATTAGGGAAGTAAGTTAATGCATTCAGAATCTAGCAGGAATGGCTTTCTAGTTAGTTATTTGCAGTTTAATGTTGTTTATACCACTGACCTCTTTACTGCATGAAAATTAAGAGTTTTCTGCCCCAAATGCATGGTTTAATCTGATATTTTCTCTTGTAATCATTACTTTACTTTCCTAAATGGCTTTTCTGTAGACACCTATGTCCCTGTACAAGATTCCTTTCTTAAATCACATTTCCTCAATTTCTTTTTTTCCACCTAACTGCTTTCCTTTATTTTCTCTCTTTCTCTCTTTTTCTCTCTCTCCTTTTATTCTTGTGTAGGCCTGACCAAAGATGGCAGTAATGAAAATATTGATTCTCTTGAGGAAGTCCTTAATATTTTAGCAGAGGAAAGCTCTGATTGGTTTTATGGCTTCCTCTCATTTCTCTATGATGTAATGACTCCTTTTGAAATACTAGAAGAAGAAGAGAGCGAAACTGCAGGTGATGTTGATGGTACGTCACAGAATGAAGGGGTTCAGGGCAAAAAGACTTGTATTATTTTGGATTTACAGAACCAGTAACATTGACCAAAGTCTAAAATTACTGGCTTTGTGCTAAACTTCAAACAGATTCCTTTCTTGCTATATCAGGATTGAATTTCGGGAGGGGGACTTGAACCTAATGTTTGATTTTACTAAAAATAAAGTTAACCATGTGACCTTTCTTTACTAGTTGATGGGCCTTTCATTAATTTTCTATTTTGTATTAGGGGAAATAGCATTACACAGTTATTTTAACAGTTTACAAAATAAATTTTTTAAAAAGTCCTTAATGATTTAGTTGGTTTCTGTATGATCTTGCTTCAGTTTGTGCATTCTCTGCACTAAACATGAAATATTAACTGTAGTATTGTTTTATTATTAACACTTAATGCTTGTCTTTCTAACAGAATATTGAGATGATGGTAATGGTCTTGATGACAAAATATTTTGGCATGATTGATAAAGTTATATAAAGAACATGCTTCTACCTTGATCTTTAATACAACTATTACATATAATTATAACATAAAACAATTGATACTAATTTTTATTTATTGTAATTTATTTTAAAGTCTTATTAAAGGTTAATATGGATTTTAATTAAAAGCTCTGTATTGGTGCTTTTGAAGTACTTTTCAAAGAAAAAATAACCTTATAATTTTGCCATAGATTACTTAAAACAAATTGTTTTATGTTTTATGGCATGCCAGTATATTTCTGTCTATGAAAGCAAACTTTCATTCTTATTTTAAGATAGCAAATTCACTCCTGTTGGATGTGGATGTGATTTTTTTTTTCAAATTTTATGCAAGTGGGAAAATGTGAATTTGTATATTATATAAATGTCAAACATATTAAAATTATTCACCTACCCTAATATCTAATGTCTATTTTTTCCTGTATTTAATATTCATATGCAAATATTGGCATAGAAATTCAAATACTTTTAAGTTCTATATTAAAACAAAGATCTAATTTTTTTTTTAGGGCTAAGTAGAATTTATTGTAATGACATGAATCTTTATCAAGGGGAAATTGAAAATAATTCTCCTAAACTTTCAGTGACTTTCTTGAAATCTTCCTTAATACTTGTTAACCTTTTACTTTTAAGTTAATCTATTTTGATAGAAGTACTGTAGTGAAAGTTACTACATTTGATATTTTAAGTATTTTAGTTAGTGTCATATAAGTCTTATTTCATAGAACTTTAAATAAAACCATTATAATTTGGACATCCATTAGGGTGAACTTTCAAAACTTATGAATTTTTTTTAAATTCCAGAATAAGACTTTTTAGTCTTTTAAAATAGTAGTGCCCATAGTGAAATAATTTGTGAAATGATATTTCACAATTTGATTTTTGAAATTGTGTAAATTTTAGTATATTTAAAGTTAAAACTGTACTTCACTTTTCAAAATTTAGTCAAATTTTGCTATTGAATCCATTACATGTCTTGAATTTATTAGTGATTATTAAATTGAAATAGGTATACAAACAGAATTATTCTAAAATATGTAGCTATATTTTGGTATCACTTATCTTTCTTGATGGAAAAATGTCTTAATTTGACCCAAAAATATAACAACAATTCAATATAAAATAGAGAAGAGAAGAGGCAATTTCTAATTAAAATTTCAAATATCCTCGTGTTCCCTATTTATCACTTTAATATTGTCTGGTCTTTGTGTATCGTATTTGACTATTCTATTAAAATAATAATCTTCCCTGAATTTTATCTGAAAGTTTGTTAGTTACTAGTTAATAAAGTGACAAAAATCCCTACAGAAAAACCTAAACATGGTAATAATAAACTGGTTTAATAAATGAAGTATTATTTTCTGGGTTTTTTTGTCAGCTAATTAATGTTTATCAGCTGAAAATTTGTGAAATTACAGCACATGTAAAAGACCTAAGAGAATTAAGATTCCATCATAATATATTAAGTCATTAAGTTCTGTAGTAATGAAGATTTTTTTTTGAAGTTTTTTTTTTTAATTCAATTTGGAGATTGTTTCAGATCGTCTCCACCTTTTATTGTGGCTTCTAAATTTTAATTATGGTAAGAATTTAACAATCCTAAATATGCCCCTTGATTTCAAACCTAAGTATCTAATACTCATAAACCAGTGATTTTGTTTTAATTTTAATTTATAGTGTTACACCTAAGATAAAACTAATTTTGAAAATATATATTGATTGATAAGTTTATGAATGGCAAATTCTCTAATCCATGGAATAGTAAACTTACAAATGCCTATTAGAAACATTAATTTTTTTTTTTATTATTGCTTGCTTGTCTTGCATTGATACTAATATAAATTTCATGCGTAGAAAATAATTATGCCTCATTACTCTCCATGATAAATATAATGGCGTAAATTAGATGGGGAGAAAAATAGCTTTGTAATTTATTTGAACCCTGGACTTCTGTGACTTCCTTCAACAGTGGGCATACATAATTTTGTTGTTTTGGGGATTTTGGGCCACAGATGGAATAAAAAGGAAAGAATATTTGAAATTTAAAAGCTTTGACACTAAATGAGTTGAAATTAATCAAATTTGTGTTTTTACATGTGTTTGTATATGTAATAAGTAATTGAGATTTTTCCCTCAAATTCTTTAAATCATTTGAAAGATAGCATGTTTTGAAATTGATAACTCAATTTTATAACTTTATGTACAGAAATCAATTAGATATAAAGAATTTCAGACTTTGAATATAATAAACAAAGGGTCCATACTTTATAGAAGAAATGAGAACATTTAGAATTTTGATTAATTCTCTGCTTTATTTTGTTAGATTAAAATTCTTTATATACAATTTGCTACAGTATATAATGATGTAATTCCCAGATTAGCATCCTCTTTATAATACTTAATGCCACTCAATCACAATTGAGCAATGGTGGTAGAATTGCTGCAGTGAGTGGAATGTTTCTTCTTTTTTGAGGCTAGAATCTCTTCACCTGTACTTTGGCCTTTAAGCCTATAAGCCCTGGTATATATTGGTCATAGGTTTTGGGAAGAAACTCTCAAGGGGAGCAAAATATTTCCTGTCCAGGATGAAATTTTTCTCGGACCCTTTCTTTTGGATCTAAGCTTCTTATGCTTTAACAGAATCATCAGATATGGTTATATGTTAGGGGAATCCTATTTTTCTCTCATTGATGCCAAAGCAGCTTAATGGCACAGTATCTAGAAGGGCAGGTCTGGAGTGAGGGAAATCTGAGTTTAAATCTAGCCTCAGGCACTTAGATGTGTGTCCCTGGACAAATCATTTAATCTTTATTTGCCTCAGTTTCTTCATAAATGCAATGGAAATAAGTGCTATTATTTCCAGAATTATTGTAAAGATCAAATGATATACTCATTGTAAAGTGATTAGTGCAGTATCTGGCACATCATAAGTGCTATATAAACGTTTATTGTTATTTTTATTATTATTATGTTTTACAATTAGAAATTTATGGAGGCAGTAGTACATCTGACCGTATAGATATCAAAGAATACTGTGAGATTCAATCTTGTTGGGATGACGGTCAGGATTGGAAAGGTACACTCTATCTGGGAATCATACCAATGCAATGTTTTTTAGTTTCATTGGGCCAACATGTGCCTATCTATCAGGGATAGAATCTTTCCTAGGGGTGGCAATGACAGTGTGGTACCCTATTCTAGAAGGCAAACAGAACTGCTCAACTCTTACTTTGTTTCTGTTTTCTCTCACAAGGAGAATGACCTTCCTGATGGAAATACAGGAACAGAAATGACCAAGACGAAACTGATACCCAAGATAACTAGGGGAATTGTGTTATTTTCCGTTCATTGCTGCAGGAAACCTTTTTTCCCCCATTTAACATTATTTTATTTTTTTTCCAGTTTACATGTAAAGTTAGTTTTCAGCATTCATCTTCGTAAGATCTTGCCCCCCTTCTTTCCAAGACATGAGGAAATATGATATAGATCATACTTGTACAATCACATTGAACATATTTCCATATTAGTCATTTTGTGAAAGAAAAATCAGAACAAAAGTGAAAAACCACGAGAAAGAAAAAACAGAACTAAAAAGTTAAACTAATATGCTTTGATCTACATTTAGTCTCCATAGTTCTTCCTCTGGATGGGGATGGTATCTTCCATCTATGAGAATTGTCTTGGACAACTGTGTTGCAGAAAAGAGTTAAGTCTGTCATAATTGATTATCACACAGTATTGCTGTTTTTGTGTACAGCATTGTGGTTCTGCTCACTTCACTCAGCATCAGTTCATGTAAATCTTTACTGGCTTTTCTGAAATTAGCCTGCTCATCATTTCTTTTAGAACAATAATTTTCCATTTACATTCCACAACTTATTCAGTCATTCCCAAATTGATAGACGTCCCCTCAATTTCCAATTCTTTGCCACCACAAAAAGAGCTGCTATAATATTTTTGTACTGTGGATCTTTTCCTCCTTTTGATCCAGCAATACCTAGGTCTCTATCCTAAATAGATTTTTTTTAAAAAAAGGGAACAAGATCCAAAAGGATCAACTCAAGCAGTGGGCTGAATAAAAAAGGATTAAATTCAATAAGAATAAATATAATTGTAGTTAGTCTAAAAAATCCGCTTCATGGGTAGAAGGTAGATGAAGCATGATTAGATAGTAATAAGTTTGAAAAAGATCTGGGGATTTTAGAAACTGCACTCTCAATATAATTCAGCACTGCAGTGATGAAACCAAAGAAGGTGTTGTAATCTTGGATTTCATTAAGAAGGAAAAATGTGATTAGAAAGGTGATAACACCATATACTATTTTCTTGTCAGACAGATCTCATCTGGAGTACTGTATTTCTGAGCACTTTAGGTAAAAAGGAGAAGAGTCTAGGTTTGGGAGTTTGGCAAGGCATGCATGGTCATAGGATCCAGAATAAGAATTAAGAGTATAGAATACAGTATTAAAATTCAGTACAGTAATATTACTGAATTATAGTTCAGTAATACAGTATTGTTCTGAATAAGTATGAGGATAAAATTAAAGATGGAGGAAATGAAGCCAGTGATTGAGAGAATTGAAGAATAGTATAAAGAATGGAAGTTTGGTGAGAGGATGAAGAGAAAGAATAAGTTTAAGAAAAGTGAATGAGTCAGGAGGAAAAAGGAATGACAGGACGTAATGAGTGGATAATGTAAGTTCAGATCTTTTAGTTGCATGTGGCTGTGGTGAAATACAGCAGTTGAGAAGATGGAATAACTGAAAGATTAATCTGTTAGAGGGAAAATGAACATTTATATTGAATTTCAGTATTACAAGGGTAGGAATTTGGGTGGAGAGGAAAACTGAGAGAAGTGATTAAATTCTTTGAGAAAGGAGAGAGAATAATGCATAGTCTATTTGAATTGGTTAATGTATTTAGATAGGGCAAGACTCAAGGGAGAGGTTGCTACATAGTGGTAGCAGAGGCAGACAATCTGGAACTGGCAATAGGAAGTAAGTAGTACTCTGATCCCCATTTATAGCTTTGCTGTTAAAAGAATATGGGAGAAGGTACAGTTTTGGAAAAAAGGTGCTCAAATATTGTGTGTGTTGGATTTAGCCACAATGGTCCTTGGACTTAAAGCTTTTCTAGGTAGCTTTAACCTACCTTTGGCTTTGGGACTAACATAAACTGAGTTTTAGAGGAGGTTTTATGCTATATATACTTCAGGAAATCTCCCCTGCTTTGCTTATAAAACAAACAACCAAACCCAAAACATATCAAATATTTTTAATGTACATCTAGATTTTCCCAAAATTTTTGGCTTACTTTCAATATTTTAGCAGTTAGTAAGGAGAACAGATTATGTGAGTAATATGAAAATCATCAGGGCTATAACTAGATACTGATAGGAAGATTATTTTTTTATACATTGATATGTCAAGAATTTGTGAGTTTTGGAAGTATGGGAACTTTTTCTAGTCATTTATAAGCTATCTATAAATTAATCTTATAGAATCACTTGAGGTGCACAGAGATAAAGTGACATAGCTAAATAGGTAGTTTCAGATGTTGAACTTGAACTCCTGTCTGTCAAATGGCAAAGATAATTTTAAAAATTGCCAATTGTTAGCCAACTTATGGGAAGATGGGCATATAGATATATTGTTAGCAGAGCAGTAAAGTAGTCCAACTATTTTGGAGAAGAGTTTAAAACTATTTTAGAAAAGTGGTTAAACTATTCATGTTCTTTGATTCTGAGATCTTATTATTGGACTTATATTCCAAGGAGGAAGAAGATAGCAGGAAACCAAACTAACCTAAAACAACGGCAACACAAAATAAACAAGAAATAATGACTGCCAATCAATTGGGGATTGCAGAACAAACTGTGACATGTAAATGTAATGAAATGTTATTGTTCTATAAAAAATAATAAATGTGGATTTAAAGAAATTTGTGAAATCTTGAATGAACTCATGCATGGTAAAGTAGACAGAACTGAGAGCATACATAGCAACCGCAATAATTTAAAGAAAAGCAGCACTAAAAGATTAGAACTTGGATCAATGCAGTGACCAATTTTGACTTAAGGAGTTTGATGGTAAAACATACCTGCTCCCTTTTGGTAGAGAGTTGGTAGACTAAAAGTGTAGAATAAGGCATATAATATCAAACATTATTAGTATATTTTATTTAACTATGTTTCTTTAAAAGAAGAATTTCATTGGTGGGATGTATAGTGAAGTTTAAAATATCGATGTAACACTTAAGAAGAAAAAAAAAGGAAGAGAGGAATCCTGATCAATATGAGGAAATTTGTGAGTAAAAGAATGTTACAGATGAGAAAGTGAAGAAGTTCTACCAAACACTTGGAGCTAAGTTTTAGATATTGTGAGTACAATTTAACAGAAAAGATAAATTGAGGCATGTTTCTCTAAACAAGATAACATTTTTTAACAGGAGCATGTTGCCTGTTAATAAATGGATCAATAATTTGTTGCAGACCCCAAGCAGATGAAAAGTTCCCATTTTATTGGTTTTCAGGGAGTAAAAAATATAAAAATAGAACAGGGTAGATGACATCATGAGATTGAGGACAACATTATTGGTTAGAGAGTTGCAGTGTAGGGAACAATATAGTTATTTGGAAGATTGGTGAGGGTAGCTGGATGTGACCACCTCTCTTGATATTAAGAAATTCTCATTGTTTGATTGCAGCTTACAAGGTTTATAATGAACTATATAACCTTCTGGACAACAAATCGAACATTTTTGAAGGATAGATAGCTTGGTGTTATAAAGATATTAGGCCAGACTCTGGCAAGTTCACATCCATCCCCCAAGGTCAACTAAATTCCTTGAGACAATAACAGATGGCTGATAAGTGAGGGTGGTGAATTTTTTAAAAATCCATTATGGGCCAGCTAAATTCTGAACTTTTCAGAGACACCATGAGTTAAGCAATTACAGAACAAAAGAAATTAATTGTAATTAGGATCAATAAAATGAAATAGGATCAATTCAGTCTTCTCAATTTAATGTCACAGTCTGAAGAAGATCATCAAATGAAAAAGTGGCACAGAGAAAAAAGGTATCAGTAGGTTGTCCTTGGGTCCCTGTTCTGAGGGGCACTGTAGTATTGTTGGTTGATCTGATAACTGTTCTCACTGTTATCAGTGTGTCAGATGTGATGAAACATTAATAGACTTATAGAAATGGATGAATACTTCTGGTGATTTTCTTAGGCACAAATGATACTGCCAGAAGGGGTGCCTGGGAAGCATTTCTGAAAATTATGGAGTTTGGAGAGAAGAAAATGTGACGTTAGGGATACAGAAAGTGTTTTCATTACTGTGGCCAATGGGTAACAATTTCAGAAAAGTTCAAGACTTAGAATAGAGTAGATGATTCCTGAGATGATCAGGGAAAAAGGGAAAGAACTTATATGTTCTAAAGTATTTATATCAGCTCTCTTTGTGGTACCAAAGAACTAGAAAATGTGTTGAGGGTGTTACTAGGAGCACTAGGTTTATTTATTTTTTCTTTTCTTCATTCTGAGAAATAAAAGCACTTCTTATCTGGAAGAGATCCTTTTAGGTCTCAGTAAATAAGACTATATTTTGAATTCTAATTCTTGCTTTTAATTGATATTAGATTGGTAATGGAAAGAGTTCTAGTTTTTGTTATTGTTGTTGTTGGTGGTGTTTCGGGGGCTAAAGATAGCACCATCACCACCAATAAAAGAACTCATACTATGAAACAGCAGTAATCAAAAGTGGGTTGCTACTGTCCCCTTCTTGTGCTATTTCATTTTGCTTCCCTGTTCATATATGTTTGTGTTTTATTTGGATTTTTTCAGTGAAGTAGCCCTTTCATTTGTTTTTCTAAAAAGAGTAATCTTGGCTTCACTTTTCTCATTGTAAAATAAGCAGTTTAGATTCTTTTAAAGGTCTCTTCCAGTGTTAAAATTCTAGAATTACTGGTGTAGTACTCTGTAAGAAATGTGACTCAAGGTTTCCCTCTCTTGGTATAATGTAATATGGCAAGCATTCCAACTCATAGATTTTTCTAATTCTGAAACATTTTGGGGGAAACAATGTACTTTTTGATAATTCTGTTTTTTAAGCATAGTTTACAGAGATACATTTTGGTGAAAAGTAGAAGCCCTAAGGAATACATTAAGCCTTAATTGAAAGGAACATTTTAGTTTAATGTTTGTTAATATCCTTAGTGTACACATAGAGACTGAGAGCTATTTTAAAGTTAATTCTTTAAGGGAAAAAAATAACTTTCTTCTGGAATAACATGTATAAAGTGAGAAGAGAGAACATAATAGACTTTGATATTGTAAAACGTTATGACATTATTAATAGTTGAGTGAAGATTACATTTTTCCTCCCAGCGCCAAATAATTTTTGTTCTGCTGTAAAATTTGCAGAAGGCTTTTTATATGCCATGCACTGTGCTTGAGGCGAGCATGTTTTGCCAAAGTAAACATTGCCTCAGACTTAAAAAAATGCTTATGGTGACTTAAGAGAAAGAAATGCAAATAAATACATGTGACAAAATATATTGAGTTGGGATTAACTTTTTGAAGAATGGGAATAGTGATATTTTGAAGGAAGATATTTAGAAAAGAGGAGTAAGAAGTTTCTATTATTGTAGATATATTTTAATATCTTAATGCCAATTCAATATTTGTGATACTTGGTTTTCTAGGGGGAGAATGGAGAGTGAAGAGTTTGGGAGCTTTTGTTTGTAAACCATTGTTCAGGTTGGTGAGAATTAGAGTACCAAACAATGAATGTTGAAGGAAATTTTGAAGATACAATTGGCAGAATTTGATAAGTTTAGAAATGAAAGAGGCTAAGAGAAAAAAAGCAAATTGAAAAATTATTGCATCCAGTTATCTTTTAAAAGAATAGTTTCAATAGAAGATTAGATGTGACAGCTAGATTACATAAGGTTAAAGAGAGATAAGCAGATAATCTGCCTAGACTGGAGTTTGATTAAAAAGGGAGGTAGAAATATAGAATTCATTGGTAATTGAATGAAGTAGAGTAGTCAGGGGGATGCAGTTTTAGAGTTCAAGAGACTTTAGTATGTATATAAATGAAAAAGAATCAATTGATCGGAGATCATGTTATCATCTAGTGAAAATTAATCACCATTTAATGAAGTTTTTTAAAGTAGAAGAAAAGGGAGACGATTCCTGAAAGAGGAAGTTGGGTGAAATTTATTGGCAGAGTTGTTTGCTTTTGCAAGAAATTAAAATAATCTTCTAAAATTGTAGTAAGGAGAGAACAGATATTGCTGCCATATTTTAAAGAGAAGAAAGCAAAATAGTACAAAGTAAAATAGTCCTAGCCTTTTATAAATGACCATAAATGCCTAATTATTGATCTAAATCACTGGTTTCATAATGTACCATATTAGAAAGTTTGATATAATAAAAAATGCTTTTAAGTTCACTGCCAGATATGGCAATAATACATGGGAGAGTCTGCTGAAACCCTGACACATACTGACTGAGAGATCCAGGGCAAGTCACTTCTCAGTGCTTGGCGACCTGCACTGATAGATAATGAAATCACAGGTTCAGTCCCTAGTGTCTTTTCTTGAATCTACATCAGTTTATTAACATGAAAGGAGAGAGAAAATCTGAAGATTTTGCACAGTTACTAGAACGTTAGAAAACCAGAGCAATATTTGCCATTAATAAGTAATAATAATAATAATAATAATAGAAGGAAAGAAGAGCATCATCATAGTATGTTGACATATGGCCTGGGAGAGCAAGGAGTACCTGGGTTTAAATTTTGCCTCAGATCCATACTGTCTGTGTGACTCCAGCTAAATTAATTGGTTTTCTAGGCATCTCACTTGATTGCATATTAAAGACAGATTGCCAGATGGCAGCAGTGGAGAAAGTTTTCATACCTGGAGGTTACCAGCAGTGATGCAGTCATATGTTTTATTGGTTTTGGTAACATAGTTAAAGCAGTAACCCTTCAAAAATTTTGTCAAAGTATTATCCTAATGTTTTCTAGAAATCAGTAAATTGTGGCAAAATATGGAGAGTTATTATTCTTAGAAGTCTTTTAGTGGAAAGCAGTTTAGAGCCTTTCTTGGCATGCATACGACTTTTTTTTTTTTTTTTTTTTAAATAGCCTTTTATTTACAAGTTATATGCATGGGTAACTTTACAGCATTGACAATTGCCAAACCTCTTGTTCCAATTTTTCCTCTCCTTTCTCCCACCCCTTCCCCTAGATGGCAGGATGACCAGTAGATGTTAAATATATTAAAGTATAAATTAGAAACACAATAAGTATACATGACCAAACCGTTATTTTGCTGTACAAAAAGAATTGGACTCTGAAATATTGTACAATTAGCCTGTGAAGGAAGTCCAAAATGCAGGCAGACAAAAATATAGGGATTGGGAATTCAATGTAATGGTTCTTAGTCATCTCCCAGAGTTCTTTCGCTGGGCGTAGCTGGTTCAGTTCATTAATGCTCCATTGGAACTGATTTGGTTCATCTCATTGCTGAGGATGGCCAGGTCCATCAGAATTGGTCATCATATAGTATTGTTGTTGAAGTATATAATGATCTCCTGGCCTTGATCGTTTCACTCAGCATCAGTTTGTGTAAGTCTCTCCAGGACTTTCTGAAATCATCCTGTTGGTCATTTCTTAAGAACAATAATATTCCATAATATTCATATACCACAATTTATTCAGCCATTCTCCACTTGATGGGCATCCACTCAGTTTCCAGTTTCTGGCCACTACAAAGAGGGGTGCCACAAACATTCATGCACATACAGGTCCCTTTCCCTTCTTTATGATCTCTTTGGGATATAAGCCCAGTAGTAACACTGTTGGATCAAAAGGTATGCACAGTTTGATAACTTTTTGAGCATTGTTCCAAATTGCTCTCCAGAATGACTAGATGTATTCACAGTTCCACCAACAATGTATTACTGTCCCAGTTTTCCCACATCCCCTCCAACATTCCGCATTATCTTTCCTTGTCATTCTAGCCAGTCTGACAGGTGTGTAGTGGTATCTCAGAGTTATCTTAATTTGCATTTCTCTGATTAATAATGACTTGGAGCATCTTTTCATATGGCTAGAAATAGTTTCAATTTCTTTGTCTGAGAATTGTCTGTTCATATCCTTTGACCATTTATCAATTGGAGAATGGCTTGATTTCTTATAAATTAGAGTCAGTTCTCTATATATTTTGGAAATGAGTCCTTTATCAGAACTTTTGACTGAAAAATATTTTTCCAGTTTATTACTTCCCTTCTAATCTTGTCTGCATTAGTTTTGTTTGTAAAAAAAACTTTTCAGTTTGGTATAATCAAAATTTTCTATTTTGTAATGAGTAATGATCTCTAGTTCTTCTTTGGTCACAAATTCCTTCCTGTTCCATAGGTCTGAGAGGTAAACTATCCTGTGTTCCTCTAATTTATTTATAATCTCGTTCTTTAATGCATACTACTTTTTAAAACTTAATTATTATCAGTGGTTACCAGGTTAGTGGTTTAATTGGAGGTTTACAACATTCCTTCCAGGTCTTTACTTAATCAATCAGATCTCTACTTAGTCAGGTGATCGAGCTTTCTCTCATTCTTATAAATAATGTCATGGTTTTTTTTTTATGATTAATGATAGCAAAAAAAATCTCAAATATTTTAGAAATGGTAAGTACTTAAATAAAATTTTGAAGACACAAAGTGGTGAATTTTATATTAGAGGGTTAAATGCAAGACTAATTTTAACAACCATGTAAATTTTTGGTGTTCATTAATTTCCATAAAAATGTATTCCCATAATCTTTCTCCATCTTGTGAATACCAACAGAGGAACCAGGTGGGATAGCCAAGAGAAAAGCTAAGGCCAAAGGTATTTTGTTTTTTGATTTAGCTTTGTGTATATGATGATGGATTTTATGCTTTAAATGCATGAGTTTTGCAAGATGGATTTCGTAAATGTAGCTACTAATGTTAGATGGCTTTTAAAAATTGGTTTAAAAGATATGGGAAATACTTAAATAATAACTGGCTTTGTGAAACTTCATAATTGGTTTAGTAACAAACTAATGAATTGTCATTTTCAAGTTAAATTTGATATTATCAAAATTTTATAATGGTTATTTAACCATTTTATATATTTACATATATGTATATATATATATATATATACACATATATATATATATATATACTTTTATTTAAATCTTCTTTGTGCAGAAGATATATTCTTCAGTGATTTGATTTCCTAAAGAGTCACACTATTCCTTTGTTTTCTTCTACTTTACATTATAAGAACGACTTTATTTGGCATTTTGTCAATCATAAATTTCCTTTAAAAATGCATGGTTTTCTTTATAATATTCATAATATGTAACATTGTGTGACCTTAGTGTCATCTTAATTATGGTCATCTTAATTATGAAAATTACATAATGTACATACTGATTATTTGAAAATTAATAACTAAAATAGTCCAATTTTTTCTTCTTGTATAAGAAAAATATAATTCAATACATTACATTTCTTACACATATCTAAAGCTTTATAATCTTTTATGCTTTTGTGTGTGTTTTATGTTCTTCTTGATAACATATCTTATATTAAAATAATATTTGTATGCATAATATAGTATCTTAATATTAAAATAATATTTGTATGCATAATATAGTACTTGGCATAGTTTGAAGAGCCTGAAAATTTTAAATATTGTTTGACTGCCACTTTGTGATTTTGCGGAAGGAGTAGTTGAATTTGGGGGTGTGTGTTCAAATATATTCTTTTTTTTCAGGTAGAAAATTAGAAAAATATCCTATTTCTCACTGTCCAGTATAAAAAATAAGCAACATACTAAAAATAATGTTAAATAAAATTATTAACTAGCATTATTGTACTCTTTTATTCATTATAGTAATTATAGAATTATATATAATATATAACAATTTTATATATAATCTATGTTAATGTATAATAATATAACATATAACATAATGTGATAGTAATTATATATAATTATAATATAATAGTTATATATTTACACACACACACACAATAATACTTTGACATTTATAAAACCCCTTAAATACATTATCTCATTTGATATTCACAACAAACCTGTCTAGTAGCTGCTTTTACTCTTCTTGTTTTATAGATGAAGAAACTGAAGCTATTAAGGCTTAGAGTAGTTAATTGACTAGTCTAGGGTACATAGCCCTTGGTGTCTGTGATAAAAGTTGAATCTAAATCTTCCAGATTCTAGCTTCAACACCTCATTCACTTTATAGTACTGCTTCATTGCCATGCAAATGATTTTTTTAAAAAGGAAAAGAAAAGAAAGCTGGTTTCAGATTGAATTAAAAAGAAGCTTCTTGAGTATGGCCTGACATTGGTACACAAAGATCAAATTATATTCACTATATTTACTAGGGCAGGAAAGTATACTAATATTTGAATAAGACTTTCAACACCAAGTATTATTACTGAGGGAATTCAGTCAACCAAAACATTCCATTCTCCAAGCCTCAGTTTTATAAGGATAGCTAGCTTGAAAGAATATTTTTCATGTTGGATTCCATGACAACAATCTTTTATAAAAGAAAGACATTCTGCAATTAATGAGATTTTTGTGATGTTGAGAAAATAACAATACCTCCTACAATTTAGAGTTGACAAAGTTTTATAGTTATTTTGCATGTTGCTAGTAGCATGCGATGCTACTTCCTACTATAAAATCTTGATTTTATCCTGAAGACATGTACATCTTCATCTCCTTCTGTGAAACTCTGCTTACCACCTATTATCAGATCCATTAAAGGTTTAGCAAGATAAGCAATAGTCATAAGAGATTATCTCTTTATTTCCTTTATACATACCTTCTCTTTCCAATATGGATAATAAAAGTGTTGAGCTCGACATATACTTAAGGTGACTGTTGCCAAAATCTTCTTTCTTTCTAATTTTGCTATCACAAATATCAGAGATTATTAAGATAAAATTGTCAAAAAAATTTTTTTCAGTATTAAATTTTTCCATTTGCTTACCTGAGATAATCAAAATAAATGATATATTCAATTTTATTTTTCAGTTCTTTTTATTGTCATGAAAAAATTATGGCTGGCTATAATATTTAATATGTATGTAGTACTTTAGGGTGAGTTCCCTGTTGGGATTCTACATCATGTGATAAAATGCTTTGGAATTTCATAGAAGAAGAAATTTATCAAAAAAAAAATAATTCAGTTCAGCAAATATTTAACGTACTAAAGTACTAAAACACTATTCTTAGTGCAGGGGGATGAGAAGTCATATTAATAAAAGTTGACATTTACAGAGTGCTTTCTGGTTACAAAGTTCATTGCATACATTATCTAATTTGATTTTTACAATAACCATGTGAGATGCATAATGCAGATGGTATCCTCATGCATAATTATAAAAATAGAGACTCAGAAGCAAAGTAATTTGTCTAATTTTACCCAGCTAGTAAGTGACAGAGCTGGGATTTGGACTCATCTCATCTGGGTGCAATTCTGTTACTTTTCCAGCTATAACACAAGGAATTAGTAATTATGAGAGGGGACCAGGTATTAAAAAGTTATCCCCTAGTTTTATAAAATAGATGTTTTAAAGACAAGATAAATTTTCTCATTGACAGCATTTCTTTAATTATACCAGAACCTGGAGCAGCTAGATGGTGCATGGATAGAGTACCAGACCTAGAGTCAGGAAAACCCATCTTCTTAAATTCAAATATGACCTCAGACACTTAGTAGTTACATGACTTGGGGCATGTTACTTAATCTTTTTGCCTCTGTTTCCTCATTTGTAACATAAGCTGGAGAAAAAAATGGCAGATCATTTTAAAGTTTTTGCCAAGAAAACCCCAAGTGGAATCACAAAAAGTTAGACATGCCTGAGCAACAACAAAACCCCCAAAACACCAGCTACCAGTGTGAAACTTCAAGTGATGATTAATAATCACTTAAGAATGTACGTGTGGATGGACTAATTTATTAATTGTGCATGCTGATTGTTTTTAAGGAATTTATATAATATTTTTGTCTTGAAAATCAAAAATAAATTTTTTTAATTAAAGCAATTTAAAGCATTTCTTTTGTAGAACTAATGTTCTGTGTATGCAACTAATTTTAACTGTTTTAAAAGAGAAAAGGACATGTATCTAGATGATCAAATAAAATCAACTTTGTTTTGAATGCTTCATGTGGGGAAAATGGCAAGTGTTTTGTTAGTGCTCTTTACCTACAAATTAAATGATATGAATACATTTTTTCTTTGATTGAAAAATTTAAAGTGAAAGAAGTAATTAAAGAAGAGCTTAAAAAGACAAAAGAGAAACCAGAGTCAAAGAAAGAAAATAAGATTGAAGATAAAAAGAAGGGGAAGAAAGAAAAAGATGACTGGAAGGATAAATTTGCTGCTGATTCAGATAAATCCAGAAAGGAGTCTTCCAAGGGTAAAAAAGATAGAGAAAAGGAAAAAATAGGACTAGAAAAAAGTAGCAAAGACAAAGAGATTATGAAAAGATCAGGAAGTGGAAAAGATGCTTCTACTAAAATGGCATCCAGACATAAAGAAGAGAAAAAAGTAGATAAAAGTCCATCTAAGCTTGCAAGCTTAGCAAAGGGTCAAGATCGGAAAAAAAAGAACTAAATCTTTATTACTTCCATCAACATGGAATGTCAAGTGCTGTACCATTACTTAATATTTATTGAATTATTAGATGATATTGTAAATTTCCAGTTTTGGAGATTCATTTCCCTGATCTTACTAAACAGATTATGCATAATTTTTGTAATAACTATTTTAAAATGTTCTGTTTTTACAGGGATATTTATTTGCAAATGAAAAACTTCTGATTCCACAATAAATTTATTTAAAGAATTTGTTTGCAGTATTGAAAACTTGACTGCTTTAGTAACTTTATTTCATTAATTTAATTTGATTTCTATGTATTGACGATTTTTTCAAGGCTTGTTTAGATGCATAATATTTAAATTGTGATCAAAATGGAAATTTATATTGTTATCCTTTAATCACATTTTAAGTGTAAAATACCATTTTCTTAATTATGTACATAGAATGTCTTTTACTGTGATACTCTAATATGTAGCATATTTATTAATTTGTATGTCATATCATTTTAATATACCATAACCTCCTTTGAAAATGATGTATCATGTTTGAAAATACAGTATCTAGCATGTAGAAAGTGCTTGAATTGAATTGGAAGGTAAGTACTTAAGTATCTATGCTGGAATAATAAATATATATTTATAAAGTTTGGCCTTTCATGAACTTCTTCTTGCAGTCACTAGAATGTAAGCTCTTTGAGGGCAGGGAAAGTTTAATTTTTGTCTCTTTGGATCCACATACCTAATGCACTGCTTAGTATATAGTAGATATTTAATAAAAGCTCATAGGTTTTGTTGAATTCCAAAGTAGTTTAGTTACTGAAGTAACAAACAGGTTGGGTTATAAGGCCCTCCTAGAGGTTTTTATAAGAATTCTATTTACTAAAACTTAAAGTGATAATCCAGGATGATTTTTCATTTTGTGTACAGAATGGCATCCTATTTTGAGATATTATACAGTCCCATAATTATTGAATCTTATAAAATGACTTCATTTTAACTTGTAGATGAGACTTTTTTTAGTTCAACAGAAAACAATTCATTTATCTAAAGATTTTTTAAAAAGAAAAATGTGGTCAATATAGCATTGATGTACCTAGAGCTTTAACTTTTTTGTATCTAGAACTTCAAGTATAATTAAGACATTGTAAAAATCTGGTTTTTGATGTTTAAAGGACAATCTTCTAATTTTGTTTTAGCATGGAAAAGTATAGTGTTGCCAGCCAGAGTTTAATTTTTTCATATTCTAATCTTTGTTCTGAAAAACTTAAAAAGGTTGAAGTTTTATCATACTTACATAATAATTTCTAAACTTACTATAATTTCTAGATTTGTGTGTTTATATTTGATGTACAAGTATATTTCACTGCTACAATTCAAACATCTAGAAATTCAGTTTATGTAAATTCTGTTTCATACATCTAGAACAGTATGTAACTTCCATTAATTTCTAAGCAAAGTTTTTCTAAAATGGGTGCTTAATAACTAATTTATCAATGAAACTAATAGATTTTTTTAAAGGACTATTTATTCTCATTTCAAATGCTGACTTGTTTACTGTGTTGACAAAATATATAGATTTATGGAAATTTAAAGGAAATGTATAAGTGATAATTTATCAGTATTATTATACTAGAAGTCAGGGAATTTTGTGTTTCTATTACATTGTAATATTGTAATAATTTTTAGATATTATTTTGGTGATAGATAATAGCTTTTTAAGAAGGCATTCTAATAGAGAAAATTGTAAATTTTAAATGAATTGAAAAAGATAATCTTTGTTTAATTACTCATGAATTTATCAGAGTACCACATATTAATGAGCTTGTTTTCAGTTTAATCATTTTTCTCTTAAATGTCTGATGAGTAATGATATCTGTATATTAAAACAAATACAAATGCATTCTGAGACTGATTATTAAATACAGTACTTCATATTTTAATTCATTTGGCTTAGTAAAATTCAGATTTGATCTTTACAAAAGGGTTAACAATCTTTATGCTGCTCTAATTTATTTCAGCATTGTAGCTCATCTACTACTAAAGTGGTTAGTTAAACTTTTATTTTAACTAATTTGTTGAGGTTATACTTGAGGTACACTTTTAAATCTCTATCTTAAAATGTTTTTATTTATGAATATATTTCTTACTAATAGATGTCTTTAAAACATTGTTTTTTATTATTAGGTATGGTGAAGTGAAAGTAATTTAAAACTGATCTGATTGCTTCATATTGTTTGACATTTTTCTATTAATGGAGTTTCAAAATTTTTATGTTACTTGATTAATAGATCAGTGTAAAAATCATATTAAATCTGATAATTATTCTTAGTTCAGTTTTTCCACTTTTTATTCCTTTCTAATACCTGGTAATGTGTATTCTTCTCAACTTCAACAATAAATTTGAGTTATAGTTCCCGATATAAACTATTCAATGAGTTTTATGTAATCGTGAGTATAACTCAAAATAGAAATGTCAATATAAAGATAAATCCTCAGTTTTTATTTTAGTTATAGAATTTTTTCAGTTCTTTCAATTTTGTTTGAAACATTAAATGTACTTTTTAAAATAAGATTTGTATAAAGTGTGCTTAGGTATAAAAATGACTTTAGAGAAGAAACTTGTTTAACTCATAATGTACCTGAACTGTTTTCTGTAGCATCCGACTGCCATTTGTAACACTTTTTCTGGAGAAGTTCATTAGAATTTTGCTTAAAATGCAAGGAACACATCTTGCCCATGAAAAATAATGTCATACAAGAGCTGGCATAAACTGTGATTAATGGCTATTTCCTTCCTCCCCTCTTATATACAAAAGTATCCTCTTAATATTTTCTTAGTTACATTTTAAAATATATTTTAACATTCATTTAAAAAAAATGAGTTCCAAGTTCTCCCTCCTCCCATTTCCCCCATCCCCATTCATTGAAAGGGCAAGAAATATGATATTAATTATAATTATAAAATTAATTGTAAGTTAAATAATAAACTATTTTTACATTAACTATATTGAAAGTAGAAAACAAGAAAAAGAAAGTGAAAAACATATGCTTTAGTCTGCACTCGGAGCTCATGAACTCTCTGGAGGTGGATTACATTTTTTATCACGGGTCTTTTGGGATTGTGGAGGATCACTGTATTGATCTAATATTTTTATAATTGATCATTATTATCGTATGTGCAGTGTTCTCCTGGTTCTACTCACTTCATTTTGCATCAACTCATTTAAATCTTCCCAGATATTTCTGAAACTATCCTACTACTCATTTCTTATATAGTACAATAGTATTCTTTGATAGACTATTTCCAATTCAGTTTTCCATCATCCCTGATTTTTTTTTCCCTTTTGAGTCCAGGGATTGGCACATTGTATTCCACTGTTGCTTAGAACCAGAGTTTCTCTCCTTCACACATTCACCTTATACACATTCAGTTTCTTCTCCTGCTCTCCTCACCTTGAATCAGTCACACACCATTTTTGAGGGCTTTCTAAGAGTTTATATAAATAGCATTTTTATCTTCCATGAGTCACTAATGGCCAGAATACGCTCCATCTCCTGATGAATATAATAGCAAGCTAATAACAATGAGCCTCTACATTTAACTAAGCAGATCTTCAGGAAGTAGAAACTTGATCTCTTCAAAACTATATCAGAATCCTTTCCCACTTGAAAGAATCCATCAGAACTTGAACTTTGCAGTCATTTTAGCTCCCATGATTACTTGAAGAAAGTAACAGAATGTGTTTTAAAGGATGCCCATTTTGTGTCCCCATGCTTTCTCTATTTTTTTTTTTTCCTTTTAGCTGTAGAGCAAGACAAAGACTGGGCGTGGTTGTTGTTGGCATACTCACACACACACATATACACACACATATGTATATATAAAGAATATTAAAGAAATGTCATTCCGTAGTTCAGAGGGGAACTTTGGCAACCTAAGTCTTGGGGCTCTGAGATGAGAAACAAGAATAGCTTTGCTCATCTGCAATATGAGGAATCTGAGGCAAACAAGTTTAAGTGATTTGTCCAGGTGACGCAGGTAGTAATTGACTGATGTTAGATTTGAACTCAGGTCTTCTAGATTTCAAACTAATTGCTCTCTATGCCAAAGATCCTTCAGTGCACAGTTATCATTGGACATTATTAAAGGAATTTTGTGAATATTCTGATGAAATATTCACTTTATTTACAGCATTCTCCCAATTAGAATCCCTACTTGGTAACAAGGAAATTGAAAAATAATTTTATAAGTTAGCATATGTCATAATTACTTTTAGTCCCTTAGATAAATGTGTTTTTAGTTTGAATTTAAGTACTCTCTATTCAGTAGTCCTTTGTATTGCCTATGTTTCTGGTGCCAGTGCTAGTGCAATCTTGGTGAATGGTTGCATATCTGCGGTGTGTAGGAACCAACCTAATTGAATTTAGGGAGGCTTATCAATAGGTTGGCTGCAGAGAGTTTTTTAGCTCAGTGGGTGGAAGAAATGGTCCCACCCTCCCCCCCAAAAAAAAATCACAATTCCTTCTACTATTGGAGCAATTGCTATAAGGATAGTGAAATCTTATTTTTTTTTTCTTCTTTAGTAATGTTTATAAAGGGTCTGTCTGTTTTTCAACTTCAGAAGATAGCTTATTAGGATATTTTCCATTCTGGTAAATAATTAAATGCCTACTGTATGTCAAACACGATGCTAAGTCCTGGGGATAAACTTAATAGAAAAGTCTACCCTCATTTTGCTTGTGGAAAGAGTGCAAGGGAATCTTGTTCTGTGAAAATAGGCTGAGCAGCTGATGTAAAGTGGAGTGAGTTTAACCTACTTTCTGCCCTTTATAAAAAAAGGCATTGGGAGGAATTTGTTCTACTCTCCAGACCTCTAATATGAGGGGAGAGGAGGCTGAAAGAAATGGAGTCAATAAAGTCTTAAGATAAGATTGTGTGAGTTTAGGAATGTTAAGATAGATTGTCCTGGAAGGGGGGGGCATCTTGTTCCTTGGAGTTGAAATCAGTACTTCTTACTTAACAGAATTCTTAAGTTGCATGATAAAAAAAAAATCAAGTCAACTTTCTATTGTAGTCTTAGCAGGAATGGGAATGTTTTACTCCTTTTAAATGAATTTTAGCTACATTTTAGTGCACTGATCTGTTATTCCCATAGCTTTTAACTCTCTGGACTTAAGTCATCATTATTTAAAATACTGCTTCTTATGACGCTAAAAAAACACATAGTGTGGGGCAGCTAGGTGGTGCAGTGGATAGAGCAGTAGCCCTGAAGTCAGGAGGACCTGAGTTTAAATCTGGCCTCAGACACTTAACACTTCCTAGCTGTGTGACCCTGGGCAAGTCATGTAACCCCAATTGCCTCAAGGGGAAAAAAAAGCACAGTGTACTATATGATTTTAGTTCCTATGAAATATGTAATTCTTAATTTAAAGAAAAAAAGCACTTTTACTAAAACATGCCAAGGCAAAGAAGTGTTGGGATAAGATAATTTTGTTGTATTAAATTTGAAATGGTTAATTTATCACATATCTCTAGTCTGTTTTACTAGTTCCTTCCATTTACAATAAAAATGTAAAGAATCTGAGATTACTACAGGAAATAAAAACATTAAATACAGATACTAGATATGCAAATAAGTTACTTTTTTAAATGGTCAAAGGCATTTTATTTTAAGAGATTTCATACTTACTGGATCATAGACTTAGAGCTAGAAGAGAACTCATTAAAATGAGGTAATTTAACCTTCTCAATTTTTAGATGAGGAATTTGAAATCTCAGGGAATATAAATGATATATCCAGGGATGCATAGTTGATAATCCTGCATTTGAACCTATGTCTTCTGATTCTTGGATCAGAGTGCTTTTTTTAGAGCTTCATTACTTTCTCTGAATAGGCATTAGATGTTGCAGTAAATAAAGTGCTAGCCATAGAGTCAGGGAGGACTTGAGTTCACATCCAGAAGACATTTATTTATTGGCTCTGTGATCAACTAGTTACCTTAATTTCCTCATTTGAAAAATGAGCTGAAGAAGGAAATGGCAAACCACACTAGTATCTTTACTAAGAAAACCCCAAAATGAGGTCCCAGAGTCTGACAGAAGTACTTGACTAAACAACAAAGCTTTCTATGAAAATTTATCTAAAAAGTTAAAGGTTATAGCCTGTTGATAATGTTTTAAAATATATATATATATATATTATTCTGAACTTATATACATATTAAAAAGAAAATTCAAACAAGCATTTCTGTATACACAGTACAATTCAAAGAGAATTTGTAAGTGAAATTGTGACGTACTGTTCTATGTTGCCTGTTTTTTAAAAAAGTATATAATAAATTTAACATTTTATTTTTAAAAACTCATGCTTGTCTGTGCTTTCTTCTGAATTTTCTTTTCTTATTTTTTAAAAAAATATGTTTTAAAATTGTTTCATTGGCTCTTGTTTTTCTTTTCCTTTTACCCTGATATCATAATTTCAAAATCCTACAAACTCCTTACTCAATTGAAAATAGGAAAAAGAAAATTATGTAAAAAGTCTAGTCATATCCACACAATGACCATATCCAAAAATGTATATGCCTTTCCATGTATTGAGTTCTTCACTTGTCTCTTAAGACATGGGGGTAATATGTTCTATTATGGGTTCTCAGGAGCTGCAGTTGATCATAGTTTTGGGTAAAGTATTAAAATGACAAGATGAGAAACAAAACTTGGAAGTTTTGGCTTTTTGTCTTGTCATTGTACATATTCTCATTCTGCTCAACTTATTATTCATCAATTCCTATTTCTATCTCTGAAATTGCTTCTTTTGTCATTTCTTACAATGCAATGACATTTCATTACATATACTTATTAATTGATTTATTCCTAGTTGGTGAAAATCCTCTTAATTTCTAGTACCTTACTTTTTTTTTTTTTTTTTTTTTTTTTTTTCACTTTTAAAATATCCCTTTCAGAATCAGGAAGTTTATCACACTAGAGGTTCTTCATTCTCAGGTATTATTCTCCCACCTAATGACTTTTTCTCTGAATATCCACCTGTTTTACTCTAGAATATGATATATTCTTACACCAGGCTTTCTGTGTATACGTGAAAATGTTTGTGTTCCACCATCCTTTACCTGTTTCAAGTAAGAATGAGATTCATCTAATGCTCCTATTTTTTTATATTTGTATACTATTCTCACATACCCCAATTATGAAAAAGCATTGTTATAATCCTTTTTTTCTTATTTCTTTCTTTGGTGATGTATTCCCTTTGCTATCCTTTTTCTTTCCTTTATTAAAATCCTCAGAAAAGAATCTATCTATTACAAGGGCTTCTGGTGGTTTTTTTGTTTCGTTTTGTTTTATTGTTTTTTAATCCCTCAATACTTTTAAAGACACTGATGTTCTGAAAGGACATTTCCCCCCACCCGCATTATTCTGTTGTTATAACTTCATTTCATAGTTCTTATTTCATTAAGTTTATCTTTTAAAGTTTTGTTTTAATTTTTCCAATCCTTTGATTCTGTAGTAATATTTCTTGACTCATGAAGTGATTTATTCTATTTGGTCTATTGCAATTTTCAGAAAGGTTTTAGGTAAAGCTTAGCAATATCTTTCCTAAGGTATTTATTCTCTTTATAATTCTTTCCTTCAGAACTTTAACTTCATTTTTTATTTATTTCTTCATTTCTTTTGCATATTCATATAAAGAGATCAACTTTTACTTTTGAATCTCTGCTTGTAATTTTTACAGAATTACCCTCTCTCAATTGAAGTTTTGGTTATCTCTGGATCTATAATAATTATGAGCTATTAAGATCCTTGGTGTGGGTGTTGGTATGGGTGTGTCTTTAGTCTGTATGTAATTATACTTTCCTGATCATTTTTCTGGCTCTGGGACTTTTAAACCATGCTGTCTCATTCTGGAATTTTTCTCATTGTCTTAGGCCTACTTAGCTTAGAATATCTGGGTGAATAATTACTCTGCAATCTTTTAAGTATGTACTATCTTTCTGTAAGGCCTGACCCCTTCTCCAATTGTTGAATTCATCCTAAAGTCTCTCATTTTGTGGAATGGACCTATTCCCTTCTAGTTGCACTCTCAGTATCATGTCTACCTTAATTCCCCTCCTCCTCCTTTTTAACTCTTATGTACTTGACATATAGAAGCCCTTTCTTTCTTCTTTTCCCTCTTTCTCTTCCTTTTCTCTCTTTCTTTATCCCTCTCTTCTTTCCTGAATTGAGTTTTGTTCCAGGATTAGATTCCAGCCTCTGCTGTGCTTTTGAGTTTGAACCTGCTTGGACTCAGATTGGATTCACCAAGGTTTAGGTGCTGAGTGCTGCTTTGCTACAACTGCTTCCAGCCACATTTAGTTTCTTCTAAGACCCATTCTGTGGCTTTTCAACCATCCTCGAACTGTCTCTGAATGGAACTTTGTATGCTGTAGGTATCATTGCCCCTTTTCTAACAGGCCCATTTCCTATTGCTTATCCTGAGCAGAACTGACTTTTTGTGTAGTTTCTGGGATGGATCAAACCACTTATAGTTTTTTCAATAGATTTCTTGATCATTATTTTTAGGTTTTTGCTAGAGTGGGCATATGGGAGCTATCATCCTTACCTTCAAGTGGCCATCTTGAATGGAAAATTCAAGGATAAACATTTTTAGAGAATGTTCAATCCTTTGTAACTCTCTGAGCTACAGGATTACTGCTAACCTTACATAAAAGTAATCTTCTACAACTAGTAGTAATAATAATCAAGCATTAAACATTCCACCTCTATGTGAATTAATCTTAGAGGTTTTAAATGTTTTATGAAACTTTTGCTTTAATTTTTATTAGCCTTCAACTATGGGTAAAAACTTTTAACCCAAGAAAATAGGTCAAAGCAATCTTAGTAATTTATTTAGGAGTACTAATATCCTTAAATTTCTGGGATCTCATTAATACAAATTACTTATATATGTTCCATATTTATATAACTTGGAAGGGAGAACATTGTTGAATGACATATCTCAATGATTTCCCTGCTACTTTGGATGTCATACTATTGTTTAATTTTGTTATGTCTTGTCCTTATGTTCTGCCTGTATTATATACTGTTTTTAAAAACTAAAGAAAAAAATTTGTACTTCGTTAATTTTATCCCATTTTTTAGAGTTATAATTTTTTTTTGTTTTGCAATTCCAATGTAGTGAAAAGAACTTCTACAAAAAGTGTAATAGAGAAAACAATAAAGAGAAAAAATGAAAAATCTGAAGGCTTTTGATAGAAGAAATAGAAAATTCATTCTTGCAGCTGGATTATTGTTTTCTTTTAAAGCAACTATTGCTCTATTAAGATCTTAAAATAATCTAAAAATTGCATGGTTCATTTCAGTCAGGGATATGTTGATAAATATTTAACAGCTAGCCTCATGTATACATGACATATTTGTGAGTTTAATCTACATTTTTTACATTTTCTCTCTCACTCCTTTAAGTCCATATTGCAAGTTAGCAAAACTATGTACCGAAGCTAAGAACGGTTTTTTCTTTTTCAAATGATTGTATTTTTTAAAAAATAAAAGCCCTTCTTAGCTTTTAGGTTTACACAAAAACGGGCTGAAGGCAGCATTTGGCCTTTACGTACAATTTGTTGATCCCTGGTTTTAGGCAATCAGTAAAATAATAAATGAAGCTTTTTTTAGAGGATGGTTTCTCAAGTGAAATACTGAAAATTGAACACTTGTCATTTCTGGGCTGGTATAGTGGGTTTAGGTAGGTGGCATACTGGATGGAGCCTTGGAGTTGGAATTGAGAAGATTTTGTGCTCAAATCTGGCATCAGATTCTACCAGTATGATTCTGGGAAAATTACTTAACCTTGTTTGTCTTGGTTTCCTCATCTGTAAAATATTCTCGAGAAGGAAATAGCAAATTACTCCAGTATCTTTGTCTAGAAAACCTCAAGTGGCATCACAAGAAGTCGAATGTGACTGAAAAACACAGTCATACTCACAACTGACTGACACGTTGTCTCCAGTAAATGTAGAAACTACTGATTAAGAAACATGTAACATCTTCCAACTCCAAAATCTTTCTTTATCCTAGAATCACTTAGTAAAAGGGCTTGGGTGGTATTAGATATTAAGATTGAATTCTGAATCTTAATTGATTCATTGTATACTTGTAGGAAATTTTGCCCAACTCTGCCTTGAACATGATAGTTCAGAGAGCACTGACAAAAATTCTTTACTTTATGTAGCTCCTGGTTTGTATTAGCATCCCCTGCTGTAGCTTTTTAGCAGATTATTTTGTTAAACTTTCTTCACATAACTAGAAAGGTATTCTCACTTTTTTCTCATATGTATTAATAGTATAGAACTTAGTTGTATGGATTATTGAAAGACAAAAGGAAATTAATCTATTGAGGAAGGTTCGATATAGTTACACACTACAGGAATATGGAATTTGTAGTCACTTCTGCTATGGCCCTTTGGAAATCTATTTGTTATTTAGGAAAATGCTTGCAAGTGGAGCAAGACTCTATGACCAGAAAATAATGGTGATTTCTTTTACTTAGGGTTAAGTTTTGGCTAAAGGTAAAGTACTTGAAGTAGGAAGAATGGGAGTTATCTGTGCTTTTATCAAGCTTCCTAGCTTTTCAAGGTATGTGGTGTGATGAGATAGAAGAAGGAAAGTATGAATGTATAGATATATAAGAAAAAATTGAACAAAACAAAAATTATAGAAAATAAAGGAAACCAGGAACTAATAGAAACTTTTTTGTCTAAAATCTTTGTTTTAGAGTTGCTTAGGAAGCCTTCACAATTATTGTTTGATACCAATAATAAATGCTGAAAGGAAGAATGTGAGAGAGAATGTGTGTTTATGTGTATGTCTATATGTGTGTGTCCACACATGCATGTGTAAAGCATGTACTTATCTTTCCTTTTGTCCAAACTGGGAAATGCCTGGGATTCCAGTGGGAAACATTGTAGTGAACTAGAAAGTAGAATGGATTATTCCAGATAAAGAGATTTAACTACATAGTAATAGAAAATCCTGAAGTTTTTTATAATTCTACAGCAAACATCAGACATTGGGCCACCTGTGACTTGTGTTTTTTCCCTTTTTTCCTTTCTTCATATTGTTTCAAAAAATAAAATTCTGCATTAAAAACACACCAGATACATTGAATATTTCCCCATAAATTATTGAAGTACAGAATTATGTGTATAATTGTAAAGCAGTTAGGTAGAATTTAACATTTTCAGTATAGAATAAATCCAACATGTAACTTTCAAAATTGTATTGTTTTTCTGTGATTTCTTCTGGCCTTCCCATTTTAGGAAGTCAAGTGTGTAGGGAAAGGGAAAGGAAGAAGACATGACTTAATAATCCCTTCAATTTCCTCCCTCTTGCCCTCTCCTCCCACATAGCAAAGAAAAACCAAAACTTTGTGGTATATATGTATATTAAGGCAAAGTAAGTAGTACTTATAATTCAATGTTTGTACCAGTGAAATTTTCTTCACCAATTGAAAAATTGTTGAGGTCTTAGTTTAAAAATATTTTGTTTCTTAACTTGATGCTGATAATCTTTTTTATAAGTATATTTATCAGACTTAAAATTAGTGGTTTAAGAACAATATGGAATCTGTATTTTATGTTTTTGTTTTAGAAATATTTATAGGTTTTCTATGATTTATCTTAACTTTTATTGTTATTGGAATTGAATTATTCCTAATATTTAGTTATTACAGCTGTGATTTTCTGTAATTGAAAAAGGGAGTTGGAAATAAATCTGCCATTTTTTTTTTCCTTCAGATATCAGATACACATTAGTACTTAGTGTTATTATAGTGGCATATTTTGTATATAGTCTTAAGGTACGAGAGCATTTTTATTTTACTTTGCACATCCGTTTTTAGTATATGACAATATAAAAACTGAAAAAAAATCACAGTATAATATATCAAATCTGGACAGGTAATTGAAATATCTGTTATCCTTTATCTAAATTAAAAAGTGCTTAGACATTAATTATTTAAAATTAATTTTTGGGGCAAGCAGTGGACATTGTTAATAATATTCTTATTATTCTTATTTTGAATAGAATTTTTCTCTTGGATAGCCTAAATATAATCCTACCTAATGAAAAAGATATACATTTAAGAATTGTTTTTTCTCCTAGAGTTTTAATTTAAAATTAAATACTTTCTGGATGGAAATGCAAATTCTTAAAAACCTTTCCAGATAGTCTCTAAACAATGTATTGGAAATGGTTACCAATATGGTCTTTTTCCTGGTCTAATGTGTTTTTGAACAAAGTTTTCCATTTTCACAAAAAAACCAAAGTTAACTTTATGAATGAAAAATGCAGGACTTAAGGAAAAATCTGCATCAGCAAAGTCAGTCTTACCTGGAGAACCAGAGGACCACATACAATCAGAAGATCAGGCTACAAAAAAATCAGGTAAGATTATTATATACGGGATCTTGCACCTCCTACTCTATGCTGCATTTTACAGTTAGGAAATTAAAGCCCAGAGGTGTGAAAACTTGTTCAATGTCACAGAGGTAGTAGAGATAAAGCTGGCACTAAAAGAGTATCCTGACCTTTATCTCAATGGTAATTTTATTGTCTTGTGTTACCATAAGTGCTTATGGTTTCCTGCCTTAGTTTTGTTTCCGAAATTAATTTTAAAAGGCAGTTTTCAAAATTATTTTGAATATACACAAATAATTTATATATATATGTGCATATATATATGTATATATATATATATATATATATACACATATAGTGAGAAAGCAAAATGATAAAAAGATGGAGAGTTCATCTCTCAGTGAGGAAGGCCTAGTTTTATGTCCTACCTCTGACATAACTGATCATGTGACTTCTGAGCAATTCTCTTAATCTTTTAGTATCCAAAGACTATAAAATTGGATAACAGATATTTATTTGCATTGATATGGATCAGGGATTCCTAGACAAAGTCCTTTGAATTTTTTTTTAATATTTTGGTAAATCATTTTAATATAATTGTTTTCCCTTATAATCTTATATATTTTATCATATATGTTTAAAAGCATTTTTCTAGAAAAGATCCATAGATTTCAATAGCCTTCCAGAGAGGTTAATGACATTAAGAGCCGCAGTACAGGGAGTTTGCTGGTAGAAGTACTCATGTGCTTTTCCTCCTGCTATTTTCACTCCAAAAGATACCCAGAACCTCATCAAAGATAGTGGTCAGGGGTACTCAGCTTCTTTCCTCACACTCCCATCTTGGCTTTCTATACCTCATTGTGAGCTTGTCTCTCTCAGTTTTCTAATTCCTAATCCTAATTGCCTAATCTATTTTTGGCCACTTCTAAAGTTTGTATGTACTATCAGTTCTTCATACATAGGAAATACTTCTGCATATTTTGCATTTTTTTTTAATTCATTACTCACTGAGGGCTTCCTACACAGGTGAAAATCAGAGGTCTCCACAAAAAAAAGGAAAGTTTTATTAAGAAAGGCCTATAGACTGAGAAATGGCTAATAGTTTTAAAAGAGATTATTTTAAAATTTGATTGTATCTCTGCTGGCTGTTTCAGGCACAACACAGTTATTTGCTTGACAGTTTTATGTTTGATGTCACAACAGATCTCCCCAGCAATTTGAGTTGTTAGAGTGAAATGGACTGTCTCAGGATGTAACTTTTTTTTTTTGGATATAATATATTATAGAAGAGATTCTTGTTCTTTCCAATTGATATTTTTTGATCATGCTATTTGAGAATTGAGAGAGGGGGAAATAATTTCAAGTTTGGGATTACAACAGGATTTAAGAAGAAGGCATGAGATGATCTGGGTATTAAAAAATAAGAATGATTTTCCTAGGTGAAATTTTGAAGGAAGTCTTTCTAGGTATAGAGAATGGCATAACAAGTGAATCCCAGAATTCTGAGATTTTAGTGAAAGAAATTGCTGTGGCAATTCTTCTACATTGGGATCACTTTAATTTTTTCCATGCCTAGAGTCTCCGTCTACCTTTGGGTCAAACAGATTTCATTTTTGAGCCAAGCAAATTCCTTGTTTTGAGCCAAGCAAAACAAATTAAACTCACCAGTCTGGAATTTGAGTCTAGTTACTTTAAATTCATTGAGGCAGTTAGCTAGTCTCATTCCATATGGAGACAAATGCTCGTCTCTCCAGTTCAGTATGCTACTAAGGCCTGTTGATTTTACCTTTGCTAACATCTTTTGCATATACTCCCTTCTTTTCTCTGACATTGCCTTTGCTCTGGTACAAGCCCTTGTTGCCTTGCACCTGCACTATTGCAATATTGCCTGCTGTTTGTTTTGCTTGTCACAGGAGATGTGACATTCTCTGATCAGCTCTTAATAACCTTCCAAAGGCCCAGTACATCCCTCTTCCCTGTCATTTCCACTCAACAAACTCCAGGAATTCCCTGTCATTTCCAAGATCAAATATAAAATCCTCTTGCTTCAAAACCCCCTTCTCAACCCTTCCCTGTACCTGCTCTCACACCATTTTCTTCATATATTTTGCAATCTAGTGATACTATTTGTAAAATAAGATTATCATTAAGATATTTTCAGTTTTATAGACTGACTTTACTTTTATTGTTTGTTTGTTTTTTGACTGAGGCTTTTGGGGTTAAGTGATTTGCCCAGAGTCACACATCTAGGAATTGTAAAGTGTCTGAGGCCACATTTGAACTCAGGTTTTCCTGATTTCAGGGGTGGTGCTCTATGCACTGCACTACCTAGCTGTCCCCGACTTTACTTTTAGAGAGAGCTCCAACAGATATTTAAAAATTGGGGCCGTATGCTACCAACACTTCTAAGGCATAGCAAATAACTTAGATTGACCAGAACATAAATTACATGGAATAGTGGAAGAAACTGAGAAGGGTAATAGATAGATGGGATACAAATAGAAGGACATGACAATTAAATCAGTTTGGAATTGATTCAGAAAGAAGCAGTGAGCTCTTGATGTGCCAACAGAGTGTAACATGGTTAGATTTAATTTTAAGGATGGTGAATTCAATAACATTGTAAATAGACGAAGTAGCTAGAGGCTAGAAGATGAATTAGGCTATTCCTATAGTCTTCGTAGTAATGAGATTCCATTGTAGGTTAAGTGGCGGTGGGAAAACAGGATGTAGAAAATGGATGTTATAAAACATGTTGGAAATGTGGAATTGTCAGGACTAGTCAACTTGATTAGGTATCTAGATGGCTTAGTGTTAGGCTTGGAGTCAGAAAGACCTGAGATCAGATCCTGTCTCAGATGCTTTCTGGTTGTATGACACTAGGCAAGTAATTTAACCAATCTGTCTCATTTTCTTCATCTTTGAAATGGGGATAATAATAGCACTTACTTCCCATGTGCATTGTGAGGATAAAATAAAGTCATTTGTAAAGCACTTTGCAAACCTTTAGGCACTATTTATTAGTATAAATGCTGACATTATTATGTTGGTATTTATGCTATACATTTATGTAAATAGAGCATACACTATCATAGTCCACCATCATAAGTCCACTATCATATAAGAAATATGCATTAACTTATATTACTAAATATATAATAACAAATTATTACTATCTAACAACACTAATACATATCTATCTTGTCCAGTAACTACTCATATAAGATATAATTATAATAATATATCATCATAATAATGACATAATTATATATTGCATATAACATTAATTTTTGATGTTGTATTGTATTGGTGCTACTGTAGAGGCATATGGCATATCAAGGCTTTAAATGCAGGTCAGTGTGTGAATTATGATACCTTTGGGAAAAAATAAATGTACTGGATTTTGAAGTTATTAACCTTTGTCACATCTCACATTGATAACTTCAGTAAGTGGTAAGACAACCCCTTTACAACCTCTTTTGCTTTTTGTGGCTTCTCATTGGCCATTCTAT
Organism: Sarcophilus harrisii; assembly: GCF_902635505.1. Classification (NCBI taxonomy): domain Eukaryota; kingdom Metazoa; phylum Chordata; class Mammalia; order Dasyuromorphia; family Dasyuridae; genus Sarcophilus; species Sarcophilus harrisii. Next base: position 459,790,889 of record NC_045426.1, read on the forward strand.
ATATTTCAGAAAGAACTCCTTTGGAGAACATTTAACTCTGCTTTGTTTCACAAGTGACTTTAGAGTTTAGATAATTATTCTTTCTAAAAAATAATTTTTTTGTCTACTTTTAGTTTGTATGTTACTGCTTTCCCTCCATCTTTTCCCCCTCCTGGACCATTTTATTTCAAGCAAAACTTGGAATTTGTCCTTTTGCTTAAATATATAATATAAAGTAAATGCTTACCTTTAATATTCTGTTGGAAGTTATCCCTTTATAAGTAGATTATTTTTAATTTGTGCTATATTTGAAGTGTGATTCAAAAAATGCTAAAACATAATTTTATAATTGAATAGTCAATAAAAAGAATTTGAAAAATATTTTGTTTAGACATGAATCTGTTTACAGTTTTAGTAGTTAATAAAATTAAAGGGTGGAATTTTGGTCTTTCATTGAATAAGATTGTCATCAAATTAAAATTTTAATATTTAGGAATAAGGGACGCTTTAATTCATTTTTAGAAGTCATAAAATTGAAAATTGATTTCTTCTGATAGCATTGAACCAGTTTGATTATGTAAGCAGATATCTTTTTTCAGTCTGAATATCGAGCTTGTCTCTCTCTGCCTTCCTATTTATCCGTCTCCCTCTCCTTCTTCCTGTCTTTCTCTCTCTCCCTCTCTGTGTCCATATCTGTCTGGCCCTTCCCCTCTTCTTTCTCTCCCTCAATCTTTTTGTCCAAATTTGTGACTTTACTGATAAAAACAGTTCCTGGTAAGGCAACATTTTTTTCTTAATGCAAATGCTGTTCTATAACTAGGACATTGACAGGTTCAGTCACTTGCATAGTCTTGTGTGTCAGAAGTGGGTCTTGAACACCAAGGACTTTTTGACTGACTCTGACTCTATCATCTGTCCCACAGTGCCCTCAGAGAAAAAATACACATTAAACTAATATGAACAAATTAATATATTCATTGCCTGAAGTTCATTTAAATTAGTTTTCATGATAAATGTTGAATAAGGTTTGAAGTATTTTAATTTTTGTTTTGTTTGTTTTTTATTTACAAATAACTTTTAGAACATCACAATATTGAAAATGAAGTAGAAGAAAGCATTCAGTTCGTCCTTGAAAAAGCATTGCAGACACAGGATGGTATGAATTAAATTTTATTATTTTATGATTATTATACAAAGGATGTGTTGGGACTCCTGAATTTGGTTGTTCTTAATTTTTGTTATTACATATTATTAAATGCAATATTTTCTAAACTAATTTGATCATTGAATTACCTGGAGATTGCAGTGTTCTGATGGAACCACAGTCTTGAGATGTGGAATATCTCATGTTAAAGAGGGGTTGGAGAAGTTCAGGAGGTAAATTAGAGAACGTTACACTTGTTGTCAAACATTGAGAAATATCAAAAATACTTATACGTCGCATTAACATTGCTACGTATAAGTATTTTTGATATTTCATAATTGTTTTAAAATGAAAATTTTTTCTTGCATCAAAATTTATTTCATTGCCTCCCTGAGAGGTAATAAGGAATAGAGAAGTAGTTTTGAAGCGAGATCTTGGCTTAAGTTTTGCTTCCTTGTCCATGGAGAAGTCAATTAATAATCTCAGAACTTTAGGGAGGACTTTTATTGGTGGAGGATTCCCTTACCTGGTAATTATCCCAGAGCCTGTTTGATCCCTGTTCCTATCCTTATCACTGTCTGTCTCTTGATATCAAGCTTACTTTCCTTAAGCAATAATATTTTTGTAGAGATATGCATTTAGAGTTTCAGCCTGAGACATCAGAAACATTTCTTCCTTGGACCTCAACCAGATAACATAATTCTGAATTATCTCTGTTGGAAGGAAGTTGTTATCTTCTAGTTGTAAGCCATAGGTGAAGACGCTAATGACCTGAGAGGGGGAAATTATTGGGATGAAGTAGCATAGGAATTCTAAGAATTTAAATGGCAATAGGAACTTGCAAAGCTGGAATATCGGGGTGAGGACTAGGGAATTTATGATATGAAGGAGGTAGGTAGTAGGCTAGTGAGAAGCCATTGTAAGCCTATCCTCCTTCCCATTTTCTCTTGTTTCTACAGTCAGATAGTTGCAAGACAGATTGAAGCAGAGAGCACATTGGAAGTTTTTAATTATTGTAACAGATTTCACGGGGTAACATAACAACCTTTAATTTTTCTTTCCAACTTGGTAATTGCCCTTTTACCTACCTTTCCCTTTGCCTATATCCTATCATGACATACTTAGCCTTATTGGCTCTGAAGTAAAGGGAAAAAGAATTATTAGGGACACCTGTTTTCAGTCAAAATAAACTCTGAAAACCTTGGTGAATAGTAGGGAAAGGGGAGAAGGGAAGGGAAAAAAGCAGTAGAGTGGCAGCAATAATGAGTTCTTATGCCTCATTAAACAAGTAGTTATATCACAGAATACCCATAGTGAGTTGTTATCAGTTTTACACTGTTAACTTGCTTATTTTATTTAAAATAGAAAATGACAAGGAAGAAGAGGTGGTTGAAATAGTGGGAGAAAAGCAAATAGAAGATGAAGATAGTCCAATGAGAAATGAGTTGGAAGATAAACTTGAAGACTTGGAAACAGAAACACTATCTGAAGGTATAATACTATTTTTGTTACTGTCAGTAAAACAGGATAATTTAAAAATACTTTGTATGATTTATTTTCAAACCAGTTTAACATAATATTAAGTACAATTTAAATGAAGATATCTTTATTTACCCAAAGATTTTGCAAGTTTTGCATTTTACTTTGTGGAATTTATGTTTTCTTATCCTGAAATTCAGAGTCCTAGTGTCTGAAAATACCACCTTCCTTTCTTATTTCTTTATAAAGTCCCATTTTAACCCTGCCATTTTCTAATACTCTTTGTCCTTTGTCTTTTCTTTCCATTATACTCACTGAAATCATTCTGTTCTCCCCATCATTAAAAACCAACTCAAAACCAAAAGCAAAACTCTCCATTATCCTAACTCTTTCTATACTCTGTCTTCTCAAATTCTTGATGGGAAAAACCATACTCTTTTCTAAAGTTCCAGCATTTCTGGCTATTCCCTGTAGTGTTAGCTGATCCTTCGTCATGTTCTTCCACAGTGAGTCAGAAGGAATTGTCATATTTTCTTGTCACTTTCACATTCTACTGCTGCCATCTTCAGACCGTAGTTTTTCCTCCTTTTGAAGTTCATTCCATATATCTGTGTTACCTTGTTCAGATGCTTTTTATTTTGATCAGCCAGTTTCTGGGTTATTATCTGATTTTCTTAGTGTTCAGTACCTAATTTACATTTTCCCTCAACTTCAATTTTTGCCCTCATACTTGAAGACTTCAGTATTAAATAATATTGTCTTTTCTCTCCCCCCCCCCAATAGTCTTCTTAAAATTTGTAATTCATCAGTTCTTCAACTCTTACAACCAGATTCTTCATTCTACTGAAGCCATGTAACAAGAATAATTATACTTTAGAATTCATCTTTTCCTATAATTAAATTTTTTTCTCTGATTATAATTTACTTTCTTTCCATCTTTTCCATTGCCATATTTCTCCTAACTCCATGTCAGCATGACATCTTATGTAGAAAACTTTCCAAATCCATTAACTGATGAGGACCATATATCATTGTCATTAGAATAGAGATGAAAGATATATTAAGGTCCAAACCTTTCTATTCAGCATATGAGCAAACCATGGGTTTGAATGGGTAACTACGTGGTGCAGTACATAGAGCACTGGGATTGAAAACAGGAAGACTCATCTTCATGAGTTCAAATTTGGCCTTAGATACTTATTAGTGACCCTGAGCAAGTCACTTAACCCTGAGAAGGAAATGGCATCTTTGCTGAGAAAAATGCCAAAAATGGAGTCATAAAGAGTTAGATATGACTGAACAACAACAACAAAATAGGCTAAAGTTAGTTAAAACTCTCTTGTTGTTAGGTTGAAAGTGTAGGCATATAATAGGGAGAAGCATTGCCAAGAAGATCTAATTGTAAGGGCTTATCATCTAACCCTCGAACCATACTGAGCCTTCACATAGGAAACCTTCAAATAGGAAAAAAATTAAGTAATTTTGATAAGTATATCTACGTGTGTACATATGTGCATACATGTTACATATATGTATAATATATGTTATACCCATAGTGATCATGAAATCAGGGGCAGGGTATATGTGATAGTGGCAAGTACAATTATATTTTTGATAAATTCCGTTCAGATATTCAAGTGCTTCCTGTAAATTCATTATGCTGGTTACTTGAAGGCATATGGTAGCCTGGTTTGGCCCCAACTTAAGTTTAGATCATGTGCAAGGCATTGAACTTTGCTGCCCTTGTTTTCTCATCAGTAAAGGAAGAGGAGGTTGGATCAGATAAAATGTAAAACTCCTTCTAGTTATAAAACTTCCTTTGTTCTATTTCCAAAAGTATGTCTGATTCCTTAACTTAATAAACTTATTTAGCTGGTGAGGAAAACAGACTTACTAATACCTAGAATATTATGCAGAATTTTATGAGTGCCATCAGAAAGGTATGAACTGAGAATGAAGATATTTTAGTGGAAGGAAGGAATCCTTAACCTCTCCTTAGCTTAGGCCCACAGCTTCAAGTGCATATGGAAGATCTCCACTTGGATGCCTCTCTGGTGCCTTAGTATATAATGCTCATGATAAATATATATCCCTTAAAGATTTCTTCTTTCTGATAACAATGATTTCTGTGAGTATCATTCTTCTTTCTTTGTTTGCACTTTGATTCCATTTTATTCATCTGCTTCTCTCTTTATTTGCCTTTTACCATTACCCCAATAGACAAGCCTTCCTTAAATGCTTTCTAGACCAAAGGTTTGGAATCTCAGGTCCATGTGGATACATTTCAGGGGCTTTGGGAACTTAAATGGGGGGAAAAGTTAACATATTTATTTTTACCTTTTTTTTTTTAATTACAAAGATAGAAACATCTTTATTAATTACACATTATATTGTTATTTTCACTAATGTAGGACCAGAATTTTACATTTCCTTCAATTCTGAATGTGGGCAACAAGCCAGAGTGGTATTAAGCATCATCATAAGATCACAGAAGTCCATCACACAACATAATAAGAGCCTTTGCTTTAGACTATTGTAGTCTTATAATAAATTCACCTATCTGCACCCTCCCTAAAATAATCTGTCCTGTATAGTGTTTTCCTTATTGATAATACTGGTCATTTCATTACTCAGTTTTCAGGGGTTTCTTACTCTTTGTTAAGTAAAGTCCAAATGTTTACTTAATGTCTGAGAACATCTACAAATTGGCATTGTCCTATTTTTCCAGCCTTAATCTCATTCTGTGCAACCATACATGCTGTGTATTTTGAAGGAGAGCACATCTAGTTGGGAAAATCAGAAAAGGCTTTTGAAGAAAGTCATATTTAAGTTCAGACTTAATGTATTGGTAGAAACTAAGAAATTTCAGGGTTGGGTGGAATAATGTGCAAAATTGTGGAACAATATTATAGAATATAGTAATAGCAAATATTAGATTAGTTATTTGTCCATTTTTATTTGCTAATCATTATTGTTCCTATTATCGTGATTGGACATTTGTCACTTTTTAATGTTTGATTTGAGATTGGTAGGGTGCAAGCAAGAGAATGATTTGAGGTAATAGAGAAAACCTAAATAAGATTTTCAGGAGATTTATATTCTATTTCTGATTATGTTCTTAAACATCACATTTTGAAGTTCTTTTTCTCATGATGAAATTAGCTCCTCCATTAATTACCTAGATTATAAGGTTGTTAATGAGAAGTTTCATCATTTATTTGATTTTATTGTTTAATAGGCCACAGGTATTTGAATATTAATAGTGTTTTTGTAGATTTAGGTTCAAGTTACTTTACAGTTAACAAATTCATTAAAATCATAAATCTTATTTTTCAGATATTGAAGATAGATATTATCAGACAGAAGGAACTGAATCAGGTGAGATTTTTGTAAAGTGCTTTTTCCCCCCTGATTAATGTTAAAAAGAAAATATTTTGCTATGAAAGAGTATTATTATTTTAGTGGAATCTATTCTTTCAGTGGATTTTTTCCCTTTAATTGTTAAACATCATCTATGACCTTAGGTTAGCTTACAGATTATGAATCGATTTAATGATAATTTTAAAAATATCATTTCTTAATTTTCAGATTTAAATGAATATAATAAAGATGTGGAAAAGATTATTTATGAACAGGAAAATCCAGGTTTGTGACTATCAGGTATATTAAATCATAAAAATGAACTTCTAACACACACACACACACACACACACACACACACACTTTTTTGATTTATTTTGTTGTTGAGACAACATATTCAGTCTTATTTATCTTAATTATTTCATTTCTAAATGAAAATATTTATTTGATATACCTGTATGATTTTGATAGGTTATATAAGACATGGAATAATAGAGTGGAAAATGTTATTATTTTTCACACTATTATTAGATTCTTAGCTTTATTCCAAACAGTTTGATATAACTAAATAATAAATATCCAATTTATCTTGAAGATTTAAAAAAATAAATTTAATTTTCCTTTATAGATTACCATGAACCAGAAGTGAAAGATATGACACTGGAATATGATACAGGTATGATAAACTGTTTTGAGAAGGAGTGAAATGTATAATTTAAAAGATCATTTAGGGTTTTTAACTTGAAATGTGGTGCTTATATGATTTTTTCAAAGTTTTGCTCATATTAGTTTTGGGGGGTGCCTTCTTTATGATGATTTGGATTTCCATTAATATCAAAACTTCATGGTTGTCAATTTAGGATTTAATTTTAATGAAGAAAATACAATACTATTTTGAATCATAAACTTTGCTGATTTTAGAAGCCTTGGTATCATTTAGTTTATTAAAAGTTCTTTAGCACTATATTATCTCTGTTGATTATAATGATTAAATGTATATATTTGTAAATGTAAGTTTCTTATAACATAAATGTAAGGATCTTATAACTAGTTCTTTTAAATCACTTAATTTTCTGAATACCTATTTTTGGTTAATTTTTTTAATAGAAGATACATCATATCAAGACCGTGATGAACAAGGTTTGAAAATTATTGTTTATATTTTACAAAATTTTTGATTATAGATTGATATTTTTAAACCACTTAGAAGCTATCAATGAAAAATGAGTTTTCTCTGAAAAGTCATGTTTCTACTTTGTTATGTCTCAGTGCATTTTTTGGAAATTTTTTTAGGATTTCACTAAAGAGTCAGTTTATGGTATAAAAGAAAATGGTAGAACTTTAGAACTTGAAAGGAGGGACCTTAAAGATTACATAGTCCAAACATTTCAGTTTTGTTTTAAGTGTTATTGATTACTTGCATTTAAAATGCCAACTTTCTTATTTAACTTAATTATATATATAACTTTTAGAACTATAGAAAGTTTAGAAGATGAAATGGATGAACTAATTAGGGACTAACCCTGTAATTTTACTGATGATAGGGAACATTCAGATGAAGAAACTACCTACTGTATGCAATTTAGTACCTTTAGTGGCTTAGAGTCAGTTGTCTAGGGCAGAGGTTCCAAATATGCATCCCACAACATTTTCCCCAGTATGACCTGAACCACATTAAAATATAATTGGGAGATATTTAACAAAATTAAAAAATAAGTGATATTACATTTTAAAACTAAATGTAGTTTATTGGTCCCTGTTCTAATTTTAGTTTTATATACCTGGCTTAAATATGTGATATGACAGAAGCACATTGTCATATTACCTCTCATTAGCTTATTATACTTTCAAAATTCTGAACATAAATCTTGTTGTTACCTCATTCATAATAATGTAGAAGTGAAATATTTCCTAGCATCTCTCTATCCCTGAAACCTAGAACAGGATCTTGTAGTAGCTGGTACCTAATAAGTGCTTGCTGAAGGGAAATTAAGTCTATTTTTTTTTTATGGTCTTAAAGAGAGAGCATCATTTGGAAAACACTGATTTATTTTGGGAATTGAATTTTGACTTAATCTATTACACAGTACTGACATAACACAAAGTTTTATGTTAATATCTCTAATGTGAAGAGAAATAGAAGATGATTTACTTATTTATAAGTAGATAAACTTCTTATTCTAAAATTGGTTTTTCAGTTATATATAGTACTACTTACTTGAGGGCTAAAATTCTAGCAACTTTAATTATCTGGAAGTGGAAAAACCTGGGCATAAAAAAGGAAAAAGTAAAGCTCTGAATAGTGACCAGCATTAAAAGAGCTAAAGATTTAGCATGGTGTAATGGAAAGAACAGATTTGGAATCAAACCAGCATTTCAATTCGGCCTTTGTTACTAGTTGTCTGACCGTGAGGGTAATTAATTTCAATTCAACAACCCAGTCACTTTATCACCCTCAATTCTCTCCTCAGTAAAATGAGGGAATTGGAAAAATTGTTTAAAAACCCTTCCAAATCTAAATCTTTGCTTCTGAATACGTAGCTATTTCAGAAATTAAAGTCACACTCAGAGGACAGAGACACACAACATTGAACATATTCAAAAGACTAGAATACAAACACTGAGAAAATTCTAAAAGAGGAGTCTAAATATATTTGGTAATATTGATATAAGCATAGATTTTTAAGCTGATTAATTTGAGACTTAGATAAATAAGTTTTGTTATAAGTTTTAAATAATCAGTCCTATTGCTTTATAATTATTATTCTTATATTGAGATTTTTTCATGCCCTATTTTGAGACTTTGCATTAAATTTAATCATTAAATAATTTAGGAATTAGCTCTACTTCATGAGTTTCTTCCTGCTATACCAGGGAGGAAACCAGCTATGTGTGACTGGGCTTGTATGAATTTCTGGTACTACCTTGAATTTCTTTTTTTTTCTCTAATATTCTTTCCTAATCTGATTTGACCCAAAGAGACTCTAGATAGAATGAGTGATGGTCAGTTCCTTTTTTCTTAATAATTTTTTCATATTCTAAAGCGTTCTAACATAAATTTATAAGATAATAAGATCATAAATTTGTCCATATAATCAGGTAAACTGCCCACATCTCAGGTTATTTAATTTCTCTTCTACCTTCAGTGTGATGATGGTAATTAAATTTCTCTATATTTGGAAATGGTACCAGTTTACTTCTTTATCATCTATTCTTTAAACTAGAGAGTCCTAATATCTTTAATATTCTATGTGATTATTTAATCCTTAAATTAAGGATACCTAAGAATTAAAATAACAAAAGCTAGGAACATAGAGCTGGAAGAAACTTAAGAGTTCAACAGGTACAACCCTTTTGTTTTGTAGATTAGTAAATCGGCTTATAAAAAGTTAAATGAATTACCAAAGTCACACAGTAGTAAGTATCAGAAGTTGGATTTCAATTTATGTATTCCTGACTATTTCTTTGATATATCATTGACCTATTGGCCTTATCATTCTTTAGAGTAAGAACAACAGCTATACACAGTTGTCTGCTTAGTGAGCAGAAATATATACTATATAAAGTACCACATTATCTTTACAGTTTTATAATGAAAACTGTAGGAATTATATGTGAATTTTTTTCTCCTTTTTATAGTTTATGAACCTCCAGAAAATGAGAAAACAGAAGCTGTTTCAGGTAAATTCTTTCTTACCTATAGTTAATGTAATGCTTATAAATAGTTAACAGTATAGTTTAATCCAATAAACATTTATTAAGTATCATGTGCCAGATACTGTGCTAAGTGTTGAGGATATAGTTAATAAAAGAAAGCTATTCCCTGCCCTCAAGAAGTCTATGGTCTAATGGGGAAGAGAACATATAAAAGCAAACAAGAAATGGGAGGAAGTAATAGGACACCATGAAGTATCATGTATCATGGAGTTAAAACCATAAAGATCAGCAGATGCAGTGTGAGCTGAGAGAGAGTCCAATTTTGCCCTTTATAAAGGAAGGCTTTTGGAGGATCCTTTATGTCATTGGGGGAAGGAAGCTAGGGGAGGAAGTATCACTCAGGGTTTAGGGGGTGGTGAGTTTAGAAGTGATGAACTTGTCATGGGATAGGATCTTGTATGAAGGTGAAACCAGGCAGGGCAGCTGTACGAGGTCTGAAATAATTTTCAGTTCATGGAACAATTGGAGCAAGGAGTTGGTTTTGAAACAAACAATTCTTGGATTATGAAGAAATTATATAACTGTCTCTTTCTAAATATCTGTACTTAAGCTTTTTAAAAATACAGTCTTTCTGATATTAGGGATTGTGTCTTTTGCTTCTGTTTATTCACTCAGGCCTATTCCTTATGCCCAGTATGTTCTTTCTCCTCATCTTAATCTATTGAAATATTTTTCCTCCTTTATAATCTAGGTTTAATGTTATTTTCTTATTTCCCTTCAACTCAGCAAACATTAATTAAATGCTTGTTATTTTAAAACACTCTCCTTGGCACTGGAAGTGTAAAGGAAATAGCTCCTTTTAAGTTTCTAGAGATGTGAGAGGTATAGGTGAATATATAGAATGATAAAGGGGCAACAAGATGATCATACTTTAAGAATATTTGATGAGTGAGAGGACATATTAATAACTATAGGAATCAGACAAGTTTTCAGTAGATTATGCTGGAGTTCACTTTTAAAATATGTGATAAAAGATTTTAAAAGAAAATGTAGAAAACAAGTGCAAACTATGCCTTTCACCCAAGCTAAAAGTAACTACTCAAAGATTTTGGTGAGTTAAATCATTAGGTCAAATCAAAGAAAATGGAAATCAGAAACAAATGTAAAATCTTGTATTTGGATATTGTAACATCAGTTTCACAAGTACAACACGAGGGAGGCATGGTTAGGCAGCAAGAGTTCTGAAAAACTGAGGATTTTAGCAGACTACAAGCTCAGTGTGAATTAACAGTAGGATGCAATAGCCAAAAAAAAAAAAAAAATCTAATTCATAAATTCCAGGAATAGGTAGATGATAGTGCCCTGCACTTGGCCCTTATTAGATGTCATCTAGAATATTGGGCACTGCAGTTTAAGAACATTGATAAGATAGTATATAGAGGACAGTGCAGCTGGTAAAGGGCCTTGAATCCCTGTGAACATCAGTTGAAGAATCTGGCCATGTTTAGTATGGATGTAATAGTTACCTTTAAATATTTGAAAGATTTGTTTGGAGAAAGGGATGAGACTTGTTTTCTTTTGCCCCAGAGGGCAGAATCCCAGTTAGTGGGTAGACAGATTTAGGCTGGATGGATGGTAATAACCATTAGAACTGTCTCAGAGTAGAGTAGCTTGCTTTTTAATGGACTTCTTCCTAGAGAACTTTAAGCAGAGGCTTAATGGCCACTTGTTCAATATGTTATAGTAGGAACTCTTCATATTTGGATTGGACTAGATACTGCCAAAGTCCCTTCCAACTCTCAAATTTTGTGATTCAGTACTAAGTACTTGATTTATGTGATTCTTTCTTTGCAAAAGTCCTGTGAGAAGTATTATTATCTTTATTTTTAATATATGTAAGAAACAGAGATTTGGAGTAATTCAGTGACTTAAATCACAGAGTAGTAAATGGTAGAGACAGAATTCTAATTCTGGTTTGCTAATGCTAACCTCTTTGCACCATACCATAGCTTTGCATCTGAAGAAGAGGGAAAAAGGAATAGGTACTCACAGGAACTTCAGAAGATTGATTTATATTGTTAGACACTAAATTTGGCTCTAATTTTGATAATATAAAAACAAAATGGGAAATGCTACTTGCCATGTAATTTTGTATAGCCATGCCACTGATACTCATTGCTTCAGAAACACAGGGCTCTTGTAGGCATAATAAGAATGATGGCAATTTTGTTTCTTTGTTATTATTTGGTTGTACTAGTCTAAGAATTGTTTTTGTCTTCCCTATAAACATCTATACTTTTTCTTATAAAATATTTAGAAAGGCAAAAGACAAATTAATGAAAACTTAGAGTGCCTTTTGGTACATAAATTTTAAAGGCAATTTAGTAAAAAATTGCATTTTTAGGAGGCTTCTCTAGTTCTTCAGGAACTCAATTGATAAAATATAATATATTTTTATTTTTAGACATTGCTGTGGAAGATTTAAATATGGGGGTAGAAGGTAATATCTTTTTTTTTCTTTTCATAATGAAAATTAAGTCCTTTATATCGATAATTTAATTTTTACGGTGTTAAAAATGGAGGCATAATATTTGAATAGTAAAAATAAATGCTACTAAAGCATTTATAAAACATATATCATAAGGCATTTTATAAATCATAAAGCAAAAAAAATTAATGTTTTTAAAGGGAAACAAAACCATACACATTTTATACAGGGAGAGTGAGACAGACATAAAATCAGGCAGAGACACAGATATGTGATTGGATCTACCAGTGAATAGAGTATCAGTTACTAATATTTTAGTCAGATGCGATTAAAAAACTAAGAACAAATATGTCCAAAAAATGTAGTTATAATAAATTGTTTGATTTTCATAGTAATTTGGAATAAAAAATTAATTTAACATTTTGAGAAGTAATTTTATAAAGAAAATGATCAAATCAATATTAAAGACTTCATTGAATTCTCATTGTATCCTAAATTAAATTCTGAAAAAATAGACTAAGTTGTAGTCATGTATGTACTAGAAAATACTCTTTTGTATCATTTTTCAAAAAGCTAAAAATACAAATAGTCCATTTATGTTCTTTTTTTTTTTGGAATTGTATTTAAAGTTAATTGGAAAGCTTTTTATATTATGATCATTATTGCTTTAAAAATAATTTTAATTAATTAATATTAGTGATAACTTTATAGTCTCATTAGCATCTTTTGTATATCCTAAATATAATGTCATGAGATATGTTTTCTTATATTATAAATAGGATACCAGTTGATGAAATAATAACCTTTCATCTTATAATTAGTGAAAAACAGAATATGGGTTATATTAAAATTCTGACTTGTGCCTCATTGATTTTTTTTCATTACACAGAAGATTTGAGATTAGTGAAATAGAATTAAAATTTATGATCTGTTTTGTGCAGAGCATTTTTACCACTGAGTTATTAAAAATGTCCTAACATTTAATCAAGTCAGTAATTTATTTTCTTAAGACTATCATAAAATATTTTCTTATAACTATGACTTAATTTTTTTGAAGTTACTTGCACAATATGTAGTTTTAAAAGTCAAATTTGTTATATGTAAATTAAACGTGTGTAATTAATTTTTTTTTTTTATTATTTTAGAAGAAAATATATCCCCAGCTGAAGAACAACATGAAATACCATCAGGTATGACAGATCATTATTATATAATTTATTTTTCTTCTGTTTATATTAAAAAATGTATGATCTACAAATCTATTTCAGGGAAGGGAAGCTAAATCATTCTTGAAAAGAAAGTTTATAAAGAATAGCAATTTTTATGGTGCTCTAGCTTTAAAAACAAACAAACCAGTACCCAACTTTTTTTATATCAGCCAAATGGAAGTAATGGAAACCTTTCTCTGAAATTTATTACTTTCAACTTTTTCTATTAGTCTGTTATAGCCATAGGGTAGTGCTCATGTACTTTAATAATCAAAAAGTATTTGTCATCTCTCCGCAAAATATTTGCTATTAAATGATGTCAGAACTGGCCCCATATAAAATTGATGAAATGAAGTTTCTCTTAGGTTTGTTGGTGTTTAGTTGTGTGGCCATTAAGGCTTTGGTGAAAATCTTTTACTAAGTTTTCTTCCTTTTCCTCTTTCATCTTTTATTTTATCCTTATTCCTCTGCTTCTGTATTTTTTCTTTAAAAAATAAGTGGATCTAGAAAATTGACAGTTTTTTTCCTTTATGAAGGGAGAAAAGAACATTTCTTTTCTCTCTCTTTTTTTTTTTTAAATATTCTACCTCATTTGATGCCTGCTTTGCATACAGTAGGCACTTAATTGTTTGAATAAAGGAAGTAGTGCTTTAACTAAGTTTTCAAATACATTCTTTAATTTTTGACCTGATTTTGACTGTATTTGCAAATTAACCTTGGGATATGATGCTTTTTGTTCTTACATAATATTAGGAAAAGAAAAAATTATATATATATATATATATATGTTTTGGGGGGGGTTAGTAATTATTATTATCAACAAACTTTTTCTACATTTTTATTACTCTCTATCACAAAATTTATTTTGATTTCCTTTTGTCACATGTTCAAATTAACTTTAATGCTCTTACAATTATCTTACAGTTATTAATTCATTGATTTCTTTTACTTGTTCTGATTTAATATCCTTAACAAAAATACCTGAATTTTTGATAGAATTTTAAAATTCTTTCTAGTACTCTTTAGTGAAAAGTCATACTTTAAAAATTAATTGACAATTTTTAAATATTATATTCATTTCCAAATATGCCACTTTTAATTTAAAGAGAAGAAAAAATAAAGTTTAGAAATTGAATTATATCTGATAGTTATCTTATTATTTGAGGTGAGTTTTAGAGAAGTATCATATATATCCTTATCCATATATTATTTTTGAAATTCTGAAAATGTGTCTACTAATACCTGGCATATATGAACATTTGAGGAAAAAAGCAGACACAATACTTAATTATTTATAAAGCAATTATTTGAAAGAATACATTACAATCAACATTTCAAATGTTAATTTTATCTAGAACATAGACTATGTTTGCCATAGCTGTAAACTTGACCAGACAGTAAAGTGAAGAACTATTAGCTGAAGTTATCAGGAAGCATTTCATGCAGGATATGTGCTTTAAAGAAACTAGGGCTTCCTAAAAATGAAGTTGAAAAGGCCTGGAGTCAAGAGATGGAATGTCACATGTGAGGGCTAAATAGAACAATTGTTCTAGACCATAGAATATTTGAAGAAGAATGATATATACATCTGGAAAGATAGGTTGGAGACAGGTTGTGAAGGTCAAGGTAAGTTTATTTTTTATTTTAGAAGCGATAGAGGGTTACTGGATCTTATTCATTAACAAAGTGATTTGATTAGACATGTGTTTTAAGAGCATCACTTTGACAGTATGCAAAAGATGGGTTTGGAGAGGGAAGAGAGATATTATTAGGCAGGGAAATTAATTTAGGTTTTTGCATCACTCCAGAGAGAGTGGTTAAGGGCCCGACCTAGGCTTTTAGATGAATGGAAAAAAAGAGACACATGAGAGATATTTCAGAGACAATGTTTCTAAGTTTTGTACATGGGCTATCTCTTCTTTGATGTGGCTGTAAGTTTACCTCAGTCATTCATTAAGCATTTGCTGCTTAAAAAAAAAAAAAAAAAAAAAAAAAAAAAGTAGGGGGATTTTGTAACATATGTTTTTGTAAGGAATAATTTTCATCTTTATGAAGAAAGATTTTTTTTTTCATTCTTTGTCTTTGTGTCCCTAATACCTAGCCAAGTTCCTGGCATATGGGAGGAACTTAATAAAAACTTGATGATTGATTGATTTTCACTTGAAGAACAAATTGCCATTTTCTGAAGCTTTCCTTTTATCTTTTCACCCCTACCCACTATATAACAACCTTTTCCTTCAGACTTCAATAATGCTTTCATGATACTGTGATTTACTTTTTATGTGATGTTACAGTTAATAATTTAATATTGTATTGCCTAGTTATCCATATTTCTCTCTCCTTCCCACCCCTCTACTGTCTCTCCCCAAAGTGTAGTTACTTGTATCATCTTTAGTGCTTAGGACAATGTTATCTGCAGATAATATAAACTATTTTTTATTGAAGAAATTAAATGAATTACATTTTAAAGAGCTCTTTCCTATATTTAAAAAGTTACTTATCTTTTTTATAATGACTGAAATAGAAGTTGAACAAGAGAAATAAGACCCAACTAGTTTTGTCTCAGTGATTTGGTTTCATAGCATTTTAGCATGATGAGTTTCACCCAAGCACATAGGATTGTACATAAATGTCATCATTACCTAAAGATTTTTCTATGCCCATTTTCCATCGAGTCCTTAGGTGCTCTACTTAGTTATCACTTTTCATTTAATTTGCAGTGATATATGAAATGTTTTTATGTGAAAAAGAAAGTTGTCAATGTGTTCATAAAGACTGATTCCTTTTATTCTTATAGTTCAGTCATTTCAATAGTGAATAAACCTTTGTGACCTCATTTGAGATTTTCTTGGCAAAGATACTGGAGTTTGACATTTCCTTCTCTAGCTCATCTTATAGATAAAGAAACTGAGTGCCTTGCCCAATTTCACAGAGCTACTTAAGTAAGGACAAAATTGAACTCAGGAATTTGAGTCCTGACTTACCAGCACTCCATCCATTATACCACTCCCCCAATCATCTGTTTCACACCTCTTTAAAGTCTTATTTTACAAAGGAGTTTGGCTTGTAGAACTCTGAGCTGCTTTTGCGTACAACTTACACCAATAATACCATGTTTATATGGTGTTTTAGGGTTTGTAAAGCTCTTTCCTCTCTAAATATTGTGAGCTAGTTGATTATAGGTAATTATTAGAATGTAGGGCCATTTCATTTCTGAATTGCCTCACATTTTTTTGAGTTGTTTTACTCTTACTCCTTAGTTAACAATGCTTCTTCTATTATAGTTTATTGCTCAGTAATTTCTTATAGAACTGAATGGATACTAATGTAAGTATATGTAAAGTTATATCTTTTCCATTGAAATAGACTGGCTAATGGCATCATTAAAAACTACTCTTCATTTTTATTCATTCATTCATCTATTTATTTATGTTTGTTTTTGTGTAGAGAGCTCCACCTGTATATCATGCTTCTATAGGATAGTAGCTAAATGACCAGTTAGTTTTCCTTCAACATTGTTTGGTAGCTATAACATTTCATTGAGTTCTCTGTTATTCTTCAATCTAGGATAAAGATTAATATAAATTATCATTTGGAATAATTTTAAGTGACATTTCAGTGATTATCAAAGTATTTATAAACACTTGCAAAAAGCCCTAAGAAGAGATGAAGTATCTTTTTGATGTTTAAACATCTTTTTTTTTTTTTTTTTTGCTGTCCCCAGTCTCCTTTGAGCCCTGACTGCTTTTAATACCATTTCTGTAGTTTACTGTACCGTATTTTTAAGATTGTGAACTCCTTGAGAGCAATGGATTATCTTTTGCTTTTTTCTATTTAGTATAGTTCTTAGCCTACAATAGGAGCTTAATTGATGCCTAGAGACTGAATGACCGTCTACAAAGTCCAAGTTTCATTGTGGCATGAATGTGGCTTTTGATGCTAGGAGATGATGCCTACAGAGTTGTACAGGCTTTGACAAGTTGTACCAGGCTTTGAGTACAGTCCTGGCCACAAGACTGTCTGTCTGATGTCTTAGGCCTGCACTAGTCAGGTCCAGACTCATCATCATCGATATTATGACCACTTGAAGATGTATTATTCAACCATGACGATCTGTGAGACAAAGCAAAATACAAAATAGTTCTCAGTCCTATAAGTCCAGATTAGACTTCCTTTTGCTTCAGCTGTATTAGTAACAGTGACAGAAGGCACTAATGTAGTATACTTTCAGTCTGTCTTTATGTGTAGTCTTAGTTCAGGACCCAGTTGAGTGGTCAAATTCCTAGAGAAACTAATCATAGAAATTTTAACATTCTCAATATAAATGTTGAAAATTAAAGGAATTGAAACAAAATGAAAGAATGGCTCACACTATTTCATGAGACATCTGGCCATATTACATTGCAGTGCTAATGATAAATATAGGGGGGAGACTATTGTGAAAATACTTGCAGCTTATGTGCCAGCACTTGTTGAAGAGGGCCATAAGATATTCCACAAAGAACTTCTTTAGACCCTCTACGTTGCTTAGTGACATCAATGCAAAATTGAGTATAGTTATAGGTTATGGAAAATGTGTTGGAAAATATGGTTCAAGAATTTAAGAAATGAGAGAATCCAAAGATTTTTTTTTAGAGTACACAGAAGCCTGATACCTATATATTACGAATATTTTCTTCAACAGTCGAGCCAGAATATTAAGGACATGACAAGCATAAAATAACATCATAAAAATGAAAATGATTATTTTTTAAAGTAAATGTAATTATTGATGATGGAAGATGTTTTTTGAATTTGCCATTTGTTTATAATTAGGCTACTGATTTCTCAGGGCAAAATCAAAATACAGAGCTAACAGAAAGATTAAAAATGAGAAGTGTAGCATGCACTAAAACACTTCCATCCTGACCTATTAAACATTGTTAATATTGAAATATAGGAAATTGATGGATTAAACATCAAATAGGTACACATTATAGCAATTTCATATAGATAATTAAACAATCCATATCAATTGCCCCAGTGAGACCAGAAGAGCCATAACAAGTATTTGTAAATACCATCAAAGAGTCTTCTATAAACCTAAATGTGTTTGTAGCTATGAAAATGATGGTAATAATGAAAAAAAAATCCACTGGAGTAGATGCAAATTTTCACAGAGAAAATCTGTGCTACAATTGACATAGGCTTGAGGAAATTGAAGTCAGTTGTTAAGATATCTGGAGGGAAAGCTACCAAAGGCAGAAAAAAATTCTCAGAAGATCTTGTCATTACTCCAAGACAGATAATTATGAGAAACCTGAAAACCTTTGACTGATATGCCTACCTTCTATCTACATACAATTTTTATGAACATAATCTATATATAGAAGAGCTGCATTAATGACAGAATTGGAAAGGAGTCAGTGAATTTTCATCAGCAGTATTCCATAGAAGAGGGATGGGGAACCTTTTTTCTGTCAAAGGGCATTTGGATATTTATAACATCATTCACAGACCATGCAAAATTATCAGCTTAAAGAACTCAAGCCATAGGAGATGTTGCCTTGGAGGGGCCACACCAAATGATTTTACAAGCTTTATATGGCGCTGGATGTTTCTCACCCCTGCCATAGAACAAGACATCTTTATCACCACAGAGTTGCTTGAAAAATGCATAGAATATCAGATTCTGCTTTACTTCTTGGTTTTATTTTAGTGTTTTTTTTTTTTCCATTAAAGAAACCAAATATTTGATTTGGTCTCTTTGAAATCTGTCCTCCAAAAATGTCTCTCACGTATATGTCAGCAAAGAATCAAAAGATTCTGTGAAAATGATAATCTCAATCAAAGACATTCTGATCCAGTAATATCATATTAAGCACAAAACAGGAAGATTTATGCTCCCTAAAGATGTTTGCCACTGTCATTGATAAGATAACAAGGTATCAAATGTATATTTTAATATATTTAACATCTATTGGTCATCCTGCCATCTGGGGGAGAAGGTGGAGGGAAGGAGGGGAAAAATTGGAACAAGAGGTTTGGCAAATGTCAATGCTGTAAAGTTACCCATATATATAACCTGTAAATAAAAAGCTATTAAAATAAAATAAAATAAAAAGAGAAGATAACGAGATAAATTGGAAGATGGATTCTCCCTAGGTACTGAGATGCTTAAGATTTTTGTTTGGGGATTGTGCAGATAACATCAATTTTCAGAATTTTTCAAAATCTTATAAACATTATTCAAAAATCGTAATCTGATAAATATATGTATAATAAATATATTCTAGACTATCATTTGGAATTGAATGGATATCTTAGAATTAATTCATCATTGTATATGAATAGATAATGCAGGTGGGCGATGAATTGGGCCTAGAATTGAACAGGAGGATAAAAAGAGAGTCTTTAGAGATTGTAAAGCTGTTTTAATGTTCCCAAATATTTTTATGAAAACAGATCCATATTTTTACTACCAATATTTTAATTCTTTTGGTGATTATGTATGGCTATGTCATAGAATATGATGTCCAAACATTTAAAGTTGACTGTCATCTAGAGATAATAGATGTATTGAGTAAGCTGCACGTTTTTAATAATAAAGAATTAAGCCAAAGGGTTTACTATTTAGAACTAGACAAAAGGATAACTAAATTAATTTGGAAGAATAAAGGTTTAACATCTCATTGGAAATACTAGGGGAAAGTATAAACTTGTAAAGTTACCAGATCCTATATTCTATATTAATAATAATCATTAAGCTTCTGTGATACTGATTTAAAAAAAAAAAAAGTTCATCAATGGAATAGGCTTGTTTGGCAACAAACCAAAATAAATAGTCAAAAACAGTAGACCTATGTTTGAATAACCCAAGAACTGAGAAAATTGCAAAGCAGGTTAGTAGAAAGTAGATTTAGACAACCATCTTGTATCATATACTGTAACAAGCTCATCATGAGTGACCTGAATTTAAAGCATATACTTAAAAATTACAAGATTAGGTGCCTTTTACAATCATAGAGGAACTAGAGGGACTACTTTTAACAAAGCAGAAAAAGTATAAAAGATAAAATAGAGACTATTTTGGCTACTCAGTGGTCAAATTTAGATCTGTGATGTCATCATTTTGGTCAATCATGCAATTCTCAACTCTCCTTTTTCTAAGAATTCATTAAAAGTGTTGGAACATGCTGGAAGCCTTTTTCTTAATTTACATCCATACTATTGAAGTGCTTGTATTGTTTGCCTGCTGACTCTCTCATTTGCCACATGACCAGCTCATTCTCTCTTCCCATAGCACATTTCCCTGTTGATATCTTTTATTCTTATTTTTCTTTGAACAATGTGAGTTATATATTATGGTCTAATGACAATTATGTACCTCTTCATTCTCCTTTGTGTAATAATTCATTTTAATTCTATGAAAGTAAAAAAAAAATTTTGCATGGATAATAGAAATGAAGACAGAATAAAAGAAATAATTGGTTGGGAAAATTTATTGCATCAGATATTGATAAGTCTGATATTCAAAATATATAAAATTCACCCTAGTTCCAATATCAGGAGCTATTTTTCAATAAGTGTAAGGCATAAAAGACATAAACGATTTTCAAAAGATGAATTGCAAGATATAAATGGCCATTTGAAAACATGTTCCAAATCACTAATAGTGAGAGAAAAATAAATTAAAACATCTCTAAGGTTTTACATAATCTCATACAAATTGACAAAGGTGAAAAAATAAACAATTGGTCACTACTGGAGAAGCTATAGCAGCACAAGGCACTTTAGTGAAGTTATGAAGTAGTCTGTTTTGTATTTTCAAATAAAGAATTAGGAGCAAAGTGGGTTTCTAATTAAACATAGCATATGAACATAATAGAATGCTATAATCTCATAAGAAGTGACAAATAATTAACAAAGAACTTTGGCAAATTTACTATGAATTGATACAAAAGTATTAGAATAATATATACATTGATCATGACACTGTACATAAAAACATTAAAAGGAGATAAAAATCTACATAATTGAAAATCCAGTCATAGTCTCTAAAAACTGATAATGAGGCATACTTCCTTATGTCTGAGAGTTAGTGAGTGGTAGTCAAGATAGAAATGGGTATTTATTATCTGATGCATAAACTCTGCTAACTTTATTCCATAATGTCCATTTATGGACTAATGACTTCATTCTTTAATTTTAGCTAACAATCTCATATATTTTCTTAAAGAGCTATGGGTAATTATTTAACTAGACTAAAATAAAAAGTGTATTTTAGAATAAAAGAATTAGAGCTGGAAGGATAACTTAAGAGATGAACTAGTCCAACTCTTTCATTTTAGGGATTTGGAAAGATGCCTAGGGATGTTGAATTACTGGTGGTAGTTGTTCATTTCACTTGTGTTCAACTCTTTGTTATCCTGTTTGGAATTTTCTTGACAAAGTTACTTAGGTGGAATGACATTTCTTTCTCCAACTTGTTCAGTTACCTATCAAAGGTGAAATAATAGAGCTTATAATCCAACCCAGGTCCTTTGCATCTATGACTAATATTCTGTATTATAATACACATGTTTCTTATTGAACTTTGTCCTTCAAATTATTTTAAGAAGAACCTATGTGATCATGATGCTGATTTAAGGAGAAAAATGCTGAAAGAGAAAATAAGAAAGAAAATTTTAAAATGAAAATCAAGTACTAGAAATGGAACAGGAATTATTTTGTTGAGTGTTTCAGTTCCCTTGAGCATTTTTCAATTTTTGTACCAATCATTTAAGCTGAGATGATATATGATTTTAGGATATTTAGAATAGTGATATTTAGGAAAGATGATATGATTTTAAGCTTAGATTAAAACTTAGGCAAGACACAATTTTAAAATATTTTTCTAGACATTTCCATTATCAACCCCTTTACCATTAACTGAAAAACATCAGGTGGGGTAAAAAAAAAAAATAGTGAGTAGTTAGTTGTCTTTTGTCAATTGAAATTCTCTAATTTTAGCTGTCCTTAATTTTGGATTGGCAAGAAATACTTATACTAGTTTTGTGATATGGGTAAAATATTTGTCCTCGTAGCTAAGAAAATTTTATAAGGGCATAATTTACAGTTGAATTGTTCATCTGTAGAGGGAACTTGAACAAAGGTAGTTCATTGGTTAGATAGAGAACAGAATCAAAAGAAAAAGAAAAAAAAATCTTTATTTGAAAATTAAGGAATTCAAAATTCAAAGACCATTGACTGATTAATACAATTTCATAATTTATATTCTTATTTAGTTTAGCCAACATCTAGTTTAGCGCTTAGAAAGTCCCCTAACAGGTATTAGCAAGTAACTATTTTTTTTTTACAAAGTTTTCCTCTGTAAAGGGCATTTAAAATTTGATCATTTTTTAGTGTTTAAGAAAATATTGAAATCAAGTAATATTTCATTCTGTTTCTGGTTGGTCCTTTAATTTAGATCTCCCCTTATTTTCACAGATACGTAAAGCTTCAGAAAGACTATCCCTACTACAGGAGGACCACCCATAACCACAAGGGAAACACATGGTTGTGGTTGCTCTTGTGAAGTGATTGTTAAGGAGTTCAGTGTCTTTGAGAAGGAACACTAAGATATCTTGAAGGAGCAATAGCCAACTGTCATTTTAGAACACTTAAAAACACACACAACATTGTAGAAGTAATTTATATATACCTTTCTATATGAATTGGGGGGGAGGGGCTGCCAAATCCAGTGCATTTATTGGTTTACTTTGTCTCTTTTTTTCCATGTTGTAAGATTAACCTGCATTTATGTATGATCTTCAAACAGTTCTTTATTTTCTGTTAATAATGTAGCAGCTATAGACATTTGAAAGTTTTTTTTAATGTATATTTTGTTGTGGGTACTTAGTAGCAAAATTTGAGAATATTTTGGATGAACTGTTTTAAGGATAAGATGCTTTTAAAATCATTTTATGACTGCCAAGAATCAGTTGGGTCAGCACCCTTAATTAGTAACACTAATGAGTATATCAGCTGTGAAATTTTGAATTGCACTGATTTATATCAACATGAATTTCAAGCATTCTGCTAAAAGTGCAAAAACGAAGCTTTTATAAAGTACTATTTGTTTAACTGGCTATTTAGAAAATGGCTTAAAATATTAAATATGAAGGTTTGAAGTTTCTTATACATACGATAAACTTATTTTTTGATGTGATGAAGAAAATGATATTTTAAATGTGTAGGCAAAATGTAAGCTAATTTATGAAACACATTTTGTCCCACCAGACTGATAAGATCTTTAGCTGTATTTTTTAATCTACTGTTGAAATTTGAGTGTTAGAAATTGATATGTATAATTGAATACCTGTTTGCTTTTGGCGAATTTGCTTAACCTAAAAGCACTTAGTTGTTGAATATACAGTGATGTTAAGAATATAACTCTTTCAAACTCAGTTATATTTACCTACTTTAACATTTTTCTAAATTGATATGTAGTCTCTCTGTTGCATGTTGCTATTTCACACCATGTAAGCTCCTTTAAAAAAAACAACATTATTTTGTGTTTATTTTGTCTGAGTTGCTGTGGTTAAAAAAAATATTTGTTTTGTCTGTTTAAAAGAGATGGAGAAAACTTCACTTTTAGAGAAGCATTAGTGAAATAAGCCATAAAATGTGGTTGCCTTTACTTGACAGGCACGCATCTTAAGTATGTTAAAAACTGTCTCTGAGAGAGACCTTTATTTTCTGCTTTAAAAAAAAAAACCAAACTAAAATCTATTTTGTGTTTTTATCATGCAGTTCTCAGAGTATTATTTTAGTAAACTCTGAATATTAACTACATATGAAATGTATTTCAAAATAATAAGCTATAAACTGGTAAGGAAAGCAATAATCCTCTAAAGCTGTGACATGGGTGATGCAGATCTGATATGTATAATTGAAAAAATTCTCAATTCATATTGTGAATTGCAGAATATTTTTATAAAGCCATATTTTTTAAGGAAACTTGGGAATAACATATGCTTGATAAATGGGAAAAATAAACCTAATTGCATTTTTGTATATGTTAATCTATTTATAGGATACTAGAAATTGAGAATACATTATACTGTGGTCAGATTTTAATTCCTTTGTAATTCTAGATAACTGATTTTATGAACTTCATGTTTACAAATGTGTGCCAAGCTGGGAAGGATCATGGATTAAAAAATAAAAATGTATGTTTCTTCTGTTTAATGTCATTTGACTACAATAAAACACAGGAGAATATTTCTGCCTTTGCAGTGTCTTTATTTTAAAAATTTAATTTTAACTGCATCATAAAGTAGTTTGTTCATTTATATGTATATATATTTCCTTAATATGCAGAATATTATTTTAGAGAACTGATGTTTGATTACTTTTAAAGTATCCAAATGTTAGCAATTACTAAATTTCTTATGTGTTTTCCTAATACTTATTTTTATGCACTGCACTTTAGCAGCCATTGAAAAAGATGGCTAGAGAAGTATTTGGAATTTCCATCTATATTACTTCCCCAGTGAATGAGGAAGGAACTATAGAGTACAATGTAAAAAGTGAATTCCAGATATAGCATGTCTATAGTATAGATCAGTGGTATAAAACTCAAAAAGAATTGGGGCCATTAATTAGTAAGGGTTGTTATATTGACTTAGAAAACCACATATTATATTTATTTTATCAAATGGTTTCCAGTTATATTTAATCCAATTCCTGAGGCCCTGGGGGGTGGGGTGGGAGGAAGGTATGCCTACACAATTGGTATAGATGGCATAAACTTGGAGGAAATTGCCAAAGGTGGGGAAGCCAAATGTTTGGCAATGATATGTAATATTTTATTTTTATGCTTTTCCTTAACTATGTTATAGGGACTAAATTGAAAGAAGCCAGCATTCTAGATTGGGCTCTATTCATATCAAATCTCCATATAAAATCAAATTCACTTTTTCTGTGTTTTGTGAGGGAGGGAGATACGGTCTAAAAACATTTGTGAATAAAGACATATGTACTGATCATAATGTGTGGGAAAGGTAGAAGAGTAAGGTTATACATATCTCCTTTTACTTTTTTCCTCCCCCTTCATCCTTCCCCCAACCCCCCCCCCAAAAAAAAAAAAAAAAAAAAGAAGAAGGGCAAGATTTAGATTGGGAGTCACTGGGCTGGAATAGACCAAAATGGACTAGGAAGAGTTGAAGGGAGGTATAGTTTGAAGCCTTCCAAATTAGGCTTTTATTTTCAATTTTAATTTGTTTATTTTACTTTTTACTTTCTTGGACCTCAGAGAATTGCAAATGGGCCAAAGGCAACAGGGGTGCTATTTTTATTGGCACATGAGTACTCCATGGGTGGGTGGCAAAATTATAAATTGCAATGTCTATGCTGGCCTAATATCTCACTTCCTGAATTACTCTTACATTTCCTCCTCCTTTTCCAGATTATTCTGTTTTATAGTTATCTGCAGTTACTTATCACATCTCATTTGGCCCTAATAAAAATGTTCTGACTGATAAGAATTCTAATTAGGTGCTAACCTGATTAAAGCAACTCACACTAACATAAACAGGATATATATCTCCCATAGGACATTTTCTTTTTGGATGAGTTTAATGTCTGTGAAATTTTAGAGTTACTGATTTTAGTTTTGCAAAAGTATTTGATATGTATATGTGTATGTTGTGTGTGTGTGCGTGCGTGTGTGTATAAAGCTATTTATCTTCATGTAAGTTGTAAGAAAACATTAATTTGAAGAAATAGATCATGAGATAGTCCTGCAAAACTTAGAAACTTTGAAAAATATATTCCTGGATTTAAGAGATTCTGAATGGCTCAATTAAAAAAAAAAAGTAACCAAATTCATGACTCTTTCACTATCACATTTTCCTTGATCCTTCTACTAGTATGATATTCTTCCTTGAATTACCTTACATATACTTACCTGTGTATCTTTTGTATCTCTTTCTGTATCCAGGAGAATATAAAATTCTCTGAGATCAGGGTATATTAAGTTTTTCTCTTTTTATCTCTAGAAGTTAGCACGATGCCTTATATACACATAATAGATGCTTAATAAACTTAATAATAAATAAGTAATAAACATAAACCATAAATAAATAAACTTATTTAGGTTTTAGAGATATAAAGGCAAAAATCAAAACTTTTTCTGACCTTAAAAAACTTCCTAGGAGGATTTAATATGTATATTGATCAGTAAATACAAATACTTTAAAAAATATTGGAAAGTAATTTCAGGAAGGAGAAATTGTTAATAGTAGGATCAGAATGCTTATGTAGGAAAGAGTGCTAAAGCTGTGTTTTGGGGGAAGGTAGAATTCTAAAAAGGTAGAATGAGGGGAAAGGAGGGGGAGAAGAGATAGAGAACAAGAGCTTTTTATGTCTAATAGTAATCATCTCTGAAGTAGAAGAAGTAAAAGGGGAAAAATGATTACATTGTATATAATAGAAGAAATAGCAAGTCATATACAGTGAATTTATGGTTTCATATGCATTCATGCTTTTTATTGTACTATGTTGTTGAAATGCTTGTTTTAATTATAAATTTTTTTTAAAAATTAAAGCAAACAAAAAAAAGTAGAGTTGAGGAATGATTGTATTCCAGGCATGGGGGATCATTTGTACAAAGATACAAAGGTGGGAACTAAAATACTAGGGAGGCTAATTTGATTGGTATAAAGAGTGTATGAAGGGAAGTAATATGTACTAATACTGGAAGGTGGATGAGTGCTAAATTGTGGATGGTCTTGAATACCAGGTGGGCAATCCTAGATGTTACTCAGGAGATAAGGAGTATGTGGTGCACTTTGTGTGTGTGTGTGTGTGTGTGTGTGTGAGAGAGAGAGAGAGTGTGTGTGTGTATGTGTGTGTGTGTGTGTGTGTGTGTGTAAAAGAGAGAGAGAGGTCTCAGATCTATGTTTTAGGAAAAGTACTTAGGAGCTGGAGAACTGAAATTTATAGTTCAAATGAGAAATGATGAGCACATTTTTAAATAGAAGTCCCATAGGCATCTCAAATTCAACCTGTGTAAGTAGAACATCTTTCCCTCCAAAGTTACTCCACTTTCAAATTTTTCTGTTTCTAATAAGTGCAGCACTATCCTGTACTCACCTTAATTGGAAACCTCAGAGTAATCATTGACACTTTCTTACCACCCCAAAGCCAAACAGTTGCCAAGGCTTACTAATTCTACAACAGTGTTCTCTTGAATGTATCTTCTCTATTTTGTGGCCAATAATCTAGTTATTCCAATAGCCTCCTAACCTCTCTTTTTCTCCTCATAGATGCCAAAAAAAGCACAGGTCTGGCTATGTCTCCTCCTTACTCAGTAAATTTCAGTGACTCCCTTTTTTTCTAGGATCAAATACAAATGCTATTGTTTGGCATTTAAAGTCCTTCCTTTTATAGCTTCAATCTACCTTTCCAGGCTTATGTACAATACTTTTATACTTTCTCTTGTTCATCCAAACTAACCTTTTGATCTTCACTGAAGACATTCCACCCCCCATTTCTTTTACCTTTCCATTCTGTGTCCCCCATTCTTCTTTACTCCAAACCCCTACAATTTTTAGTTTCCTTCAAAGCTCAGCTTATGTATCACCTTCTACATGAAGTCTTTCCTGATCCATTTACTAGTGTGTTCTTACCAACTAACAATTACTATGAATGTTTTGTCTGTATTTTGTAAATATTTATAAAGTACACTTTTTCTCCCTTGGATAGATTGTAAGCTTCTTGAGGGCAGGGGAAGTTTAACTTTTGTATTTATATTCCCAGGATTGTGTTTGACATTTAATGAATACTTGTTAATTGAAGCAGTAAATGATAGAGGTGTTGTAAAAGTCAGATAATTAAGATTTGTCAAGTGATTGAATATGAAAGTTGAAGGGCAGTTAAGACTCAAGGATAATTCTTAAATTACAGAAAATGGGAATTTTTTTATTATAGCTTTTTATTTTTCAGCATTGACAACTGCAAAACCTTTTGTTCCAACTTTTCCCCTCTTTCCCCCCACCCCTTCCCTCAGATGGCAGGTTGACCAATACATGTTAAATATGTTAGTGTATCAGTTATATACAATATATGTATACATGTCCATACAGTTAAAAAATGGGAATTTTTAAGGAAATAAAAGCTCCATTATGCTAATACCTTATATATATGATAGAGAAATCATGAAATTCAAATACTATTGTAAAATTAATACATATTGTCATATAGTGATGGATAGTAACACTTTCAGTGAAAATAAAACATTTCAAATAAAATAATTGGATATTTTCTTGATTCCTTTGTATTTATATTAATCAAAGTTGAGAAAAGAACCTTTTCCCACACTGAACCTTATTTCACCTCCAGCAAAGAAAAATAAGCAAAAATAACTTGCTTAGTGACTACTGACAAACATGTCATGGCATCTTAGTAGTAGTTTTCCTTTCTGCTATCAAGAGGGGATATATGTTTCATGCTGTGTTTTTCCTTGTCGTTTTTTCAGTTATTCAAATTCCCTTTATAGTGATCTTTTCATTTGCATTGCTCTAGTCATTACAGATGCTATAATTTGGTTGTTTTAGTCTGCCTTTATTCATACAAACTTTTGCATCTTTTTTTTTTTAAATTTTTTCACTTTTGTAATTTCACAATACACAATGATATTGTTTCAGCAGTGGAACTTTGTTTTGTTTTGTCAACAAATATTTATTCAACATCTTTATCACAGATACTTAGGATATAGAAAATATAATTAATTTCCTGCCCTGTTGGTTATTTTTCAGTTAGTAAACATTTATCCAATGCCAAACACTGTGATAAATGTTGGAAATAGAAAAACAAAAGACAGTCTTCATTCCCAAGTAGTTTATGTCTAATAAGGGATACAACATCCCTTGTAGGAGCTTATGTTCTATTAGAAAGGTCAAAGGATTTTGACACATTTCAAATGAAATGAAAATTCAATGAAATAAAATTCATTTTATTTCTAAAATGAATAGAAATGAATAGAATAGAAATCTGTACAAAACAAATATAAATTGTATCTATCTGAGGAAATTAGGAAGGGCCTTTTTTAGGAAGGTGATATTTGAGTTAAACCTTGAAGAGGAGAGAAGAGTTTCAAGAAGCAGAGAGAGGAAAGAAGATTATAAGCACGGGGAGAAGCAATTCAAAGGAATTTTCTGTCTAATTATTGCCAATTACATAGAGTGCTCCTATGATCTTTGCATACAGCATGCATCAAAAGTCTTTAAACTTTATATTTAAACTGCACTTAGACTTTAGGGACCTCCCATATTAGTTTCTGGCTTTTATTTTGGATCATGTACCTCGTAAGGGAATTTCAGGGTAAAAAAATCTGGATAATTTAGTCATTTATAATGTGTAATATCAAATTGATATCCTGAATATTTGGGACAAATTCTATTTTTGTTTTGGGATTGCTCATTTTTTCCTTAGTCTTTTTAATTGCATCATAAGTTCGTTGTTACTTTTAGTACCAATAAGACATTAACTGCCTGCTATAAGTTTTGTTATGGACAATGAGGTGAGATAGTACATAGAATGTCAAGTTTGGGGTCAGAAAGACTTGAGTTTAATTCCAGCCACAGACACTTAACTAGCTTTGTGATCCTGGACAAGTCACTTAACCTTGTTTGCCCTTATTTCCTCATTTGTAAAATGAGATGGAAAAGGAAGTGAAAACCATTTCAATATCTTTGCCAAGAAAATCCCAAATGGAATTATGAAGAAGAGTCCACAACTGAACAATAATATAAGTTTTGTTATGTTGTCTCATTGTTTTCATTATTTTTTCCCAATAGTATTTTATTTCACAAAATACATGTAAAAATAGATTGCAACATACATTTTCGTAAGACCTTGTGTTCCATATTTTTTCTCCCTCTCTTTACCTCTCCCCCCCCCCCCCCCCCCCCCCCCCCCCCCCCCCAGACTTTTATGTTACAGGTTAAACAAGTGCAATCCAATCATCACCTTTTAAAAATCCTTAACATATTTATTGTTTGTGATTTATTTTTTGATCTGATCATTATTTAGGATGCATTACTTAGTTTCAACTTAACTGTGTATCCCTTGTTTATATTTCCTTTGTTAATTGTTATTTTAGTTGTTAAACTCTAAAAAGAGTATATTAACAATTAATAAAGAAAAATAGCTATCATTTCTATAATGCTCTTAAGGTTTGCAAAAAGCTTTACAGATATCTTTTTTTAATCTTTGCAATAACTCTGGGAAGTACATTCTATTTTTATCTCCATTTTGAAAATGAGGAAACTGAGGCAAGCAGAAGTGATTTGCCCAGTGACACACAGCTAGTAAGTGGATGTCTGAGGTTGAAGATCCCAAATCTGAATTCAGTGCTCTTACGCATTGTACTACCTAACTTCTCAGTCATCAAACATTGATGAAGCATTTACTAAATGACAAACACTGTGCTAAGCACAGAGAATGCAAAACAAAACAAAAAATCTTCAGTATTTGATCTAAAGGACCATAAATTCTAGAAATGGAGGAGACAAAGTGGAAATATCTAGAATCAAACTATATACAGAGAGAGAGAGAGAGAGAGAGAGAGAGAGAGAGAGAGAGAGAGAGAGAGAGAGAGAGAGAGAGAGAGAGAGAGAGAGAGAAAGAGAGAGAAAGAGAAAAGAAGCTGTGGAAGGGGTGAAGCTTTAGCAGCTGGGACACACTGAGAAAAGCCTTCTGCATCAGGTGGGCTTTGAACTGAATTTTGAAGGAAGCCAGAGTTATTAAATGGCAGATAAAGGGGGATTAAAGGAAGAAAAGTTTCCACAGAGGGAACATTTCAGGTATGAAGGACATTAAAGAAAATGCTGGAGATGG
Organism: Sarcophilus harrisii; assembly: GCF_902635505.1. NCBI lineage: Eukaryota > Metazoa > Chordata > Mammalia > Dasyuromorphia > Dasyuridae > Sarcophilus > Sarcophilus harrisii. The sequence goes on from NC_045426.1 coordinate 459,822,069, forward strand.
ATAATCATGTTTGAAGAAGGGCATTAAAGAAAATGCTGGAGATGGATAATCATGTTTGAAGAAGGGCATTAAAGAAAATGCTGGAGATGGATAATCATGTTTGAAGAAGAACATTAAAGAAAATGCTGGAGATGGATAATCATGTTTGAAGAACTGCAAGTAGGCCATGTAGCTCCATCATATATCTTCACCTCATACAGCCACACCCTAGTTAAGAGCTTTCTTATCTCCTCTTGCATAGACTATTGCTAAAACTTCCTAATTGTTCTCCTTGCCTCAATATTTTCTAATCTATTCTCTATTAAAATGCTTTGGAGATTTTTCTAAATTAGAGATTTGATCATGTCCCCATCTCTCTTTTCCTTCTTCCAGGGAGCATCAGTGATTCCCTATTAATTACGGGGTCAAATATTCTGGTATTTTTAAGGCAGTTGAGTGGCTCAGTGGATAAAGCTGGGCCTGGATTCAAAAAGACCTAAATTCAATGTGGCTTCAGATACTCACTAGCTGTGTAATCCTGGAAGGAAAAAAAAAAAAAAAAAAAAAACTTTCTTTGCCTTAAAATGGCAAACCACCTAAGAATCTTTACCAGAAAAACCTCATGGACAGTATGGTACACAAGGATCACAAAGAGCCGGACAGGATTGAACAATAACAACACTGACATTTAGAAGTTCTTTATTCTGATCCTGGACCTGCTTCCACATCTAGCAGATCCCTCAGACATCAGAGTTCAAATAATTTATTCCTTTTAATAAAAGGTATCCAACAATGCTGCACCCCCACCCACCCACCCACCCACCCAGGAAAAAGCAGTCCCCGTGGTGGTAAAAACTAGTCCAGGAAGGCAAATGTAGGCAAAAAATAAAAAGCAAGAATGTTAAAGGTAACAGCAATAGCAACACACTTTATATAGTCTTTTAAGGTTGGCAAAATATTTTACAAATGTTAACTCCTTTTTATCCTTGGAGTAAGACTGGGAGATCAGTGATATTATCCTCATTTTACAGATGAGGAAACCAAGGAAGAAACAGCTTAAATAATCAGGAAGGAAGTTCTTTGGGGTCTCAGAAACTCACTACCAAATTCTTTTTGTATCCTTGTTGACCAATAATCTGTGATATTCTATATACAAAAGTAATGCTAGTGAAATAAGAGATTTCGATAAAAAAGAGACCTCAGATACATGATTTTAACTCCCTTCTTTTACAGATGAAAGTATTGGACATTTATAGTAAGAGCATAGTGTTGTTGTTTAGTCATTTGTGTCTTTTTGTGTTCCCATTTGGAGTTTTTTTTTAATTTATTATTAACACATTGTTTTATGAATCATGTTGGGAAAGAAAAATCAGAGCAAAAGGGAAAAATAGGAGAGAAAAATACAGAAAAAAAAGTGAACATGGCACATGTTGATTTATATTCAGTCTACTTCGGTCTTTTTTTTTTTTTGGATGCAGATGGCATTTTCTGTCCAAAGTCTATTGGGATTGCTTTGAGTTACTGAACCACTAAGAAAAATTAAGTTTTTCATAGTTGATCATCACATATTCTTGCTGTTATTGTGTACAATGTAGTCCTAGATCTGCTTGTTTCTCTCAGCATCAGTTCATGTAAATCTTTCTGGGCCTTTCTCAAATCAGCTTGTTCATCATTTTTATGGAACAATAATATTCTATTACCCTCATATACCACAACTTGTTCAGTCATTCCCCAATTGATAGGCATCTACTCATTTTCCAATTCTTTGCTACCACAAAAAACTGCTACAAACATTTTACACACATGTCCTTTTCCCTCCTTTATGATTTCCTTGGAACACAGACTTGTATTCTTATAAATTTCACACAGTTCTTTATATATTTTAGAAATGAATCTCTATCAGAAATACTAACTGTAAATATTTTTTCTAAGCTTTGTACTTCCCTTTTAATCTTGTTTCTGTTGGTTTGTTTGTGCAAAAACTTTTTAATTAGATGTAATCAAAATCGTCCATTTTGCTTTTTTATAATGTTTTCTAGTTCTTCTTTGGTCATAAATTCCTCCCTTTTCCAAAGATCTTATAGGTAAATTAGCCCTTACTCTCCTAATTTGTTTATAGTATTATCCTTTATGCCCAAATCATGTATCCATTTTGACTTTATTTTGGTATGGTATGTGAGGGATAGCTCTGTGCTGAGTTTCTGATATGTTCTTTTCCAATTTTCCTAGAAATTTTTGTCCAATAATGACTTCTTATTCTAGAGGTCAGAATTTGTGGGTTTATCAAATACTAGCTTGCTATAGACCTTGATTCTTGTGTCGTGTATATCTAAGTTCTTCCACTGATCCAGCACTCTTCTTAGCCAGTACCACCATTTGGAGTTTTCTTGGCAAAGATATTGTAATGGTTTGTCCTTTCCTTTTCCAGCTCATTTTATAGATGAGGAAACCAAGAGAAATGGAGTTCAAGTGACTTGCCCAGCATCACACAGCTAAATCTGAGGCCAGATTTAGACCCATGGAGAAATGAGTCATTTCCATGACACTACCTAGTTGCTACTAAGGACATAATATCATTGCACTAGAATAAACCTTACTTTATGCTTAAAAAGTTCAGTATTAAGAGAATTTTTTTATTTGACATTTTCCATGAAATTCATTCAACAAAAATTAATTAAGCTCCTACTGTATGCAAAGTACTGTGCTACATACTAGAGAAGCAAAGGCTATTAGCAAAGTCATTGCTATTCACAAAGATTAAAGAAATATTTTTATTCTTTGAGATATTAAATGCTAAATTTCATGTTTCTTGTTTTTTTCTTTAATTTTTCAGAAACAATTGTGAAAACAAATGATCCAGAACCAAAGGAAAAAGGTGAGATCATTTTATTTTAAGTATTCAACTACAATATGTGTGTAGATGCCACTGTGCAGTTAATAAGTAACATGACGTGTTTATTTTGTATCTAAAATAATTGCTTATGTTTTCATTTGAACTTTTTCTTACATTAAGTAGGTACTGCTATAGTCATTATTATCTAATACTGAATAATGTGATTTAGTTAAATCACATTTAGCTAAATAATTATTTAATATAAATATTAGTATTGACATTATTACTATTAATATCTAACATTTATATAATACTAAGTGCAACGCACTATGTTAATTGCTTTACAATTTTTATCTTATTTGTTCCTTACAGTAACCTTAAGAGATACTATTATCTCCATTTTACAGGTGAAGAAACTGAGACAAATAAAAGTTAAGTCCTTGTGGTCATACAGCTATTATTTTATGAAAAGCATTATGATGATATAGTACACCTCATTTCTAACTTTTATATTTGATTTTTTTTATAAAATGGATATAGATACCATCTTTCTTCATATATACTTTATAGTTAATTTGGTTATTTTTATAATAGTCAAAGGAACTTGGTTCATAGTCATTCTTAAAACAATATTGTTATTATTGCACACAATATTTTCTTGATTGTGCTGATTTCACTCATCGTTATTGGTGCAAGTCTTTTCTAAGATCATCGAGCTCATCATTTTTTTTATAGCACAGTGTAGTATTCCATTACAATCATATACTACAACTTGTTCAGACATTTCCCAATTGATGACTATTCTTGCAATTTCTAGTTCTTTGTCACCACAAAAAGAGCTGATTTAAACATTTTAGAATATATAAGTTCTTTTCCTTTTTCCTGTAATTATTTAGAAATATGTTTAGTGGTGGTACTACTGGGTCAGTGGGTATAGGCAGTTTAATACCACTTTGACATAATTCCAGATTGCTCTCCAAAATGGTTGGATCCATTCACAATTCCATCAAAAATGAATTCTTGTCCCAATTTTTCCATATCCCCTCCAGCATCTTTTTCCTTTTCAATCATTTCATAAGTTATGCTTTATAGTTTCTGAGGTTGGTTATCACATAAACTTGCTGTTACTGTACAGTGTTTTCCTTGTTCTGCTCATTTCTCTCAGCATCTGTTCATGTAAGTCTTTCCAGGGTTTTCTGAAATCAGCCTGTTCAATATTCCTTACAGTATAATAGTATTCCATTACATTTATATACCATAATTTATTCAACCATTTCCCCATTAATGGGCATCCACTCAATTGCCAATTCCTTTCCACCACAGAAAAAGCTGATACCAAACGTTTTCCACATGTGGGTCCTTTTCCCTCTTTTACTATTTTTTTTATTTTTTTTTTTTTAGTATACAGATCCAGTAATGACACTGCTAGCTCAAAGGGTGTACCCAGTTTTATAGCCTTTTGGTCATAGTTCCAAATTGTTCTCTAGAATGGCTAGATCAGCTTTACTAACAATATGTGAGTGTCCCAGTTTTCCCACATCTCCTCTAACCTTTATCATTATATTTTTGTTATCTTAAGCATTCTCTTAAATGTGTGGTGGTACCTCAGAGTTGCTTTAATTTGTATTTCTCTAATCAATAGTGATTTAGAGCTTTTTTTTTTTTTTTTTTTTTTTTTTTTTTTTTTTTTGCATGGCTATGGTTGGTTTTAAATGTCTTCATCTGAAAATTGCTATCCATGTCCTTTGACCATTTATCAATTGGGTATTCTTAGAAATTTGACTCAGTTCTCTCTATGTTTTAAAAATGAGGTCTTTATATAAAAATTGTTTCTCAGCTTTCTACTTCCCTTCTAATCTTGGCTGCTTTGATTTTGTTTGTGCAAAATACTTTTTGTTTAATGTAATCAAAATGATCCATTTTATATTTCACAATTTTCTCTATTTCACAAATATTATAATAATTCCAATATAAAAGTTAGACTGTGTTAATTCAGAATGAAAAGAAAAGTAAAAAAGTGATCTGGGTTCAAGTGCTAGCTCTTTTACTTATAACTGAAAATTTAGACAAATCATTTTACCTCATGTATACTCAGTCTCCTCATGAAGAAGTTGGACCAGGCCCATTTCCAAGATACTTTCCAGTTCAGTCTTATTTACCATAGACATTAATTCACTGTAATAGCAGGGACTTCTCAATTGCTCATCCATAAAATAGTAATAATAAACCTTTCCCTTTTCAGCTCACAGTAGTGCTTTTTGTGGAAATGGGAATTATAAATGACACAGTGAGGTAGATAGGTAAGGCTTTATCATTCCCATTCTTCTGATGAGCAAACTGAGGTAAATTGAATTTTCCATAGTCAAAAAGAAGATAAATCTCAGTAATAGAATATTACCATGGTGTTCTAACACTTTTCCCAGAATCATGCTCAGTTAAAAAAAAAATATTGAAGCTCCCAAAAAAGAGAAAAGTACAAAAGAGTAAGCTTTTAATTTAATATGAAAGACATATTTATTACTCACTAAAAATGTCCCAAACCATATCCAATGAATCATAGGATTGCCAGTAAAGAACAGTATGTGTATATCACCTTGACCACCAAACTAGTATTTGAAAGCCAAGAATTAAATTTCCAAAACAAACTCTTAGAAGAACTTGGCTGATGCTTCTTTGCCTGAATGAGCACAGGAGGAAAAGCAAATGTATATGTGGTATCCAAAGAAATACTTGGGATAATTGTATTGGCATCCATTTCAGAATAGAATTTAGTATATAAAACTTTCTATCACCCTCACTTCTCTCTCTCTCTCTCTCTCTCTCTCTCTCTCTCTCTCTCTCTCTCTTTCCCCCCTCCCCCTCTTCCTACCTCTCCCTCCCTTCCTCCTTCCCTCCCTCCATGTTTGTCACTAACTCTTTTTCTTTTTCTCTTCTTGCTTTCCTTTTTTCCTTCTCTCTCATTCCCTGTATACCAAAGCTCTAAAGAAAATAAAGGCACCCAGTTCAGTGATTTTGCTCTGTTATTATGGAGTAGTTTTGCTACCTCAAAAATGACAGTTAACCTTTGTATTAATTAGATTTTTAAAAATTTAAAATTTGGTAAAATAGGAATTTTTGGCTCTACTTTCATATATTAGGCCAATGTATTAATGATAAACTACTAAAAAGAAATTTCCTACAACTTTTATTGAAAAAATATAATCCTTAAAAATGCAATTCCTTTTTAAAAGGAATCATAGGTTCATTCAGAAAATTTAATTGATCCCATTGCAGACCATGTGATTTCATCAGTTTGACCCAAAAATGTGAAATGAATGCCTCTTCCTGAGATTTATGAATCCCTCTTAGGAGCTTCCATTTGAGGAAGTAATCCATGCCAACTATTTTGAAGTTGAGTTATTTCATTTGGGTTTTTTTATAACCCTGTTTGGGGTTTTCCTTGGCAGAGATACTGGACTGGTTTGCCATTTCCTTCTCCAACTCATTTTGCAGATGCAAAAACTGAGACAAACTGGGTTAAATGATTTGTCCAGAATATCATAGCTAATAAGTGTCTGACTTCAAATTTAAACTCAGGAAGATGAATTTCCTTATTCCAGACCCAACACATTATCCACTGAGCCACCTCACTTCCCTATGCCTATTATATTCACTCCTGATCTGACTCAGCTCCTGATTTCACAGGACTACTTTTCTACCTCTTCCCCAGTATCTTTTACATTATGTACATTTCCACTTCTCTGATTAATGAGTTCCTCTTTCTAATCCTGACTTGAGAAAATAATCAATTATGTTCACTAGTAACCTTTGTGAATTACTTTCTTCCCCCACTTTTTTGCCTCTTGTATGTGTTTTCTTCTTCCATTGGATTGTAAACCCCTTGAGGTAGAGACTGTCATTCTTTTTGCTTGTACTTTTATTCCCAATGCTGAGCATAGTTACCTGGCACATGATATTTAACTCAATTAATAAAAGCTTTATTTAATATTATGCTCCTTTTAGAAAATAGATTATCTTCGTGGTGGTATAAAATATTAGGCCTTAATTTAACAGGAAAAAAACCCTAAAATTTATAGTTACAAATTATTTCAGTTTGATCAAGGTGACATACCTTAGGATAAAACCTTCATTTTTTTAATGTCTCTATTTTAGATATTATTTTAGGATTTAACGGCAGTTGGATTAACTGTGCCACCCCTTCTCCCTGTTTTGGGGTAAAGTTTATACTCTAAGAACTAGAAATATGATGAAACCAGATCATTTTTATACTTGTGGTTTTAGAATAAATATCCTAGGATTAAAAATTTAGAATTGAAGGGGATTTCATAAATTAACTACTCCAGATCCTTTATTTTTTAATTGAGGAATTAAGGTCTAGAAAGTTTTAGTCACTTGCCCAGGAGAATCAGAATTAGAGTTAATTTGACTTCACAGTGGGGTTAAATTCTAAATATATGGCCTTACCTAATATTAGTTCCATACTTAAGATATGCTCATTTCTGAAGACATCCCATTCATTTTAACTATTGCTATAGCAGTTTTTCTCCACTGGATGTCACATTTTTACACATAGTGGTCAGTGGTTTTTTTATACACAAAAGCAAAAATGGATATAGAATATTAAACTTTCAATGTTTCTAGTTATTTAAGTTATATCCTAAAATCTGTTTAATACCAATCTGGTAATTTAATTCTATAATTTATTTTTTATTGCATGTGTTATTGGAACTGAGATGTAGAAAACTGAAGTTCCAGGGATGGGAAAGAATGGAATGAGTGGTATTCTGTGTTTTACAAATATAGTATTTTTTTCTTTATACTTTAACATAAAAGCCTCATATTGGAGGAAATCTAGAGTAGCTTTACTTTTAGGTAACTCTGGGCATAAAGTTATGCATACTTCATTTCAGTATGTTACAGATGTAGATTAAATATATTACTTATAGTGATAGTTGTTTTTCTTTTAAATTATTCATTTATTGTTTTTAATACTAAGATTGGATATCATGTTCAAGAAACTAGGAATTCTTTTAAACTCCTTTCTGAATGAACATGATATTCAGAAAGGAGTTTAAAAGAATTCCTAGTTTCTTTCAAACAAGAAATTATTTACTTTTTTGAAGAATCTGTTCCTTAAATGCATGCTAGAGGGCACTAGGAAACAAGTCAGATCTGATGCTTGCCCTAATATTAGAAGGTGAAACCGCTATATTATAGGCTCAAATGAGCAGTTTGGTGTTGATTATATATTATAAAGGCATTTCCAATTCTTCAACTTCTCCATGAAATTTTCTCACAGGTTTTACTATTTCTGTTAATAATACCATTTTTGTCCTGGCTTTGAAACATCAGTCACATTGGACTCCTTTTTTTCTTCCCACCTTATACACAGGAGTGTTGCATTTTTGTATCTCTCACATCCATCTTCTCTTTCTTGTTCCTACTGTCATTAACCTAATTCAGAGTAGATTATTGCAGGTACCTTGTATTGGTATTTTTTTTCTTTAAATTTTTTTAAACTTATTTTTAATTCATGAAATATTAGACACATTTTTATATCATAGTGTAAATTCTTTTCATTTTTTTCAATTTCAGGATTTTTTTTTTTTGGTTTTTTGGTTATACATGTACATTCATTCTTTTTTTTTTTTTAAACATTTCCATATGAATCATGTTAGGAGAGAAAAATCAGTTTAACAAAAGGGAAAACCATGAGGGGAAAAAACACAAGAAGAAAAAAAAGTGAAGTTTCATAAAAAATGACTGCAAGAAACTGCAAATCTATTATATATAACTTGTTATCCCTTTCAAATATATAATAGTTATTGTGTAAATTTTTTTCTTTGATTTTTTTTCTTTTCTCTTCTTCCCCCAAAGATGGTTACCATTAGACACAAATATGTATGTATGTATGTATGTAAAATCATCCTATACATACTTTGTCAATTTTTTCTCTGAATACAGACAGCATCTTTCTTCATAGGTACTTGGTAGTTAATTTACATATTTATAATAGTCAGAATTTCTTATTCACTCAAAATTGCTCTTAAAACAATATTGCTGTTACTGTATTACAATGTTTTCTTGGTTCTGCTCAGTTTCTTTTTCATTATTTTGTATAAATCTTTACATATTTTTCTAAGATCATTGAATTCATCATTTCTTGACAGCACAGTAATCTTCTGTCATAATCATATGCCACACCTGTCTTTGTTCTGCCAATTTATTCTAATCATGGTTGTTAGGGTTTAGTCCTACAGCACTACTTTTATCAGAATTCATGTAAGGTAGCTTCTTTTTGGCTACAGAATTAAGTGCCAGCAGTATAGCCGGTCATCTAAGAGTTTTCATAATCTGCCTCCCACTTTCCTTTCCAGCTTGCTTTTTTGTAACTCTCCTTTAGAGAGCCAAAGTACCAAACCTGTTGTTCACAATTCCTTGAACCCTGTATCTAACAGCATGATTTAGCTCAAGCTGTTTCCTTTACCTTCTTTTTAGTCATCATCTGTTGAAATCTGATACATCATCCTTCTAGCCCCAGCTCAGAAGTCACCTTAATGAACTTTTTCTATTTTGCCCCATAATAAATTCAGTTCATTGAAGAGCTAGGAATAATATCTGTCTCAATATATGTTATCTTTTCAATTCTATGCCATCTCTCATTTCACTTGATATCATAATTCCATGTGTATGTGCCTTCTTTCTCTTAGTATATTGTAAGTTTCTTGAAAACAAGTATTCTAATTGTAATCATCTTTTAAAAACCTTTGTTGTTTAGTCATTAATTAGCCAGCTGACTCTTCATGATTCCATTTGGTGTTTATTGGACTGGTTTGTCTTTTCCTTCTTCAGCTCATTTTATAGATTAGGAAACTGAGGCAGATAGGATTTAATCGACATTTTCAAAACCTTAGTGTCTAGCAAAGTGCATTTACACAGAAGACAAAAAATGCTTGATGAATTGAATTATAATAGGGAATAAGAATTATATAGAATAGTGAATTGTTGAATCAGGTCTCCTTCTGCCTAGTTGCTTTAACCTTTTTTGTCTTAGAGTTTTGCTAGACTAGTAACAAATTAAACTTATTCAACATAATTAGATTGCATTCACTTGTCAGGGTGATAAAAGTATCACATACTAGTGGTAATGTGGGCAGTGAAGTAGCTAAAATATAGGGGGAAGAAGAAGAAAGAGACATTGATAACACATATTCAGTATTTGTCTTTGCACAGATTTTATCAGCCTTATCAATATTCCATAATGATATTTCATAGACTTAGAGCTGGAAGGGACATTAGAAGTCAGTAGATCTAACTTTTAATTTACACTTTTAAGAAAACAGTCCTAGAATAGTAAAGTAACTTTGCTACAGTTACATAATAACTGTCTTGAGGTGGGGCAAACTCATGTCTTCCTGACTCCTAAGAGCAGCAATCTAAGCAGTATAGTATGGTGGAAAGAATACGAAGCTATGAATCAAAGACAAGACTTCCAGGCTTGGAACTCTGATATTAACTAACTATATGATATATCCAAGTTCTGTGACTCTCTAGCATTTATTTCAATCACCTTTAAAAAGAGGGAGTTGGATTAGATTATTAAATATGCCTTCTGACTCTTAAGTTTCTATGATACAAACAAAGGTAGAATCATAAAATATAAGAAATGGGAGGTACCTGAGAGATTAACAAGAACAATTATTTATACAACCACAGTTGTAGTTCAGCACTCATCACCTCTTCCCAGGACTACTATGGTAGACTTCTAATTGGTCTCTTGGCCTCCAGTACCTCCCAAGTCAAATTCATTATTCAGTCAGCTGCCAAAGTGATTTTTCCATAAAGCATGGTTTTAACCTTGTCACTCTGGGTCTCAGTAATTTTCACTTTTTTTTTTTTTTAACCTCTAAGATTAAATATAAGCCTCTTTTTAGCCTTTAAACTTCTTTATAGCCTGGTGCTTTTCTAACTTTCTCATGTTCTTATCCCTTATTTACTTCTGTATACTTATTAATAATCCAGCCACAATGTCTTATTTTCAGTTGTTGAATACCACAAATTATTTCCCATCTCTGTACTTTGACACTGCATGTCCTTTATACCTGAAATCCTTTGTCCCCTTACCTCTATCTCTTTGTTTCATCAGTTCTCTTGAAGTCTCATCTCAAATCTCACCTTCTGCAGGAAACCTTTCTCAGCTGCTAATGCCTTTCCTTTTCCAGTTACCTTCATATGAGAGGCTTTCTTAGCACAGCCTCCTTATTTTTTCAGTGAGGAAATGCTAAATTGAATTGCTAAATTGCTAAAATGAAATACCTCACCCAGGCCACACAAATAGTAATTTGCAAAGTAAGGATTCAAACTCAGTTTTTCTCACTCCAAGCCCATTATTTTGTCAATGCTATACCATCTTTTATTTAACTTTATATTATAATTACATGGGTGTCTTATTTCCCTTACTATGAGTTTCTTGAAAATAAGTATTCTGATTTCTCCCTTCCCCTTCCTTCTTCCCTCTCCCTCTCCCTCTTCTTCTCTCTCTCCTTTTTTTTTCTCTGTCCCTCTCTTTTATCTCTCTCTCTCTCCCTCTTCTTTTCTCTTTCTATCTCTCCCCCTCTCCCTTTTTCTCTCCCTGTCCCTCTCCTTCTGCCTGTCCCCCTCTCTGTTTCTGCATATTTTACCCCATTTCTATTTGTATCTCTCTCCATTCTTTTATCTGTCCTGTTCCATGGATATAGCTGTGTATCTATATATACATATATGTGTATGTATATATATGTATATGTGTATGTATACTCAGATGTATGTATGTGTGTGCATATGATTTTTAGTATCCTCTCTGCGGGTTATAATTGTTTTTTGCTTTTTGTATCCCTACTAGTTATCACAGTGCCTAGCACACAGTAAGCATTTAATAAGTTGACTGAATTGCAAAGACCCCAACCAAGAGGAGTATTAGAAAGGTATGCAAGTACAATGACCAAAGAAGGAACAATTAATTAAATTATCTGGTGCCTAGAAAATATTTAAACACACTAGACTGGAAGACATCATCAAGAAATGGAAAGAAGGTCACCCGAAGACAAAGATAGAAACAAAAGTTTAAATATATGAAAGTGAAATCAAAGGAGCAGAAGTAAAATATCCTGGACTAAAAAGTCCAAGTGCTGTAAATCAGTGTATTTAATGGTTTAAATTTAAGGAGGACCAAGGATTCATAAATGAATTGAAGAGTAGAGGATAGAGGAGAGTATAGTACAGGAAAGGATAAAGCCAAGAAAGAGACCTACAAAACAGTATTATTTATTAATATCAATTTTTAAAGAATTAAATAAAATCCTGGCAAAAATCTATACTAATTTGCCATCACCATTTCCCCTTTTCCCTCCCTCCCTTAAAAAAATGAAAAATCACCCACTATGATCAAATTGGATTTGTACCAGGGACCAAAAATGGTTCAAGATCTGAAAAAATAATTAGCTCTATTAATCATAAAAAATCCCACATGATGAATTCAATAAATCAAAAAAAGTCTTTGCAAACACTTTTATCAATTTGTTTGTTTCATTCATTTATTTTGGCTAAAACCTTGTGAAGTTCAGGGGTGGAGGCAAATTTGCCATTTCTGAAAAAAATCCCATTTTTCACTTTGAATTCATTATTTCTCTGTCAGGAGATTGGTAGAGTGTTTCACCATTGTTGTGTTCTGAGTTTTGTTCATGTTCTTCTGCATCAGTTCATGTACTTCTTGCTAGATCTGTCTGAAAATATTATTTTCATTTTTTATGTTGTTATAATATTCCATTATATTTGTCACATTTTTTCAGTTTTTCCTCAAGGACAAGCTCTTAGTTTTGAGTTCTTTGCTATGATAAAAAAAAATGGCTATAAGTAATTTTGCATCTATCAATCTTTGTTTGCTCTTTCTTTGATCTTTCAATATAAGTACCTCTGAGTCTAAGTTGCCCTTCATGGGGTGAAATTTTTTTTTCCCTTTAACTTTCATTTTACTTATTTTATTTTTTTCCAATTACACGCAAAAACAATTTTTAACAATTCATTTTACAACTTTTAGTTCCAGGTTCTCTTACTCATCTTCCCCTCCATTGTCTTTTTCTTGCCTCTTTTCTATGAGATAATTTACTCCATTCTACTTCTTCCTTTTACTTTCTCCCAGTGTGTTCCTTTTTATATTAATACATGCCTTGGAATTGCCATAAGAAAGTTCTTGAATTACATATATTGTCTTCCTATGTAGTAAATTAAATAATTTAATGTTATTATGTTCCTTATGGTTTCCCTTTCTTGTTTACCTTTATATGCTTTTTTTTTTTTTTTTTTTTTGGTCACAATTTCTATTCAGCTTTTTTCATCAAAAGTCAGCTATTTCATTAAACATTCATTTTTCCTGCTGCAGGGTTATACTCAATTTAGCTCGGCAGGTGATTTTTAGTTATAATCCTAACTCCTTTTCTCCAAAAAAAATATCATTTTCCTTTAATGTAGAATCTTCTAAATCTTGCATTATTCTGACTGTGGTCCTATGATATTTGACTTGTTTCTTTCTTGTTGCTTGTAATTTTTTTTTCTCCTTGATCTAGGAGTTCTGGAATTTGGCTTTAATTCTCCTTAAAGTTTTCATTTTTTTATTTATTTCAGAAGGTGATTAGTGGATTCTTTCAAATTCTATTTTACCCTCTGATTTATCAGGGCATTTTTTCCTTAATAATTTCTTGAAAGATGATGTTTAGGGTCTTTCTCTAATCATGGCTTTTAGGTAGTGCAATATGTTTTACATTTTCTCTCCTGGATCTTTTGATTTCTGGTCAGTTATTTTTCCAATTAGTTATTGTACATTGTTTTCAATTTTTTTAATTGTTTTGTTTTTATTTTATTGTTTCTTGATTTCTCATAAAGTCATTTAGCTTCCATTTGTTCAGTTCTGATTTTTAAGAAATAATTTTCTTCAGTGAGCTTTTGTATCTCCTTTTCCACTTGGCTAATTCTGTTTCTTGAGGAGTTTTTAATTTTTTTCTTTCAGTAAATTTTTGTTTCTCTTTCCATTTGTCTAATTCTACTTTTCAAGGCATTCTTCTCCTCATTGACTTTTTTGTGCCTCTTTTACCATTTGACCTGTTTTGTTTTTTAAGTGTGTTGTTTTCTTCAGTGTTTTTTTTTTTTTGGGGGGGGGGTCTTTTCCCAAGATGTTGACTTCTTTTTTCATTATTTTCTTGCATCATTCTCATTTCTTTTCCCAATTTTTCTTCTTACTTGATTTTCAAAATCCTTTTTGCGCTCTTCTCATCTATGCATGACCTTAAGCACTCTTTTCGGGAATTGTGATGAATTTCTTCTTCTTTTTTTTTTTTATGCAGGAAAAAATATCTTAGATTCTTGCAAGAATGGGTGTTTAGGTAAATTTGATAACACCTTTGAAATTCCAGAGGCAGTATTTTTTATTTTCTGCTCTGAAGCACAAGTCCCTCCTCTGATTCCCCTTGGATGTTATAGAAGTTACTGGATATGAATCTCCACTTCTCATTACATAACCAATTCCTGCCCCTAAGGAGCTTACATATCTCAAAGATAATAGTGGAGGACTAGGGAAAAAGAACAAAAGTTTCTTTTTCAAATCTCAGGCCACCAAGAGGGGTTCATTCTTAACTAAAACAGTGTATGAATTTGCAAAAGATAAAATAATTTTATTGTATAAAATTCAAATGCTTTTTCACACAAAAAAAATTATGGAACTTTGCTAAGAAAAGATACAATTGACTAGGGCAGGGGAGAGCATACTTTTTTAGCAATCTTTCTGATATCTAAGATACATAGAAAACTACCGGAATATATCAAAAACTATTTCTAAGTGGCCAAATGATATGAATAAACATTACTTAAAATTAAAATCGCAAATTATTAGCAATCTTATGAAAGAATGTCCAAAATAATGAAAAATTAAAACACTTGGGTTTTACTTCACTTCCAGCAAATTTGCTAAGATGACAGAAAATGGGATTAGTCAGTGTTGTAGTAATTATAAATTGTTAAGACTATTCTTGTAAGCATTTTGGAATTATTCAAAGAAAGTCAATTAAAAGTCCATAACATTTGGCTCAGGGATTTCACTACTAGTAGTTAGCGACCCAAAAGAAAATTCCATATATATCAAAATATTTATTGTTTTTTGTTCAATCATTTCAGCCATATCCAATTATTCATGATACCTTTTGGGGGTTTTAACAAAGATACTGGAATGGTTTATCGTTTCTTTCTCCAGCTTATTTTATAAATGAGAAAACTGAGGTAAACAGGATTTAAGTGACTTGCCCAAGGTCACACAGCTATTAAGTATCTAAGGCCAAATTTGAACTCAGGTCTTCCTTACGTCAGGCCTAGCATTCTATCCACTGTTGTAAAACTTGTAAATTAAAGTAGATGTGCATTCATTGAGAAATAGCTAAATAGATCAGAGTGTGGTATATTAATTTAATGGAATCTTACTTTGCTGTAAGAATTTATGAACTTATATGAACTAATGCATAGTGAAGCAAGCAAAGCCAGAGAAACAGTGTACATATGAAATATAACAACATAAATAGGAGGAAAAACCCCAAAACAATCCAAACTGAATGCTGTATAATCAGAATGACCAAGCCTGGCCCTAAAGAATTGATGTGAGATGGCATCTCCCCCTGACACTTTGCAGAATTGGGAGTTTGTCCTATGGATATGGGCTACTGAATATATTACATCAACCTTTTTGATTACTTCAAGCAGTTAAAACGATGGCTTTTTGAGAGGATATGGAGGGAAGAATACAGTGGAAAATACAGATAATGTAGAACAAAAAATAAGATTGTGATTATTATGTAAGTTATTTTTCTAGCTTTGCTAACTTTATGACTTCTTATGTCTTCCCAAGTTTCTGTGAACTCTTCATATTCATTTCTTATAGTGCAATAATATTACATTACATTAATATAATTTATTTAGTTATTCCCCCATTATTTTGCATTTACTTTCCTTCTAGTTCTTTATTACTACCAAAAAAAAAAGTACTGGCTTACACATTTTTTTAGTACATTTGAGACATTTTACTCCATTTTTGATCAAGTAGGCAATGTTGTCATGTCAAGAAGCCAAAATTCAATGATGCATTTTATAGTTCCAAATTGTTTTCAGAACAAAGGGGTCAATTCACAGTAGTGTGTTATTGGATATAGTAATATATTATTAGATAAATTAGCATGCTCGTTTTCCCACAGCCCATCCAATATGTATCATTTTCAAGCTTTATCATCTTTGATAATTTAAGTGTGAGCTGAAACTTCAGAATCACTTTAATTTCTATTTCTCTTATTCTGAGTGATTTTTAAGCATGCTGATTGATAATGTGTAATGTTATTTATGAAAACTACCTATTCTTATGTTTTGTGTATTTTTTAGGGAGTAACTCTTGTTCTTATATGTTATTGATTGACCATGTCAGGCCTTTTTAAACTTTTTCCATCCACAATCCCTTTTTGCTTGAAAAATTTTTATTTGATCCAAGGTATATACAAAACAAACATTTGCTGATAATAAATCATAATTTTCTTCTTCTTTTTGTCTTCTTATTTTCTTCTTCTTCCTCCTCCTCCTCTTCCTTCTTCTGTCTTTCTTTTCTTTTTTTTTTTTTGGTGAGGCAATGAAGGCTAAGTCACTTGCCTAAGGCCACACAGTTAGAAATTGTTAAGTATCTGAAGTCAGATTTGAACTCAGGTCCTCTGGACTAACACCTCTCTGGTTAGGAGAACCCCTAATTCCATCCTTATCCTCTACTTCCCATGCTGTTTTTACCCTGAGGTATCAGCTATATATATATTTTTTCCCTCAATGGTTTTCTCCTGGTTATTATTATGCTCTAATATTTTTAAGAGAAATTTGGCATTTGCCTCAGTGACATTCACGTATCCATTATAATATCCTTAAGCAGGTAATAATAATAATAATAATAGGAGCTAGAATTTATGTAACACTTTAACATTTGCAAAGAGCTTTCCAAGTATTATTTCATTTGCTCTTCACAACATCCCTGCAAAATAGGCTCTATTATTATCTCCATTTTATATTACCCTTTTTACAATTTAGGAAATTGAGCCAAACAGAAGTTGAATAACTTGCCCAAGGTCACATAACTGGTAAATGTCCAAGGAAGAGATTGAATGAATTCAAGTCTTTCTGGCTCCCAAGCCCAACATTCTTATCCATTTTGCTGCCATGTCACCTTCTCCACTTTCTTCCCAGAGTCACATAACCTGTTTTGGAAGGAATCTATCAAGTTACTTAAAACCCTACTTTGACTAATTGTCCATTCTACAATATCCCCAATGAGTAATTATTCAAGCTTTTACTTAAAAACTTCCAAAAGGAAACTCATGATCTCCTGAAGCAGACAATTCCACTTTTAGCTCCCTGTCATTGTTAGGAAGGTTTTTATTATATCAAAGCACACAAATTTGTCTCTTCATAACTTTCATCCATCACTTCTTATTCAGCCCTCTATCACAGTCAAAAGCAATTTGAATTATTGAAGAAATAAGAAAATTGAAGAAATATCAAAAATAAATACTAATTGAAGAAATGATAAAAATAATAAATGATTAAAAATCAGTTTGATTATAATCCTTAAAATAATCAAAATTGCATCCTGATGTCTGGAAAACCTATTCTCAAGATACTGTGGCTTAAGGGAGACCATCTATAGAGAAGACGTCTTTGAACATTATTTGTTTTTAATAACTCTGAGAATCCAGGTGTATGAGGCACTTTCCAGGTGGTTGTCACCTGGAATATGGTTAACTGAAGCATATATAAGGAATTACAATACCTAACTCTTGCAACTTTGACAGGTATTATTCAGGTACACTGAACCATAGGGAATTCTGCATTTCAACCTCTTTTAAGTAAAAGTCTCTGAAACATTTCTATTGTTAGGTGCCTCTTGGTGCTAGTGTTGTTTATCCTAACTGGTTATGCTTAGAACTGAAGGCTGAAATGGACAGGGAGAGGAAGGGTAAGGGAAAATGCCCCTAAATGATCAGAGAGTTTTTCCTCATGGTGTTTTGGAGACCAATGTAAATTCACTGTAACCAATCCAGGAAAATGACATGAATTATCTTTGGAAAATGTTTAGTTCTCAATGGGTAGCATAAGAAAGGGAATTTGATAACAATAAAAGATACTTTAACGCCTCACTCTTTTTTCATATTCTGTCAAATTAGTTGCTAAGACCTGTTGATTTTGATTTCATAGCATCTTTTGCATATAATTCCTTTTCTTCTCTGACATTACCAATTTTATTGTGTAGTCCCCAGACTTTGTCAATTTTTTATCATTATCTCAGTCTTTATTTCCTTGTGGATTGAACTTTCCTTTTAAAAGTACCATGCCTATTTGTTTTCCCCCTTGGAATGATCTTAAATTTGAATTCATTACAACATATTTTGAAGAGTTAAAATGTAATCTGTTCATAATTTTCTTTTTAATTGCTGATTAGTTAAGTGATGTTCTTAAATTTTTACCATATGTGGAAATTTGAAAAGTTAACGGTTATTTAGAAATGCCAGCATTTGATTTATTTTGATTTAGTTTACTTTTACAGTTTTATTCATGTCAGAATCTTAAACTTTAAGTCATTTAGCTTCCTTTACCCTCAATTTCCTTATTTATCAAATGGGGTTAATACCTTCTTTCTATTTAATTGAGGCTCTGAAGATCAAATGAATCAGTCAGTCAATAAGTACTTATTAAGCACTTATGTTCAAGGTATTGTGCTAAGCACTGAAGATAAAATAGTCAAAAAAAGCTATTCTCAGGGAGTTTTTAGGCAAATGGGGGAGACAACATACAAATAACTATATGCAAATAAGCTACATGCATGGTAAATTGGCAATAATTAATAGAAACAAGGCATAAGAATTAAGAGGGATCAAAAAAGTCTTTCTGTAAAATAGGATATTTTTGGCTGGGACTTGAAGCCTGGAAGCTGGAAGGGAGAGATGAGGAGGAAGAGCATTCCAGGAATGGGGAAAGAAAATGTCAGGCATTGGGAGGTGGAGTGTCTTATATGAGAAACCATTAGGAGGCCAGTCTGGATTGCAGAGTACATGGGAATGGGCAGATCTATGGTTTACAAAGACTTGAATGGGGGACAGTTATGAAAGGCTTTGAATACCAAAGGATTTTGTATTTGATCCTGGAAATGATTGGGAGCAATTGGACATCATTGAGAGGAGGGTGGGTCAGGGAAGGGAATGACCTGTGCTTTAGGAAGATCACTCTGGTAGCTGAATGTAGGAGGAATATTAGAGAGCCAAAGAGACTTGACTTTGTGTCAAGGAGACCAACCAGAAAACTTTTGTAATAGTTTAAACATGAAGTAATGAGAAGTAGCAATGTCAGAAGAGAGAAGGAAGTATATCCAAGAGATGTTACAAAATCAAAATTGACAGACCTTGGCAACTAATTTGACGTGGAATGTGAAAAAGAGTGAATTCTTCATTGTCATTAAATTTCCATTCTTGTTGCTACCCATTGAGAATTAAATACTTTCCAAAGATAATTTGTGTTATAGTTATGATATCACATCAGGACATCCATCTGGTCTTGGCAACTTTCCATTAGTCTTCAAAAGTTCTATTAGATGGAATATATTCATTTGCCCTTGTTTGTCATTGCCAATTATGGGTATAAATTCCAGTGGTGGGCTTTTTCTTGTTTTTTCTGTCTCTCTGCCTGTCTCTCTCTCTCTCTCTCTCTCTCTCTCACGCACGCGTGCTCTCTCTCTCTCTGTCTTTCTCTTTCAACATGTTTTGTACTTATATTTTCTGAATAAAATATATGTTATAGGTTGCAAATCACAGTGAGTGGGAGGTTGGTGTTCCACAATTATCCATAGTAATAATAAAGTTTGGAAAGAGAAATTTTGAAGGGAAAGATATGACTGTACAATACCCAAAAGGCAGGTGGAGATGCTTAGAGGTCAATAGAAAGGTAACAATCATACATAAAAATAAGTAGAGCATGTAGAGGAGGAAAAGAAGAGGGAACAGGAGAGCCCACACTGATAGTTAATGTATGTAGTGTTATATCAGGGCTTCTTAAACTTGTTTTCACTTAACAACCCCTTTTTCATCCCAATTTTTTTTTTCAGGAGTATTTTATTTTTTTCAAATATATGTAAAGATAGTTTTCAATATTCATTTTGTAAGATTTTATGTTCCAGACTTTTCTCCCTCACTCTCTTATTTCCCCACCTGAGAAATTTTTATATGATCTCAGGTATAGAGGCATATAAAATAGGTATGCAAATCAAATGTTTACTGATAATAGATTATAATTTTATGATCCCCCACATTTAGTTATGAGACTCCATATGAGGTCACAAATTACAGTTTAAGAAATGAGGACCTAGATAAAGACCCAGTAAAGGAGACTGGGAAGGAACAGTTAGACAAAAAGGAAATTAGGAAAGAGTAAAAACACAAACAGAAATCAGAGAATATCAAATAGAAAAGGATGATCAAAAGTGCCAAAAATTTTAGTGAAGTTAAGAAAGTTGAGGCTTGAGAGAAGGCCAATAGATTTGGCAATTAAGAAATCATAACTTTAGAGAGAATAATTTTGGCTGAACGTGAAAGAATTAAGAAAAACGTTGTAGACATTCTCAAAGAGTTTAGCAATGAAAGGGAGGGGAGATAGGAGATGATAATAAACAGGCATGAATGGATCCAGTAAGGATTTTTTGAGGGCAGGAGAGACAATAGAGAAACAACAGCCAGATTGAAGATAAAACATGGAGAGCCTAGAAGTGACAAACTACTGGAGAAGATAGGATGTAATGGGAACATTTGTACTTAGAATGGTCACTTTTTCATTTGAGATGGGTGAAGGAAGATGGCTATGTGATGTAAGATGAGGAAGAGGGAAGGAAGGAATTCTCAGTGAAAGGCTTCAATTTTTTCAAGCTTTTTGAAAATATAATGTTATTCAAATTTAAGTGACAGTTTCACTTAGAATCAAAAAAAATAGTGAAACAAATAGCCCAAAAACATAGATATAAATGAATTGAACGACCTGAGGATAATAATATAATTCTGAAATTGCAATAATTAAAGCCAAAGTGGACCTAAGAAATCAGCTGCTCTAACATGAGCACTTTAAACTGTCACTTAAATTTGAGTAACACTATGTTTTCAAAAAGCTTTCAGAACTCTTGGCTATTTGTTTCACTCTTGCTTCCAACCTACACCAAATGGGCAAAGAGATAATAAAAAAAAAAAAGTTGCCTGGTAGTGGACTTATTTCATGAGGTAGCTTCCCCTTAAATTATCTATTGCTTTTAACAATAATTTTTTTTTTGAAACAGAACATATAAGCTATTCGTGAAGTGCACACTGAAGATCATTTTGACATTTGCTTTAATATTAAGTTTATATTATTGAAACAGATACTGGAAAACTATGTACACTGCAACTTTTTGTTAGAAATTTTCTTTAAAAAGGAAAAAAAAATCATTCATATCTTTTAACACTTTGTAGTTGCTAGGGAGCCCTTTTAAGAATTTAATTTAATTGTTTAGCATGGGGTCAGAGAAGGGGAAGAAATAAAAATATAGACCTTTTTGTAAAGCTTAGTCCTATAACTATTCACTTATATACAAAGATCTGGTCACTGTATTAGTCAGTTATAGTATTGTAATTGATACAGTCACCTCTGTGTACAAGTTGACTGGCCTCCACCAAGACAGTAAGTTTGTTCCTGAAATAAAACAAAACAAAGCAAAAAAAAAACACTAAAATGGTACTGAAGCAGGGGGTGGGGCGTGAAGGGGAGTTCACATTTCTAAAGAACTATCTAATTCAATTTAGGAATTGGCTGAAACAGTTGTTTTTAATGCTAAGGATATGTTGGTGTGAGAAAGGTAACCACATCTTTTCCAGATATGTGTTAGAGGCTTCTTCTATAAATTACATTTAGTGGCAGTGGACCCTACCTGATGTTTGATTCTCTCCGTTATCACTCTTCAAAGGTCATCTCATTGATTTTATTTTCATTCAGACAAAAATGGCATCCCTTGATTTTAACATTAGACTTTTTCTTTGCACATGAAGTCAACCATTGGTACCACTCACCCTTTGTTTCTTCTTGTTGTTGTTGTTCCATTTGATAAATATCATTTTTCTTAGCCTGCCAATCTTTGTGGGGGAGGAGGTAAGGAATTTTGAGTGCCAGTCTCCTACCATAATTGTCTTACTTGAAGGTTTTGCTACAGTCATGTGAAACAGACTTTAAACTCTGTTTGAAATAAGGGCATACCATCTGTGCAGCACAGTACCTTTAATTGATATTCTTTGCATACAAGACGAAGTTGTGGTTTGATAGAGATATGTTTCAGGTAATAACCTTGATTTTCATGCACCATTGAAACTTGGCTCCACTACCCTGAAGGATCACTGACTTCTTTTTGAGCTCAAACCACAATATTAGTGATGTTATTGCTAATGTCATTCAGCCAGTCATAGGGTGGAAATAGATTTAATTGCAAATTATAGGTTTAGTATAAACCCAGTGAACTTTGGTGAGCTTTTTATTTCTGAGCCTTGTCATTCTGATTCATGTGGCATCTCACTTTTTCCTTCTATTCTTTTGTTTTCTTTTCTTTCTCTTTCTTTCTCTGTTCTCTCCCTTCCTACCTACCTCCCTCCCTTCCTCCTTCCCTCCTTTCCTCCTTCCTTTCCTCCTTCCCTCATTCCCTTCCTTCCTTCTCTTCTTTCCTTTTCCATGAATACCATGTGTATTGCATGGCAGTCTTTTTTTCCCCCTTTGCCTCCACATGGCACTTTCTAACAGCCAAGGAGCTGAGCGGTATTGACACAACAGGGTAGATGTTGTTGTGCCATGAATTGCATACCTCTGGTGTGTTGTGAGGAAGGGGGCAAATCCAATTGTCTTTTACCCCCTGAGAAGTATGATAATAGCTCAGCAGTGTACTTCCTGGAACATAGTCCGATGTTGCTGAACCAAAAGTGAAGCAAGCCATTAAATAGGAGAGAAGAATAAGAAATATTTTAAATTGATTTTAAGTTTAAATTATGCCACTCAAATATATAATATAGCATGCTATTGGTATCAGAGGTATCCTTCCCTGCCTTATAATTAAAAAGATCCAGGTTCTGTAGTAGGTACATAAAGTCCTTTCGGTCTGTAGATGTTGCTTTAAAATAAAACGCCCAGGAATACTTAATTTTACTTTCTAGTTGATTCTCTAGCTTCTCATCATTTTCTCTTTGCCCACTGAGAAACATCAAGCAAAGTATTTAAAGGAGTAATGCCATCTGCTATTAGTCTTGAAAGCATTCAGTCTTTTCTAGGCATACTCATTCTGATGAGATGCTTTGAGGTCATTAATATACCACTCGAACAAAAGTCTTGAAAAAAAACTGAATCAGGAGTCAAAAGCCCTGTTTTCTATGCTTGGTACATGGAGCTCCTTACTAGTTCATTTATTATTTTTTTAAAAGTACTTTTATAAAACTCTCCCATACTGAGGAAAAACAGTTGCTTTGGAGATAGAGAATCTAACTCTGAGCTTTTGTGCTGCTGTGTGATTATGGCTTCTAGACCTCAGTTTTGTCTTCTGCAAAATGTTGTAGTTGGATACCAGATTATATTTTGAAATACTTTTCATCTATTCTGTCAAGTTTTTATTAAATACTTCTCATTCTCTGAATGATGCATTTGTTCTGGGAACTGGAGATACCAATAAAAAAGCAACATGGTCCCTGTCCTCAGAGAAGCCACATTCTCACAAAAATCCCATAACTTTATTACTGCAATTAAAATACTGAGCCCAAATTCACTTTCAGACATGGCCAATATGTTTATTAGTTTTTCTTGATCATATATAATTGTAATGAGAGGAAGGTTCTACTGAGGAAGGAGAAAAGATAGCAGTAGTCTTAAAACAAAAACAAAATGACATACCACATATTTTATATTTCATATGCTACCATATATTTTATATTCTATGTTGAGGATCACTGTCTCATTAATCCTCATGGTTTCCCAATCATCAAAGCAAGATCTCTGAGGTGAAGGCATTTTTAAAAAATCTTATTTGTTTTCCTATGATACATTACTAATATAAAACAGAAAGTGAATATCTATATAAGGTGTGATGGATCCTAGAGAACTATTTAAGAAAAATTAGCAGGAATGTTTCATTAAACTGCCAGTTCAGCATCCTTCCCTGCCTTGGGTGTTAAAGCTTTATTAACACTGAGTTTGAAAAGAGCCAACAAAAAAGCCAAATGCTTCTGGGATTTATCATAAAACTCTAAAGTCCCATTAATTTACATGTATGCCTTAAATTGCAGTGGCAAAATAATGTATTCATAGAAGAAGGAAGTTACTTCTTTCTCCCATGAGCCTGCTTTATTGTGCTACTGGTATCTTATCCTTTAATTAAACTTGTCCAAAGATAAAATCAGCTAAAGTGTTTACTGTATAAATAATTCTCAGTCCCAGTGTGCAAGTTTTAAACCCTGGTAAAAAGAATTTGCCATCTGTTAAAACCCAAAACATAAGGTATATCTTTGCATAAAAATAAGTTGTACATTATTCATAAAAGTCATCACAATATATATTATCTGTTTTGGTGAGATGTTAATCAGGAATGCTAGGAATGATCTTGTGAATGCTAACCCCTTTTCTTCAGATGATAGACCATTTATAGTAATTGTTTCAAGGTCAGTATTTTTTGAGAGGGATTTGGGGGAAAAAAGTGCATCCAGACCTGCTGCTTCATTGATATGGGAGCTTCCAGTGTGTAAACTCTTTTCACTAATACAGAACAGCAACCTAAGTGTCTTAGAAATTAATTTATAGTCTTAGAGAGTTGTGTAGGACCCTGAATTTAAGAAATTTTTCTGTGGTCCTATAGCTAGATTATGTCAAAGTCACGACTGGAACTTGGGTCTTGTTGATTCCAAGGAATTCTCTCTTTTTGTTATACCAAAACGCCTCTCTGCCAGTCCACTATGCTTGGGAAAGTTATTATTTAAAAGCACAAAATTTAGCTGTTATTAAAATTAAAATATACATTTAAATTAAGTTTTACTATAGAAAGCTAATGAATTTTTTTCTGTTTATGGTTTCTTTTTTCATGGCAATTTTGTTTTTGAGACCCTTCCCCTTTTTAAAATCAGAGGTCAGTGCCTTGAACTTTTTTTTTTTTTTTAATTTTTTTTTTAATTTTTTTTTATTTAATAGCCTTTTATTTACAGGTTATATACATGGGTAACTTTTACAACAATTGCCAAACCTCTTGTTCCAATTTTTCACCTCTTACCCCCCACCCCCTCCCCCAGATGGCAGGATGACCAGTAGATGTTAAATATATTAAAATATAAATTAGATACACAATAAGTATACATGACCAAACTGTTATTTTGCTGTACAAAAAGAATCAGACTCTGAAATATTGTACAATTAGCTTGTGAAGGAAATCAAAAATGAAGGTGGGCATAAATATAGGGATTGGGAGTTCAATGTAATGGTTTTTAGTCATCACCCAGAGTTCTTTCTCTGGGCGTAGCTGGTTCAGTTCATTACTGCTCCATTGGAAATGATTTGGTTGATCTCCTTGCTGAGGATGGCCAGGTCCATCAGAACTGGTCATCATATAGTATTGTTGTTGAAATATATAATGATCTCCTGGTCCTGCTCATTTCACTCAGCATCAGTTCATGTAAGTCTCTCCAGGCCTTTCTGAAATCATCCTGTTGGTCATTTCTTACGGAACAATAATATTCCATAATATTCATATACCACAATTTATTCAGCCATTCTCCAACTGATGGGCATCCACTCAGTTTCCAGTTTCTAGTCACTACAAAAAGGGCTGCCACAAACATTCGTAGTGCCTTGAATTTTAAAAGCATTTCTTAGCCATTAGTCTGAAAAATTGAAAAAATATTTTGCTTCAGAGTCTTTAGAATAGTCAGAGATAATTCAACGAAGAGAACAAGAATTTAGGTATATTAAACTGAAATATAGGCTATGAGCTTACATATAAGTTTACCAAAAAAAGAATCCTTGAGGAATTGATGTATACATATGTCCTGTATTTTTCTTTCCATAGTTTCATCTACTACTCTAGGATGCTACTTTTTTGATCTTCCTTCCTTTACCCAGTATCACACAAGTGTCAAGTGTCTGAGCTCAAATTTGAACTCAGGTCCTCCTGACTCCAGGGCTGGTGCTCTGTCCATTTTTAAGTTTCTTTGAATTTGTGATATTAATTCTCATATTGAAATACTTAGAAATATAGCCCAGAGTCTTAGCATCAGTATTTGGACAAATCATCATCATTCTGATGTGCCTGTCTATGTGTAACTCAGGAGGCAATGGTTCTTCTCCCACTGAATTTAATTTTAGGTTGTTGCCTCATCTATTTACCTATTATTACACTGGATCTATAATGAAATGACTGTTTTCCAAACATATTTTTCTCTTTTTAAAAATATTAGAAATGGTTTATATTTTATTTTGCTGTCTCATCATTGCCTAAGGACATTTGTACACAATTTTATGTTCCCAAGAAACCTAGATGTTAACTATTAGTTTATTGTCTGTAGAAACTGAAAGATCAGTCATTTTATCATGTTTACCAACACCCCTATAACCAAGAGTAGTAAACTTTTTTACATCAGTTTTTCCTCTCTTAATAGAGATTATTTAAAAATATCCTAAGAATTTTTCTTGTTTTCTTATCATAGAAATAGGAGCATAGTGCTGGGTGAGAACCTCCCCTTTCTCCCCCCCCCCCCAACTTCTTCTCCAATTCTGAATCTGTGATTCTTTGGGCTATAGCAAAAACTCATATTAATATGGCATTTTCCAATTTACAAAGCACTTTCCTCAATATAACTTTTTGATTTATTGAGGAAAAAGATGGTGGTAGAGATTAGATACTCATAGTTGCCCTTTTCTCTTTTCTTTTTTTTTCCCCTTCTAATCAAAAGGCTGTGAAACCAAGATAACCAACCTTGGCAAAATTGCATAATAAATGAAGATAAAATAAGAATAAGCAGTCCTTATCTGAGAGCCTAAGGAGTTGTCATATGAGAACTGGAAAGGAAGTTCTTGACATTGATTTTGATTGTCTACAGATTTTTGTATGTACTTAAAAGCAGATTATGAGATGCATATCACAACTGGTGATAAATGAATTGTTTCTCTATGGGGTTTAGTGTTTCTAATTATTCGGTTTGAGAATGCCAATGGTCAAGGATCTTTGAGAACTCCTTATTACTTCTAGGGGAAAAAAAAACCATGCAACTCTTTGCTTAAGTGTTTAAAGCAAACTTTCCCACTTTGACTCCAGCCTGAATCTCTAGATTTATTTTCCACTACTCTTTTTCACATATTAACATTTAAGCCAATTTGATCTATTTACTCTTCCTCATACTTGGTATCTCATCCCCTACTTTAGTGCCTTTGCACAGGTCGTTATCCTCCATACTTTGAGTGGATTCCCTTCTCTTTTCTGTCTTTTCACCTCAGTTTCTTTCTCAGTTGAAATGAACTGCTTATTTCATAGGAAAAGCCTCTTCTCAATACCTTAATTCAAGGGTTCTTAACTTTTTCTTTCTTTTTTTCTTTTTTTAATACGGGATTGCTTTGTCTATCTGGTGAACCTTATAAACCCATTCCCAGAAATTCCCAGAATTTCCCAGAAAAAATGCTTTTAGATATAATAAAATGAAATGCATAGGATTGCAGAGGAAATCAAATATATTGAAATATAGTTATATATTTTTAAAGTTCATAAAACCTAGATTAAGAGCTCCTACTAAGTATTAGTTCACCCCCTCAAATTCAACCAACTATGTGGTTGGCACTATGTTAGTTGCTGGAAATAAAAATAAAATGAACAATCCTTTACTTCAAGGAATTTGTTTGCTTAAATATGCTCTCTCTCTCTCCCCCCAGGCAAGCTTCTTAAGGTCAAGGATTACTGTTCTTGTTTTAGAGGGTTTCCTCTTTGTCTTACTGTCTCTGGTGGCTAGCACAATATCTTGCATGAGTTAGGCATTTCATAAATGCTTGTTAAATTGAATTTAATTTAAGTGGACTAAGGGGAAAGAATGATCGTTTCTTGTGAGCCAGGGAAAATTTTGTGAGGAAAGTGAGATTTTTAGAGTGGTCATTGAAAGGCTGCAAGTACAAATGAAATATGTCAGAAGGGATGGTAGAACTATGGATCTCCTTGGACACATGTTGGCACGCAAGGAGTTTCTGTTTTGTTCAGAAAGTAGATCACTTAGCTGCTCTGTAATTTCCAGTTTAACATATGGGGTCACATCTGTTAAAGGATTATTACACTAGAAGGAGAGTGATGTATAATTTATTAAAATAACCCTATAGGGAGACAACTGACTACATTTAATAAACTAGGATACTTGCTGGCTCTGTTGAAAGCTCCCAGCTGAATCCCACATCATTTCAATAGAAGGGGCAAAGGAAAATAATTGCCCTTTATATAATGTTTACTGTACTGTATTAGTTAGTGTCTCTCAGCTGAAAAATATTTATGTTAACTGTTCTGTTTAAGCTTTGAATATTGAACTCCTGCTGGTACTTAGTTGATATTTAATTCTGAGGAGAACAAAAGTCCATTATTCTCTAGCAGGAGGGATTAGGAAGGATATTCTACTTGTTTCTTTTTCTTTTTTTTTAAAGCTTACCAAACCCTCAGCTAAGCATTATGCTAGCATATAAGAAACCTATCTCTAGAGTTGACATTTCTTCCAATTTTGCATTTTGTTATCATTCTGATTTTCATGAAGAATATCACTGATATTCTTCTCTGGGATTAGTTAAATTTTTTAGAGTAATCTCAACAAGGTATCTGTTTGTACTTTTTTATTCTTCTCTCTCTCTCCCCCCCCCCCCTCGCCAAATCATGAAAGGATAAACAAAAAGTCCTGCCAAGAAGACTTATTGCTATTGATTATATTTCCCAATAGCAAATAATATGTGCATCTATCCTGATAGATTCATTTCAGATCTCAGTGTGAAGGCAAACAGTAGGTGAAGTCTTGCACAATTTACACTTAAAAATGTGAAAGCAAAGAATTGGAGATTCCTGCCAGTGTCCCATGCTGAAAAATATTAGAACACTTGTAGATGGAGGTTTTCTCTCTTTGTGCTTTATAGGTTGCTGATCATTCAGTATATTTGATTCTTTTTAAGGTGTGGGATTCTGAAATCCATTACCATTTCATATTTTATTACACAATTTTTTTTTCTAAAATATAGCTTTGTATTGCTATCTGACAAGTTTATAGTGCATCATTTGCAATTTTATTAGCATCTAGTTAATAAATGATGATAAATGATAGAATGAAAAGAATCAAATAGAATGCATCATTTCTAATTCTGATAGGGGAAGATTAAAAAAAAATAGCACATGCCATGATGTTTTTATTGACAGGTATAACTAACATATTAATAAAGTTAGATTATGTCTCTTATATTTTCTAAATTTAAATATGAATCTTAAATCCAGGACATATTTTTCTTTTTCTTTTTTAAACTTTGGGGAAGCCATATAATGTAGGAGAATACTGGACCTGGTGTCAGAAAAACATGGATTCTAATCCTGACTGATGCTTACTAGCTATATGACCATAAGAAAGGCACTTAACCTTACTTAACTTCACTTTCCTCACCTGTAAAATGAGCTGGATAAAGAAAATGGCAAATCACTCCATTATCTTTGCCAAGAAAAACTTAAATGGTATCATAGAGAGTCGGACATGACTGAAATAACTGAAAAACAATAACCTACCTACCGACCTCTGGCTCAAAGGAATGAATGATCTTTGCTAAGTACTGTGAAAACTTAATATAAATGTTAGTTATCATCATTATCATTACTTTCTTCCCCTCATTCTACCTTTTCACTTATTTTTATTGAAATCATAAATCCATCCCTAACATTTCTTTTTGAGTAGACTCAAGGGAAAGGGTGCTAGAAAACTCTTTTTTGTCATACCTGAATAAATCCTATGGAAAACAGTAAGAATAAAAATAACTGACATATGCATGGTACTGTATGGAGGCTATGATAGTGAATAGAGTATCTTCCTGAGTTCAAATGTGACTGAAGATATTTACTAGTTATGTGACCCTGAGCCAAGTCACTTAACTCAATTTCCTCATTTACAAAATAAGGTGGAGAAAGAAATGACAAAACATTCCAGTACCTTTGCCAAGAAAACCCACAAATAGGGTCACGAAGAGTCACATACAACTGAACACCACCACCAATATCTACTTTAAGAATTACAAAGTATTTTTCTATGCAAATGATTCTAGATCAATATATCTAGCCAGGGGTCCTCAAACTTTTTAAATAGGGGGCCAGTTCACTGTCCCTTAGACTGTTGAAGGGTTGGACTATAGTAAAAAACAAAAACTTTGTTTTGTGAGCCTTTAAATAAAGAAACTTCATAGCCCTGGGTGAGGGGGATAATTGTCCTCAGCTGCCGCATCTGGCCCGTCTGGGAGGGGGGGGAGGGCAGCGTGTAGTTTGAGGACCCCTGGAAGGTATTTGAGGGTGAGATGATGTACATGTTAAAATCTCCTTGAGGGAGTTGGGAAGGAGAGATAATTTGTGAGCCAGGTATTGAATTCATTGGAGAAGGAAGAGGAGTTTCTTGAGAGGATGTGTAGATAATATCTACCAAGATTTTGTTTGGAAAATAGAGCTGAATAGCATGAGAGATTACTGAGGGATGGAGGTAAGGGAAGAAACTGGAAGTATTAAGGAGAGCAAGAAGTATTTTCCTGTCTCATCTGCTTAGGTTGAAACTTTGGGTGAGCGATCTGACAGGGATGGGAATACAGAATTGTATGGTAGAGGATGAGAAATAGGATTCAGATGGTGATCTATGGGAATTAATTCACTGAGATATGAAGGGTATAGCCAAATGTGAATATGTTCATCATTTAGAGGAAGGCACCTCTCCTATCCATCAGAGTCTGGAGATTGGATGGGAGACAGGTGCAATATGAATTGGGAGATACACAATTGTTCATCAGATGGGAGGACCCATTTTATAACTCCTTCATCCAAAGGCTGGAAACTAAGTATGAAGAAAATACAGCAGAAGGTGGAAGTCAAACTTGGCACAGTAGGAGAAAGAGGTACCATTCCCTGCCAATATTCCTCTTCCTCTTTCCTCAAAGGATAAATTCATCAGGAAGGGAAAGGCCTGAAGTCAAACTTCTATTCTGCTCCCAATGTGATTTAAAAAAAAAAAAAAATCAGATCTGACCATGTAATACCTCTCATTGCCCACTTTAGTAAACTCCAGTGCTTCCCACTTTTCTTCAGAATCAGATGTAAAATCATCTGTTTGGCATTGAAAGCACTTCACATTTTAGCCCATTTCTACCTCTCTAGTCTTCTTACATTTAATCTTTTCTTAATAATTTTCATTCCAACCACACCTATTTCCCATCCTCTACCATATAATTCTGCATTCCCATCCCTGTCAGATCACCCACCCAAAGTTTCAACCTAAGCAGATGAGACAATCTAACCTCTTGCTCTTCATTAATACGTCCAGTTTCTTCCCTTACCTCCATCCCTCAGTAATCTCTTATACTATTCATTTCTATTTTCCAAACAAAATTATTCAGTATTTCACAAAGAATAGGAACTCCATTCCCCTATTATACTTTGTACTGGGTGTCCTCATTGCCTAGAATCCTCCTCCTCTGGGAGTCACTGCTATCCTGCATCATTCAGCTCAGAGCACCACTTTATTCATGAAGCATTTCATGGTCACTTTAGTATCTGGGGCTCCTGCTCCCCAAACTGCTTTATATTCATGATAGGTATATATCTATCATGAATATACACACACACACACACACATATACATATTCTGTATTTGTGTATACATAGTCTTCTGTGACAAATGAAAAACCCACAAGACTGAGATTAATTAATAATCAATTTATTAATTGAACTGGCCTGGCAATCAGTAAATCGATAATGCTTTCTCTTGGTAACAAAAATACCAAGGAGACCCTGGAATGCCTGAAATCCCTTCTTTTCTGAGAAGTGAGAATCAACCTTGATTAGTGGACATTTAAAGAGGAGCTAGGTTAAAAGTCTTCAGCTTCTCCCGCTGAGAAGTAGCTTGATAACAAGACTCAGCAGTCTCAAGGCATCTGGGTAGAGACAGCCATTTTCTGAACTTCATTGGCTAGTTTTTTCCTTCATGTGCTGGGTTCCCCTAAACTTTAATCAAGGACAGGCAGTTTTCCTAGGCAAAGGCTCACCCATACTGCATTCTGTTTATTCTCCCAGTTGGGTAGGGTCTGGTCCAAGAAGCATGTGCCTCGAGGGAGCTTCACTCACTTGTGCCCTTTAGGAGCTAACTGAGCTTGGGTTTTAACAGAAATGAAGGAAAGAGAGTGGGTCACAAATTAATAATTAGTTATTAATATAATTCTGTGAAATTTTTCCTCCTTTCTCTCCCATTAGAAGTTCCCTGAGGACAGTGACAATTTAACTTTTTTTTTTCTCCTTCCACTATTACTTGGCATATAGTAATCTCTTAATAAGTTCTCATTAATTTTTTAAAAAACAGTTGTTCTTACAACACATTTGTGGAGGTATTGCCATGTTTATTATCTCATTTCACATTTGAGGAAACTGAAGTTCATGATAAGAATAATAGCCACTAGGTATTAAGAGTCAAGTCTCAAACCTGTTTCCTGAATCTACGATTGTGTTTTTATTAATATTTATTAATATTAATATTTTGTTAGTGCTGTAACCACCCCCCACTTTCATATTAATGCCTGTATTAGATAATTCTGTGTTGTAAGAATGAAGCTTTTAGACAAGCCAAATAGATGACTAATATTTGTCTTGCTGCTTTTAACCACCTATAGCCAGTGTCAAAACAATATGCTCATTACTGGCAGATGGCAGAGAAAATTTTTCCTCCCTCCTCTTCTCCCCTAAATGTTCCCCAGTGAATTCTTGACTATGTCTCATATCCAGTGTGTCATACAGGGCTTTTCTCTTCAAAATTCTGTTGGTGGTTTGAATAAATACATCAATGCCTTGCTTACTGAAATTACAAGTGACCTGTACCTGAAAGGGAGAACTGATAATTGGAGGACAGAATTTGGATCCAGAGAGGCTTCAAATGAAATGTAACAGGATTAAAAGAAAGATCCTATATCTTATAAGTTATTAAAGATATATATGGAAAAGACATGATTAGACAGTAGTTCCTGTGAAAAAGTCATTTTGTTTTAGTAGTTTCCAGGTTCCTTATGAATCAATCAGTTGACATAACTACCAAAAGGGTGAATGTTGTCTTAGGCTGCCTTGTAAGGCCTGATGTCCCAAAGTGGGAGGTAACTGTTCTGCTGTGCTGTATTGGAGATACCCCCACTTTACCCCATGAAAATTGTGCCTAGTTCTGGATCAGTATTTTAAGAGAGACAGTGACAAGCTGGCATTTATCCAGAAGAAAATAGTCAGGTTAGTGAGGTGAGAAGACCAGAAATCGTGCCATATGAAAATCAATTGAAATAACTGATTTTTTAGCTCAAGAAAGAGGATACAAAAGTTTCTTCAACTAGGTAGAAAGGATATTTACTGCTTTGCTGTATTCATCCCATAGAATGAATAGATGATTACACAAAATAGATGTCAACTTACTATAAGTAATAATAATGATGATGATAATAATAGCATTTATGTAGTATCTACTTATGCTAAGCTCTTTATAAATATTTCATCTGATTCTCACAACAATCCTGAGAGGTGGATATTGCTATTTTCCTCTTTTTATAGATTTGAAAATCAAGCCAAACAAATTAAGTGAAGTTTCCAAGGTCACACAGGCTGGATTTGAAATCAGCGCTTTTTTTTTTTTTTTTTTTTTTTTTTTTTAACTGCAGGCCTAGTGCTCTCTTCACTCCATTTGCTCCATTTCTGTTTATAAAGAAAGCATTTACACTAATCAAAGTTATCCAAGAGTAGATTTGACTGTCTTGGGCAGATTTAGGTTGTTAAGGGCCTCACCCACAGAGCAGAAATGTTTCAGAATGGACACCTCCTACAGTTCTTGAAGTCAGAGCCAACTTTCAGCTCTGAGTTTGCATGATTTCATTTTCTGTGCATGCAGAAAACACCATTTGAAAGAATCTGGTAGCAGAAGAGATCTTGACCTAAATACTGCCTGCCCTCTTCCCTCACCCCACTCATCTATTCATTAAATGGAACTATTGGACACATTTCTGCCAAAAATCATTCTAAACCTTGACACATTCAATTTAACAAACTTTAATTGTATGCCTAATGTGGATCTAGGAATTCAGATTGATGGAATACTTGGTCTGGAGTCAGGGAGACCTGAGTTTAAATACAGGAGTCTCAGCACTTGAGACAATTAGTTTCTAAATGATCCTAGGCAAGTCATTTAACCTATCTGTCTCAGTTTCTTTATCTGTAAAAATGGAATAAATAATAGCATCTTCCTCACAGAATTGCTGTTAGTCATAAATGAGATAATGTATTTAATAGCTTTTCAAACCTTAAATCTATATTAAAGATATTCAGGCTATAGGCATTTATTAATTGACAGCTAGATGGTGGAGTAAAGAGAGCACAGGTCTTGGAGCCTAGAAGATCTGCATTCAAATTCAACCTCAGATATTTAAGATATTTGCTAATTGTACGACCAATATGGCAAGTCACTTAATCTAGTTGCCCTATTTTTCTCAACGGTTAATTGAGACAATAGCACCTACTTTCTAGAGTTTTTATGAGGATAACAAGAGACAATATTTGTGTAATGCCTTGCATATAATGCTTTTTCCTTTCCTTATATCTACATCATTTAGCAGAGTCTGATGAATAGTAAGCACTTAAAAAAAATGAATGAAAGAAAACTTTTTTTTAATCAATTTATCAACTCTATAAAAACTATTAATAAATAACATTAACAAAATTAGCTAATAACTAATAAAATTAGAATGGGAACCCATTTTTTCTTAATAATAAGCAAAGGAACTTTCATTCTAGAAACCTCATTATCTCTCCCATAGACTTTAAGGTTTGTAAGGGCCCTTTACAAATATTATTTCAAGTGGAAAGGTATTTTCATGCCTCTCTTGTTTTCCCATTATTTTTTGGATGGAAAACTAGCTAAATGTAGATGAACAGCAGAGTGGTAAAAATTAGCCTGGTCATCAATAAAATGGCTTCCCCGAATTGGGCTAACAATGAGTTTAGTTGGATATTTCTTTTCTTCTTAGTAATAATTATTCTTTCTTTTTAAAAAAAATACTGTTTCAATTATCTATACTCTGCTTATGATTGTCAGTACCCCCCTTGCAGTAGTAGAGATTGCAACTTATTTATGCCTTCTTACCTGTACTCTGAGGTCCAAAGCCACTGTCCTTCTTTCTCTTCCTCTAACAAGACATTTTATATCCAGACATTTAACATTTCTCCTGGTTATCCCCTATGACTAGAATGCTTTCCCCCTCATCTCTGTCTCCTGGCTTCCCTGACTTTCTTCAAATTCAAACTAAAAATCCCTTTTTCTATATTAAGTCTTTTTTTGAACCTTCTTAATTCTAGTGTCTTCTTCTGTTGAATGTTTTCAATTTATCCTGTCTATAGCTTCTACTTAATTATTTAAAAGTTGTCTCCCCCTTAGATTGAGCTCCTTGAGAACAGGGACTGTCTTTATATCACCAGCACTTAACATAGTGCCTAACATGGAGTAAGTGTTTAGTAAATGATTTTTGGATATCTGATTGATTGTCTTTGTCCTTCCATAAATCTTTCAGAAAAGGTTATACTCAATATGCTGAAATTCTTTCCCTAAAATCTTTTAATGTAGTGTGATTGCCAGTTCTGCATGGGGGATATCCTTTTGTTCATTATCTCCTTTACTCTTGATGCATGACTGATGTACCTTCTTTTCCATTCATATATTCTCTGTGCATTTTTTATGCCCCTTCTTCTATTACACTCATCATTGGTAATAGGCTGTCACATATCACACCATTGTATATTAAGTCACCATAGTATTTCTTTGGAGATGTTAGTGTTCTGTGATCATGGCCATGAAGTTACAGAAGAAGAATTTGTTGGAATTTTGTTAGGAATATGCCATGGCAGCATTAAAATTGCTGCACGTTTTCCCCAAAAGAAATCCAGGCTTTTTTTTCTCCTTCCTTTTCAACTCTTGAACTAGTTCAGTAATTCTTCTACATCTCACTGATTGAATGATAGCATTCTTTAATCATTTTTTTTCTTCAGGAAAGTGAATTATTATGCAATGGAAGAGCTTGTGAGGAAAGTAAGAGGTATATCATGTGCTGTCCTTGACCTCCAAATTTACCAACCACTTCACCTCAAAGCTCCAATGGCCCTGCTCTAGTTAGAGCTTCCTAGCACAATGATCCTAAATGGTTCTTGAATTTTAATGTTAATCCTCAGTTGGAATTTTTTTTCAATATTTGTTAAGATACAAACAGCAAAACACATTAAGATTTTTTTAGTAAAAAAAACTAATCAGCTCCCTTCTGAGATATGTCTAGGGTTATCATAGTCAGTCCATAATTCCAAACTCACATACCTCTATGGAACTGTGTGATTATAATCAACATTTAACATAATGGCCCAGAAGCACTTAAGACCTTCAAGTCATTAAAGATTCATTTATATTCACTCTGTTGTATCTATCAAGGCAGAAAAATGAATAAATACATTTTAGAAACATTTTCAAAAAAGAATTAAAGCAATAAATGTTCTTGCTATACTTTCCTGATTTAATTATTTTGCCATTTTTTAAAAACATATCAAAAGTAGTATATAACAATTTGCTTCTTGCAGGCAGAGGTGTAGAATAGTAAATCATAACAATTTTCAGCTTTCTTTGTTCTTTTATATATTAACAAATAAACTGAAAATTTGGAAAATAAATTGAGTTGATACTTCACAGATTTGCAGTTGTGGGATTTAATGTCTGTCTTCTCACCAATGACTTGTATCTCCCAATTGATCATTTTGCTTATGCTGAAGGTGTCTGTCAGCATAAATGTTAACAGAAGTAACTGCAAGTAAAAGCTTAGTGTGTATCTGAGTGAAAGTTCTTGGGTATAAGATCCACAATTTTTGACAAAATGCTTCCTATATTAAAAAGTTACAACTTAATATGTTTGTCTGTAGAGGAAAAAAAAATTCTATATTTTCCCGCTTTAGGGTCAAACTTTAAAAGCATTTAAAATATTAAATCTGTCTGTGTCTCCCCAACCTCCTTCTTCTCTCTTTCATCCTGTTACTCTTGCTCTTGCTCTCTCACTGTCCCTCTCATTCTTGTGTGCTCTTTCACTCTCATTCTCTTTCATTTTACACACACACACACACACACACACACACACACACACACACACGTCTCTACAAGCCAAATGATTTTCATAAAAAAAAAAAAATGTGTTTTCTTTATAAAGAAAGCACTTCTAGGGGCAGCTAGATGGTGCAGTGGATAAAGCACTTGAGTTCAAATCTGGTCTTAGACACTTAACACTTCCTGCCTGTGTGACCCTGGGCAAGTCACTTAACCCCAATTGCCTTAGCAAAAGGAAAAAAAGAAAGAAAGCACTTCTAAAGTCTGAGGGGCCATGAAAAATGAGTTGTTGTTATTATGAAATCACC
This sequence comes from Sarcophilus harrisii, assembly GCF_902635505.1. Lineage (NCBI taxonomy): Eukaryota > Metazoa > Chordata > Mammalia > Dasyuromorphia > Dasyuridae > Sarcophilus > Sarcophilus harrisii. The sequence continues at coordinate 459,859,700 of NC_045426.1, forward strand.
ATAATAAGCTTCATTATTTTGGGTATAGTGGGAAGAGTATTGGTCAGAAGATCTCAATTTAAATAATAGCTCCAACACAATCTAACTCCATTAGACATACCACTAAATTTCTTTGAGTCAGTCTGTATAAAAGAAACATATTTATACTTTTGCTACTTCTATCAAAGGTTGTTATGGAGAAGGACAAGCAGCAAACATTTCTTAAATGCATACCAGGCACTGTACTGAAACCAGGACATACAATGATAGTCTCAACCCTTAGAATCTCGGGGAGGTGGGGTGGTGATATCCTAATGGGAATTCCTAAAAGGAAGCTGAAAAGCAACTGCATGGTAGCCAAACCAGAGTCCCCAGCAGAGTGGGGAAAGGAATGAAGGATGACTGGCCTCTGTCCTTCCCCCAAATGATGGCCCAAAGAGGAATTCACCATTGGAAGAAGGAAAAGGCCCTTTATAACCTTATAAACCTAAAAGCACTTCTTAAATGGTAGTTATCATTGAAAAGCTAGCTTGACATAGAGGAAAGAGCATTGGGCTTGGGATTAAGGAGACCCAGGTTCAAATACCACTTCAGACATTAGCTGCATGACACTGAGCAAGTTAGTTAATCTTTCTCAGCCTCAGTTCCCTTGTTTTTAAAAAGGAGGATGATAATAGTACCTAATTCAGAGAATTCAATCACCTTTAATGAAGCATCTACTGTATATCAGGCATTGATTGTACTAAATGATGGGGATACAGAAAGATGCAAAAGATAGTCTCTGACCTCAAGGAGCTTACAGTCGAATGGGGGAGAAAACTTGCAAACCAATATATACAAAGTAAGCAATATACAGAATAAATAGGAAATAATTAAAAGAGGGAAGGCACTAGAATTGAAAGTAGTTATAATGAGAAGGTTTCTACTAGGTAGGAACTTAAAGCCAGGAAATTCAGAAGGCAGAGATGAGGAGGGAGAATATTGCAGGTGTGGAATTATCCAGAAGGAAGAACTAGAGTTAAGAAGTAGAATGACTTGTTTGTAGAATAAGCCAACAAGCCAGTGTCACTGGATTAAGCAGTTATGTGTCAATGAATAAGGTATAAGAAATTTGGAAAGGTAGGATGGGGCTAATGCAGGGCTTTGAAAACCAAACAGAAGATTTTGTGTTTAATTCTCGAGGCAATAGGGAGCTACTGGAATTTATTGAGTTGGGAGGTGACATGGTTGGATCTATATGTTAGCAAAAGTCTGTTGTGGCTGGAGAATGGGGAGGGAATCAGGCAGACCAATTCAGTAGGCTAAGGCAGCAGCCCAGGCTTGAGGTTATGAAGGCCTACCCTAGTAGAATGGTTGAAAGTGTCAGAGCAAAGAGAAGGGGACATATTTGAGAGTATTCTTCTCATCTGACTGTCAGGACCTAATCAAGTGTGAGCTTAGAAATATTTCTTAGCACAAGCTAAAGCTGTTGATTGCTATTGTTTGCAACAGTGTACAATTTCTTAAACAAATATATCCACATGATTCCACTAGGATACATTTGAAGGAAATGTTCAGCTGAAGGAAATCTTCTGAGTAAGTAAAAATTAGCTATCAATATGAACTATTCAAAAGGAGGACAGGCTGCCTCTAAAAGCATGAATTCTAGAAGTTCTAGAAGAAAACCAAACGAGTTTTCTTCAGTCCAATCCTCAAGCAAAGATCTGCTTGTTGGATTGTGTTATAGAGGAGATTCTTATTTATATACTTATTGGACTAGATTTGGCTTCTGAGGCCTTTCTTCGCTCTGAGGTTATATAATCGTGTGATTGTTAAGTAAAACTCCAAAAGAACAACATAGTCTCTCATGAGTTCTTCCCATGGACCAGATTCTTCTAAGATTAACTAGAACTGCTGTTCCTAATAATTTCCTGATTTACATGAAATATCCCAGTTTGTGGAAACACTCTCCTTTGTTGGCTGGTGAGGATACTTAAGAAGGTGAACCAGGAATGAGCTTGCTTTTTAAGTGTAGCTCTAAGTATGGGGTTCTTATTATTTTAGGGGTCACTGACTTATTTGACAGGATATGAAGCCTGTGGATTTCTTCTCAAAATAATATTTTTAAATGCATAAATTAAAATTCATTAGGATTACAAAAGAAAACAATAATATTGAAGTATAATGATCAGAATAAAGTACACACATTTATGCATCACAGGTTGAGAACTACTATCCTGCTCTTAAAAATTTTGTCTATTTTTTTCCCCAGTAACTCCTGGATTTTGAAATTAGAAATGTTTTTTTTTCTCTTTTATCTCCTTTCAGCTAAGAAAAAGAAACCCAAACTTTTAAATAAGTTTGACAAGACGATTAAATCTGAACTTGATGTTGCAGAGAAGCTACGCAAAAAGGTAAGTTATCATTGCTTGTTTAACTCAGAAATATGTTGTAGTTGTTGCTGATGTTCGTTATGTGTTCCTGTGAAATAGTAGAAAGAATTTTGGATTGGTGGTTGCGAGACTTTCATCGTAGCCCTCACTTTTTTACCCAACTAACTGTAAGTTTGCATAGGTCTCACATTTCCTCCTGAGGCTTCAGGAGGAGGCTGTGGGAAAATGTAGTTCAGTGGGAAAAATTCTGCACTTGTTATCAGAAGTGGGTTAAAATCCTGCTCTTAATTATTGTTAATTAACTCTTTTACCATAGGCAAATCACTTTACCTCTATGACTCTTCATCTGGAAAATAAGGAAGAAAAATATTTACTCAATGTTTATCATTTGCCAGGAACTATACTAAGTACTTTACAAATATCTCGTTTTAGAGATATCTCCCTACTTGGGAGGTAGATCCTCTTATTATCTATGTTATATAGTTGGAAAACTGAGGCAGTGACTTTTCTTGTAGGAAGAATTAGTACATTTCTGTCATATCTCAGAAATAACACTTATCTTAGATTATTGACAGAATTAATCGGTTTAAATTTCTTAATGATGTTAATAATGATAATATGTTCTGTTCAGATCAACACAGTTTCAAATGTAGACACAAATAATATTTATTCATATAAACTATAGTTTAATTAATCAATGAACTAAAGCTCATTTTCAATTAAGTTTCAAATAAAGTACTAGGGGAAAATATGTTCCTGTTTGTTCCCAGGACTTTGAAGTTAGATTATATTTCTGTGATTTGGGATTTGAATGTTCATTGATGGACATCTATCAGTGCATTAAAGGATATTTCAGTAGGATGGGATTTTGGTTAAAAAAAATAATTTTTATTTTGTATAGTGTTAATCCTGTGATTTGAATCTGGTTGGACATGTGATTGAATTGGTGTGATTGAATAAAAGTTAGGCTTTTAAGAATATTATTTTTTAAATGGATGTTTGTCATTATATGGAATCGATTCTCACACAACATCTTATATAACAAATGAAGTGATAGTTCAAAAAAGTTAAAATTGACAAAAACGGTGCACAACTTTAAATTAACTAATTAATTAATTATTGTGAAGTTTAAGTGAAAATCTTAGAGAACAATGTGCCCTTCTGTTAGTTTCTCCCCAAAGTCCATTTATTACTCTCACCTGCCCTATGGTCCCAAATGGCCAAGTGACTGGATTCTACTTGCTTTAAACTAACCCATTGTCACTTTAACTTTAAAATTTAATTTTAAATTTGGAAGAAATGAAAGGGAAGATAAAGGGGAAAGAGTAATAGCTAAATGAAAGATATTTCAGGAAGTCTTAAAATTGAGTATTTTGTCTGCCCACAATCTATTTACTTTACTTTTTAAAAAAAGTAACAGTAGTGACTATGTAATTATGGTGCCTCTTTACTAATATTAGCAATGACAATAGTTTGGATTTAATGTAGGTAAAGAAAGTCTCCATTTCAAATCCCAGACAAGTCTTCTTATGGGAGAGTTAGATAGCACACTAGTTAGAGTGACAAACCAAATTAAGAAGCTCATCTTCCTGAGTTCAAACTTGATCCTCAAGGAAGTCATTTAACCCTTTTTGCCTCAGGTTCTTAGCTATACAATTAACTGAAAAAGGAAATATTTCAGTTTCTTTGCCAAGAAAACCTCATATGGAGTCATGAAGAAGTCAGACATTACTGGAAATGACTGAAGAACACAGCAAAAAAAAAAAAAAAAAAAAAAAAAAAAAAAAAAAAAAAAAAAAGGGCAGCTAGGTGGTGTAGTGAATAAAGCATCAGCCCTGAATTCAGGAGGACCTGAGTTCAAATCTGGTCTCAGACACTTAACATTTCCTAGCTGTGTGACCCTGGACAAGTCACTTAACCCCAATTGCCTCAACAACAAAATAAAAAAAAAAAAAAGAATCTACTAAATGCCAGGTATTGTGCTGGTGTAATTATTATTATATAATATTATATGTTATAACATTATATATATAGAATAGACAATATAATAATATAATATTTATAATAATATAATAATAATATAATATTGCTTTCTTTTATTCCTCACAATTACCCTTGGAGGTAAGTGTTATTATTATCTCCATTTCTCAGATGGGAAAACTGAAGCACTGGTTAAATGAAGTATCCAGAATTGCACAGCTTAAGATATCTCGCTTTCTCAGATAGGATTTATACTCCAGTCTGCCTGATATCAGGGCCAGTGCTCTATCCATCATGTCATCTAGCTAATATGACTGGATCTATTTATGACTTGAGTCACATTAACTCCTAAAGTATTCAAAGGGCTTGAGTTTGGAAAATCTGTATTTATATCCAGTTGACTTCAATATCAGGAATTTTGCTGAGTTGATTAAGCACATAATAAACTGCTGCTGCCTAACAATTATCTGTGGGATGGCTTCTGGGGTAGATTGTGTTTGTAGGATAATGGAACATACTAGTGTTGCCCACTAATAACTTTTCCTTTCCTTTCTTTGGCAATGAGTAGGTTCTCCACACTTTGAGAGATGATTCTATGAAAATTCTTATTTTTCAGAGATCTGAAACATTCTAACACGAATAATATTTTCCATCTTGGGCCCCAAAACATTTTCCATAGAAAGGTGCTTGAAACATTAAAATAAATCACTGGGAGACAAGTTGACTAAATGAAAAAAGGTGGTTTTGAAGCAACTTCTTAGGAATAGATCTCCCTTTAAAAAATGATATACTTGTAGTTATTTCTGTCTTTATCAAGGTTATCATGTCCAAGCTTAAATTCTTAGATAAAACTTTTAACTATAATTATATTTAAAGCTCATAAAGCAGAAACTGTATTTTCAACAGTATAAAGAAATTTCTCATTTTCTTCACAAGTCTCTGAATAGTTATAAAATAAGATATAACTGCCTTTCAACCAGAGACAGAACTGGTTATAGATGGAAGCTAGAAAGAAATTTTTGCTCTTTAAAAGAAAACTTCCTAATATTTATAGCTATCTAAAAGCAAAGTGGGCTGTTGTAAAGTTGCAGGCTATGAATTCTGCTGTCACTAATGGCCTTTTAGTGGAGGGCAGATGACCAGTTGTTGGGGATATTGAAGAGAAAATTCTTGTTCAAGCATGTTTTAGACTAGCTGGGCTCTGAGATTATGTCCAACTCTGATGCATTGGGATGCATATTGTCTAAAGTATAGATTATTTTATTATGTGCTTAATCAACTCAGCAAAATCCCTCAACAGAAATAGGAAGCTCAGGTGGTAAAAGAGATCATGAGTGAAATCTATTAGTGATCATAAACTATTATTTTTCAGATTTAACATTTTGCTTTATGTAATAGCTAACATATTATTGATTAATGATATCCAGCATGGTTTGTTTCCAACTAGCATTTTGGTGTTCAGCAGATCTCGCCATTGATTGATATACAATAAGAAGAATGATGTTGTGTAAGCAGAGGATGTAGGGACACAAAGACAGGTGCTAAAAAAAAAACAAAAAAACCTAGGAATTTCCTTGCTTAACAGTGTTCCAAAAAGAAAACCCGAACATACTCATGATATCACTTGGTTATGTGCCAGGGTCATGTGCAGCAATATCATTATTTCCTTGTTCCTTATCTAGACTGTAAGTTTTCTATAGTTTAATCACTGGTTTTACATACAAAGCCTCTGAGAAACATATTAAATAACTATATTAGACAACATGCAAAAATGGGGCATTGAATAGATTGCCAGGCCTGGAATCATTTTCCTAAGTTCAAGTCTAGCTGCAGATACTTATTTGATGTGTGACTGATCAAGTCACTTAATCCTATTTCACCTCAGTTTCCTCATCTGTAAAAAAGTGAGCTAGAGAAGGAGACAGCAAAGCATTCTAGTATCTTTGGCAAGAAAACTCCAAATGAGGTCATGAGGAGTTAGACATGACTGAAAAATGACTCAATAACAACAATAATAATTTTGAAAGCAGCACACGGAGGTCTAATGTTAGAGTTGTAAAGACATGGATTCAAGACCTTCTTCCACACATAGTAGCTATTTCAACAAGAATGATTCACTTATTTTCTCAGTAGCCTGAGGTATCTCTCTAATGAATTGCCACTGTGCACCCAGAAAGGAAGTTTTGAGCCTGGGTTTTCTCTGTATTAATGGAATTGTAAGTTCACTCCTTCTTTCCTAAAAGGTAACATTTTACTGGATTGCATGCCAAATTTAAAATAAATTCTTCTTTTCCATCAGGGAAAAATTGAGGATGCTATGAATGCCTTTGAAGAATTGGTGCATAAGTACCCACAGAGTCCACGAGCTCGATATGGGAAAGCTCAGGTAACAGTAGATTGCTCTATCAATAGATCTCATTTTGCTGACTTTTTCAAGTGTTCCTATTTTCTGTCTTCTGCCTCTTTTCTTTTATTCCCATTTCTTTAACTAGGCCATCTCTGATTTGTGTCTTGTATGCACAAACATAAATAGGAAATGCTGGGTTTGCATCTGGCTTGTTATTATAACTATGTTGCATATTACTATATTTACTCACATTTCCCTTCCTCACACATCCTTCCATCACTAAGAACATTTTTTTCTCATATAATTTCCCACCACCTGCTTTGAATTAGTAACTATCTCCTTCCCTTCCTTCTTCTTGCCTTCTCTCTCTCTCCCTCATTCTCTGTCTCTCTCTGTCTCTATCTCTGTCTCTCTCTTTATGTGTCTCTGGCTGCCTCTATGTCTCTCTGTCTCTCCGGCTCTCTTTGTCATTCTCTCTTATCTCCTTCCTTCCTCTTATCTCTCTATCTTGCATTTTTATTTTTTGTTGCAATATGGATCTTTGGGGAAGGGAGAAATGTATTTAGTAATATAGGTAATATAAAACCTAAAGATAAATAAACAAATTTAAAATGTATCTTACATTAAAAAAAAATACTACCAGTATATTTTCTTAGGTATTTTTAATGGTTTCATCTTCAGAATGGGAGATTCTCTACTCATTACTCAACTAAACTTTGATGTTTCTCTCTACTTCGTTTTTTTCTTTTCTGTCCTCCATAGTTTTGGGGCTTTTGTGCTAAGTTTGTTCATTGATGAACTGTTGGATGGGATTCTAATCACTTCCAACCATGTGGGGAGATATTAAAGCAATGAGCTTAGCTATAGCAGCTGCCCATTCCTTTCCTTTCAAGAACTCTGGCCTTGTATTTGAAACCGGAAAGCAAATACAATCTCCCAGATAAGTAACATTGTACTTTTTCTCACTGACAAATATTCTGGCAATGGCATAGCTAATAACACTGTGGAACTTTAAAACTTACTTGCTCTGAGATAAACATGGCAGGGAGCCAGGACCCAGAAGTTAATATAATTTCTCTCCTCCTGTTTTAAATAGAAAAATGTTAGGGGAGAATTATGACTTCACATGGTGCTTCCCAACCCTGATAGCCTGGGTTTATGTTGATAACAGCAGCATTGTTTCTGTAGCAGTGGAGAACAAATTTGAAAGTGTAACCTACACATAATCTCCATAAATTATTTAATTTTGTTTGTTGTTGAGTAGCATAAACCATGGGCAAGAGAAAATAATGTTACCAAAGTCAGTACTTACTAAATCAAGTTGGGGTTTTGTTGGGTTTCATGTTGATAAGCCAAAGGAAACACCTTTAATTATGAAAAAAAAAAGACATAATCATTTAAGCATTAATTAAATTACTTAGAAGTATTTTACGATATTGAATTTTTCTTCTAAAGTGAACTTCCTTAACTTTGGATGACTTATAAAAATCTAAATATATTCCAATTATAATATGCGTTTTCATGGTTTATTGAATAATGGGAGGGCAGATAGGTAGTATAATGGATAGAATGCCAGGTCTGTAGTCAGGAAAAATCATCTTCCTGAGTTCAAATCTGATCTCATTTTACTTATTAACTATATGACCTTGGACAAATCACTTAATCCTATATGCTCAGTTTCTTCTTCTATAAAGTAAGCTAAAGGAGGAAATGGCAAACTACCCCAGTGTCTGCCAACAAAACCACAAATGGGGTTCCAAAGAGTTAGACACAACTAAAATGATCTACCAACAACAACACTGAACAGTTGAAGACTTGAATTAGTGGGGTCCAGAAATCACCTATTACTTCTACTCCTTTCTTTGTCTTATAAAATCCTAATGTTGCCATACAAATTTTGGAGAGGTGAAATTCAAAGTGATTTAAACCTGGGATGTCACCAATATAGGAAACTGCTGGTCCACTGACTTAAATGGACAAATTATTTGTAACCTAAAGTTTCAGCAAATTGCTTGAAGGCACTGAGCAGTTAAATGGACACATAGCCAGCTTTTAAGAGTCTAAACCTAACTTCCTATCAACCATGTCTCACTGTCTCTGTGATGCAACCAAGAATGTGATATAAAGGAGAGATACTAGGTTGTTCAAAATAGCATTTTAATAGTGAAAAATTTTTAAAATAAACTTTAAATAATTATTATCATTCATTTGTGTCTTACTCTTTATTGAGTACATTTGAAGTTTTCATGGCAAAGGTACAGGAGCAGTTTCCATTTCCTTCTGAGTCAATAGGGTTAAGTCACTTGCCCAGGGTCACACACCTAGCAAATATTTGAGACTGGAGTTGAAGTCAGAAAGATGAGTATTCTTGACTCTAGGCCCACTACTCTTGAGAGAGAATCTATTGAAGAAAAATCATCTATTAGATGAATTTTTCATGAAAGGGTAGAATTAATATTCATCATTGTTTACCATAGGTTGTCCTATGATATTTTATGTCAGTTTTCAAATACAAAATGATTTCCTTAGTATTGTATGCTACATATTAATAGGTTATAATATAAATTGGAATATTTTAATAGATTTTTTCCTTTATAAATATTGTGTAAAGGTCTCAGAAAAAGATCTGACATAGGGAAATTACATGTTATGCCAAACAATACTGATTTTTTTTTTTTACTCTTTAAATGAATCTGAAAATTACCACAACTAAATCCCTTGAGCTCAAGTCACAAGTAAGAATTGTCATTTATATACTTTATTCATTTTATGGTCTAGTAGAAATAATTTTTGAGGTAGATAATGACATATCACACAAGGAGTTTGAATGGATGACCTAATTATAGACACTATCAGTTGTCATGTAAAATGCTTAGTTTTAGATTATAACATCTTTTCTATTCAACTACTCTTATCCACAGGGTTTAGACTGATAATATCAAACTGGCATTATTAAGCTTATTTTTCAAAGTGAATGTCTTATCAGTTTCATGCAGTGGATTTTTAAGAATTATGAACTATTCATACAGCTGGTCTATTTTTCAAAGACTTGAATGTCTATGACCATTATAAAAATGATGGGAATTAAAAGACATAGGTATAATTCAGATTTTAAAAATTTTTATCTTTAAATAAGATTTTTTTTCTGTTCACACAGAACTAATTAAATGATAACATCTCAAGAAAGGCTAACTTTATAATGTTTCTTTTAACATGACCAGATAGATAAGATGCCAGACTTGAATGGGCCTTTTCAGAATCAAGATTACTGAAATGTCTTTACTTTGGGTAGGTCATTATTGGTACCAGGGCTTTATACTCACTTTGTAATTAGAAATTTTTTTGTCATTTCTCCATTTGTTTTTAGTGATCTCATCTACTTCAATTGTTTCTGCCCTCTGTGTAGTCTTTGATAGTATCAATCACCTTCGCTCTAAGATTTTTATGACACTGATCCCACTTGCTTCCCTATTTGTAAAATGTTTAGCACATTGCTTGTCACATAGTAAGTACTAATGTAATTGTTTATTCTCTTTGCCTCTCACTAGGCCCTGTCTTTCTCTCTCTCACACACACACACACACACACACACACACACACACACACACATATCCTCTTCTCACACTGTTATCTGTTGTAATTTAGGCACTTATCTCTTGCCTCATCTATTCAGTAGCTTCATATTTGGTTTTCTTGCCTCAAATTTCTCCTCCTTATAATACATTTTATACTTGCCTGCAAAAATGATTTTTTCTAAATCTTAGACTTGACCATGTCACTTCCATGTCCCAATAAATTCTATTGGCTCCCTATTACTTCAATAATCAAATACAAGGTTATCTATTTGGCATTTAGGATGGCTAGGTGGCACAGTGAAAATAGAGTTGGATTCAGAAACATTTATCTTCCTGAGTTCAAATCTGGTCTCAGATGCTTAATAACTATATGACTTTGGGCAAGTTATTTAACTCTGCCTCAGTCTCCTTATCTCTAAAATGAGCTAAAGAAGGAAAAGGCAAAACTCCATATCTTTACCAAGAAAACCCCAAATGAGTCACGAAGAGACTGAAAAGCAACTGTACTGAATTTGTTGTTAAAAGCCCTTCACAACCTAATCCCTTCCTTCCTTTCTAATCTTTTTATATGTTACTCCCCTTCACATCAGTTTAGCTATCCTGGAGTACTTATGTTACCTCAACCATAGCCTTCCATTTCTGTGTCCATAACTTTAGACCTGTATAGAATGCTCTCCCTGAACTCTTAACTTCCCTGAATTCCTTTAAAACTTAGTACAAAACATGTCCTTTTGCAGGATGACTTGATCCTCCAGCTTGTAGAACATTTTCTGTTAGGTTGCTTTCCATCTGTTCTGTGCAACATTATGTATTCCCATTCATTTCATTGCCTTGCCCTTTAGAATGCAAGTTTGTTGGGGGCAGGAACTGCCTGTTGACAGGTTGACTGATAACTTTATCCACAGCTGATCAGGTTCTGGGTATTGATTAAAGGTGATCTTTTTTTTTTTTAAATGCTTAATAAAGCGTGTGCTAACTTGTGAATTTATTATAACAATTAAACTTGGCAGAATAAAGAGTAGTGGTCATTTGCACAGGCCATTTCCTTCTATTGGCTTTAACTCTTGTGTTCATGTAATTCATCAAATTTCATTTGACATAGATAGTTGTTTGGTGGAATGGAATCAGAGCAGAAGGTTCAGATATTCTTAGGATAATTTCCATGAAGCCATGATAATTAGATGAATTATCCTCCCCTTTAGGGTTATTTCAATCTTAAAAAGATCAGAGTAACTTTCTGCCCTGGACTTGTCTGAACATCTACTTGACCCATTTTTACTATTCAACGTCCCATTTTTGAAATTCCTTATTAGTAACCCCAAACTTCTGTCATTGTAGACATTACTATCTGATTAGTTTCCAAAATGAAAGCTTGTTTTTACATTAGTCACATTTCAGATAAATTTGTTAATTTCTACTGTTCTAGGAACTCCTCCAAAAATCTCTGCTGAGATTTAGGAAACCCTCATCTTCTTATCAGCAGGAAAGGAAATGGGAAAGGAATAATTACTTATATAGTATATGCTAGGCACTGTGCTAAATACTTTACAGATATTATCGCATTGAATCATCACAGCCCTTCAAGATTGGTGATAATATTAGCCCCATTTTATAGTTGAGAAAACTGAGGCAAAATGACTTGCCCATGGTCACTTAGCTAATAAGTGTTTTATTTCAGATTTGAATTTAGGGTTTCTTGATTCCAGGCCCCCTGCAACAAAGAGCTGCCTCTAAATAGGTCAGGTAGATCATCTCTCTGGAAAGATTTTTCCTGAGATTTATTTACACACATAACTAATCCAAATGTGTGTTAATTTTGGTTAGCTTCTCTTTTAAAGTGTCATTTTCTGAACTCTTCCCCAAATTCTAGGATCATAGGTAACACATTAATTACAAATATAAGTTTTAGCAAATTATCATGGATGCAGAAAAAAATAAAATTAAATAGTGAATAGATGCAGGCAGGCTAGACTTAGATCTGAGTTCAAATCTTACTTCAAATAATAGGTAATAATAGTTCACATTTATATAGCATTTACTGTGTGCCAGGTGCAGTGCTAAGCATCTTATAATTATCATCTCATTTGATCCTTACAACTCTGGGAAACAGGTGCTATTACCCTAATGTTTTAGCTAGTATGTGTCTGAACCTGGATTTGAACGTTGGTCTTCCTGACTGGAGACTCATCACTCTACTATTCTATCTCACTGACCTCTCAGGCAAATCACTTAACTTCTCTCAGTCTCAGTTTTCTAGTATATAAAATGGGGATAATAGGAATGCTTATTGGATCAAACTTAATAATGCAAAGTGCTTAATAAGTTTTAAAATGCTATATAAATTATTGTTATTATTAATTATTTTTATACAGATTTGGAATTAGAAAGATGCTGGCTGTGTGACCATAGACAACTTATTTTCTATCCCAGTGTATGAGGCATTTCTCTAAATTGTTAAATTACCTAGGAGTTTTGATCCTTTATCAGCAGAGGGTGATAGCAGCAAGGTTTCCACCCAATGAAATCGTAAGACTGAACCAAAGTGGGGGAGGGGGGGATTTTGCTAAAAAGCAACTTATTTCTTGTGATATATTATTTTATAGCCCCTGATTAATATATTTTTCCTCAAAAAGATAAATGTGTTTATCTCTTAAAATATAATTTGCTACATCAATATTAAAACCAATCTAAGTGATAAAATTATAGATTGAAAGTAAATACAAAAAATTAGATTCTTGCTCATACACATTGCCTTTATGAACTCCAACTCATTACTGTAAATTTTTGTATATATTATCCTTAGTTTTATGAAGATTCTATTTCACTTCCTATCTCTTTATACTACAAAACACGGGATGCTTGTATTTGCATCTTCTTCATTTTTTCCTCCCTTTTATTGGTAGACTGTAATCTGTTAAAGTTTCCTTTAAAGCGGGACCCAAAGTTAATGAGAATGGATAATTGTCTTTCTTATGAGGACTCTGTGATAATCTAAGAGATGATCCTGCAATGCTAACACAGTTTTGGGGTTTCATTTAGTGTGAAGATGATTTGGCTGAGAAGAAGAGGAGCAATGAAGTACTGAAGAGAGCCATTGAAACTTACCGGGAGGTAGCTGACCTGCCAAATGTCCCTGCTGACCTCATAAAACTCAGCCTGAAGCGGCAGTCAGACAGACAACAATTTTTAGGTAACACTAAATAAATTAAAAAAATGGAAATCAGGTCAACTGATTTTGGAAGCAACTGAAGGCCAAATAGAGATGAAATTAAGAAGCTTCAGTTTTATAACTAAGTTTGACTAGATTATCTTGCTAATTTTATGAAGGTTGTCTACAAAACTGGAACCTTCTTCATAGCCCTTACAAGAAAAGTTCAAATAGCAAGTGGAAAGAAGAGGATAAGTAAGTTTAAAAGAATTAGAAAATTATAGACTTATAGCATCTTTACAGAAAAAGAAAATAATAACTCTGCTATATACAAACAGTTTTTCAGCTTATTGAAGAAAAGATACTATTATCAGACTCTCTAACCTATCTAGAATTATAGTCTGACAGGTAAGGGAAGCATCAAGTATATTCAACCTTAATTTAAGCTAGATCTTTGATTTGATTTTATGTGACATACTAACCCCCAAACTGGGAAAATTAGTTCTAAGCCCATATAGTTGTTGGAAAACTGCTTTTTTTTTTGGTTGAAGAATGACATATTCAGAGAAGTTATAATGATATATCAGTATTCATATACTGCTTTAAGGTTTCCAAAATGCTTTTCATGTTTGAACTTTTCAATAACTCTAGGAAACAAGTACTACAGTTACTATTATCCTCATTTTACAAATAAGAAAACTGAGGCCCTTAAAAGTTAAGTAATGTGCTTAAAGTTGTAGAGCTAGTAGTAGTAATAATAATAATAATACTGGTGATAATAATAATAATAATAACTAGCATTTATATAGCACTTTAAAATTCACAAAGCAATTTACCAATATTATTTCCTTTTATCTTTGTCCATTCTGGGAGGTAGATGCTATTATTATCCTCATTTTGTAGATAAAGAGAATGAGGCAACAATGATTAGGTGAATTGGCCAAAGGTTACACAGTAAGTATCTAAGACTGAATTTGAACTTAGATCTTCTTGATTTATGCCTTAGAAGTCTATCCATGTACCATTTACATAAGAAACTCCAAAATATTGAGAAAGAAAGAATTCTTGGGTATTTTCATTGTCATATAAATTCAGGTGTTCTCCCAAGGTTTTGTCTTTAGCCCTCTTCTCTTCTCATACTCTTCTCCCTTGATGTCCTCTCCTAGAGTTGCAGTTATTACCTCTCTGAAAATGATTTCCTTATCTATCTAACCCCAATCTCTCCTCTGAATTTCATTTCCTCATTTCCTGTGCCCCTTTTAGACTGTTCAATGCAAATCTCATCATTACCCCGAGATCTTGTAGTCCCCTCAACTTCTTTCTTTTGCAGATGACTCTACTGTCTGCTCAAAACCATAGCCCATCACCAAAATCCAAGCTCCATAGCAAAAGAATTGCAACATTTCATCTGTTATATCTTACAGATATGAAATCTCCTCGCTCATCTCTGCTAGCAGTCTTTATCTCTTGTCTCTCATAGTTACCTACTCACACTGCCACTCTCTAGATCAGTCACTTCTCACCTTTACTATTGTAGTATCCTCCTACTTGGTCTCCTTATGATCAGCCTCCCCTTTCAGTTCAGTACAACAGACACTTAGGTCCTAAGTTAAGCACTGGCACAGATAAATATGACATAGGCCCTACTTACATAGAGTTTTATGGCATATCCTTTACTTGATTGCCAAAATATTTGTCTTAATGTACTCATCTGACCATAGCATACTTTTTGTGAATATATTTGCCAATTCAGTTTGCCCAATACAAATGCTTTCATTAGAATTTAAAGCCCTTAAGAGTAAAGCTACTTTTCAAAACTTATTTTACTTAGCATTATGCATTCTATCTTCCATCCCAATTGGACAACTTACTGCTTCCTGAGCTCATTCTGTATACTCTCTTGTCTCAAAGAATTCAATAGATTATGTTTAATGCCTGCAGTTTTACTTCCTACATACATGCATACTCACTCACTCATCTCTGCCTTTTGAAATTCTTTTCTCTGCTAAAACCAAGACAAGATGTCATCTCCTCATTGAACCTTTTCTAATTATGGGATTCAAAGGTAATGGATTGCTCTTTACTTAAATGTTCTCAGATAACTTTCTGGATCTTTCCTTTGCATTTTTCACTTTCTACATGAGTCATACTTATTTATAGACTCGTTGTAATCTCCCCACCTTCATCTCCCCAATCCAATTAAATTCTAAGTTATTTAAGGAGAGGGATGTCTTGCTTTGTGCTCCTGGCACCATGCCCAACATTGAGTAAATAACTAAGATTTCTTTGAAATTATTTGCCATGGAGACAGTCATTATTATATTTAATATTTCTATATATTATACTTTATCTTTAAAATAAAAATCATAATAAACTAGATTCTTAGGACTAACAGATGCTTTGGATATTCCCTCATGCAGAACCAACAAAATGTTAAGTGAGTGGTTGGTTTTGGATTCCTTTGGAGGGATATTTCCATTCTATCAACGTTAAAGTATTTAAATGTAAGAAGTTAAGCTCTAAGATAGAATTAATTATGTCTTCTAAAGGAAATGGAAAAAAATATGGCAGGATGGTTAGTTAAAATCCTCTTGGCTCATGTACAGTCCACAGCCTATTAAATTTTACTTAGACCATTAAAAATTCTTATACTGTTTTTCTCTTTATAGAAACAGCATTATTGCATCCTCTCCCTTCATTATTTATCTTTGTAAGTGCCATGAATAATTATGATTGGAAAAGGATTCCTTGTATCCTAGTCATTTCTTCAAAATCTACAAAGACATAGTCACAAGCAACTCTCTAAACCTCCTAGAAAATAATAACTTTTGACAGTGAATCAAGGAGACTTGTAAAATTGAGTTGCCATTAAATTGACCTAATTCTTGTAGTACATGCTGTTTTCCACCAGAGGGTGACATGATACTGGAAAATGTGGCATGCTCCCTAACTGGGTGATTTCCTACTACCCTGAAACTGGAGATGCATCTGAAATTAGTTAAATGTAAACTTAATAATGATAATTCTTTCTCATGCTGAGCAGTGGCTTGTTCATGGAGTAGGTAGACTGGACTTTTTCACTCCATAAATATCTAAGAAAAGGGTAAAATGTGCCACTAAAATGTTGAAATTTTTAGCAATTTAAAGGAAAATTGCACAAAATCAAACCCTGAAATATGAATGTTTACAGATATCAGATGTGAGAACTTAGTAAGAATTTTTGTAATTGACATCCTGTTTTTCCATGTCCCCAGAATAAGCATTGTCATTGCAACTCCTTAGACTTAACAATGAGGATTTTCTAATAGAGAACTATACATATTAAAGTAGTGATAGTAATAGTGGGATTGTTGATAAGTTGCAAAATATTGTTGGGAAGACATGAGTTCAAATCTCTTCTCAGATATGTATTTAATGTGTGAGTCTAGGCAAGTCACACATCTCTGCCTGCCTCACATTCTTCACATAATAATAATAACAGCTTCCTTCAAGAGCTGGGATAATTTGCAAAGATTTGTGAGATATTTGTAAGGTGCTTTGCAACTCTGAAAGCATTATATAAATTGAAGCTGCTAATTGTTATTTTTGTTAATTTGACATGCCATTGGTTGAAGAAACTGGGCATATTTAGCCTAGGGAACAGAAGACTCAAGGACAACACAGAGCACTGAATCTGGAGACAAGAAGACCTGAATTCAAATCTAGCCTCAGGATAACATAAGATTAAATCTAATTGTGTGATTGTGGGCAAGTCACTTAGTTTTTATCAGCCTCAGTTTCTTCACCTATAAAGTGAGGATCTCCCTGGGTTGTTGTGAGGATCAAATGAGGTAAAATTTTTAAAGTGCTTAAGACAATGCCTGGACACTTCTTCCTTTCTTTCTTCCCTCCTTTTTTCTTTCCTTTGTAAGGTGCAAAAAGGACTCTTTTAACCTTGATCTTCTTCTCAGATGTTTAAATGGTAATGGATATATATTTTGGGTATATGTTATTCTTTCACAAATAGATGTAATTAGATAGCAATTGAAATCCCTTACAATTCTCTAATTCCATGATTCTGTGATATTTAGTAAAAAGATTTATCTCCTTTCAGGTATCATTAATAATTCCTTATGATTTATAAAAACTGAGTGTACCAAAGTGGACTTTTCTTCTGTTTTCAATCAAATCAGGTCACATGAGAGGCTCCCTGGTTACCCTTCAGAAATTGGTTCACTTGTTTCCCAATGAAACTTCTTTCAAGAATGACCTTGGAGTGGGTTATCTCTTGATTGGTGACAATGACAGTGCTAAGAAGGTTTATGAAGAGGTAAACAAACATTTTATATATCAACAATTAAAAATTGCCTTTATGTGAATATTAAGCCAATCAATTAATAAGCATTTATTAGGTTCTTACTATGTACCAGTCACTGTGATGAGTGCTGGGAATACATATTTAAGCAAAGAAAAGGACAGTTCCTGCTCTCTGGGAGCTTAGAGACATAAAAGGAAGCTGAAAAAGTAAAGAGGGGAAGGGAGTTGTGGAGGATGGTAGACAATATTGGCCAAGTACTCTCCTTAAATGGAGGCTCTGGGGAGCCATTCAATCAGAGGAGAGACTGAAGGGGACGACAGAAGGTACTTTTGAGTCTTGAATACCAGAGTTGGAAAGATATTCCAGGAAAATGATTTCTGGATAGGAGAAGAAGGAAATGATAAGTCTTCAGTAGAACCTGTTGAAGAAATGAAATTCTTAGATAATTCTGGATTGAGTTATAATGTCTCTAATACTAAGTATAAATAATAAGCTCTATTCTTATACTAAGTTATGCTAATTGCCCATTTCTTCTTCTTTTATCTTACTTCCCCCTCTTTAAATTTTGCTTTCTGTCAATTTCTTGATTTTAGTTACAGATTCTCAATACTATCCAACACACTATGTCACAATATTAACTTTGTGTGTTAAAATGTTAGGATGTTTATTTACTATTTCATAAAATGCATTTATTTTTAAAACCAAAAATGGAAACATCAAAGTGCCCTTATATCTTGATTATAGGGATTCAATGGACATAGCAGATGGAAGTATTGAATTTCAATACTATTAGTTTTGCTATCAAGATATCACATGTACTTAAAAAGGAATATAATTTCTTCTTCCTTTCCAAGAAAAAAGTATAACATTTAATATATGTCCTTCTTACTGTTCAAAATTGGATGTTGCTTATGTAGTGGACAGAGAGCTAACCTTAGAATTGAAAAACATGGTTTCAGATGGAACATGATGTTTGTGTGTCTGAACAAGATTAAATGACATAACAGTTATACAGTATTTAATGGAGTACTTGGCCCATAGTCAGTGCTATATAGGGCAGAAAGTGGTTAGAGCATTGGGCCTGGAGTCAAGAAGTCCTAAGTTCAAATCCAACCTCAGCCTCTAGCAGTGTGACCATAACAAGTCACTTAACCCTGTTTGCTTCGCTTTCCTCATCTGTATAACAGCTGAAGAAAAAAATGTCAAGCAATTCTAAAAAACCCACAAATGGGGTTATAGTCAAAAATTACTCAACAACAGGTGATATATATCTATTGTTATTGTTTGTTATTGTCATACTATTTAATGTTAGTGGCCCATGTACTATTTTAACTCTATAAATTGAAAAATGGTTACAGCGCTACACTGTCAGAAACAATTTCCTTACTTACTAACAGTTCTTTATACTAGTTGAATCATAGCTGTTAAAGAAAAAAAAAATCTTTGTTTTGAAGATAGTGCTTGACTGAATCTACTTTTAATTGTTTTTCAAATTTGCCATGTGTAATTATTGTGTCCTCAAACTAATAAGAAAATCAAATCATTACAGTAACATTTTATCATGCGTTGGGCTATTAAAGCCTCCTCCTTCTTAAAATTCAACAAGAAATACATAGTAATTAAACTCCAACACATATGAGGCATCATGGTTAAGATCTCAAATACAGGATCCAGAATCAGATATGGGTTTGAATCTCAGCTCTGTTACTTTCTTCTTAGGCAAGTTCCTTCACTTTTCTGAGTGTGTTTATGTGTCTAAAATTAGAGAGTAGGACCAGATGAGCTTTGAATTCCCTTTGGTCTATATCCTAGTATCCAATGTATGCCTTCATCCTGATTAAGAAAAGAGATACATTAATATTCTGCTACAGAATGAGCTTAAAATGAGACCTTTTTTTAAAAAAATATAGCATTTCTAATATCTACAATCATTTGGAATTTTGCATATATTTAGAATAAAGAATGTTGAAACTACTATGCTTTTATTAAGAAATCTTGCATTTAAAATTTCATTTTGGCGGCTTAAGTTGCTCATGCCAACAATAAAACACCAAATGTTATCTTTACAGAACTTGGGGATATTGAGTTTTTTGTTGTTTTCAGACCTGCCTGTCATTTAAAGATGGCTAGAGCTTTGATGGAGCCACCAAAAGAAGTGTTTTTAGAAGGGCCTGATTGTCCTTTTGATAACATTGTTGGGAATTAGAGAAATACTCCAAACATTCTAGTTTCTCTTAATAGCCTGTAATGAATCTGTCATCCATTAATTTATATAAACCTTTTTGGAATGTTTATAGTTAATCTCTCCTGTTAGTGTACTGAGTCTCAGATAGGAAGCATTTTAGTTCATCTTAAGAATCATTTGCACAGAATTACATTTAATTATACTAAATACAGATACAATCAAATGCACCATTGCCTAATTATCTCTAGTAATAACTTCTGTGAAGTATCGATAGGATATGGTGTTTTCACATCATATCCTAGAGCTGTGGTTTTCTTTAGAGTAGATTGTCTTTTGGAGTAATGATGTCTTTCCTTTTGAACTTTGAAGCTGATGAGCTAAATTAAAGATTTCTCTTTTATCTGGGGATATCCTAAAGGAAAAATGTGTTTTGTTTATTATTAATAATAATAGCAACAGCTGACATTAGTATATTGCTTTAAAGTTTGCAAAGCACTTTATAAAATGTTATCTCCATGAGCTTTGTTTCACACAAATTTTTTAAACACCAATAACATTTCATTTTTTTGTCATCCTGTGTAAAATAGTACTTTCCCTTTCTTGTTCAATTATGTAATTACCCCTACTCTTTAATTCCAGAGTTAATGAAGTGGTATATCTAGAACTATATAAAATATATCTGAAGTGTTGGTTCTTTGACTTTTGATAGATGAGTCTTTTTATTATGTGGACAATGAGACCTTAAGTCTTCAGTCTTAAAAGCACTAGCTTTAGGACTCATAAGCAGGTTTTTGTTTATATGGATTCAGTGTTGACTAGCTTAGTTGTACTGTACTTATGCATGGTGCACAACTTGTCTAAGTTATAAAGGTGGATCTTGTCACTTCAGTAACAGAAATGCAAATGAATTTGCATTTGTATTCCACAATTTGGCAGTTGTGGAACTGTTTACATAATATTTCATCCTTGTGGCTTATTCAGTTCCTTTTACACAGAATTGCTCCTGGTAGATTGAGGAATACAAAAAAATTGACTTCATTCCTGTCTTCAAATATGACAAAAACAGTAGTAGAGGAAAAAAAGTTAAAACAGTTTGAGAAAAACAACAACAACAAAAAAATAGCTAGATGACAAAATATTTGGTTCAGTCAGTCTTAATTATAAGAGCAGTCTTCCCTTCACCCCAAATCTTTGCTGCTTAAGTGTGACAGACATTCTCACAAGAATTATGCCCTTCTCTAGCCAGGCCTAAGGATATGGGAAAAGTATGAAAAACCATACCTCAAATGATGAAAAAAGCACTCAGAACAACATTTTCTGGGCCTTTAGAGTCAATATTAGAGTCAATGTTCTTTTTCTAAGTTATTTAGAACAGAGAAGTAATAACAGTTATTTCTCAATTATTTTAATATTTAATTAGAAACATTTAGAATAATGTATTTCTAAACCTAATTAATGCTGTGTGTGTTAATTTCTCTAAATGTAATGTTGCCAATACTTTTTATCAAAGATTATGTACCAATGTTTCTCCAGTAATTAACAAAGAAAAAATAAAATTTAATCACCCTGTAACATGATGAAGCGGGGAAAGGTGTAGTAAAGGGGAAATGGAGATAAAATGCTAAGTATTTAGAATTTTTCTTGTTTATTATTTATTCTTTTGAAAATTCTGAGTCATCAGTAATTGCCATGCAAGTAGTTCATTTTTCCTAATCATGAGAAACAATTGAAATCATATTTGCATAAGTCATAACAATGTAGAAAATGGCTATTGTTAATTTCAGTAATTGTCTTCCTTTTGTTATTCAAAATGGTGAAATATTCTCCATAAATTCTATAAATTTATATAAAATGTATATGAATATAGAAATTCTACAAATAATTCTATTAGAATTATTACCTAGGAAAATTAATGTCCCATGTGTTGAATGAAATAATTGAACCAATATTAATAAATTCTGTTTTGCTGGGACATTGATGCATTGTTGGTGGAGTTGTGAACGAATCCAACCATTTTGGAGAGTAGTTTGGAACTATGCTCAAAAAGTTATCAAACTGTGCATACCCTTTGATCCAGCAGTGTTACTACTGGGCTTATATCCCAAAGAGATTATAAAGAAGGGAAAGGGACCTGTATGTGCACAAATGTTTGTGGCAGCCCTGTTTGTAGTGGCTAGAAACTGGAAACTGAATGGATGCCCATCAGTTGGAGAATGGCTGAATAAATTGTGGTATATGAATATTATGGAATATTACTGTTCTGTAAGAAATGACCAACAGGATCATTTCAGAAAGACCTGGAGAGACTTACACGAACTGATGCTGAGTGAATGAGCAGGACCAGGAGATCATTATATACTTCAACAACAATACTATATGATGACCAGTTCTGATGGACCTGGCCATCCTCAGCAAGGAGATCAACCAAATTCATTTCCAATGGAGCAGTAATGAACTGAACCAGCTACGCCCAGAGAAAGAACTCTGGGTGATGACTAAAAACCATTACATTGAACTCCCAATCCCTATATTTATGCCCACCTTCATTTTTGATTTCCTTCACAAGCTAATTGTACAATATTTCAGAGTCTGATTCTTTTTGTACAGCAAAATAACAGTTTGGTCATGTATACTTATTGTGTATCTAATTTATATTTTAATATATTTAACATCTACTGGTCATCCTGCCATCTGGGGGAGGGGGTGGGGGGTAAGAGGTGAAAAACTGGAACAAGAGGTTTGGCAATTGTTAATGCTGTAAAGTTACCCATGCATATAACCTGTAAATAAAAGGCTATTAAATAAATAAATTAATTAATTTTTTAAAAAAAGACTAATTTAGTAGGAAAAAAATAAATAATTTGTTTTGAAAGAAAATTATTTTTTTACCTTAAATATCAAGAGTCTTAATATAGTTGTCAGCTCATCAAAGTTAGCCCTTAAAATGTTTTCAAAATCATTTCCAGAACTTGGATTTAATTGTGACGATTTACTTTGTTCTCTTGGAAATAGGTCCTGAATGTGACTCCTAATGATGGCTTTGCCAAAGTACATTATGGTTTTATCCTTAAGGCCCAGAACAAGATTGCTGAGAGCATCCCTTATTTGAAGGTAACTGTCACTGCCCTTATTTTTTCATCTTGCAATTCCTTGGAGTCATTTGGATGGCCTTGATTATGCATTATGGATTGATTGGCGTGCTTTCTACATTAATTGACATTTGCTGCTGGGTCTTTTCATCAAGATGTGTACCCTCTCACTGTGACCACCAGATGTGCTGTATGAATTATCCTATAGTTGAAAGTATGTTATGTTTAAAAATGCTTATTGTAGACATGAAGACAAATATGGGGAAAATGGCTTAAGGAACAATTCTGAAAATAAATCAGCAATATTATTGCTTTTGAAAATGACAAAATTTAAAAAAATTACTTTAATGCCTTTTAAAAATTAGTTCAATCAATGCATTATTTCCCATAAGAAAATAAACTACAAATCACTTCAGTAATTATTGCCATGGAATGGGGATAGTGATATAATTTCACATATAAAATAAAGTGAAGAATTGAGACTATTTAAATAAAATATGCTAACCTAAAATATTCAAGTTATATTAGCAATGTGTTTGACACAGCCAAAATTATGTTTGACCTTGGTAACTTTCGTTAGCTAGAAAATTACATAATGATACCTTGAATTTTTATAGCTCTTCCAGAGAGCTTAAAATACTCCATAAAGATGATATCACTTGCCCTTCCTAGGATGTAAGGAAGTATGAAACCATCTTGAGATGCAGAACTCTGTCCTGGGCTCCCTTTCCTTCTCTCTCTTGGGTTCTCCTGCCCGTTATTATAAATGCCTTTTGTAATTTTTAATAGGATTGTCCAAAGTGCAACTCAGCTTCTGAAGAACAGTACTCATTATTCAACTCCCTCTACCTCCAAATTCATTTTTGTTAAGGGTTCTCTTTTCTTCCTGATCGTCCAGGTTCAAAAATGTTGTCTTTATCCTTGACTCATCACTTCCACTTTCTGGATGTCTAACCAAATATTATCATTATTACTTCCTACATATCTCATATCTTTCCCTATCTTTCCAGTCACATGACTCCCTTCTGTTTTGGCCCTTAGTATCTTTTATCTGGTCCCTCCCCACTCCAGACCATATTCTAAAGTGTTTTTCCTAAAGTATGGATCTAACCCTGTTATTCCCCTACTTATTATTCCCCTAGACTCTAGTGGTTCCTGATTTTGTCTCTGGTTAAATTGAGTCTCTTCTGTCTTGTGTTTAAAGCCTTCAAAACCTGCAGCCTACCTTTCTGGTTTTATCATGCATTACTCCTTTACTTTCTGTGATCCAGGAAGACTACTCTCATCTACTAGCCTTTGTGTTAGCTGTTTCCCATGCCCCAGTACGCTCCTTTCTTAACATTATCTCTTCAAATCATTAGGTTTCTTCATTTATTAAATGGAGGTAACACTTTGGCTACCTCTGTTGTAGGTATAGTGCTTTATAACACAAAAGAATAGAAGTATGAATTAGACCTGGGATTTTACTTATAATGGAAGTTTCTGGATAAGGAAACTCCCTCTTCCCATGCAGATAAAGCACTTGTTTTAGGACTTAGAACTTTTGAGACTTGCCCCAAGCTATTGTTTGTCCTTATACTCAGAGGACTATGACATCAGGGAGATGAAGCCCTAACATGCAAGTAAATTGGATTTAAGTGAGAGAGGGCTGGACAAGGTCATCTGCCTCACCTTCCACTCCAGAGCCATCTGGATCCAGTGACCAGATATAGATCAAGGTGACTGGAGATGGCCCCAGATGAAATGGGAGACCTTGACCTTTTTAAGCTAAGGTAGCAATTGAGGCAAAGAATCTCCTTCTTCATCTAGTCCAAAAAAAAAAAATCTAAGCATTAAGATGTTAAATGACTTGCCCAACTAAGTGTCTGAAGTGGAATGCAAACCCAAGTTTTACTCTTTTTAAAGTTAGCTCTCTTTCTGCTACTCATAGGCTCTCTCATTTTGTAAAACAAAGCTCTGCATATGTAGTTTTTTTTTTTTAATTACATTTTGACAAATACAACAGGGATAATTATTAAAATGGTAGCAATAGGGATAGAGACTGACTGAGAATTCTTCATCTTAAGGAATTTCTAGGTAACTAAACTCCTACAAATGTTGAGCATTACTTTCTCTGCTGTTAGTCTTGAGAGTTGCGTAGAGCATTAAATGATTTACCCAATTTAAATGACTTGATCCTGGGACTATATGTAAGGGGTGGGACTTGAACCCCTGTCTTCCTGGCTTGGAGAACAAATATAAGCGCCACTATGCATGCATGATATTCTTTCCCTAGGAAAAGATAACATAATTTTAGAGAGAATTATCTCCTAAAATATGAAAAATTTAGAGTGCAGTTCCTTAAAATTAAGATCCTTTTCCCACTTTCCAGTATGTCTTTATTCTTTCTGCTTGATTCTTATTTTCAGTCAATAAAACATGAGGTCCTTGAAAGGAAGATTTGTGTTATTTTTGTTTTTTTTCTCTCTAGCATTTAATCATAGAGGTTTGCACTTAAGAGGAATTTAATCAATGATTGAATTGAAGGAGGAAAAATTGAGCAAAATGATGAATAGAAAAGACCATTAAATAGAGTCAGAAGAACGATTCTTGTTTCTACAACTTAATATTGGTGTGACCTTGGTCAAGTAAATTCATTTCACTGGGTCTTATAAAAAGGAAAGTGTTAGAGTAGAACTCTAAGGACTCTCCTGGTTTTAAATCTTTTGATTCTATTTTAAAATGGAAATTGGTTAGAGAGAAACTATCTTTTCAGAGATTCAAATTTATTTCCATTTTGTTGCATTTTGTTGTAAGTGGTTTTATCAAAAGCTTAGCATGAATTTATTTCCAATGAAAAGAAATTTATCTTTTGGTTGTCTCCATATCATTTCACATATTCTAAGGGTAATTAAGTATTTTGGTTTAAGTATAATAGTTAAAGACTGGCTGATAGGGTAGGATTCAGGGGAGGAAAATGGGATTTGGCAGAAATACTACCAGAGAGGTTCTTTCCTACAGGAAAGAACCTTAAATCTCTCTGAAAGAACTACAGGCTTAACTACATAATAGCTCCCACAGAGAAGTACCTTCTTTATTTTATGACCAGTCCTAGCCCTTGATAGTGATTGCCTTATTGTTAAGATCTGGACTGTGATGTCTATTATGTCCTGAGTTGTAAATTCTGGTTCTTAAACTAACTGCAAAGTTGAAATGGGATCTTTTTATCTAGCTCTTAAATGCATGGGTGTAATTAACTTTTTCTTTTTTTAGTTTGCTGTTCCTTTCTTAGTTGTAGTTCAATGGATAAAGTAAATTTATTTATTGAAATCTCAATTCACTATTACTAAGATTTTTTTTTCCTTTTTCATCAGGAAGGACTGGAATCTGGTGACCCTGGCACTGATGATGGTCGCTTTTATTTCCACTTGGGTGATGCTTTGCAGAGAATTGGGAACAAAGAGGTAGTAATCTCATGAATACATAGTTTTTTTCTTACAGAAGAAGGGGTGGGAAAAAATGAAGTTGTAGAAAAAAGAAAAACTAAAATATATATATGTGTGTGTGTGTGTGTGTGTTTACACACACACACACACACACACACACACACACAAAACTCAAATATCACTCAGGCAACTAGGTGGTAAAATGGGTAGAGCACTGGACCAGGACCAGGATCCAAGAAAACCTGAGTTCAAATACTAACTGAGATACTTCCTAGCTCTGTGACCCTAGGCAAATCACTTACTTTTTCTCTGCCTCCATTCCCTCATTTGTAAATATGAAGATAATTATACCATCTACTTTCTCAGAGTTGTATCAAATAAGATAATGCTTATTTGTACTTACACTTTGCATTTACATAAATGCTAAATTATTATCATTTATTAAGTATTTATTAGTTATAGTACATCATTTAAGCTAGGAGTCATTTTCAACAGAACCCCTGGTATAAATTTTGAGAGTCCACTTTTCTCCAAGAATTTGTATTCTCCTGTTTGACATCACAGTGTGTTGCTAGGAAAGTAAGTAATCCCAAGGTCTTGCCCAAAGTTCCATGGGAATGTAGATGTGGAAGGAAAACTTTGTTTTAAAGTGAAAAGTGTGTGACAGTTAGTAAAAAGAGGCAAAGTAATATTAATAGAGGCTGACATTTGTATTGCCCTTATGTGTGACAAAGCATTTTATATACATTATCTCATGATAAAGAAGCATCTGACAATTAACAAAAGAGATAAAGTAGTAAAAACTTTAAAGAAAACATCTTAACAGGTGTCCTAGATTTGTTTTGAAAATTTGCTATCAAAATTTTATCATGAAATTAGAAAGCTGTAGCTGTCTTTTGGGAAGTACCTTTATTTTAAATAATCTCTTTACACTCATCATTACAATTAATGGCATAATTGTGCTCTGAAATTTCTTGGGACAAGTACTAGGTGAATGCTTATAGTGTTAATTTCTGAAAACTAATGCCAAAGAAATATTTGGGGGAAAAAAAAATCTTGATGATTGATTCCTTTATTATTATTGTTAATTTTATTTTCTGAATGTCATTTACTAATTGTGATAAGATAGTCTAAAAGTTGGAAAAAGAATGGAAAGGAGATGAGACTAGTCTTACAGTTAGAAATACTGGAGTTCAAAACTTACTAGCTGTGTGACCAGGCAAATAATGTATGGGACTACCTGGACTTGGATCTCTTCTTGAAAGTCTGTATTAAGTATCAAAGGAGAGAACTGCATCATTGTTTATAACAATTAAATTCTGATCTATAGTACAGACACAGCTAAATGTAACATAGCTTTGATTTTCTAAAATTAAGCAAAAGAATGGATACAATTGTGGATAATTGTGCTTTCAAAAAATCAAGAGAGTTTGTGACAGGGAATTCCCCATCAGCAAAATATGGAATAATAGAAGTTTAGATAATTGACACTATTTTCTGTACATGCTCTACTTTTCTGTATCTGTTCCTATATAACCTGCCATTCTGACAGCTGAAATACTGTGTAGTGTTAGGAGTGAATTGAAAGAAAGAAGAGAATTGAAATTGCTGACTAATAAGTATTTTGGCTTCTTCACCCCTTTTGAGATGGAAATGACCCTTGGTTCCTTTGAATGACAGACAGAGGCAAGATTTTGCTGACAGTATCTGTCTTGCATTGAATAAATGTCCATGCCTGATTGATATAAATGCATTTGTCACACAAGACATATTTAATTTGTCTTTGAACATTACAGAAACCACAACCAATGACAGATATAGGAAATCTATGCTCTCTTTCACAGCTTAGTTAAAAGAACTTTTCATTATTTCAGTCTCACATGCACACACACACACACACACACACACCCTTTCACAAATGATTATTTAAAATTTAGGATTTGGGTTTTTGAGATAAATCTACAAACTCAATTAACATCAACATGGAAAGTAGAGAAGCAGTTATTCATTGCAAAGAGATCATGGAAACTAATATACTACTACAAAAATAAGCCCTTTTCTTCCTTTCTCTGAAAATTTCACTCCTACCACTGCAGTTCTCTATAAATGACTTCCAATTCCATTCAGAAACCATTTTCTTAAGCATTATGTCCTAGGCATTGGAAATACAAAGATAAAAATTTAAGTCAACATACATTTATTAAGTACATGGTAAATATAGAGACAAAAAAAAATACATACATATCTATATGTATATGGACCCTGTCTTCATGGAGCTCATTCTATTAGGAGGAAAACATACAAAGAACTATGATAGAGTGAATTGAAGGCAGTCATCGGCATGGAGGGAAACTGAGAAAGGACTCTTGCTAAAGAGGTAGCTTTTGAGTTGGGCTGAGACTTGAAGAAGACAATCAAACCTAAGAAAGGGGACATTCCAGGGAAAGGGATGGGGAGAGAATGGGAGAGGGGCATGAAAAAGCCTAGATAAGGGAATGGAGTGTCATATTCAAGGAATAGCAAGAGGACCAGTGTTATTAGGTCATAGAGTTGGCACAGGGGGTTGATGGATATATAAGAAAACTGGAAAAGTAATAAAGGGCCAGGTTATGAAAAATTTTAAAAGCCAAACAAAATTTTGTACTTGATCCTGCAGATTATGAGCACACAATCCATACCCTCAAGGAGTTTGTAGGCTCCAAGATTTTTATCACCAGCTTGGACCTCTATTCCAAACACTTGACATCTGTCACCAACTCCTTACAACAGGATTAAAATCCCATCTCTTCTACAGACTATCTCTGTGACTTTGGAAAAAAAATCATTGAACCTCTAGGCCAAAGTTTCCTTTTCTTTAAATTGAAGGACCTTGGCTAGATGGTTTCAAATGGTGATCCTATTACCTTTTCCTTGATGTCAGACCAGCACCTCAAATATAGTCTGTTTAAAATTGAGTTTATCTTTTTTGAGAAATTCTGTTTTTTGTTTTTTTCCCCCCCAAACTTCAGAGTATTTGTCAGTGTCACTGCCTTTCACTTGCCATTATTTGATATTATACAGAAATCATCTCTTCTCCTCTCCTCCTCTCCTACATGGTACTCATATTTATGCAGACTTTCTGTGTTCAGAGAATTGTGCTAAACCCTGGAGGTTACATAGACCTTGAAGAAGAACAAGACTCAGCTCTCATAGGGTTGATAGTCTGCCAATCCCAGAATTCTAGTACAAGTTCTCATTCCTAGCTGATAGAATTATTATAAAAGCCTTCTTAGCAGAGGCTTCTCATAGCTAATCTCTCTCCATTCTCTCCTTCAAATCTATCTTTCACACAAATACCTGATTAATTTTCCTTTATGCATTCATCTGCCCATGTCACTCCTGAGTTCAAAATCCTGAACTGATTCCCTGTTGCCTACCAAATAAAGTTTAGATTCTTTAGTCTGGTATTCTGAGACTCACAGTCTAACAGTACCCTGTGTCTATAACTTTATCTTATATTGCTACCCTTCATTCCAGTTAGATTAGACCAAAAGTTCTTAATCTGATAAACAGAAAACTTTTAATTTTTTTTGATAACTACTTCAACATATTTGATTTCTCATATGAACCTATGTGCTTTATTTTGTGAATTCAGAAACATTATTCTGAGAAGGGATCCTTAGGCTTCACCAGACTCTTAAAAGGGTGCATGACACACAAAAAGTTTAACAACCAAACCCCTCAATATTACCTGTATTTTCTTGTTTCTGGGCCTTGCCATATTCACCTAAGGCCTACATTGATAGAACTTCTAATAATAACATTGTTATAGCACTTTAATATTTGCAAAACTCTTTAGCTTTCTCCTTGTATCCTTACAACCACTTTATGAGTAAGGTGTTTCTTATTATCCCCATTTTACAGTTGAGGAAACTGAGATTGAGTTTAATTGACTTTTCCAGGACCACACGGCTGGGCTGTTGAAGGTTCTATGAGCAGAATACAAACTCTGTCAGGTCCTACAAGTTGGGCTTAGAATAGACTATCCATTTTTTGTGGACAATCTGTTTAAAACTTGGAGAAATTGACCACAGCCAAGGAAAATTTATATCCATAGAAGTTCTCTGAAACTATATTAATTTATGCAAAGTTTTCATTCATTGTTTTGGAGGGAATATCCCTAATAAATCACAATATTTGAGGTATTGATCAAGCACCTTTGTTCATATTATTTCAGAGGAATGTCCTTCATCCCTCTATCAATTCCTCCTATTTATTGAAATCCTTTTTTTCCATTTAAATCCCAACTCATAAGTTACCTCTTCTATAAAGCCTTTCTCTATCATCCTAGTTAATAATAATCTTTTTTGCTCTGATCTTATGTGGTATTTTTATGCCTCACTCATATGCCAGTGTGCACTTATTTTATATTCATATATGTCTTATTTTATAATATAATTATGTTTCCATATGTCATATCTCCTTATTAGAACATAAGCTTGAAGAGGGTAAACAGGCCTACATATTATTCATCTTTGTATTTCTCTGTCATACCTCCCTATACATGCTAAGTATGGAATAAAATTTGCTATAATATGTTCCAAAAGTTATTAAAACTTAATGCACTAAGACTTAAGAGTACCTTCTATTAAGTTGAATGGAAGACACCACAAATCATTAAATATTTTTTATATGTGCACTAATTCATGAATGTGTAATATGAATTAGATGTAATGATTGATATTGCATTGATAGAAAATCACATGATCCTCATGTTACCTGAAATATAGGCTGTGGGATTTCCCAAATAGTCACTCTGTGCCAAATATTTTTCCAAATATCAAAGTGAAATGGCTTCAAGGAAAAGATGTGGCTCTTACCCTCTGGAAGCTTACCACTAAAAATTTGAGGAAGTCTATCTAGTAATTTTGTATAGAATGGAATGGAGAAGGAAGAAACAAGCCATTTGCCATTTATGGCTTGTTTCAGTTTTCTAGGAGTTTGATTCTAAATATCTAAATATCAGCTTTAGAAATAGAAAAGAATGTCCAGAGTCTTCACATTCAGCAAACTTCTATTCATAACAAAGTGATTTTTGCATGCTAAGACTCACAAACTCTGCTTTCATTGGTGATCCAGTATCATTCATAGTAACAAAGGCTATGTGTGGTATGGGGAGTGAGGGAGGTAGGGTATTTGGAAACTTTTTGT
The DNA here is from genome assembly GCF_902635505.1 of Sarcophilus harrisii. Lineage (NCBI taxonomy): Eukaryota > Metazoa > Chordata > Mammalia > Dasyuromorphia > Dasyuridae > Sarcophilus > Sarcophilus harrisii. Next base: position 459,891,287 of record NC_045426.1, read on the forward strand.
TTCTCAAAGTTACTTCTTAGATTTATATTTTAGATTTTTGAGAGGTATTGTGTCAGTAAGAGGAATCTAAAAGAGAAAGATAGCACTGTTAGAGCACTTTAGAACTTGCAAAGTTCTTTACCTCTCTCATGATATCCTTACAACCACTTTGCAAGTGAGGTGTTTCTTATTATCCCCATTTTACAGATGAGAAAACAGACTGAGTTTAAGTGACTTGCTCAGGACCACATAGTCAGCCTTTGAAATAAGATTTGAATTTGTGTCTTCTTATTTCTGAGTTCATCATTTTTAACTACTGTTTTTTAACTACTGTGGCACCTAATTTCTCTGGGATAAAAAAAGTAATTAAAAAGGAGGGGGAAAAAAAGCACAAAAAAGAATGTGAAAGAAAGATGGCAAGAAGTCATACAGATAATTGTAGAAGAGAAAGATAGAAACCCCAATGTGAAGAGAAGCTGAGGAAAGAACATGGAGTGAAAGAAGTTTTGTTTCCTATCGGGTGATTTGGGCATGGCATTAGTGAAGGAGGAACACTATTCTGAGTCCTAGACTCGGTGACTAAGGCAGTCAAATCATAGTAGAAAAAATAAAAAGCATTCTCACTTTAAGATATTTTATACTCAACTGTTGACTTCTAGGAAGTAATGAAAGAACAACATTTTCCTCTTAGAATAGAGTTGGTGAGTGGTTTCTAAGCTCAAGAAGCAGAACTAGGTACAGTGGCAGACCTTGCAGATAGCTTCTCATCTGCCATACAAAGGATGGAAGTCCTAACACTCTTATCAGTCACTTTTATGGATACCAACAAAAAAATATCGACTAGTGTCATTGAATGAATCAACTAATTAACTAAATTGAATATGACACTGTGAATGGAGCCTTTGTATTTTCCTGGTAAACACAACTTTTGGAGTGAACATGAACCTGGATCCTGTGATTCAATACAGTCAGGAGTGATGTAGCTCAGATTCCCCCACTTCCTTGCCTTTCCCCTAGTGTGAACGATTCTGCCAAGATCCATGAAAGTCTGTGCAATTATTCACATTAGTGACAAAGCATTCATAAATGTTTCATGCAAAAAAGTACTTTGAATTAGCATATATAGAATTCAACAAGCATTCATTAATTATCATTAGCAATGTGCTATGAAAAAAGATGGGAATATTGAAATAGAAATAAAATAGTCCATGTCATTAAATAGCTTATGTTGGATGAAGTGGAAGGAGGGAAAGAGTACGAGACAGATGCAGATAAATCAAATGAAGGTCATTATGTTAGGGAGAAGAGCATTACAATTGAGCTAAAAGAGAGGCCCTAGAATAACTTTGGGCAACTAGGTGGTATTGTAAATAGACTAAAGTCAGAAACAGTCATCATCCTGAGTTTAAACTTGATCTTAGACACTTACTAGCTGTATGATCCTGGACAAGTCACTTAACTCTATCTCAGTTGAAGAAATGGCAAAGCTCTCTAATATCTTTGCCAAGAAAACTTCAAATGGGACATGAAGTCAGACTCAGTTGAGAGGATTGAACAACAACAAAATGACTGCATGTAGAAGAAGTTTGAAATTTCAAGATGCCAAGGTGAAGAAGGAGTACGTTTCAGGGATGGGAGACATCCTGTATAAAAGCATGGAAGCCAGAGATTCAGTGTCAACTCCATAGGCATCTTAATGTTGTAGTGTATAGGACTAGGAGTTAGAAAGATTTTAATTTAAATTATACTTCAGACATTTCCTATCCATGTTACCTGGGTAAATATCTCTTAAAGTGTCTTAATAACACCTCTTCACAAGATTGTTATGAGGAACAAATAAGTTTGTGTAGATGTGTAAATATGTGTGTAAGTAATCACTTTACAAATTTTAAAACACTATGTAAATACTAACTCACATTATTTTTATTAGTATTATTTTTATTTTCAGAAAACAGCTAGTTGGCCAGTTTGGTTATATCCGAAAAGAAATGAGTCAAAAAGATAGGTGTGAGCTAAATTATAATAATAAAAATGTAATAGATGTAATAATAATAATAATAAAAACAATGTTATAATAAGATTCTATGTGGTGTTTACTATGTGCTGCACCGTATGCTAAGTATTTTTCAGTTATCTCATTTTATCTTCACAACAACTCTTGGAGGCAGTGCTATTAATTTCCCTTTTACAAATGAGGAAAATGAAATAAATAGAAGTTGTGACTTGCCTAGGATATAGTTATTAAGTGACTGAGGTCAAATTTGAACTAAAATCTATCCATTGTACTATTTAGCTATGAAGGGTTTTAAGTGCCAAACTGAGAAGTTGGTACTTTATTCTAGATATGGTACAGAGACTAAAGATTCTTACATAGGTTCAGATTTTGTTTTAGGAATATTAATTTGTCAACTATGTAGATGATGGATGAGAGATGGGACAGATATCTTTAAGAATATTATGCTACTTGAATTAAGAGAATGAAACAGATTTGAAAGTTGTTGATATAGAAATAAGATTTATCAACTGAGTGAATATGAGGAGTGGATGTGAGTTAAGTTGGGGAATATAGCTCAGTATCTCCATCTTTCCAGATGGAGAGCTTGAAAAAAAAATAGCAAAACTGGGAAGATGGTTTGATTGGAAACAGTATTTTAGACATGCTGAATTTTAGAATTGGCAGCTGCGGATTCAGGAGTGGATGCAGGAGAAAGATTAGGACTGGATATGTACATTTAGGAGTCATCTATATAGAGATAATAATTGGACCCAAGGAAGAGAGTGTGTGTGTGTGTGTGTGTGTGTGTGTGTGTGTGTGTGCAGAGACAGAGAGGAGAAGGAGATGAGACAAAAACATACACGTCAGGCATTTTTAGAAGTTATTATGTTTATCTCTAATATTAACTCGTCTTCACCTTATCTCTTAAAAGTCAAGTACAGGATGGGGGGGAAATCATTTAGGGCTACTGATTTAAAATCCTATTTTTCTACAAGACAGCCTTTCCCCTATTTTTTATGATAAATGTTATTTCATAATCATTATTGACATTATTTAGTTGTGTCTTGTTAATCATTTTATTATAACACTAGAAATATGGGAAGCAAGTCTCAAATGTTAGATGAATGCAGGTAGATAGAAAACATTGTTAAATTTTTTTTATTAAATTTCAAATATGAAGGGCTAAAATAAAGTAAAATAAAATGTTATTTATTAAAACTCTCCCTAATAATTATCTTTGTATATTGAAGAGTATTTTAAACCTAAATATGTGGGCAAGGACAATGTACAATAGTTCCTAAAATGAATTTTTCTAATTTCAAATGTTTTGTTATTTTATTTCCTGATATATATATATATATATGTATATGCATATAAATACAAAACATATTCCCTTTGAAGGTGAAATCACTATTAAAAATACAAATAACAGTTTAGATTTTTATTATTATTATTCTAAGTACATTCTCTAATTATTTTTCTTTAACTGCTCCATGCAATCAAAGTTAGAAATATGATTTTAAAAGTATCAAAATAGAAAGGTCACATCGATAATAATTCATATATTCAGGTGAAAACCAATTTATTACAAATAATTTTAAGAATGAAATAATTAGTTGATAATATTGGAAAGAGAAGAATTAACTGAGTAAAGAGACGTACTTTCTGAGTTGGCCAAAGCTATGAAAGGTGCACTGCACAGGAAACATATGGAAAGGGCTTCTTCCAGAGCATATGGAGACAACACCATTCAAAAGGGGACATATGGAGAAGCATACTTTTCAGCCAGATGTCTTTGAGAAGACTAGTTGTCTCCAAAGCACATTGTATCATGTTACAATTATCTTGAAGTCACAAAATGGTTCCCCTTATGTCAGAAAAAGGGGAAGGGAAGAGAAGGGAATAAGCATTTATATAGTGTCTATTGTGTGTCAGGTACTTCCTTTCTTATCCTAAGTGCATTAATGTTGCCAGGACAGAAACTTTTTAGTTAGAAGTTCTCTTTGGCTATTGATACAGTATTATGTTCATTCAGTTACTTTATTTTAACATTTTTCAAAGTATCCCTATTCCCACTGACTTGTTTATCCTCACTTTCATCCTCTCTTTTCCTTTGATATTTCCCCTTTTTATCCTCCCCATCAGTCCTATTCACTAGTTTTTTAAAATTCCATTTTGAGCTTTTTTCCAAAAAAAGGATTTCTTTCACTTTCTTCATCATCCATTTTTTTCTTTCTGTTTACTTTAGACTTGCATTCTCAAGATTTGTGACTCCCATAATTTAGGGGACTCTCTCTTTGTATTTTTCATGCAATGAAAGCATCCAATGATATTCATTCTAGGATAACTTGGTCTTGATTTTGCGATTTAGGGTTTCCTTTCAGCCACTTTTTGCCACTTCCTTATAGGATGTGTCCAATCTACTTCCCTTTTCCAGTGTGCCTCACTTCTTGAATAGTGCCAGCGATTGCTGGTGATAGAGGACATTGCCCTGTGGTTGGACCTTCCCCAAGTGAGATCATCTTTGATTACCATTGATCTATACTCTCTCTTGTTGAGCTTTTTCTTCCCCTTACATTTTGCCTGAAACTTTCCTCCCTGTGGCAATGTTCTCTCATTTCTCCAGGTTCCATTTGTACCCAGAGGGTTCATTTTCCACCTCCTAGAACAAATAGAAATTTTAAGCACAGAATCTCCCAGACTTAATCCTTCTCCTCTTGTAAACATCTCTCTTTACCCAGAAGAATGTTCATCAGTGGAACCTTCTTTCACTTCCAAAGTGGGGCCCGTTTCCTCACTAATTCTTCAGTCTCCCTCCCTTCATCCCTCAGTCCTCTCTGCTGTAGGCTCTGATCTTTCTGAGACCTCAGAGGTCGCCTTCCCCTCATTGGTAGATTTGTTCTTGGCATCTTACTCTCTCTTTTTGCTTTCTCTATGTTCCCTTCTCTCCCCCAACCCCCCACGCCCAACACACACACTTTATATACTCTTCTTCTGTAATGTAATTCTCCAACAGAAACAATCACTTTCAGTCAAGGTACTGTAAGGTTCTGTCTGTTAATGCCTGATGTCTGCCTCTTCACTGTTGTAACTTCTACCAATTTTCTGCCTTCATCCCATCTCCTTTTGTACATTTAAAAAGAAATCTTTTTCTGAACTCTCCGACGTGGCTGTGTTGCTATCACTATTCTTGCCTGCTAAATTTTTTAACTCCTGCATTTCTGTTTGGGATGTTCAAAAGGAAAATAATCTTTTCAGTTCTGATTTTCTGTCTAATAATGTTTCAAACTCTTTAGGGTCAGATTTCACCCTGGACTATAGCCTGAGCTCCAATGCTCTTTGAAACTCATCATTCACTATTCTTTTTTCTAGTGGGTAAAAATAATTTTACTTTATTAGAAGGCCTTTTCTTTTATATTTGAAAGTCTTTCTTCTAATAGCTGGCAGAATTTGTTTCTGAATTGATTTGTTAATTTAACTACCAGGTGTTTTGGAGTTTGCAGTCAGGAATTTTTCTTGAGGCAATCTGTGAATTCTTCAGTTATAATTAAATTTTCTATGTTTAGAAGTTCTGAGCATTTTCTTCTATTATTTCTTCAATTCTGGTATAAAGGTTTTGTTTTTATTTTTAAATATTTCATCTTCTTCTGGGAAACCTGTAATCCCTAGGTTTTACTGTTTTTCTACTTCTTCTAGGTTGTCCTTCATTTCTGTGTATTTGTATTCCCAATCTATTGATCTTTCTTTTGTTTCTTTGGTAAGTCTTGCTTGAAAATCCTAATTTTTCTATTCTGTTCATTATTTTTGATGTGCAGAATATTAATCCTGTTCTTAAAATTCCCAATTTTCTTTTAAACCATTCAGGAGCAGTGTGCTGTCATCCCATGCTTTTCTCTAATTCCACAGGTTCCTCTGTCTTGTCAAATCATTCTTTCATTTTTGTAGTATTTATTCATGGATACCCAAGCTAATTTACTAGGTCTGGAGGCCAACATCTTTCTATGTTGAATTTCCCATTTATGTTCAAAGTCTTTGAAGTTTTTTCCTTTCTTTCTTCAGAAAACTAAAGAAGTTTTTGTCTTTTCTAAAGAAAACTGAAATCTTTGGGACTGCCAGTCTTTTGGGCTACTTATTTTCTTTATTATTCATCCCCTGAGACCATTTTGAATATTTTTTTTTTTTTTGGAAGGCTGGATCTCAAAGTATCCTAGCTTTCTCTCCCATATTGGGCAAATCAGAATCCCCCAACCTGATTTTTGAGTGGTTTGAAACTGGATCCACCTGGATTCTGTACTTTTCTACAGTCCCTCAAAAGCAGGGTGTCTTGTTCTGGTGACTGTCCCACTCCCTCCATTTCTCAGTTCTCTGACCCAGCCGTAGCAATTCAGAGCTTTACAGCCTTAGTGATTTCAGACTGCAGTTCCTTAGAAGACTTTTATTCCTGAAAAGTTGTGGCCAATCTGGCTATCAAGACCCCAGCAAAGATCCTCACCCTCAGGCCAAGGATCTGCACAGCAACAGAGAGTGGAGACCAGGATTTGGAGTAGGTTTTGATGTAAGACTATGTCCTATCCTTGGGTCTGCTAATACAACTTTGCTGTTGGAAATAATGGCAGTTGGGAGAAGAGGACTGAGTAATCTGAGGATAAATGTCTGTCTAATTTCTAAGATTTTTTTTTACCTTTTGGATTCTGGGTGTCCTAGATTATGGAGGCAGCTGAATTTGCTTTATATTTGGTGTAAAATTTTGGTTTGGGAGAGATTTGAAAGGTTGTGGGGAACAGAGAAAATGTCTAATCTGCTATCTTGTTCACCTTTAATTTTTTAAATAGCAATTAATCATAGTTTGAAAACATATCTAAGATTTTTATTTTTCTAATTTTTCAGGCATATAAATGGTATGAACTTGGACACAAGAGAGGTCATTTTGCATCTGTTTGGCAGCGTTCACTTTACAATGTAAATGGACTTAAAGCTCAGCCTTGGTGGACTGCAAAAGAAACTGGTTATACTGAGTTAGTGAAGGTGAGTACCAGTGAGCATTTAACCCAGATTATCTGTGATCTCAAGAAATGAATGCCACTAGCTATGTAACTTGAGGCTGGAAGCAGCAATGCAGTTAGGACAAATAGCAAAAGATAGAGAATCTACCTGTTTAAAGACACCATTGTGAAACAAACCACCTCGTCACTTTCTCCCTCTTAAAAAAAATACAAATGCACATATGGACATACAGCATTCCTGAAACATCCATATTTGCCATTAATTGGGGAGGGCATGCATCAGACAGACCATGCTCTTGACATTATCTGTGGAGCAGGAAGGCAAGCACTTTCATTGGAGAATCTCTAGAGAGACCTATTTTCCTGAATTAAGTGCCTACTTGCCATACTGTGTGCCAAGTGTTGCAGACAACAAATGAAACAATTTCTACTTTAAAGGAACTTGCATGCTAATGGGGGAAACAAGTACATCTATGGATATATTCAAAATAAATGTAAAGAGAAGGTAAATACCATATAGTTAAATTCCAGGTAATTTGAGAAGGAGGGCATTAACAATTGGCAGAGATTGAAAAAAGTTTCAAGTGGTGAGTGGTGCTTTAGCCGAGTCTTGAAAGAAGAAAGGGATTCCTTGAATAACAAATGTGGTCTGTGCTTATTGGCTGAGTACCTATTAGTGCTTTGGTCCTTGAAGGTTGATTGCTTTGTTCTCAGTTATTGTTTTTTTTTTTCTTTTGTCACTTTAAGTTTCACAGAGTTTGCATATGGAATAATAACACATATATACATGTATAGAGAATCTTTACTGTCTTTATGCAAATCAAAAATTCCTCCTCAATGCATTATTATACAAATAAAATTTTAATTTGCTATTATTAATAATCATTAAATAAAATATTTTCTTCCTAGATATTTGCTATTTTCTATCAGATTAAAATTAAAGTCCACAGCTTCTATATCATTCAAACTACTTTATTTCCTTGAGGCAACTAGGTGTGCAATGGCTCCAAATCAATAAGACCTTACTTCAGATATTTACCAGTTATGTGACCTTAGGCAAGTCACTTAAGCCTAATTTCCTCCAAAAGAAAAAGACTACTTTTTCCTTTCATAGGTCCCCAGCTTCAACTTGATTTCTAGTTACTTTTTCATAAGACTTTGAGGGAGTAAATATATCCTTGAATTGTTCAAACTAACGAACACATCTTTGTAGACAACCTATCCAGATGTTGTTATCCAAATATCAGACTAGGCAAATTATGACACATTGTGGTAGTTTTTATGCTTTAATATTAAGCAGGGAAAGTGGTAGCTAGATGGTTCAGTGGATAAAGTACCAGGCCCAATGTAAGAAATTCTCATCTTCCTGAGTTCACATCTGACCTCAGACACTTACTTGGTATGTGACCCTCAGCAAGTCAGTTAACCCTATTTGCCTCAGTTTCTTTATCTGTAAAATGAGCTGGAGAAGACAATGGTAAATCCCTCCAGTATCTTTGCTAAGAAACCCTAAAAGGGATCATAAAGAGTTGGATATGAATGAAAAATGACTAAACAGCAAGGGGAAGTTAGCTAGAAAAATAGCCAAAGTAATTTCTCATTCTTAACAAGAATTGACACATTATTCTTTTTTCTATTCTCTCAGTATTTGAGATTCTTTTATGAATAGTTTAAACTTTAAAAAAAATAGCAAATCACTAATGTTAATCACTTAAAACTGACATTTCTTGTTAAGCTTACTTGATTTTGGGAGCTTTACTGATTAGTGCAAAGAAATCCTCCTCAGCCTTGCCAATCAAGTGTCTATTTCCAAATCCCATTTCCCCAGGGCTTCCCAAAATGATACTCAAACTCAGCTTATGTGAGCCCTTGCTTGGTTCAGATCCTGTATTACAAAGAGGAAAACAAGAAAAGAGCATAAATTAATAAAAGTCACCATACCAGTACCAATTCCCTAACATTAAATTTATTTTTGAAATTCAGTGCTATATAATTTGTTAAATTGACTTATGACTTTTAAAACTATGCACATACATATGTATGTATATATGCATGCAAATATATATTTTATGCATGTAGATATTACATATAGTTATACATATAACTACTTAAGTATGCACACACACATATATGCCACATGGGCTTTTAAAATCTACCACTAACCCAGAACCACCATAACAAGAGACAGTTTGCTGTCACAAGCAGCCCTGGTATTTATTAGCCATTCATTTGATAGCCAATGTTGCATTAGGATACCCAATCAAGGCAAACCATTTATAACAATTATCTGGATGTTGGCACTTGAGTGACTGCTAATCAGTCTCAGGGATATGTTTTCTGAAGAGATAAAAAGAGAACTATGTTCTTGAGGACATGGGAATAAATTAAATGTGTAGTTCAGGATAAAGAACATTAAGTCTGGCATCAGAGGATCCTCTAAGTTCAAGTCCTGTCTCAAATGTTTACTACCTGTATGATCTTGGACAAGCCATCTAACCTCCTTGGAATCCATTTCCTCACCTGTTCTATTACAGTTTGTACTAAAGGCTCCTTTCCAGTCTAGACAAGCCTAGGAACCCAACTTTAATGACCTTTTCCCTTTATTACATAATCATAATTTCTGCTCATTTTTGGTAGCTCTTTGCATTGGGTTAACCAAAAAGTGTAACTGGACACAATAATTAGGAGGAGAATTCCAAAAGAGTTTTCTTTCCGAGCTTCATTCTCATTAAAACTATATGGGATGCATCCAAGTCCCCAAGTGCCTTGGGGATATTTAGCATAGAAATTGAAACTAAAATGGATTAAGTTTTTGCAGTGAAAGAATCTCTCTTCCAGCCAGAGAAAAGCCCCACTCCCTAAGAGTTCTATTTTTCCCTATTTAAAAGATTGCTCATTCATCCACACAGTACTGCTGCTAATTTTGATGTAAAATGCACACTTCAGAAATCATTAGAGTTACACCAAAACTATTGCATTAGCCAGTAGAAACAGAAAGCTGGCTAAAAATTCTCCTTTTGTATTTGCTTACCCTGACTTTATAATCATCATGTAAAAAATGATGGTGAGAAAAAAGCTCTTGAAGCTTTATTTGGATGTCTCAAGGCATGTGCTCTGATGCAAGCAAACAGCATCACAGATAATTTTGTTCTTTTCTCATATTGAAATTTTATTGCTTTTGGAATGGATCCCAGGATTACTTTGCCAACTGTTACACAGTGAGTAGAAATGATTGATTAAAATAGCACTTGCACTGTCATTTTTCTTCCAGAACATGTCTTTTATTAATTGAGAAATTAATTGCATAGGAGTACTTTCACCTAAAAAAAAGAAGCCACCGCTAACCCATCACATTTAGCAGTGCATTAGTAGTTTTGAACTTAGTTCCTAAATAGCCAATTATCTGAGTTAGATTTTTTTGTTCTTAAAATAAAATGGATTACAAAAACAAAAAGTGTTAATTTTTATGGTATAATTTAATTATAATATAAGATTAGCAGCTTAATGTAAAATAAATATCCACAGAATCAAGAATAGAATAAGTAGAGTTCCTTATGATTCATATAATCTCTAAATCCAGCTTTTCTAATTCAAAATTTGAACTCTGATACATTGGAGAAAGGATCCTTAATAAGGAGGAAAACAAAAGAATGTTTACCAGTAAGTGAATAAAGTCATTAAGTGTTCTCATGATGAACTAGTTTATTATGCTTATTTTTGATAAACAAAGTTTATAAGAATACAAACAATGAATGCTTATGTGGAATCACAGTGCTACATGGAGTACATGGATATCAGGTTCTCTATCTCTGAATATAATTGCAAAACTCTAAAACATCCTATAGAAAAAAGTATGCTTTTTCTAGTTTAATAGGCTGTGTAAATGGCAACTAGTAACTTTATCTTTGAGAAAGACCTCCCACCAGGACCCTCTTCTTATTCTTGCCAATTTGCCATTAGAAATTTTTATGTATTGTCAACAAGCTTCCTTTTATTTTAGATCTTTTCTATTATTTAGAATTAATTGAAATCTGAAGATGTTGATACCATTTCTTTTGCCACTGTCTGTAGTGTAGTTACTTTGCAGTTCATTGGACCAAGAGGAGAAACTGGCACATTCCTTATTTTCTGCTGATACTTCAAGACTTTTTATTAAAGTCATCAATACTCTCTCATTTCCCTAGACTCAAAATTGGAAAGTTGTCCTTTATTCTTCTTTATCTTGTCCCCAATCCTCAGCAAAATATGGTATCATTGATGGTTTTCCTACATGCAATTCTTTCTCACACATAAATCAAGACAGAAATTCTGTTTTGATAAGGGCTACAGCAGAAAACCCCATTTCACACAAATAGGATGTTATAAATAGTAGTACAATATATATCATTTTGTTTAATAAGCCAGAGAACTCTTCATTTAACCACAGGAAGAACATAAAAAGGCTATCCAGGTTCAAATGTATATTTCAATAATACTGTAATAAGAAGAGTCTATTAGAAGGAGTAAAAACAAATGAATCATTTGTCCCCGTTAAATGAGTTTCTTATCTATTCATATTTAGAAATATCTACATCTTTAAAACAAAATGAGAATTGTTTCTGTAGGATTAATAATAATTGTTTTCTTTTATTTCATTTGCAGAACAGGCATTTTTCAAAATCATGAAACATAAAAATATTGATTTTTGAAAAATCTACTGTCTATGTATCTTTTTCATAAATTCATTCATTTACTATCTTGCTGAATCAGAGTTTGAACTTGAGGACCTTGCCTTGATTTATTTAGAGAACTCAGCTTTTCAAAAATATTCACCAAATCTGCAAATTTCTAAAAGAAATTTTTGTTGAGTGAATTTGCTTCATCTTTATTTTTATTAAAATGTTCATTTTTTTTCTGTTAAAGCTCAATTACCTTCTTAAGTATTTTAACACAAAATACTATCATGTTTCAAAATATAAATTGTGCCCCAAACATAATCTTGTTGAAAAATCCCTAAGTTTTCTAAGAACTTGAAAAATTGTATATAACTCTTTGATCATATTTTTTGGTACAAATTGATTGTTTGTGAAGCATTCATTGTGTCCAAGTTATACAACAAATCACTGTTTGAAATAGTGTTTGTAGACCTGTGTTTTACAAAGTGTTCTATTCCTAGCCAGAAGTCCCATAATCTTTGTTGTTTAAGTGTTCAAGGACCAAGGTTATAAAAAACAGGGGGAAGGATGGAAATAAAATACAATAGATGAATGTACAGTCCTAAATGAGAATGATGAGACCCACTGATTTCTCATTTTAAATTTTCTATAGTAAAAGTTTTAGATGAAATGAGTAGCAAGTGAGAATGTAGGCAAGACTAATTTCTTTTCTTTATAAAATGCAATTAGTCCATAAGATTCACTTGTTAATTTGTAGAAGCAAACTACCTACCACTATATATTTCTACATTTGAAAGCAGTATCTCAAATTCATAGTCACATTTGTTAAACATCTTCATTAAATTCTTATCCCTGCTCAAAAATCTTTATCCTCAAAAAGTTTACATGCTCCTAGCAATAGCTGGAAGGAAAGATATCAAGAACTAAAAACTAATATGCACATACTAAGCAAAATCTTTACAAGTAGAGGCTGCATTGTTTTTTTATTTTTGTATCCCCAGTCCCTTATATGGTAGGTAGTTAATCAAATTTGTTGACATGTAGTAGGTGCTTAATAAAATTTGTTGTTTTATTGTTGATTAAGCCAACAGGATTGGGAAAAACTTCCCATGGAAGAGGACAAATGAGCTAAGCTTTGAAATGAGCTAGAAATGGGGCAGCTAAGTGGTGCAGTGGATAGAGCATCAGCCCTGAAGTCAGGAGGACCTGAGTTCAAATGTGGCCTCAGATACTTAACACTTCTTATCTGTGTGACTCTGGGCAAGTCACTTTGCCCCAATTACCTCAGCAAAAAAAGAAAGAAAAGCTAGGAATTCTAAGAGACACAAGTAGTGTATTTTATAAATTATAGAAGCAGTGAATTTTATACATTATGAATAGTCTGTAAAAGTTTAGAGGAAGGAGATGGAGTGCCAAAATCAGAGAATAGCAAAATGACCAGTTCATTTGAAATGTAGAATTTGTACAGGAAAGCCATAATTTAGAAAAGATAAATTTGAGTCAGATTCTTATTCTAAAGGTACTAGAAAGTCATTTCCACAATCATAGGTTGATCATCCTCCCTTTCACTGCCACCAGCTAGAAAAAGATATGTTTGTTACCTCCATTTTCTCAGCTTTTAATTCTTAACCCTTTATGTCTGTTTTCTAACCTCTTCACTAAACTGAAACTGCTTTCTCAGTGGGAAAAGTAACAATTGCCAAATCATGTGACTTTGCCTAAGCCTTTCTTTCTTAACTTCACTGCAGCATTTAATACTGCCTGCTATCACAATTTTTCTATTTTCCTTATCACTGTCGTCTGTTATTCTTCTACATTTTGACTTTTTAGTTTCTTTTTGCTAAATCAAATCAACTCATCCATTTGCGGAGAACATATATATATATATATATACACACACACACACACACAGATACATGTGTGTTTATATTAATATGTTATATATACACACATATGTGTATTATGTTATATATATGTATACCTATATGTGTGTGTATTGAAGGGTAGTAACAAAACTTTTATTTGTATTCCTTTCAGTTCTTTTTAGCTTTCCATACATTTTTAAATGTTTGGCTAGTGTACTTTTTTTTTTTTTCAATTTATCATTTCCCATTAATCTGTCCCTTCCAATCTTTCTCTCTTAGAGCTGAAGACTTAACTTATAACACATATATATAGTTGAGAAAAAACCAAGTGAAAGGCTATCTCTAAGAATACAAGTCGCATTCTTTATCTTGAATCTAGTACCTTTTGTCAGGAGGTGGGAGCCATGTTTCATTCTCAATCTATACTATCTTTTGGTGATCTCATCAGATCGTATGGGTTAAACTATTATTTCTATGCAGGTGGCTTCTATTTCAGCTTATCCATCTCCCTTCTCCTTAACTCCAGTTCAATATCACCAATTACTTATTAGATACCTGAGGTAGAGCACATGGCACAATGAAATGAATATTTATTCTGGAATGAGAGGATGTGAATTTAAATCTCATCTTTGGCAATCACGGCCTTTGTAGCTTTATACAATCATACAATTTTCCCAACGCTTATTTCCTCACTTCTAAAATGAATGGACTATATTAGGTAACTTCTCAGAATCCTTCTAACTTGAAATATATAAACTATGATATTCAACTGTATTCTGTTAGGTAGTGTGAATTCACATGTGAAAAATAGCTCATTACCATTATCCCCAAAGTTCCTTCTTTTTTATAACTTCCGTGATTCTGTTGATGACATTACTATACTTTGAATCACCCAGATTAACAACCTCACAGGTAATCCTTGACTCTTAATGTAACCTTTCCTTTCAATTTGTGTTAGATGCAAAATAGTGTGCATTCTGTTTGTACACTGTACCTTTCATACATCCCTTTCTTTGGAATTACTCCCATAGCCACTACTCACCCATAGTAGCCTCATTTTCTTGCCTAATATGTTTCCTCATTACTATTAATCTACCACTCTGAATGTATAAATAATCTTTTCTATTGAGATGGAACTATTGTGATTTCCCCATCACCTCTAGAAGTTGCCAGTAGAGATTATAGAGGGAGTAACCTTACTGATGCTGACATAATGTTGTATACATATGGTTACACAAATACAAATTTTCACACATATATATGCATTTGGTTCAAGGTCAAAATAGAAATTGATTCATTGCTATCAAAATCCATAACTGATGCTTTGTATGTAATTTTACAATTTTAATATATATTAAGTTTTATGGCAACTTTTTAGTATATTCTGACGAACAGTGAAATTAGGAACAATTCACATTCTAAGTTTTTAATGCCAAAGTTCTTAGCCTGAGTAGTCTTGGTATGATAGGAGAAAGATAGTTAAGTCCCTTAGCTAATAATCTTGATACCAATAATACCAATTGCTCATACTATTTTTAAAGGTCAATTAATACCCATCAAGAAAAAAAAAACAGATTTAGTAAAAATTCTGAAAAGGATAGAGATAAAAAATGTTTTATATACCAGAGGAACTGATTATGAGCAAAATGATATGATTCTATGATGATGATATGAAATGATATGAAAAATAGAAATGATTCTATGCCTGTATGGGTATCAGAGGAAATGAGAACTAATGAAACCAGATAACTGTAAATTTCATTCAGCATTTCATTGCTGTTATTTTTTAAAAGTTTAGTATTATTATTAAAGTGCTCAGTTGGACACATTTTTCAGTAACAATAACTATGGCTTTTCTTTTAGACCTTAGAAAAAAACTGGAAATTAATTCGTGATGAAGGCCTTGCGGTGCTAGATAAAACTGAAGGTCTCTTCCTGCCTGAAGATGAGAATCTGAGAGAAAAGGGTGACTGGAGCCAGTTCACTCTATGGCAGCAAGGTAAACATGCTTATAATTTTTTTTTTTTTTTTTTTTTTTTTTTGCCTCTCTTCCTCCATCAATATAACATAAAATAGCATAAAACTTTGGTAAACATTTCCTCAAGGAGATGGGCAGTTTGTAAAGTTGTGATTTCTAGAATCCATTTGTTATTCTATTTGTACTCTATTTGGCATTGTATTTATATTTATATGTGTACTTGTATATATATTTTAATGTATAAATATTCACTTATCTATACACATATTTTCTGATGTTATTAAAATTATTATATTTCTGATTACATTCTTACAATCACACATTTTAAATTGGAAGGGATTTCTAGGGCCATTTCATAGTTACAAAATCTCTAAAGAAGGTATGAGAAATAGTCATTATATTTTTAGAACTCTCTAATAAGTAGAAAGTTTTTGTTGTTTACATTAAGGCAAATAACATGTTTATCACCTACTCTCTCCACTTTTGACAAAGAGATAATGCAGGGACAGATGTCTAGATAGCTGAAGTACCAGTCTGAGCAGCCTGTAGTCTATACTAGAACTATTTCATTTCTCTTTTTGTCTCTATTGCGTGTTGCACGAAGACTTTGGTTTTGGTTTTGGTTTTTGAGACTGAGTTTCCCTATCTTTCTTGGGTTGGAAATTCAGTGTCTACTCATCCCCATGGCTGATTGACATAGAAGTGTTTCTACCTAGGGTGAATTTCCTTGTGTTACATAGTCTAATGGTTCCTGCACTCAGGAAAGTTCACCATATTTGTTCCAGACTTTGTGCAGTTTTAGCCTATGTCTGGCATTAGTGCTGCTATAGCTCAGAACTCCCAAACATAAGCAGTCACCAGCCTTAGCTTCTCTGGATTGCAGGTGTGCTCCAATAGGCCTAGTTTTTCGGTCTTTTTTACTGCAAATTTTAAAAAAGTTTCTTCTATACTAAATACATAAAAACTACTATTCCTCTGCCTAGACACAAGATGGATATATTGCAGATTTCCATTCCAAAGCCTTCTGCTGTTTGTGACCCTGTGCTTCAGATAATTTTTTGCTCAATGGAAAGACTCCAAGCTCAGGTGCATTTCCGGCATTTAGTCAATAACAATAATAATAAATAGCATGTGTGAATATATGCTACTTATTGTTTATATATATATATATATATACATGTATATATTCATATATATCCCTATGTATGTGTCACTTTAAGGTTTACAAAATATTTTTGTAAACATTATGTCATTTATCTTCACAACAATCCTAGTAAGCAGGCAGTATTATAATCCTCATTTTACCAAGGAGGAAACTAAGGCAGATAGAATTTAAGTGACTTGCCCAAAACCATATAACTGATAAGTTTCTGAGGCTGTATTTGAACTCTTTCAGACTCCAGATCTAGTCTTCTTTTCATTGTTCCCCCTAGCAGTGATTCTTTTCTATATTCAAGATTCAAGTTTTCCAGCTTTCAGACCTGCTGTAATAAATGTCTGACATCCTGAAAAATGCTCTGGGACCTAGAAATAAAATCTAACTAGATTGAAGATCTGTTACTCAATATGTGTCCTTAAGTGATTTACTTAACTCTTAGAAGCCCACATATTTCCCTGTATGCATAATATAGATTAAAATGCATGCCTTGATTACTGCAGAAGGATGATAGGAATAAAAATAATACTGACTGCATAACAGACAATGCTGGGAAATGATTCAGCTTCTATACCCTCAAACGAAAAAATGTTTGTAAAGGGCTTTGAAAGCTTGAAAGCACTAACCATCAGTAATTACCTCTGTTGTTTTGCACAATGTGGAAACACCTTTCCTAGTATTTTGCATGGGAACGTACAATTCTGGCTGTTCTGGCTCTACTTCAGTTTGACCTGAAATGACCAAGAGCTTTAGAAATACATACCATCTATGAGAAGTGAATTGATAAAGGACTTACCTATTGAAATATATGACTGATATAATGGAGAGAATGCTAGATTTGGAATCAAAAGACCCAGGTTTGAAATTTGGCAATGACTTATTTAAAATCATTTTATCCATCTTTATCCCAGTTTTCTCATCCATAAAATGGCTTTGGCCATCTCCAAGTTTTTCTCAGGCTCTGTATGTATGAGTATTTTGATCTTGAGGCAGCATGGTAAGATTACTAGACTTGGACGAGGTAATCTCTCAAAGTAGGTCCCTTTTCTTGGTGGAGAGATGATTTAGAAGGACAGGTAAGATTTATTTTAAATTATCAGATGATGATGATAGTCATTTATAGTTGTATAATATATTAAGATTTCAAAGAGTTTGCTATACATTATCTCCTTTGATCTTCACAACAGTCATGTGAGGTAGATGCTATTAATAAATCCATTTTACAGATGAATAAAGTGTGGCTCAAAAAGGTGATACTGTTTTCTTAGAGTCACACAGCTTAGTAAGTATCTGAGGAAGCATTTAAAGCCAAATTTCCTGAATTTAGGACTCTAGCTATTATACTCAGCTATCTCTGAAAAACTGTTATTTTACTTGGTCCCAAGGACCAGGACTAGGAGAAGAGAATAGAAATTGCAGAGGGGAAGATATTGGCCTAATATAGGGAAACATTTCCTTTCCATGCATAAGAATGAAATATTTTGCCTTGAGAAGTTACAAGTTCCCAAAATGTGCTCTTCCAGTAGAAAATAGATGTTGTAGAGAGTGTTTCTGTTCCATTTGGACTACATGACTTCCATGTTTTCCTTTGAACTCAGATTATGAGATTCTGAGTCAGCTGTAGAATCATAGATCCAAGCCACAAAACTAACCTGCAAGAAGTAGCAAGAATCATAAAAAATATACCATAAACTTGACTATGCTGTTTTTACCACTCTTTGATTCAGAATCCTTTAATTTCCATGGCTTGAAAACTATAATACATAATGGCATTCAAATTCTTTCATGATTTGTCCCCTTTCTAGTCTTATCCACTTACTCTTTCTATATGAAACACATACCATTTTACTTTGTAGCAAGGCAAGTAGACAGTACTTTTTGGACATTATGGTACATCTGTGATTTTGTGATGTTAAAACTCCCTTCAGCAGGGCAAATTACAGTCTTACATGTCTTTTCAGACTCTTGACCATGTCAAGCCATAAATCGTACCCCAGGGGTCCGCTAAACCTGCTGTTTTATACCTCATTTGACATTTATAATCAGAACATCACCAAACAACATTATCTTTGTTGTTACATCTTTCAAGGAATTTCATATTCTCTTAAATTCTGCATCAACTTTCTTGGAACAGACTTTTTGTGTTGCCATTTTAAGATTTGGTATAATTCGTACCTTCAACTTTGAATTAACAGAGAACATGATGAATTATTTCAAAATACTCCATTTAGGAACAAGCTGGCCACCAGAAAATAGACAAAACCCTAAGGATGAAGGGGACAATATAGTAAGAATAAAGACAAATCAAATTAAGAACAACAAAATTGTTGTTTACCTTTTGACACTTACTTAAAATGAGTTGGGAGTTTTTATGCTAATAATAATAATAGCAATTCACATTGTTAATATATATAATAATAATAACAATTCACATTAGGAGGATCTAAATTCAAATCCAGCCTTAGACACTTAACTAGCTGTGTGACTTTTGGCCATGTCACATAACCCCAGTTGTCTCACAAAACAATAGCGGTAGCGAAAGAAATTTTACAGTTGGGGAAACTAGGAACATAGTGACATTCTAGGAGTTACACAGAATTAGAACTTGACTTGGTAAGTTTTCTGATTCTGGTCCCAGAACTCCTTCTGCTATATCACATTGCCTTTCAGTTTCTTTTCATTAAATTTCATCCTTCTTTGAAGAGTCTATTGTATTTCCTAAAATAATTCATTAAAATCTCAGGTACCTCTCAAAATAATTCCAAACAGGAAAGAAGGAAACAAATGTTTATTAATCACCTACTAGGGGTTAGACACCCCTAGTGTCTATTTCACAAATATTTCATTTAATCCTATCAAGAATCCTATCAAGGCATTAGTCTACCCATTTTATAGTCAGAAAAACTGAGGCAGCTTAAGTGACTTTCCCAAGGTCACAAAGCTAGTGGTTTAAGTGTCTGAGGCTAGATTTGAACTTAGGTTTTCCTGATTTTAGGGCCATTCCACCACTTTATTGCCTCTAAACACTACAGAATCTGTTAGAAGATGTGTTTAATAAAATACACCACTTTACTGTGTCTAAACACTGCAGAATCTGCTAGTAGATGTGTTTAATAAGATTTTATATATATGTATATACACATATCATGTCACCAGTGATTAAGGTAAGGAAAAAATTACTTTGGCTCTGCAACTTCCAATCTGGCTTCTCTGGATAAGGAGGCACAAAGGGCTCTGCTGGTGGTTTGGGACTGGCAGTTAGGGACAGTGGTTAGGGCTTCCATTCTCTTCTATCTGGGTTCAAAAATCTTCCAAAAATTCAATAGCATAAATTCCAGTGACCAGCAGTGGAGAAATGGAAGATTCACATAAGTATAACTTTAGCAGAGATTTGAAACACTCATTACTTAGCTGGACAGGGATTATCAGAAACCCAAATTACATCTCATGACTTTGACAGTACCAAAGAGGGGGTCATTGAAACAGAACCATTTCAAGGTGGCCAGTGCACACAGCAAAAAAGGGGACTAGTTGTTTTAGCAGATGATATGAAAAATCCTGTAATGGAGAAATTAGAGTAAGAAAATGGAACCTACATAACTATAAATGTATTTGTCAAATGAGCTTTGAGAAGCTGGTTTGTGGCTCAAGAATAGTGGACCTTGAACTGGAAGCTAAGATTGATATATTAAGAGAAAATATGAAAACATATTGGAAATGGCTCAGACACTGTCCTCTCAGCTTTTCCAAATGATTTCCAAAAATGAGTAACAACATGGAGATGCATTTGCTGACCTGAGTTTGAAGTCTTAGAACTCCATGAAGAACTGCTGGCTAAAAATGGAGAAATTCTTTTTGGAGCTATTAATTTTTTTTATTGCAAGTGTGGTGAACAAAATAATAGGAGATACATTAATGGCTGTGAAACAATACAAAAGTGTCAGGATTGAATATGGTACTTGATTTAGAAGAATTAAACTTGGATCACATAATACAAATACTCTGCCAAAGACTGAGGAGGCACAACATCTGTTACAAGCACATAAGGAAATATATGATAAAATACACAATGATGTATCTATCAGATTGAAATTTTTAAAAGAAAATAAGGTATACTTTAGTATTGCACGAACAATTAGTTCTTTCCCACAATGTCATCACAGCTTATTTTGCTGGGAATCAGCTTAAACAGACACTCAGACAATTTCACATCAAATGGAAAACCCCTAGAGTGATTGCCTCATCCTGGCTTGGAGAACAGTAATCAGATCTGGAAAAAAAAACAAAATAAAAGACCCATTGTCATCTCAGAACCCAATAAGAATGAAAAGTGGAGTGTATTGATTCTTGCACAAATAGCTTTAATTTTTGCCTTTTAATACTTTAACAATTGAACTGTTCAAATTAATGGGAAGGTGGGTGGCTCTAGTGTCAACATAATTTCCAAAATCCAAACATAGCTTTTCTTTTGAAAAACTTCTTTTGTATTGTGAGAATTGTTGACTATTTCTCCAACTTCAAAACATGAAAATATCTTTGCACTGACAAGATATAAATTTGTGGTTTCTGGTTTTCAAGATGTGGGTCTGTTATGGCTTTTCCAAAGGGAGTTTACATAATTTGTATCACAATTTTATCATGATTTTACATATTTTACATGTGTAAAATGTATTTATGTAAAATAAAGATTAAATATCTTTACAAGATTATTTTCTATGTATTGTTTTAAAGAAGAGAGTAATACTATTTTACAGTAAAATTATAGGGCATTTCTGCAGCATCTAAACAGAATAATTAACTATAATTGATGGTTTATTAATTTAAGGGATTACAATAGATTGCTCTCTGAGGTTGGAGCCATACCCATATGTTTGTTTTAAAAATTATGAACAAGAATCATACTTTCTTTTCCATAAAGCTTCCAAGAACACAGTTGTGTTATATAAAGACTTTGATTGGGAGGGTCTTATTAGCAATTTCACTTTCTACTAAAAAGTGAAACTTGTTTGTTGAAAGCTGCTTGTTTGCACCCACTTACCATTTGGTTGATCTTGGGCATTTTGAGAAATTAACTTTAGAATATAAATTCTTCTTCATTTCTAATCTGAAAATCTGTGATAGAAAATTCT
The DNA here is from genome assembly GCF_902635505.1 of Sarcophilus harrisii. Taxonomy (NCBI): domain Eukaryota; kingdom Metazoa; phylum Chordata; class Mammalia; order Dasyuromorphia; family Dasyuridae; genus Sarcophilus; species Sarcophilus harrisii. The sequence continues at coordinate 459,913,048 of NC_045426.1, forward strand.
TTTTGGCAGTATTGCTCTGTCAGAAAGTAAATTCCTAGACAGATTTAACTGTAATAATGCCATGTTAACTTTAAATCACAGAAATGTGCCTTCTCAATTACATTAATTCCCCTTGAATCTGTGTATATAATCTACAAAGTAGCCTATTCCAAACTGTTTGCTGTGTCTATCTCTAATAGAAAGAGACATTGCAGAAATGTTGACATTTCTTTAAACCAAATTTAACATATTTTAAGATGTGATTATTTTTGAAGAATAATAAGTAAAAGGGTCTTTTTGTTTTCCTTTTTGATTGAAGGGAGGGTATAGTTTAGATAGTAGGAAGAAGGAAGGTGACAGAAAGGAAAGCCAATAATCTCTTTGTTGCTGGTCATTCTTGACTTCTTGTGAGTAATCTGTCTTGTTTTCCTTCATCGGTAGTATAATCCTTACTAAGTGCAAATTCTCTGTTAATTTTTTATCATAGATATTATAAATTAATATTTTTGAGAGGGGTCTCTTGCAGATGTCAGTTTATTTTATGTTGAAGTACTCAAAAATTGCTGTTATTTACAACTATGTCAACTACATGATTTGTTTTATATATATATATTCATTCAAATGCCTTTCAGTTTAACACCATATAATATGACTGTAAATTACAACCCTATTTAAGTTATTCCTTACTATATGTCTGTATTCTGACAAAATCCTAGTTTATTTTTCTGGCACAATTTTTTCTTGTGATAATAGTCCTCCCAATATGCCTCCATTGTGAGTTTTGTATTCTTATTAAAGTTGTTATTGCACTTTAAAAAAAAAAAAGAAAGAAAAGAGAAAAGTGATTTTCAGTTAGCAACCAGGCCATCAATTTATTGGTGTGTTATCATAATGTCTGACATATTTGGATTTGCTGATTGTTTTGAATTATAAATTTGCATATCAGTGCAGAACATATTTCTCTATATAAAATGATATAAGATCTCTTCTTATGGACCTAGGAAAGAATCACTTTACTAATCTGTATTGGAGAGCTGTTCCCAGAAGTAGTTTTTTTTAATATGGTATATCTTCACACAGAAGAATGTTTAAGTGAATATAAACCACCCCCCTACTCTGTTTTCTAATTCTAGATATTAAATATGGAAATCTGAGAAACACAATACAGGTGCTCATAGTTTTGCTACCACCTTGAAGGTGACATTGAGAGATCTGTCCTAGATTCAAACACCGCCATACCAGGAAGACCCCCTAACTGATGGAAGATTTAATGGTTTCAAGTTAGACCTTTTTCTGCTCTATCTTCAGGATAGTTTGTCCTGTAAGAGAGAAATACAAGGGATACAAAACTGAGCAACATCCATAAGGACATTAGTTTATATATAATCCTCTGTTCTTTCCAAGAACCATCAGAAAATGTGGACCTAGGAAATGAGCCAACATCTTTGGACCATTTGATGAAGTAGAAGGAAAGACAGTCAAGTCTTTTTTCTGTCAAGTTCTCTGCAACTGAGCAGACTTTCAAGTTGTATTTAATTTCATTCTAATACAGTGAGTCATGCTCCAGGCTTATTGTACCCCAAGAACAGAATGATGGCTGGAAGGGATGTTTGTTAAAAGTAGTTTCAGTCAGATGAAACTTGAAAATTCAAAAAAGAGTTCATCTACATGAAAATTTTCTAAGCAATCCCTTTGGCATGAATCTCTCCTTGGCTTCCATAATATTTTCTGGTGTTAATGAAGCATACAAAATAACTTGAACAATAAATGTCATTTTGCTCAAGGATTCCTGTTTAAACCATCATGAACTTTTTTTCTTTAAGCACTAGTTTTCTATGCATTCCAAAGGCTGTCCATATGGTAAAGCCTGAAGGTCATTTAGCAGAAGGACACTTTTCAGAGTTGTAGTGCTGTTCAGGCAAGCTGTTAAGTGAAATTTGGTTCCTGTTTTGAGCAGTCAGAGATGGCTGGTTATCCCATGTGTATGTGTTATGTAGTAAATCTTGAGCACTTTGCTGTTTAGAAAGCAGATGGAAATAGCCCTGAATGATTATGCAAGTGTTAACCATATGGATCTTATTTAAGCTGACCATCTCATTGGAATTTCCATTCAGGGAAATGCAATTAAGAAAAACATAACTCAGAAAGAATGGGATGTCCACTTGAGGGTGGTCAGAATGGTGAAGAACCTCAAGTTCATGTCATATGAGGAACATGCTAAGGAACTGAAGAGTGTTTAGCCTGAAGAAGAAGAAACTTGGATTGGGGAAAGGGACATTAATATTTGCTTGTTGGCTATTGGTTAACTGACTGGATTAGAGGTTAGACTTATTCTCTTTGGTCCCAAAGAACAGAACTATATGAACAATGGGTAGGAGTTGCAAAGAAGCCAATTTAGATTTGATAGCAAGAGAAATTTCCTGATATTAGAACAACTCAAGACTAGAAAGATTGGAAGTATTGAGTTCCTGTGTCCCTTCCCTTAGAAGTCTTCAAGCCAAGGCCCCTAAGGTTTGGGTGGGAAGAGTCTCTGCTGGGCCAGCAGAGTCCATTCTAACTCAGAAAAATTGTAATTTGTAAATTTTTATAAATAAAAATTCATCTCTGTTCCACTTCCAAAACTCCTCTTAAAACTAAATTTAAATTTAAAATTAAAACTTTCCCAGGTAAAAATTACCTCAGTATTTTCTTATCTTTTCATAGTTCTGATTCTGTTTCTTTATACAACTGGAATTTAGTACATATGCTTATCTGATTTTTGTCATGTCCAATGTAGAATAGGTAACTTAATTATTTCCCATTTTTCTGCTTTTGGTTTATACTACATGCATTTCTGTTTGCATTTATGCTTATCTCGTACACTTTCATAACTAGTTGTCTGTTTAAAACCTTGTAATATTTCTTTCTCTCTCTCTCTCTCTCTCTCTCTCTCTCTCTCTCTCTCTCTGTCAACAGTTAGTAAATGTTAAGTGTCTAGGCTGGATTTAAATTCAGACCCTCTTCACTTCAGGGCATTCTCTATCCACAGCACTATTTAGCTGCCCCACCACATGATATTTCTAAAGTGCAGCTCTGATATAACACCCTCACTCCTCCCACAAACACTTGAAAAGCTTTACTGGCTTTTTATTGCCTCTAGAATGGGGACTCTTAACCTTAGAATAGTGCCTGGCACACAATAACCAAAACCTTTTCCTTCATTTTTCATATCATCAACTGTTTTGGGCAATTTGGTGAAGTCAGTGGATCCCTTCTCAGAATACTATTCTCGAATGCACCATTAATCTATATGCAAAAACTTGGCAGTTTGGCTTCTCTCTGCTCTCTATCCCCTGATTTCAGGAATTTATTTAAGTGATACCATCCTAATTATTTTACAAAAGTCTAAAGTTGTGATGCACTAAGTTCTAGAAAGAAATAAAATTTAATAAAAACAAGATGAAAAAAACAAAAAACATTTTCAGCTCAGTTTCTCCTCCATGCACAAAATATACTGTGCCACCCCTCACCCTGTTCCTCATTGCTCTCTCTCATCTCTTCTCCAGTTTCCCTGCCTTCCTTCAAGTCCTGGTTGAAATCCCACTTTCTATAACAAGGTTTTCCTAATCTCCCTTAGTGTTATTGTTCTCCTTCCAAGTTAATCTGGTATATATCATGTACATAATTGTTCATATATTTTCGCTCCCATTATATTATGAGCTTTTTGAGGCCAGGGACTTTTTAAAAAAAATAACCTTTCTTGTATATCCAAGCACTTAGCATAGTACCTTGGGATATAATAGAAAATTAATTGATTCTTATTGATTCTGTGGATGGGTAGGACAGTAACAAATTTTTCTGTGAAATCAAACAAAGCTTATTTGACCTTTTCCTATGTATCATTCTTTCCATCCTTCCTTTAATCATCAGAGTTTAACCTAGTCTTATAAAGATGTACTTAAAAAAAAAAAAGAATTCACTTTTAAGTTATTTTTCTTTCCTTTTAAAAAAAAAAGTTTTTAGCACACACATCATCAGTAAAATAGCCTAGGTATATGTATATAGTCCAGATAAGCACTATATTCTGTCCATTGATTCCATCTGTCTGTTGATGTCATGTTGATGTCAATGCATTTATGATTTATCTCTCTAGGAAGAAAAAATGAAAAGGCTTGCAGAGGAGCTCCAAAAACCTGCGCTTTACTAGAAAAATTTCCAGAAACAACAGGGTGCAGAAGAGGACAGGTATTTCTTACTTTTTTTTCCAGTATTGCTGTAGACTGGAGGTAGCAAATGATCTCTGACATTTTCAAAGGGATGGTTAAATTTCTTTGCTTCATTGAAAGTACTCTTTTTTTATCATACTAGTTTTAAGGGGCCAGAATTTCACATAGTTGATATAAAAAGATGAGCCTAGAAAACATTATATTTCTTTATGACTTTTTAGAAAATATGAATGATTAGTTTTAATCCCTTCAGAAATAAAGTGCAGATAGAAAATCCAGGTCTTCCCAAATATCTAATCCAAAATAACAAAAGTAGAAATCTGTCATTTGAAAGACTGGCAGTTCTTCAGCCACCCTGACAAATGTTTGAATGAAGGAGCTGCAATTAAAAGAACATATCATTTTTTTTTCTCCTGCAGATCAAATATTCTGTCATGCATCCAGGCACTCATGTCTGGCCTCACACCGGACCTACAAACTGTAGACTGCGGATGCATCTGGGTCTGGTCATACCCAAGGAAGGCTGCAAGATCCGATGTGCCCAGGATACCAAGTAAGCCTTATTATTTATCTTCATTCTTTATTGGGGGTATCTTGGTTTATTGTAGACATACATTTTCATTTGATGATTTCATGGTTTAAAATAGTAACTCAATTGATCAAAGATTTAGAACTATAATGAACCTTAGAGGTCATTGAGTCCAACACCTCTCTCCCATTTTTCAGATGAGAAAACTAAAGTCCATCAAGATTAAATTACATGCCCAGGGTTACAGAGCTAAATGTCTTTATTATTATATTTAATAGTATTTTATTTTTTCCCAATTATACGGCAAGACAATTTTCAGCATTCATTTTTTCAATATTTTGAGTTCCAAATTTTTCTCTCTCTCCCTCCATTTCCTTACCTCTTCCAAAAATGGTAGAGAGTTTGATATAGGTTATACAGATGCTATCATGTAAAAATATTTCCTTAGTAGTTATAATTCTGAAAAAAGAAACATATCAAAAGGGAGAAAAACACTAAAAAGAATAAAGTACGTGGGGAAAAAATGATTCAATCTGCATTCAGAGTTCATCAGTACTTTATTTGGATGTGGATAGCATTTTCCTTCATGAGTCTCTTTTACTTGTCTTGGATCACTATATTACTGAGATCTGAGTCATTCATAGTTGATCATCACGCAACATTTGTACAATGTTTTCCTGTATATGCCAATTTTATTTAGCAACAGTTTGTGCAATTGTACAATAGTCTCGCATAACATTCTTATACTACAGCTTGTTCAGCCTTTCCCTAATTGCTGAGCATCCCCTTAATCTTCAATACTTTCCCACTGTGAAAAGAGCTATTATAAATATTTTTTCACATGTAGGTCCTTTCCCTTTTTTATGATCTCTTTGGGAAATAGATCTAGAAGTAGAATTGCTGGATCAAAGTGTATGCAGAGTTTGATTGACCTTTGAACACACTTCCAAATTGTTATCCAGAATGGTTGGATCAATTCACAATTCCACCAATAGTACATTAGTATCCTAATTTTCCCACATTCTCTCCAACATTTACCATTTTCCTTTTTTGTCATATTAGCCATTCTGATAGATGTAAGATGATATCTCAAAATTGTTTTAATTTGCATTTCTCTAATAAAAAGTGATTTAGAACACTTCTTCGTATACCTATAGATAGCTTTGATTTCTTCATCTGAAAACTGCCTTTTCTTATCCTTTGACCATTTATTATTGGGGAATGGCTTGAAATGAGGCCTTTTATCAGATATACGTATTTTAAAGATATTTTCACAGCTTTTTGCTTTATTTTTAATCTTGTTTGCATTTGTTTTGTTTGAACAATAACCTTTTTAATTTTATATAAACAAAATTAGCTGTTTTGCATTTCATAGTGCTATCTTTTATTTGGTCATGAATTTTTTTCCCTTTATAGATCTGACAGGCAGAGTATTTCTTGCTCTTCTGATTTGCTTATGGTGTGACTATATATGTCTAAACCATGTACCCATTTTGTTTTGGTTTTGGTTGAAGCAATTTGAGTTAAATGACTTACCCAGTGTCACACAGCTAGGAGTGTTAAGTGTTTGAGGCCAAATTTGAACTCAGGTCCTCCTGATTTAAGGGCCACTTCTCTATCCAGTGTGCCATTTTGGTACCCTCCTTTATCTTGATTTACAGTATGAAATGCTACTCTATACTTAGTTTGTAACTTATTATTTTTCAGTTTTTCCAGAAGTTTTTATCAAAATAGTGACAAAAGCTGGGGTCTTTGATTAAACACTGGGCTATTGACTGCTGTGCCTTGTGTACTTAATTTATTCCAGTGATATGCCACTCTATTTCTTAGTTGGTAGCAAATAATTTTGATGATACTTCCAAGTATTTTATATTGTTTACAGTTATTTTATATGGAATTTCTCTTTCTATCTGTTGCTGCTGGGCTTTGCTGGTCATATAAAAAATGCTAATGATTTATGTGTTTAAGTTACATCTTGCAACTGTACTAAAGTTGGTAATTATTTCAAGTAGCTTTCTTTTCTACTCTAGGATTTTCTAAACATACCATCATATCATCTGCAAAGAGTAATAGTTTTGCTTCTTCACTAATCTTAATTCCTTTGATTTCTTTTTCTTCTTTTATTGCTATAGCTTAAGGTTTCTAGGACTTTATTGAATAATAGTTATGATAATGGGCATCCTTGCTTCATCCCTGATCTTATTGGGAAGACTTCTAGCTTATTCCCATTACAGATAATTCTTATTGACGATTTTATGTAGATCCTGCTTATCATTTTTAATTGAAGTTTTTTATTTTCAAAACATATGCATGCAAGGATAATTTTTCAACATTGACCCTTGAAAAACCTTGTGTTCTATTTTTTCCCTCCCTTTTCTCCCTCACCCTCCCCTAGATGGCATGTAATCCAACATATGTTAAACATGGTAAAAATATATGTTAAATCCAAAATAGGCCTATGTATGTATGTATACAATTGTCTTGCTGCACAAGAAAAATCAGATTAAAAAGAAAAAAAAATGAGAAGGAATATAAAATTCAGGCAAACCACAACAAAAAGAGTGAAAATGCTATGTTGTAAACCACCCTCAGTTCCTATAGTCCTCTCTCTGGTTATAGATGGCTCTCATCATCATAAGATCATTGGAATAAATCTGAACCATTTTATTGTTGAAAAAAGCCATGTCCATCAGAATTGATCATCATGTAATCTTGTGGTTGCTGTGTATAATGATCTCCTGGTTCTGCTCGTTTCACTTAGCATCAGTTCATGTCAGTCTCTCTGGATCTATCTGAAATCATCCTGCTGATTGTTTCTTATAGAACAATAATATTCCATAACCATAACGTATTTAGCCATTCTCCAACTGATGGGCATCCATTCAGTTTTCTGTTTCTTGCCACTACAAAGAGAGCTGCCTCAAACATTTTTGCACATGTGGGTCCCTTTCTCTCCTTTAAGGTCTCTTTGAAATATAAGTCCCAAAGAAACACTGCTGGATCAAAGGGTATGCACAATTTGATAACCCTTTGGGTTTAGTTCCAGATTGCTCTCCAGAGTGGTTGGCTCTGTTCACAAATACACCAGCAATGTATTCTTCTTCCAGTTTTCCCATGTCACCTCCAACATTCATCATTATCTTTTCCCGTCATCTTACCACTTATATTTTACAGAATACTCCCTTTATTCCTGTGGTCTCCAGTGCTTTTAATAGGAATGGGTGCTTATTTCATTAAAAGCTTTTTCAGCATCTGTTGAAATTATCATATTATTTCTGTTGGTTTTGTTAGTGATACAGTCAAGTTGATATTCTGCTATAAATCCCACCTGATCACAGTATATGATCCTTGTGATATATTCCTGTAATCTCTTTACTGATATTTTGTTCATAATTTTTGTATTGTTATTCGTTAAAGAAATTGGTCTATAACTTTGTTTATTCCTTTTAGCTCTTCTGTCACTGTATTTGCACATAAAAGGAGTTTGATAAGACTCTTTGCTTATTTTACTAAAGAGTTTTTGTAGTGATGGACTTAATCCTCCTATAAATGTTTGGTAGAATATTTAATCAAATTATCCATTGGCTTCTCTATCTTACTGGTTTTTTCACAAAACCAGCTCATAGATTTATTTATTAGCTCAATATGTTTTTGTTTTGTTTCGTTTGTTTGCTTGGTGGGTTTTTTGGTTTTTTACTTTCAATATTATTCAATCTCACCTTTGATTTTTCAGGATATCTAATTTAGTCTTCAATTGGAGTTTTAAAATTTTTTTCTAGTTCTTCTAATTGCATGCCCAGTTCATTGATCTTTTTTTTTTTCATTTTGTTGATGTAAGAATTTAGAGAAATAAATTTACATCTAAATTAATACTACTTTGGGTGTATTCCATAAATTTTGGCATGTTACCTCATGTTGTCATTCTCTTTAATGAAATTATTAACTGTTTATGATTTTTTTCTTTGACTTATTCTTCAAGGTTAGATTATTTAGTTTCCAATTAATTTTAATGTATCTTCCCACTGCCCTTTGTTGAATGTAATTTTTATTGCTTTACAAATCAAAAATAAGAATACATTTAATATTTCTAGCTTTCTACATTTGGTTTTGAGGGTTTTATGCCCTAGTACATGGTCAGTTTTATTGTGATATTGCTTTATTGGATCTACTTTTGCTTTTACTTTGTCTGAGATCAGTATTGCTACCCTTGCTTTTTTTTTTTTTTTATTTCAGCTAAAGCATTATAGATTCTGCTCCACTTTTACTCTATGTATGTCTGTATCAAATGTTTTTCTTGTAAACAATATTGTAGGATTCTTGTTTTGGATACCTCAGCCATCTACTTCAGTTTTATGTGAGAATTCATCCCATTAACATTAACAGTTACGATTACTACCTGTATATTTCTTTCTCTTTTTTTTCTTTTTCTTATTTGTCCTCTCCTTTCACCCTTTCCCTCCTCACCAGTATTTTTATTCTGTCTAATCTCTTCCCCCTCTTCCCCATTTATCCTTCCTTTGGTCAATTCCCACTAAACACCATTTACTTAATCTGCTGTATCATTCCCTCTTTGAGCTCATGAGAGTAAAGTTCAAGGTAGTGGTCATCATTCACCCTCCCATCTTCCCCGCTACCATAATAAGTCTTTTGCACTTCTTCATGTGAAATAATTTACCCCAATCTCATTTCTTTTCCCCATTTTTTCCTGTTTCTCCTATATGATTTTTAAGCCTTTTTCCTATCTTTTAAATTTAATCTTTGCTTCTGGAGTTGAAGGGGGACTATCTCAGGGTTCTTGTGCCAGAGGCTGCAGGTGAGGGCTGTTTATCTAGTGTTGCACTGATGTTGCTCTGAGGTCCACCTGGGTCCTTTAAGTCTGATACTATGCTGAAGAGTTGGGAGTGGCTACTACCCTGGTATGCTACTAGGGTCTGGCAGCTTATCTGGTGCTAAGCCAGGGTCTAGTGTTGTTCTGGGGTGTTTTAGCAATTCCTCAGGGATCACATTGAAGCAAGTGGTAGTCTGCCTGCTGGAGGCTGCCTCTTTGATAAGGCACCTGTTGGATTGATGTTTACCTGTTGCCCAGGGTTACATTGAAGCATGTGGAGGTCTGATCTCTGAAGGTTGCCTCTTTTCCCAGGGACCATTCTCTGAGATAAAATGGGCCTAATCCCCGGGCTATACTGAGGGAGGGGGTCCTGGTGTTGGCATTTGCTTGTTCCATGACAATGGGGCTCAGGATCTACCACTGATTGGTGAAGTGGGACTTGGTTGTCCTTCTTATCCTGAATTGCGCTCCCCGTTTGTCTGAGAGAGATCATTACTACCTAACTTCTAAGTTTCTTAGGCTCAAAGATTATTTCACATCATCTTTTTGCTGTTCCAGGATTTGTTACTATGTTGTGATGGTTTAGAGGTGAATATGAGAGAATTATGGCAATTTACTCCTAACTGTGCCACTTTGGCTCACAGAAATCCCATATACAGTAATTTAAATCTTCAGAGTGCTTTATACAGACTTTTATTTCATCCTCCTCATTACTTTTGAGGTATATACTTAGAGGAAATTGAGGGTGAGAAGAATTAAATAACTTGCCTATAGTCACAGAGCTAATCCAAAATCCTAGACCAGAGTAGTCACTATCTGCTATGCCCCATTACTTTCTATACCAATTAAGTCCATTGGGTATAATTTAGTCTCAAATTTCTTAAGCAGTTTCCTTTCTCTTAAGTTTTCTGTAGTGTGGTACAAAGAATCCTAGGAAAAAAATTAGTAGACCTGAGTGCTTCTTCCAGCTTTGCTAGAAGCTAGCTAACTTTGTGCCTGGGGAGTGACTGGTTTTTCCTTGTTTGTAAAATTACAAAAGGAAGTACTTAGATTTTAGGAATTCTTCACCTGAATTCTGTGAATTTGTTGGGTTTTTAAAAAAACTTCTTCAATAAATGTATTTTGAAATAATTACTTCCCTGTAATCTTATGTGTTTTATTATATGCACTTCACATAATTATTTTATGCAATCAACACAGCATACATAGGTTAACCACACTGTCTTAGGGGTCCACAACACCACAAAGCTTTTTAAAAATGGATATCTCTAAATGCATAAATATATGTAATATGCATAATAAATACATTATTCAGAGACACTCTGATAGGTTAATATGCATTGGGGCAGTTCTATTTCTGCCTATAATTCCCACTCTAAATGTTGAAACCCTTTAATAACTAATTACAAAAGTTTCTGCTTTTTTAAGCAAAAGAGGGTTATGATTTTATGTGTCATACTAGTCAGCATGCTCTCCTAACAGCTCCAACAGTCCCTCATTTTCAAACTCACCTCTTCACCTTCAGTCAAATTGTTCCCCTCTCCTGGAGTGACCTTCCCTCCAGTTATTCCATTCAGTACTTGTTCTTGTATGCTTAACTGGAAACCTACTCCGTGAAGCCCACCTTAAACACTTCCATTCAATGAAATAAGCAATTTGTAAGCAGCTGCTAGGAATAAGAGACTATTTAGATTGTGGAAATACAAAGGCAGAAATATAAAACAGGTTTCAAGGAGTGGCACCAGGGAATACAACATATTCACAGACAAATAATTTGAGGAGAGAGAAAATATTAACAACTTGGGGACCAAGAAGGATTTTTTGTGGGAAGTAACATCTAAATAGAGCCTTCCAAGAAGCTTGGAATTTAATTGGTGAAGATAAGTACAGAGTACATTTCACGCACTTCAGCCAAAGTCAGGAAACAGAATATCCATTATAGGAAATAGCTAGTAAATTAGTTTGATAGAATATAGAGTGTGGGAAATGATTATGTAAAACCCCTCTGGAGAGGTCAAAATTAGACTGGGAAAACTTTTATCTGAGGAACTAGCAGAGTCAATAGGGAATTAATGAAGACTCTTCATGAACAAACCTGTGTCTTGGGAAGATTAATTTGGTAACTGGATGGAAGATAGATTGGAGAGGAGAAAGACTGAAAGCAAGGAGACTAGTTGAGAGGCAAGAGGATTTACACCAAGATAGTGGCTTTGTGAGAGGAGACAAGTTGAGGAATTTGTATTATATCCCAGAGGCAGTTGGAGGTCACTGATGTTTTTTGAATATAGGAGTAATGTCTTGAGATATGTTTTAGGCAGTTATGTGGAGAATGAATTAGGGAAGCAAGTAGAGTCAAGGATAGCAATTTTAAGAGGCTATTTATAATAGCACCTTTAACAGACACATAATTTTAGAAAATGAGCACATTCAAAAGGGGAAAGTAATGAGTTTAATTTTGAACCCATTGAACTTGAGGTATTTGGAACATATCTGTGTTAGTGTCCAATAGGCATTTGGTGATGGAAGGCTGAAGCTTAGGAGAGAAATTAGGGCTTGAACTGCAATAAGGCTTTTGGGATACACTGTATAGAAATGAAAATTTCTGCTTACTGTTACAAATTGAACCCATGGTATCTGAGAAGACCACCAAGATAGAATGAATAGACACAGAGTAGAAGAGGAACCAGGACAAATCCTTGAGGGATACTCATTGGTGAATCCCTTGTTTTCTGAATTCTACAATGCTTATTCTGATTTACCACACAATGTCACATTTAATTATTTATTGGTTTATATTATTTTCTTTTGATTCATCTGTATTTATCTCATCTTCTTTGCTAGAATACAAATTTCTTCTTTTCTTCTTCTGTCCTACTTACAGCATCCACTCCATAGTAGGTAGTCAGTAAATACCCATTGATTGTATGGCAAGTAGAAATAATTGCTGTCCCAACTGTAAAACCTGAAAAATAATCAAGTTAACTTTATATCCTTGCAAGAGATAAGGCTTATAAATTCCATTCCTTACAATACCACTCACACTGATTATAACAATAAACGAAAAATTTAAACCCTCTTCTTACTTCCTACTTTTTTAAAATTATAGTTGTTTTTTTTTGACAGAACATATGCATGGGTAATTTTTTACAACATTGTCCCTTGCACTCACTTCTGTTCAAACTTTTCCCTTCCCTCCCTCTATCTCCTCCAGTACATGGCAGGGAGTCTTATACATGTTTAACATGTTAAAGTATATCCTAGATACAATTATGTGTGCAGATCTGTACAATTCTTTTGTTGCACAAGAAGAATTGGATTCAGAAGGTAAAAATAACCTGGGAAAAAAAACAAAAATGCAGGTAGTCCACATTCATTTCCCAGTGTTCCTTCTCTGGATGTAGCTGATCTGTCCATCATTGATCAATTGAAATTGCAGTAGATCTTCTCTTTCTGCTCATTTCATTTAGCATCAGTTCATATAAGTCTTTCCAAGTCTCTCTGTATTCATCCTACTGGTCATTTCTTAAAGAACAATAATATTCCATAACATTCATATACCACAATTTATACAACCATTCTCTAATTGATGGGTATCCATTCATTTTCCATTTTCTAGCCACTACAGAAAGAGCTGCCACAAACATTTTGGCACATACAGGTCCCTTTCCCTTCTTTAGTATCTCTTTGGGATATAAGCCCAGTAGTAATACTGCTAGATCAAAGGGTATGCACAGTTTAATAAATTTTGGGGCATAATCCCAAATTGCTCTCCAGAATGGTTAGATTCGTTCACAGCTCCACCAACAATGCATCAGTGTCCCAGTTTTCCTGCGTCTCCTCCAACATTCATCATTATCTTTTCCTGTCATCTTAGCCAATCTGACAGGTGTGTAGTGGTATCTCAGAGTTGTCTTAATTTGCATGTCTCTGATCAATAGTGATTTGCAACACCCTTTCACATGAGTAGAAATAGTTTAAATTTCATCACCTGAAAATTGTCTGTTCATATCCTTTGACCATTTGTCATTTGGAGAATGGTTTGATTTCTTATATATTAGAGTCAATTCTCTATATATTTTAGAAAGGAGGCCTTTATCAGAACCTTTAACTGTAAAAATGCTTTCCCACTTTATTGCTTCCCTCCTAATCTTTTTTGCATTAGTTTTCTTTGTGCAAAAGCTTTTTAATTTGATATAATCAAAATTTTCTATTTTGTGATTAATAATGATCTCTAGTTCTTCTTTGGTCACACATTCCTTCCTCCTCCACAAGTCTGAGAGGTGAACTATCCTATGTTCCTCTAATTTATTTATAATCTTGTTCTTTATGCCTAAATCATGGACCCATTTTGATCTCATCTTGGTACACAGTGTTAAGTGTGGGTCCATGCCTAGTTTCTACCATACTAATTTCTAGTTTTCCCAGCAGTTTTTGTCAAATAGTGAATTCTTATCCCAAAAGTTGGAATCTTTGGGTTTGTCAAACACTTAGTATAATTATTGACTATTTTGTCCTGTGAACCTAACCTATTCCACCGATGAACTAATCTGTTTCTTAGCCAATAACAAATATTTTGATGACCGCTGCTTTATAATATAGTTTGATCAGGTAGAGCTAGGCCACCCTCATTTGATTTTTTTTTTCATTAGTTCCCTTGAAATTCTTGACCTTTTGTTCTTCCATATGAACTTCATTGTTATTTTTTCTAGGCTATTAAAATAGTTTTTTGGGAGTCTGATTGGTATAGCGCTAAATAGATTAGTTTAGGTAGTATTGTCATCTTTATTATATTCACTTGGCCTGTCCAAGAACACTTAATATTTTTCCAATTATTTAAATCTGACTTTATTTGTTGTGAAAAGTGTTTTATAATTTTGCTCATGTAATTCCTGACTTTCCTTTGGTAGGTAGATCCCCAAATATTTTATGCTATTGACAGTTATCTTGAATGGAATTTCTCTTTGTATCTCTTGCTGTTGGATTTTATTGGTGATGTATAAAAATGCTGAGAATTTATGTGGATTTATTTTGTATCCTGCAACTTTACTAAAGTTGTGAATTATTAGCTTTTCAGTAAAATCTCTGGGGTTCTCTAAGTATACCATCATATCATCTGCAAAGAGTGATAATTTGGCTTCCTCATTACCTGCTCTAATTCCTTTAATCTCTTTCTCAACTCTTATTAACAAAGCTAGCATTTCTAATACAATATTGAATAATAATGGTGATAGTGGGCAACCTTGTTTCACTCCTGATCTTATTGGGAATGGTTCCAGTTTATCCCCATTTCATATGATGCTTATTGACAGTTTTAAATATATGCTCCTGACTATTTTAAGGAAAAGTCCATTTATTCCTATCCTCTCAAGTGTTATAACTAGGAATGGATGTTGGATTTCATCAAATGCTTTTTCTGCATCTATTGAGATGATCATATGGTTTTTGTTAATTTAGTTATTAATATAGTCAATTATGCTAATAGTTTTCCTAATATTAAACCAGTCCTGCATTCCTGGTATAAATCCTACTTGGTCATGGTATATTATCCTGGGGATGATTTTCTGCAATTTTTTTTGCTAATATTTGATTTAAGATTTTTACATCAGTATTCATTAGGGAGATTGGTCTATAATTTTCTTTCTCTGTTTTCAACCTACTTGGTTTAGGTATCAGTACCATGTCTGTGTCATAAAAGGAATTTGGTGGGACTCCTTCAATCCCTATTTTTTCAAATAGTTTATACAGCATTGGAGTTAATTGTTCTGTAAATATTTGGTAGTATTCACATGTAAATCCATCTGGTCCTGGGGATTTTTTTTTTTTTGAGAGTTGATTAATAGTTTGTTCTATTTCTTTTTCGAAAATGGGATTATTTAACCAGTATACTTCTTGTTCTGTTAATCTGGACAAGCTATATTTTTGAAGGTATTCTTCCATTTCATTTAAGTTATCGAATTTATAGGCATAAAGTTGGGCAAAGTAACTCCTAATTATTGCTCTCATTTCCTCTTCATTGGTGGTGAGTTCTTCCTTTTCATTTTTAAGACTAACCATTTGATTTTTGCTCTTTTTAAAATCAGATTTACTAAGGGTTATTTTTTTTTTTTTTTGGTTTTTTCATAAAACCAAATCTTAGTTTTATTAATTAATTCAGTAGTTTTTTTTTTTACTTTAAATTTTATTAATCTCTCCTTTTGTTTTTAGAATTTTAAGTTTAGTATTTGACTAGGGGTTTTTAATTTGTTCCTTTTCTAGTCTTTTTAGTTGCAAGCCCAATTCACTGACCTTCTCTTTCTCTATTTTATGCAAATAGGCCTCTAGAGATAAAAAATTTCCCCTTATTATCACTTTGGCTGTATCCCACACATTTTGGTATGATGTCTCATTATTGTCATTTTCTTGGGTGAAGTTATTATGTCTATGATTTGCTGTTTCACCCAATAATTCTTTAGTATTAGATTATTTAGTTTCCAATTATTTTTTGATCTATTTTCCCCTGGCTTTTTATTCAATGTAATTTTCATTGCATCGTGATCTGAAAAGGATGCATTTACTATTTCTACCTTTCTGTATTTGAATTTGAGGCTTTTATGTCCTAATATATGGTCATTTCTTGTATAGGTTCCATGAACTGCTGAGATGAAAGTGTATTCTTTTCTGTCTCCATTTAGTTTTCTCCAAAGATCTATCATACCTAATTTTTCTAGTATTCTATTTACCTCTTTGACTTCTTTCTTATTTATTTTGTGGTTTGATTTATCTAATTCTGAGAGTACAAGGTTGAGATTTCCCACTATTATAGTTTTACTGTCTGTTTCTTCTTGCAGCTCTCTTAATTTCTCTTTTAAGAATTTAAATGCTACACCACTTGATGCCTATATGTTTAATATTGATATTGCTTTATTGTCTATTTTGTCCTTTAGCAAGATATAGTGCCCTTCCTTATCTCTTTTAATTAGATCAATTTTTGCTTTTGCTTGACCTGAAATCAGGATGGCTACCCCTGCTTTTTTGATTTTCCCTGAAGCATAGTAGATTCTGCTCCAGCCTTTTATCTTTACTCTGTATGTATTGCCCTTCTTCAAGTATGTTTCCCATAAACAACATATTGTAGAATTTTGGCTTTTAATCCAGTCTGCTATCTACTTCCACTTTATGGGGGAGTTTACCCTGTTCACATTTATGGTTAAAATTACTAATTCTGTGTTATTTGCCATCTTGTTAACCCCTGCTTATGCTTTTCTCCTTTCCTTCCCCCTTACCCCTCTCCCCAGTATTATACTTGTGAGCACCATTTGCCTCAAACAGCCTTCTCTTTTTAGCATCCCTCCCCCCTCCTTAGAATTCCTTCTCTTTTTTTATCCCTTTTCCTCACAATTTTTGTATTCTCTTCTGTTTAGCTTACTTCTTCCCTTTTCATTTTTCCCCTCCCAGTTTTCAGTGAGGTGGGAGAAGTTTCTCTGTAAATTGATTATGTCTAATATTTTTCTCTTTAAGCCAATTCTGATGAGTGAGATATGTACTGTGTTCATCCCCCTCCTTTCTTTCCCTCAGATATAATAGGTTTCCTTTGCCTCTTTCTGAGATGTTGTACTCCCACTTTACCCTTTTTTGTACAGTTCTGATTTTCAATGAATTATTTTCTTCACTCACCTTTTTATATCTTTTTCTAATTGTCCAATTGAGTTTTTGAGTTGTTTTGTTCTATGGAATTTTTTTCCATTTTGCTAATTTTGTTTTTTAGACAGCTATTTTCTTTTTCCAATTCACTAATTTTGTTTTTCAAGGATTTGATTTCTTTATCCAATTTATCTTTAAATGAGTATGATGACTTATCCAGACCCTCTTACCAAACTTCTTTTTCCTTTTCCCATTTTTCTTCTAGCTCTCTTGTGAGAGTTTTTTTAATTTCTTCTATGAGAGTCTTGTGTGGTGGGGACGAGATCATATCTGTCTTTGGGGATTTGAGCCGTTTTAATTTTTTGCTCATTTTATCAAAGAAAACAAACTAGCAAAAAAAATAAATGCAGTCTGTTTTTTTTTTGGGTGGAGGTTGGGGGGAGGGGGACTGGATGGTATTACTGAGCTTCCTCTGCAGATTGCAGGGGCAGCAGTGAGGCACTAGCAGGAAAGCAATGGCTGTGCTATGTCTGCGCTCTGAGACTCTGAGAGTGTGCTGAGTCACTCTGGATAGGTGTGGCCAGGTCACAAGAGACCCTAGCTTTTCAAGTTTAAAGCCTTCACCCTCTGTGTTTTTAGCTTCTCTGCTAATCTACTGGCTTGCTGCCAGGGCAAAGTAGCCACACTGTGGTAAAGTTCTCCCTGCAGAAAACAGCTGAGATCTCACCCCACCCCCCTCGGATCTGCTAAGTGGAGCTGCTTGCTGTGCTCTTGCTCTCGCTGCTGCTGCCTGCCCTCAGCTTGTACCTGGTCTAACCGCTGCTGCCCTCAAGCAAAAACAGACCTTTTCTGGCAAATTTTGAGGATATCTTCTGTTATGTAATCGTGGATTTTTTCAGTCAAGCACTAATTCTGAGGCCTTGTCATGAAATAAAAAGTATTCTGTGTGCAAGAAGGAGCTTAGATAGATGTGTGTGTCCTCTCTTCCATCTTGGCCAGAAGTGTCCTTGCTTCCTACTTTTATTAAATTATGTGTAGCATTGTTAACTTATTTCGCTAGCTTATGAGGAACTACTGGTAAAAATTTGCACAAATTCTACTGCAAACAATTAAGTCTTGTTAATGATCATTGTGATTGTTATTCTCCTATATATATTGTGTCAATGGGGGTCATATATATGAAGAAATGCTGAAGCACCCACTTCTTGATAAGGCCTGTAATAGTCATCAGAATATTATTACCCCTATCATCATCATCAATCACTCTAAAGTAGTTAAGACTGTAACACTACATTGTGACGACTTATGCTTATTACTAAGGACAATTCTTGTGCACAACTTATGATGAAGAAAATATACTTATTTTAAGAGAATGTCATCAAAAATAATCAATTTCAGTGTAATATTTATTGAGAACTGCGAACTATCAGAATGAGTTAGTATATTACTATCTGTGGATGGTGGAGAATGGTTTGAAATTTAGAAGTTTTCTTACTATTGTTGTCAAAACAGGATTGGTATTTAAACATACACAAAGAGGAATCAGTCTTCCGTATTCTGGGTAATAGGAAGGTTTTTTTTTTTTTGTTTGTTTGTTTGTTTTTGTTTTGTTTTTGTTTTGTTTTTAGAGCTCTTCAAAGGCCTGAACAGTGGGCAATTTGTACATTGGAATTCTCAAGTAATAATAATTTGATTGCTGTTTCTTCAGAGGTGATAAGACTCCTGCAGGTTTATGGCTCATTTAAATATTCCGTCACTACAATCCACATCACTGCAAATATTAAGTGCATGTACTTTATTGACTGCGAAGCACATAAGTTTCCAGTATTTTATTTCCATAAATAAAGTAGTCTGTGTTAACCTGTTGAAATTGGCAGGAGATTGGGAGTGACTGCTGAGAAATCTTTTTTTTCTTGGCTGGGGAGTTACATTCAAGTTCACACAATTGTCGCCACCTGCTTGTTTTTTACTCTGGCTCACATAAAATGAATTGGTGATCTCCAGTTTAGTCCCAATAAAGTTGAATTTGTTGATGGCCATACCACTAATACAGCTGGATTTAATTATCACCTTAATTAACAGTAAAAGCTGTGAAAGCCAGCCTTGAATAATTCCAGGAAGGAAATCATTATTCCATTTCTGTAAGAGACTCCCTCCAAAAATCTGATTGAAACATGTTAATAGAATGAGCTATGAGCTTATACTACCTCCCTTGTGCATTCAATGTTTCTGCTTGTAGAAATATCATCCAAAATGTTAAACCAAAGTGATATATGGCTAGAAAGTAAAACACTGACATTACGTTAGTGACAAAGCCAGGGAAAATTAAAAGAAAATAAAATTAATTGAAATACACATTTTACTGTTATTTGTTATTTGGCTTTACATCACAGAAATTTTAGCCCTCTCCTATACACACACACACACACACACACACACCAAACACTCAAGATTAAATGTTCCCACATGTGACCCAAAAAAAGGTAAAATGATGCTACATAGTTATTACAGTTGGCAGAATATACAATGTTATTTCCTGATACTCCTCTCTCCATCTCTTTACCATGAGGAGAGAGATATTTCATTTGTTAAAGAAACTATTTCATTAGCTTTTTAGTTATTTTGTTTGACTTTTTTTGATGATGATTTTTTCATTATTTTATTGTAGTTATGTATATTTTCGTGGTTCTAATTATTTCACTCTGTATCAATTTTTATAAATCCTCAAATAATTTCTTATTTAAAGTAATAGTATATTTATTCACATATCATAGTTTTTTATAGTCTTTACCCAAACACAGAGAGTAATGTTCTGAATATGTTGTTATACCTTGATTTCTGTTTTTGACTTTCTTGGACTATATATATTTTGCAGTTGTTCTAAATGGAACTTATATTGGGTTTAGTGGGGGGGGGGGGTTGTTTGTTTGTTTGTTTCTGGATTATGTTAGTACTGTGTAGGAATGCTATTGATTTTTGTAAATCAAACCTGCTCAAGTTATTAATCACACTGATTAGATTCTACATTATTGTCACCTATAGCTGATGATAGTTCTGTCCCCCCTTTTCCAATGTTTATAGCTTTGTTTTCATTGTCTTATTACTATAACTTGTATTTCTAGATCCAGTTTAGATACATGAACAATTTTTTCAGCTCTGTGTTTTCCTGTTAATTTATCTTTTTTTTTTTAAATCCAGTTCTAAGAGCTGGATATTGAAATCACATGCTGTTTTATGAGTATCTTTTTACATTTTCCTTATCTTTTCTTTTAAGAGCTTATCCAATAGGTCATTTGGTACATGTATATGTAATGGTGATATTTTTTCGTTATAATATTTTAAGCATCATGTATTTGTTTCTATTGACTTTATAAATTTTTATATTTATTTTACCTGAGATAATGAGTGTATCTTCTGTATTTTAGGCTCACCTGAATCATGATGCATTTTGTTCCTTGCTGTATTTTTATTGTTTCTGTGTGCGTGCCTATGGGGGTGTGTGTGTGTGTGTGTGTGTATGTGTGTGTGTGTAAGTGATATACTTTTGTATACAGCACATTTTGAGGGGTTTTTCCTTATCTATTTCTTTATTCTTTTACTTTTTTATTGGGAATTAAATCCCCCTTATATTAGGACTATAATTGCTATGTTTCTTTTCTCATCCATTAAATATATCTGTTTTTTACTTCTTTCAAGTGAGTACTTACTTTGCTAAATATAAACTTGATCCCCTTTCACTTATTTTTACCTCATCCCAAACTCCTTTGAACATTGTTTAAGTTTGTGTATGTGTGTTTTGTTTTTCTGTTTCCATCTCAAATAAGAGCGAAATAACTTCTTTTCCCTGTTCTTTTCCTACAATGTTTCTTTGAAATATATGTTCATTTCTTTCTCATTTTGTCTGTTCTTTACTGCCGGTGCTTTTCTTATTATGGCCCAGCATTGTTCTGTGTCTTCTGTAGCCTACTACTAAGTTCTTTAAGATTCCGAAAGTTTTGATAAATTTTGTTTCTCTCCAAGACTGAGAGTGACCAATTGGAACACTACTACAGGAAAAGCATACTGCTACTGTTGTCAGCTTTATGTTTCATCTTTATCAGTCCTATTTTTCTGGGCTCTAGAGTTCTTTCTACTATTTTTTTTTTCAGTCTCTAGGCTGATGTCCAGGACCTGATTATCTAATGGTTAAAGGAGAATCTTCCAAGACACATTGAAAGGTTTAATACTTATGACTCTTCTTCTTTATGGAAATTTCCTTCATTTGGAAATATTTAGCAAAAAACAGCCTTATTTATTCTATTGCCACAGAATATTGCTGGCAATCGCTTTTGTTGAATTTATAAAAGGGCCAAGAAGATAGCATCTCATAATAGCAACTTATTATACAAGTCATAAATAACTAAAATTGTTTAGTATCTTCACTTTTTTTTTTTTTTAACTCTTCCTTTCATGGGCTCCCTGATGTTGCAGAGTATTGGCTGTGATCCATGAGAAATCCCAGCATCTGCTATCATAATGACATGGCAGTCACCCCAGTTCTCATTGGAGCCCAGGGTGTTCCTGAAGATGCCTAGAGACCATTATGGTCTTTATTTTGTTTTTAAATTTTTTTTCTAGATTGGCTTTTTTTTTGCAAAATTTGTCAATGGATGTATTTACTGATTGTACCACTTTTTCTTTCTCTGACACCTGTGGGGTTTGATGAAATAAAAACAATGATTTGTCATAGGTATATATAAGGAGAAAATATCATTAAAATAGATTAAATAGATATAATATTTTTATCTTGAGGCACTTGATATGGTAAGGGATGGTATGAAAGCTAAATGTAATAGAACTGATATTCATCAAATGCAGTCTTCTATATCCAGCTCAAGAACTTTCTTTATATATGCCCAATTGTTCTGAATGATATGTAACATCTAAATTATAATCATGCTTCTGCATGTTTGTATGTCCCTTCTATCTTCTGGGGATGCATGGGCTGAGATCTAGTGTGGAATCTGTCGTCCTTTACCACCAGCCACTGGGGAGGAGAATATGGGGATGTTTTCTTCCCCTTAGTCTCATTCTCTGCCTTTGCTAATGGTACCTGCTTTTCCACTGGGCAGCCAGAATGTTTCCAGAAATCCAGTTACTACTTAATTGTAAAGTCTTCTTTTCTCTCTCCATTCTCAAAGTTTTCCAACTTTAGAAATAACTAGATCTTTAAAGAATTTCATATGGCTCATTTTTTCTGACAAAATAAACCCACACATCAACTCCAACATTATATAAAATGTTCAACACTGGTGGTCCAGAATCTCTGCCAAAAAAAAAAGGGGGGGAAGGTGCATTCTCATACCTACTTTGGGGGGCTAAACTTGTTTATTATTATTGCAGGGCTTTTAGTTTTGGTTTTGTTATTTTAAATTATTTCAAATGTAATAGTGAAAATTTTTTATAGTAAAAATCATAGTAAAACTTGCTTTTCTTATTCTACTTACTTTTTTCCATCAGTTTGTATAAATATATATATCAGTAGTTTTTAGACTTCCTTTCCTTTTTTTAATAACTTTTATTTTTTTAATACATGCAAAAATAGTTTTCAACATTCACTTTTGTAAAACTTTGTGTTTCAAAATTTTTCTCCCTTCCTTCTCTCTCTAAACCCATCCCACAGACAGCAATGTAGGTTAAACATGTGCAGTTCTTCTAAACATATTTCCATATTTTTCTTGATGCACAAGAAAAATCAGATTAAAAGGTAAAAGAAAAAACATAAGAAAAAAAACAAGCCAACATTCAACAATACATTCAATCTCCATTGCTCTCTCTCTGGGTGCATGGCTCTTTTCATCATAAGTCTATTGTAATTACCTTGAATCAATTCATTGTTGAAAAGAGCCAGGTTCATCACAGTTGATCATCACAGTTGATCATTACATCATCTTGCTATTGCTTTGTATAATGTTTTCTAGTTCTACTCAATTCATTCAGCATCAGTTCTGCAAGTCTTTCCAGGCTTTTCTGAAATCAGCATGGTCATCATTTCTCATAGAACAATAATATTCCATTATAATATTCATATAATATAACATATTCAGCATTTCCCAATGATGGGAACTGATGAACCAACCTATCATTTGGGTTCTTCCAAATGATATTTGTTATTACTTTATGTAGCTTTATTAAGTAGTATCTTTGTACTTTGATTAATATTATTCTAATTATTTAAAGTAATTTACTATCATCATTTTTATTATATTAGCAGGACATAGTTATGAACCCTTGATAGGCCTCCAGTTATTTAAGGCATTTTGTCAATTTTAGGAAGCATTTTAAACTCATATATATATATAATGCCTTAGTAGAGTGATTCTCAAATATTTAATATATTTTTAATAGGACTTCTTTTTCTATTATTTCTTCCTGTATGTTGTTGTTGCTTTCTAGAGATGCTAGTGATATTTGTTGTTTTTAAGTCTGCTATGTGAAACTTTAAAAATTTTTCCCCTTAATTCAACATTTATTAAGTACATTCCTTGAAACATACAAGAGTGATATGAACATGGATAAGATACAGGCTCAGATCTCACTATTATCCAAAGAAAAAATGAGACATTAAACACAAAAATAATACACTATTCCCGGACAAGTGTCCTGACAAGTTAATTCTAGATCACAAAATGCGAGAGGAAAGCATCAAGAGAATCAGAACTGATGGCTAAAGTTCCACCAGCTATTGCCAAAAGTCTGTTTTATTCTAAATGTCAGTAGCTATCAGGAACTGTTTCTTTAGGATGCTACATTTATTAGCTCACATATCTGGGATGAGGACAAGGACTCTGGATAATTAGGGCCTTACAAGGGTGATGCTGAACTCCACTAAAGTGTTGCTATTAATTTGTCTGTGGATGGGAAATATAGGGGTTGCTGATTGTATGAATGGTACAAAGAAGGAATTTTAGGTTTATAGTGATGAATTCAAACCTTATCTCTACCATTTTGTCTTTCTTTACATATCTGCACTTAAGTGGCAGACTATCAAAGCACCTGATATCATTATTTAGTACTATTAAAATCAGTGCTAATTGTATAACAAAATGTTTATTATCAAATATTTCCAGAAATATTATTAATTATAATTATTGTAATTTAATAAATAGTAGGATTTTGTGTTACATAATCTTGCAAGTAAATTTTCTGATATCATTTTACAAAACCATGAAATTTTTTTTTTCCTTCAAAACATGAAATTCCAGAAGGAAGTTTTAGAAAAGCAAATTATGGCAAAGCATGATGGGGTCAGAATCCTGTCTGAGGCCTTGCCTGAATTTGTTTCTATGAAAGCTGCTGGGAAAGGTTCCCAGGAAGACTCTTTGCCAATGTGTTCATGGGTCTTTTATCCAAAGGGGATCTTTCCATGTCATAATTTGAATGTTAACTTAATCATATCTTGAAGCTTTTTTCACAAACTAAGTGGGCTGAAAAATATTTATTTGCATTTCAATGATAGCTTTTATTTTTAGCCTAAAAGGAGTATAATAGACCTTTGACATCTTTATGATTCTTTTTGTTGTGTAAAGTCCTCTTGCTTTCCCATGCTGGTGATAGATGGACCTCTGCTTTAACCTCTCCAGCCACTTCAGTCAGGAATTTAGATGAATTTTATTGTCTTCTGCTTTTATCTTTTAGTCGAATAAGTACTGCACTTTGGGGTATTTGCAAATCTGGCTCCATCTGATAATTGATGAAGATTTAATTTTTTTTTCAATTTAAGCTTTTAAAAAGTATCCATGCCCAAAGCAAGTGAATTAAGTGCTTGAGGCAATGTGAGAAGTTTACAAAGGGCAGATATGCGTCAAACAGGACACATGGAGTGATACTGTTTTTATGGGCTTAAAAGAATCAATCCCCAAATCATGTTAAGGATATATTTGAGTCATCTTACTTTCCATGGGAATGGAACTGTTTTCAGAAATTAATTCCCATATCAGTGGTTTTCTCCTCTCAATATTTATGTTCAGTTTTTAATCTCGCATTTGTCTTTTAAAAAATAATAGCTTTTTCTTTTTCAAAATACATGCAAAGATAGTTTTCAGCATTCATCCCTGCAAAACCTTGTGCCATTTTCCTCCCTTCCCCCATGTACTCCTCCCCTAGACAACAAGCAATCCAACATAGGTTAAACATGTACAATTCTTCTAAACATATTTCCATATTTATCATTGAATCATTGTCCTTCTTGAAAGCTATAAATTACTTTAGTCCCTGCAAAATAAATAAATAAACAAGTAAATTTGTAAAGAAAAAAAAACCTATCCATCAAGTTCTTGGGTCAGGATTAGTCTGCTTCAGTATCTAATAAGCAGGAGTTAAGTTGTCAGGACACATAAAGTGCTTTGTGATGGTTTTCTTACCACCTTTTTTCACCATATTTGGTTCTTTTGGAGTTTTCCCTCCTTTTTATTTTTATGTTTTTGCTTTTCCCAATCATGCTCTGTTTTTACAAGTTGGATTAAAAAAATAAATTGCAAAACTACCAAGTGGTGATGAACTTAAAATAGAAAGTTATAGTAATGTTGTTTTGTTTAAATATGCATATTTGGAAAAGTTTTTTCTTTTTAATTTTTATTAATGGAAGTAGATAAGTAAGAGGCAGAGAAAATGCTAGTTAATTAAAAATTTTGATTTGAATTTTTTTTTTAAAGTACAAGCTAGGAGAAACAATTTAGATGCACCCAAACAATACTAATGAATGACAATTGCCAAAAGAGCAAATTTAATCTAAAGCTATTATAAGGTAGACAGTGCCCAGAAAGTAAAAGGTGATATTCTCACTATTTTCTATTACTTAAACCACATCTTGAGTATTATGTTCAGTTTAGGGTGCCATATTTCAGACAGAATATTGCTAATTTGGAGCAGCTAGGTAGCACAGTGGACAGAGCACCGAACCTGGAGTCAAAAGAATTGAGTTAAAAATTCGGCCTGAGACACTTATTAACTGTGTGACCCAGAAACACATCACTTAATCCTGTTCTCAGTTTCCTCATCTGTAAAATGAGATAGAAAAGAAAATGACAAATTACTACAATGTCTTTGTCAAGAAAACCCCAAGGGATCACAAAAAGTAGAAAACTGCTGAAATGACTGAACAACAACAATAACAACACTGCTAATTTGGAGACTAGAAAAGAGTGTCCTGAAAGGTAAAGGCTTTTAAGATAAAACCAGACCATAGGACAATCATTTGAAGGAACTTGGACTATTTAGTACAGAGAAGAGAAGAGGAAGAAAGATCTTTAAATATTTGAATGGCTGTGGAAGAAGGATTAGGCATTATTAGGAACAATGAATACAAACTGCAGAGAGGCAATTTATGCTTGATATCTTGAAAAATTGGTGAAGAAGCTAAATAAACTTTTAATAGATTATATGTGGAGGTAATGAATTCTCTTTTGCTGTAGTCCTTCAAGTGGAGGTTGGATGATTATTTTTGTAGGAGGGATTCTTGTTTAGGACCCTTGCAACTCAGGAGCTCTAGCTCTGACATTCTGGTACAAAGCACTATAAGTCTCTTGAGAGGGGAGAGCAAAAAAAGATGGGAAGGTTAAAGAAGTAATTGCTAATGATCGATGCGCTAAAAGCCAAGGTTTCAGACCTTTAACAGCTTATTTTCTTGTATTTCTTTTCTTTTTTAAAAATTCTTTTATTCTTTTTAGACAATACAAAACAAGAAAAGATGGGGGTTTGTTTTGTTTTGTTTTTTGCTTTTTTGCAAGGCAATTGGGATTAAGTAATTTGCAGAGTCACACTGCTAGTAAGGGTGTTGAGTGTCTTTTTAGATTTGAACTCAGGTCCTCCTGACTGTAGGACAGGTGCTTTATCTACTTTATCATAACTGTTTATTTTCCAACAACCACCCCTACAATATCTACCCATCTACTACTTAAATAAAAAGAATAATCCTTCTAAGACTATGTGGAGGTGGTAGTGGTCGTGGTGTTTTCACTGCGAAATCTGACACTGAGCTAAGGGACTGGATCATAGTTTATAGTCTAAAGGTAAACACAGTGAGGTTGGTAGAAATACCTAGCTTGTTAACTATTCACTGTTCAGTGGCTATGCATAATAGCCTTAGTTTCTTCTTTTTCTAATAATAGCATTTTATTTTCAAAATACATGCAAACATAGTTTTCAACATTCACCCTTGCAAAACCTTGTGTTCCAAATTTTTCTCCCTCCCTTCCCCCTCACATCCCTCCTAGACAGCAGGTAATCCAATATATTGCTCTAGTTTCTGAATGACATGTGAAAGGAAAATAAATTTAGAAAGCAAAAACAAATCTATCTCTAATCAAATTAAGCTATATATTATGTATGTGTTTGCAAAACACACAGACACAAGCCAGTCTGGAGTTGATCCACAAAAATAAGAGGAATGTCATCTAAGGATTCATTGTAATATAGGGGAAAGAATTGAGAATTAGGCAACTTAATTTCTGGTGATTATTGTTTGTTTTGTTATTAATCATTATTATCTCGGTGTGCAATTTGTTCAGTCCTGAACAAGTAACTTGCTGTCTCTTACTTACTTATCTTTAAAATTAAAATAATAGCCAAAGCCCCTTTCAACTCCAAATTCTTACAATTCTCTTTTTCTATCATAATTTCTTCTTTTGTAGCACTTCTTTTAGATATAAATCTCATTAGGGATTGCTTAGTTCACCAGGTGGTACTGAAATTTAAAAAAAAACAAAAAACAACAACTATTTCCTGGCTTTAAGAATCCCATGCCCTTTTATTTCTTTATGAATGGGCTTCTCTTCTTTTCTGAGCTATCTAGTAAGCCCGGATGACACACCTGGTTGTACAAAAGACAATATTGCTTAGCACAAAGGCAAAATGTATCTCCATCTATCTCTGCCTCAAGGAACTTGAACTCTTTTCTTATCCAAATGGTAGAGGTAGTGTCAGTTAATAATTGTTGATTGATTGAGATCTTATTTGTGCTAAGCAAGATACTATAAGGGATGTGGTGAGGGATACAGAAATAGTCTCTGCCCTCAAGGAGTGTACAAGATAATTTATCACTTTGAAAACAATATTTTCAAATTCACTAACTATGCTTTAAAATTTAATTTTAGCACTTTGCTATCTATACATGTAAAAGGCACATGCCCTATTCTTATTCTTGTGTCTTAAAATACTTATTATCATGTGATTAATTTAGTTTGAAACCCAGCCAGAATTTTCTGACATGTACTTAATATTTTTAACAATGAGCTTTTTAATCGAGTAGAACATGTACAGTATAATAAACTTCCATAATGAAATTTGGTTTTAAAAATCAAAGCATTTTTTTTAAATAAGCCATTTAACTAAAGACCAATTTTGTGTTTTATCTTTGTATTTTTACCACTAAGCACAGTACTTTCCACCTAGTAATCAATGAACAAATGCTTATTGAATTCAATTTAATCTGTCACTTAGAAATCTAAAATTCTATTCCTTTTTTGGCTTGAATTATATTATATAATGATGAGGAAATATGCAATTGTGGAAGGAATGAAGAAAATGTTGTTTTGGAGTAAGAGGATTCTGGATTAGAATGCTAGCTCTTTTATTGATTATCCTTATGACTTTAGGGAAGCCACTGAACCCATGTCAGCCTCAGTTTCCTTAACTGCAAAATAAAATGTTGCACTAGAAGGCTTCTGAGGTCCAACTATAAATCTGTCATCTTTTCACTTCACATTTAAAAAAAAATTTTTTTTTCTACCACAATCTGAAGTTAAGTAGTATAAATAGTATCTTCTGTATTTTATATAAAGGGGCACTGCAGTTCAGGAAGTGAAGCCCATAGTCACACAGCTCCTAATAATCAGAGCCACATCTCAATCCTAGGTCTTTTCACTCCAAATTCTGTGTTCTTTCTCCAGGTCTTTTCACTCCAAATTCTATGTTCTTTCTTTTTGTATCAAACTGATTTTTCTTCTTCTACCCACTTCCACTTACGGCTTGATTATATTTTATTCAGGCTAACACTAAAATTGCTTTTCATTTCCTAAACATATGCATATCAGTTGCGATAGGGAAATAATCCAAAAAGGAATGGCACTGATTTAAAAAAATCTCCTATGTTGATGACATTAGCACAAAGAACAAGAATTTCTAAATGTGCCTATGTTCTGAACCCAGAACAATGGTTAGGAAACACCTGGTTTTACTGTTGCTATGTTTTGTTAAAGAGTAATAATCTTTTTAATGCCTGCTTTTCTGTACAGTGGTGCTTTTCCCAGATGGAATAATATGATATGGCTGTCCCTTTGCCTATGAGAAGTCAGGAAGGATGCCAGGGAGCTTTCACAAAAAGTCACCAGTGGTCATTTTTCATAGGAAAATTATGCATTTTATGGAGGGCCAGTGGCCAATTTTTAACCATTTGTTAATTAAAATCCCTGATAGAAGGGATTTCTTTTTTAAATTACTTTTAACTTCAATTTAATTTAAAATTACTTTTTAAAATGTTTCCAACACTTTCAACTTCATTTCCTGTATCTATAAGACTAAACAATAAGAATTAATGTTTATGATGAAGAATCACAGTCCTATAATACCATCTGGGTCATCAAAAATATTAAATCATACTTTTAATGTTAGAATTCATTTTTATAAACCTATAAAAGCTTTGGTAAGCTAGCATCCATCCAGCTACTTGAATGCCATAGAAAATGTCTTTTTTTTTCTTTTACAGGATTTGGGAAGAAGGGAAAGTGCTCATTTTTGATGACTCCTTTGAACATGAGGTGTGGCAGGATGCATCTTCCCTGCGCCTGATCTTCATTGTGGATGTGTGGCACCCTGAGCTGACCCCTCAGCAGAGACGAAGTCTGCCTGCAATTTAACACATGATGGAGGCTCACAACACAAATGAGGGAGGCTCGTAATGTCTGTTGTATCTGTGTAGATGTGTAGACAGAACCATAAATGCTGAAGCTCTTAATGCTTCTGCTCAAATTGCAGCCTCAAAAATGCTAGCCTGCTCAGGTTTAAAAGACACTGAAGGAATGGTTTGCCTACTCCAGCTCATTTAGAAATTGTCCTTCTCTGTTCCATGCTGCTCTGATGCCGACATTAAAATGAAAACATGAGACCTTTTATCTTACCAGCCAAAGATTTTGCCCCTAGAATAGGTTTGTCAGTGTGTGTTGATAGGAAATGTAGATAATGTGAATGGATGATTATGATTTTGTAATTTTTAAATGTAATTGTATTTTTCTATTAAGCTAGCCATAGAGCTTTTATTTTTATGAACCACTACATTCTTTTCTTTCTTTCTTTCTTTTTTTAATAAGCTGTATTTTCCACTTTCAGCTGTGTAGTATGTTATCTTTGGGTACTCTATCATGATAGTTTTCTTCTGCTTTTGTAATTCTTTTTAATATTAATGAAGTAGTATGAGAGAGAAAATGTTATTTTCCTACTGTGATGGACAGCAAAAGGTAGAAAACAATAGCTCTAAAAAAATCCTATGAAAATAATCTTCCTTTTTACCAGTTTATTTTTTCTTCTAAATGGAGGCCTGATGTACCCCCTTTGTGGTGATAATAGAGACAACCCGAGTAGATTTTTAATTTCTCTGAAGAAAAGTTTCCTCATTGAAAAAAACGTGTGTAATAATTTGAAATTGACCCCTACAAAGGCCATATATAATGCTAATATATGCCAAGATTTAGATTTTTTTAAAGAAAAAAAATTTTCATAGTAAAATTTTCTGTCTCCTAAGATTAAACAAATGCTTGGGAGCAGAATGAATCTAGGCCCTGTGGGTCTTGACACCTTTAGTAATCAGGGTCCAATTACTCCTTTATCTTTACACAGTATTAATCTAAGTGGAAGATGAGTGAATGCTCCTCTGGTACTTCAGAGGATTCCTGCTATATTTTTCATGGATAAATTTTTAATAGTGTTATTCAGAATGACAAAATGCAAGGGATAATTACTGCAAATGGAAAAATGCCAGGAACTTTTTTTGCATATTGGCATATCATAAGAAATCCTGTCTTCTTTAAAACAATTGGAAACATTCTTCCTAACTTCTTGCCTTAGAACAAAATTGCTACATGAAATGAAAAAGAATGCCTTAAAAATTATCAGGTTTGCATGGGTAAAGTTTTAATAATGCATATTACAAAGAAGTAACAGTTAAGAGAATAATCCCTTTAGATAATCAAAGATAGTTTTAATGAAACAAAATATTTCGATTCTTTTCTACAACCAAGTAAGAGAGAAGTGCATCCTTTGAAAGGTGTTGCAGTGTAATTTCTCTATTTGAAATGTGATGATAATCACACACAGAATATCATTTCATGGAACAAGAAGAACAAAAATATTTATTAAATGCCATATTTTTATAAATAAATTTGAGTGCCTGGAGCCTGGTGGAAAGTTAGCTAGAACACACAGCCTTTTCATTCCAAGAATGATCAAGGCAATTTTGCCTTCTTTAGCTGTCTTCCAATATTGAAACTACTCGTATTTCTTCTATCTCAAGAGCACAGGTCTTATTTGAGGGCTAAAGTTTTAGCCCTTATTCCTTTTCCTTAAAAGGATCCCCCAGATAGAATGCACAGATTGACAGTAGTATATAGGTAACTTACTTGGTGATCCCTGTGTATTTGCTTCCATTTCTAAACCAGGTATTTTGTGGTTTTTGTGGGGAGGGACGGGGTTGGGGTGGGAGGGTGAAATGGGGACAGCACATTATGGGTGTGGAATCAAGAGGAATATAACCTTCAAAATAATGACCAATATTAAGAAAAAAAAACAAGAAGAAAAAAGTCATTTTTGTCCTTCAATATTTATTTAACAACGGGAAGTGACTCAACAGAGAAGGACAGTACAATCCAATGCTCATGTAATAGTAACTAACATTCATGTCAATTCTTGTTGAATTTGGTTCCTGTTTGTAAATCTATTGCATACATGTACAGAAAATTCAAATGAGAAAAATGTACATGAGAATGTTCATCTTACATTCATGTTACGAGATTTGGAGAGAAACAAGATTTACAAGCTAACTCATGTTAACTTAGGTCACTATGGTAGATAGAATGCACAAAATCAGAACATTTAGACTGCCATCTTAATGGGCAGATATTGTTTCACTGTTTTAAAACATAGCACTAATTGGCTTCAATGACATTTTAAAAACTCAGATCCAACAATTGTCACATATATATAAACCCAAGCAATTAAAATGGCTCCCTGATTTGCTTTTATTTCTTCTTCATCTCTCTATATAATTGTATAAAAAAGTCATTGGGTCACAGTACAGATGAAGTTATTTCAGCATGTGATTAGGAGTGGCTGCCCAAAAGTAACTAGTTTTATTTACACATCTCTGCATTGGCAGAGTGGCTATATTTTAATTTCATTTTCTACTTTATCATTTTTTTCTGCAAAAATAAAAATAGTAACTGACTTTTATAAAGCGCTTTAAAAGTTTCCAAAGCGCTTTTACATAGATGATTTCATTTGAACCTCACAACAATCCTGCGAGGTAGGTACTGCAGGTATTACTAGCCCCATTTTACACATAAGGGAGACTGAGGTTCTCTAAGTTGACTTGCCCAAGCTCACACAGCTAGTAATTGTCAGAGGTGGTGAGATTTGAACCCAATTTTGAGGTTTTTACAAGATTGAGCCAGAAACAATGTCCTTTTCTGTTCATCTGTACCAGTAGCAATGACTGATATGCTTACAAATGCAAACATTAATACCTTTCGATACTTTTTTTCCAGTAAAGGAGAAAAGTGGTAAACACTAATTCCAATTAGAAATGACCTATTGAATTATTTCTTCCCTGTTGATTTGCTTAACTTAAAACTTTAGCCTTCTTAAATGTTTTCATTTAAACTATGACTGTACTGCATGTTGTTAACTGAAATACCTTCAGTTTGACATGATGCCAAGTAATGGTACAAATAAATAGAGGAATGCCTTTATGAAGCAGGTGGTCAAAGAGAAGAAGATGCTTAAAATTGTAAAATTGATTTGGGGAAACAAACACATGGCACAAAATAATTTCTTACAGGTATTCTTTTATTTTATCTCTATTTCCATTTCAGTGAATAAATAGGATTGATTTTTCAAAAACAAATAAAGCAATGAGCTGATCTTTGGCATTTCAGTCCTACATTTCTGTTCTCTTCCTTTTGTTTAGAGTACACGCCCATTTAGCCATTCATTCATTTGAGGAAGTATTTCTCCTCAAGTGAATGTCTGCTTTCTCTAGCAACCATCAGAACTGCCCTCTGTCTACAGCCTTTAACTGATGGCAGGAGTGAAGGGGGTTAAATGGTTCCACAGCATTTTCCTTAGCTTTCTTGACCTAAATGAAACAATCTGAATAGTTCCATTAATCATTGAAAAAATGTTTCCAGTGAGATTCCCCTTTGTACAGACCTTGGTCTGTATCTTGGTCATTAGCTTGCTAATGGACTCTAGAATTGCCTATAGAAAATTGTGTCATAAAAGTAAAATAATTGTTTTCCCAAATTGTGTGTGTCTTCTATCCTCATGCTGCAATATGGTTTTGGAGAGGATACAAGAGTTCAGAAAAGTGTTAACCTAGTATCAAAATAAATAAACTATAACTAGCCAGAGTTGTGTGAACATGTTCTCAGAATGAACAATTCAATGCTGGTGGTGAGAGTAAAGAAAAAAAAAATTCAATGAGAATGAAAATTATTGCAGATGCTATTTATTGTCTCATGGCTTTGTACTATACTGAACCTGAAAATAGTATCTGTATGGTTTAATTTGGACATAATGTTGTTTGCAAAAGTATTCACTTTTTCCCAATATGACATGTAAGGGGAAAAGTACATATTTTTATATATGTGAGCAAGGAATTAATAAATCCAACCCTTTTTGATCCTTTTAATACCATAAATGTAAAATAAAAATTGAAAAAAACTCATTTCTTGTTTAAATCGATGTCTTGCTTCATTCTTGTATCCACTGAAAAAGAAACCTTCCGGTCTTTGTTTAACTTTGGCTGTTCAGACAGATGGCTGGTGACGATCCTTATTGTCAACAGAAGTGGAGGACCTTTTGTCAAGCAAGATGTGTGCCTGTGGGGATCAGTTAAGCATGTGCTTCATAGGTGACTGGTGCCACTGAAGGCTGGTGGCTTGTAAGATGTATTTTGGTGATTTGGAATTCAGTCCAGAGCCAGGAGTGGTTGGGTATTCTCATTCTCTCCCTTTTCCTCATGTTTCAGGGTCCCAGCTTCCACAACAGACTGAGACCTGTAAAGGGTGGTTGAGGGGAGGTTGGGCAGAAGAGAAACAAAGAATGGGGGGGGGGAAGTATTATTAATTGCTTACCAACAAAAAAAAAGTACTTATTATTGATAAGTGGGAGCAAGCATGCAACTTTTCTGGCCAATCATGTATATTATCTCTCATTTGCTCTGTATAATATATTTTTATGTTTTAGCCTAGTTCAGAGAATTTGCTGGCAAGGAAATTCCCTTGATTAGCAACTTTATAATTTATAGTGTGTAAAAGTTTCTTGAAATACTGAAAGTAACTTACTTGTTCATGATTACAGTCTATAGGTGTCAGAGGCAAGTCTTAAACCCGAGTTTTTCCAGACCCTATGGCCATCCCTCCATCTGCCAAAGCAGACTTTATCTCAGATAGTCTGTAGCCTAAACAAATATGCACTCATCATTTCAATGTCAATGTCTTGTCAGAGCACAATAATAACCTGAGATTTTCTAAGACTGTCCAGCTTTTTATAGAGACCTGATGATGAATTGTGCATCTGAAGTCCCAAACTAAGTTCATAAAGAATAATTACCCACTGATTGGCCAGCAAGGAATTTTTTAAATTGACATCACAACTAAAAAAGTAGAGTAGAAAATGCTGTTCTGGGTATAGAGTCTAGGCATTAGTTTGGACAGGGAATATAATCCCTCTAACCTTTGTCCTCATTTGAAAAAGGAACAGTTTTCCTAGACATCATATCTGGCATTTATTAAACACCTATTAAGTGCCTCTCACTGTGTTAAGCATTATACAAATCTGAGCTCATTTGATTCTCAAAACACTTTGAGGTACTTGTTGTTATTCCTATTATACAGTTGAGAAAACTTAGAAAAATGAAGGTTAAGTGATTTATCAAGTTCACATGGCTAATGAATGGTCTGAGGCCCAATTTGAACTGAGTTTTCCTACCTCCAGTCCAGTGCTCTATCCACTGCACCACTTAGCTGCCTCTAAAATTCATTAACTCAGCATTTTTTGAGTTGTGCAGATTTAAGCATTTAAATTTTTCAAAAAATATTTTCAAGAGCAAAGTAGACTATTTCATTCTCCAGATAATAATTTCTGACTTCTGGTTTATCTCCTCTTGGAGTAATACTCATTTCCCCTCTGTGTTCATAATAAAAATTTGAATTGAAATGGTTTTTCAGCTTTAAATGCCACATACCAAACCATCCACCATAAGCACTGAATTAAGTGCTTACAAACTAAAAATAGTTCCTACAAGTCTTCAAGGAAATGGAAGCTTTGGAATGACTCAAATGGGCAAAATTCACAATTTAAAATTATGCACATAAATAGACTTAGATTCCATTGAAATGATGCATATACTATAAATCTCAATCCATTTCAAAGACTCAGTATGAAATTTCCCTAAGCCTACATATCAATCAAGATGGAGCCATGGTAAGGTTTAAAAATAAAGTGGACTTATTAATGGATAAAATAATAATAGCAGTCCATGTTCATATAGTCCTTTGAAGTTTACAGCAAACCTTCCCCTTTCCATCAGTCTCCCCCAACACACACACACACACACACACACACACACACACACACCCCTTAGGTGGTACCAGTATTATTTCCATCTTACAGTGGAGAAAACTAAGGTTTAGGGGAAAAAAAAAAAGTGCTTTGCTCAACGTGATATGGCAAGTGAAATAGCAACATTAGAACTCAAACACAAAACTTCTGACTCCATCACTATATTATCCACCAGAGGGCACCGGTTTTGTTTTTTTTTCTTTTTCCTCTTGGTTGCATATAAATTTAGGATCAGATTTGGAGCTGGAAGAAGCCATCCAATTTCAGCTCATTTTACAGATGAAGCGAAAAAAATAAGGTCCAGAGAGGACTTATATTGAAATCAGTCTTTGCTGCTTATTCTCCATGTGACTGGCTTCTGTTTTCTTATTTATAAAATGGCAGTATAGGATTAGATGACTTATAAGGTCTATTTCAATCCTCTTTCTATGCTGCTATAATCTTAAGAAACATTTCCCAAGCTCAGACAATAAGTGATAGAATCAAAATTTAATGCACATCCTCTGACTTCAAATCCAAGAGCTTTTTTGAAGTTAGAATCCTGCCATCTGTGTTTAACTTTTTTTTTTTCTAGTTAGGATAGGAAAGGGGGAGACATGGAATGAAGTAGATAAGATAAAACAGAAAGATTAAAACTTGGAAAATATTTTCAACAAATAACATTTGTTGACATGTCATGGCAAACTTCTATTAAATGAAATAAAATTAATAGTCTTTACCTAGGCCCTTCCTTTGAAATTTTTGAACAACTTGCATAACTAGGTTGACTTTTGCCATCATCACCTTTAGTTTCTACAAAATAATTACCAAAATAGAGGAATTTTACTACCCAATATTTCCAGAGAAATTAAAATGTACTTCCTGTGTTTTCATGGAGAATTTGCATCTGTTCATGGCATGGCAAATAATGGAACACTGAAGAGATGCTTATATTATTCCCACAGCTTTCCCTACTATTCGTTTTTCAATCACTGCAGAAAATTTCTTAGTTCTCAGATGGTGTAAGTCCAAATAAAACTTACACTACAGGCAGATCAAATTGATTCACAGCTGAAGATTCCAAAGCAATAACCTGAAACAACCTGGCATTATGTACAAGATGTCCTAGTGATGAATAGATGGCTTTACGAAAAACTATGCCAAGATAACAACTAATCTTTATTAAGTAAGTGACTACTATGTGCACAGCACTGTTATGCACCAAGGGTATAAAAAATAAATAAACAAAGTTCCTTACATCCTGCATAGGCTTGAGATACTTGAGAAAAGTTAATTAACATGAGTCATTCAACTAGACACAGACAAAATGAAGGGTTTGGATTAGAACCCTTTAACTCTAAATCTATCACCCTATGATTCCAAATTGATAAAATTAACAAAACAATTTTTTTGTCTCACTTTTAAGCCCAGCTGTGGCAGCTATCATGCTGGGAAGCAATCCTTGTGAAGGTGTGATCTGGAATTGGGTGCTACAGCTTTCACTTTCTTTGTAGCCCCAACTACTAAAGACCTGAAAAATAAAAAGTTCTCACAACCACAGCCCTTGGCACTGTCATGTAGCTTAATGTCAGAAACAGCTTTGGTTTTTTTTTGTTTGTTTGTTTCTTGGTTTACATCGAAGGAGATAACCTTTAAAAATAGGAATTACTATCAATTTTGCCTATGACCCCTAAGGACCAGGCATCCTTAATCAAGTTGCCATTCAACTTGGCAATACAATCTTCTATATGTGTTGTTTCCCATTATATTATGGGATTTCCTTGACAATGGAGACTCTTGCTTTTCTCTCTGTGTACCTAATGCTTTATTACATGTGTATAAGAGGTTGCGTTTTTTTTTCCATTTTCTCATTCATCCATTTTTACCCAGCTTCAGGTGAAAATTTCTTATATCAGGCATCCGTGACAAGATTGATATACTCCTTTAGAGACAAAGACACACTGAGAAGCAGGATGCCAGGATCCAGGCAAAACAGTGGTATCAGTAGATCATTGAATCTAGTTCTTAATTCTTTTGTTTTCTTAGACCCCTCCTTGACAGTTTGATGAAACCTATGTATCCCTGTACAGAATGATGTGTGAATGTTTTAATATTCCAATGAATATAGTTATTCTAAAACAACAAATATATGTGTGTGTACATACACACACATATAAAGTTTGTGAACTTCAGTCAAGTCCAATCCTTTCCGTATTATAGGTGACAAAACTAAACAGCTATATTTAATCATTCCCTACAGTTCTCATTAAGAGCTAAGTCTAATGTAGATAACTTACTTATAAAGGGAAACCCAAATCATCATGTTACCTCCAGAAATTATTTGGTTCACAATTGTGATTTCATTGGATCTTGGGAACTCTTGGTGTGATATTTTCTTCACTCATGCATATCAACAACTGCTCTGTAATGTTTATATTCTTAGAGAATTTCCTGGCACACAGATTAAGTGATTTGTGGTCTTACAGATTAGGTGATTCATGGTACACAGCTAGCATATATATCAGAAATAAGATTTGAAACCACATTTTCCTAACTATAAAGCCAGCAAATTAGGATGTTGATGTAAAATCCCTATGCTTGCAACAGTAGTCGTAAGCTTCCATTTCGTACTTGTATATCATAACTCCCTGGGACAGTCTTCTAGAGACAGTTTAGAGTTTACTGCCCATGACTTGTTTTGGTTAGAGAAGAAATTACTGGCATCCATGTATAGAGAGTTAAACTTTGTTAGAGAACAGCTCTTTAGACTTTAAAATGCGAACTCATCTGTGTTGCCAGGAACCTTTACACCTCTTTTCCTATGGTATAGTAGCAAACTGTTACATGACTCAGTCTTGGATCCTGGAGGATTGGAGCCTTCTGTATGATATAGTATAGTCTGTTATTAATGAGTCAAGCTAAGGCTTTTCTAGCATACCTTACAGGGCAATATTGAGTCAGGAAAGCAGTTTCTAATATAGTCTTTACTTTTCCCCTTATCTTGTCACTTTTTTGCAAAAAGCTTGAACACAAGTTTTTTCTTTGCCAAAAAACTTCACTTCAGATTGATATTGTTCGGTGGTTTTCCAATCATGTCCAATTCATCATGACCCCATTTGGGACCCTATTTTGATAAGGATAATGGAGTAGTTTGCCATTTCCTTCTCCAGTTCATTTTTTAGATTGAGGAAAAGCAGAGGCAAGCTGAATTAATTGACATGCTCACGGTTTTCCATCTAGTAAGTGCCTGAGTCTGGATTTGAACTGAAGAAGATAAGTGTACCTGACTCCACTCTACTCTATCCATTGTGCCACCTAGCTGTCCCAATCAGATAACTGATTAAAAACAAAACTTATCCTAGCCTCAAAGATTACATATTTTTGATTTTGGTATGAACTCTATTTATAAAAATTGTGTTGTTTTATTTATCAGTATTGCAGTGATATAACATTTATAGCATTCTCTTATTTTGATTTTGATGAAAAGTAAGATAATACCTGAAACATGTAATAGCTAAGGAGTGACCTGGGGGGGAACTGCCTATAATTAGATTGCAAAGACCTTGCTGTTATTCTGACTTAGTTTTAAGAGGCTTAAATCCTTAAACACTAACTGAAATTTTACTTCACTATTTTTCTATTTAACAAGCTTTAACTTTAAGCCAGTAATTTCTTCTCAAACAAAAACAAGTGGTTAGGGAAGGGGTGTAGGAAATAAAATTTTCATTCTGTGTCTTCTAGTTCTTCAGTTATTTAACTTCCTACTAATATGCATCCTTTAATTACTCTTAACCTACCTCAGAAGAATTATAGGATCATAGATTTCAAGTTCATGGGTCAATAGTTACCTTCATCTTAAAGATAAGAAAACTATAAAAGTTATGTAATCCACCGTGTACAGGAAGCAGCTAGATGACACAGTGGATAAGAGCACCAGCCCTGAAGTCAGGAGGACCTGTGTTCAAATTTGACCTCAAGACACTTAACACTTCCTTGCTGTGTGACCCTGGGCAAGTCACTTAACCCTAATTGCCTCAGGGGAAAAAAAAAAGACTTGTACAGGATCATACAGCTACCTTAATGCCCAAAGCAGGTTTTGAATACAGGTCTTATGGATGTAAAATTCAGGAACCTACCCACTATGTCTCAAAGAATCACAGAATTATAAGGAAAGAAAGAAGACCAAAGTCCTGTTACCCAAACCTTATTCAAATCATGAATTTCTTCTATAAAATAATAAGTGGTCATTCAGTTCCTGCTTAAAGACTCTTAAATTTGGGAACTCACTTTTGCCAGAAGTAGCTCATTCCATTTGGGGATAGCTCTAATTTCAAGGAAATTTTTCATTATATCAATTCCTATTCAGCACCATCTTAGTATTCACTGCCATTACAGTGCCCAATATACACAACTGATGACAGTAATGAATAACTAACTTCATAGAAATGATTAATGGAGATATTTATCTTTTTTAATAAGCTAGCAAGGTTTTTTTTTTCACATCAAAATGAACAAATTAAAAATTAGCCAATGACTTTTTGAATAGACTATAGAAAGAAACTATCCCAATGACTAAGTATTGAAAAGGAAAAGTTTACCATTAAAAAAAAAGAATTTTTGAGAAAGAACTCAGGCATTGACATCAACATGCATCTTCTTTTTCTATAGCATCATTCTAATCCATTCATTAATAGAAAGAATACTGATAGACCATAAGTTCCCTGAAATTAACAGACTGTCTTCTGCCTTTCTATTACCAGCACCATGATAAAATCATGATTTGAGATCTGGCTCTGACACTACTGGACAGATCACTTAACTTATCTTCAGTTTCCTCATTCATTAAATGGTGATACTATTTGCATCACTAATCATGATATAATGTAGCTTTTTGAAGGGACTGTTTAATTTTTGAATTTACATCCCTAGCACCTAACACAGTGCTTGGCACGTGTATCGTTCCCCTTTAATACTTACTTGTAGACTGATAACAGGCTGAAGGGGAAAAAGAGTGAGAATTTAAAGTATTAAATACTTAGGAACTATTAAAAATCCAGCAAACATTAAGTGAGAGAATACTATACCCAAAGCACTGTATGTATTGGAGGGAGTATAGGGATGGAGAAGGAAGGTGAAATAACAAAGTCCCTCTGCTCAAAGAGCTTCCATTCTAGTAGATTTAAGACTTTACATAATTTAACATTTAGAATTTTTGCAATATTTTCCAGAAAAATGGTGTCATCCATTATATTTATTGCATCTTTTAAAATACTGTCATGTATTATATCAAATTGCTTGCTGTCTTGGAAAGAAAGGAAGTGAGGATAGAAGGGAGAACAATTTGGAACACAAAATCTTACAGAAATCAATGTTGAAAACTATTTTTGTATGTATTTGGAAAAATAAAACACTATTGAAAAAACATAAAAACACTATATCTAAGCATTCCTTTTATGCATCTAAAATGATCTACTAGCCATTTTAGACCCTCTCTCCCTCCCTCCCTCTTCCTCTCCCCCTCTTCATCTCCCCCCTTTTCTCTCTCCCCCTCCCCTTTGCTGAGGCAATGGGGTTAAGTGACTTGTCCAGGGTCATACAGCTAGGAAGTGTTAAGTGTCTGAGTCCAGATTTGAACTCAGATCCTCCTGACTTCAGGGCTGGTGCTCTATCCACTGTGCCACCTAGCTGCCCCTATCCTCATTCTCTTTACCTTATTTCATATAACGACTGGCAATCCACTTTTAAAATAACCATTCCTATATTATTCATTTCTATCGTTCTGCTTCCACTGTGAGATAGTCTCATAGCCATTGCTCTCTTCCCACCCCATCCTACCATCCTTATTGCTCTGATATCAGTTCTGGTGATTCTGTAGTTAGAGGCAAATGGTTCTAAGGGTTCTAATGGTTCTAATGATTCTAATGGTTCTGGTATTAAGCCAGAAACAAAGTATTTTAATACCCTGTTGGTTGCCAGATGGAAAGGAGGAAAGGAAAGACCTAATGAACTCTTCCCTCTTCTTTTTCCATCCTCCTGATTGAGGAGCAGCAGGAGAGAACAAAGCCAAGATAAAATCCATTCACTCTCTCTTGAAACTGAACATACCTAACCATTTCCTGACTACACACTTAAAATATGATTTTGTTTATTTCTTTCAGCAAAGAAACCAAAACAAAACAAAACTGCATGTTGGAATTAAATGAACACAAAATAATTTTCTTGATCAAAGTTCTCAAATACACACACACATATATATATGTAAATGTATTTCTTTTTCAAGAGAAAATATGCATATAAGCATTAATAAATGTATGCCTATATGTATTAATGCATATACATATATGCAATACATCCTTGTATATATATGTGTGTGGTGTGGTGTGGTGTGGTGTATATGTGTGTATACAGTCTGAAGTATCCAAAACTTTACTTTTAGACTTTTAAGGGATATGAATTCATAGCCCTATTTGGGATCTACTTATCAGGGCAATGTTTATTAAATGGTTTCCAATTTATGTGAGT
This sequence comes from Sarcophilus harrisii, assembly GCF_902635505.1. NCBI lineage: Eukaryota > Metazoa > Chordata > Mammalia > Dasyuromorphia > Dasyuridae > Sarcophilus > Sarcophilus harrisii. The sequence goes on from NC_045426.1 coordinate 459,955,580, forward strand.
CCCATAAACATATTCTACCACTCAAAAAAGTTTGCATATGGAGTTCACTATAAAAATGAATATATAAAACTATATCTAGAGCTATATGCAGTTTCTCTTAGGTAAGAGAGCATGTTTATGGATTTCCCAGATAATGTGATATAGGGATACCCATTTGAAATGTTATGCTGAGAATAGAGCCTAAATAGGGCCATGAATCAGTTTTCAAGGAAGTTTCTAAAAAGCTTCAATATCCCCTCCTGGTCTGTAAAAGCCTAAAGATAAAACTTTGGATACCTTAAACCCAATGAAATAATTTAATTTAAAGTGGGAATCATAAAAATCTAGAAAACTCTGAAACTAATCTCATTAATATTCATTTTTCATGAAGATAATTCTGAGGGAGTCATGATGTTATATATATCCTATTAAAGATTTCTTTGTACCTAGATCTACAAGTCCCATTACATTTGATTGAATTAGTTCTATCAGAGGCATTCATTCCTTGCAAGATGCAAGATGCAAGTCCTGAGCAAGATTTCTCATGAAAGTATTATTCCTACTTTCTATTCTTTGTGGTCCATATCTATGACTTCATAAGCAAATGGAATTTTCTAGTGAGAAAATTCCCTTTACCAAGCAAATCAACAATATCTTTTCAGCTTACAGACTTGGAGTTAATTGCTTGCAGATCCTAAGTGACTAAAAATCACAATAAGGCAATTTGTGTTAGAGGCAGTATCTGAATTCAGGTCTTCTTGCCTCCAAGTCTGGCTCTTTATCCACTACACTATACTTCCTTTTAATGGGCAAAAGATTTGTGAATATCCAGCTACATGCTCACATGGGAGGAAGGTTCCCAGCCAAAATCTCTTATTTGCAATAAATCTCTTTTCATATTATATAATTTTGGGGTGTATATACAGATACTCTAGAGCTGATGTCAGCAAACAAATATTTTGATGGACCTTTTTTCAGAAGAGAAAAGCATGAAGGTTTACAGAATACAATGTGGCGAATCATTTTATTTGCCACCCCCCCATCTGTTCTTTCTGGTCTGATTTCTTTCTGATATTTCAAGGCTATTTATCTTTTAATTACATTCTGTTACATATATATATATATATATATACATATACATATATCCATAATTCCATTGTGTATTATCTATAAATTACATTATATATACATATATATTTTCTATTTATAGAAAAGTGAGGGAACTAGTAGTCCTCCACCCCCATTTTTATTTTTAACTTGCCCTCATTATCTTATTGACAAAATGCACAGTATAGATTTTCTTTCTGATACTACATAGCTTCTTTTACTGTATTTGGGAAGAGGTTGGCTTCTTCATTCCTGTTGCATAAAAGAAAGCTATCCAGTAGCAGAAAATAAATCCATATGATACATAAATGATGATGATATCATCATATCAGCCATTGTCCAACCAAGAGTCGACCAATCATACTGTTTTTCTCGGTTTTCATACTCGGTTTTCAAAACACAAGTGAGCTCCAAGCAGCAGTCATAAAAGACTTCAGCAGCTAATAATCAATATAGAATACTCCACATTTACAGCCATTCCCAAGGGACCTGGTTTTTAGGTAGCATAATGTATCACTGGAACAAGTAGACTGAGTAAGAGTGACATAGAAAAGCTGAGAGGTTTGACCTTATTTGAACTGGGAACCAGACACCAAAAAGCTTAGCATACAGTAAAGTCCTTTATGATGTGGGGCATATGAAAAGGGGCATTAAAATATTTTTTATTGAATTTAACATTAATAAGGAGCATCTGTTTCCCACTTGCACAATAAAATGGGCCACTATTTTAGCAACTTGAGAGACAAGGTCTCCACTGTTTCTAGTTAGTCACCAACTCTCACATCTTCATATGGATTTTATTTTATGATGATGTATGACTTCTGCCGGAAATAGGTAGTTATCCTGAAATTACATAAAATGCAGACTATAAAAAGAAGAAAACCTGCTGAAAAATGACTAAGGTCAAGGCCAAGCCCATTAGCAGCTGAAAACAGTCAAATAACTGACATATGCCCCCCTGGTTGGGATGGGGAAGCCAAAGCAGCTTGCTTTTTCCTCATAATTTGAGAGGGCAAGGAGCCTTCTCAAATTACTTTCTCAGGAGCCTGAATATTGCTGTGGAACAAATAGAGTGTGAGAAAGCATTTCCCTCATGCAGCTGCCTTACATCTTCTACTTGAGATCTCTTGAATGTGGGTAAGAGACACATATATGTAGTAGAGACCTATGATGAGGTTAAATTACTATTTAAATAATTTTTAAAATTACATTAATATTTCTAACAATACCTTATGAAGATCTGTGATCAAGTTTTGATATAATACAACTAGGAATGACTCAGAAACACTGGTTCACCTCCAGAAGTAGGAAGATCATACTGATTGAATAGATTGAAAATTATGGTTTTCAGGCATAATTCTCAGAACTTTTCTGCCATACAGTTTTATGTTATCGAATATGAGAATGCAGCTTAAATTGTGAGGCTGTGTGATATAGTGAAGATTCAGAAGTAATTGAAGTCAGATAGCAAGCTCTTAATAAATGTTTATTGACTGATTGACTTGGGAACACATAATAGCAAGATAATAAATCCAAAAAAATTTAACCACTACGGGAAAGATTCCTTATTAGATAAAAACTGCTGGGAAAACTTGAAAACAGTTTGGGACAAAATGGGTTTAACTCAATATCTATGGATATACAACCAAAAGAAAAAAAGAAAAGAAAAAAGAAAGCAGATATGAGCAAATGTTTCCAGCATTATAAGAGTTCACCTATGGAATGAGGCCTATAATATTATACTTGACAAAGCTGAGAAGAAGGGAATAAGCCTTTATAGTATACCTATCACTCCATTTTTAAGTTTTCTTGTCATAGATCCTGGAATTGTTTGCCATTTCCTTCTCCAGCTCATTTTACAGATGAAGAACTGGGGCAAACAGGGTTAAGTGACTTCAGAGCAGAACTATTAAGTCCTACAACTAGATTTGAGGAAGATGAGTCTTCTTAATTGCAAGTCCAGTGCTATATCCACTGTATATCTGTCCTCTCCTGACTTTCTTGGCCTCTTTCAAATCCCAGATATAATCCTTCTATGTTTTCTTTACAATGTTCGTCTTGATTTATTATATGTGTATATATGTATATGTATATGTATATGTATATATATATATATATATAAAATGTATCTATCTATATGCATCTGTCTATATCATCTATATCCATACATCTATCCATCTATCTATCTATCTATCTTAGTTGAAAACATCTATGTCTAGACATTTTCATGTTATCTCCCCATTAGACTGTGAGTACCATTAAGATTCTGTTTTACTTTTCTTATTGTATGCCCAGGACTTACCTCTGTGCCTGGAATATAACAAACATCTAATATATACTGACTGAATGACAAGAAGAACTCAGATGTGTAGGATACTACAGTTGGAATTGAAGTTACTTGCTAAATGGATGGTGAGGTTGGGGGAGAAAAAAGGAAAAACAAGACAACATTTTAATTTTTGGATGCCTGGAAGCTTGAAGGTCTCATGAACAGAAATTAGAAAGCAAAGAGAAGGGACTGGTTGAATAGGATAACATAAAACACTCAGTTTGGGACATGTTGAATTGGAAGTGCTAGTGAGTTATTCAAGTTAAGTAGGCAGTTAAAAATAGGAGTCTGGAACTTGGGAGAAAAGTTGTGGCTAGGGATGATCTAATGGGAATCATCCCCATAGAGGTGATAGTTGAAGTCATGCACATTGCCACAGCAATGAAGGAATCAAAAAATCTCAGAATTGAAAGATACCTTAAATGCTATCTAGTTGAACCTATAGTTCTTATTATACCTTTAATCACTGGTCATTCAACCTCCACCCAAAGATTTGCATTGAAGGGGGGGGGGGGGCTCATAATTCTGAAGTTGACCAATTCTTACATCAGTCCTTAATCTGAGAGAGAAAAAAGAATGAAGGGGGACTGTAACAGAACCTTTCAGGAATAGTAAGTCTACTCTTTTCCCCTTCTAATTTCAGATGCCAAGAGCCTATGGATATTTATTGAATATCTACAATGCACATATTGTTATTGTTCAGCCATATCTGACTCCATTTGATACCATAGACTTTCATCCATGGAGTAGTTTGTCATTTTCTTCTCTGATGTGACACCATTTTATTGATGTGGAATCAGAGGCAAAAAGAATCAAGTGACTTGCCTGGGGTCACATAGCTAATAGGTGTCTGACACCAGATTTAAATTCAAATCTTCTTGACTCCAAGCCTGGTGTTTTATTTACTGTACCACCCACCTGTTCCACTGTACCACAGGGGATATAAAGATATATAAAACACACTCTTCCCTTTGGGAGATGATAATCATTTTGAAGTAGATATGCACACAACTAGTGGATTTGGGGGGATAGCAAGAATAGCAGTACCAAGAGGAAGAATGAGGAAGGGAACTTAGCTATCAGCATCTTCATTAAGAGGAAAGTCAAACATCTTGGTGATGCCCCTCCCCCTTCGCTCCCCAAACATCAAGGCCCAAGAAATTATGTGTAGGTAGCCATACTTTAAATGCAAGGGCCTTCCTGGCAAAAAAAAAAAAAAAAAAAAAAAAAAAAAAAAAAAAAAAAAAAAAAAAGAGAGAGAAAAGCTATCAGAAATAAGCAAGGGAAGGGCAAATTGTGCCTTTTCCCAATTAATGTACCTACTTTTTATTTCCTTGAAACTTAGAAGGTCAGAAAAAACTAAGGACTAATGAAATTTTGCTCAAAGTTATCTAGAATGGGTAGAAAGTTGTAATTTTAATTATGTTATTTATTATCCATCCTTCTCAAAGAGCACCAATCACCTAATGGGTGATGTCTTGACTGCTCATGAACTTGCTCATTTAAGTGAGGCAAAGTTGCACAGATTCATCAATCTCAGTCTCTCCTCCAGATTCCACTGGAATATTTCAGATATTAGGTAGGAAGCAGCACCTGAGTGATGGAAGGCTTGAGGGGCAACCCAGCCAAAATGATGGGAATTAAGATGGAAAATAAATATACATCTGATCAACACAAAACAGTGGGTGTTTTCATTGTGAACTCAGTGCCATCACAGTAGGATTAAGCAACTCAATTTATAGTTAGTGTGACTGGAACTTTTCTTTGAGATGTCAGCTATCAACCTCTGGAATGAATCTATTTATGGGTCTATTCTAGGAACAGTAGAAAAAGCCCTCCTGGGCAACTGAGCCAACATACATTATTTTAGCTATCAGTTGTAAAACTCAAACTTCTGGTAAACAGCATTCTAGTCAAAGAAAGGAACTAGATTCCTGATGGGTTGTTTTTCCATTCAGTCTATCTCAGAGGCCTGACAAATTTCATCTTGTTTGTGCATTAAAGCCCTCTCTCATAATCAGGGAAGTAATTAAACTGCTGCTGAGCTTCTGCTCCTTAGCTGCTGTCATACAAAGGCAATAATCACACTTGTGAATAAAGGACCCTTTGCTTTCCCCTCTACAAAATTATCTATTATTATCATTCGATTTTATTCCTGTTCTATTCACATCATGGCCATCAATAGCTTAATGCACAGTAGGATCCGATCACAATGTCCACTTTCTGGAGAGCACTGATAAGCATTTCTCACCTTTTCATCGGCTTGGGTGAGCACTCTCTCTCTAGGTTGGAAGATGTATGTTTCACATGCATTGCGTTATAGGAAGTGTGAGTATAGTCATTCTCATCACTGTAGTCAGGACCGAGTAATGTCCGAGCCCAAGTTCCCATGTCATAGGGCGGGAGGGTCCCTCCAAATTCAGAGGGCAGGAATTCAGGGTGTATTAGTTGGTGGAGGCTGTTCAAATTGTTGCCATGGAGAAAGATCTAGAGGGAAAAACATAATAGAAAAAACCCTGAAACATATAACTGAAAAACAACATGCATATATTAAGAGTCTACAATGAATTTCAGAAATAAAATCAAATTGCTTGAGGGGGCAAAGTCTTTGTACTAGAACAGTGTTAAACATAAAAATACAAAGGCAAAAAATAATCCTACCCTCAGGTAAATTAACTTAAATAGGAATAATACACACACAATGCAAAAGTAAGGTCATCATAGCAGGACAGAGATTATAAAGTAAATGGATGGACGGGGGCAGTTTGGGGGGCAGACTAGAAAAGACATCTTACAGAAGGTGAGGTTTAAATTGACTCATCAAAGAAACAATGGATTGCAAGAAGCAGAGGTAAGAAGAGAAAAAGCATTGCAAGAACAGAGAAAGATATGGTGATGCAGTATAAAGCATTATCCATATGATGCACAGAACAGGATCTCAGAATGAGAAGGAACATGAGAGGACACTGTCTCTGAACAAGAATTCTTCCTCCAAAATATCTGAAAAATAATCATCTAGACTTTGTTTTGATGACCTGTGAGGGAAAAACCTACTACTCCCTTACCACTACTCCCTTATACAATCCATTTTACCTTTGGGTAGCACTGAGTATTAGGATGGAGTCCACAAATTTCTGACATCAAAGCCAAATATACTTCCATATCAGTATTACTCAGAGCTCTTAGTTCTTCCTTCTGGGACTAAGGAGCACAAGTATAATTCTCCTTTTATGTGATAGCCCTTCAGGCACTTGAATTTACCACTCAGATCTCTCCAGAGTGCTCTTTTTTTCCTAGGCTAAACACTTTTACTTTGTATAATCAATCATCTTTGTGAATAAAAGTTAATTCCCTTTCATTCCACCAACATGGTCACCTTCCAGGTTATATTTTGGAGATGACATTTAAATACATGGTCAATGTAAGTGTCTTTTGGGGGAAAGTGTTACTATTTGTGTTTCAGAATAAAAATGTATTTTTTTTTTTTTTTTTTGCTTAGGAAAGGGAATGGGGAGAAATCCTGAAAAAATGACAGATCTGATATTATTGGACCTGAACCAGATATGATCAATTGGTAATTATCTGATGTAATAGGAAAGTAGAGTGATAAGGATAACAGATAATCCAAAAGTACAGCACATACCATCTTTCCAGCTTTCCTTTATATTTCTCTCACAATGGTAATGCTACCCCCCTGCTTCTGTTTCCCTTCTCCATACTTAATCTATTCCTATCTGTCCTATAAGACCTATCTCCAATCTTTCTACTCTCAGTTTTTCACTAGCTGTTTTCCTTTTCTGGACTGCTTTGTCTCTGCTCTGTCTCCTAGCTTCTTTCAAGTCCTAAGTAAAATCCCACCTTCTATAGGAAGCCTTCTGTTACTTGTTTTAAATTTGTCCTGTATAGATCTTGTTTGTACAGAGTTGTTTCCCCCCCACCCCCCGAGGCAATTAGGATTAAATGACTTGCCCAGGGTCACACAGCCAGGCAATGTTAAATGTCTGAAATCATATTTGAACTCAGGTCCTCCTGACCTCAGGGCTGGTGCTCTATCCACTACACCAACTAACTGCCCCTGTACATGGTTGATTTCTTAACTGTCTTCCCCATTAGACTGTGAACTGATTCCTTATATTACTAACACCTAGCACAGTGCCTGGTATATAGTAGGAGCTTAACAAATGCTTACTGACTGACTGAGGCTTTGTCACCCCACTCCATCCCACCAAGATCAGAGGATCATAGATTTAGAAAATGGAACTCTTTTTCAGATAATTTAGCCCAATTATCACATTTATCAATGGAGAAACTGAAACCTGGAAAAGGTAACCATTTTATGTAAGGCTAGCCAGGTTGTGACAGAGCTACACTTCTCTCTTTTAACAGTTTTCTTTCACTTGTATGATGTCCTTTCTTTGAATTCTAATAGTATGTTAGTCTATACCACAAAATTTAGTTATTTATCATATTCAGTCTTTCATTATTTTCCCAATCATATGCTCTGTGTCCTCTGGGCAGCTAGATAGTGCAATAGAGTGTGAGGCTGAAGTCAAGAAGATTTATTTTTCTGAGTTCAAATCAGGCTTCAAACACCTCCTTCTGTGTGACCCTAGACAAGTTACTGATCCCTAGTTGCCTTAGTTTCCTTACTTGTAAAAGAGAAGAAAATGGCAAACTACATCAGTAAATTTTGGCAAGAAAACCTCAAAAAGTTGGACATGACTGAAAAACAATTGAACTGTTTTCTACTGAAACTGCAATCCTCTCGAAGGCAGACATCTTGTCTTATCCTACTTTCATGTAACTAACAGTGTCTGGCATGGCACTTGGCATGTAGTAGGCATTTGGTTAATATTTGCTGAACTAATTGAAATAAGTGGTTTGGTAATTCCTGACTTTTGAAAAAATTATGCTATTTATTTTCCTAAATAACTTTTGGGGCTAATACTAAAATTAATTTGTTTTTCCTGAGAACCATTGACTGATATTGCTAGAGCTAAATGAAGGTGTAAGTCAGCCTGAGATTAACAGCTTTCTGTGTAGTCCATATTAATAATTATCCATATATATTTGTAATTTAAAATTAGGAATCTCTCTAAGGAGGTGAAAAAATCTTAGGCTTACTCCCAACACAATTTGTATATCAAATTAGATTCCTTCTCACTTCCTTACCTCCTACTACAAATATGCATGATGTACCTTACCTCTGCCTCCTGATTTCCCTGGCTTCCTTCAAGATTCCAAATTCTACTTTCTGCAAGATAACTTTCCTTGTTCCTTTCATGTCTAGTGTATTCCTTCTGAGATTACACATGTATATAAACACATACATGATACATAGAAGGTTCATATATGCATAGGCATTGAAATGTAGTGTGCACATGAATAGGTATGTGTACATACACACTACATCTACATCTAGGAGCCATCTACACTAAGTGCCTCCATTTTTTCTCCTCTCCCTCTCTTCTAGACCCTATTCAGCTTGGCTTCCAACATCTCCAATTGAAACTGCTCTTTTCCAAATCTCCAGAATCATGTCCTTATTATTTATATGTTTCCTCTATTAGAATATGTGTTTCTTTAGGAAAAGGACTGTGTGTAACTGTAACTATCACATAGTAAATGCTTAATAAATTCTTCTGGACTGACACCTTCAGATGAGCACAACTATACTGTAACACCCACACAGTCACACAAGTGTGTGGAGGTTGGAGTTTCAAAGGCTTCCTCTTTCTAGCAATATTGAACCCAAGAGTAAACTGTACCATATGAGGCAACCTCTGGGGTCCCTTTATGAGATAAGAGAGAGAGAGAGGCATTTAAGAAATAAGATAATGTGAGAGGAGAGTTGTCCTGGTCTTTAGATATAAAGGGAAGGAAGATGGAGCTTATAACAATAGCTCTAATCTCAGACCAGAAGAGGATATTACTGCCTGTCTCGTTGTCTCACAAAACACATGAACCTATTGGGAGCAATGAGTAACTCCATGGGAAAAAATCATCCAGAAATGAAGGAAAGGCAGGAAATAATCATCTCTCTGTCTTGGAAACTGTTCCCTACTCTATATAGACTGTGAAGGTGAAGAGATGCTTTCTCTCTGTCTCCTTCTTTGACCCCTCTCCCTCCCTTTCTTTCTTCTTCTCTGTTCTCTCTTCTCCTCCTCCTCTTTTTCCTCTTCTTCCTCCTATTCATCTTCCTCCTTTCTTCTCCTTTTTGTTCTTCTTTTTCTCCTCATCCTCCTTCTCTCCTTGTCTCTCTCTGTCTCTCTCTGTCTCTCTCTTTCTTTGTCTCACTGTCTCTGCTCTCTTTCTTTGTCTCTTTCTGTCTTCATCTCTGTCTCTGTCTCTTTTCTGTCTTTATCTCTCTCTCTCTCTCTCTCTCTCTCTCTCTCTCTCTCTTCCCTCCGTTCTCTCCCTCCTCCCCCCCCCCCACCCGCCCAGGATTCCTGGCCATAGATCTTGGGTGAGGCAAATATTTTCTTCCTCGCCATTAGCAAGCTCTCATGAGTCTTGGAAGTTTACTCTGCCCAAGGTCAGAGGTTTTTATAATTCACAAAGCAAGGAGAGAATTTCAACAGGTAAGCTTCCCAGCTTTATGACATTGCTTCTCCTCAATGGGAAATTCCACTGGAATAAGGTCATATAGAGGGTATAAAAGCATGTAAATTCAGTAGGCTAGATTTTCTTGAGAAATGAGGTGTTACCCATTTGGAAGTATTAAATAGCTGAGATTAGGAAGTCTGAATAAAAGGGAAGCTGTAAATCCAAAGAACATGGGCAAACACTGTTCTGAGATAGAGTTCCCTCGGTATCATCCCCATTTACTTTGATGTTTAGTCTCTCCCTATTCTTTGGTTCTTTCTCAATTTCCCTTCATCTTTAAAAAGCCCTCACTAGATGTCACTATCAGGATGAACTATAATATACCTCTTCTACCTTTCTTAGCTAAATCCTTGAAAATCCACAGAAGTTGTCTCCATTTATTTTTTTCTCTCTCTCTCTTCTAAACCTTCTCCAGTGTCTCTCTATCTCTCTGGTGCTGTTTCTCTCTGTCTGTCTGTCTCTGTCTCTGTATTTGTCTCTCTCTGTCTCTGCCTCTGTTTCTCTCTGATTCTGTCTCTGTCTCTGTAATTCTTCAACTCTGTCTGTTTTTCTTTGTATCTCTATCTCTGTCTCTGTCTCTGTCTCTGTCTCTCTCTCTTTTTTTTTTTGTATCTATCTTCGTGTATCTGTATCTCTATGTCTGTGTGTTTCTGTCTTTGTCTCTTCATTCAACTGGAACTTCTCCTTTCCAAATCTTCAATGATCTCTTGATTGACTTTCCTGTAACCTTTGAACCTGTTGATTTGGATATTGTACATGTGACATTTGAGTACTGGATTTGGAAACAGGAAGATCTAGGTGCAAATCCTACCTTGGACACGTGGCCATGTGATTCCATGAAAGTTATTTAACCTCTTTTAGTTCCTCATTTGTAAAATGGGGATGACAACGGCACCTACTCTACAGATGCTTTAGTGATTTCAACATATACAGTTAGTTCAGTTATTGACATAATGATGATTCACGGATCTGCCCTTGTCTTTCTCTCTTATCTCCAGTCTTGCATTACCAATTGCAGTGGATATCGCACCAGGCCTAGAAAGAGTTAAATTCAAATCCAGCCACAGGCATTCACTAGCAGTATGAATCTGGGCAAGATACTTTCTTGCAGAGTTCTTGTAAGAATCAAATGAGATAATAATTCTAAAATCTTTAGCATAATGCCTGGTACAAAGCAACCTATATAAATATTATTGTTGTTGTTGTTTTTATTTTTTTTATTTTCTCTTTAAATCCATTCTTATTTCACACTTCCCTATTACTATTGAGGACACCACCATGTTCCCAGTTATGTAGGTTCATAATCATAGGGTCAGCTTGGGCTCCTCATGGTTGCCCCATTTCAGTGTCTGTGACATCTCTCAAATATTTCCTTGTCTCTACTAAAAAAGTTACTTACCTTCTTCAGGACCTCCTGACCTCTTGGCTGCACTTTTGCAATCATTTAACTCTATCTGATCTACTTAATCCAACCTTTATATAACTACCAAAGAGACTTTCTAAAAGCGTGTCTACCTAAGTCATTTCCTATAATTCTAGTGGCTCCCTATTACCTCAAGGATCAACTCTAAACTCTTTTGGGATATAAAGCTACTTATAACATTAGCTCTTCACACTTTTCCAGCCTTCTTCTCCTACCCCTTACCCCCCAATCCCTACTCAGACATATATTGGTCTACTTACTGTTGCTTGCCGAAGATACCCTATCTCTTATCTCCACAGATCTGTACTGAGATAATCCCCATGTCTAGCATCTTCTTCTTCTCTATTTTGTTGAATCCCTGATTTACTCAACTGAACTATAACTTTTTCTAGGAAACTTTTCCTGGTTTCCCCAGTTTTTAGTACCTTCTTCCAAAGTATGTGGTATGTGCCTATTTGGATACATTTGTATATATGTTGCCTTTCCCTTTAGAATATAAACTCAGTGATGGTGGGAACTGTTTCATTTTGTACTGATGGTGGGAACTGTTTCATTTTGCCATGATGGTGGGAACTGTTTCATTTTGCCATGATGGTGGGAACTGTTTCATTTTGTGCTGATGGTGGAGAATGTTTTATGTTGTTTCTTGCATCTCAGGACCTTATACAGTGATTGACACATAAGTCCTTAGTAGATAGTTGGTGATTGCCAGAGATCTGTCCTTAGAGTCAAGAGGATCTGAATTCATATCCTGCTTTAAACAAATGATAGTTGTTTGATCCTGGGTAATTAATTGATTTCTTAGGGTCTCAGTCACAGAATTTACAGATGAATCTCCATTCACATTTGCACCATCTGAAGGAAGTTTCCACATCAGAAGTTCCTTCCACCATTGAAATCATAGCTCTGGACCAAAAACAAATAAATAAATAAATAAATAACTTCCTCCCTCTGTAGATCTTGTTTATAAATTGAATGGTGAGGGACTTGAAATGTCTGTGAGAAGGAGCCAGGAACCAAGAGCAAAGGAGTAAACCAACTTGTAAACATTCCTAGGAGTGATAATAAATTTACAAGACAAAACTGGAGTCCTTAAAATATTCCATGATTAGGAAACTGTTTGGCCCCATAGTTTTCTCTCATAAGCTTTTATAAGAAAACAAGCATCTGCTCCTCACAAGCCATCAACATTTCCCCAGTTTCTGTCTAGGGCTCTGAAAACAACTCAGCTCTGCAGAATTATTGATTAAATCAGGCCATTTGCAAAATCCAGCTGAGGCTCTAACATTCAGTAGCTACACAAAATTACCCATCACACAGAGCAATTAAAAAACAGGGCTTGAGAGAACACAGTAAAGAAAAGACATGACAGAAATCACTCCAAATTTCCTGTTTATATGAAGACATATACCTAAAGACATATACACATTGAAATCTTTTTTAAATTACCCTTTTCCTTGTCTTGTCTTTGAGGAATGGTTTGATTAGTGTGTACAGGGCATGAATGTACCAGGGCTGATTGACAAAATGGACTCCTCCAAAGCGAGCAGGAAAACTGTCCTGTAGTGAAGAAAGAAATGGAGACCAATTAACAAACACACCAGGGTTGGCAGGGAGACAGCAGGACTCCAGACCAGAGAACAAGGCTGTTTCTTATCCATGAGAGAGGCACTCGCTAATGAATGTGAGAGGAGGAAAACACACACTTATTCCCTTGCTGTTAAATTCTTCTGTTCACTTCCTCCCTTTTCCCCCATCAACTCCAACTCTTTTCATGTCTGTCTTTTGGTGTTGGAAGCTTTAAAAAGACAATCAATAGGTGGGTGGACTGCCTTTCCATGGGTCTATAGCTATGGCTATTTCTTACTCTGAACTGTGGAGTCTCTATTCAGTGTGAAGGGGTAGGGGGATTGGGGCCTGGGGGAGAACCTGAATTCTAATTCCTCTCTCTTTGTCCTGAAATCAAGGTTTTGGTTCCCACACACACTTGACACATTTCTTTCTTCACCCCTACCTCCTTCAACACAGATCCAGCTCACATTATCATAACAGTAGCTGAACTTTCTGGGTCAATGAACACAGGAGTAAGAACCCAGGAAAAGAATTGAAAATGCTCATGGGTACTCAGAAAGAGGAGGTCACAATGGAAATACCAAATCCAGTCTGGTGTTAGCTGCTTGGACAGGCTTCCAGTGAATAGAAAGAAGGGTGGGTTAGGGTTGGGGTACTTGATTTCTCCAATGGAAATATAAATTTGATCCAAAAATAATGTACTATCCACTAACCTCAATAGCTTGAAGTGATGAAGGTCAGAATGAGCAGAACCAGATGATGTAGGCAGTGACACCAATATTGATTAAAGAATAAATTTGGGTAAATAAGTTATTTTGAGTATTATAAACACCCAAGTTAATTAAAGAGAACATATAGAGAAGGACATTATCTAGATATGGAAAGTGAGCTGATAAATTTATAATATAATTTTTTATATATACACACATATAACATACACACCTATATTGTGTGATGGCAGCCCTTTCTATGATGGGGTAGGGTAGAAAAAGAGGAAAAAAAAGGAAATTTACGTGCTAATTTTGTTGTACATAATTTCATGTACAACCATTTTTTTATTGTGCTATGTTGTGGAAATGCTTGTTGTATTCCATAAATACTTATTAATGTAATAAAAAGGTGGGGGGGGATGAAGAACCAGTATGGAATTCCATTTTGAAGAAGAATCCTGAGTACAAGGGAAAGACCTCTGCTGCAATGAGGCTGCATGTGTAAAATATTTCTGGAGGTTTTGCCTCCATCGTAATATGGGCCATATGAGATAAACTAATCTGAATAGAGGTCTAGGACCTCTATTATTACCTAGAAAATGTAGGACACCTGAATTCCTGATCTACTTTGTGGGTTTTTATGACTTGAGCCCAAGGTTAAATCTTGCTTACTCTAGAAAAAACTTAGATTTTGTAGAAACTTTAAACCAGATAACATCATATGCATCCATCATCATCATTATCATCATCATCACAATAATAGCTAGCATTTATATAATCTTAAGGTTTTTAAAAGTGATTTATATGTTATCTCATTAAAGAGATAAATATCCTGACTACTATTTTCATATCTGTATTATTAATTTAATATTAGGGGCAGCTAGATGGTGCAATGGATAGAGTGCTGGCCCTGAAATCAGGAGGAACTGAGTTCAAATGCAGCCTCAGACACTTAATACTTCCTAGGGTGTGACCCTGGGCAAGTCACTTAACCCCAATTGCCTCAGCCAAAAAAAAAAAAGAATACTAAAGCTGTACATTAGAGCCAAAGTCAAAGTTTTCCTTCTATTCTCAGTAGAATAAAATGAAGAAGAAGAAGAAAAAACAGCAGTCCAGTGAATGTGCATCTGATTATATTCATTCTGCTTGCTGGAATCCTGGACCTTTTTATCAATATGAAAAATAATATAAGATCATGACATGATTATCAAATACTAGATGTGACTACATCAATAATCAGTGGATTTTGCTACTAATATTCCTGACCCAATGGACTGATCCCAGGTAGCCTTAATAGGATATCAAACTGAACCTCCAGGGACTCATGACCTAGGAGAGGCCTGGTTAGAAATGGATATCTGAGCTGATGGTGGTCACAGAGATGTCTATATTGATGAAAGAACAGCTGCTCTATAAGCAGAGATGACCTACATATCAGAGTTCATGGCATTTATCCTCTAAGAATGCTTCTTGACGTTCCCCTCTGCTTTGCAGACTGTCCACCCTACCCAGTAGGGCGATAATCTAGCCATCAGTAGAAGCTAGAGTCTAAGCCAGATCTATTCTGGCTGGCTAGAAAAGGTGAGCAAATCAAATGCTCTATAACCAGTTGCTTTGGACCTCTCACAACAGATTTATAATGAGTCAGTCAAGTCCAGAACATCTATTCCTACCGTTTCCTCCAAAGCAATTAAAATAACATTGCAGGTAGGGCCAGGGGCACAGCTCCTCAGGCTGCTGGGAAAGAGGAGCCATCCTTTGCTAGCAAATTCTTTTAAAAGTCACCTACACAAAAATTCCTCTCTTCATCACCTTCTCATTATCCAATTTCTCACTTTTATTCACTTCAGCTTGACGTTTTCTATGGTATCCTTTGAGCCCTCAGAAATGGCTAGAAGGTTGGATCGGAGTTAAGAAGACCCAAGTTTGAATACTCCCTAAAATATTTAGTAGCTCTGTAATCCTAGGCAAATATTTAAACTTTCTTAGCCTCAATTCTTCATCTGTAAAATAAGGTGATTGGACTGGATGACATTTGAGGCCCCTTCAAACTTTAAATCTATGATCTTCCACTGATTTTGTCTATTACAAATTTATGTCATCTAATTTCAGCACAGGTAACACAAGGAATAGAGCACTGAGCCTGGAGTTAGGAAGACTTGAATTCAAATTCTGTCTCAAACACTGGCATATGACCCTGGAAAAATCATTTAATCTTGTTTGCATCAGTTTGCTCATCTGTAAAAATGAACTAGAAAATGAAATGGCAAATCACTCCAGTATCTTCACTAAAAAACAAAAATACCCCCCCCCAAAAAAAAAAAACATATACCTAAATGGGGCCTTGAAGAATCAGACATGACCACTGATCCTTTACCACAGCTGATCCTTTTATTTTTCCCTGCTTGATTCACTATTGCTCTTTTACAAGTATCTATTTCACACTTTCTCTTCTCTCCAGAAAATGATTCATCCCAATTCTCTTTGAGCAGAGGATATGTCTTATACTTTACTTAAAAAAATGTTGTGAGCTTCCTCTTTTCTCCAATTCTATATCTGAATTACTCTCAACATTATCCACCCATTCTCTCTTCCGTTGCTTCAGTATTTTAGGGAGAAGGTCCTTGTCATATATTAAGTGTTTGCTATGTGTAAGGCATTGTGCTAAGCACTGGGATATAAAAGAAGACAAAATAGAGTCCCTGCCCTTAAGGAGCTCACTTTCTTTTTTCATTTTTTCCATTTTTTATAGCTTCTTATTTTTACAAATACAAATATAATTTTCAACATTCACCTTTGCAAAACCTTGTGTTCCAAATTTTTCTCCCTCCTTCCTCCTTTCCCCTCTCCCCTAAACAGCAAGCAATCCAATATAGGTTAAACATATGCAATTCTTCTTAACATATTTTGTTTAGATGCTGCACAAGAAAAATCAGATCAAAAGGGAAAAAAATGAGAAAAAAACAAATAAACAACAACAACAACAACAAAAGAACATGAAAATACTATGTTTTGATCCATATTCAATCTCCATAGTTCTCTCTTTGGATGTAGATACTTTCCATTATAGATCTTTTGAAATTGCCCTGAATCACCTCATTATTGAAAAGAGCCAAGTCCATTGCAATTATCATCACATAATCTTGTTGTTACTGTGTACAATGTTTTCTTGATTCTACTCACTTTCCTTATCATCAGTTCATATAGGTCTTTCTAAAGTCAGCCTGCTGATTGTTTCTTATAGAACAATAATATTCCATTACATTCATATATCATAACTTTTATTTAGCCACTACACAAGTGAGGAGCATTCACCCAATTTCCAGGGAAACTCACTTTCTAATGGAGGAGACAACATGCAAAATATGTACATGTAAAATATGTATAATGGAATAATAATAACTATCATTTATTTAGTAGTTACTACACCCAGGCACTATGTTAAGTGCTTTACATATACTATCTTATTTGTTCCTCAAAACAACTTTAGGAGGTAGGTATTCTCATCCCCATTTTACAGATGAAGAAACTGAAGCAAATTGAACTTAAATGTCTTATTTGTGGTCATACAGCTAGTAAGTATCTGAGGCTAGATTTGAACTCTGGTTTTCCTGATGGGCCAATTATTTGAAAATGGAAGGTAATTTTAGAGGAAGGGTACAAATAGCTGAGGATAAAAGAAAACACCTCATCATGAAGAAGGTAGGGTTTTAAGTCTTGAAGGTGTGTGCAAGAGGAAGAGGTGAGGAGGGAGAAGCATTCTAAACATGTGGGATAGCCAATGAAAAGGAAGAGCTTTGGGAGATGGAATATTCTGTTTGAGGATCAGAAAGAGGCCTGTGTCTCTGAGTCATAGAACATGTGAAAGAGAAAAAAAAAGAGTAGGCAAACTGAACATATCAGAAAGGCCACATTGTGAAAGTTTTTAGAAGTCAAACAATTTATATTTTATCCTGAAAGTAACAGAGAGGCCCAGGGATTTATTGAAAAGAGTTGGAGGGAAGTGATATAATCAGATCTTATTGTGAGGACCAAATGAGATAATATTTGTAAAGTACTTTGCACAATGATTGGCTCATAATTAGTGCTGTATAAATGCTAACTATTGTTGTGCTTACTTTTAGATCTATACTTTAGGAAAAATCTCTTTGGTAGCTGACTAAATGAAGAATTTGATTCTAAAATATATTTCCATATTAGTTATGTTGCAAAAGTAAACACAAACAAAACAGTATAAATAAAATAAGAAAAAAGTATGCTTCAATCTGCATTCAGGGTTTACCATTTTTCTCTTTGGGGTATTTTCTCTCCCTCTCCCTCCCTTCCTCCTTTCTCTCTTTCTCTCTGTCTCTGTCTCTCTGTGTCTCTCTCTCTCTCTCTCTCTCTGCCTCTGTGTGTGTCTCTTTGTGTGTGTGTGTGTGTGTGTGTGTGTCTGTCTGTCTGTCTGTCTGTCTCTGTCTGTGTATGTGTGTGTGTGTCTGTCTGTATCTCTGAATGCCTGTCTCTGTCTCTCCCTCTACCTATTTCTCTCTATGCTTTATTTCTTGATGATCTCATTAGCTCTTCTCTATATAAATCTCATTAACTCTTCTCTATGTAAATGACTCAAAGCTAACTAGAGCTCATTTTTCTCCTGTTCTAGTTCTGTCTCACTAATTACTTGCTAGTCACATCTATCAGAATGTTCCAAAGACATGTCAGACTTAGCAGATCCAATATGCAACTCATTATTTTCTTTCTAAACTAACATTTTTTTTAAACTAACTTTAACAAGACTGTTAAGGACACCGCCATATTTTTAGTCAACAAGGCTCACACTCAGAATCATTCTGAACTCTCAACTTTCCCTTACCACCCTGTCCCCAGTATCCCAATTAGTTGCCACATCCTATAGATAGTTCCATCACAGTATTTCTCACAACCATTTATCTCCTTTTCATTTAGATAACTTCCACCTTAGTTCAGGCCTTGAACACCTTTTCTGGGCTGCTGTAATCACCTCCTTATTAATATCCTAGCCTCCAGTCTGTCTCCTCTCTTGTATGCATAGCCATCAAATTAATATTTTCAAAGTCTAAGTTTGATCATGTCACTCCTTTGCTCAAGAAGCTTCATAATCTTTATCACTTCTTGTATTAGAAGATACAGATTCTTCTGTTAGTCATTTTAAGTCTTCCATAATTATAATCTAACCAATCCTTCCAAACTTTAAAAAAATTTTTATTATTATTATAGCTCTTTTTTTACGAAACCTATGCATGGGTAATTTTCCAACACTGATCCTTGAGAAATCTTTTGTTCCAAATTTTCCTTTCCCCCATCACCTCCCTTAGATGGCAGGTAGTCCAATACATATGTTTAAATATGTTAAAGTATATGTTAAATCCTATATATGTAGACATATTTATACAGTTATCTTGCTGCACAAGAAAAATCGGATTTAGAAAGGAAGAAAAAACCTGAGAAGGAAAACAAAAATGCAAGCAAACAACAACAGAAAGAGTGAAAATGCTATGTTGTAATCCACACTCATTTCCCATAGTTCTTTCTCTGGATATAGATAACTCTCTTCATTACTGGTTTGAATCATCTCATTGTTTAAGAGAGCCATGTCCATCAGAATTGATCATCATATAGTCTTGTTGTTGCCCTGTATAATGATCTCCTGGTTTTGCTCATTTCACTCAGGATCAGTTCATGTATGTATCTCCAGCTTCTCTGAAATCATCCTGAAATCATTATTCTGAAATCATCTTTCACACTACTCTACTTCCCAGAGAAACTGGCTTAACTAGCTTATGGGCCTGCCCCATACTTGATATTGCATCTCTTGACCACATGTTTTTATCTCTACTTTTCAAAATCCCCAATTCCTTTAAGAACCAGTTCAAGTGTCACTTCCAAATCAATGTCTTCCCTGATTATCTTAGCTGTTAATGTTTTCTCTATTTCTCTGAAATTAATTTATATTAATTCTTCATATGTTTTTTGTCCACTATTTCCCAAAGAATGAAAAGTCTTCAGACTGTTACACCCCAATATCTAGCAAGATTGTTGAAATGAATTGAATTAAATTAAATTGAAGTGCATATCCTCTCTGTTTTTTCTAAATCTTTGAGCCTGTAGGATGCCTAGGCAGTTTTTACACAGGCACCCAATTTGGCTCAACCTACTTGAGTGATGACACAGACCTAAACATCCTATATTCTGATTTATCAGCTTGTTAACTACTGACAGAATTAACCATGCCCAAGAAGAAATAATAGACTCTTTTGGTTGACTGCAGGAAGGCCTCTCCTCCCCTGCACACCTAATCCACCTGATTGTTTGGCCTAAGGACCAGAATCCTTTGAGTCCAGCAGCAAAAACACCAGGATTGACTACAGGCTTTAAATATTGCCCAGAAGACAATAATGAACAGATTTTACCATTTAGCTGATTATAGTCATCTTGGCTGATAGAATTCAAAAGTAAGACTCATCTTAATACTTCTAAGGTTGCTATGCTTACTTTCAATCAGCTCCATTACATTAAAGAATTCGAGAAATCATTAGCAAGACAATGGGGAAGTTCAAAGAAGTTAGAATTGAAGCATAGTTTGTGCTGTGAGCTATTCCTCCGCAGGTGATTAAAACAGCATGACTAGATTTTTTTTTTTTTTTTTTTTTTTTTTTGTAACAAGGAAAAGAGATTAGTATCATTTGTCCCCCAAAAAACTCTGAGCTTGTAGAATCTCTGAGCATCTTCTACACGGGGAAACTGATTTTAAAATGAAAGTGTTTCTTTTCAAAGCATGTGCATATGATTGTGCACAAAAAGTACATACTATATATGGGAGATTCTTTTGTGTGTATATATATATGTGTGTGTGTGTGTGTGTGTGTGTATACATATATATAGAAAATCCCCTATTTATAGCATGTGTAAAAATATATATTATATTGTATACATTTTGTATATATGCCTAGTTTACTTGTATATAATATATGTAGGCACATACATATATACAGACACATGTGCATACCACAACCATATAAAAACTTTGGATTCACACACACACACACACACAAAAACACAATACATAAATGTCCTGGGTGTGTATATGTATACAGGTATATGCATCTCTGTATATATGTATACATATGTATGAAATATAAAAAGTTCAAGACACAGTTTATGGATAATATTGATCATTTTATTAATTAATATAATGATAATCATATTTATTAATGGATTAATTGATCATATAATCAATTAATTAATAATTGTCCTTAGTAAAAGAGGTCAGTGGCATTCTCAAATGCCAAAGACCCTTCAAAGAACCCATTCTTACTTATTTGTCCTTGGAAATGTGGGTATTCCTGTGGGTGGCAATCAAGTCTGATTGGTTAATAGTTAATCAGAAGAATGAATATTATAATGAAAGATGGACTTAGTCTAATGAGTGTCTAGGGGAAGTGACTGACCACTCAGTCTTAAACAAAGACATTTATCTCATACCCAGATTATCCCCATCTAGGGGAATTGAGATAAAGGGATCCACCTCAACCAAGCATGCTTAAGTGGAACACAATAGGCCAGAATTCACTTTAGATTCAATTCTTGGTAGTTTTCTACTTGGGTGGGGTCTCCCAAACAGGACTGAAAAACTTGTACTCCAGGGATTTTGACAATCTTATCCATCAACAATATCCTTCAGACATTGAGCAACCTATAGGCTTTTGAAAAAAATCCTGGCCCTAATTCAATAATTGATTATTTTTGTGAGAGATTCATTTGTGCATATATGTATATGCAAACTATGTAAATATATACATGTTATATGTGTGTATATATATTATATATCTGTTAATTGTTCAGTTATATCCTATTCTTTGTGACCTATTTGGAATTTTCTTGGCAAAGATATGGAGTAGTTTGCCATATCCCTCTCCAGCTCATTTTATAGATGAGGAAACTGAGGCAAACAAGATCAAGTCACTTGTCCAGGATCACACAGCTAGTCTGAGACCACATTTGAATTTATGAAGATGAACCTTCCTGACTCCAGGTCCAATGCTTTATTCGCTGCTTCACCTAACTACTCTGAATCTTGTGGCTTATTAGTTATGTAACTATGGCAAGTCACTTAATCTCTCTAAGTCTCAGTTTTGCCAAAGAAATTTCTTTGTCCTAATGCTTTATTGATTGTTGCACCTCTGAACAGAAGTAGTAACCTCTGGCCTTGGTACTTGTGCCCCTTAGATTTTGTCATGATGCTGTTTTTGTTCCTTCTCCTGGTTGGCCCTCATCTAGTTACAGATTTGAAAATCCTATAAAGCAATAGAAAGAGGAATTTTAGAAATTATCTAGTTGTACTCTCTCATTTCATAGATTAAAAAAAAAGAAAACAAAGAAACAAACAAAAATAACACTGAGACCTAGAGAGATGAAGAATAGTAAATACAGATCTACCATATAAATCCAGGTTCTCTAATAACAGGCCCTCTTTCCACTAGACCTTGCAGGGGTACTCAAACTACTGCCCGTGGGCCAGATGTGGCATTTGAGGATGTTTATCCCCCTCACCCAGGGCTATAAAGTTTCTTTATTTAAAGGCCCACAAAACAAAGTTTTTGTTTTTATTATAGTCCAGCCCTCCAATAGTCTGAGGGACAGTGATTTTAAAACCCTATTTAAAAAGTTTGAGGACCTTTGCTACAGCATGGAAATTCACACCTGAATAAAATGATAGGAAGAGTAAAAGAATTAGGCTACCAAAGAGGGATTAAAAGTTTCTAACACTGAAGTTTTGAAAAATCCTTTCTTAAAAAAGAAAAATCTGAAATAATTGACAAATCCTGTCCAATTTGATGCTTGGAAAATTGTCTTTTTCTTTTAAGGATAATTTGGATTTAATATTATAGGATTCAAAGGAGAGACAGTGTGATGTAGTGAAGAGGGAGCAGATCTCAGGATCTGGATTTGGATTCAAATTTTAATTCAACACACTTGCTGTGTGAGTCTGGATAAGTCATTTTACTTCTCCATTAAGTACATGTATAGCTCAAAGTGCAACTGCTAGCAACTAAGTTGATTTGCAGTGGTGGAACTTTTCTATACCAATAAAGTCACAGGTTTAGTCTAGTGGTTTTTAGTATTCAATAAAGAAATGTAAAATATATACCAAGACTGGTGGGAAGTCCTTTTGTTGAAGACTGTAAAATCCTATCCCGACTTTCTGTTCTAGGAATTAGGATCCTTTTCATAGATATCTAACTATATTATTCAAAATAAGGATTCTTCTATCTAATGAAGTCAATGTACATTTTGTTTCATATGCCCCTGAGTGAATATGACAGCACAATCACTCTCACCAATGACCTGCCTGAAGTGCTAAAGACAAAGCTAATTAATTACCAGCCATCATTCCTACTGACTGCTCTTATTCTTGTCACACTGACTTTTTCTGAACATTTGAAATGAATGACTGACAATGCAGAAAGTGATCCTTGAAACAATACATTCTCATTTAGGTCCTAATACATTCTCTGAGCATCATTAGTAGGTTGAGGAACTCTCACTTCTTGGACATTATGGTACACCTCACACAGTACATCTTTTAGGGAATGCAAGGAATACAAATTTCCCCTGCTCCCATGTCCCCATACAATATTAACTATGCATACTGGCTGAGACTAAACAAACATGATCACCTGATGACCCAAGTGGTTGAATGCCCCAATGGTCTTACCCCACTGGCAATTCATTCCTACTTGAATTGACTTCAGTAAATCTAGCTATGAATAGAACCACAGTCTCTAGACACTGATGAGGTGAGGAAGGGAAGAGGAAAAGGAAAAGAATGGTTTATAAAATTTAGCAAGTTAATTTTGACTGCTGTAATTGAAAAGGGAGACATCTTAATACTTTTAGGGGTGTCTTACATAGACAAATCACTATTTAAGTGCCATCAGGTGAAAATCGCCCATTCCATGAAAGTTTTCAAATCTTTGTTTTTTCATGTAAATAACTTCCAGATATCTTGTTTCATAATCAATGGATATATAGGGTATATTAAAAAAATGAAAAGAAAAATTATATTTAATCTAATATATCCCTCTAATACATTCTTTTTTTTCACTCAGTTAGCCACTACTTAGTTCTAAGCCACAGAAGTGCCCAGCAATGTTGATTCTTAGTTACTTTTCTTTATTAGTTCATTTTCTGTGGTATATTAAAAGTTATTGGAGTATAATTTTACTGGTATAGGAAACTTCAGTGAAGGAAACTTTTGCCACTGGAGATCTTCACCTACTGTGCCTCTTTTAATCACTTCATTACATTAAAGATCTTGCTAATCCATGACTATATGAAAACTCAAGGAACACTAGAATTGGAACAGAGTCTCTACTGTTATTATAGAACTACTGGATCTACAATGTCTCTGTATCCCAAAGAGATCATAAAAAAGATAAAGAGGACTTACATGTGCAAAAACTGGGTGGATGCCCTTCAGCTGGAGAATGGATGAATAAATATTGGTATATGAATGTTATGAAATATAAGAAATGATCAGCAGAATGATTAGAGAAAGGCCTGGAGAGAATTACATGAACTGATGCTAAGAGAACTGAGTAGAACCAAGAGAACATTGTACATAGCACCAAGCAGATTATATGATGATCAATTCTGATGGACTTGGGCTCTTCTGAACAGTGAGGTGATTCAGGTGAATTCCAATAGACTTATGGTGGGGAGGGCCATCTGCACCCAGAAAGAGGACTATGGGAATGAATATGGATTACAATATAGTATTTTCACCTTTTTTGTTGTTTGCTTGCTTTTTGTTTTCTTTCTCATTTTTTCCCCTTTTTGATCTGACTTTTCTTATGCAGCATGATAAATGTGGGAATATGCATAGAAGAATTGTACATGTTCAACATATGTTGAATTACTTACTAGGGGAAGGGTGTGGAAGGAAGAGAGGGAGGGAGAAGAATTTGGAACACAAGGTTTTGCGAGGGTAAATGCTGAAAACTATCTTTGCATATATTTTGAAAATAAAAAAGTTATTATTTTTAAAAAGTAAAGAAAAGAAAAAGATAGACCAGATGCATAGCGAGAATGAGGAAGTAATATACTACTTAAGACTTCTACCTTTACTACCTGCTGATACATTTTTCCCTAAGGTCACCAATGACATCTTGATCATCATGTCTAAATATATTTAACCTTATTGACGACCCTCTCCTACTTACCATTTTTTCTTTTCTTAGCTTCAAGGGAATCATAATCTATTTCTCCTCCTATCTAACTATTCTTTTTTTGTTTCCTCTTCATACACCTTTACTGTGGGCTGTTCTAAGGTCCTGTTGTTTGCTTCTTTCTTATTCAATACCATAGTTTTGAATATGCAGACAATTCCTAAATATACATCTGTACTCTCATCTTTCTTCCAAACTTCAAGTGGACAATTACAATGACCTGCTAGATATCTCTCCCTGAAATCTACTGGCACCCCACAGTTGGTTTATCTAAATTGGGAAGATTGGCTTCATACTTTCCAACACTTTCCTTTGCTCATAAAGAGTTACAAATAAGAGTAGACTTGGGCTTGAAGACCTTGATTCTCATCTCAATTCTCTCTCTTACTTCTATGACCATGAGCAAAGCATCTTTGAAATTTAGAAAAATTTAACATGCCCTGATCTCTTGTTTGAACTGATGCTACTTTAAAATCTCAGTGTATTTAAAAGTAGATTTTTTTTTACCATACTTGATCAATAATAAAAACAGCAAAAAGGATTTATTATATACCTATTATGTCCAGGAATTGTCCTATACACTAAGAACACAAGACCAAAATGAAAGAGCTTTAACATTCTATTGAACTATTCTATCACAGTCACATCTGGCTCACCTTCCTAAAGCTTACTCTTGGATCATGCTGATAAATATTTAATAACTTGCTACCAAAACAATAGAAAAAACACTGAGACTTCCCTTCATCATTGAGGTTTTTCTCCATCACTTTTTAAACTCTGGACAATAACAGGGTAATTTTTTTTACAACATTATCCCTTGCACTCACTTCTGTTCCGATTTTTCCCTCCCACCCTCCACCCCCTCCCCTAGATGGCAAGCAGCCCTATATATGTTGAATATGTCCTAGTATATCCTAGATACAATGTATGTGTGCAGATCCAAACAGTTTTCTTGTTGCACAGGGAGAATTGGATTCAGAAGGTAGAAATAACCTGGGAAGAAAAACAAAAAATGCAAACAGTTTACATTCATTTCCCAGTGTTTTTTCTTTGGGTGTAGCTGCTTCTGTCCATCATTGATCAATTGAAACTGAATTAGTTCTCTTTGTCAAAGAAATCCACTTCCATCAGATTACATCTTCATACAGTATCGTTGTTGACGTATATAATGATCCCTTGGTTCTGGTCATTTCACTTAGCATCAGTTCATGTAATTCTTTCCAAGCTTCTCTGTATTCATCTTGCTGGTCATTTCTTACAGAACAATAATATTCCATAATATTCATATACCACAATTTACCCAACCATTCTCCAATTGATGGGCATCCACTCAGTTTCCAGCTTCTAGCCACTACAAACAGGGCTGCCACAAACATTTTGGCACATACTGGTCCCTTTCCCTTCTTTAGCATCTCCTTGGGGTATAAGCCTAGAACTCTGGACAATAACAAAACAATAAATCAAGCCTGATTTGTTTCATTTGTCCATTACTAAAGTATAAATGCTTTTGCTGAAAATTTAACAATCAGTTTTTAAAAAGCTGGCCACAGCACAACTCTGTAATCACATAGGCTATTTCATGTTTATCTCTTTATAAATTCCTCATTGGCCAACTTCATTTTTTTTTATTCCTCTGTGTCAAAGTAAGATTGTATCTATATTTTGGGGTCTAAAAAGACAAAACTATCACACAGAAGCAAATTGCTGATAGTAGAGCATTGAAATCACTTAGCAACACAACAGAATGTTGAGATTCTCCCTCTGGGTCCTTAGTCCCTTGATTTTGCTTTTTTAATCTGAAAATAGAGCATTACTGATAAAATCAAGAATCATTTTGTCATCACATGCCTTTTAAATGTTTCATCACTATATAGTAAAATAAGAATTATTATAAAAAGATCATGATGCTACAACAAAGGAAAACAGATCTCATAGAAGAATTGTTTTTGTGATGATGAATTCAGCACATGATGTCCCAAAAGTTCTAGTGCCAGTGTAAACCATTAAAGTTTAAGCTATTAAAGTTTGCAATAGCACTAAGACTTCTAGGACACCTTGCACTAACATACAATTTCTCTGTCTTATGTAGATACTGATACATTGATAGAATTGTTATCTCAATGGTGTTGGTTCTCTTTGCATTAGGGTAAGCTAAAATCCCTCTGTGACTGTTCATCCTATGTAATTCTTGTTCATGTCTTCCTGCAAATCCTCCTTTAGGAGTTACCCAATACACTAGAGTCCTTCCTCTGGTTCTTTAAATATTTTAGATTCCCAGAATAATACTTGTGCTGCCAACCTGTCATCTCTCACTTTCACTATGTGACTTATCGATCCTTTTTTTGAGCTTCCATGTCTTTGACTATGTATTTTATGTCAATCCTTACACTTGAATCAATATTTGTAATATTTGGCAGCCTGCTTAACATTCATCATATTTCTACTTACTGTCCTTTGTGTCATCTGCTATTTTTATTTTTCTGAAATGTTTTATTTTTTATGATTCAAAGATGAATCATATTGTGGTAATTCCCCTCACTGCCCTACTCCTCATAGCTAATCTGGATTCCATCCTTTAGTCTCTCACCTCCGCTGGACAAATTTGTGCTTATTGTAAAGGTTCTTGTGAGGGCCTGGGCCTCCAATGATACTTCTAAGATCACTCTATTGCCATAGGCTGTGTAAATACTCTCTTGTATCAACCTCTGTTTTCAAGCTCCCATTATGTTTTTCCCTATAAGATTGTAAGCTTCTTGAGAATAGGCACTATCTTACTTGCATTTTTATTGGTAGTATTTAGTACAGAGACTTAATAAAGGCTTTCTCTGTGTCTCTATTCAACCCTCTTTCTATCTCTTCCCTTTCTCTCTGTCCCTTACGTAACAAAGAAGAAGGAAAAATCCCCTAAGAGCCCAATGGAGATGAATCCTGTTAAGGGATTATATTACAGTAATTCTATTTGAATTTTTCTCTGGAATCACAAGCAAGGTAAATGATTTGCACACGTTAAACATTTATATTTTATTTTTTTTTTACTTTGAAATAGGATACAAGTCCATTAGTACATGTCACGTGTCACTGGGTCAGGAATCCATACATCTGATCTGAATTTTAGAAATTTTGTTAGAAGAGTAAGATCTCTTTCCTTTTTTTGCCAAAGAGATGCTGTAAAAATGAGCTCCAGGCTTATATCATTTATTTTTTTTGTAATATCACCTAATTAATATTTTTAAGTTTCTCTATATCTACATATATACCATAGGTAAGCAATTTCTTCTTTAACTTCAAAAGATTTATGATTTCCTCATTTCGATTTTCTCGTTATTTACTTTCCTTACTAGATTGAAGCATAAACTGGTGCACTGAAAACTACCACTCAGTGATCAAACTCCCAAGGAAGGATTTAGCTGGTGTGTTAATTGGTGCTTCTCTAAAAGGACCAAAATGTCATCACTATGTTGGAGTCAAGGTACATTGTATCCTACTGTGCCTAATCAGATCAGTATGAGCTAGAAATGCTTTGCTACAGGTTGAGCACAAATAGTCCACATAGACATTTGAAATACAGAGTTTCTAAATGTATGTATTTCACTTTTCTTTTGAACTATTATAATTCTGCTTTGCTCATAGCACAGTGCCTTCTTTGATGTGGGGAAGCCATTATGGGTGGATTTTTGCCAGTGTCTCCTATGTCACATAAGAGATTCCAAAGTACTTCAAAGAGATCTTGAGAATGTCCTTATATTGCTTGTTCTGACCATCACGTGAGTGCGTGTCTTCTGAGTTTGCCATAAAATAGTTTTTTAGGGAAACTAGTCTAAAGTTGAATTGTCTGATCTCTAGTATTCCTTTCAACTCTGAATGACCATGAGCCCATGGCACCTCTCGTGATGATTCATCACTAGACAAAAGTTTTCAATAAATTTCAAAGATTACTGGGCTCTCACAATTTATTCAGCCTAGAAAGCCCATATTCAGTTCTACCCATATTTTTACATGTACTACTCAAATTCTTTTCATTCCCACTTTCTGGTTTTGATATTGACATGTGAGGAAGATGCAAAAAAACTTCTGTTAGCAAATGTATTGTTTTCTAATACAGAGAAATCTATTCAAATCAATAAACATTTATCAAGTACCTATACTTCCAGTGGTTCTGGAAATGTGGGGGCAAAAACAAAGCACAGTAACAGTACAATTTCTGTCATATCGATATAGATATATTGATAGATTTGTTGTCTCATAGGATGAATAGTCACAGAGGGATTTTAGCTTACCATAATGGAAAGAGAACCAACACCAATGAGACAACAAATCTATCAGTGTATTGATATCTATATGACAGAGAAATTGTACTGTTAATACAAGGTGTCCTAAAAGTCTTAGTGCTATTGTAAACTTTAATAGCTTAAGCTTTAATGGTTTACACTGGCACTAGGCTTTTGGGACATCATGTGCTGTATTCATCATCACAAAAACAATTCTTCTATGAGACCTGTTTTCCTTTGTTGGAGCGTCATGATCTTTTTATAATAATTCTTATCTTTCTATATAGTTTTGAAACATTTAAAAGGCAAGTGATGACAAAATGATTTTTGATTTTATCGGTAATGCTCAATTCTCAGATTAAAAAAGCAAAATCAAGGGACCAAGGACCCAGAGGGAGAATCGCAACATTCTATTATGTTGCTAAATGGTTTCAATGCTCTATCATGAAGAAACTTATATTCTGTTGAAGATTTGCTTTTCTCCTTGGCAAAAAAACAAAAAGCCAAAAATGAAAATAAAAACAAAATAAAACACCCCAAAACAAACTAAAAATAATCCTAAAAGAAAGGTAAGAAATATTTAGAGGATGCACATAGCAACTATGTTTTAAGTTCCATGTCTTTCCTTTAGTCTTATTTGGATTTCTCTTAAACCATGATAGGTGGACAGATATTCACATATGTGGCTGGTTAGATATTCCTATGGGAATATGAACATGGGGACACATACAATTTATTCCTTCCACTACAAAGGTTGTGATGAAAATGCCCTGTAAGTCTTAAAGTGATATATAAAGGTGGATTGTTATCATTATTATGACTATTTTTTTCACTTTGATTTGGACCTGGGGTTTCATGGTGGATTCCATTTCTGGTAAGGAAGTTGATGTGTTAGAGGCCACACTTAAAATGCGGTCTGCCTGACCGAAGCCAGCCTTCTATCCATTTTGTTATTCTGCCTCTTATTATGACCATGGTTGGTTGCTCAATTGATATATGACTAACTAATGGCAATTATTCTCACATCAGGGAAGACATAGGAAAAGGTTTCCTACATGTTGAAATGGGTATAATTGATGCAAGTATGTGTGGGGGTTATTTTAATCCTATATCTGATGGAGGTGTGTTTGTATTTTATAAGTCAAGAAATAGTAATTACTGTGCTACAATCACATTTCTGCATATTGAGAGGAAATGGGGCAGTCTGTTGATAGAAGTTACAAATCAGATCAAAGTTTTCCTCCATCATATTATATTCCTTCATATCATACACATCATATCATATTTTTATATTATATTATAATATGATGTGATGTTATATTGTCATATGGCACATCATATTTCATTATGTTATATTGCTATATCACATAATATTACACTGTTACTTTGTTATATGCAAGAGGGATAGGGTAGAGATAGAAGAAAGAAGGGAAAGAAGGAGAAGGGGGGGAAAAGAGAGAATGTAAAGAAAGGAGAGGTTGATAGAGTCTCTATGAAAGTCCTTATTTAGAAATTCCATTTAAAGTAACTACTGATAATATAAAATATTTAGGAATCTATCTGCCAAGGGAAAATCAGAAACTTTATGAGCAAAATTACAGACCACTTTTCACACAAATTAAGTCTGATCTAACCAATTGGAAAAATATTAAATGCTCTTGGATAGGGCGAGCAAATATAATAAAGATGACAATTTTACCTAAACTAATCTATTTATTTAGCGCTATACCAATCAGACTCCCAAAAAACTATTTTAATGACCTAGAAAAAATAACAACAAAGTTCATATGGAAAAACAAAAGGTCAAGAATTTCAAGGGAATTAATGAAAAAAATCAAATGAAGGTGGCTTAGCTGTACCAGATCTAAAATTATATTATAGAGCAGCAGTTACCAAAACTATTTGGTATTGGCTAAGGAATAGATTAGTTGATCAGTGGAATAGATTAGGTTCAAGGGATAAAACAGTCAACAAATATAGCAACCTAGTCTTTGACAAACCCAAAGATCCCAGCTTTTGGGATAAGAACTTACTGTTTGATAAAAATTGCTGGGAAAATTGGAAACTAATATGGCAGAAACTAGGCATTGATCCATACTTAACGCCGTACACCAAGATAAGGTCAAAATGGGTTCATGACCTAGGCATAAAGAATGAAATTATTAATAAATTAGAGGAACATAGGATAGTTTACCTCTCAGACCTGTGGAAGGGGAAGGTCTTTATGACCAAAGCAGAACTAGAGATCATTACTGATCACAAAATAGAAAATTTCGATTATACCAAACTGAAAAGTTTTTGTACAAACAAAACTAATGCAGACAAGATTAGAAGGGAAGCAATAAACTGGGAAAATATTTTTACAGTCAAAGGTTCTGATAAAGGCCTCATTTCCAAAATATATAGAGAATTAACTCTAATTTATAAAAAATCAAGCCATTCTCCAATTGAAAAATGGTCAAAGGATATGAACAGACAATTCTCAGATGAAGAAATTGAAACTATTTCTAGTCATATGAAAAGATGCTCCAAGTCATTATTAATCAGAGAAATGCAAATTAAGACAACTCTAAGATACCACTACACACCTGTCAGATTGGCTAAGATGACAGGAAAAAATAATGATGATTGTTGGAGGGGATGCGGGAAAACTGGGACATTGATGCATTGTTGGTGGAGTTGTGAACGAATCCAACCATTTTGGAGAGTAGTTTGGAACTATGCTCAAAAAGTTATCAAACTGTGCATACCCTTTGATCCAGCAGTGTTACTACTGGGATTATATCCCAAAGAGATTATAAAGAAGGGAAAGGGACCTGTATGTGCACGAATGTTTGTGGCAGCCCTTTTTGTAGTGGCTAGAAACTGGAAACTGAATGGATGTCCATCAGTTGGAGAATGGCTGAATAAATTGTGGTATATGAATATTATGGAATATTACTGTTCTGTAAGAAATGACCAACAGGATGATTTCAGAAAGGCCTGGAGAGACTTACACGAACTGATGCTGAGTGAAATGAGCAGGACCAGGAGATCATTATATACTTCAACAACAATACTAGATGATGACCAGTTCTGATGGATCAGGCCATCCTCAGCAA
The DNA here is from genome assembly GCF_902635505.1 of Sarcophilus harrisii. Lineage (NCBI taxonomy): Eukaryota > Metazoa > Chordata > Mammalia > Dasyuromorphia > Dasyuridae > Sarcophilus > Sarcophilus harrisii. The sequence goes on from NC_045426.1 coordinate 459,987,921, forward strand.
CGAGATCAACCAAATCATTTCTAATGGAGCAGTAATGAACTGAACTAGCTATGCCCAGAAAAAGAACTCTGGGAGATGACTAAAAACCATTACATTGAATTCCCAATCCCTATATTTATGCACACCTGCATTTTTGATTTCCTTCACAAGCTAATTGTACAATAATTCAGAGTCTGATTCTTTTTGTACAGCAAAATAATGTTTTGGTCATGTATACTTATTGTGTATCTAATTTATATTTTAATATATTTAACATCTACTGGTCATCCTGCCATTTAGGGGAGGGGGTGGGGGGGGTAAGAGGTGAAAAATTGGAACAAGAGGTTTGGCAATTGTTAATGCTGTAAAGTTACCCATGTATATATCCTGTAAATAAAAGGCTATTAAATAAAAAAAAAAAAAAAAAAAAAGAAAGTCCTTATTTAAATTGGATTAAATTGTTAAAAACACTGACTGTTACTTATAACTAAATTTCTAGGAAATTGTAGCTGACTTTGGATGGCTACTGAGGGCACCAATCCTCTCTTGAAAGAACCTGGGATTTTATTTTAATTTATTTGATGATTCAAATTAGAGGTTTGTTCTTCAGATTCACTAGCCCTTTCTCAAGTTCTTCCCAATCTCTTAGTGATCCTACTAACAGAACTTTGAAATCATCAGATCTACTGAAGATTGATGCCAATCCACTAGTAAAGATTCAAAACTATTTTAGCTCCCAGGGGTAGCAGAGTCATCTTGCCATTTAAGAAAGATTTATATAACCATATATTCTCTTGGGAACTCTGATAACATCAGAGAGCAATCTAGCTAATAAGGACTCTAGTAGGATTTATCAGAGCTGAGTTATATATATATATGAATTTAAATGCCTTTATTTAAGGCATTAAGCTAGAATTGAGTATACAAAACCTATAAAAAATGACCCATGTCCTCAAAGATCTTTTCTTCTATTAGACGTAAAACATTCTACAGTTCTACAAAATGAGCACTGGATTTTGGAATTGGAAAATCTGAATTTGAATATTGACTTTGTTGCTTACAAGCAGAGCCATGGATATTTTGTAACTTAGAAATTTTGAGAAAATCTCTCAAACTACTTAGGTCTGTCTCAGTTTTTTCCTTTGTGAAATGAAGAGATTAGATTGGAAGGCCTTTGAGATCTATTATAATATTAGCTCTCTGATTAATAGGCAGTTTGTTGTCACCTGATGTCTGATAGAATACTAGACTTGGATCAGAGAGATATGGGTTCAAATCCGGCATCAAAAAGTTAGAAACGGTCTGAATCTGAGCAAGTCACTTGACTTCTATTTGCTTCAGTTTTTCATCTGTAAAACAGAAATTATAACAGTATATATTTTCCAGAATTGTTTTGAGGATAAAAGGAGATGGAACTTGTAAAGCACTATAAAAATGCTGTCTATTTATATTACTATTGAGAGCTTACTATGTGCCAACCCCTGTGTTAAGGATTGGAAATATAACAGAAGCAAAAATATTCCCTTCCTTCAAGGAGTTAACATTCTAATGGGAAATATAATATAATATATAATATATATATATATATATATATATATATATATATACATATACACACATACACACATACACACATAATGTAGCACTAGATAGATTCAGAGAAAATGGAAGATCACATTTTAGCGAAGGCCTGACTTAATACAGGAGAATTTAAAACAGTTTTGGTGATAAAACAGCTGATTAGTAAGACATCATTGTCTAGTGAAAGAATTTTTAACCTGAGGTTTGTGAACTTAAAAAGCTATATTTAGCAATTATTTCAATCTAATTTCTTTCTTATGGATTTTCCCTTTTATTCAGATTTTTCTCTCCCAACATGATTGATATGGAAATATTTTTTAAAATGTATGTACATATACAACATAAAAATTTTTAAACTAAAAATAAATAAATAATAAAAAATATTATTCTAAGATGCTATTCATATATGAAAAAGTTCCATGACACAAAAGAGATTAAGAACCTTTGATCTAGTGATTAGGGTACTTTCCTTGGAGTATGAGAGTTCAAAAATTGTCCTCAAACACTACCTTTGTGACACTGTGAAAGTTACCTAACTTGTCTCAGTTTTCTCAGCTATAAAATGAAGGGATTGGACTCCATGGCCATAAAAATCTCCAGCTTTAAATCTAGGATCCTAATATCGTATTGGAAAGATTAGAACTAGCTCAACTAGTACAATTTACTCTCGCTCTCACTTTCATTATCACTACCAACACATAGATTGGTATTATTTTTATATTTATTTTTATATTTATTTTTATAGTGAAGGCCAAAATAGTTTTATCTGTTTTTTGTCTTTCTATCTAACAGAAAAACAACCTCTCCTTTGGGTCAGGTATAATCCTCTTCTAAGCACTGAGATCCCCAAAATGCCAAATTGAGCTTGAAGGATAGAAATTTATTTTGACACTACAAGATAATCCAACCCCTCCCAATCTCTCTACATGTAGCTATATTCTTGGAATATATTCTTGGGATAAGGGGAATTTCCATTGGGCAATATTAGGGATTTAAAAATCTCTTACTGACATTGAACCTCACAGAATTCCAAAGTGTTAGGTATTGTGAGTCTGTTGATTAGATAAAAGTCAATTTGTGGTTGGGGCCCATATAATTTATTACTATAAAAGAGGTAAGACAAATTTCCTCCTCCAAGAAATAGTAAACTGCATTGAGGGCAGTCAATTTTGCCCTTCTCCCTTCTGTTTTTGGAGTAGGCCTAGGATCATTGGAATAGTCTATTCCAATTGCCCAAGAAGAGGAAAAAAGAAGAATGGGGAATACTCTCTGAACTTGAAGGCTTTAGCTGGGTGTGGATATGAAGTAGATATTTTGAGCAAAAGATAAGTCACTTAAAGTAAAGAGAAGGGAAATAATAATAATAGCTTATATTTATATAACACTTTAAGACTTGCAAAGCCCTGTTATCTCATTTGATCCTCATAATCCTATAAAATGTGATAGTATTGTAGATGATAGAATGTATATGATTTATTCAAGTTCATATAGCTATTATGTGTCTAAATGAGATTCCAAATCCAGGTTTTTTCCTAACTTCAAGTATAGTATTATAGCCAATTTTAAATTGTACCAAATATCCTCTAATAATTGCTCCATACAGGCCAGGTGTAAGCTGAGACCCTGGAAGAGTACAAATGTTGTTTTCTGGAAAGTTAAAATTTGGGGAACAATAAAGAAAAACAGAATGATAGCAAGAAGCCCTGGAGGATCTGCAGGCAAGAAAGAATCAGTAACATCTGTTAGAAATGGAGGAGAGCCAAAGTTAAGTAGTGGAGGAAGGCTATAGAAATTCTTACAAGGAGCAACAACTGGAGAACTACAGGAAGTAATGAAGCAATTATGCAGCCATCTGCATGCAGCCAAGAATAGAAGCTCTGATGTAGGAAAGCCACTCCTGACTTAAGTCCCACCCAGGACAATACTCTAAGTCACAAAGATGCTTATGGGAGCATTGCTTATTGGGGTTGGGGATGGAGAAATATAGTGAATTGGGCTCAAAGGTGAGTTATTTACTTTTATTAACTTTTAAGGAAAAGTATCTATGATTTGGATATTTTGATTGTGCTGGAAAAAAAAAACTTGCAGCTACTCTAAAAGAATGCCAGATGTGGATGATCTAAATCACTGATATAGGATCCAGGGAAATGAGAATTCTCTCAGAAGTGTGCCTGGACTCTTTGTATCAAGAGGGACTCTGACATAAGATACATATTCTCCTGCTCAGTGGCTCCCTACCATTGTTAAGGGTAAAATACAAATTTCTCATTTTTATTTAAAGCTCTTGTCAATTTGGCTCCAGATTACCTTTCTGGATTTATTTCATGCTCCTCACAATCACATTCCCTCAGTTTCAGCCAAACTGGGTAGTTAACTTTATTCCCAGGACATAACATTTCATTTTTTGTTTGTGTTCTCATGTTAACTTCTTAAATCCTTATCCCTATTCTAATAAACTTAATACACCCCCAAAGAAATAGAATCCCAGAATTTGGAAGTAGTCTTAGAAGCCAAGTCTCATTCAGACCTGAACAAGAATTTTTTCTACAACATCCTCAACAATCTTTTGCTCTTCACTTGAACTGTCATGCAGAGTTAGGAGGATAAAAAAATACACTCTTTGCCTCCCACCTCTAGCTGTTGTCATCCCCTTAATCAATTTTCCCACTTTCCAAATCCATCCATTCCACCCTCTCTACATTCTTGTCAATGTTGATTTTTGCCTCAAGACTCTCTTATAAGGTAATATTTCATATTATAGTTACATCTTTGTATCTTATCCCCCTAGTAAGGTGTATGTTCTTTGAAATCAGGGACAATGTCTCATCTTCACTTCGTATCTTCCTCAACATTTAGTATAGTGCTTTTTATGCAGTGGAGTCTTAACATATTTTGAAAGAATGAATATGATATATAAAAATAAAACATATACACATATATTATACATATACACATATAACATATAAAATAGCATACAATATACATACATACACATAAAATATATAAAATAACATACAAAAATATATTAATTACATAACATGAAATATGTTCTCCAGTTTTCCAAGATTCCTCAAATTTGCAAACTGAGGCAATATGACTAAATGACCTATTTGGTTCCATCTAACTTTAAAGGTAAATATGATATTATTCAATATAATAGTATTTGAATCTAACTTATTAAGTATTAGGTCACCTAACCTTTTTTTTTTCTTTTTAAAAAAATTATATTTATTTTTAATAGTATTTTATTTTCCTAAATATATCCAAAAATAGTTTTCAGCATTTACCTTTGCAAAACCTTGTGTTTCAAAATTTTCTCCCTTTCTCCCTTTTCCCCCTTCCCCAAAACAGCAAGCAATCCAATAAAATATGATCATTTTCTTAATTGGGGTTAAGTGACACAGGGTCAGCTTTTAGCTAATAAGTATTAAGTCTCTGAGATCAACTTTTAATTCAGGACCTCCTTACTTCAGGGTTGGTGCTCTATCCCATGCACCCTGTAGCTGTCCCTTTGCCTAATCTTTTACCATCTCTTAGCAGCAAGAGGGATCTTTTTTTTTTTTTTTCCAGAAGAAGACAGAGCATGGTTGAGTTTTGACTTTCTATACCATGTGACTATGAGCAAATCATCAATTTCCTCATCTGTAAAATATATGCTATGATTCCTGTACTATTCATCTTATGGAGTTGTGATGAAAGAACTCTGAATCTTAAATGCATGTCGAATTGTAAATTAATACTCTCATTCTTAGAGGTAAAAGCAGTTATACATTCACATTCTTGCAGAAAAAGGTTGGGTTTAGTATAAGAGAAATTAGGACAAATCAACAGGAAGATGAGGTTTTGAGGAGGAAGTGGAGAGTCTGTGCTAATGATAAAGAATTGGCAATCAGTAAAAGTCTGGTTTCTGTATGAAGGATTAACACAAATTTAGGAGAGGAGTCTGGTGCTGGGCATGGATATAAGAGACCAGGGAACCAGGTCAGAAAGCAATCTGGAGGAAGCATTTATTGCTTGACAGTTTTTGCTGGAGCATATGGGCTAACAGATGCTTCTTATATGCCTTATTCTAGAGCACTGGCCACACAGAATCCTATTAAAGAGGATCAGTGTGTGGGGGAAGGTACAGGGTTTCCAGAGAATGCAGTGGAAAAGGGCAGAGATTGGAAGCATCGATATTGACCCTATTGTGGACAGTGGTGGGTGGTGGGGACAATATGGATTGGAGAGATGATGTCAAAATGAAAGAAAAAGCTTCTGAAATGATAGGTATAAGGTGCTAAAAACAAATCCAGATCAATATGGAAGAGTGAGGAAGAAATCCTCTGTCACCCCCAAATTCCACTCCAAACAACTAGAAAACCATGAATTGGTCTAAAGTCAGGGAAGCAATTTACCCACTCAGCAGGAAAGATTTACCTCACTGGAGTGGGAAGGGAGTGAGGTCCAAGAGCAGCCCCAAGCTTACAGGCTAGACCTGCAGTAAGGCTCTAATGAGGGCAATGCTCCAATGAGTCCTTGCCATACTCAAAAACAGTAGGCTTGTAGGCAAATAATAGTGTGTACAAAGCAGGAAGATCCCAATTCTAATAATCTCACTTTCAGCACGAGCCAACGGGAAGCCCTGGCCTGGGACCTACCAGCAGAGAGAGACTCTGTTTTTATACCCCACCACCAAAGGCCCCACCTCTGAAGCAGGCCAGCATCTAAACCCCACACCCCGGGGAAGCCAATAGGGAGGTCTTACTGCCCTATGCTCCAAAAGGGAAGCCTGTTGTCCAGAAAAAAAAAAAAAAAACAATCAGCTAAGCCGTGAAGCTCAGTGAAAGCTAAGTAGTTAGACCCAGAGTTCAAGCACTAACAATTTGAGCCCAGTTCTCACATAAAAACACCAAGTCACAAAAAAGGCAGAAAAAAAGTGAGCAAGAACCAAAAACAGAGCTTGACTACAGAAAGTTACTATGGCGATAGGGATGATCAAGGCACAAATTTAGAAAAGGACAATAATATCAAAATGGCTACATCTCATATAGCCTCAAAGAAAAAAATGAATTTGATCTGAGGCCCAAAATCTTTGAAAGATATTTTAAAGAATTTTAAAAAAAAATTAGAGATGTACAACAAAAATTGAGAAAAGAAATGAAAACTCAATTTACAAAAAAGAAAAGAAATGAGAGTAGTGAATAAAAGGAATGAATAGCAAAGGAAAAGATATACAAAAAAATTTACCAAAGAAAATAACTCCCCCCCAAAAAAATAGAATTGGCCAAATGGAAAAGGAAGTCCAAAAGCTCATTGAAAAAAGATAATTCCTTAAAAATGAGAATTCAACAAGTAGAAACTAATGACTCTAAGAGACATCAAGATACAATAAAATAAAATTTTTAAAAAGTAAAAAAAAAAAATAGAGGAAAATATGAAATTTCTCATGGGAAAAAATAATTCCCCTAAAAAATAAATCTAGGAGAGATAATATAAGACTTATTGGACTACCGTGATCAGAAAGAAAGAAAGAAAGGAAGGAAGGAAGTAAAAGAAAGAAATAAAGAGAAAGAAAAAGAAAGAGAGAAAGAATGAAACAGAGAGAGAAAGAAAGAAAAAGAAAAGACTGGATAACATTTTCAAGAAATTATCCAAGAAAACTAGAGTGTAAAAGAGAAATTAAAAGAATCCACCAATCATTGCCTGAAAGAAATTCTAAAATGAAAACTCTAGGAATGTTATAATCAAATTCCACATCTCACAACTTAAAGAGAAAATATTGCAAGCATCCAAAACAAAACAATGTAAATATCATGGAGACAGTCAGGATTACATAGGATTTAGCAGCTTCCACATAACAGAATCAAAGGACTTATACTGGAAGGAAAGGAGTTAGGATTACAACTAAAAATCATTTACCCAGCAAAATTGAATATAATCTTCCAGGGGGGAAATGAATATTTAACAAAATAGAGGACTCTAATTATTTCTAATTAAAAGAACAAAACTGAATAAAAATTTGCTCTCCAAATATAAGACTCAAGGAAATCATAAAAAGGTAAAAAAGAAACAAGAAAGAGAAAACACAAGATATCCAATAAGGTTAAGCTGTTTTTCTATAGGGCAAAATAATATATGTAATTCTTAGTATAAGAACAATTAGAAGGAGTATATGTAGTCAGAGGGAGTGAATAAAAGGTGAGTTTAATGGGGTAATACTTTTAAAAAAATTTTTTAAATTAAAGTTTTGTATTTACGAAACATATGCATGGGTAATTTTTCAACATTGACCCTTGCAAATCCTTCTGTTCCAAATTATCCCCTCCTTCTCTCCACCCCTCCCCTAGATGGCAGGTAGTCCAATACATGTTAAATATGTTAAAATATGTGTTGAATGCAATATATGTACACATATTTATATAGTTATCTTGCTGCACAAGAAAAATCAATCATGAAGGAAGGAAAAAAAAACTAGGAAAGAAAACAAAATGCAAGCAAACAACAGAAAGACTGAGAATACTATGTTGTGGGACACACTCAGTTCCCATAGTTTTCCTTCTGGGTGGAGATGGCTCTCTTCATCACTGAACAATTGGAATTGGTTTGAATCATCTCATTGGTGAAGAGAGCCATGTCCATCAGAGTTGATCATCGTATAATCTTGTTGTTGCCATGTACAATAATCTCCTGGTTCTGCTCTTGATGGGATAATACCAGAAAAAATGAAATAAATGAATGAGAAAGAGAATCACACTGTAAGAAGGAGGGGAGAAATTGAATGGGGTAAATTATCATGCATAAAAGAGCCATGAAAAAGCTATCATAATAGAGAGAATCATGAGGGTCATGGTAGTAGAGATGGGCAAGGTTAAATCTTACTTTAATCAACTGGTTTAAGGAATAACATCTACAGTCAGTTGTCAGTTGGATATAGAAATCTATCTTACCCTATCAATCTATTATCCTATGAGGATAATAGAAAAGGGAAGAGGTATTTATAAAAAAGAGCTTATATTGAGGAAAATGGTAATCAGAAATAAAACACTTGTGAGGGAGGAAAGAGTAGGAGGGGGTAAAAGAGAGAAGGGGATAAATAAGCAAAAGATAGCACAGAGGGAAATACACAGTATCATAATTATAAATGTGAATGGGATGAACTCACCCCAAAATGGAAGCAGCTCACAGAATGGATTAAAAAAACAGAATTACACAATATATTGTTTACAAGAAAACACATTTAAAGCAGAGGAATACATACATGGTAAAAGTTAGGAGCTGGAGAACAGAGTCTATTATGCTTCAGCTAAAGCAAAGAGGTAACAATCCTAAACTCATACAAAGCAAAAGTAAAAATAAATCTAATTAAAAGAGAGAAAGAAGTAATCTATATTTTGTTTAAAAGTATCATAGACAATGAATAAATATCAATATTTAGCATATATGAACTAAAAGATGTAGCACCTAAATCTTTGGAGGAGAAATTGAATGAGTTATGGGAGAAAAAATAGCTTTTCTCTGATCTAATCATCATTGCTCCTTGCATTGAGCATTCAAGCAAGATATCCACTCTCCATAACTCTGTTAAAAAAAAAATACCCTTCCTTCAATATTTAGCATAGACATTCCATAATCTCTATTTCTCTCTCCAACTGAAAGTGGTTTCTCTTTTAATATTTTTCATTACATTTCCCCCTGATCTTCTCCTTGTATTTGCCACATATCTCCTTGCACTCCTCACTTATTTATGTATAGATATTATTCTCCTGCTAGACATCAAGATTTTTGAAAAAACGGAAGAAAGAATACCATATATAGACTAAGAAGACTTCAGTTTGAATTGCATTCTGCTATTGACTATCTTCATCTTGGACAAACTACTTGTTCCCCTCTTTCTGTGTATGTGTGTGTGTGTGTGTGTGTGTTTTCACCTTTAAAGTGAAATTATTGGATTAGATGATCTCTAATGTCCTAATCTATCTAATCTAAGATTAGATAATCTCTAACATCTCAAAATTCTGAAGACTATGTAGTTACTCAAATTTCTATCATCAGTGCCATCAATTATATCCATATACTCTCCATTCCCCTTCTTGTTAAAAACAATGATCTTCTTTTTCTTTTTTTTTTCTTTTTTATTATATAGCTTTAAATTTACAAGATATATGCATGGGTAATTTTTCAGCATTGACAGTTGCAAAACCTTTTGTTCCAACTTTTCCCCTCCTTCCCCCTTCCCCCTCCCCCGGATGGCAGGTTGACCAATACATGTTAAATATGTTAAAGTATATGTTAAATCCAATATATGTATACATGTCCAAACAGTTATTTTGCTGTATAAAAAGAGTCGGACTTTGAAATAGTGTACAATTAGCCTGTGAAAGAAATCAAAAATGCAGGCGGACAAAAATAGAGGGACTGGGAATTCTTTGTAGTGGTTCATAGTCATCTCTCAGAGTTCTTTCCCTGGGTGTAGCTGGTTCAGTTCATTACTGCTCTATTGGAACTGATTTGGTTCATCTCATCGCTGAGGATGGCCACGTCCATCAGAATTGATCATCATATAGTATTGTTGGTGAAGTATATAATAATCTCCTGGCCCTGCTTGTTTCACTCAGCATCAGTTCATGTAAGTCATTCCAGGCCTTTTTGAAATCATCCTGATGGAATGATCTTTTTCAATAGAATATGTTGTTGTTTTATTCCATTCCTATATGAAAATTCTGAAGAGGAAAATCCCTCTTCCAATAAAAATAAGCACTTTCTCTGCAACTTACAGGCTTAGAGAGTTGATTGAGTAGTTAAGTGACTTACCCAGGATGACACCATCAGTATTGTGTCCAAAGTAGAATTTGATTTTTTGCTATTCTGACTCTAAGGTTGCTCTCTATCTCCTATGCCATGTGGCATCTTATTACTTTATTTATAGCAATTATTTAATAAATATTAAATTGAATTTAACTGAGACCAAATATATCATACTGAGCAATTTTTTTAAACTTTTATTGGCACCTAAATGATGATGATAAGCATTTGTGTAGCTACATAACTTCAAGACTGTAAGTTGAAGGGAAGAGGACTGGTTTTCATTGGTAGAAGGAGTTTCCTCATCATAATTTCCCTGTACCAATGAAATAACACAAGAATAAGAACATTAACAACATATTTCTTTGAAAGAAGATAATGATTTTAATAATCAAGGGTATGAGGAATACAAAGTCCTTCATAAATGCCTCTATGATCTACATTTTTATTTTTTTCATTTTACAGATGAGAAAATTGAAGCAGAAAGTAGTAAATTGAATTTGCCAGGGTCACACAGCTAGTAAATATCTGAGGCAGGATTTGAATGTAGGCCTTCTTAATTCAAAGTCTATCTATTTTTTTATATTTCTTAGCTGCTTACAAGAAATAAGAAGAATCTTGGGAATGAGAAGGGGGAAATAGAAGTTTGTTAAATATTGGAAAATAAGTTTGTTAGACTAGATAACCTTGAAAATTTCTTCCATCTCTAGATCTGTGAATTATAAAATATGAAATAATATTGATCTTTCTAGACACTCTGTTAGTTACCACCTCTGCCAAACCTAGGCTTACAATGCTATTTTTCTTTTTCTTCTTTTTTTGAGAAAGAATTCAAATATCAACAACCCATAATTAGAATTACCCAGGACCTAGAAGCTTCTACTTTTTAATTATTATTATATCTTTTTATTTACAAAACATATGCATGGGTAATTTTTTCAACATTGACCCTTGTAAAGCCTTCTGTTCCAAATTTTCCCTTTCTTCCCACCTCCAGATGACAGGTATCTAATACATGTTAAATATGTTACATTATATGTTAAATCCAATATATGTATACATATACAGTATCTTGCTGTACAAGAAAAATTGAATCTAGAAAGAAAAAAAAAACCTTAGAAGGAAAACGAAAATGCAAGCAAACAATAATAGAAAGAGTGAAAATGCTATTTTGTGATCCACACTCATTTCTCATAGTCCTCTCTTTGGGTGTAGATGGCTCTCTTCATTATTGGACAATTGGAACTGGACAATTTGAATTATCTCATTGAAGGGACCCATGGCCATCAGAATTCACCATCTTATAGTCTTGTTGTTGTTGTGTATAATGATCTCCTGCTTCTAGCAGCTTCCACTTTAAAAGGATCAAAAGATGATTTTCAAGAGGGCAAAGGAAATCAAGAATCAAACACCAAATGAAACAAACTAAGCATTATCTTCTTTCTTTTTCTTTTTTTCTTTTCTTTTCCTTTCCTTTCCTTTCCTTTCTTTTTCTTTTTCTTTTTCTTTCCTTTCTTTTCTTTTTTTCCTTTCCTTTCCTTTTTTTTTTTTTTTTTTTTTTTGCTGAGGCAATTGGGATGAAGTGACATGCCCAGGGTCACATAGCTAATAAAGTGTTAGGTGTCTGAGGCTAAATTTAAACTGAGGTCCTTCTGATATCAGTATCAGTGCTCTATCTACTGTGCCATTTAGCAGCTATTTTTCAAATATAAAAGGGGATAAAATATGATACCAATAAATTTTGTCCCTTTCCAAATCAGAATACTTTCTTAGTTATCTCTTAGTTATCTAACCTACATCCATGAACTGTGAACTTTAAGATTTGGAAAGTATTTGGAAAGTAGGCACTTAATAAATATTATTAACGTGACTAAATCTTAAGTAAAGGAGGGTTTCACTGTTTTCTTGTCTGGACAGAGGAAGGAAATAGTGTTGGCTGGCCTTCTAAGGAACCTGTCTATTTTTTGCTTCTGACTTTGAAGCCTGGAGGCCTGTAATATCGACTAGAGTTGAAATGCCACTGCTTGTACTTGGGGGAAAGGTATGAAATGCAGTTGTTGTTTATTTAAATGGAAATTACATGCAGTGCTGATTTCCTGCCATTTTGAAAAGCTGGTACTGACAGTAGAGAAGTCCATAAGCTATAACCAACAGGTCATAGTGATATGAAGCCATTAGGGAATAGCTAATATTTGATAAAATTAAAAAAAAAAAAAGGCATCAGACAAAGCTCGCCATCACATCCAAGAGTCACTTGACAGCTCTGGAAAATGTCAGCTTCTTTTCTATATGTGATGTTTCTGCTTTTCAAAGAGATTACAAAGAATTATACAATGCTCAGCCTTCTTTCAGCACTCAGAATAACCAATGTCTGAAGCCCATTTTTTTGGGGGGGGATATTAAGAGCTTACATTTATTGTATATCTATTACATAAATACAGAGCTCACATTTGTATCCCATTATCATCACAGCCACATATGAGGTAGGGAGTAGGCTATTAGCTCTATCTTACAGATGAGTAAACTGAGGCACAAAGAGATTAAGTGACTTGAAGCCTAAATTCCATAAAATTCAGATCCATTTATATTCCTGTTTTGATACACTGTTACATTATCTATCAATGAGTTATTTCTGTCACCCTCATTAGATTGGAATCTTAGCTCCATCTTCACCACCTTAATTCATTTGAAATTCTATCTGGTTTCAATGCTTCCTCTTTTTAAAAGTTTTTTCCATCTTTCTCAGACCGAAATGTCTCAAAACTGTTTATTATCTTTGTTGCTTAGGGAAACACAACTCTAGTTGAAAGGTCCAGAAAACTTCTAGAAGTTTTAATCATAAACTAGGTGAGTTCTATTAAGCTTTCACTAACTAAAAGAATCTCCAACATTTAAAAGCCAAATGAAAGTAAGATTATCATTGACAAAACTAGGTGTCATTTAACAATATATGATATGGATCTAGAGCCAGGACATAGGTTTAATTCTGCCTTCCAAAATCTGGACCAGTGTGACTTTGGGAAAGTCCTATAAATTTTGGTTGAGGATACTTGCACAATATAGCTAACAGGACTTCTATGAAGGCTATATTAGATAATGCATATAAACCCTTGATAAGCTCAAAGGTGATATGATTTATCTTTGTGGAAAGGGGAAAGATGGTAGAGTACAAATTTGTGATTTCATCAGAATAAAGAACTCACAAAGTAGCACCCTTTTGGGGATTTCTAATGAAAGATTCATCCCTACTCCACCCCCACTTCAGGGCAGGCAGAGATAGCCTCTTATTGTTTTTTGTCAGCAAAGAAAAACAAAAAAGACTGCTGAGCACAAACTCTATGGCTGTATGAAAGAAGCATTCTATGCCCTCAGGCTTCTTCTTCCTTCTGGCCTTGAAGTGTAAGGATGTTGCTCTGGGCCCTAGAGTGTCAGTGGAAGAGGGTGGTCCTGTTCCCTACAGAGCTTGGCAGAAAGCCGAGAGCTGGTGGGTTTTTAAGCAAGTTTGTGCTTAGGATAGGGCTATATCCCCTCTTTTCCCTTTGATACAGGACCCTTTGAAGTCTCAAAAGGTTATTTGGTGTTTTCTCTTCCTTCCCCTCCAAGCAACCTAGAAGTATTTGTTAGCAGTGCAGTTGTGTCAGAAATAATGTCAGAGACAATTAGAGAGGAAGAATCATTCAAAGAAATAGAGATCTCCAAAAGAAAGAGCTTATATTGTTGTCAATCAGGATATACTAAGAGGAGATGAAATGTAATATATAAAATGCTCAGTTGACTATAATCATACTGTTTCTTTATTGCCTAACATTCCCTTTTCATGTTGGAATAACCTGCTTATTCCCTATCTGATTCATATTTGTATTCTGAGTACCTTTTTATTTTCTGCCTCAATCCTCTTGCCAAGGAAGATCCTTTAGGCTGGAGCCCAAAAGAATTAGTAATCTGAGGGGGGTATGTGATTTTAGTTCTGGGAAGCCTGGACTTGAAGGCAATAAAGAATAAAGATTAACAAAGGCCACAGACCCCTTGACCTTAGTCTACTAGTACCCAACTAGCCACTGTGCTAGATTAGTGTGGAAATTCCCCCACTAATAGAAAGAAGAAACTTGTTTCTAATTTATAGTCAAGAGTTCCTTGGCACACTGAGAGGTTTAGGAATTTGCTCATGGTCACACAGTCAGCGTGTATCAGAGGACTTGAACTCTGATTTTCCTGAATCTGTAAGTCTTCTAGTCACTGTATAGCTGCTACTTCTCAGATTATTATTACTATAAAAAATTTCCTAATATTATGGTAACATACTGTGGGAAGGGGGGGAAACCATATCTTTCATGTTGATTAAAAACACAACTTCTCATAAGTTCCATACATTTTGAAACAGTACAAAGAGGGTCATTTATTTATTATAAACTACACTGGATAAACCATTCTATTGTCTGGTGGCCAACTGAGGAATCAGATTTCTTCATGCAAACACTTCTGTCTAAAATTTCAAAATGTTTTTTTTTTCTCTGGAGGGTGATATCAAATTATTACACCAACTTTTCTCCATCAGCTACAAAGAAAAACATAGGACCTTCTCTGTCAGCAGAAATCAACAGATGCTAACTCATCACCATCTCCCAGCTCTTTCCCCTTTGTAAACCCTTACTCAGAAGTTATAAAAAAAAAAAATCTATCCTTAAAAAGGAAAAAAAATTATAAATAGATTTGTAACATTTCAAGGAATTTTGTCTGGGATACAATGTGTGTGTATATTTTTTCTTTATCATTTAAATACACTAACATTTTATCAATTAACTATAGTTTTGTGATTCTGCTGCTGAAAAATATCATGCACATCCATGAACTTTGAACTTTAAGATTTGGAAATGCTAGATTATGTGACAAAGGCAGATGCTCCTCCAATTAAGCATACCAACTTATTATACAATTTCAAGGCTGGAGAAGTTATGGTAAGGCAGGTTCCTGAATCTAGACAGGCAGGCAACATGATACAGTGGAAAGTGGACTAGATTTTTAAGGCAATAAAACTGATTTCAAAACCTAGCGCTGCCATTTATTACATGTATGACCTTGAGGAAGTGATTTAGCCTAGTTGGATCTTAGTTTCCTCATCTGAAAAATTAGTGAGTTGAGCTAAATGATCAATAAATAATAAATACATGAGCTCTCAGGAAAGAATCAACCCAGAGTAGTAGAGGGAGAATAGAATTTAAAGTTAGAGTACATGGGCTGTATTCACAGCTCATATCATGAGTAAGATTTTGAGCAAATCTATTCACCTTTTTAGCTCTCAGTTTCCTCTTTTGTAAAATGAGAAGATTGTACTGTTAAAGGCTAAGCCCTGTATCAGCTTTAAAGTCTGTGATTCTCCTTTCCTGGTTCCCCAGCTCAATAGACTCTAGAGAATGGCCTACTGTTTTCCAAATACAGAGAAATAATGAGCATTATTCTTGTTGCTCCACACATCTCAGCATGACCAGCTCTAAAGGTAGAAACCCCAGAGGGGGAAGAAAGTCTTCTCTGAAAATTTCAGCCCATGATAATCATTATGGAAAGTGGGAGTGGGAATGGAGAATAAGTATTTATAAAGCCTCTCTGATATGCCAGAAACTGTATTAAATACTTTTTATAAATAATATCTCATTTGATTTTTACAACATTGAAAGTACTGTTATTAACGCCAATTTACAGTTAAAGAAAATGAGGAACTAAGTGACTTTCCCAGTGTAAGTAATATAACTATTAAGTGTTTAAGGTTGTATCCTCCACAGTATTTCTGATGGAATTTCCTCAGATCCTCCTCTGATCATGTAACTATTCTGTCCAAAAAAATCTAGTGAGTTCATATTGTCTGGAGAGTCAAATAAAATCTCCTTTGTTTATTTGTTTAATCCTTTCCCAAACTTTTCCCAAATTGTCCTTTTTGATTTATTTGACATTATTTCCTCTCCTGTGCTCTGTGATAAAGCCAAATTGACCTTTTTATCCTCACCAAGACATTTTCCATCTCCATCTCTTTTGTACTGCCTATTTCATTAAATCTTTCATTCAAGGTACATCTCAAGTGCAATCTTCTATTCTAAAGGATTTTTTAAAATTTTCTTGGTGATCTCATCTATTCCTGTGGATTCATCTTATACAAATGATTCCCCAATAAACATATATATTCCTCTTCATGTATTTGATTCTATAGCCAAACTAGCCTGTTTCCTATTCCTATCTATGGCATTTATCTCCTCTGTCTCTGACTTTGTACAAGCAGTCTTTCATGCATAGGTATTCTCCCTTCTCATTTTTATGTTGGAAGCCTCTATTCCTTTTCAATGACCAATTCAAATACAAGCTTCTTCAAAATATTATTCATGGTTAAAAAGAAGAAGACCAATTTTTATTTTGGGAGAGGAAAAGCTTTTGAATCATTAAAACTAGATAAAATTTCAAATTAGTTAAGTTGGTAAAGATGTAGCTAAGGTTCCAATGTAATGAAAAATACCTCATTGCATTTTTTTTCTGGCAAACTGTGTTTTAAAAATGTGTATTGATTAATTCTTAGTTAATAACAGAGGACTAATACCCTTTCTATTACTATGTATTACTCTATAGGAAAGAGAAAAATGCAATGTCCTTTGCCTTTCTGATAACTAATAGGTCTATTTCTGTTTCAAGATGGTGATGGTTTTCTCTTCTTTCTCTCCAGCCAATGCAATTCGGTTCATACAATGCTCATTTAGCTCCTTTCTTTCCCTCAACTGTAATAGGTCTTTTTTGCCTCTTCATGTGACATAATTTATCCCATTTTATTTCCTCTTATTCCAATAGAATTCCTTTTCCACCCCTAATTACTTTTTTATATCATCACAATGAAATCAAATTATACCTACACCCTTTAACTATACTCCTAATAAAGATACAGTTCTCGAGTTAAACATATCATCTTCCCACACAGGGATATAAACATTTTAACCTTTAAAAGCAATTTTTTCCTTCCCTTTTTACATTTTTTATTCTTCTCTTGAGGTCTGTTTTTGAAGATCAAATTTTCTGTTCAGCTCTGGTCTTTCCAGCAAAAATAATTGAAAATCTCTTATTTTATTGAATGTCCATCTTTTTCTCCAAAAGATAATTCTGGAGCAGCTAGGTGGCATAGTGGATATAGCACCAGCTATATAGTCAGGAGGACCTGAGTTCAAATTTGTCACACTTAACACTTCCCAGCTGTGTGACCCCGGGCAAGCCACATAATGCTGAATTTTGCTTTATAGTTGATTCTTGGTTGCAGTCCACACTCCTTTGCCCTCTGGAATATCATCCTTTGATCCTTTAAAGTGGAAGCTGCTAGGTCCTGGGTAATACTAATTGTGGCTTCTTGATATTTTAATTGTTTCTTTCTAGCTGTTTGAAGTATTTTCTCATTGATCTGATAATTCTGGATTTTAGTTGCAATATTCCTTGGAGTTTTCATTTTGGAGTCTCTTTCAGGAGGTGATCAGTGGATTATTTCAATGGCTATTTTACCCTTTGATTTTAAGACATCACTTGATGATTTCTTGAAAGATCTTGCTAAGCTCTTTTTTCATTATGGTTTTCAGATAGTCCAATAATTGTTAAGTTGTTTCTCAACACTGCTGTATTTTGGCTAAAAGCCTCCCACTAGATTCCCCCAGCATGTGGAAGCCTTTCCACCTTAGGCCTCTCTACACTGCCTGTGCCTGGATGCATCCCCACCCTTCCCATCCACTTCCCCCTCCCCTCCCCTAATTGAGATAGACCTTTCCTAAAGTTCTTCCAAAACATCTTATGCTGGAAATTTATTACATTCCAAATATCCGTGAGTTCTGTTACTCCAAAACCCATTCAAAGGCTTGATTTAGTGTTGGTTTTGAAGGAAGCCAAGAAAAGCTCAGGCAAAGACCTGTCTACTCTCTACCATCTTAGCTCCATCGATTAATAACTTCAGCATAATTGTAGATTACAAAATCAATTCTCAAAATTTAACATTTTTATGTAACAATAATAAAACACAAGAAGCAATAATAGAAAGGAAAATACCATTCTAAATAAGGTACCCAAATCCCAAAGCACACAAAAGACTTATACAGATATTATTACAAAGTATCCCTTAAAGAAATAACAAACAACTTAAATAGCTTTATGATTATTCAGTCCTTGTAGATGGTGCTTTCTCTCTCTCTCTCTCTGTCTCTCTCTCTCTCAATATATATATATTAATGAACATACCAATCATATTACCAAGGGTATACTTTGTAGAGCTTGAAAAAATAATGAGGAAAACTCATTTAAAAAAAAAAAAAAACAAAAAGATCAAGAATACCAAGGAAATTTAGGAAAACAAGTAAAAATGAAAAGGGAATAGCACTTCTGAGCCTCAAACTATATTATAAAGCAGAAGTAATCAAAATCATCTGATTATCAATTAAAGAATAGAGAAGTAGATCATTTGAAAAGACTAGAGAAAGGAGATTCAAAAGTAATACAACTCAATAATCCAGTGTTTTATAAAATGGAAACCATAAAACCCCTAGCTGATAAAAACTTCTGAAGAAACTGGAAAACAGTCTGTTAGAAATAAGGCTTAGACTTTATATCACCCCTTTAAATCATTCTAAATTTATACATAACCTTAATATTAAAGATCATACTATTTTTAAAAAGAGGAAAAACAGATCATACACCTTTCACAGCCAGGGGTGGAAAATACATTCTTAACCAAAGAAGAGATAGAAGTAATTAAAAAAAATAAAATAAGACCATTGACCACTTGAAATTGAAACACTTTTGCATAAACATTAATACATCTGGAGAAAATTTCTTGTATCACATTTTTGCCATAAAAGTTTGGTATCTAAGATTTATAAATAATTAATAAATATAAATACCACAGTGTGAGGACAATAGGGAAAAAAATCAAAAGATTGGAAAAAAAAAACTTTAGAAGATATGCTTGGTACCTTTGTTTTTCACAAATTTTTGACTGTAGTTCTCACATAATTCAGAGAAATCTTCAAGAACTATTCTTAAGAAGTTTATTGTAGGATGTCAAACAAAGATGATGACTTGAAAAGTTCTAAACAAGCCCACTTTCCACTAGAACCATCTCAGAAGCAAAGTGATAACATTGTTGGCCAGATGAAGCAGAGGAATTAAAAACAGGAGCTACAATTCAAGAGAATTATCAGTGAAGTAATCAGTAATAACAATAGCAATAATAAAAGGGCACATACATACACAGGAAAAGATAGCAGCATGAGCTCCTTACTCAAGCCTCAATTTATCCAACCCATCAAGAATTGTGGAAAGAAGCAAGACACGGAAAATATGATTCTCGCCTTGGCATCTCAGTACCTCAGATCCTCTAATTCACTCAACCTGCAGTAGAGAGTGGGATCTGGCCAAGTTTAGTATCTTATTCTGACAACATACCAGGGAGAAAGATGTGAGCAGTAGACTGGGTGAGAACATTGACTGGTCTAACACATCAGTTCAGACAGGAACTGAAAAAATACAGGCTAGACAGGAATGAGAGCTAACTAAGTTATATCATCTAGGGTTGCAGAAAATGATGATACCCAAATTCATCCATTCTTTCTAGAACCACAAACTCTATCTTGTTTGCTCACATTAAGACTACTGGTTGGAATAAGGCCAAGAAGCTCTTATTTACCAAACTTTCTATCTGTCGTCTTCTAGACCAAACCCTGCGATTTCACTGGAGTTTCATGTACGCCTGTTCTTCTATTTCAGGTCCTCCACAAAGGCATGTTTGTTAAAGTTGTATAAAGAAAGAAAGAAAGAAATGTTAAAGTTGTATAAAAAAGAAAAATTTGAAAGAAAAAGGAGAGAGAGACAGACAGACAGACAGAGACAGACAGAGACAGACTTTTGTCCACCATGCTTGGATGAAAGACTGAAAAAATAAGCAAATTTGGCAATAAAAAAGCATTTGTTAAACACTATGTTTGAGAAACTGTTCTAAGCCCTTACAAATATTTTCTCATTTGATCCTCATTACCAACCTGGGAGGTAGGTGCCAAATAAAAGAAAAGACCATAATAAAATGAAGAAATATTATGGTCTAAAGAATCACAAAATAAAATTCTAGAACAGCAAAATAATTTCACAAAAACTATAAATAGAATGCCCCTCCCACAAAAGGAATGAATTTTGCCATAAAGATTCCAAGAAGATTGAAAGGGATGAAAGAAGAAAGCAATAGAAAAAGATTGAAATTTTAGTGTTAAGACAAAATATATAACTTAAAACAGAAAATGGGAAAACTTAAACAGTAGATATCCTGAAAAATCAGAATGTATCAATAGAACTCAAAAATTTGATGATGCAAAAATAAATACTAAAAATCAAAAGACTGAGAAAATATAATATATGGAATTTTCTACTAAAAACAATTGACCTAGTTAACAGGATAACAAGAATTATTGTGTCATTTAGAATAAGGAGAAAAATGATAATCATATTTTGAAAAAGTATAAAAGAAAACTTCAAGAACAACAGGCAGAAAAGAGAACATAGTCAAATCCACAACTAATCAGCTGAACGAATCCCTGAATCTAACACTTTTATTTAAAGATTTTGCTCACCTTAAAATGCTCTTTATGTGCTATCATGGGGATGGATTACTAAGTAAACAAAGCATATGTATAATAAGTAGATAAAATGGATAGTTTCAATTATATAAATTAAAAAGGTTTTGCATGAGAGGAGGATTCTGGAAAGATGGTTGAGTAGGTTGGTAAATTTCAAGCTCTCCAGATTTCCCCCACAAATAGAACAAAATTGTGACTCAGGGCAATCATAGACTGGTGAAAAATCAAGATTTGGGGAAGAACAAGAGTCCTCCAGGTACAACCCAACAAGATCTGAAAAAAGACCTCAGGCCAAGATTAATCTGTGTGAAGTGCAAACTCCTTCCAGCTAGTTCAGCAGAAACAATAAATGAGGACCTTTTGCACAAACTGGATGTGATTGGCACCTCAATACAAACCACAGAGACTTTCACCTCACAGACTGTGGAGTCGGGATTTAAGTCTGGAAAGACTGCATGAACCTCAGCTGATGAAGGAACCAGCACACCTGGTGAGTGCAGAAATAGGGGTGGCAGGGACTCTGCTAGCTGCAAGCACTTGCAGAAGGGCTCTTGGTTTGGGGTTCCTGAAGGGAAGCTCGAGTCACCATATCCCTACCTCATGGTTAAAAGTGCTTACACTAATACCTCTTATTAAAAAACAATGAACTGGTCAAGAAGACAGAACCCCACCATAGAAATTTTACTATGGGAACAGGAAAGACTGAAGTTCATCTTCAGAGGAAGACACTTTGATAAAAAGAAGCTTCTACCTCAAAGAGTAATCT
The DNA here is from genome assembly GCF_902635505.1 of Sarcophilus harrisii. NCBI lineage: Eukaryota > Metazoa > Chordata > Mammalia > Dasyuromorphia > Dasyuridae > Sarcophilus > Sarcophilus harrisii. Next base: position 460,009,659 of record NC_045426.1, read on the forward strand.
GAAATGTCTCCCTGCCCAGAGAAAATGAATTTAAAAATCAAATGAGAGACATTGAAGAAAAACTAAAAAAAAAAAAAAAAAATCCACGACAAATAAGACAATTATGGAAAAAAGTTAGCCAACTAGAAAAAGAGATAGTCAGAGATGAAAATAATTCTTTGAAAATTAGAAGTCGGGCAAGGGAAATCCAGTAAAGCTATGAGAGACCAAGAAATAACAAAACAGATTATAAAGAATGAGAAAATAGAACATCATGTGAAACATCTTATAAGAAAATGACAGATCTGGAGAACAGATCAAGAAGAAAAAATATAATAATAATTGGATTGCTTGAAAGTTGTGACCAAAAAGAGAGTCTTGACACAATAATGCAGGAAATTATCAAAGAAAATTACCCTGGAGTGATAGCACATGTGAGGAAAGTAGAAATAGAAAAAATCCATCAATCATTACCTCAAAGAGATCTTTGTGGAAAACACACAGGAATATTATTGTCAACATTTGAAATCCCTCAGTTTCAAAGAAAAAAAAATTGCAAGAAAGAGAAAAAGAAATTTAAATACCCTGGAGCTATGATTAGAATTGTACAGGACTTAGCAGAAGCTACAATAAAGGCAAAATTATTTATAATATTGAATGAGAAAAAAAAGGACATTCAACAAACTTGCAGATTTTCAGAACTTTCTATCAACCCAAACCTAAACATAATAGAAAATTTAACAACTAAGAGCCAATATTAAAAATCAATTTCAAGGAACTCAACATGGACATATTATTAAACATGGACAAATTGCTTATGTTTTTTTACATGGGAATTATATACTACATATTTAAAATTCACTTCAATAATAGGGTTAATAGAGATAAGGTAAAAATAGCAATCATATTATATAAATGGGTGCAGAAGAAGAATTGACATTAGAGGCATTAGAGGGGGCGGAGGAAGACTCAGTTCTGAAAACCTACTCACATCAAGAATGGGTTTAATAGGCAACACTATATATATATATATATATATATATATATATATATATATATATATATATATATATATATATATATTATGAAGAGTATAGCACCCTCAAAGATCTATAAAGAAATAAGGGAGAAGTGATGAGCAGATGGGGAAGCAAAGAATGAGGGAAGAAGACAAGGGAGGAATTCATGGAGGGGATGGAGGTTAAATAATAGCAAGGCAAGAATGGAGAAGAATTGTCTCTTTTGTTTTGCTTTTTGTTTTGTTTTGTTTTGTATTCCTCTTCTGTTTTTCTTTTTTTCCTATTCTGTTTTTTTCAAATAAAATAATTTTTTAAAAAAGAGATGTTAAAAGGGGGTGGGCAACAATACTTTTTTTTAAAAAGTTGATTCCAAATCTCTAGCACTTTTCAATATTTAATTCCAACATGTTCAGTTTTAATGATGCATAATAACATGGGAAGGAGGAGGAATTCTGTTTGGAAAATGAATCCCAATCAGTCTCTGCCATATTTTATGGAGAGGCAAAAAAAAAAAAAAAAAAAAAAGTTGACTCAGACTAGAAGTAATTACATTGGTAATTGTAGGAGCTATTGTGCTTATAGGAATAATCAGCTCCTCTGGAGAAATTCTACCCACCTCTTACAATGGGTTCAAATAAATGCCAGAACTCTGCTAGCTAAATATAAAAAGTGATTGTCACAGCTGTGTCCTTAAAAGACACATGAGTAAAGAATTTATTCAAGGGAAAAAGAGATAATCATATTTAAAATATGTGATATATAGTCTCAAGATAGGAAAAGAGGTATACTGCATACAGAACCTTCCTTGGAGTCCACAAAGAAACTCTAATAATATTGGTAAGTAGTAGAGAAGATGCTGACCAGCTACAATTAAGGATACTTCCTCATCTGAATATTCTCCAGAGATTATCAATGAAATCACAGAACTGGTCTCATACTTTATCTCAAGAGTTACATATTGGGGTCCATGGATAAATTTCAGGGGATCCATAAACCTGGATGGGAAAAACTGCATCTTTACTTCAATAAAATTTCCTTTTATAATTCTACATATTTTATTTTATGCATTTAAAACATTGTTTCAAGAGTTCTATAAGCATTGCCACACTGCCAAAGGGCTCTATAACACAAAAAGATTAATAACTATGCAACATCCTAATATATGGTCTCAGATTCTGTGGCACTCTAACAAGGAGGACCTTTGATACTCAAATTACTAATGCAGTGGATAAATGTTTATCAAGCAAGCTCTATTTATATTATGTCAAATAAAAATATCATTTTAGAGCTATAAAATTTAAAGCTCTATCAAATTTAGTTTATCTTATATGATTATTGTATTATGCATATTTATAGTTATTTTAAACAATGGTACATAATAATTATGCCATATTTATTTAATACTGTAAAATTTAAGGTATACTCCCAGACTATGGTCTTAGCTCATTGAATTTCAACTGAGTAGTGGCAGGAAGATAAGACCTGGCAGGGGTGACTATAATTTTATTTTAAAATGGAAATCATTGGGGAAATGAAATTTAAGCAATGGACTTTTTTGTTAAATTCAGATAAATTCAATAAACAAATTCATTTTAAAGTTATAAACATAAATTCTTTAAGTATGTAGAGTGAAATAAAAATCAGAGACATGGAAGGGACCTTAAAAATCATTTATTTCAACTTCCTCATTTTTCCAATGAAACATTATCAGGTTCAGGCTTGAATGCCCAAGATTACAAAGCAAGAAAATTATAAATTCAAGACTTGAACCATTTTTGATGCTGCAGTACATGGATTGTCCATGGTCATAATTAATAAACTTTTTAACATCTTTTCTTCATTCACAGAAATTGTGCTATTTTTAATATGAAAATGTACATGTGAAATTATTCTTTATTGTGAATACAGAAAAAAGAAAAATCATTTTAAAAGTAAAATCCTATATCTCCAACACAGCTATTAAGACAAAAATATTAACTGAGGCTTTGCTCTTGTCACTAATTGCAAGACCCTTTGACATTCAAACAGATTATTATTTGCTAGTAGATTCTAATAAGTATAATAGGGATGGATCACTTCAGCAAGATAATAAATGATTCTAGTTGCCAACAGAAATTAAAATTAGGACATTTATTAATTTACTGATTAGATTTCTATGATATATACTTACATGAAAACATCTCCATGCCTGTTAAAGCTTATAACTAATATTAAATAAGATAATGCAGAACACTGACTTTGGGTAAAATTTCAAGAGTTCATGTAATGAAACCTAAAAATATTGACCTTTTGAATTAAACTGTTCACTTTCAAGGACAGTAGTGAAAGAACATTTATTTTTGTGTTTTCAAGTACATATGGATGCTCATAAGTGCTTGATTTTGGGCTCCTGGAAACCTGAAAGATATTCTTGCAACATTCTCTTGTGTAATCACAGTGTTATAACAGTTTGATAAGCACTCCATAGGCAGAGCCAAAACTAGGGCAAGCAGACAGACCCCTTATCCAGGGCCTTAAATTTAGAGGGCATTAAAAGCTCTTGGAGTATTTCTGCAACACACAAAAAAATAGAGATTAGCTTGCATCTTCCCTCCCCAATACACGACTCAACCACTGCTCAATTTTTCTCAAGCCAGTTTGTCATGTTCTCTTTCTCACTGGCCACTGCACTTCAAGTTTCCATGGAAGAGAAAAACAAGGGTAAAGGAAATGCCATATGCATATGTTGATGTCTTTGACTTGATTATATATCTGGCATGATAAATCACTTAAAACCTGAATATTCAGATAAATATATTCTTTAATAAAAACATATTCAGAAACTTCCTAGTAAAAATAATCCCCAAAGCAGTAAAAAACAGTTCACAGGGAAATTAAAAGCTGTTAAGGAGATTCAAAGCAGACTGCAAGGAAGTTTCCTGGGGTCTCAGGAGCTCCTTGCCAAGTTTCTAAAACTGATTTTATATTCCTCTTGCCTGAAGGACCCACAGCTAAAACCCAGATTAATTTTTGTGGAGCTAAATTAACTCAAACTGCTCAATTCTGCTCCATTGGTTCTTGGTTCATAATAGTCCTGTTCGATCAGGAAAATGTCAGATCTAACTCTTGTTGCTCAAGTTCCACTAGTGCCCACAACAATATTGGTGAATCCACATCCATCTAATGTATGGTACTATCTCTTCCTCTTTATCTTGATTGTCATTATTGCTGTTATTCATTCTTCATTCTTGAAGAAGAACAATGACATCAGATGGATGATGTCTCAATTTCGAAGTGAATTGAATTGAAGTGAGGCAAGGCCATGCAAAGTCACTAATCTCACTTTCTCCAAAGGAGCCATCTAGGTTCAGAAGCAAGACATTGATCAGGATTACTGGAGATGGCCCCTGATGCAATGGGGAAACCTAGGTCTTTTAAGCTAAGGTCTTTCCCAGGTTCCAATTTGTCTGAGACAATGCTCATTCAATAGTTAAAGGCTAGGTTAAAAATTGAGGTAAAAGATGGCCTAAATTGCCTTCACAAAAGAATCACTCTGGGAGGACAAGACCTACAGAGTTTCTGCTCAGAATTACTATTTACTTTTTTGTGCTGGTAATAGATGAGGCTCATCCCCAGGTAAAGGATAACAAAGATATAGGACCCTCTGATAAAGCATAAAGGTGTTCAGATTGAGTGCTAGTCTCAGCCAAGCAGATGCCCTTCCTATTGACACTGATAATACACACACACACATACACAGAAGGTAGAAGGAAACTTGTGTGTTCTAACCTCTACAGTGTTTATGGAAGGGGATGGTGGAAAGGAATAGCCTCTTCTTTCTTGGATCAGTAGTCACTTTAAGTGATATACACTTGTTTTGAGAACACATTTCATATGGCTTTTCTAGGTTTGGGTTTTGCTGGACCAGATGTAAATATTGCTATTAGAACCTATTCTGAGAACTATGAGAAGTAATTCATTTTTAATGCAAAACTTTGTTATAAATAGCAAACCATTGCAAGACAGTCTTTCATTACTTGGAAGTAGCTACTGCCCTTCATTCATGATTGCTTTTCTCTTTGTTTCCCCACTTTCTAGTAGAGTGTGTAGCTGAGAAAATCAATAATATTTACTAAATTGAATTGAATTTAGACATCCATTTTAGTTATGTTTCCAACTTCACTCATTTAGCCATTTACCCTCATCTTTAAGGTCACTAAAGTGATTGCAATGTATATGTAATATTAACAACCACATTTATATAGAACTATAATATTTACAAAGTGCTTTCTCATAACACTGTAAATAGGTACATCAGGTATAACTGGCAATTGGGGAATAGCCAAGGAATATTTCATTGTTTCTCCAGCATTGTAAACCAATCATCTGGTTCCAAAATGGATCACCAATAACAGTAACTTATATTCTGTTAATCATTTCCAATTTCTCCAGCATTGTATGTATACTGTTGCTTGCATGATATTTCTGCTTTTGGATTGTGAGTTCCTCAAGGATAGAGATTGTCCTTTTTTCCCTTTGGATCCCCAGAACTTAGCACAATGTCTGGAACAAAGTAATGCTTAATAAATGTTTCTTTATTGATTTATTGGTTTCCTTTCAAGCAAAAAAAAAGATTGTATAAGAATGAAAAGTTTTACTGAATAACATTTTTCTCCTGGGATTCTGTTGGACACTATATCTAACTTGAGATGGGCCTACTGCTGAGTTTCTTAGAAATGCTTGAAACTCACAAAGTACAGGCTGAGAGAGGACAAGATCCTCTATTAGAAAAATAATTTAGTGGAATGGCTATTTCTAGGGTTTTGGCAAGAAGTAGGGTTTAGGAGAAAGGGACCTGTGAGTTCAGTGGTAAAGGGAATTGTGGATAAGAAAACTCCTTTTGTCAATGCAAATAGAACTTTTGCTGCAGTTTAAAATCTTGGAGAGTTTCCCAGAGAACTAAATAGTTAAATGACATGTTGAGGTTCATAGAGCTATATATATGAATCAAGATCTTCCTGGCTCTGAAGCCTGGTTCTCCACCCATCAACCCATAATGACTTTTGACATTATTATTATTATTATTATTATTATTATTATTATTATTAATATTGGTAGTAATAAAAGAATGCTTGATACATTTAATTTACTTTCAGCATTTAAATACTTTTTTAAATTTATTCAACAATAGTAGCATCTCACAATTATTTGAGACTTTAAAATCTTTACAGCACCTCATCCCCAATTTACAGATGGGGAAATGGGAGAGCAGAGAAATTAAGTGACTCCTCTATCTTTAGTCAGATATCTAGTAAACATCAGGGCCAAGATCCAAAGCTAAGCCCCCTTTTTTCTTTTAGTTATACTGATTCTGTTCAAGAAGGGTGAGGATTTATCTTGATCTTCTTTAGAAAAGTTATTTGACATTCTACTTCTATGAAAGTAAATTCTCCTTTCAGAAACACAAAGCAAAAACTGTTCTTCTATTTTTGAAAAGGTCTTCAGTATAAAAATACAGATACCCCCTTGCAAAACTTCTCTTACAGACACAAGAATATAATTTAATAACACTGACGAGCATTTATATTATGCTTCATCATTTACATATATTATCTCCTTCAGTGCTCCCAACATTCTTCTAATATAAGTATTATCATTCTTATTTTACGGATCAGGAAATTAAAGTTTAAATGGTGATTTACCCAAAGTCACAGAGCTATCAAAGGGCAAACTAGGACAGGAAAACTGTGATATGGGATGGCAAAGACTGTTTCTTCTATACTACCACTTGACTGCTTCAGGAAAGACATGTCAGTGACTAAGTGCTATAGTGGATATATGGAATGTTAGACTTGGAGTCAAGAAAACTTTTTTTTTTTTATAATCCTGCTTCAGACACTGACTAGCTGTATGATCCAGGTCAAGTCACTTGAACTCTTGTTATTGATTTCCTCATCTATAAAATGGGAATAATAATAGCACCTACTTCCCGAAATTGTTATGAGAATTAAATCTGATGTGCGTAGGTTATTATGTAAATTCCAGCTCTTATTAACTATTCTTAATTGATTTCATTCATTTTCACCTAAGTATCACATAGGAAGGTTTGGATTGCCAAAAGCTAAGCAGGAAATCTCTTAGAGTTCATCTGTAATTACATGTAGGAAGAGGAAGAGAGGATTATGAAAGTCTCTTCTACTTATCATGGGCAGAGAATTATTCACATTGTATATACCTAAAGCCAAATTATAGGAAGAAAAAGGAAAAATTCAGGTTAACACCTTGATAATGACAAATATCATTACAGATATAGAAAAACAAGTAGAGGACTAAGGAATATTTTTAAGTTTTCACTTAAATATTTGTCCAAAGATGAACCTGCCCTGATTTTTTTTAGGTCCCCTTTTATAAATCCAGGCACTCATATAATTAACATAAGCATGTAAGAGAAACTAGGCTTTCCAAGCAAACTGAAAAATCTTCCAAATAGATGTTTCCCAGAATAGATGTTCCATTTACTGTCTCCATAGTTTTGCATAGAGAGAGAAAATTATATAAAAGATAGAGAGTAGTATCAGGGCCAGAAAGATGTGGGTTCAGATTCTGTCTCTGTCACATACTAGTTGTGTGATACTGGACAAAGCATTTAAATTCCCAAATGTCCCAGGTAGTGCTCAGAGGCTGTGCCACAAAACAGTTACTGAGCTACATTAGAAAAGGGAATTCCCTCCAAAAATAAAATCACAGGCAAAATATTGTGATTTTATTGCCTCCTAGCTCCTATCCACTTCCTCTAAAGTACAGACAATTTCAATTTAAATTCTTCATACTGATCAATTGATGGACCAATAAACATTTAAGTTCCTCCTAAGTGCCAGGTTAAATATTATATACAAAACATCAAAAAGAGCTCATCTACAAAACCTGATGCATTCTAGAGGATCTTCCAGCATCCTAATTCTTGCTTACCTGCCTATTGTTGATATGAAAAAAAAGCAGATTAGGACAACTGTGATCAGGGTAAGAGAGAACTATTGTTGCTGACCAAATTATATGGATTTCAAACTGACTTTTCTATTTTTCTTTTCCACTGCAATGCACAGGATGAAATATGAAATGGGATGCACAGGATCCATGCCTGGGATTTACTCTTTCCTTATTATTGCTTCTCAAAATTCTTATTTTCTTTTATAGTAGAGATCAGATGCTACCTTAGTTTAGAGTCTCATCACCTCCTGCCTGAATTCATTGGTCTCCTTCCTTCAAGATTTTGCCCTTTTCAATCTATTCTTTTCATGGATGCAAAGTGATTTTTCCCAAACCATGTCATTCCCCTAGTCAGTGCTACAAAATGGCTCTCTATTACCTCCAGCACAAATATAAATTCTGTTTGTCCTTTAAAACTTTCACAACCAAGTACAGCTATATACTGCTCTCCTACAAACATATTACAGTCAGGCTAATCTGGCCTTTTTTGCTGTTCCTCATACATGACAATCCTTTTGAACTGTGCATTTTCCTTCCTTTCAATGAGTTTCCTTTTCACCTTCATCTCTCAGGATTCCTAATTTCCTTCAAGGATCAGCTGAAATTTTATTTTATCCCTAAAGCCTTCCTTGATGCTCCAAATGGTAGTCATTCCATCTTAAACTGTGTCTGACTCTTTGCAACCTTATGGCGCTACTGCCTTTAGAGTTTTCTTGGGAAAGATACTGGAATGATTTGCCATTTCCTTCTCCAAAGGATTAAGGATAACAGAGGTTAAGTGATTTGCTAGATATGCACATGAAGTTTTTCCTGGATAGATTATAAACTTGTTGGGGCTAAGAACTATTTTTGTTTCTTTCTCTCCTAAGCACCTACCTGTTCATGGTAGACATATAATAAGTGTATTTTGATTGACTGCGTTGTTTTTGCTCCCTCTCCAGTTTTCCTTGTCCTACATTTATTGTATATATATCACATCCTAGAGTGAGGGCCTCTTGATCTTTGTTGTGTTATGGAGCTCTTGGGAACTCTGGTAGGATCAATGACCCCCTTCTTAGAATAATGTATTTATTTACATAAAATATGATTGCAAAAGAAATCAATTATTTTGAAATACAGCAATCAAAGTATTTTTTAAATTATATTTCTGATATACTTCACAGACTCCCTAAAATTTATTCACAGACCTCTCCAGGGTCTAGGAACTAATCCTAGGCTAAATTTTCCTATTTTTAAATAGAATATACACTTCTTGAAGGCAGGGAGTGTTTTCTTTTAACTTTTATATTTTCATAGTAGTTAATTTTTTATTTTTAGATTAAACAATAAGTTTTGTTTATTTTAAATTTGATGAAACAATTGGCACAGTGTTTTGCATGTAGTGGGCATTAAATATATTTCTGTTGCACTAAATTGAACTAGAAATTAGCACAAGAATTATAAGATCATATTCAAGACAGAGCACTATCCTAAGAAGCAAAGCTGCTCACAGTTTGGCAAATGATAAGGTTAATCAGTGCTTTCAAAGTCTTTATCTTGTTATATATAAAAATCTTGGAAATTATTCTGCTTTCAGGTTCTTATCTATGATAAGAAAATAAGAGACCTTGCAGGTGACACGTGATAAATGTATTACTTAGTAGAATAATATAAAGCTGATAATATTTAGAACTATAAATTCCTTCAAAGTCATCTAATTCCACCTTCTCATTTTAAAGATGAGAGATCCCCAGAGAGACAAAACTTGCCCTAGATTACACAGGTAGTATTTGGCTGAGCTTGGGTTAGAACCCAAATTCGAGGATATTTAACCCAGTGCTATTGCCACCATAACACACCCTGCCACCTCTCTTGCCTAAAGGACTCATAAATTGTATGTTCTACCTGTGCATTGCAGTGCAAGAGAAAAATGGAGAAAAGTCAATTTAACATCTATAGAATTCAGACAACAATGTTTCTCTCTATCCTGATCACGCTCGTCTTGATTTTCTTGTTTAATATCAACAATAAGCAAGTAAGCAAGAATTAGGATGCTGGGAAATCCTTTGAAGTACATCTGATTTAGCAGATTTTGACACTTTGCATCTAATGTGTAACATGGCATATAATAGGTGCTTAAATGTTGATTGATTGATTGATCACCATGAAGAATTTAAACTGAAATTGCTTAAACTTCTGGGACAGTGAATAGGAGGCAGCAGATCACAAAATAAGCTATAAACTATCAGAAAGGAAGATAAGCTGTGAATTGAGAAATCTATGGAAAGAAATCATGAATGACTCAGGCATTTAGGGCCTACAGTCAGCTACCTACACAAAAGATTCTTTCTGGGATAAGAAGATATCAAAGAATTATTATTTTTAAACAGTTGTTATATTTATGTTTGTTTTGTTCTTAATTTTAGTTCCTTATGCATTTGATAAAATAAAAATCAAGTACAAATGAAAATACAATCACATCAAATATGAATGATGAAATAAAAATACAATTCATTAATACCTTTTGGGTTTAAATCAGTCTTTTCAGACCCTTTAGACCACATTAAATCCTATCATGGGGGAAAATATTAAGTAAACATATCAGATATAGATATTGGACCGACAATATCTATAATATTCTTTGTAATCTTCCACTCAGAGATTTTATCATTTGAAGGAGTCAGGTGGTCAGTAAAGTTCTGTTCTTTAAGTCAAGAAAACCTAAGCAGACTTTCTGCAGATGAGCATGCTTCTGGATTAGTCCTCAGATCTCTTTCGGTTCCAGCCTCCTAATCTGTAAAATGTGTGTAATGATAAATCTCCTTACATGATTGTTCTGAGGATCCGATGAGATAATCAGTAAAGAACCATAAAATGTATAAAAGACAGCTATTAGGGTTTTTTTTTTTCCTCCAGAACCTCCCCTGAATATTCAGTTACTTAGAGTTCCACTTCTTTTTAATGTTTTCATTTATATTGGTGTCATATATTTTTTCTACTACTTCTGCTTACCTTACGCTGTATCAGTTCCTACAAATCTTTCTTTATTTCTCTTAATTTCCAAAGAATTTCCCTCATAATCATGCTATAAGATAAGAAACTTCAGTATTACTAATTCTATTTTATAGATATGGCTACAGGTCATCTAGGTGAAGTCACTAGCCCCAGACCACATAGATAGTAAGCCCAGACTCAGACTCAAATTACTGAGGCTCTTTGCATTTCACCATGCTGTCTTTAAATAGTTTGTGCTCTGATATTTTACATTAAATCAGTTAATTTTTCTCTGTATAGAAAAAATATAGTGACCATTTCTCTGCTCATTCTCCTTAATTTCTTGACATCATTTGAACACTTCTGCAATCTTTAAACTCCCATCTTGCTTTTCATGACATGTGCTAGCTTTCTCCTCATTTTTTCTGATCACTCCTTTCTTTTTATAACTTTAGCTTCACAGCCTATTTCCTTCTATAATAGGGATTTTCTAAAGCCCTATGTTCCCTGGCCCTTTGTTCTTTCTCTATACCATATCTGGTTCAGCTGTAGACTTTCTGATACCAACTGTGAAATCAACCCAAACCTTTAACCTGACCTCTATCTAGTCTCATAACTCCAAACACTACAGAATAGCTCCACCTGAGTGTTCTTTTGTCACTTTAAATTTGGCAGGTCAGAAATGAAACTATTCGTCATTTCTGCCAAACTAGTTCCCCCTCAAGACTTTCCTTTTAAAATCAGTGCTTTCCCTATTTTCCCAGTAATCAATTTTCAACACCTCAAAACCTTCCATTTGCTTTATCTCCTGTTTCCAGTCAGTCAAGGAATTCTGAGGAATCTTCTTTCAAGAGGTCTGTTATTATCCTTTCCTTTCTGGTCTCACTTCCACCATCATATTTCCGTCCTTTGTGACTGTCACAATGGAACTCATGATTTATGTCTGAACTGTCTAGCATAGCATATTAACATATATATATATATATATAATGCATTGCAAACATTAAAATAACATGTAAAATATTGTTGTTGTTCAGTCGTGTCTGACTCTTTGTGACCCTATTTGGAGTTTTCTTGGCAAAGATATTGGAGTGGTTTGCCATTTTCTTCTTCAGTTCATGTTACTGACAAGAAAACTGAGTTAAAATGATTTCCCAGAGTCACGCAGCTAATAAATATATGAGGATGGATTTAAACTCAACAAAAATGAATCTTCCTGACTTCTGGCACTCTAGCCACTGTGCCACTGAGAGGCCTAGCCTCTATAATGGCTATTAAGTATTATTAAGAAATAAATACAAACATAAATATACCATGCATAACTGTTGTCTGGTTGAAGGAGGTGCAATGGGGGGGGTGAGAATATAAAGGGAAACAAAGGGAAAAGAAAGAATAAAGTAAAAAGTACACAGCATAGAACAAAAGAAAACCTACAAGAAAGAAAAGATACAAAATTCTGAATACAATGTGTTCTTCCATTATATATATTTTCTTGAAATGGAAATTAATTGTTACGTATTTTGAATCTTCTTTTTTGTTGTTCTGCACACATGGTGGTGTTTTCTTTTTCTATTTCATGTTTTTCTATTTTCTATTTAAGTTTCAAATTTAAAAAAAGAAATAAATTGAGGTCCAAAGAAGGGAAATAACTATCTGTGCACTGATGTGCTGATAAATGTTTAATAACTGAGTCTATCCCTCTCCCCCTAAATGTATGTACAATATATTTGAAATTTAATCTCCATTATTAACATTTTCTCCCTCACTCTTATATCTAGACAATAAAACAATTAATAAAGATCTTGTTTGTAGCCTTTGCTGATTTCTGAGATGTAGATGATCACACTTAAAATTTAACAATTATCTCCCTTAAGCTGGTACAGTTCCCTCCTATATATCATCAAGAAACATATCTTTCTGAAATAATCCACTTTATTATATTACTTCTTTTCTCCAAATTTCCAGTTTCCCTTTTGCCTCCACAATAAAGTCTTTAGTCCTCCCCACTCTCACATCTGTTTTCCAATGCCCTTTCCAGGCTTCCACTAGATCTACTTACCAACCATGATTCTATGACATAAATGCTTTACCTCAGTCCGATTCAGACCCAGTCTCTTCATGATCCCAGAAATATTTCATACCCATTCCTAACTCCAAGGTTTTGCTCATGCTGTTCTTCTTGTCTAGAATGTTCTTTCCCTTCTTTTCACTGCCCATCCAAATCTTAATGACCTTCAAGATGCACTCAAGTTCCACCTCCTCCATGAGTCTTTTTTTAACCATTGCTGCCCATGATCTTTTCTTTCTCCAAATCACTATAGCACTTATTATTTATATCTGAATCTGTATCACCTAGTCTCTCACAATCTGATACTGTGATATGAATTTGGAATCAAGAAACTTGAATTCAGATCACTGCTCTGCCCTATATGATCTCGTTCAAGTCCATTAACCTGTCTTGGTCTCAGTTTCTTTATCTATAAAATAAGAGAGTCAGACTAAAAGACCTTGAAATTCTCCTATAACTCTAGATTTACAATGCTAGGGCACAAAACATGTCTTTTACTTTTTTAGTATTGCATTACACCTAGCACTGTATTAAGCTCCTAACAGAACCTCAATAATGGAGACCGGATCTACGGAATAGCAAAACAGTAAGGAAAGTGACAGATACTCAATAAAATATGTGAGATAGCATGTTGCCTTCTGTATTTAGCAAAGCGTACAATAGTGATGCAAACTTCCACCTGCCACTCTATTTTTGCAATTGGCTTCTAAATATTTTATTCACAGCTACAAAGTGAATTTACATAACTCTGATGATCATGGGGAGAAAAACCACACTGATATTATAAAATGTCAGGAATCTCTGAGTGCTGCTCTAGGTAACATAGAAGAAAAACAATCAGATTAGGAGACAGACAGAGAGGGCAAAAGTTTGAATCAGAGCAAATCACTTGCCTTTTGTGGGAATAAATTTTCTCATCTATACACTAAGGCAGTTAGATTAGATAATCTGCAGATCTCAATTTATCAGCTTTGTTCCCCTCTGTGAATTTCTAGAAAGATGGTGATTATTATAATAGCAAACTCTTTCCTTTGTTGGTTAAGAAATTTCAGCGTGCTTGAGTCAAGCAGGAAGGAAAATGAAAAAGAGAAAACATGGGATTGAAACCGGACTTTCCACTGCAATAAATAATGGAAAATACCTAAGGAAAAATATTCGTCCATAATTGTGGAGCTGTAGAATCTCTCCCCCATAGAGCTATAGAAACTGAATACTAATATGATTCAGCAGAAGATTGGACCAAAATAGGAATGATAAAATAATAGATTTGAGGGTAGAAAGGACTTGAAAGGTTATATAGTTCAAAACCCTTTTAAACATTTTCAAAAAAACAAGTTCATAAGAATTAAATGCTTTGTCTATGCAGCAAGTAGAAGAACTAAAATCCTAATTCAGTTTTGCTGATTCCAAATCTAGCATTCAAGTCCAGATTTCCTGTTTTTTTTTTTTTTTAGTTTGTAAGCTTCTATGATCAAGTTCATTTTATATTTATAAAAGTATCTGAGATACTCTTTTGTCATCTGAATTAAATTCCCATATTGCCACAGTCCTAAAACTGTTTTAAATAAATCTTTCCATTAGTCAGAGAAGTTGCTTCTGAATGCAATACTGTCATGTTGCATCATGACAGAATGCATGTGTCAATATTGCAGAGTAGATTTTTATACACACAAATATATTTGTAAACATGTATATATATTTGAGAGGCAGCATCACAGTGGATAGAAGACTCACCTCAGAGGCAGGATAATCTGTTTTCAAGTGTCTTCTCTGATAATTTATAGACTACAGGACCCAGAGAAAATCAGAGAATTAAAGATATAGAACTGGCAGCAATCTTGGGAATCCAACTCCCTCATTTTATAGCTGAGGTTCTACCTCCAGGTAGAATACAAGATGTAGATACAAACTGATGACTAATTATTAATTGCTAATTACCAAGGGAATTAAGAAGAAATTGGCATTTGAGACAAACCTTGAAGAGATCCAGGAGTTCCACAAAATAGAGGTGCAGAGGCTAAGGTTAGAGAGCATTCCAATCATAGGAAATTCCAGCCAGTGCAAAGAAATGTAGGTGGGAGGTAGAATGTCAAGTACAGGAAACAGTGGACTTGACTAGAGCTCAGAATATAGGAGGGGAGAGTCATGTAATGACTTTGTAATCTACCTGGTAAAATAAGCTAAAGTCGTAATGTGAAGGGCTGTGATTGCCAGAGTTCATCAATAGTGTGTGTGTGTGTGTGTGTGTGTGTGTGTATGTGTGTGTGTGTGTGTTGTGTGTATGTGTATTAAATTGTATCTGTTATTCCACTAGTATGAGTTCCTCATTAAACTCCTTCTACCAATGCATATCTATAACTATTCTGCAATTTACAGTCTTAGAGATTTAACTGGAGCTTAGTAGGAAAATATGGGCAATTTAGTGTCAAGAAGATATGTGGATCCCTAGTA
Source organism: Sarcophilus harrisii (assembly GCF_902635505.1). NCBI lineage: Eukaryota > Metazoa > Chordata > Mammalia > Dasyuromorphia > Dasyuridae > Sarcophilus > Sarcophilus harrisii. The sequence continues at coordinate 460,025,115 of NC_045426.1, forward strand.
CCTTACACAGATCCTGGCAAGAAGTAAAATGCTTAATAAGTGCTTGCTGATTCACTGATACAGGGGAACAAAATGAGAGAGGGAATGAGATTATGGATTATATGGTTAGATTATTTGAATGTGAATATATCAAGACAAAAAACTACTGATTTTTCCTTCTATTAATTCTAGATTCTTCTTTTTTGTGTTTAAGTAAGACACCATGGCCTGGAAATAACCTAAAAGGACCAATTCACAAACACTGCCAACTTATTAAGGAACCAATGAAATCAGCTTGGAATAGACAATGATCACAGCTGCAAATAAATTTATGATCTTCAAATTTGGTATCCTGCTTTCTGAGTCCAAATTTTTAGTCTCAAAAATAGTCAAGGCAAATGGAGTGTAATTTCTTGGATTTTATGACACAAGGAAGTACATTTCTCAAATGAGATATGCTGGACTTAAATACATGAACTATGATGACACTATCTTCTTCATCTCATATCATTATGATCTTTTTCTTAAAGTTTTTCCCAGTACCCATTAATTCTCTCTATTAGCAATACTAATCCAAATAACTCAAGCATCCAAAGGCACACACTTATTCAATAGTTAATAAGCATTTTTTAAGGGCCTAAATGCCAGATGCTCTGTTAGGTGCTGGGGATACAAATAAAAAAAATGAAACAATCCCTACTTTACAAGAGGACACATTCTCTTGGGAGGAATTGTACAAAGATAAGCAAATACAATGTACTTGAAGGAGGGGAAATATACTAACTACTGGTTGTAGCCTATTCCCACATTCTTCTCTTAATTTTCTTCATGTCTCTCTTTTCTATCATTTATCAAATTCTTTTCATTGTTCCATATTTTGTAAAGAAAATTTCAAATTCTTTGCTTTTAATGATGGTACTTAGTATGCCTGGTACATAGTTCTGTTTTTGTTCAGACATTTTAGTCTTGTCTGATTTCTTTATAGGTTCCTAGACTTTCAGCTGGAAGGGACCATGGAAATCATCTGACAAATGAAGAAACTAAACTCTTCAGAGTAGAAATGCCTTACTCAAGATCAAAAAATAGCAACAGTGCCCAGGAATTGTGCTACATGATGCTAGAATGACTGAGTTTCCCTTTTAGACAGAATAATTTAATTTCCCTTTTAGATAGGAAGTGTAGGAATTGTTCAGGGAAGACCAGCACCTCTGGTGTGAGGGCTTGCTGAGAACTTTTCAAAACTTCCCATCTACCTTTAGCGTCCAATTGGTCACCCAACTCTTATCTATAACTTGAAGAAAATGTAGCATGTATAGCAGCCATACCTTGGTAAAACTGTCGACAGCTAAACCAGGTTGAGGGTAATTTACAGGCTTCAAACCTATTGGTAAGGGACATATCTACCCTAAACATGAAGGCTTCCCCCAGTGGAATGGGCAGATAAAAACAATTTGTGGTGACAGCGATAAAGGTGGCTAAAGTAAATGCTATGGAGTTATGAAGGGCTTAAAAGTTGGTTAGACATCAAAGATACCAAGGTCATCCATTGCCTCCTGGACTACCAGAAGTCATCCTGACTTGTCTTGACACCATAGTTCAGTAATTCTGTAGAGAGAGTGAGGCTGATCACTTTGTGTAACTCTGCCTCATTTAAATCTAATTAACGGGCAAGTCAGAACACACTCCTTGATGTCATTAGTCCTCTTTGAAAATGAAGGACAAGCAACATACACAAAATGGAGAAATATGGACTAAGTTATAGATGATATAATAATATCTGGAGGAATCCAGTGAGATCCTGAAGATGGAGGCAGCTAGAGAAGAAATCTAAAATGAAAAGAAACTTGTCAGTTATAGATAAGGAGTCTCAAAAGACATAGTGGAAGGGGAAGACAGATATAGAATGGAACATTATAGATGTAGAGATGAGGGTATTTTTTCCAAAAGCTGGAAATTCAGTATACTTAAGATATGAAGAATAAGAGAATTGAAAGTATATCAACTATTTTGGAATCTAGACAAAGTATCTAGGGATAGGAGGTGCTCAGTTAATGTTAGAAGGTGAGTAGAAGGTTCAAAATGTCTCTGACAACCTGGTCCTTGAGGTCCTGGCATTTAACCTGACCAATAGAAGGAGTCTTAGTCACCATTAAGACTCTATTGAGTCTCCAGCAGGATTGGAAGCCTGGCCTCCTATTGGGCTGCATACAGTAGGCAGCATTGCTATTCTCAGGGTTTCTGGAAAGCCCAATCTCACAACAGATTTGTGTAGGGTTTGGCTGCTATGTCACAGAGGAGAGAAAGAGAGACAGAGAGACAGAGAGAGAGAGAGAGAGAGAGAGAGAGAGAGAGAGAGAGACAGAAAGAGAGAGAAAGAGAGACAGACAGAGAGAGACAGAGACAAGAGAGAGAAGAAGGGAAAGACAGAAGGATCTAACATACTGGATGACAGAATCAGTATCCTAAAAGATCCTTACAGGCTGTAATCTTGGGCTAAATTGAACAGGATTAAATTTTACAGGTACAAAGTCTTATCTCAAAGTTTAAAAAAATCAACTTCACAAGTACAAGAAGAGGAGGTGTAGCTAGACAGTATGTTATGTGTAGAAAATCTTAGTTTTATCGAATTGTAAGCTCAGCCATGTGTTATGTATGCCAAAGAAGCTGCTGTGATTTTTGAATGGTTTAAAGGAAGCATAGTGTCCTGAATGAGGGAACTGATAATCTTAAACTATTCTGTCCTGATCAGACCACATCTAGAATACTCTCTTCATCCTTGAACATAACATTTTAGAAACAGTGATATAAAGAATGACAAGCATGATGAAAGCCTTTAAGATCATTATGCATATATACATACAAAGAAAGACATTTATACTATATATTTCTATGTGTGTGTAGTGTGTGTGTGTGTGTGTGTGTGTGTGTGTGTGTGTGTGTGTGAAGTTGTGGAAAGAATTTGAGATTTTTCTCACTGGGAATGCCCTACACCAAGGATATTACAGTTTACCCAAATATATATATAAACTGTGAATAAATAACTCATCAATGTCTTAGGCAAACTGTGTAAGATTATATGTTTTAGAAAAGGTTTTGGTATACGTTGGTAGAATAAATCCCTATCTATGAATTGGTTCCCTATAGCTGTGAAATCACAGGTCTGATTAAAACAAAACTAAAATTAACTTTGGATGTGAACGCACAATTAAGCAAATACAAAAAAGTAAGTTTGTATCTGTCTATATATGTGTAGAAATATGGATACATGTATCATATGCATATATATGTGGGAATATATACACACATACATATGCTTACCAACTTTGCTTCCAAAATGGATTTTTAAATTTATATACATCTGTACTTCCCTTTTTTTCATTTTGATTCAGAAGTCCTGCACAGCATCACAAAACAGAAAGGTTACAGGAGCTGATACCAACTGATGAAATGCCATGAACTCCAAATGTTATAGCAATCTTGTGTATACTATATTGATTTCTGGCTAGGTGCCACATTTCATGACTGTAATTGGCTGCTTCTTTTGGGGACAACTACAGTAATCACCACTATCCCACTATCCAGCAACTGTCAGTACATTGATGCACAATAAAGTACACAAAGCACACACACACACACATACACACACACACACACACACACACACACACATGACCTAATAATTTAAGAGTGGGAAATCTTGAGATTTAAGAAAGGAAGAAAATGAAAGGGGCAGAAGAGATGAGAAAAAAAAAATGAACTTGGAGAAAAAAAAGATGGAAGAATCAAAGGAACCAGAATTTGTGAGCTTTCCTAAAAATAGATTTTTTTAATTTCAATTTTTCAGTTAGAAATTTGATTATTTCTAGTTTCTAACATACAAAAGGCTTCTACATTCTTTTTTATTTTGTTTTAAATTTATGGAATATAAGAAGAATTTCCATGGCAAAGTATAATAAAAAGATGAGTGCACATGAAACTGCAAATCTATTATATACCATTTACCATTCCTTTTAAATATATAAGGGTATTATATATATAATACACATTATATATATATATTTTTTTCTTCCCTCCCTGTCTCCTTTGAAATGACTACCATTTTATACAAATCACTTTCTATCATGGACTGCTAGATGGTACAGTAGATACAATGCTAGTCTTGAATTCAAATCTGACCTCAGAAACTTACTAGCTCTGTGATCCTGGGAAAGTCACTTAGCCCTGCTTACTTCAGCTTCCTCATTTGCAAAATGGAAATGGCAAACCATTCCAGCTTTCTTAGCAGAAAACCCTAAATTGGATAACAAAGAATCAGACAAGAATGAACAGCAGCAACAAAATTCTAACACACAAATGGCTCCTAATGATACAGTTTGGAGTTGAAAAAAAAAAATAAGTAAAAATCTCACAATATAAAATTTTTTCAAAACATTAATTGCTATAAGGTAACTGTCTTTTTAAAGAAAATTTGAATTAGAAAATCCTGAAGTATGAACATTTACATACATAAAACAGCTAGAGAGTGGGAATTGTACATGAATTGATATAGCAATTGTATATAGCATATTGCTTTTACTATATATTAAATTTAATAAGGTAGTAGCAATATTTCTCTGCTTGTTCATATTTCCCTTTGAACTGTCACCACCCCTGATTCCAAGTCTCCTGTGCATGTGTGTGTGTGTGCCTCTGTGTGTGTGTATTTGTGTATAAAAATATATGTGTATGTGTATACACACTACAGACATATGTGTAAGTAAATAAACACATACACAAATATTATAGATCTCCATTCATCAAATAAAATGGGCATTTCCATATATACAATAGAAAAAATGAAAGTACATCAATCTGTATATCTCTGTTATATAAATTTTCTTTAAAAAAAAGAAATATAATAAATTCAACATAAAAATTTTTGAACTGTGTAGATCTTGTGCAGGGAGACCCAAAAGCCCAAACGTGGCTGGAGATGGTTGTTATTTTTTTCCAAGAAGTCCTGGGAGAAACGTTGCTATAGGAATATATAAGTAATTTTTTTGTGAGTGCAGAGAATCGTTCATTTTAATTGTCAGTCCATTTGACTTTTCTGTTTCCTCTGCCTCTCCCTTTACTTTTTCTTCCCAGTTCTTTATGAGCTCTTAATTCATTATAGCACGGCGCTAATTAATATGCCAAGGCTGAAGAGTTTTGATCCTCAGGTGGACCAATTAGTTTTACCTTGCTCCAATCACTAATTTAATCCTTAATTCTGACTGTCTCACATGTGTATCAATGAACTAAGGAAAAGAACACTTCTAGATCAGAGGTCTCATCTGTACACATGAAAAGTAGCATTTTTGATTATAATAAAGACTAAGGGCCAAATAATTTATTTACAAGACAATAATTATAGAAAGAGAAATGCTGAAGGATTTTTTTATTTCAATAATGATTTCAATGAACTAATCAAGTAGAATAAATATATAATTTGACTCACTGTTCTTTTCAGGTGTTCACTTGGGATACTGTAGCAGTGATTTTATAACTTAGTGGGATCTTGAAAGTTTAATGACAAAAAAAATGGACATTAGATGTTTTTCTTCTTTGACCAAGTCCTGAGGGACTATCCACATACAATTTTATAGAAATGGTAAATTCGGGCTAACACAAAGTCAAGATTTTAAAAGTCCATTTGCAAAAAAAAAAAAAATAATACATTGAATGTCTGTGGGACAAATTAAAAATTTTTATATTCTGCTTTCAGTTCACATCAACACTTTGAAAACCAGTTGCTTTTCTTTTTTTTTTCAGATTAGCAAATGCAGAAACTGAATCTACTTTCAGTGGGGAAAAGATGCTGGCCTGGGGAAGGAATATATATTTTTTTAAATCAGGCATTTTTAAATGCAAAGATCATTGTTGTTTCCCCACTCCCCGGAAATATTATAGATGTGGACTATTATGAAGAATACCAAGATATTCACGTCTGGTTATGAGTGACAGATATTCTACTCATGCCATAGGAGTGTAGATTTAGATCTAGACAAGAACTTAGATTCATCTAGTCTAATATCTTCATTTTATTTTATTTCTATGGGGGAGGCAATTGGGGTTAAATGACTTGGCCAGGGTCACACAGCTAGTAAGCATTAAATGTCTGAGGCTGGATTTGAACTCAAGTCCTCTTGATGTCAAGGCCAAAACACTATCTATTGTGCCATTTAGCCACCTATTTATTTTGGATATGGGGAAATTGAGGTTGGAAGAGGTGAAATACTATGTTCAAGGTCATAAAACCACCTGGAGGAGATAATAAGACACATTTTCATTGCCCTGACTGATAATGTATATTGGTCAAGCTGTCTCAGGCCTTGTTCAAGTTATAATGTAGTGTATGAGAGAAGCAAAAAGTGGCCTATAGGTAAGGATCTGAAAAAGATCTGAAAAGAAACGTGGCTCTGATAGAATATAGTTTTCTTCACTTGTCTTGTATTGCTATGTGTGGCTCTAGCTATTGTATCTCTGTTGGCAAGGGCTGAAGAATGGGAAGAGGTTCTATAATACATCTATATTTCCCTAGAGGTCTTGTATGCATCATGTTTTGGTCCAGTATGCTTATGAACCAGGATGCAGAATATCCAAAAAAGGGATCTAGGAGGTGATTTCATGCCTTACATATTTGGTTTCAGGATTGAATGGCTGATGTTTCATGCATGGGCTTATCTCTCTATCACTAAAGATATTTTGTCCATCAATTCTTATGAGCATGAAATTCTGACAAAAAAAAATAGGTAAATGGTGCAGAAGATTGTGAAGAAGGAAAATAGTTCAAGAAGGTATGTATTTATGTGTGAGAAAGATTATCTGAGAGGTGAAAAATGGTAGGGAAAACAAGAAAGGGACACAAGTACTATGTTCTTGAAGGAGAAAAAAGGAAGTGGAGGCAAAGAGATCTTGAATTAGATATGTTGATCACTAGTAATGTAGCATCTAATTTGTTCCCTGTGAACATTTCCTTTAAACATGGATTTTTATCTCAATTTTGTGTCAAATTCAACTTGCCACAAACAGAAAATTTTAGTCCTTCAGGACTTGGCCAAAAAAGGAAAAGTATTTCCTAATGTGCATTTCCTGGTCTTTCAAGTTTCAGTTGAGTAACTGTTCCATAGCAAGTAGGGAAGAGGAGAATAGTGCTGACAATTTACATATAGACTGTTCTTAATTTAATATTTGTAAGTAGGGGAGTACTGGTACTGAAGAATTTAATAGAGAAATAGCTTAGAAAAATGCATCTAGTATTAAGCATCTAACAGTAGCATCTGATAATCATTTGAAATCTTTGTGCATATTGAAATAACAAACACTGTTATTTGCTTGTCTTCAAGCAAATGGCTTAAAACAATATTTTATATTCCATTCCAAAATGTATTCTTGTTTCTTCTATTTGTGGTGAGCAAGGTAAGTAAATTACTAGTGATTAATGTACTCAGCAATTTCACAGTTACTGAAGATCTTTGTGTTCTGAATGCCATGGGAGGTGAGAAATCAGACCTGTTCTTGATTGTTTCTCCTTTAATGATACATACAAATATGCAAAACATATTGTTCCTAGAATTTTAGAGTTCCAAGAGATGAGAGGTCAGATGAGTCATTTTTTTTTCATTTTACAGAAGAGAACAGTGAGACCCAAAGAAAATTTAATTGGCTTTGGTTCTCACAGCTGCTAAAAGAGCAGAACTGAAAATGAAGGTCTACTCTTCTAATAGCAAAGTGACAGAGAGGGTCAAATGCTGAATCTGGAGTCACAAATTCAGTCTTAGATACTTACCTGCTGTGTAATTCTGAGCAAGTCATTTAATCTTTGTCTGCCTTAGTTCCCTCAACTGTAAAATAGAGATAATAGCCCCTAATTCCCAGGGTTGCTGTGAAGATCAAATGAGATGATATTTTAAAGTTCCTGGCACATGGTAGGTGCTTAATAAATATTAGTTTCCTTGCTTTCTTCCTTTTAACTTCAAATATGGTACTATTTCCAATATCCCCTGATGCTTCCTTCTCATGGGATATGGCAATACCTTGCACTACAATTGCTTCTTTCTCCAAGGAGTTCTATGTGATTACCTGCCATTGATTTTAATAGAAGCTTGGGGAACTTAGTGAAGACTGCTTTTTGAAATTGAATAGGTCTTTTGCCATAGTGCATGTGAATTGCTTAAAATCACATAGCTAACTGTGGTTATGGGAGAAAAACCTCCTTTTTCAGCCTTCTTCTTTGTACATTTACATTTCAGCTCCATTTCTACAGAGCCATGATAAATTGGAGCATAGGAATTATCATTTAGCTTTATCTCTCTATGAAGTTCTGGGTTTGGAGTCAGGAAAACCCAAGCCCAAATCCGGCCTCAAAAACGACTAGCTATATGGCTTTAAAATATCACTTAACTTTTCTGTGCCTCAATTTTCTTATCTGTAAAATGAGGAGTTGGGCTCAGTGACTTATAAGGTACTTTCCAACTTTAAGCCTATGATGTTATGAAATACTTTATTTTAAAGATAAATTGAGACAGAAGATTATATAAATATAAGAATCAGGATTCAAACCCAAGACACCTAACTCTAAAGCCCATTAGGCCATTATGTAATGTGAAAAGTTACAGGCATCAAAGAGGATCAAAACCAAAAAAAGATCACTGCATTTGTTTTTAAGAAGGTCATGGTTACCTTAGAGACAGCAGTTTCTCTGGAGTGATGAAGGCAAAAACACAGGTGTAACAATTTGAAAAGAAAGTGGGTATAAGAAGGGAGCAGAAACATCAAGCATGGACAACGTCTTTTGAAGTTTACAGAGAAGGGATTGAGAAAGATGGTCTAGTAAGGTTAACTGAATTCGTGCAGAGGTGACTGATGGGATCAATACCCTGAAGAATATGGAAAGGAAGAAGATATGGTATAAAAATTAGCCATAGGTATAGGTAAGGATATGCCTTCTTTTGTGACCAGAGGGAAAGAAAAGTGACTATATCTAAGTCTTAATAAGAGAGAGTAAAGAATCTCCTGAAGTGGTCACATATATTAGAATTTGCACTGCTCTAATTTCATAATTATTCATAATGTTCTGAATTCATAATTATGTATTATATATATAATACATAAACAATATTATAATCTAAGTTATATTATGTAAAACATAGTATTTGATTTCAGACCCAATGGAAATATACAGAGTGACACTTCAAAGGGATTTTTATTAGTATTAATTGGGAACTAGTTATAGGTGAAGATGCAATGAAATTTTTGAGAGGGAAGCTGAGGGAAATCACAGCAAATGACTTCAATTTTCTAAATTACATATGAGATTGATATAAATGTGGAGTTACTCATGGGATTAGAGTGATGTAAAAGGAGAAGAGAAATAGAATAGAGGCTAAAGAAAATGAGTGAGGAGATTTTAAAATGATAGAGCAAAATTATTGAATAGCAAAGATAAGCTTTACTCTCAGGGATCCTCAAACTACGGCCTGTGGTCCAGATGTGGCAGCTGAGGACGTTTATCCCCCTCACCCAGGGCTATGAAGTTTCTTTCTTTAAAGGCCCACAAAACAAAGTTTTAGTTTTTACTATAGTCCGGCCCTCCAACAGTCTGAGGGACAGTGAACTGACCCCCGATTTAAAAACTTTGAGGACCCCTGCCACATTGTCTATTGCCAATTTTTATATGAGGATCTCACTTCAAACTTCACTAAAACAACTAATTGAAGGTATTCACAATGAGTTCCCTCTTCTCTCTTCCTCTTCATTTCACTTTACTCAGGCATCCTACTCTTTCATTTCTGGTTGTGATAGAGAAATGTCCCTTCTCCTTGCCAAGAACAATTTCTCTATGAGTACTTTTGATCCCATTTTCTCCCATCATCTCCAGAAGATTATCCTCATGATTATCCCTAATCTCTCTTATTTTCAATCAGCGCTATTTTCTTACCTTCTTATAGGCTACAAACATATCTAAGGCCTTCCCATAATCAAAACAAACAAAACCTCAACTGATCCTAGTCACTATTAGCTTTCATATATCATCCTCTCCCTTTAATGGATAAACTTTTGAGAAAGCATTTACACCCATGGTCTCAACTTCTCTGCTCATTCTCTTTTAAGCCCTGGGTAACCTGATTTTTTGCCTCATCATTCATCTGAAAGTATTTTTTTCCCCAAAGTTAACAATGATCTCTTAATAGACTTTTTTCAGTCTTCATCTTTTTTTGACATCTCTATAACATTTGACATTTTCATTCATTTCTTCCTTCTGGACATTCTTTTCTCCTTGTATTTTCCATGACACTGATCTCGCCTAGGCTCTTATTTGTCTGATCATTCCATCTCAGTTGGCTTTGCTGGTCCATAATCTATATTATACCAACTAACTATGGATGTCTCTAGGGTGTTATCTTGGGATTTTAATATTTTTTACTCTATGTTGTTTTCCCTGCTCTGATATATTCAGTTATCATCTCTATAAAACAACTGCCAGATCTAATCATTTATGTAGCTATATATGTATCTCTATCTATCTCTTTCCCCACTTATATACCTATCTCTCTTCCATTTCTCTCCTAAACTTCAGTCCCACATTATAAAGTGCTCTTTGAACATTATCTCATTAAATATTAATTAAATATCTCATTGGCATCTTACAATCAGCATGTCCAAAACAGAATTTATTATCTTTTCCCCAAAATGTTCCCTTTTTCTGAGCCTCTCTATTCCTCTTGAGGACACCATCATCTTTTCAGTTGCAATCTGCTGACTGTAAGCTTCCACTCCTCATTTCCATTTACCCCTATGTCCAGTGGATTAATGAATATTGTTGTTTTACCTTTGAAACATCTCTCAAATATATCTTTCTACTCACACTGCCATCACATTACTTCAGAGTGTCATCACCTCTTGTTTGGATTATTCTTTTTTCTTTTATTTTGAATTTAAGAAATAAAACAAACATTTCCATAATATAGTAGAAGAGGAAAAAAGTAGATAGTTGCACATGAGACTATCACTCTATAATGTACAACTTGCTATTCCTTTTAAATACATAATAAAACTGTCATGTAAATTTATTTTTTTCCCTTTTTTCTTCCCTCCACCTCACCCTAGAGACAGCTACCATTAGACACAAAAAGTGTGAATATAAAAAAAATCTATAAATACTTATATTTATCAATTCTTAAAATACAGATGGTTACCAATATTTTTTTCAATATTGTATTGGAAATCCTAGCAATACCAATAAGAGAAGGAAAAGAAATAGAAGGAACCAGAATAGGAAATGAGGTAATAAAAGCTATCCCTTTTTGCAGCTTGTTTGATGATATACTTAGAAAATTCTAAAGGTTCAATTAAAAAGATATTTAAAACATTTAATAATTTTGGCAAAATAGCAGGATATCAAGTATCTGCAATCATCAGCATTCTTATATCTCTCTCTTATACCCATACATGTATAACCTGCAAGAAGAATAGTAAAAGCTACCTCACTTAAAATAACTCTAGATGGTATAAAATACCTAGGAGTACACATGCCAAAACAAACCCAGGAACTAGATGAACAAAATTTATATATATATATTCTATTACCTTTAGGGGGAAAAAAATCATAAAATCCTTGGTTAATCATTTTTAAAATTTTATAATCTGATTTTTTCTATATTTCGAGTCTTTTTCTACTTAATTCTCTTCCATACTCAGTAAGATCCAGCTTCACTGATCTATTTGATATCATTTGCATATGATTGTCCAGTTTCCATCTCCATATGTATATGATTCTTCATTTCCCACATCTCTGTCCTTCACACACAAATACTCTCCCTTTTAGTTTTCCCAATTTCATTGAATACCTAGCCCAAATCCTACTTCCTTGGAGGATGCCTTTTCCAATTCCCCCACCTGTTTATCCTTCCTTTAAGATTATCTTCCATATACAGAATACAAATCTCATGAGTGCTAGCTATTTACCCATTGTCTCCACTATTAGAATATATTCTCCTTGAAAGCAGGGACTATTTTTATTTTTCTTTGTATCCCTAGTACAGTCTGACACATTATAAGCATTAAATAAATTTTTTGACTGACTAAATATTTATGAACTTAGTTGAGATGCTGTAAAGAAGTGTTAGTAGATAAAAGATTTCCTTCAACAATATTAAATAGCTATAAATTAAACAGGCCAGAAAAAGTATATGGTAGGAGTTCATTGGGAATGATGATTCACAAATTGGGATTGGTAGAAAATCAGGGAGATAATGCATGCACTAAACCATTTAATTGGCTAACTCATAGGCTTAAGGTTCAATATGGAGGCAAGGGAAACCACAATAGGGATCATGGACAGGAAAAATAGGGGTGGGACAAGAAAATGAAGGATCATGATAACGTTGAAGAAAGTTTAATGTGAATAAGAGGTAGAAAGATAAAAACTGTTGAAACAGATTTCCAATTACAAATATTGAAGGTGGTAAAACTCTTGAGAAATGGTGAAGCTATGCTAGCCCAGGAAATGAAATCATTTTGCTATACACATATTAATTCTTTGAATGTTTAATATTGAGGATTTGGAAGAGGAGGAAATGAGAAACACTTTGTTTGACTAGCCTATAAAAATTTCAAACCTGTTTTTAATGCCTTCCCCATGGCTGGTTCTAATCACACTGGATCTACTTTAATGGTGAATGACTTTTAAAAGGACATGAAAGCCAACCATAAATTCTTCATGTTTATAAGCTGTGGAAGTATATATGCCTTAGAAAGTCTGTGTTTAAAGAACATCACTTAAAATCTTCTTTTAAGAGAAACTAATTTTTTTTAAATCAACCTTCCTTCTCATCCTTAATCCTACTACCATTTTTCTTCCCTACACATTTTTTCTCCCTTGACTTAGGGGAAGCCGGTGAATAATATTACTAATGAGCCACATGAATGTGCCAGCAATGAGGGTATTCTCTTTCCAGTAACATCCACTATCTGTCTTTCTAAAATGCCTGTCTTTCTTACTCCATTGAGTATCACACTCCACAGATCATTGCTCTCAAAGTGCTAAAAACACTCAAGGAGATCAACAGCTGTCATGTTTCATCCTAAGGGTGACAAAAAGTAAAGGTAATTTGGCTTTGTGAGATGAATAACCCTCAGATTCCAGGAATGTTAACCCAGGTCTGGTCTTGAATTCAACATGAAAATTTTTTCTCTTGATAGCTCCCTTTTCTTCACCTCTAAAAAGCAGCTAAAATTTGCCTCCTTTCACCATTTCACTTATAAGTATAGGAAACTGAAATGATTTCTTTTGAAATGAAAAGTCTCAATTCTAATCACAAGAGATGAAATGAAAGTGTGTATATTTTAGTTGAATTCAAATCTAGGAATAAATATTTGGGCATGTGGAATTTTAGATGGTGAGAATCTGAGGTTAATAATGAACTGCTTGTTGGGCAATGTTTCCTTCTTTAAGAGTTTCCATGTGTTTTTCTATAATCGATTTTTCTTTCTTTTTAAAAATCTTATTTTTATTTATGTCCTTGGATATAGCATAGTATATAGTAAGAGGGCAGAGACATCATGTAAGAGCCAGGAAAACCTGGTTTCAAATCCTGTTTCTGACACATAATATCGTACTCATATCTCCTTAGACAAGAAGCTTAACCCAGAACTGTTATGGAAAACTCACTAAGACATAAATTTTGGAGAAGGTATTGACTTATATTTGTAGAGGATGTTACATCATCTGGGAGGTGCCAATAGCAATGAAATCAAAGATCAAAGGTTCTATGGTTTGGATGGTTTTTTTAATCATTCTTGTTTCCTAATAAATCCCTAGTACTTCACTTGCTCAAAGAATCATTCCTTGTAACAAAAGTCACAAAAGAAAAGGGAGAAAAGAAATAACCTATATATCAATGGTATCTGTCTATCAGTTATTTTCACAGCCTCCCCATAGATGCACGTGAAGACTGCCTTTTGCATAAGGATATTTTAGTATTGTAAAGTAAGTTTTCTGCATTTGAGTGTGGCTTCTAAAGTTCATTATTTATTTGTCTTGCGGACCACTCTATCCTCAGCTCTTTTCCTCTCGCCAGAACTCAAGTTGCTCAATGATCAAGAGAGTGATATTCAAAAGATAAGGAAATAGAAGCTGTGCTCCTCCTCTCCCCCTCTCAGATGTAACCTTTCTTTGACAGTTCCTTTAAAATGAGAATCATTTCAGATACGATCTGAACTTGGGGCAGAGAAACAGGAACATTTGCCTGAAGTTAGGCACATAGGCTAGTCAAACTTGGGATCTCCATACTAAGCTTACTATACAGAGTAGGGGATGTGAAGGAATAGGAAATACAGAATTTGGAGTTCTACTCCCAACTCCACCCTTATTAGCTTTTTATTCCAGTATATAGAGTGAAGTGTAATGTTCAGGCTAGCTTTCTGTCATAGTCTGACCCAGGTTCAGTCGGACCCAGTATCCTCCAGCAGTCTGCCAGTTTGCCAGTCTCAACCAGTCTCCCTCTCAATCTGATTTTGTCCCCAGTTTAAATACCCTATTATGATTACATCATTATAATACAGTGAGTATAAGCCAATCTAGAGTGATTATATCATTATATCAAACTAAAGTGATTACATTATTATATCATACTAAATATATGTGAACTAGAGAACTATTACATCTCCATACTAAGTACTAAGTATATATATGTGAACTAGAAAACCATTATCTCAACTATTCCACTGAGTTAACACCTTGTTTCAAGTATACTTCTCCAGAGTGCAGACTCTCTACAATGAAGGACATGTGTTCAGGAAAATTTGTATTCAAATCAAAAATTCAAATTCAAATCCATATTTATCAATCTTGTGAACATGGAGTTGTAGGTCTAGATTTCCTCTTCTGTACAGATCATAATACTTTTAGTGCCTACCTCACAGAGTTGTGGAGACTTAAATAAGATAGTATATGTAAAGCTCTGGGTTAAACTTTAAAATGCTATGTCATTTTAAGTTATTATCTGAACCTCAGTTTTATTATCTATTAAATGCTGATAGCAGTACCTACCTCACTTTTTATTATATATATATATATATATATATATATATATATATATAATAAAGAGATATTATAAAGGTCACTGAAGGATCAATTCTTTTTTCCCCATAGGAAAAATTTTCAAATAAAATTTATAATCTTCTGTGGACTTGACACCCCCCACCCCATCCATTCCCTTCTACAAGATGGGTTTTCCCAATATATTCAAACACCATAACTAGGCCAGATCCTGATTTCATAGTCAAGAGCACAGCTTATGGACACAACACTAATCCATTCTCTTTACAACAGCTTTTCAGTCATGCATAATTAAGTTACCTCTTTGGTTGGCTAAAGTAATTTCCATCATCATTCTCCCACCTATCCCTCTCAGGTGCTTTTAAGATAATGGTTTTGTCCTGTTGAAACCAACCCTGTTCTGGCTCAGAAATGGCCTTTCAGGGTCATATTAAGCTTCAATTTTTTCAGGGGAAAAGTGGAGGAAGAGAGAAATATATCTCATCCTTTATCCGAAGGTGACAAACCAATGGAACAACTTGGATTTCTGTGGAAACCTGTTAAATAATCTTCTGGAAGCAGTTTTTTTTTTTTTTTTCTCTGCTAATCTTGGTTCATGTGAAAAAGTTTAATATGGACTCAAAGGTCTATTGTATCCCACTAATAAAAACATCATTTATTAAATATAGAATTCCTTATTTGAAACAAAATAGAGATTCTCTGAAACAATTTCTTTGAATAATCATGAACAATTAAAATCAATTTATTGAATGCTTTAAGGTTAAATAATTTAGTCACTAGTAATACTAGTAGTATTTGCATTGATTAAAATTTTTTCTATGCACAAACAAAAATGTTGATACTATCTAGATTAACAACTTGTAAAAATATCTATATGACTTATTGCAACTATTTCCATAGGCATATATATAGAGAAAAAACATACAAAAATACTAATTTCATGCTAATCACCTCTGAAGAGAGAACTATGAAGAATGAATATATATGAAAGCACAGTATTTTCACTTTTTTATTTTCTTGTGTTTTTTCCCTTTTTGGGAAAATCAGAATTTTTCTTTCACATGACAAATCTGGAAATATGTTTAAAAGGATGGTGTATAAATAATCTATATCAGATTGCTTGCTGGGGGGAATGGAAGAGTGGAAAGGAGAAAAAATTTAGAACACAAAGTCTTACAAAAATGAATGTTAAAAACTGCCTTACATGTTTTTGGAAAAATGAAATACTATTAGAAAAAATAAAATTTAATTTAAAAAAATTCTAAATATTGATTTCTTACTGTTGAATAGGATCCAGATCATTATTGCAGACAGGACATTTTTCTGGCCTAGTATGAAGGCACTGTTGAGGGGATCCTTTAATGAGGGGTAACTAGCAGGGATATTCTAATAAATGTTTAACAATTGCCTTTCTAAGGAAAATATGTACCTATCACATGCTATTAGATATGTTTTTTCCACCACTTTCTTAAGTCTAGAAATCAACACAATTATAAGCAGGTTTTGATTTATACTATATTATAGTTTCTGACATAAATACTCACATCAAAAATTTAACAATCTGTTTGATGGTTACAGAATGTTCAAGCATTAACTATAATTTTCCTAAGATAATATGCTTGTCATTTGCCAGAAGCCAGTCCTGAGGGTCTGGGTCTTTTTTCCTGGTGGGTTTCCTTGAAAGAGTTCCAAGGCAGACTTTTCTACTTTGTAGTGAAACCGCATTTTGGTATGGGTAGTATGCTTTTAGGCAGTAAAAAATAAAATAGAACTGATATCTAACCTCTATGAGCAAATTATTAAAAAAGGGATTTGAACAGTTGAAGAAAGAGGTACATAAATGTCCAAATGTATTTCTTTACTTTCTAAACTATTGAATCTTTTGTGGTTTAGATTGCTCTGTTAGACAACTTTGGATATTAGGTGGTCCTTTTCTAGTAGGTTAATGTGTCAATTTAACACATGGTAAACACATGCCCACTTGTATGTAGGGAAGAATGTCTTAGGTAAGGAAGTAGGAGAAATTCTTGATTAACTGAAGTGATAGAACCACAGACTCTCAGAGCTGGAAGGTATTCCAGCTTAAATTGAACAAGAATCCCAACTCCAACATCTCTTATACTACCCATCCTCTAGAAGAACTCCAACAGCCCATTGCATTTCTAGATACTTCAAATTGGTTTCAACCAACCTTTCAAATACTTGAAGATAACTATCATGTTCCCTTAAATTTTCCTTTCTTGAAGTTAAAATCCCCAATTCCTTCAAATGATCAATAGAATTATGAAGTCCCTGCATGATTTTGGTAATGGCCCCTGATAAAATGAATTGAATTCGCTTTGGAATCCTCTCTTAATAATAATTTCATTGTATCATATTTCCCAAAGTCAGAATTTGGGTTATGACAGCAGCTTTTCTAGATTAGTGATTTGAGTTTGAGTCTACATCATAATGATCAGTAGAGTTATGAATGAATGAGAATTACTTAATCTTTCGGATTCCCATTTTTCTCATCTATAAAGTGAGGACAATAAATACATCAGACTATACCTTGTTTCATTTAAAGACCATTAGTTCCCATGCAAAAATTAAAGCTAACAAAATATCAGATATAGGACAACTTTTGTATTTTGTCCATGAAAATTTCAGAATGGGCTTATATTTGAATCCTTTTGGAGTAAGGAAAATCCTCCCATATTTTTTCTAATAAATAACAAAAAAAAATACTTGTCTCTGTTTTATACAATCTCCCTCTCTACTTATTTGGCTCGTGTGATTATGCTATCTTAGGAACAAGTCAGAGATGTTCCCTGTTTTATTATTTTTACACTCTGGGACCTTGGATGTAATGCATGCTATGGGTTTTTGCCCAAGTCTGAATAAAGCTGGGCTATCTTCAATGAGGTATTTGAACCTTGCTCATTTCATTCCCACAAGGATTCTCTTTTTGTGTCTTTGGAGAAATCCTGTAAATATACAAAGTTCCCTATAAATGCTGCATGTATATGCACAGACCTCCTTCAGGTCTTTGTGGAACTTGGAATCTGCATTTGTGAATTTTGCTGTATATGTTGCTATCTGTGCCTTCCTTTGGGATGTGTGTGTGTGTGTGTGTGGAGGGGGGAGTATTTACTCAAGATCTCTACTATAGTTTCCCAGATGAACACCAGGGAGAATTCATGCTTAAGCATGCCTGTTAATTGTCTGGCATGATGTGGAATTCCCTCAATATTCTGGAGGCCTTCATTTAAACTCATTTCAATTTCAATTTTTCAAGTTTTTTTGAGATGTGGCACCCAAAACTGAACACAGCATTCCAGATATGGTTGCATTACGACAGAGGACAGCAAAACTCTGCTTCTTTTGTTCTAGAGACTTTTTATGGCTTCTCTGAAAGCAGCTTAAGGTGACATTCACTTTATAGCCACTAAGTTTGTAGTACATAGATGAAATCCCCATCTCTGTGAATTACTGCTATTTAGACACCTCTTATCAGATATATTTGTTTTAAATTTCCTTTCTTCCTTTCTTTCTTCCTCCTTTTCTCCCTCCCTCCCTCTCTCCCTGCCTCACTTCCTTCCTTTCTTCCTTCCTCCCTTCCTTCCTTCCTTCCTTCCTCCCTCCCTTCTCTCTTGTCTTCATCTTTCTATCTTTTTAACAAAAATGAAGGACTATAGATTTATGTCTATCAAATTTTATCTTTTTTTTTAAAAAGCATCCTACCACTGTTGTTATACCACTTCTATCATTCAACAATGTTTTTGCTATCTATGTCTTTATTCAAATCTTTGCTTAAAATTACTGCTTGATGTCAGAGTCAAAAAATATTCTAACCTTTCACTCACCTCCTTTTACCTCATATAGAGAGAACATATAATTAGATATTTTCATTATAAAGAGTGACTCTCAGAGGATCAGAACCAGAAAAGCTTTCTGTGTAACCTCATTTCTACTGTAGCCTGGTCAAAAAAGCACAATTGGTATAGAATAGTTTGTTACAAAAACTTCGTTGCAAAAATGTTTGCAGTATGGTGATTTTTGGCTTTTTGATTTGGTTAACACAGAAAGCTAGATAGCTAAGTGATAGAATGGCAATCATCCAGGGTTCAAATTTGGGCTTATACATGTACTAGACCTGTGATCCCAGGTAAGTCATTTAGCAGTGTTTGACTCAGTTTCCTCCTCTGTAAAATGAACTAGAGATGGATATGACAAACCACTCCAATATCTAAAGAAACCATCAGTGGAGTTATGAAAACTCAGATGTGACTGAAATAACCAAATAAGAACAAGTAACAGGGTTTGAGCTCATGTTACTTATTCCTACTTTTTCCTAGGTTAGAACAGGGAGAGAGGAAGCATTCCAGAGTCAAATCATCCGGGTACATATAAATTCCATCTCTGACATTTAGTCTCTTGGATCTGAGCAAATGATTTAATCTCACTGGACTTCAGTTTTTTATCTGTAAAATGAGAAGGCTGGATGAATTTGGTTCCTAATCCTATGTTTATAAGCAAAATGATGCAACAGTAGACTATGTTTTTTAAATTACTGCTCTTCAATTCCAGTGAATATATGATGGAAAGTACAAGCTGCATTCAGAGAGAGAACTATAAAGAGTGAATGTGGATCAAAGCATAGTACTTTTACCTTTTGTTATGGTTTGTTTTTTTCTTCTTGTGCTTTTTCCTCCTGTCTTGATCTGATATTTTTTTGCACAGCATGATGAATATGGAAATATATTTAGAATTATTTTACATGTTTAACCTGTATTGGATTGTCTGCTATCTAGGGGAGGAAGGAGAATGGAAGAAAGAGAGGAAAAATTGGAACACAAGTTTTTGCAAAGGTACATGCTGAAAACTATCTTTACATATATTTGGAAAAATAAAATACTATTTAAAAATTGCTACCTTTTCAAGAAGTCTGAATTGTTTTATTCACGTTTTTAATGAAAGGAAAATTAGAAATTATTATTTGATTATAGAATTAAATGGTTGGGGGAATACTGAGCTTCTATTTACAATGTGGAACAGAAACAATGAAAGAAGTTTGGTAAATCTAGGTGCACAGATGGTCATAGAAATTTATGCATAATCATCCATATAGATGACCACAAACTCATTCTATTTGTTATGGGGAATGTGTTTCTATATAGAGTGTTAATGTAACCTGTCCTGTTTCTTCAAGCAATAAGGACCAGTCATTTAAGGAATCATATTAAAAATAGCTTCTACCAATGTTGTTATATGACTGCAAAACATTGAACATAAAAGTCTGAAGAATTGAAAATTAGTATTACATAGAAAATAATGAAGAAGTTCAGGGTAGATATGACTAGGATGAAACATATGAATTGCCAATGAGATCCTTTAAGGAAGAATGAGAGTAAAAGATGTAATCAAGGAATTTTATGTGGAATAAGAGAAATGCCCATGAGAGTCCCTATATGGTGTGCAAGAATACTTTTTTTTCCTTACAGGATATTGAAACCATGCTCAAAACTCAATGGGCTTTAGGGCCTAAAGGCTCTAGATTCCTTTCTTTGCATCCCTAATAATTAGCATAGTGCATGATATATAGTAAATTTTTAAATAAATGTTTATTGACTTATTTGCATATTTAATTGCTTATTTAATAAATGCTTATTGTTAACTACTGAGATACAAATATTTCATTTCATTTCAATATGACACCTATCAGACAATAGACTTGAGTTAAGACCTAGTCCTCAAATAGCAGGGGGAAAATAGAATAGTCATGTAGCAAGAGTGAGGAATAGGATAGAGAGGGTACACTAATATCCTTGTAATGTCAGGATAAAGCAAATCAGGCATTTATTTAGTATGTTGGTGGATTTTTTGTGAAATTATGGGATAGAAAAGTCACATGGGATGATCAGGTATGAATGGATTATAATCTATATCATTGGCAGGAACATCCAAGTCAGTGAGATCAGGAACCATTTAAGCCTCAATTACAGCTTATACTTATATAATGATTACCAATTATAAAACACTTTAATACACATTATAGAGTTAGAGAGTTGGAAAGGACCTGAAATGTTGTCTCATTCATTTGACTACCTGCTGTAAAATCTCATTTACTTTTTATAACACTGTATTTTAGGCAGTATGAAAAGAATGATTGACGTGTCATTAGAAAGAACTTATTGCAAATACATTAATATTAATTTCAGGGAAGTCAAATAACCTTTATAAACTCAGTTTTCTTATTTGTAAAATTGGAACAATAGTGCTGTGGTATCCATCTCATAAAGTTGTTGTGAGACTCAAATGACATAGTGTCTATAAAGTGCTACCTAAATGTCAGTTATTATTTTATCACCTTAAGAAGTTATATCAATATAAGAACATTTTGAATATATCTAATTTTTTTAAACTAATGTATGGATATAGCCAAAATCTCTAAGTTGGAAATCAAGAACCTCTGAATTTTGACCACATATCTTCCAAATCTCACCTTTTCTCATTGTTTTCTACTAAACTTGTTCTTACTAATTAAATCTATCCTAATTTGGTATCCTTGGTCAGGGAAAAGAGAGAGAAGTTAGTTAGGTGCAACTTTATTCATCTGTCCCTCCACCTCCCCTTTCTTTCTCCATTTACATATCAAAAACTATACTTTTATTACCTTATAAAATAACTTGATAGATTTGGTCATGCTTTATTTGCTGATTCTTAGGCAATGTGATGGCTTTAGCTTATAGGGAAGAAGAGACTGTGTAACATGATTTCTTAGAATCATATCAATCTGTTGTATCCTATTCATATCAAGAACTCCTTAGTTATTTAGAAAGCTGCAATCTCTAAGAATTATTTCAGAGTCAAAAACAATTCTATGTCATATTATGCTACAAATTCATTAAATTCTATTTCAGTTCCAGTTATTTCATAATAGAAAAAATTTAAACTTTCTCATTTATGTTTTCGTAAGTACTAAGGGATATGTTTGTTTCCTGTGCTGTCTTCAGGCAAAGATTAAAACCACTTTGGTACTTTGTTTTGTTGTTGCAGCAATCCAGGGGATTAGTCCTAGAGATTACTGAATTCTGGCAGTTAGCAACATCCCCCAAAATTTCATTATGGAAGAATTTGGCCCTTAATTTTAGTGGAAAGATTGCAGTTGGTGACTCCCTATTCATCCAAGTGCATGAGCCTTTATATCTTCTTTATGGGGCAGAAGAATTGAAACTAACCGATTGTTTTTTTTTTTTTTCCCCCATCCATTATCATTGGGAAGAGAAGGCAGATCATACAATCTGATCACACAACTAGATAGGAAGTCTTTGATTTCTCACAGTGGGATAAGGAGATAGGTGCAGTAAAAATCCAGGAGAGGAGAAAGGAATGAGGAGATAAAGGAAGGTCAAAGGGCATCCAAAATCCTTGATCTTCCCGGGTTCCTAATACCTGGATTGGTTTTAAGTGACCTGAAGAAGGAAGAAATCCCTTTGGTGGGAGGATGTTTTGCCAGTATCCAGATGAAAGATGAATTCTGTGCTAATCTAAAGATATTTTGACTAAAATTCTATGAAATGTCATTTTAGAAGCTGTCATAGAAGAAAATAACTTTGTTCAACTATGTACTTTTATATGTATAGAAATTCCATGTATTTCACCAAAAGAGTCCTACTTTCTCAAGGAACAATCATAGAATTTACAGTGAGAAAATACTTAAATGATCACTTGGCCCAATTCTCATTTTACAGGTGAGGAGAAACTCGAGTATAGAGAGTTACAGAAACTTGTTCATAGTCACACAAAGATAAATAGAAAATGTGATTTGTCCACATGTTCCTGAACTTCAAATCCAATGTTTCTTTATCATAGCGCCACACTACCTCTTTAAGTAGAAGACCATTAACAACTCAGGTCATTTCACATTGCATGTGGCTCACAGTACCTGACAGATATGGTTATTGGTGAGAATCCTGGGCTTGAAAGGATTCAAGGACAATCTCTTTTAAAAACTTAATCCGTTTTCCATTGCCAAAGTACACCTTCATATTCTTTTATTCTCTCTAATGCCAGCCAACTCTAAATAGAAAGGAAATTGAATCCCATGCCTGGAACCAAGCTTGATTTCTTCATATAATTCTACAAAAGGCATGTTTTTCATGTTTATGGGCAGTGGGCTATTAACAGAGGGCTTGGCTTCAAAGCACTCTGCTGACATGCACAGAGCTGATAGACCTGCTAAGTTCTGAGCTTCAAATAGCAAACACCTCTCTTTCCTATGGTGCTGTTAATGCTCTCTCTATCTCTCTTTTATCTTATAATCGGAATCCCCATTAGGCATCCCACTGGTCTGAACCCTTCCTGGGAATACAAGGTTCATTTATCTGTCTTTAATTTATAACAAGATAGTCTCTTATCTTTGCTCAAAGTTCCAAGAGCTTTCTTGAGTGACATCTGGGGGATATCCTGTTTTCTGTCACATCACAAGAGTTGTTTTTAAAACTTTCTGTAACATTCCTTACTGACCCTATTCCCATTCTAGTCCAAACATTTGAATTAAGTTGAATTGAATTAGATATTAAATTATTCATTTAAAAATGATGTTACAAAAATAAAACTCTTTACTTAAAAATGAACATCCCTATAAATTCCTAGGTGGGTACTGGGAATCAAAATATTTAGGATTTTTTGTTCATTTGTTTTAATATATACAAAAGGGATGTTTTTCTTTAATGAACCAACTAGAAGAAGCATAAAATAAGTTGGAAGAGTTAGAGACCTTAGAGCTCATCTAATATGACCCTCTTCTCTTTCAGATGAGGAAAATGAAGTCCAAAAAAGACAAACCTCCCTTTGAAACATTTACTACCTGATGCAGGCTCTATTCAATTTTAAAATATATTTTGAGTACTATCTCTGTGATAATAGACACTGCAGGAATAGGAAAAGATAAAGCCTTAGTGTTTTGCTTTTTTCATCAGCTCAGCTCTTTGGAGAATATAAAATTAAATGGCTTCTCCATGTCATCAGTGGTGGTTAAAGAGGTAGGGGTGGTGACCATAGGAAGATGTGGTATGAAAATGAGGTTAATATGTCATCTATAATGTAATGGAGAATTAGTGTACTATGAAACATTTATACATAGCTGGTGAAGTTCAATGGAGAAAATTTCTTGAATGAAGATTTCAGAAGGGTATGTGCACTGGTGCATGAATCCAGATGGGGAATTGTTGCAAAGGTGAAGTGTTCTAAAAGGGGAAGCAATTTTTCAATAGGAATCACTGCTAGTGAGCAGGGACCTTTCTGAGGAATAGCATCCCATTTCCATATTTTTTGTCAACACTGTTCCAATTACATGAGTTTGAGACAAAACATGGACTGGCATTAAGTGCCTTTTATAATGAGATTCCTACCTTATGTCTAATCTTATCCCTCAACTGCCTCTCAACATGAACAAAATTCCTGAGAACTTTAAATCTCTCTTGTTAGGAAAGCCCAATATGAGTTGAGACATATTATAAATGCTGAAGATGTTTGTGTCGGGGAGGATTTTTTGGTGTATTGTTAGGGGAAGTAAGATAACAGAAAAATTCCACTATTTGGTGGGGACAAAAAGGTGAAAAGAGCAAAGATGAGAAGGCAGAATTACTTGGTTTCTATTCATATTATTTCCTCTGCCAAAGGTCAATATCTTTAGATGAGGAAGGAGAAAACAAAAAATAGTTAAGAAGTTGAGGGAACTGGGAAGTATGGTGATTGAAGTGTTGGATGTGAAATCTAACTTGTGTCTGAATCCTGCTTTAACTACTAAGTAATTATGCTACTCTGGGGAAATGGCTTAATTGTTCTGAGCCTCAGTTTCCTCATCTGTAAAATAATAGGGTTAGAATCACTATTCTCTAAAGTCTCTGCCAGCTATGAATCTATGGTCAGTAATTTGTGAAATATTCATTTTATCAATTCATTAAGACATTCCTTTAGAATATCAATCACATACACATATCACACACATTTCAATTCAGGGTTCTGAAAGAACTTGGAAACATGATCATTGAACTAGCAATTCAATTGGGTCAAATATTTGAGTCAGTTGTTTAAAAAAAATCATGGATCTAATCTCTGAGGAAGCATGACAATTGGGAGAAGTGCTAGGAGTAGTGTGGATGAGGTTAAATGTACAGATTCCAAAAGGGTGAAGAAGGTGAATCTTTAGATTCTTAGTCCAGTGAACTTATTCTCTATTACTTGTAAAATTGTAGAACATGTTATTAAAGGGATAGTTTATAAACATAAAGGGAAAGAAGGAGAAGGTCAGTAAGAACAGATCTAGGTTATTTTGAAAATGTTCATCAGATTATCCTCATTTTCTTTTCTGACAGATGAGTGGATCAGGAAAATGCCATAGAAAGAGTATATCTGGATATACTCTGAGTATATACTGGATATACTTTGGAAATTTCATATGCTATTATCTTTGTGGGAATTAGTCAGTGCAGTTAGGGAGTTTCAAGTTGATTGAATGACCAGATCCAAATAGAGTTCCTTAGTAAATTAATGTCAATTTGAAAGAAAGCCTCTACCGGAATTCTCTGGTCTTTGTCCTTGATCCATTTCAGTGGAATAGTATGAAAAATTGTTTGAATGAAGATATAATGAATGTATTGATTACATTTTGAGATAGAAGACTAAGAGGGACCACAAATATTCTGGATGACAGAATCAGTGACCAAAAACTCTTTGATGGAATAGAAGATGAACAAGACAAAATTTAATCAGGGAAATGTAAAATCATATGGTTGGGTTTAAAGAAATTTTAATTACTCACTTAATAACCAGTTAACTATATATTCTATGCCAAGCACTAGTTATGTACTGTGGTTCAAAGACATAGCCCCCATTGTCAAGGTGCTTTACCATCTAGCAGGGAAAAATAGCAGGAATAAAATATCATTTGATAATCTGAAACAAAATACTTCCATAATGTATGATGACTAGAAAAAGAAATTTAGCTGAATATCACCAAGCTTTAATTCCATAAAAAAGATACTAAAAATAAACAAACAACAAGAATAAAAAAAGTCCTGACATTTGGTTTAATGATACCTAGTCACCATAAACTTGAGATGTGCAAATTTAGAGATACCTTCCTCCCAAATGGTCATATGGATTATTTGTGCCTAACCTGTGGTAGAGCCACCTTAGCTGGTATTGGTATGATCAGCCCCAGCTGGACACACTGATATTTCCCCTAAAATCATGATGTTATTTTGGTTCTCTTTAAATACAAAGGACAAACAACAACCCCGTTACTATTTGAATACCACTGGCAAAAGCAATCTTAGTCTCTCATCTCAATGCCAGTTCTGTTGTTCAGCATGCTGGTTCTCTCCCAAGCTTTGCTTTGTGGACAAATCAGAAAAATATACCTTTATCCAAGTAATTGATAAAAATATTAAACAGCATAGGTCCAGAATCTTGAGAAACTGCACTGGAGATTGCCCTAGTTGACATTAATTATTACTCTTGCAGTCTATTTCTCCCAGATAATTAAGCTTTTTGTTCAAGACTTTTAAAATCCATTTTAAAACTTTGTATTTTAATTTTCCCTCTAAAACAATTGCAATTAAAGCCTATTCAATGAATGGAAAATACTACTTATAATTTCTTCTAAATCCTTAATGAGCCCAGGGATTATGGCTTCTGGGATTTCACTACTTAACTAATAAAATTTCAACATGATACTCATGAACCTCATTTCCCCTTTCCACTATTTCAGTCTCACAGCCTCATTTTTCCTTTTACAACAAATTTCATTTCATTCAACTCATCTAGGAAATATAGTTAAATAGCAATGTACATAATTTTGTATATTATTTAATCATATGTAATCAGGAGTGTACTGGCAAATATTCAACAATCAGTTCATGGAGCAGGATGGAGTATGAACAACACTTTTTTAAAGCTTAATCTGTATTATAAATATTTTATCCATCAGTTTCTTTAATCTAGAAATCAGCAAAACAATAAATCACATCCTGATTCACAAAATTTGCCAATTTCCAAAATATAAATGCTCACATTGAAAATTTAACAATTGGCTTGTTTGAATACTGATCTTATTTGAACTTACTCCAGCAGACTGCATTTTAGATCCATATGACTTTAAGAGGTAGAATGCATTACATTTACAAAGTACATATATATACATGCATATATGTGCATGTGTGCATCTAATAGTTATATAATATATGTACAAAAATGTTAACATTCCTAAATATATGTAATATGTTTATACACTTACATACACATGTGTGTATGTGTTTTTCTGATACTTGTTTCACCACAACAGAACTGTAACAGAAATGTTAGTATATGCTCTACTTAACTTCCCAAAGATCATGAATCTAATTCAATTTACCTTCATCAATGAACCTTTAATGAGAAAAGAAGTAGAATTATATGCCAAGTTATCTAGTAGATATTGAAATAATACTTCTTTTGTTACTACTACCTATGTATCTAGATTATGTTTATCTATAAAGTCCACAAAATAATTCAACACACATTTTGTTTGTATGCATGTGTGTGTGTATAATCCTCAGAACAATCCTAAAAAACAAATTTTTCTAATGTATCCATTTTAAAGATGAAGAAATTGAGACTGAAAGAGGTTAAGACTCGAATATGCTCAGGGTTACACAATTAATAAATATTTGGGACAGGATTTAAACACAGGTAATACTGACTCCATGAAGAACATGAGAAAGATGTGTAAAAATATAAGGTTAAGGTAATAGAATTTGGGAGGTAATTAATTCAGAACTTTGGGACAAAAAGTCCTGCTCTGATGCTTCATCATGGTATAAATGTGATGAGTTTTTAAAGGATATACCAAAGGAGCTTAAGCTCTGGTAAATGAAAAAGTTGACATATAGTCCAAGTAATTGGATGAGTTTACTTTCCAAGAGCAAGTTTTACTATGTATTTTTACTATATGTATGTAGAGTGTATTATCCTAAGAGGAATGGTTCCATGGTAATGAATTTTTTGGCTATAGCAGCCTATGAAACAAAGAAAAATACAAAATTGTCTTCAAGTTTTACATAGCTCTTATCAGCTTTTGCACTGATGGTGAAAGAAAAGAGGAAAGATAAGTTTTAGATAATTCACATTAACAGCTTTTGGAACTTTAAATGTAAGATTACCAGACCAAGGATCAGATAGTGGATGTATTACTGAATCCTATCAATTTTGACAATCTCTCTATAAACAACAACCACTACAACAACAAACTGAAGATAAAATAACTCAATGGAAGACTTGCTGGTTCACACACACTTGCTGAGGTTAATCTCCTCAGAGGCAAAGAAAGGAGCTAGAGAAGTTGGTTTTCTCATGCATTCAAAGGTAATAAGAAATATAATTACATAATTTCATGGGACATTTGGCTGTCACATGTTAAAAGACTCCTGATACTTGCTAAAAGATGACAGGAAAATAATTAAAGACAACATACCTACATTTGTTGCAGAGGATCTAGTCACGGAGAAATTCTATAAGAACTCAGGAATACCCAGATTAAAATTAACCTACACTTTTATACCATGTGACTTCAATTAAAAAATTTTCAAGAATTTGAATAAGGATTATAGAATGAGAAATCAAAGACTTGTAAACTCAATTAAAGCCTCATCCCTCTACATCATGGGTTCTTTTTTAGAGAAAAGAGTTTGAAGGCACTAACGATGGTAAAAACCAAACATTACCAAAAAAAAAAAAAAAAAGAAATTTATTATGTTTTAAGTCAGCAAATGACTCGTTATTTATGTGGATATAATTTCTGAATTAGCTTCCTATATTTAATCAGACCACCCATTTGTTAGAACAATAATAAAATCAACATGAAGTTAGAAAAATAAAAACGAGAAAAATATGTCGAAAACAACTTTAGTCTTACCTAAGTAAATTCTTGATGCATAAAAATGGTAATGGAGAAAATAATCACAAGACCAAAGGAATCTATAAACCACATTGGGCAACCAACACTTGACCTACTTCCTAAGTAGAGAAATACAGTAGCCAAGGGTAACAGCTATTTAGAATATGAATCTGTTTATGAAATAGTACAGAGAAAGACAGAGGAAGATAATGCACAGTATTGCTTCATAAAAAAGCAAGAAGAAACAGAGGGAAGCTAAAACATCCTGAGGGTATTTAAAAATGAAACCAGAAGAAAGAGAATAACAAGGGAAAGATGGACAAAATCTATAAATAACAGACCTTGAGGAGCAGAAATAAAGAAAAGAAAAAATGTTGAATTAGACTAAAAGAAGATTTATGTTGATGACAATACAGTTGTTGAGGTATTAAAGCACTGATTCACAAGATGTAGGAAGGAGGATAAGATATAAGAGGAGTGGAAAAAAAATTGGACCATTTTGTTAACAAAAAAGATCACCAGTTACTATTTATCCACACTCCTTTTCCATCCCCATCCTTCATTTGAGCAACTTTGAAGGACATGTTGAAGGGAACAGGCAAACTTCCATTGGCAATATTCCATTGACAATTTTAATCATCAAACAATTGACTGAGAAATACACAGAACACAAGATCTTACTATACTAAATTGTGTTTGTTAAAATAGTATTTGATTCAGGAGAACAAAACACTGACTTAAAATTTCTCCAACAAGATGTTTTTTGTATATATGTCAAAATTGCATGAGATTCCTTGAAAGATATAAGAAAAGAGTTAAAGTTTGTGTGATGATTTCTTGATCAAAAGTTTCAGGTTAGGCATAAAATGAGATATTTGCTTGGCAAAGAGATCTACTTAAGAATCAAGGGGGCAAGAAGAATAATCTCAGCAATGAACGGATAAAGAAAAGAAAGATCATGTTATCATACTAAGTACATAGGGAATGGAGATATTTGCTATAAATACTTGATTTTTAGGAATGGAATAACCTAGTGAGGTGGGAAAACTATTTTTGCCAATTGTTGAGTTGCTATTTAGCCCCAAAGATGGAATAAGTTGTTCAGGATAAAACTGAGAACACAAAGAAGTTTGAACGAGATAAGGTGTTTTTTTTTATTTGTTTTTGAACTTTACTAAATATTCTACTTAAGATTTGCTTACAATGACTGCATGTACTTATTTATACCTTTTGAAAAGAAAGCTAAACAACACAACAAAGAATTCCTTTCTTTAAAAACAAACAAAAATATTCTCCTGGACGGCATTTCCTTTGGGTCCTTAACCAGTGTCTAAATAAAGTTACAACATAAAATAAAATGAAATTAAAAAAAAAGAATCCAGGAGAAAAAGAGATTTTTTTAGATGATGGGGTCTGTCAGTGCTATTATTTGAAGTTGAGAGTGTGCTGATTGCAGGCTCCAAACACCTAAAAGAAATCTGTAATTATTTTCAAGAAGTTAGTATAACTAATTCCACAGGAAAAATCAAATGCACAGAAATAATTATTGTCTAGATTACTATACACGGTTGGATAAAAAAAGCTAAGGAGTTTATGCATCAGTGTGCACGTCACTGACATTGAAAATTTATAGTTGGGCACAGAGTTGAGCAGGAGGGTGAGGAAAGTGAGCTGAATTTCCTTTCAAAAACCACAGAATGCTTCTAATAATCCCAAACTTCTCCCCTAAATTCTCTTGTTGTAATTCATTCTCCACACAGGGTAGAGTCAGTGTTTTGTTTTGTTTTTTCCCAAATTTTAAGTCTGATCATGTAACTTCCCTATTCGACAATCCAATAGTTCCCTAGCAACTCTAAGCTCAAATACTTTTTCATTTTTTAAAATCACTATTTCATGTACATTTTATGATATACATAAGTATGAATGTATTAGCACTTGTATATAATTTATAAATAAGTAAATCTTCACATATTGGAAAGGGCTCAAAAATTTGTTAGTGGGGTGCATGATCAAAAAATTAGAAGCCATTTTATGGGTAAATAGAACCGATGTGTGCATTAAATGTAAAGAAAAAGGCATTGCCATACCTATTAAAATACTTCATAAATGGCAATATACCTAAAAGAATCAGATAATTTAAAATGGCCAATAAGACACATAGCAATAGATCATTTAAAGTAAACATTTTAGCATATAAAGCTCATTTACGCATCCTGCTTGGATAGATGTTATATACTGATAGCGATGTTTGGTCTATGATATTTACCAGGAATAAATTTTACATATTATAGGCCTTGAGAGCTCAAATTAGCCACTGGTTCATTTGTCAATGAATTGAAGCAGTGCAACTTTTATAAATAAAATGTTATAGATATTACTTTAAATTTGATTACAGATCAATTAATTCAAAATGTATGCCATGCAAGTGTTCCCATAGACAAAATTGAATATAATTAAAAGTTACCCCCAAGATTTAAATAAAATAGTTTTTAGGCATTTGCAAAATCCTTATTTTAACAAAGATTCTTTGAAATGAAGTTCCCAAAATATCTGTGCAATTGGGACAATTTAACAGAATGTCCCATAATACATCTCACTAACATATTAATGCAAATGGTTATGAAGTTAGATATTGCTACTGGATACTTCCTAAAAGAATGATTCTTTGTAATTAAAGAATAATTGCTACAACTTATTTTGCATAGAATAAAGCACATGTCATTTATTCTAGGACAATTATCATTAGCCTATTCATCATCTTTTAAAGGACAGAAACTAGGAGAACTAAATAGAAATTTCTCTCTAAGGGTCATTATCCCAGTTTTCATCCCCTGAACATTAATTATTATCACCTGTACTTTCAGGTTAATGGGACCTCTAGGTACACAAGAAATAAGCAATTTTGCAGAGGGAAGCTGAATGAGGAGATTCATGATAATTATTTTCTCATTTCTTGGAGGCTTTGTGCCAAGGGGTTCAGAACCCTTAGCAGAGAGATCTTACTTATCCTCAGTGACTCCTCTTTGGGGAAAGCATTTGGCAAACAAAATCATTCACACATATTCCAATCTGGGATATTAAACCATAAGGATGTTATTGGAGCCACCTAATATCACACAGCAAGATAGAAAGGAAGGAAATGCTTTGGATTTGTTTCCTCATGAATATCACATCCGTTATTTACTGTACCATCTACTTAGTTTGCATTGCTCTTGATATTCACAGAGGCTAATAGGTTTTGAAGAATGGATTATGGATAGTACATGGCCTTTAATTCCCAAGTAGGGCATATGGATTTAACTTGTCTTTGTGCCATTAAGAGATGTCTCTTTAAATCCCTGTTTAAAAGCACTGTGCAGTTCAAGACACAGTATTTCCAAGGAATTTGCTCCTGATAATAAGAAAAATGTTAATGACATTACAATTATTGCAAAGACAGATATTATTATAAGAAAAATGTACAGCCTTTCACGAACTAATCATGAATTAATCCAATTCCTTTACAATGCATCTTGGAAGCCAAGAGCTAAGAATATTATGGAGGCAAGAATTCTGATTATGTTAGTAACAAATATAAAGGAAGGTTGGGAGGTAAAGGCTTAAAATAGGTACTATAGCTAAATACTGAATATTATGGAAGATGACACCAAAGTTCAATTAGGTAATTAGGTAATATCCAGTTCATTTTAGAGACTGGGATAACTGAAATTCACAGTTAATCCAACAGGCCATTTTAGATTAGTTGAAACTTTGGTTCTTCTATTTATAACTCATGTGACCTTGGGGCAAATCACTTAACATGTTGGGGCCTCAATTTCCTCACATGTAAAATATGAATAATGGACTCAACTATGTTTTATATATATATATATATATATATATATATATCAATAGACTAAATGATCGCTTGTGGTCTATCCTCCACCTAAAACTGTATCCTTGTGAACTGTCATATTTAATATGATAATATTAAATTGAAGTGCACTGTTTTATGTTCTTTAATTTTTCCAGGTATCAATGATACTATATTGAATTTATATTCTGATTTATAGCTTTTAAAGTACTTCTATTCTCCATGAACATAGACTCACAGAAACCTAGAGTCAGAAGGTACTCAAAAGCCATGAAGTCCAGCATATATTTGAGCAACTATCTCTTCTACACTGTACCCAACAAAGACCCACCCACACTCCACTTGATGACCTCAGGAATCTCCTGCCAAGCAAGATGGCCTATTCAACTTATAGATCATTCACATTGTTAGAAAGTTTTCCTTCAATCAAGAAAAAATGACTCCTACAACTCTCTCATCCCCCCAGTTTCCATCTACATTGTTTCTAGTTCTGTCTTCTGTGGACAAGCAGATGATCTAATTTCTTTTCCAGTGATAGTCTTTCAATTATTTTAATACATTTATCAAATTCCCTTAGTCTTGCCTATCCCTATCTAAATGTAGCATGTTCTTCAACCATGTCCTTAAATAGAATGATCTCATATGACATTAACTCTTCTGATTCTTACAAGAAGCCTATTATGTGATGCAACAGTTATTATCTCCATTTTATTGATAAGGAGACTGAGACCCAGAAAGATAAAGTAATTTGTACAATTCTAGACAAGGAGTGACACTGCTGGGGAGAGCACTAAGGTCTTGAGGTTCAGTATTATTTACTACAAATGGAAGAGGGTGAAAAACAAAATGCAATGAGAGTAACAAAAATGTCAGAGGTTTAGAAAGCATGAAGGAAGGAAATAAGAGACCTAGGTAGGCTTAGTTATTGGCAGGCGTTGGTTCTCTGGAAAACTCTCTGCATACTCTGAAATCAGTCATTTGGCTACCCATGGGCATATTTTTTATGAGACTATTTCATTGTTTCCTGAAAATTTATTTTGGATGAACCAGTGTAAACCCTTCCTCCTTAATGCCATCCTATAATCTTTTAGAGCATCTGTTGATTCCTAATTTGAGGCCATAGATAGTAAGAATACTATATGGTATCCATTTATGAAGGATTAAAGGCTGAGGCAAAACCCCTAGGATTTAAAAGTCTGATTCCAAAGATGTCAAGTATTTTAAACAGGAAGGTCAGACTACTAGGATAGTAATTCACCCTCAGGCTTAATTTAAAACTCTCTTTCATGACGATTTTAAGAAAAGGTGAAGTTATCTGTTCAAAAATATAATCGAGGGAAGAGATTTGGGGAGAGGGAAACATTTGAAACCAAGAGCAAAAAACCAAGAAGAGAACAATCTTGAATATTTAGAGTTACATAGTAAATTTTTCCCCACATGCATCTTTCTTCCTGTTTTAGATCAGATTTTTTAAAGATGAGACCCAGCATGAACTTATTCTTTGGAAAGTATAATTTTTAAAATCATTTGATCACTATTGATAATATCACCATTTTTCCAACATTGAATCTTGAAAATCAAGAAAAATTATGTAGAGCAACTGTTAATTTTTTTTCACTCTTTAGTAACTGCCTGAGCTATTATACAAGACGAACAGACTTCATAGAACCCTTTAGGGGCTAATATTATTAAAGGACATGGTTACTTGCTTGGTCTTTAGGCTGTAGAAGTGATCACACACACACACACACACACACACACACACTCACACTCTCCAGAACCTCCTGGGGAGTTTTTAGCTTTTCCTGGCTGTGTACTACATTCACTCATTTAGGCCATGTTTGTGAAATGGACACAAATGTCACAATTAGAGCTCATATAACAAAGAGATAGAGCTGGTACCAGAGGACGTGGGTTCATTCCCAACTCTGCCACATGCCACCTATTATGTTTTTAACCACATCACTCAGTCTCTCTGGTTCCAATTTCCTCACTTACAAATTGACTAGATGATGTGTGAGGTGACTTCTGGCTCAGCATCTATGTATGAGCCTACAAATCTGGAAGTGATTTTAGCCTTTAGCAAAACTAGATTGTTATGAAAGAAAATTATTTTAATTCTGAATATTTAATATGTATATAAAACTTTGTAATAGTTTACTATTACATTTGTATATAGTATTTTAAATTTTGTAAAGGACCTTACATATATATATTCATATAATTCTCACAATAATTTTGTGAGGTAGGTTCTATTATTATCATCCCTATTTTACAAATGAGGAAACTGAGACTAGCAGAAGCTATGACTGCCCACTGGCACAAAACTTACTAGGTAAGAGTTTGAAGCAAGATTTCAAGTCTTTTAAACTTCAAGCCCCAAATTCTCTCCACTACACCCCTCTCCAATCATAAAAGTGTTGAAATGACAGTGTTTGAAGGGATCTGAGAAATCCTCTGATTCAACTAGCCCCTTTCCCCCATTGTAGAATTTCTTTCTGCAATAGTTAGATATTATTTGATCCATTTCCTTTAAATGTACACAAACCATCTCCTAAACATCAAAACCATAATCTAAAATCAGTATTCATGAAGGATGCACTTTCCCCATTGGAAATTTAAGGAAGCCCAAGTTCATGGGATACAAGATCCTGCAGAAAAACCTCCTTGACAAGTACTTTTAACCCCCTAAAATAGCTCCTAGTTTTATCTACTGCTCTGATCATTCATTTTGCTCTTTTTCCAAGTACATTCCACATATATAAGCAGACTTCCCCTACCCCCATACTTTATCAGATGTGCATGGCTTTAATCTATATGAACCTAAATGAATTAAGTGCAAATCTCTGATCACTATTTGTATTTGTTTTAGCAAGTAATATATGACTATGGTAAGAATAAAGTTTAAATAAAAATAAAAATGATAAAATACAAACAAATATCTGAGGTTCAGGCTGGGTAAAAATTGGGGCAGGAATATGTACAGGTAAATTTTATTCCCCTTTTCCCTCCTCTTGATGAGAAATATTATTCAGATTATTATTAAGTCCCCTCTCCCAGTTATTAGATATGCATTTGCATGTTCAGATAAATGTGCATCCACATACCTGTAATCCTTCAATGGCCAGTTTGAGGATTGAAGGTGTGAGTTTGGAGGCTTGTTTGAAGGAGAAATTGCTCCAGTCAATAATTAAAATGAAACCATTTATCTGAAGTTCCGGGTCCTCAATAAGAACTTCCAATGACAACAGAATAGCCCGGAGAATGTCAGTGAAGGAGTTCCTAAAATCAGAGCAGAAACAAAGAACTGTTTGTAACTATTTCTACAAGAAATCATATAATAATGCTTGCATACAAAAATTAAGAGGGTAGGTCTGCATGCCAAAGAGATTTTTTTTTTAAAAAAGAAAAAGACCCATATGTACAAAAATATGTATAGCAACTCTTTTTGTGGTGGCAAAGAATTGGAAATTATGGGGATACCCATCAATTGAGGAATGACTGAACAACTTGTGCCATGTGATTATGATAGAATACTATTTTGGGGGGGCATGGGGAATGACAAGTAGGATGATTTCAGAAAAACCTGGAAACACTTACATTAGCTGATACAAAATGAAGTGAGCAGAATCAGGAGAACATTGTAAATGTAATTTAAAATATATTTTTTAATTAAAAGGGTGAAATGCTTTCCTTCTTTTCCAGGACCACAGACTTCAAAGTGATTTTAGTATTCTGGAAGGGATAATCTGAAGACAGATATGAAAATGGAGTCTCTATCACAAAGTAATAGATTTTTAAACCATAAAAATCATCTAAGTACAATTGTTTTATTTGGTAGATGGGAAACTAAGGCTCAGAGGAGCTATTTTTTTCCATGGGAATAAAGAGAATATGGTACAGAGATGGGATCTCCTGATTCTTGGTTTAAAGTATTTTTGATACACCACAACACTACTCCATTTTTAGTTTGTTCAATACTGAATAAATTTAAGATTTTAATCTGAAATTAAATCCCAACTCTAGATGTCATTTGGCAACTAGCATTTGTAGCGGCAAAACACAGAGCAAGAACAATCCCTTGATTTTTACTGAAGTGGCACAGTGTCTTTTTCAGGTAAGGAAACAACTTCAAAGGAATCAGTAACCATGGCAACAAGCAAACCTACCTAAGCAACCAAACACTGTTGAAATGCTGCACATCTTTCTAGATCTCAAGTACCATCACTCCTCCCCATTCATCAGTCTACTTTTGTTTTAACTTAT
Source organism: Sarcophilus harrisii (assembly GCF_902635505.1). Classification (NCBI taxonomy): domain Eukaryota; kingdom Metazoa; phylum Chordata; class Mammalia; order Dasyuromorphia; family Dasyuridae; genus Sarcophilus; species Sarcophilus harrisii. The sequence continues at coordinate 460,062,216 of NC_045426.1, forward strand.
TTTCAAATATGACATCCCCTGGAAAATATTATTCATATATGATAATCCCTCTGGCTGCAACCCAGGGGATTTTACAAGGTCTCAATTTGGGGGGCTCAAAAAGCACACCCCATGCAGGCATAGATGCAACCATTCCAACTTATTAAAATAGAAGTGGTCAGCCCTTGGTTCTTCAAGAAATCCAATATTTCAGGAATCACAGTTTTCATTACTAAATAAAAAAGTTATGAGTGAACTCTTTGGATAAAAAAAACCACAAAATCTGTGATAGAACACATCAATTAATAATTATTTGAATAGTGACTCTGGTCAGCATTATGTATTGATTGCCATGAGAGGTACAATGAAATATAAGACCTGGGGCTTCCTGCTATCAAGAATTTTTCACTTTGATTGGAAATAATGATAACAGCTAATATTTATTATGTGCTTTAAGGTTCACAAAGCACTTTACATATTTCTTATTTGATTCTTGCAATAATCTTTTTAAGGTCAGTGTTCTTATTAGCCTGATTTTGCAGATGAGAAAATAAAGTTTGAAAGAGAATAATTGTCATGATGAATCCCACAGATAATGTGACTGAGGTAGGATTCAAATTCAGATCTTAATTACAAGTCCAGCACTCTATTCATCATACCACTTCTCAAGTCTGGGAAAACAGGCATTGATGACAGAGCTGGAGAGAGAAGGAGATCATCAATTATGCCCGAGATGTCCTGTCATGATGTCTGGTTTCTGCCAGCCTCTTATCCCTATTCAATTTGTTGTGGGTCAGCCTGATCTAGTTCCACATAAGAGGGATTGGTTTGTGCTATGGAAAAGAACAAGGCGTTGTATAAGAGAAATTGGGGTCTCACTTCCATTTATTAGATTCATTTTCCATTTCTGATACCACAGTAAAGTAAGTACCAATTAATTTGGAAGCTAGAAATTTTGAGTCTGGGAGATTCCAGGCATTTATGTAAGGGAGGAGAACAGCCAGGATTGCACATATTGAACCTATATCATATTGCTTGCTATCTTGGGAAGGAGGGAAGTAAGGGAGGGGGGAAGAAAAATTTTAAAAACAAAGTTTTACAAAAATGAATGTTGAAAACCATCTTTATATGTAGTTGGAAAAAATAATGTACTATTTTTAAAAAGGGAGAACAGTCTAGAAAAGAGGTAAGGAAAGATGAAGGATTGCCAATTTGGAGGAAACAGTGGCTCTAAATCTGAGAGTTTGCTGCAAGAATTACAAGGCATGGTCTCCCACATGATTCAATTCAAAAAGGACCCATTATTTGCTGTTAATTGCATTATGTATTAGGAAATTATGAATAAGACTTTATCTCACCCATCCAAGAGCTTAAAATACAAATTGGAAGATAAGACCTTGACATAAATAACTGCAAGACAGATCAGAATGTGTTAAATGTGGGAAGCAGTATGACCCCTGGGTTATAGGCTAGGAACCCTAGAAATGAGATGCTTTCCTGTTCCTCTCTGATCGTTTCTACTGATTTCTTTTATTCCTTCAGGTCAGTCTCCTATGGAAGATGAAGCTTCAGTTAGCAATTAGCCTCTAAATTGAAAATAGAAGTTCTTGAAAACAATGTGTTTTGTTGCTGCTTGACTTGGCTGAATTGGAAGGAGCAACAACAAATTCTGAGCCTGCTACCCAAAACCTAGTTCAAAAGTCAAATTATAGAATCACTTGCATCAGCAGTGAGGATCACCTGTAGAATAGAGAACTATACATAAAGTTAATATTATATGTCCCTTATTCTCATAAGAGCAAGGCACACAAATACCTTTTACCCTTGAATATAGGTCAATTCTTCAGGGTTTTTATATGTACATCACTATGCTAAACACTAAGAAAGGTAAAAAATTTAGTTAAGGCAGATCCCTGGATTCATAGAACTTAGCATCTAGTAGAGATTGGGGAGTGGATATAGCTACCTAGAAAACTGTGTCTTACATACTAAGTGTAACAGAAAGATATGCATAAAATACTATGTGAGGTGCAAGGGAAGACAAATCACCTTAAAGATAGAATAGTTCATGGAGATGTTATTTAAATTAATTTATAAAGAATGGGTAGGAATTCAAAAGGAAGTGGATGGCATTTTAGGCAGAAAGAAAAATATAAGCAAACAGAAAACAGGAAAGATAGGGGAAAGGTGATATACATAGACACGTATATAGTATTCTGGGCAATTCTTTTAAATTAAATATTATTTTTATTTCTTAATATGATAAAATATCATATTATATAGGCAGAAATTGTTTTATGCTTTTAATTCAAGCTTCCCAGAATGCCTGTTTGAGGAAGAAAAGAAACTCAAAAAGGGGGGGTTGAGTTCAGACAATAAACATCTCTGCTAGCACTGTGAGTTAGAATTAACAACATCTTTCTCCCACAATGGCTGAAAAGGCAGAGGGACTAAAAGTAAATTTGTGTATAACTCCTCTCCTAAGGCATAAGAGATGGTATTCATGTAGGGAATGTTTAATACCAAACTCTTCCTTTCTTTGTATCTTCCTATTGCACCTTAATTAAATGCTGTGTGAAAACTCTTGTCTTTTGTTTGGTCTGTCATAAAGACGCATTAGTAGGAGGTTTGGGGCTGTGTTTTTAAGCAAGCAATGGTACAAAATGGCACGTTGAACCTTGGAAGTAATAAAGGGTCCCACAGTCATATAGAGAATCACAGGTTTGCTATAGTTTGAGAAGACCTCACTTTTCAAAGCTTCGCTAGCAAATAAAATAAGGCAGAATATGTTCAACACTAGCAATGCACTGTGCAAAGTAGGAATCACAGAATTTGACATTGTTCTTGATTGTGAAATTTTCCAGAGAATAGACTCTAGAAAATCCTAGATTTTGTTTCCTTGAAATTTGAATCAGATGACAGATTTCAATTCAATTGATATGCAGGTTGCAAAAGCAACTTCAGCCCTTCATTATATTTGTAAACCAAGTGGCCTAGCAGATGGCTAAGAAAAGGCAATGGATTTAGAAAATATAAGACAACAGAATGTGCTAATAGAAGACCATCTTCTGGGAAGACTGAGGTCGGTGGCTCACTTAAGCCCAGAAGTGGCTTAAGTGGTCTAAGATGAATGGGCATCCCACTAAATAAATCACCAGTATGATGAATTCCCTGGATAAGGTGCAGAACCAGGTTGCCTGAGGAAGGCCAAACTGGCCCAAGTAGAAAATGGTCAGAGCTCTTGAGCAGCTCAGTCATGGGATTCAAGTTCATAAGTGGCTGTTACTGTATTTCCAGATTAGGTGAGATAGAAAGTCTCAAAAAATACCCAAAAATTAAATTTAAATTTAAAAAAATGGAAATATAAGACAACCATTCTCTGTTTCTCTGCTACTTACTTCTTTGAAAGAAAAAAAAATCCAAAAGAGACAGAAAGTTCATGCTTTTAGCTCAGGGCAAGAAGTGAGAAAATGATAATAAAAATGGAATTGAAATTGTTAGACAAATTTAGGCATGCAGATTAGCTGTCGTGCTTTCTCATAAACATGTCTGTTTGTGGATATAGATAGTCAGAATGCAATATATTTATGGCCTTTGAAAACAACACTTGGATCTGAAACTCTGAAATTCCCAAGCTTGCAATGTTTCTACATCATATTCCTATTATCGGTGACTGATAGAAATCCAGATTCCTTTTCCTCTGAAATAATGAACATTTCTTGTGGCTTCTATTGTTTGCCCCACATTTAACATATTTTAAAGAAATGATGAGCTCAATGATCTTAGAAAAGCATGGAAACATTTGCATAAAATAATGGAGAATAAAATGAACAGAACCAAGAGAACATTGTATATCTTAACAGCACTATTTTAAAAACAACTTTAAGTGAATAAGACATTTTGACTATTAAAACACCCAAATTGGGTCAGCTGGATTGCACAGTGGCTTGGAGTCAGGAAGATCTGAGTTCAAATGTGGCCTCAGATACTTATGAGCTGTGTGACCTTAGCCAAGTCACTTAACTCCAATTACATCTGAAAACAAAACAAAACATAACTACCCAAATTAATACCAAATGGCATGTGAAGAAAGATGCTAGCTACATCCAGAAAAAGAATTTATAAATTGAAGTATGTATAGAATGATTTTACAAATGTATGTGTATGTTGCAGTGTCTGATCTGAAATCAGGAAGACTCATCTTTCTGAGTTCAAATCTAGTCTTAAACACTTATTATTTGTATCATCCTGAGCAAGTGATTTCATCTTGTATGTCTTATTTTCTATATCTATAAAACAAATTGAAAAAGTTCAAACCACTCCTCTATCTTTATCAAGAAAATCCCAAATGGGGACATAAAGAGTAGGACACAGCTCAAAAATGGGAGCATGGCATGTCTATATTCCAAACTGTTTAGAACAAAAAGAGAGACTGAATGTTAAGGAAAAAGACAATTGTGAGCAAATCTATAATGTGTGCTTAAAGGATATCTTGGGATAAAAGAATTCCATATACTTTTGGGCCCCTTACTCCATTGTACAGGTCTCAAGTGACCTTCAAAATAGTTTTGAAAATATACCAGAAAATTATTTTATTTAATCTGACTTCAGCATGAGGAATTAAGATGGCAATTAGTGGGAGCAAAAGAAGAGGAATACTAACATTCCCCCAATGTGAGTGAACTGTGAGCTTTCTAGCCATTATTAAAGTACTATGGAAATTCCATTTCATGCTTGTCTACTTTGGTAAATCCCCTGACCAAGCAGTTATAGGAGGGTACAAACTGCAATGGGAAAAAAAAAAATGTTAATATGAATTGGATCAGCTAAACAAGGATTATTTCAGTCATTTCATTTATAATTTAATTCATGCCTAAGTATTCAAAAATGAAAAATGGCAGAGTACCTAAAGAAACTTGCTTCACAAATATCAAACTTGGGGCAATTAAATGGTGCAATGCTTAGAATATTGGGCCTGGAGTCAGGAACTCATGGGTTTAAATTTGTTCTCAGCCACTTATTAGCTTTGTGAGTCTAGGCAAATCACTTAATCCTTTTTGTCTCAGTTTCCTCATCTGTAAAATAAGCTGGAGAAGGAAATGAACAAACCATTCTGGTATCTTTGCTAAGAAAACCCCAAATAGGGTCACAAAGAGATAGACATGAATGAACAACCACAATAAAATCCAATTTCTTGTTGATGAAAGACAATAGAATTAATTATATGAGAAAAAGTTTGGTGCTCACAATTTGGGTTCTCTTACAAACCATAAAAGTAAAGAATAGATTTCAAACAATAGACTGATTCCTAAACAAAACAAAACAAAAAACAAACAAAAAAACCAACCAAACTAAAAATAGAAAATTATGCTATCACATGGAGAAAACCATCAAACACTTTGGGGGTTAGTAAAAATGATTTTGCTATTTTTGTTCAGTTGTGTCTGAATATTTGTGTCCCCATCTGGGATTTTCTTGGCAAAGATACTGGAATGGTTTGACATTTTCTTTTCCATATCATTTTACAGATGAGAAAACTGAGGCAAACAGGATTAAGTGATTTTCCCAGGGACACACTAGTAAACTGGTTAAGTATCTGAGCCCATTTGAACTAAGATCTTCCTGACTCCAGGCCTTGTGCATTATCCATTTCACCATCTAGTTGCCCCAAGTGAAAATGATTCTACTGCTCCAATTGGAGCTCTCTTTAACTTCATACATGAAGTGAATTATACCTCTTTTAGGATTAATTGAATATTCTAATATTGTTCCCATTCTGATGAATTCAACTAATAGCTATTGAAGAGGATTGTTGATTGTAATTTTGTGTCTGCTGGAATTGTGTCTTTCTTCTCTTTTTCATTCTTATATTATGGGAGGGAACACAACAAAAAGTAAAATGGGGAGATATATTAGAAGATGTGCCCATAAATTTCCCATTGCTTTGAATAATAAGAGATTATTAAACTTTTTAGTCTTTGGTCTCCTAAATTCTTAAAAATTATTGAGGATCATCCTAAAAAAACTTTTGTTTATACCTATTACTATCTAGGAATACTTTTTGTTTTATACATTAAAATATATTAAAATAATTATGAAATTAGTTTTAACCTCTCAGTAGGGACCTCTACTTCAAGAACTGTTCAATTAAATGAACTCTTTCTCTTTCCCTAGGTACTGTGCTGCAATTTCCATCCAATCAAAGGGCAAACAGTTTCCGAATTTCAAACTCCAGTAATAATTGTGTACAGGATGGCACAATCAGCCTTATAGTCTGTACACCTGTGTCTTTGGGTTGAGAATGGAAATAACGTCATTACAATCAAGGTGGAAATTCTGTTTTTTCTTCCCCCACCTCCACTACCAAACAGGAAAACAAAACAACAACAACATACCCAAAAAAAACCCCTCTTTTAAAAATGACTCCTAGTAGGAACAAACAAACAAGCTTGATGCTAAATAAAAGCTGGAGACTTTCTGTTTTCTTATTGTTTCTTGGTAACTAGGTAACAGAAACCTGAAACTAGAAAAACGGATGCAATAGCATCAGAAGCATTGTTGGAAGGTTTCTAATCCTTCCTTAGTGGACTGATATCTGATAGAGCCTTTCAGGTTGTAGATTTATTATTAGAGAAGCTGAATACCTTTAATCACTGAGTGTGAAAATGAAGCAGTCAGATTTGTGGAGCTTTTGAAGGAGAGAGCCACCTGGAATCACCCTATAGTTGGGAGAAAGTCACATTTGGCAAATAATGTGCTTGGGTTAGCTTCATGTTTGAATCAACGCCAAATATAACTGGGGGACTAGACTTCCAGGAGGGCATTATTTCAACAGGCTATTAAATCTCACAATATTTTGTTTTTCCTCAAACCTTAGCTATCTTCAGGACAGCTCTGCCACTGACATCTGTCAGAAAAGATTACATTCCCTGTCACCTGCTACCCTATCTCTTCTAGTTCTATAGCATCTTTCCCTTAAATGATGATCTCTGAGAGGAAGAAGTGTTTGTGGGGAATAGAATTCCACAGAGTTTTCTTCCTGCTTCATTTTGACTATGTAGATGCTTTGGAAGCTGCTGAGTATGTAGTTGCACAGCCTAGGAGGAGTTGTGGGGTTTGGTTTGATATTGACAAGTCCTAGGTAAGTAAGTACTCTTTTACTGCTTTTTCTGCTCCTCACTATTATGAGATGTCACGTGCATTTAAAACAAGCATTATGGATTCTTATTCTTGCTCAGTTCTGAGAATTCTCTTAGTATTCCCACAAATAACTGATTATGTAATTAGTTTCAGCCTCCTTTTATTTCTGGGGGTATCATGCATTCCTGGGATTCAGTTTAGACAGGAGTCAAGCCCAGAACCTTGCACAATTTTCTCCCCCAAGGACTCTTAATCTGAGATCCATGAACTATAGGTTTCAAGAGGTCCATGAATTTGGGAGTGGGGGAAGACATTTTTATTTTCCATAATCTTTGTTTTCTTGATTATCATATATATTTCATTTTATTCATTTAAAAACATTCCTATAAGCAATGGTCCATAGATTTCTTCAGACTGACAAAAAGGGCCCTCCCTGAAACAAATGAAGACTGAGAATCCTTGCTCTCAATTTTATTTGGTATGACTCTGCCCCTCTCTAGCTGTTAGGAGAATGCTGGAGCTTTCAAAGGGGCTTATTTCAATGGCAAGCTCACCTTAGCAGAGCACTTCAAGGTGAGTAATGCACATATTCCTTCATTTCACCCTCCCAGTTCCAGTGCCTTTAGGTCCTAAGATACCAAAACGTGACCAACTAACCTCTTTTCCTTTGTTTGAAATCTTGCCTGCCCCTACAAACACTAAATCAATTCATACATGTGACGTAGAAATCCACAGCTATCCCAAACTCAACATGTCCAAATGGAACTCATTATCTTTTCTTGTAACTTGGATTCCTAAGAGCACTTCCAGCTTCCCAGTTACCCAGATTCACAAACCTGGTGCCATCCTGAGTTCGTTCCTTTTCTATAACTATCAACACTCATTAGTTCTACCTCCACAAAATCTCTGCCCATCTACCTCTCACATTTATTCCCTTCTCTCTACTCAACACTATTGTAGTTCAGGTTCTCATTCTTACCTGCAATATTGTAGAGTCTCCTGATGAGTCTTCCAACCTCCAGTCTTTCTTCTCTCTGATCCATTTACCACATAGCTGCCAAGAAAATATTCCCTACTGTACTGATCTCCTTACTTAAGAAGTTTTTACCACTTCCTAATTGCTTCTAGAATATAATACAAACACCTCTTTGAAGGTATTTCATACCTTTTACATTTTGACTCCAACTTGTTTTTACAGTCTAATTTCACATTACTCTCTTTTACTCATTCTAAGTTCCAACCAAACAGACCTCCTTCATTTTCCTGCCATGTGCCATTCCATCTCCAAACATTATGTCATTACATGGGCTGCCTCCTCCACTTGAAATGCTCTCCTCACTCACCTCCACTACTTGTAATCCCTGACTCCCTTCCAGACTCAACCTCAGGTGTCATCTTCTGCTATTCCCTTTCTGGTCTCATCAATTATTAGTGCTCTCCCACCAAATTATTTTTAATTTAATTTTTATATATTTTTCATAAAAACTCACCTGTGTATATTCTTTTCTCCAAAAGGAGGCTAACTCCTTATAGGTAGGAACTATTTTTCTTTTAGTCTTTGAAGCAATGAGCACCCAGCACAATGCCTAGGACTTAAAAACTTTAATTTCAAAGGAGTTTTAATTTTAAAACATTTTTTAAAGTTATGGAACAAAACAAGCAATTCCACAACATAGTACAATTAAAAAAAATGACAAGAAGATATTGCAAACCCAAGCACAACAGAAATAACATGTCCTTTCCGCCCCCCTCCCTGCCCTAGAGATGGCTATCATTAGACAAAAATACCTACATAGATATAAATATAGATAGATAGATAGATAGATGTAATGTTAATCTATGTATACTTCTATTTATCAATTATTTCTGGGTACAGATACTCTCTTTTTTCACATGTCCTTTATGGTTAATTTGGGTATTTATAATAGAATAACTTTCTTAAAGTCATTCTTAAAATAATATGAATAGGATCTTAATGACTTTTCTTGAATTCAATTGAGTTGGCTTGAAATTATTCTGTGCTGATGGAGAAAGGAATTCTTCCCATCTTTCTTTCACCTGCCTCCCTTTATTTCTATGTAAATCTGCTTTCTGATCAACGTATCAGAGAATTAACATCATTTTGATACCTCTGTTCATTCTCTCTTGCAGAAACCAGAAATAAAGGAAATGGACACAGATGCTTAGTTGAACATAAATTCATTTATAACAAAGAGGAAGTTGGTTATACTGTTCTCTGGATGTTCTATATGTAATTTTGTCCTGCAATGTAACTTTCTTCCACAGAGACAATAATATCTCTCTGGAGAACTGTTTTATGGACGTGCTTAGAGGCAACATTGTTTTCCGCTACTTAATTATATTACAGATTATCACCTGGTAATTTTCTGAGCAATTAGAGTCAATGGTTATTATTTATTGTAGCTATTTAACATACTGGGGCTTCAACAGTGTAGTAGATAACACGATATTGACTAAACTCTACATTATTTCTCACTGTGTGACCAGATGCTGTTTAATAAAATAGAATCTCTTCCCAAAAAGATTCCCAATCAAAATTTCCTTACTACATTAGTTCCTGGGTAATGAATCTCTCTGCCTCAGCCATTCTTAAAGATTATCTACCAGGTTATAGAGAGATTGTGATCTACTGCCATGCAAGGAGTAATCACTCTCATGAAATCATAGACACATTAAATATTAAACTATTAAGAGAGAATTCATTTTATATGGGAGCAAGAAGGCTTGCTAAAGAATAGATATTAGTAAGTATATCCACCTGTACCATCATTCCAAAGAGATGAGAAACTTTTTAGAATTAGGATCAAAAAATAAAGGAAGCACATTTGTAAAATATATGTGGGAAAGCAACAGAAAAATTAGACAATTTTAGATTACTGATAGATATGAAAGACAGAAAGAATAATCTCATTAAAAATGAGAAATGTCTTAATTCTCCCATTACTGGGAACCACTCAAATAAAAGACATATTTAGGAAAAAGAGATGAAGGTAAATAAAAATTATTAAAAATTATCAGAGTTTCTCTCATTTTTACAAAGAAGTACAGGCCCAAGATCTAGAAAAATTTAGACCAAATTTGCATTCCTCCTTTGATACTTGCTCCCTATATAGATGGAAGTTTGGGTATTTTTTTCCTCCTTTAAATGTCTTAGTAAACAATATACTGAAAGCATTTCCTCAGTCTTGGTTTATATAAACTAAAACTAATGTGGAAGGATAAATACTTTATTTTATTTTATTTTTTATCATGAAATGATAGCATTTAGAGGTATAAGAGATTTTGGGGCTCATCTTTTTCTGTTAATTGACCTTGACCTGTGTGAGTGTGAGTGTTACCCTCTTATTTTAAAGTTGAGGAAAATGAAGCCTGGATGAACTGATTTATCCAAAACTTTTTTTCATTTAATTTAATTTTATTTCAAAACTTTTTATTCTCAAAACATATGCATAGTTTTCAACATTCACTTTTGCAAAACCTTGTGTTCCTAATTTTTTTTCTCCATCCTTTGTCCCCATCCCTCCCCATATATGACAAATAATCCAATATATGTTAAATGTGCAGTTCCTCTATACATATTTCCACAAATATCATGCTGCACAAGACAAATCAGATCAAAAAGGAAAAAATGAGAAAGAAAACAAAAAGGAAGCAAACAACAACAACGAAAAAGTGAAAATACTATGTTGTTATCCCCACTCAGTCTCCACAGTCCTCTCTTTGGGTGCAGATGGCTCTTTCTATCACAAGACCCATTGGAACTGCCCTGAATCATCTCACTGTTGAAGAGTCCCATGTCCATCAGAAATGATCATCACATAACCATATTGTTGCTGTGTACAATCTATTCACTTCTTACTACTCACTACTCAATTCACTCACCATCAATTCATTTAAGTCTCTCCAGGTATTTCTGAAATCATCCTGCTGATCATTTCTTATAAAACAATAATATTCCATATCATTCATATACCATCACTTGTTCAGCCATTCTCCAACTGATGGGCATCCATTCAGTTTCCAGTTCCCTGCCACTACAAAAAGAGCTACTACAAACATTTTTTTGCACATGCGCTTTCCCCTTTTTTATGATCTTTTTGGGATACAGACCCAGTATAGATACTGTTGAATCAAAGGGTATGCACAGTTTGATAGCTCTTTGGGCATAGTTCCAAATTGCTCTGGAGTTCAGTTCACAACTTCACCAGCAATGCATTGCTGTCCAGTTTTCCCATGTGTCCGCCAAAATTCATCATTATCTTTTCCTCTCATTTTTGCCAATGTAAGGGGTATGTAGTGGAACATCAGAGTTGTCTTAACTTGCATTTCCTGACCAACAGTGATTTCAAACATTTTTATATGACTAGAAATGGTTTTAATTTCTTCATCTGAAAATTGTCTGTCCCAAACCTTATTAGTTGGAGAATGGCTTGTATTCTTATAAACTGAATCAATTCTCTATTTTATTTATAAATGAGTTCTTTATCAGAACCCTTTGATTACCCAAAGTTTTTTGACCAGCTTGTAGTAGAGTCCATATGAAAATCTAAGTCTCTTGACTACTAAACTGATGTTCATCTTGTAGCACACATCATTTTCAGGAAGTTAAGGTCATCGCTACAGTTTTCTGTATGCTCAAGCAACATTTTATAAAATTGGATATGGTTATGAAATAATGTCTTTAGCATATGATATAGAGTAAGAATATTAATGGTTTGGTAAAGAAGAAAAAAATCCCATAGATTTTACTATATTTTCTGTCTATTCTTCAAACAATCCAGTGATGCAGAATTAAATTGTAAGTTGGCAGAATTGGAGACTGTTTAGTTATAGTCTTTAAAGTTAATGGCACCAGATAGTAAATGCTTAATAAGTGCTTTCTGAATTTGATTGAATTGAATTGAAGTATAAACTACCAAAAACTTTTGCCAGACTTTTGATAAAAATTAAGAATGATTCTATGATTATCTAAAAAGTCCCAAGGAAGGCAACACTTGAAGGGAATCAGCTGACATTCTTCTCATGGTATTAGAGAGTAGGAACTATTTAGTAAATAGTCATGCTCTCTACTCATGGACTTTACAATCTGGGCAGAAATATAGAATTCTAGAATAAGAGGGCATTTAAAAATCATCTAACCTAGTGGTTCCCAAGTATAACTTGCTGACAGTCATATTCGATGTGCTGGGAATAAAAAAAAAAAAAAAAAAACTTATTTTCAATCATAGACATATGAGTAAGTCTCCTGATTCAAAATTTCATGATTTGCTGGGATTTGTCATAACAAAATGTTAACAAAAACGTCAACAAAAAAGTTTGAGAAGCATTGATTCATTGCAAGCCCCTCATTTAAAGGCAAGAAAACTGAAGCCCAGAAACCCATATAATGTCCAGCAGAAAGTTACACTATTAATAAAAGACCAGAGTAGAATTAGATCATGTGGTTCCTAGTCTGGGCCTCTGTATTTCAACACATTGTCTCCCTAACAATCAGTGATGTGCTGGAAGACAATTCAAATAAGCATTGGAAAGCCAGTTCAAATTAGCTCCAGAGAGCTGATTGTTAAACTTCTAAAAAAGAGTTTTTACACCCTGGAAAATGGCAAATATCACAAATCGGGGCTCCATTTACTATTTTATTTTCATCATCTAGACTTCAGGAAATAATGGAAAAAATATTAAGTATACTTAAACACATGTCATGTGTATTTTTCACCACCACCACCCAGGATAAACATTTAGCAACATACTTTTGTATAAATAAAGGTATCTATGATTAGGTTGAATTCTTATTTCCTTCTCAGTGCAAATAGGAGTTGTTGTTGGTTAGTCATTTTTCAATTGTGTCTGACTCTTTGTGATCTTTTTTGGAATTTTCTTGGCAAAGACACTGGAGAGGCTTGCCCTTTCCATCGCCAGCCCATTTTACAAATGAGGAAACTGAGGCAAACAGGGTTAAATGACTTGCCTGAGCTCATATAGTTAGTATGTGAGGCCAGACTTGAACTCAGGAAAATGAATCTTCTTAATTCCAGACTTAATCTCTTGTACTAACTAGCTGCTCTATAAGTAGAAGTAATATTATTTATATGAGCAATCTAGATAACTATGGACTATACCTTCAGAAAGGGAACAAAAGAAATCAAGGAAAAACACCATTTTGACAGGAAATTATAATTTGTGATTAAGTTAAAAAAATTTTTTTTCAAAAAGTCTGGATTATTCTATGATCAGTTTGATGGGCATAAATACTCAGGGAACAGTCTTGTACTAGTCAGTATTATTGATGGCAAAGTCAATTGAAGATTTAATAGGCAAACTTTGTGTCTGTCAGTGTTTCTCTACCAACACCACCAACAACCCCAACTGAACTGTGTCAATTTGTGGATGAGAGAGGATATGCTAAGGGGAGGCTCAGGCTTTCATTAGAAATAGAGAAGATTCTCTAGCATATTTAGTTTACAGAGAAGGTAATTTTGTACTGTGGAACTATTTGATGAAATTATGGGGTAGGATAATACCATGTTGGGTAGCCTTTTTATTCCTCAGTTATTGTCTTATAGGAACATTGCACGGGGAAAAGAAAATGGAAGCTTGGTACATTTATTCCTCCTGCATATTCCTATGACACATTTATCATAATTGAAAGTCTGAAGAAATCTTTTTTTAAAAGAAAATCAACTATAGCATTCACTACTTATTATTCAGACCATAAGTCTTGAATCCTTTAGTATTTAGCTAAAGAGTTTGTCTATAATTCCATGCCAGAGAGATCAAGTACAAGTAACTCAAAGAATGACATCCCACATATTCTTAATCATCATCTACTATAAGTTTACCAGGAATGAAAATATATTAAGCCTTTTTTTTTGCCTTCAGATTAATTCTGTAACTTAACAAAAGAATACCTTCTCTGAATTATTAATTGATCCTGCCTGTTAATTTGCATTAGATCTGTGATTGTATGGCACAATGTAAAAAATTGTTGTTGAGTTGTTCGGATGTTGTGATTTATCCATAACACATAAATCTCTGAAGTTGTTTTAACTTTAGGTCTTCTTGACTAAAGGGCTCAGAACTTTATGTGCTATACTACCTACTTACCTATAGTAGAGCTATGAGAATTTTTCTCCATGGTCCTACAAAGACACACACACACTGAATTGAAGCATAGGTAGATAATATGTTTATCATATTTATGGGTAAGAGAAATCTGGGAGCTTTAAAATGTGTCTGCACAATATGAGATTGGGGAGACATGGCTGAGCAGTTCACATAAAAAGAAACTGGGGACTAGTGAGCTGCAAAATTTGTGATGAACTAGAACTAAAGACACTTATGTGATTTTTAGGTTGTATTAATAAATTTACAGTATCCATAATGTTATAAGGATAATAATAACACCTTCTATGGTTGAAATGAGGATCAAATGAGATAAAATGTTTAGTTAATAATTTCCTTATTACTATGGGGGTATAACTATCTTCCCAGTCATCCAGGCTCACAACCTAGATATAATACTGGACTTCTTACTCTCTTACCACCACCACCCCCCATATGCTATCAGTTACTAAATTCTGTAAATCCTCTCCTTAAAACAGTTCTCATGTATCCACTTCTCTCCTCTGAGATGGCCAACATCCTGTTATAAAATCTGATCATCTCACTCTGAACAGGGTTAGGTAAACTATGGCCCCAAGACTAAATATGGCCTTCTGCCTGATCTTCTACAGACCAAGAAACAAGAATTTTTTTACATTTTTAAGTGTAATGAATTTCTATTTTAAAATGTAAAAAGGCCATACAAAAAGCTGTGGCAAGCAAAATTTATCAGCCCTTGACCTGGATGAAGATCCAACAAAAGATACCAAGAGAGGTAGGAGAATCAAGAGAAATTTTCTGTTTCCCTCTTTGTCTCTGTCTCTTTGTCTCTCTGTCTCTCTCTATGTCTCTTTATATCTCTGTCTCTATATCTTTGTCTCTGTGTCTCTCTGTGGATGTGTGTCTCTCTCCCTCCCCTTTCCCCCTACTCTTTCTTTGTCTAGCTGTCTCCCCACCCCCACCCTTACCCACATACACCTCAAGAGAAATGCGTGTCAAAGAGAAGAAGGTGATTGATTATCTTAAAAGGCTGCACAGAAGTCAAAAAGGATGAGGATAAAGAAAAGGCCATTAGAAAAGAGATCATTGATAACTTTGGAGAAAACAATTCCAGTTCAAGTGCTAGCATTTATGTTTTATAAATAAGGAAAATGAGGCTGTAAAAGGTTAAGGATGCCCGTAGTCATCCAACAAGTAACACAGACCAGATGGTAAACAGGGTCTCCTCCAACTGCTCTAAGATCACATTATCTACCCAATAGTAATTCTGACCACAGCCTTGCTAGATAGGCAGTATATGTATTATTTTTACATTTTGCTTATCAGGAGCTAGCAAGAATCTCTTACACCCAGGTCTTTTGATTCTACTTCCATCCATGGTGAACAAGTAAGCTATGATATTAATGTCACTAAAAATAGTAAGGGAAGAATTACTCAGCACATCAATAAATATTGCCAGCAATGTGACAAAACATGATGTCTGTCTTTTATACAGTTGACACTGGGATAATAGTAGTCTTCTTGTAAAATAGTATGGGTCAAAAGGGTAAATTTATTTTATGTCACAATTAACAGAAATAAGGATATAATATGGTAGACTAATATTTTTCCCATCATTCTTTATTAAGAAAATAGATCATTTGAATGATTATTTTCTATTGCTTCTTAAAAGCAAAATAATAGGCCAATTAGAGATAGAGTTAGAAGTAGAAATTTCCTAAACACAAATTAAGAGCTATTTTTACTATTTAACTGTTATAATATTAATATCTTTGTTTTCCTTTGTACTTTGAAGGAAGAACATTACATCTCTCACTTAGAGTCTATTTCAGGCCTTTTATTGATAGGAATAGGTATGATAAGTTTCATATGGCAATAAAGACCATGTAACCTATTTGAATTTATTATATTTCATTGCCCCAATTTACCAATTTACTGGTAAGCTTTTTGAGGGTTGGGTGAGAATAGGTAAAAGAGAAAGTTCAGATCTGTGATTTCTAGGATATAAGCAGCTTTTATAGATTAGCCATAATTCTGAAATTTATACCTTCATAATAGCTCTAAAAACCAGGTAGAAAAAGTATTATCATTCTCATTTGGCAGAAGGAAAAGAAAAAGATTTAAAGAGGGTAAGTGACTTTCCAAAAATCCTATATCTATGACATGGGATAAAAGATATTCAGGAACATTTTTGGAGATCATAAATGATATGTTAAAACAATGACTTACTTTTTTTAAAAATTCACTTATTTTTGTTACATTTTAAGTTCCAAATTGTCTGTCTCTCTACTCTCTTATCCCCTACTAGAGAAGGCAACTATTTCTCTCTCACACACACATTTCCCCCAAAATTCCCCCTCAAACACACACAACCATACTATGACTACTACTGTTTACCAATTCTTTCTCTGGAGTAGATAATATAGATAACATCTTGTGGTTGATTTGAATATTTATAATATTCAGAATAAATAAGTCTTCACAGCTATTCTTTGAAAAATATTTCTATTATTATTTATAATATTCTCTGGATTCTGCTCATTTTATTCTTCATTATTTTGTGTCTTTCCATGTTTTTTTTTTAAATCAACCAGCTCATTATTTCTTATAACAACAGTCATATTCCATCACAGTCATATACCTCAATTTATTTAGCTATTCCTCAAAAGATGGGCATAGCCTCAATTTCTACTTCTTTGCTATCACAAAGGTAATTGTTATAAATATTTTATAACATATAGGTTTTTTCCTTTTTGAGAACTATACTTAATTTGCTGGATCAAAAGGTATACACAGCTTTTTTATTCTTTGGCATAAATCCAGATTTTTTTCCAAAATGGATAGATCGGCTCATAGCTCTACCAACAGTATATCCCTCCAACATGTTATTTCCCCCTTCTATCATTTTGGCCAATCTGATAAGTGTAAGACAATATTTCAAGATTCTTTTAATTTTCATTTCTTTGCTCAAGAATGATGTAGGACATTTTTTTTCCAAATGACTATATATAGTTTTGATATCTTCATCCTACTCATATACTTTGACTGTCAATTAGGGAATTGCTCATATTATTAGAAATTTGACAAAGTTCTCTATATACTTGAAGTACAACAATTTTATCTGAAAAACCATGTATAAAATTTTCCCCCAATTTCCTGCTTTCCTTCTAATCTTGATTATATTGATTTTATTTGTACAAAAACTTTTAAATTTAGTTTAATCAGAATGATCCAGTTTACATCTTACAATGTTCCCTATCTTTTGTTCATTTATAAATTCTTCTTGCATCTATAAATCTGATAGATAACACATTCTATGTTCTTCTAATTTATCTATGATTATCTGCTTTTATGCCTAGGTGATATATCCATTTTGGGAAAAAGTATCTTTCTAAATATATATAGTTTGCAAAAAAAAAAAAATCACAGCTTAAAAACTCTGACTTTACTGTCTGAAGAATAAGGGATACAGTTATCATAGGGAGCATAACTGTGTGGGCCCTCTGGTTTAGGAGTTTTCACAGCCGCTGAAAGAACGTCACTTTGTGAATTCTATTCTGGATCAGATAAGTGTCTTGATGGATACTTTAAGTGAGTAGGTAATTTCTGATAGCACAAAACTGGCACATTATAGGCAATCAATGTTTATTGATCAGTCTCTTCCTTGGAATTGAACTGAGAGGGGGCTTCTAGATAGGGGTTCCTTTAATTTGTACAATCTGGGTTTCTCAAGGAACTGACTAGATAGCTTGAGAGGTAGTCAGGGGGAGCAGAAAGCACAATGGAGACTTGTAATCAGAATAATTTGAGGGCTGCCTCTATCACTTGGTAGCTGGTGGGATCTGGAGTAAGATGCTTAATCACCTTATAAAATAGTCTCATAATACTGATCCTACTTACCTCATAGAGTTTTGTAAACATCACAAGATAAAAGTTTTAGATCTGAATATGGCTCAAATGCCATATAGTCCAAATCCTTTACTTTATAGGTGAGGCTATGGAGTCACAGAGAACTTCAATAATTTACTCAATGTCACAGAGCCACTAGAAACCCAGTACTCAATCTATGATACTTTGCCTCTTGAAAAGATCCACTTAGACATGCTGGATAATGAACTCAGGGTCTCATTCATATAAAACATAGTTTCTGTCCCTAAGCTATGTCTCTCATCAAATTAGATATGAATGCCAACTCTTATAGGAATGTTAGCAATTATTACTGGAGGGAACTATCAAGGCCGTGGTAGAAAGATGTAAGTAATTGGGAATGGCAAAAATAAAGGGAAGGGCACAGGTCCTAAAAACAGCCTCCAAGGCAATTGCAGTGTGAAGCAGGACTCATCTGAGGCCCCCACAGTCCTCCTACAATATTCCCAGTTTCCTAACCCTGCCCTGTACTTTGGAAGTGTGAGCCACCCCTCTCCAGAATCCAGTGCTGACTACCAGGCATCCAGCCAAGTTAACCCTAGGGCTTACTATTTATCCAATTAGCTATGTAGCTAGGGAGGGCTCTGATACCCCCAGGAGGTCTCTGTTATCTTCATTGCATTGGAAATCAGGTAATTGCCTGAAGGAGACTCATGGTTATGCTTTATCTCCCCTACTGCATGTATTGTTATTACTCTGCTTATTTTTGTTTCATTATAACTGCATTGAACAAATCATAACTGATGGGGGAGGGGAGTAAAACAAAATTATTCATGTATTTTCTAAACTGATGCTGTTTGAAAGAGTGTTTGAATGTGTATGTTTTACAAGCTACAGTATCGTCTTATCTTTCCAATAATAAAAACTGCAATTTTCAGGAGCCAAAAATTTCTTAATGGTTTCTTGAAATTGTTCCCTTTTGCAATTTAATATTGTAGTACTTTAAAGTATGAGGAAATGCTTCCAGAAACAATAACTGATCATGGCAATGATCTAGATGCTTAGCAGCAAAACAGCTTCCTTGGGAATCAGCAGGAGGTTTAGTGAAAAAGAAAATATACTTGATAGAAGTTCATATATGAAGAGTTGGGAGGACCCCTGGGGCCCTCTACTTTGACCCCCTCATTTTATAAAGAAAGTAAAACCCAGAAAATATCAACTCATCGATTTAGAGTGAGAAGGGATGTTAAAGATCAGAATTTACTTATCTCCCTCATTTTCCATATGAAGAAACGGAGTCTAAAAGAAGTTAGATAACAAACATTAGGTACTGAATTTGAATAGGGGTCCTATGACTACAGAGATAGAACTTTTTTTCATTGCAAATTACTAACCTCACTTAATCCAATCTGAAAAGTATATATTAGGGGTCTACTAGTGCAAAACAGAGGGTCAAGCTTTGGGAATTTTAGGTTAGACCACAAAAGTCTCTCTTCTCAAGGCTTGTACATTCTATTGAAGAGAACATAGCAGAGAAGCAGGTTAAGTAAACATGATGGCTTGAGGAAGAGGAAGAGAATGCTGAAAATGAAGGAATCAGAGAAGACTTCTTGGAGTTAGATAGCACATGAATCGAGTTTTGAAGAAAGGCAAGAATTCAAAGGTCATCCATAACCTTTGGTACTAAAGGAAAAGCCTGCCTCTTATGGCAGTGTTCCCTCATTTGATGTGACCTAGATACAAGTCACAAACACCTTATTGCACAAGCCATCAGGAAGAGAGAAGTAACTGAAGACAAATCTTTCAGATTTTACATATATCCCTGGTGGTATATTCATTTTAGCTTTATGTCAAAATCCTAAATTCTAGGTCTTCAAATATTCAGATAAAAACACCAGAAATGATCCCTTACTTTCTCTTAGATGAAGGACAAAAACTGTTAGTCTTATAACAATCGAAGGGTTAGGGATGGCTTAGGTGAAGTAGGTATTACATGTAAATGAAAGTTTTAGGAGTCTCAGAAGTATCAGATAAGTCTCTTCAAAACTGAGTTCCTTTAGATACTCAGCTTAGGGAAAATAATAGTCATGGCTTAGGTCAGCTGGATGCATTGGAGGTAGTTTAGTTCTCAATGGTACTAAGATTCTCACTGCTACAAAAGTTCACCACTTTAATAACATTTTTTCCAGCGATAATATATTGTCATGTGAAGAATCAAAATTGCAATGGTGGATATAAATGGAAAGCAGCTATTACCAGTCAATAAATCAACAAGTACTTATTGAGCAACAATTATATGTCAGGAACTGTTCAATGTGTTAGGGATAAAAAAACAAAATGATGACTTGCATATTAAAAGTAGAGAAAAAGGTGGAAAAAACTTGAATAAATGGAAAAGGAAATAGTCTTGTACTTAGATTGAAATATAAGACATTGGAATCCTCCAAGAAGAAATAAAAACTTCTTTGATGCAAAGTAAGGTTGGTAACTACAACTCTGATTTTGTCAGTATAAGGAAAACTCCATTGACCAATTCAAATTCCTCTCTAAAAATCATAGCTTTAGAGAATTATCTTTAGCTGAGGCATTAAATATAAGTGGAATTCACATTGCCCACAGCATTCTCCAGAGCTGCATAACTAGATTAAAAATGTAATTGGGAAATACTCAACAAAATAAATAAAAGTCTAATAAAACCTAGACAACATTAACATGTGGTGTTCCAAGTCACTATAAGGCTGCAGGGTTCTTTTCAGACAATTTAAGGACCCAATTTAAGGAATGTTTACAATTATGGTTAGTACTTTAAGGTTTGCAAAGTACCTCACATACATTATCATATTTGATACTTGCAGAGACCTTATAAGGTAAGCTTTATCAGCCCTATTTCACAAATGAGGAAAAGGAAAGTTCAAAGAAGTTAATTGGTTTGGTCAAGGCCATATAACGACTGAAAGGAGTTTTCCCCCAAAAAACTACCTGCTCCAATGAAAAAGGTGAGATGACCTCACTTCTAGCAAGTATAGAAATGAGAGCCATGTGAGGAAATTTTGAAGAGGTAGATTTGAGTTCCATTAAAAGGAAAAACTTCCTAATACTTAGAGCTCTCTAAAAGTAGATATGATTAACTTAGGAAGTGGTGGCTTCTTTCTCAATAAAGGTCCTCAAGAAAAGGCTGGATAGCCCCCCTTTTCAGTGTGCTGCCTTATTTAGATAATCTAACTTTAGGGGTTCTTAACCGGGAGTCCAAATGGGGTCACAACGAGTCAATATGACTGAAAATGTTTGAATAATAACTAGTGATATAAATTTAAATGTTGTACTCCACATTTATCTGTGAAATATATAGATGTCATGATCTACTAAAATAAACACTGGAGGCAGAGTGGAGTGGCCTTAGGTTAGCGGAGAGCAAAGAAAGGAGAGCAGGACTCTCCAGACAGAGAACTATCAGTTAAGAAACTCCCTCTATAAATGCAGGTCATCACTTGTTTACTAATTTAGAATATAAGAGAATTGTTTAGAGCACTAAGAGATTAGGACTTGGGCCAGAAGTTATTAGAAGTGGAACTTGAGCATGGCTCTTTTTGCCTTTGAGGCTAACTCTGTTCTTTCTTTCCTTTCTCCCTTTCTTCCTCCCTTCTTCCCTCTCCATCTTCCTCCCTTCTTCTATTATTCCCTTCCTCCCTTTTTCCCTTTCTTCCTTCCTCCTTCCTTCCTTCCTTCCTTCCTTCCTTCCTTCCTTCCTTCCTTCTTTCTTTTCTCTAATTCTAATTGATCCAGAAGCTTTAATCATTTCAATTTTTTTGACAATCTGGTGGCCCTCTACTGCTGGAGGCTCAACATTTTAATGGTGGAACATAACCCCACTGCAGCTCAAAAACCTGAACTCCAGTGATTTATCAGTCTAACTCAGTTTAAAAGATTATAGATGTGTAACATCATGCTATGCTTTTTCATACTTTCTTAGCCAAGAATATGCTGTTCAAAGACCTCTTTCTTCCCTATCTACCTCTCATTAGTCCACAGCCTAAAGAAAATATAGGCATCCAAATAGATACTTAGCTCACAGAATGACAAAATTGGCAGATGCTAACAATTCTGCCAAAGATATTGAAAGGTTAATCCCCTAGCCACCACCCAGCACAACACCAGAGATGATTCCTTCTATTCCTAAAGAAGCTGAATAACCCTAATAGAGAAGATAAGATATAGAGAAGATAGATTAGTACATAATATAATGAGTTCAGAAAAGGAAGTTCAAGGAAAAGCTTCCTGGAGGAGGTAGCATTTGAGATAGGCCTTGAAAAAAATAGATATGATTTAATAAGTAGAGGTTTGGTATATTACTCCAGACAAAAGAAATGACTTAAGTCAAGGCTCAAAGTTAGAATAATGTACATAAAATGGAATATATTGCACTAGCCTTATTATGGTTATAGAAGCAGCAATGATTATGTTACTAAAACAATTTATTAGAAAATTGCCCTTGAATACAGGTTGAAAAAAGGAAGGCAATGTTTTAAGAGTCAACTTTAGAATGTTTTATATTATAGCCACTGCAAGATAAATGGGATAAAACTGTTGAATTGAATAAACTAACACATTGCAGCTAATAAAGCAGGTAACCTATCTTCTGGTAAAAGTAGATCATAAGATAAGACTATGTAGATGTAGCAGAAACATTGCAAAAACCTACCCAAACAAAACATAATCCATTCGACAATATGAGAGGCAAAATAAAGCCAATCATCTCAACAATTGGAGAAATAGTTGTGCATCTTAATTTATCATACTTTGATGCTCATTCAACAATTGCTTCTAAACATTTGTATCATAAACCACAAATCCATATCGTAATAACAGATCTCTCTAATAGTTTCTTTTTTTTATTGAAAAAAATATGCTAGTGCTCTAATAATCTGAGCAAGTAAATCTACTCCTTTAAACCTTAGTTTTCTGATTTATAAAATGAGGGCAACAATGCTTGACTTGTTACTTTCCCAGGGTTGTTTTGAAGATTAAATAAAATACAGTTATTCCCTTTTACATTACTACTTTCTCCATTGTGATTTCAATATATTGAGGGTAAGCAAAAGAAATGAAATAGTAATTTTAGGGGAGTTTTGTGGAGCTACAGATGACACTCAAAGGCCAGAAACCGACCAAAAAATGTTTAGAAACTCAGAATGAATGAAATATATCTATAATTGTGTATAATATAAGTTTATTTTATCTTCTAATGTCATAATAATTCAGACTTTTATGGTGTGAAGGGAAGACCAAAAATTTTTACATGAATTTTCCATATTGTGTGGATATTATGTACCTAATCCTTACAATGTGAAGGAATACTTGCAATGTATGTGAAAAGATTTAGTAATATATAAAGTAGAATAACCCCAGGCTTTGGTTTTATCTTATATGAAATGGGAGAATCAGACTAGTTCAATTCAGCATTTATTAAACATGCTACCAAGGGGTAGGTCCCTTAGTTAGGTATTGGGACATATTTAAAAAATAACAACACTTCCTCCTCTCCTAATGTTTAATATTCTTCTGGGAGATCAACATCTAAAAAATGGTAAATAAATACAAGATCATTTGGGGAAAGAGAAAACACTAGTAATTAAAGGTATCAGGAAAGGAGGTCTTCATCTCAGAGAGATAAAGGTCTGGTTATGGCAAATTAACAAGAATTTATTAAGCATATCCTATGGTCTAGGAATTATTCTACATGTCTATTATGTTACTAAAGCAATTTATTAGATATGTTTTGTTCTAGGAATAGAGAGACAACAAGAAAATGATATCTACCCTTAAGGAGATGATTTTGCATCAAAGAGAAAAACATGCACATAGAAATAAAAAGTTAAAATACATATATACATACAGATATATGTATGCACAATACATATATTTATATCATATGTATATACTACATACATATTATGCATATATATACACATACAAACACACAGTTTGGAGACATTCTGTATTTAGGAAGGAGGAGCTAATAGTTTAGGAGAGATCAAGTAAGACTGGAGGAAGAAAATAGTATTTGATATGAGAGCTAGGGACTCAGAAAGATCAAGGTGATGAATAGAATACATTCAAGAAACTAACACTGATACAGAATGTTGCAAATGTAAAATAGATAGGCCAGTTTATAATAGAGTTCATGAAGAATAATGCACAATAAGTCTAAAAAGCAGGCAGAAAACAGAACATGAAGAGCTTTGAATATCAAACAGAAGAGTTTGTATTTGATCCAAGAAGGACCTTTATGACCTTTATAGATTTGTGAATAGGGTCAGATTTTATTTGTTTTAAGAAACGCAATTTGTCTTAATTGCTCTAAGCATGTTCAAAGTACAACTGAAATACCTACTAAATCTTTGGAGTACGGAATGCTAGAAAATGGAGGATCTAAAATAGGGGGATAGTAAAAGACTATTGAGAAATTATCTATCCTCTCCCCACCCCTACCTCCACTCAATTCAGCTTAATTTTCACATTTTTAAACATGATTTTCCTAGTCTTTCTCTTTCCTCTTTAGAATTGCCTCTTTCCATATTACTTAGACTTGCTTGAAAGAATCTTAGAGCACCATTGAAAAATAGCCAGTAGTCATTTTGTCCATCACTGCTTAGTGACCAATTCTATAACAGAATAAGCAACTACTGAACAGAACACAAGACGACTGTCTCTGTCTTTCTTTAAAATAGAAACCAAGAAATTCACTCAGATATTAAAACTGCTAACATGATGGAAACTTTAAACAATGATAGATTTTTAAACAATCTACCAATCTTTCTTCTCCTACTCTTTATCTTCATTTACCCAGGATTACTTCTGATCACAATACAACCATACTGTTTTCAGAAAATAAGTCATTGACTAGTGAAGAGGGAGAAGGGAAGATTCCCATTTTTCAAAGTGTCTTTTAGGTTATGTTCTTCAATTGAAAAGTCATTTCTGGAATTTGATTCCAGTGAAAGATCATAAACTCTCCAAGTAAGGGTATATTTCAACTACTTATATGGTCAGTTAGAATGAGAAAAGCAATAGTTATTTTAAAAAATAATAAAAGGCAGCCTTCAGCAACTTAAGCCTCAACTCCTTATCTGTAAAATGAGTTGAAGAAGAAAATGGCAAACCATTTCAATTTCTTTGCTAAGGAAACCCCAAGTAGGGTCACAAAGCGGCAGATACAAAAAGACTAAACAACAACAAACAACTAGCATTTCATAAAGATTTTTTTCAAAAGGACAAGAGGGCCTGTGATTTGTGGCATTGGTATAGAATGTGTCTACCTCCAGTGAAATAAAATGAATAGCAATGAAGTCCCCATTATTAAGATGAAAAAAATCTGTATAGAAGGTACAGATGAAAAATTACAATTATAGTTAATTTAATAAGACTATGCACTTTACAGTATTTTTTAAAATTTAAGAGCTAAAAAGATAATGGAAAACCAGTGAATTGAAGAAATTATGGGAACTGAGTGAACTACACTGACTATTTTATGATGCAATTCTGTATCTAGTTCAGCTCCTTTTCTATTCAAGTATGGGAATAGTCCAATTTCTGTCTTGTGAGAAAATTTTATTCAGTTATGAAAATTGTTAGAAATTCATTACATTGTTTGAACCTAGCCCTCCATGGCTGGTAAGCTGAAGCATCTCTAGCTGTTCCTTAGAGGCTCTTAACTAAGGACCTAAGTTAGGCTGACCAGAACCTGGATCAGATCCAAAAATTGATGTCCTGTCTCACAGATATACATGTCAAGGAATTCATGTTTATTTTTTTTTCTTTTTCTTTTTCTGGAAAAAGAATCCTTATTCCTGGAGTGGAATGCCTCTTTTCCTGATTTCAAGGAATTGCATGTTTGTTCTCCCCCTCCCAATTTGAAAAGCTCTTAATCTTGCCTCCAATTAGAAATCAAATTACCTTATATTATGGGGCAGCTAGGTGTCGCAGTGGCTAAAGTAGTAGGCCTGGAGATATGAAGACCCATCTTCCTGAGTTCAAATCTAGCTTCAGACCTTTACAAACTGTGTGATTCTGGACAATCTTGTTTACCTCAGTTTCCTCATCTATAAAATGAGCTGGAGAAGGAATGGCAAACCCCTCCAGTATCTTTACCAAGAAAATTTCAAATCAAGTCATGAAAAATCAGACATGAAAAATGAGAAAAATGACTGAACAACAACAATAATAATCTCACATATTGATTCATATCCTGTTGATTGTTTTCTTTTAATTCACAAAATCCTGTCTCTTCCAGTATTCTGGATCCAATTTCAAGCTGAGGAGTCCTGGTCCTGATTTGTTATGCAATTGGCATGCACTGTTTAATAAATCAATATGCTGAGAAGGTTGAACCTTTGTCTCTCCAGTCATATCATATTTCATCTGTTACAGAATTGAGGTTCAATTATAAGATAAGTAGCCAAGAACTGTTTTTACATCAGACCTTTGTATTCGAGGTATCTCTGAGTACTCTTAAAGGCAATCAGACATCGGGTAACTATACCATGGATTGAAAATAAGGCAATCATTATTTCTTTTTCATCCAGCTTTAAAAAAACAACAGGAATATTGCCAGGATGTCTCTGGCTTGAATCTTGTTTGTGTGGAACAGTAGTATCAGCCCCAAGATCATTTATCTGATGAAAGCCCAGTGGGGGAAAATTTTTCCCTGGCTCGGTTTCAAAGAAACCCATAGTGACTGGCATCCACAGTAGCCTGCTGTGTTTGTAGAGGACAGCCCAAAAGAATGATATCACAGATGGTGAGTTCAGAATTTATTTGTGTTGCTTCCCATAAATGTTGGAGGGAGAGAATAAATGTGGATCCATGTCTGCCCTGGGCCTGTGTATTTGTGTATGCACATTCACAAAGGTCCTGAAAAAGCAATAGGCTTCCAGCTGTGAATGTACCTGATGTGTGGAAAAGGCACTGCTGCCTGATAATATGGAGGTGCTAGAAAGCTAAAAGAAGCCATTTACTTGCTGGCTTTAACTGGTCCCTCTAACCCTAAACAGCCCTAATGCAGTTTTCAGGGCTTTTCACCTATAATCAGAATTACAGACTTATTAATATATAAAATGGAATTTAAATGATTCTGATGGGTAGAAATGATAAACATTAAAACGATGAAGAGGCTGCAAAAATAGAGATGTTTTCCATTGTTTATCTAGCAGATGTTGTTTATTCATTTTAATGCATTTGTTAAAAAGCATATTTTAGGAAAATTCTATTATAGAAGATGGAAAAGCATTCTATTATCTGCATAAATATGAACTGAGTGTGATGCTTTACAGGGAGATAATAGAATGGTTGTGTTTTCCAGGAAATAATTCTGTCTAGGGGGGAAAAAACAACTTTTTTTTTTCTAATAGACTTTATTCTAAAAAAAAATTTAAGGCCATAGTTCAAAAATTTTGACATCTAGTTCCATGAAAAGAGATACAGAAATGAAAATTCAGCTTAACTTAAAAAAAAAGGAAAATTGAAAATAAAAATCACCTCTAGATATAAAAAGCTAGGGAAAACATTTCTTTTACTTTCTTTACTATGTAGTACATTAATTTTTTTTTAATCTTAATTTTCTCTGTTGTGGATCTATTTTTTTTTCCTCCATAAGGACAGGCAAATAATCTATATTCCATTTGACTTTAAAAGTATCAGTCAACTCTCATTTATTTATTCACAGGTGAGAAATTACAGGAATAACTATTCATTGAAAGCTGTAAGCTCATTTGATAACCTGTGTCCTGACCCCTCCCTATGAGAATCCAAGAGCAAAACCTCAACTCTGAATTTATTCTGAATAAACTGAAGAAAAGGACATCTTTCTCAGTATCTAAACTGGAGGTAGGAATTGAAGGAGAGGATTGGAGTTATATCCCATCATAAGAATTGGGAACTTTTCTCTGCAATCCTTCATATTTAAGAAAGGAAACTGAACCTGAATAGAGACAGAGAGACTTGGCCCCTACATTCTGTTAGTCAAATATTATCCATAATGCCACTCATTTGTCTGCATATTTATTCATTCTATCTATAAAATGGGACCAATAATATTTTTATTAACTACCCCCCAGTTTTGTTGCTGATAAACAATTAAAATTGTAGAATTTCAGATTTAAACTTGGATGAAACATTAGAGATCACCCAGTTCAATCTTATCATTTTTAGTGAGAGGAAACTGGGGCTCAGAGAGGTTAAGTTCTATGCTTTGTATGCTATCACACTGCTAGTAACTGCAACTGAAGTCTAAATTCCATTTTCAGATTCAGTAATATAGAGGTTGGGACTAGATATTCAATTTCATTGGTATATGGAGCTCCCAGTGAGAAATTTTTCTATCAATGCAAGTCAGCACTTTCTCTGCAATTAAGAATTGTGGAAAGTTGCATAGAACACTAAGAAGTCAAGTGACAACCAAAATCACACAACCAGCAAGTGTTAGGCAGTGGAACTCAATCCAAGTATACCTGGACAGCTTTCCATCTATTACACCATGCAACCCCTCCCATAAATATTACTTGTTATTATTAGGATGAGGTTGTAAGTCAGGCTAGCATTGTAAGAAATTGCTAATTGATTATGGGAACTTTAATCTCAATTACTCAAATGTATTTGTTAGCTGTTAGATGTGGATATCCCTTTCAACAATATAGAAAGCAATCTATTCCCACTTGCTCATTTTGGGTAAATCTCCATTTCCTCCCACAAGTTAGCCACAGAAAGTCCACCCCAACTAGGATTCTTCCTTGGTTTTTCTTGACTTCATATCGTTGGAACATGAGGAGGTGCAGTGAGTATTCCTCTTCTTTGGTCATCTCTGGTTACCTGATGATACCATTTTTTGCATTTCTTCAATGACATCTTTTTATGGTGATTTCAGTACATAATGTCTTATTTATAATATTTTTGGAACTAATCAGAGTCATCATGCATTCTTCTTTGCATGATAATCATTTTTAATTCTTTGGATATAGTTACATTCTGTCTTGAAACCATACGACAATTATGCCAGGAAAATTCAGTTTTCATTAAACTAATATCTGTTTTTACCTAAATTGCCCTCCAGCACCATAGACTATAAATTTGAAAAATATTTTGTAAAGATAAGCATCCACCTTGTGGATCACACCACAAACACATACACAACAACAGCCACCTCTTCCTGAGTCTTATAAGAATGAACACCTGCCACTACATCCTTGTTCTTAGGATCTAGTTCGATGTCATATTCCAGTCTAAAAGAAAATAAAGGATTGTCAACCTGGCACACTACTTTTTTGAATGACTATTGCAATGTGACATATGCATGTCACATTGTGACAATATGTGACAATATGAAAAATGCTTGTTCTTGGATCTGTTTCTTCTTCTGTCACTGTCTGTAAAATCTCAAAATGTCTTACCCCCTTTGGGACCCAATTTTCTCATCTTTAAAATGAGAAAGAACAAACTAGGTGACTTTTACTTTCAAGCTCTAGATGCTATGATTCGGTGAGTAGGGCTATTTTTGACAGATAATGCCATATAGGCAACATAAACACTTAGATAACTTAAAGCAGTAAGGTGGTGCAGTGGATAAAAGGTTTAACTTGGAATCAGGAAGCTCTGAGTTCAAATCTAGCCTTAGACACTTACTTGCTATTTGAACTTGGGCGAGTCACTTAATCTCTCTTTGCCTCAGTTTCCTCATTGGTAAAATAATCACAATAACAGCACTTATCTTACAGCATATGTGTAAGGCACTAATGGGATAATATTCATGAGCATTTTAGCAGTATCTGCCTATCACATAGTGAGTGCTATATAAATGTTGGCTATTATTATTATTATCAAATAAATAAATGAAGTCATGAATAAATGCAAGAAATTTAAAAGGCAAAATAATGAATCACATCTTTTAACCCAGTATGGTACATGTGGAAGAGGAATATTTGCAGAAAGAAAAGGGAAGGGAAGGAGGGCAGAAAAGAGGGAAGAAGATAAAGAAAGGAAGAAAAATAGAAAGAGGCCTGAAGAACAAAAAATGAGAACATGAGCATACAAAGGGAGGATATGTTTTAAGAAAGAAGTTTTTAACAAGGAAATAAGACTTCTAAGGAAGTGGGGTGTCATCGAAAAAGGTCTGGAGTAGGAGGTCAGAACTTCTGGGAAATGGCATAGTGTAATTATAACATGTGTCAAAATCTTGCTACTTTCAATGTTTCTAGCTGTCAGTCCCTAAAAATCTGCCCTTGGTAAATCTTTATAGGTTTGCAAAAATCTTTACTATAGTTTTTTTTTTCCTTTAACTCCACAACCTTGTAATTTTCCTTGTTTTCATCAGGTTCATAAAAACACAATTCAGGTGCCTGAATATGAAGAGCAATTTAAGGTAAGATAACCATCAGAACTTATAAATAAAGATAAATGGTTTATGTTGAAGATTTTCTGTTGAGCTGAAATTGGATATAAATAATTTTGCTTGTGGTTTTGTATTGTATATGGTCTAAGGAAACATGATATATATTGTGTATCTTTTGATTAAAAAAAGAAATTCACATTCTTGTCTACTTATAGTGTTCAAAGTAACAACAGATAAACACTTAAATTATTAACATGTCTACCCTAATCCCCATGAAACAGATTTTTTAAAAGAATAAAATATATTCAATAATATTATTTTCATTTAAAATGTTACTAACAATATTTTAGTGAAAGCAAAAAGAATTTTGTACCTCTAATAAACAAAATCTTAAATATTTTCATCTTTGTCATTCTTTTTAATGTCTATTGTGTACATTTTATAATGTTCATAATGGTATAATGACACATGTTTATAATTTATAAATATACATATATGGAGAATATAAAAATGCTATATTGATAAGAGTATACAATCAACAAAGTTTAGAGACCACTAGTTTACCTGATCAGTCATCAATACTGTTCTGATTCAGCAATAATGATGACACTGTACTAGCTGATCTTTAAGGTCTTTTAAACTCTTACATTTTATGATTTAAAGGAAAATGCCCATCTTTCAAATTACTGACTTTTGAGAAATAATTTAAGGAGGATATCAGGAAGATAGAATTAGGGGACAAAGGTGGAAGGGAGTGTTTGTTTGAAAAAACATCCCTCTGACAATTGTCTTCCATTTGCTCATCTTCTGAAATAATGAACTGAGAGAAATAATGCACTTGGAGATACATTCTACATTTGATAAATACTTTGGGATCTAATTAAGTGAAATACTTAGTCTTTTTTTGAATGTTAAATGCTATTTATTAGAGCAGCAGTTTCCATTTTTATGCTGGAAGACAAACTAGTATCATCAACCTTAGCATTCATCCGGCCCCAAGAAACACATTGTCTCCAAGTCTTAGCCATCACAGCTAATAATGGCAAAGAAAGCTGCCACTGTGGGATCATCTTTACCAGGACAGTTTCTGATTGTGCAATGCAAACATCAATCATTCCAAAAATATTTCTGCTCAATTTTTTTGGTAATAAACATTGTTTGAGGTAGAAATGATAAATTAGCAATATACTGTTACAGTATACAGTGCAATATATTGATACAGAGAAAAGCCTGTAATTACTTTAACAATCCTATACTGCTCTCCCACTACCTCCATGATATCCCTGCTCCCCTATTGAAATTGCAAAACAGCATTATTTTTCAAGAAATCTATTCTTAAAGTTGGACCCTGTGTTCAGATTTACTATCGACTATGTGCCCACTGGCCTTTAACACCCAACATACAAAAAAGAACCCCATTTTCCTTTATAACAATGTTAGCTTACAACTGCTAAAATAACTAAGGAGAGAAAATATCTCTCAAAAATTTAACCTATTCACAGTGATATTATTTCTGGGTTTGTGTTATAAAGAAATCAAAGATAAATGAAAGGAGCCCATAGGTGCAAAAAGCTTTGAAGTAATACTTTTTTTCTTATAACAAGAAAGAAGAAACATTTGAAGAGTGTCTGAACAAGTTATGGTATATTATTGTACTATAAGTAATGGAGAAAGATGTGGTTTCACAGAAAATTAGGAAGACACATAAAGTGATGAACCTTATTTATTTGCAGAATCAAATTTATAGACAATGACTACAATATTATAGAAAAAAAATAACTGTGAAAAATCTAAGAACCATGATCAGCACAGAAATCAATTACTGCTTCCAAAGACAGATGATGAATCAGGAGTCATTTTTTGTGCAACTTAATTGAATTGTTTCAAGGTAAATTAAACAGGAAATGAGGTCAGGAACCTAGGAAATTGCCATGCCTGTTGTAAAAACATAGGAGGTTATAAGCATAGGAAGTTAGAGTTAAGTAGTCTCATCAGGAAATAAAGAGAACAGAAAGAGATAGCATAGGGGAGACAATATAAGCCAGATCTCTAATTTGGAATAATAGTTCTTTAGAGAAACATATTATCAGAAAAAAAAAAAGGGTCTTAAATATGTAGCTGTACCAAGTGTTAGCTTTTTTTCCTATCTGATCTCACTGGAAGGTTGGTCCCTGTGTTGTTCAGCCCATTTACTTCCTTGGAAGATCCTGATTAAGGTAGCAAAAGTAAAACGTTCCAAAATGGTTAAAAAAAAAAAAAGTCAAAATGTGAATATGCTCCTTTATGTAGAAATATATTCATGCATTTATCAATAAATAGTTATTGAGCACCTATTTATGTATAAGGCACTAGGTTTGAGTAAGTTTGACACTAGTATGGTATTACCAACATATGGTTTGATTTATAAACTAGTAAATAAATGCATATAAGTATACATCCATTTTAAGAAAAATATAGAGGAAGATCAAGATTTGTAAAAATAGATAAATACAAGAGTGATGGCTATTTGTTTTAGAGGAAGATCACTTTACTAAAAACAAATACATTCTTTGTTTCATGAAAGAATAGAAAGCTAGGAATATTCTAATAACCATTTTAGGTTTTAAGACAGGATTTCAAAAGGTTAAAAAAATGGAAACATGTTTAGAAGAATTGCACATATTTAACCTATACCAGATTACTTGCTGTCTTCAGGAGGAGGAACAAAGAGGGAGAAAAACACAAGGTTTTGCAAAGGTAAATGTTGAAAACTATCTTTTGAATGTATTTGGAAAATAAAATACTATCAAAGATTAATATAGATAAGATCCCACAGACTAAAATGCTACAAGGTAAACCACCTTAGGAGATAAGGTATACTCTTAAGAATGTCTAAGAAAATTGAGAAGTGCCATGGGTCAATGAGTTAGTTAATCAGTTATCCCAGCCCCAACTAAAGTGATGATAAGAAGTACTCTCTAGTATTTTAACTAGGTAAAAATGCATCTAAATAAATTAAACAACTTCAGATATTGATTGACCAAAAGAAGATCTTGTGACCATTAGAGAACTGTAGAATTGGGACTTTTTTAAAAAAAATTGGTATTCTTTCTGTGTCCCTTGGGTTATAAAGGCTAATAGTAAATCAGGATAGGTAGATTTAAGAAGCCTACAAAAAAGTCCCATCTACCTTAGATGAACATAATGAGTATTCTAACCAAAGGTATTCTTGGAGCTTTATATCATGTGCTTTCTAAGTTTGAGTCTACCTTTCTGTGGACTAATGATGAACCAATTTTTTGAAGAACACTGAAGAGAATATTGTGTAGTACCCATGCTTCTGTAATAAAATATCCTTCTCTTATCACTGTTTGGTTAACTGATATCAACTAATAACTGTGAGAAAAGCACACTGATTGAGATTATGAGCCTCAGTTTCTTCATCTGGAAAATAAGATGGAGAAGGAAATGGCAAATTATTGCAGTATCTTTGCCAAGGAAATTCCACATGGGGTCATGAAGGGTGAAACCGCTGAAAAACAACAGCAAAACAGAGTGAAAATGTATACAGACTCATTGATCAATATAGACTTTTTAAAAGAAGGAATAAAAGATAGAAGCAAGGGTAGGGGATAGAGAATGAATATCAGAATGTCTCACTAACCTACAAGAATAGAGGTGAGAGTAGCAACTGAATGAACTGGGGCAGGTCAGTTGTAATGGATAAGGGAGGAGGATTCTAGAAGTGGTCTTGCTTGGGGATAGATGAAATGATAACCAAACCAAAACATGTGTGCCCAGATCCTATGTTGCTTCTGTTTTTCAATGTCAAAGAAAATGATTTCTAATAAAAGACAACCTAGCTATTTTTAACAAGTGCAAGGTAGGAGGGTTACATAAATGATATTCCAGAGTACAGAAAAAAAACTGGTTAATATCATTGATAATCTACCATCAATGAGCCTGCTACTTATGACTTTTGTGACCTTAAGCAAGTCAATTCATATCAGGAGACTTAAATTTTGTCAAAATTGTGTTCTGGGGAAATAAGACCCAGGTTATTCATTTGGGGAAAAAATGACAACATGAAAGATAATGGAAGGCTGGGAGAGAAGTCTTCCAAAGATTCGCTGTGGAATCTAGGTGAATCTGGGTTCTCAAAGGCTAAACCAATGAGGTATGAGCATTGATAAGTCATAGCAAGGTTTCGGGAAAGGTTCAGATTCAAAGCTAGTGACAGCCTCTATCTATCATTTAAGGACTAGTGTAGTACAATGGCTAAAATGCTGAACCTTAAGGCACAGAATCTGAATTCATATCTTAGTACTGTTGCATACTGCCTGTCTTTTCAAGCATGTCCCTTTATTTCTTTTTTTCTATTTTCTTCATCTACAAAATGAAATAATTGATCCAAAGTTTAGTTTACCTCTATATCCATGAACCTAGAATTGACCAAACTGAGTGAAGACTGACCGATAATTAGTGGCTTGTCTTCTCAGATAATGAATATTTTTTGACCATAGTAACTTATGAAGACCAAAGTAAGGAATAGTTGTGACCTGGAAGAAATATCTACACCAGTGAAATCATGGATCTTTGAAATATTGATTTTGTCAAGCATATAACTCATCAATCTGTACTGTTTTTATGACCATTTTTTGTTAGTTGTTCTAATCAGTGGTTTCTTAAATTTGCTCAGCATTTTTATTCTGATTTACAGATAAGGAAAAGGATTATGAAAAACTTCTTTGATTTGCTCAGGTTCAAATATTAACAGTAGTGTGAAAAGCAGGAATTAAACCAGCTTTGGGCTTTCTCAACTGCTCTTTTAGGCCATATTTCATCCGTATTAAATAATAAAGAAGTTTTTATTACAGGTAAGTCACTTTAATTTTTAACCCTTTTTCTGACATTTGCTCTTAGCAATCTCTGCCTTTGTCTCATTTTATGGATTTTGATTTTTGTGAGTTTTGATTCCTTCTCCTGTGAGCCCTTCTATGTCTTCTCCACCTCTGAATTGATTTCCAATGCACTTCTTCCTCCTCATTCTCTTTGTGCATTGATTTTCATTCCTCTTGAATTCCCCCCCACACACACACCCTTTCTGCTATGTTTTATCTTTTTCCATTCTTTCCTGAGTCCCTTCTCTTCCCTTTATATATTTTCTTTCCCACAGAGAACATGCAAGCCTCCATAGCAGTTAAGTGTTTTCAGGATCCAGCAACTATAAAAGAGCAATTCTCACTTTTCACTAGTCATTTCAGAAAGATAGGAGAAATGGTTCTCTGCTGCTGAAGGCATCACTAATAAAGGAAAGGGAATTTTGGCAAACTAAACAACTAAAATTTTGAAAAGCTTGAGTTTGCCTCTAAACTTCATATTTGCTACAAATTATCATAATCAAAGTTGGCAAAAATAATGGTTCTCTCTGTTTACCAAGGAATTTCAGAAGTATCACAAAATAAGAAAATTCGCAATTTCTGTTTCTATCTTTGTGTGTATATACACACATACATACACACACACACACACACACACACACATATCAATCTTGTTCCAATGAAATACAGTGGTGTTTTGAGATCTGGGGAGAAAGTGTGTGTCTTAGTATTTTTTTAAGTTTTTGAAATTTTCAAAATTGTTTGTCCTATGAATTTTCGATTTTTCACTATAATAGTGGCTAATATTTGTAATTCAAACCTGGGCCTCCAACTAAGCCTCAAGTGTTTTATACACTGTGTAAATAGAAATCTGACTCAGAATTGGAGAAAATGCTAAGTGCCAGAGAAATTGTGTAAGGGGTAGAGTTTGTATCAAAACTTCATGGAGGAAAAAGAAATGTGGTTCTACACACTGTTCAAGAAAGATGTATTTAAAAAAAAAACTTTGGAAGCTTTAGGTATGTGGGGAAAGCTAGCTCTTTAATATGTTTCTGATTTTCAGTTTGCCTGTTTAGAAATTTCTTTCTCTTTCTAGCCTTCTTTGATATCTTAATTTGCTGTCACCTAAAAGCTCAAACATTTTTGTGTGTTTTCTGGTTCAATCTAATTTGTAGAAGTTCTCTAAATTCTGTTTGCTGTTTTCCATGTATAAATGGATTTCTTCGCTTTCTGGTATTAGCTTTGGTATTTTGAATACCGTGTATTGGGTAGAAACCTGGCAAGTGTAAACTAAAGGGATATCTTCTTCCTCTAGACTTACAGGGGAAGTTCTTTGGTTTGTAACCCCTACAAATTATATTCCTAGATCATCAATATTTAAGGGGGAAGATAAATATTCTTTGGTCAAAGAGAGATAGAAGAAGAAAGAAACAAACACAAGTCACAGTCCTTTTCTTGTTCCCTTTGGGAGGAGATGGACCAGATTCTGGGTCTTTCTGACATTTAAATCTGTATCTCAAGGATACCAGAGCAATGTCAGCCCTGTTGTGTGGGTATAATCAAAGAGAAATGTGGATTTTGACACATTCAGCTTTTCCCTCCTCAAGATACCTAGAAAGATATGGTTCCAGATATGAGAAAAATATAGAAGCTGAAGAAAATCATCTTTTTGCAGTTTTCTTCTATCAGAGCTCTCTGAGTAGCCACCTTCTTCCATTAAACCAGTAATTCTCAATTTTTTTTCTCTCAGAATTCCTTTACACTCTTGAAAATTTATGGAGAATACTCACCTACACCAAGAGTTTTTATGTATGTGGACTATATCTACAAATATTTATTGTATCAAAAGTTTAGCTACTTTCTTTCAGGTTCTCAGAAATTTCTTCCTTATTAGACTGTGAGCTCTTTGAAATCAAGGACTATATTTTGCCTATCTCTGTATCCCCAGTGCTTCACACACAGTAGGTGCTTAATAAAGTTAGTTGACTGAGTGTGTTTCTTCTCAAGTCAACCAACAACAAGCATCTATCAAAATAAAACAAATAAACACAAAATAAAATACCTCCTTTGTGTCTTTTATCTGGTGTTGTTTTTCTTAAATCAACAAACGTGTCTATCAAAATAGAAGAAAAAACTAAATAAAATAACTACTTTGTGTCTTTTATCTCAGATTTTCTCAGAACTGTTTGAATTTCACCTGCAGATTCTTTTTCTCTGAATTTCTCATACAAATATCCTATTACTGATATTTTGGTTAAAAATGACAAGAGAAAGTATCCTACATAGTTTATGAAGAAACATTAGAGTTTTCTTCAAGTATTTGAAGGGTTTTTAAGGTAGACACCGATTTTGGCTTCATTTGAGGAAAAATTTACTAACAGAGCAATTCAGAAGTAGAATAGACTACCTCAGAAGATAGTGGGTTTCCCAGCTATGAACCACTAAGCATCTTCAAGCAGAGGATGATTGACCATTTGTTAGGGGGGAATACAGTGGAGATTGTTTAGCTGATTGGATTAGATGACCTTGAGAGTTCTTTCAATTCAGATTTTTCTAGTTCTATAAATGAGAAAGATTATACTATTGATAGAATAAAAGAAATGTTGGAGGACGAGCAGAATAAAGTTCTGGAAGGCCATTGTAATTACCCAGGAGAGAGTGCAATGGGACTATACTAAGTAGACTATCCTAAAATAGGATACTTAGACTAGTCTAAGTAGGAGAGTATCCTAAGGTAGTAGTAGTAGTAGTAGAAATAGAGAGGAGAATGCTTTGTAGCACATAGGAGAAAACTATCTAAAAGGGAGGGTAACTAGGCAGGGGAAAGAACAGGAAATCCTGTCATTCAAGGAACTAAATATATTCAGCCTGAAGGAAAAAAAAACCTCAAGTGGCTCATAATAACCATTTTTATACAGTTGAAGAGCTGCCGGGTCATATAGGACAACAATGTGTGAGAATAATGTTGGCAGATGAAGCAGATTTAGGCTCAATATAAGGATAAATTTCCTAATACCTACAGCTAATCAAAAATATAATGACCTGCTTTGTAATATATCCATCTAGTCATATCTGTTTTTCCACTTGGTCCTGCCTGAAAGATTAAAACTTATATGCACAACTTTCTATTTTCCAGTAACATCTCTTATATGACTGGCAGAAAAAGGCCTAAATGAACAGGCGCTTATAACTGTGCTGCTCCAGAGTCCTACCTGTCTTTAATCTGCTCTAAATTTTTGATAAAGTCTAAGGTTAAATGCTAAATTCTGTGTTAGTTTGTCAAAAAAAACAAAAAACTTTCTTATAGCTGCTTTTTTTTTTTTTTATCAAAGTGAAGTTACTTGTACGATCCCTTGTGGGAATTTTAAATGTGAAAATTCCTGAATAATATTAATTTGATATTCTGTTTTCTGGAAGAAAAAAATAATTTTAGATTTTATGAAGCATAATTTAAGAGGAGGAATAAAGTTGAGTGTCATTTTAATAGATGACATGTGATGCTTGTGAACAACAGACTTGAAGACATAACAATATAGGACACATTGTTAAAATTGTAATTTTGATGAGAGAGAACATTTCATAATGAATACTAGTACTATATATGATTATTCATAAAATCCAACTATAAAGAAAGGTATGGTTATGACACATTCCTAAAAAAAAACAAAATAAAACACATTAATCCACTATCCCATCATACAGTACTATTTAGAAATGAAGAGCTCCTCAACTGACTTTATACTCTAAAGATACATTGCATTAAAGAAGTATTTGTTAGTGAGTATATACAAATGGGTCCATGATGAACATAAAATCATAAGAGTATAGCTAGAAATGATCTTAGTGGTAATCTAATCTAATAACCTCAATCTACTAATGAACAAAGTGAGATCTAAATCAACAGGTGGCAAGTAGGATGTTTGAAGTTTCTCTGACTCCATAACTAGGTCTTTCCCCTGTACTTAGATTTCCTAACTCTCTATCAAATGTTTCCCAACCTCTTTGCTTCAGCCTTTAAAGAGTGATCTTTTTCTCCTTATCAAAACCAACTCTATCTATATCCTTGTCCCATCCCTTTCATTCTTCAAAAGCTCTCTCTCTCTCTCTCTC
The DNA here is from genome assembly GCF_902635505.1 of Sarcophilus harrisii. Classification (NCBI taxonomy): domain Eukaryota; kingdom Metazoa; phylum Chordata; class Mammalia; order Dasyuromorphia; family Dasyuridae; genus Sarcophilus; species Sarcophilus harrisii. The sequence goes on from NC_045426.1 coordinate 460,101,672, forward strand.
CCTTCCTCCCTCTCCCTGACTTCTCTCTTTCTCCCTCCTGTGTCTTTCTGTCTCTCCATCTCCCCCTCCTCTCTCTTTCCCCCTTTTCCTCTCTCCCTCTCTTTCTCCCTTCCTTTTTCTCTCCCTCCCTCTTTTCCCTTACTCTTTCTGCCCATTTCTTTCAATTTCTCTTACAAATATTCCTGGGTCACCCCATCCTTGGAGAATGTTCATTTCCTTTTACAGGATATTTTGTTCTTCAAAGCATCCTATTATTTACTCTTAACCCTCTCTTCCCTTCAAACTCTTGTTCTATATCACTTTTTTTCCTTTCACAGCCAAACAAGGTCTCCTACTGAATCCAGGGCCATCTCCAACCATTCTGATCTATATATATTTGGTCACTGGATCCAGATAGTTCTGAAGGAGAAAATGAGGCTAATGATTTTGCACAGTCATCCTTCACTTCAATCCAATTCACCTCCCTAATATCATGATCATCTTGAGAATGAAGGACAAATAATCACCACCTAAAAGAGTAGTTTATGTCTATTGTCTTCAATTGCTCACTTCTCAATTCTTTGCAGTTGGTCTTCCTGTTGTTCCTACTACTTAACTGAAATTTCTCTCTTGGCATAGATCTCTTAGACATTAAATCCAATATTCTTTTTTCAGCCTTTATTCTGTATCATCTCTTTAATTTTTTTGATTTTATGAACATTCCCTCCGCCTAGACTTTCCAACCTTCTTGGGACTTTGAGACATTTTTCTTTCTTGGTTCCCCTCCTACATATATGACTATTCCTTCTTTTTCTCTTTCACTGCCTCTATTTTCCCCCAAGGCTTTGTCCTGGGTCCTCTTCTTTTTGTCAACACATCTCTTAATTTCTTATCAGTTTACAATTAGTTCAGTTATCTTCTATATACAGCCAACTCTCAGATTCATATATATAGCTACTGTTTTTCTTATAACTATCAGTTTTGCATCACCAGTTTTCAGTTAGCCAACTCCTCCCAGACATCTCTCCCCTTTCTTCTATCCCTCCTTCTTTCCCTCCTTCCTCCTTTTCTTCCTTCTTTTCTTCATTTTCATCTCTCTCTCTTTCTCTCTCTCTCTCTCTCTCTCTCTCTCTCTCTCTCTCTCTCTCTCTCTCTCTCTCTCTCTTTCATATATATACACATACACACACACACACACACACTCACACACACACCATTTAAAATGCTTGCTAAATCTATTTGTAAATCAACTAGAAGGTAGTATAGAAAATTAAGTTTCTAGCATTCTGCCTTATAATTTCCATTTTGTCATCTTTGAAGATTTTGATTATTTTAAATTGCTCCCAAGATGATTTCCAATTGATTTTTTTCCCTCACAGCAACTAGTTATTCACGTACTGATCAGCATTCTCTGTTTCGATTAACTTTGAGGGTAGCTGCCATGTGTCAGTATTAGATGACTGGATTGGGGATAAAGGGCCTTTCTGATTGTAATTGCTCAGTGCTAAAATGTTAGCACTATTTTCACAGCATTTGTAGAGACCTTATTACACTTTCAAATTCTCACCTACATTTCAGATATGTATGATGTACATAATAAAGGATATTTTGTTCTTCAGTGCACTCTCTCACTTATCCTTGAAACACCTAACAGAAATTACTTCCTTGATAAATTCACACCATGCCAACAGCTCTGATGTAATTTTATAACATAAAGAGCTAATTCTGGGTATTTTTAATATGATAAAAAAAAACTATTGAGGTTTTTAAACTCATGAATAATGACAAAGAAAATAAGAGCAAAATCTAAAAATGTAGACCCTCTCCCAAAGCCTCAGAGGCACCCAATATCATTCTAATTATTGCTAATGGAAACATTACTCTGTCTCCAACATGGTATACCTTTTACCAAAGCCTGAGAACATTGTGTAGAGAACATCCTAATTTGACATTTCATTACATTAATTATCCTCATCATATCTTTCTGAATTAGTCAATCAGTCAATAATTTGTCAAAAGTCTTCTGTGAATAAAATACACTTATAAGAACTGTAGGGGGTTAACAAGGGGCTAGAGGCACAGTCTGCTACCAGAAATTTTACAGCTTTCTGGGAAAAGAGAAATTAAACATTAAGCATGTAAATGTACATGATGCCATTGTTATCATCAAAGCTAGTTTTTCATAGTGTTAAGGTTTGCATAACATTTCACAGATATTACCTTATTTTGTTCTCATAAAAATCCTAGATATAGATGCTATTATTATTCTCATTTTACAAATGAGGAGACTGAGGCAGTCAAGATTAAGGGACTTGCCCAGGGTAACACAGCTAGTAAAGTATCTGGGACTAGATTTTAACTCTGATCTTCTGGACTCCAGATTCAGTGCTCTCTCTAATGTGTCATTTAGCTGCCTTATATCATTAAGGAAAGTTATGGATTGAAAAGGTCTATAACAGGACTATTATAAATACACATATTAAAAATAAAGGACATATGAAGATGCTATCTGCATCCACATTAAAGGACTATTATATATAGAATAATTTTACATATATGTATATATGTGTTTTATACACATGTGTATATATATATGTGTGTGTATTTTTCTATTGATAGCCATCCCTAGGTAAGGAGGGACAGAATAAAAAAAAAAAGAAATTTACATGATAGCTTTATTATATATTTAAAATGAATAGCAAATTGTACATAAAAATTTGTGTTTTCATTTGAAATCATCTTTTTAATTATACTATGTTATGTTTCCTTTTTTAGTTCACTTTACAGATGAGAAACTGAGGCAAACAGGATTAAGTAACATAAGTGACATAACCAGGATAACACAGCCAAACAAGCATCTGAGGCCAGATTTGAATTCAGGCCTTTTTGACTACAGGACAGGTGCTTTATCCACTGTATCACCTAGCTGGGCCGGGCAATGAATAAAATGCTATGTTACTAGTACTATGTTAAATACTATGCTAAAAATGCTTATTTTATTTTGTAACATTGTTAAAAGAAAAAAAAAAGGCCAGGAGTCATTTTGAAATGACAATAAGTGTATACTGGTATTCATGAAATATTAAAAACTGAGGAAAGTTTGTATTTGGGAACTTCTCTGTTGAGAATTTATGAAAGGATTTGAACCCCAAATTCCACAAAATGGAAAGGCATATGGGTTTCAAGGGGCACTGGTGGAGAGAGGTCCAGCTATATCAGTGAGACAATGTTTACATTGATATATGAAACTCCATATGATCAATGAAAGTCATTTATACTTGCAAGGAGAATCCTGGAGTGATTGCATGACTAGAGCTAAGTAAGATGAATTGTAGAAGAATTCGAGAATATTTTAAAGGATGAAAATGAAAGAGACTCTAGATAGGATGAATGATTCATGTAGTAGATCATAGGTACTAGCTAGAAGTCTTATCATAGCTAGTACATTGTGAGATTAAAATAGAAAACACAAATGTGACATACAGATAGCATAAAGCTGGTCTCTTTAAGGGTCTTTCTGAATGCTATTCTTTCCTCTCTCTATATAGCTTTGCTCAACTTTTCATTGGGAAATGAGGTGATTGTCAAAGGAAGCAGGGCTCAGGAAAGAGGCTGTATGGTAGTGGAACTCTGGAGATGGGGGTATGTCATACATTAATGAAAGTCACCATTATGAGATGCAATGATTGTGATAATTGCATGGAAGAAGGATGCCCCCACATGTTCAAACCCCGGGGAAAGCCTTATTGGATCCATGCAAGTTATAGAACTGCTGCTTTGTTAACATATATATGTTTCATATATTAAAAACTCATCTTTCTTACTGGATTATAAACTCCTTGAGGCCATGTATTTCACTTTATCCTTCTGTACCCCCATTCCTGCCTTATCTCTGTCAAGGCATAAGGTAAGTCACACTAAAATGCCTGTGGATTTAATACCTAAATGAAGTAAGCTTGATAGGCCATGAAATAAATACGGTGGTCTTAGGTCTTCAGTTTGAGCCATAGTTCTGAGGCATTCTAGCTGTGTGAATTGTGGCAAGTCTCTTCATGTCTGAGTTTGATTTTCTTCCCTATAAAATGGAAATAATAACACTTGCACTACTGACCTCTCAAAGTTGTGAGAAAATCTACTTCGTAAACCTTAAAAACAAGTGTCCTGATTAATGTTTAACAATAGACTTTTTCCCCCAAAAAATATTCCTGGGATACTTTTATGTTCAATCTGAATTATTCACATGGTTTCCTCACCACTTTCTTGAGTCATGAAGTTGACTTCTTAAGTCAAAAGAAATCAAGCTCTGATGTGTAGCTTTTACCTATTTCCTATATGGACATGCTCACACTGGGAAGATTCAAACTGGCTTCAGCACATTTCAACTTAAAACTTTTTTAAAATTTCGGTCCTTGTTATTGGTATATTTTATTTTCTTAAGTAATGTTGAGTGCTGACTAGGTGTTAGAATTTGGCAAAAGCCCTGATAAAAATACAAAGCTCTCTATTCATAAGTTTCAGAGGCAGAAACTATTCCATTTAAAATGCAGGTAACAATATAGGCTCCTAATTACTTAAGATCCAATAATCACAAGTGAGATTGGAAATTGGTAATAGAAGCCAGGTGACATTTTTTTTTATTCATTGCCCGGCTCAGCTAGGTGATATAGTGGATAAAGCACCAGTCCTGTAGTCAAAAAGACCTGAATTCAAATTTGGCCTCAGATGCTTGTTTAGCTATGCTATCCTGGTTATGTCACTTAATCCTGTTTGCCTTAGTTTCTCATCTGTAAAATGAACTAAAAAAGGAAATGATAAGCCAAGAATATTCCAAAAAGGGTCAAGAAGAATCAGACATAAATGAAAAATGACTAAACAACAACTTGCCTATTACTGAATTGCTTGGAGTTAGAACTACTGAGGATAAGTGCTGAGATAATGCTACATTACAGTGGCAATTAGAATAGTGATTGTGCCCAAAATCTAAAATAAATGTAATATGTTCAACACACTTAATTTACTACTCTCGATTTTGAAATGTCAAAATTTCAAATCAGTTTACTTATTTTGAGATGAAACTTTGTATAATAAATACAAGCACTCTTTTTTTAAAATAATGGGCAGAAAACAAACATTGGAGCTTCTGTCACATTATAGCTGGCTTCTTTTTTTTCCTGTTTTGCACATTTCAACAAATTTACACACACACATATGTATATCTAAATATGTATATAATATATGTTTGTGTGTATATGTATTTAGTTACATAGAATCAGATATCCTCATTTTGGAAGAGAACCCTTGGTCACCATCTAATTCAACTCATACCTGACTGAAAATTTCCACTCCAATTCCTCTACAAGAAGTGATCCAATATTTGTGTGATGGCCATAAGTGAATGGGAACCTGCTCCCTTCTATTACATTCCACTGCACTTTTGGTCAGTTCTGATTTAGAATGTTTTACTTATATAATCATAGATCACAGATTTGGAGCTGAAAGAGACCTAAGCAGTAATCTATTCAAAGTCCCTCATTTTATGGATAAGGAAACAGGCCAAAAGAGACTGTGACTTTCCTAAGATCAAATAGATAGTAGATCATAGAAACTGAATTTGAACCCAAACCCTCTGATTCCAAATCCAGTGCTCTTTCCTCTGTATTACCTAGACTCTTCAAGACTCTATTTGAGGTTTTCTTGCTAACAGTATTGGAGTGGTATGCCATTTCCTTCTCCAGATCATTTTGTAGATGACTTTTCCAGAGTCACAAAACTAGTAAATGTCTGAGACTGGATTTGAACTCAGGGCCATTGTTTTATTTGCTTCATGCCTTCCTGCTCTTCTTCCATTATGACTCTACAAATGGAAAACAGTAGTTATCACTCTTTCACTCCTACCCAGCCCCGGTTTTTTCTTCTATAGACTAAACAACCCCAGTTTCTTTTCCTATCATTATGTGTATTCTTTCTGACTCATCTATTTTAAAATACTTTTAGAGACAGACTAAATGTTGACTTTAGAAACTCAGAGGTAAAGAAAGTCCTTAAACTAACCCCAAGCCTGTTTCTTCATCCATAAAATGAAGAAATTTGTCTAGATAACTTCTCATATTCTTTTCAGCATTAACGGGTTTGGGGATTTTTTCTTCAATAGAACTAGTGTTCACTTTTCTGATGAAGGACAAATATAACCAGTAATGATTGGAAATCAATGACCATTGAGTCTATAAAGAAAATGTCTGAATTGAATTCTCCTAGAAAACTAGCTACTGTGGCACTTTTCTGCTCCTTCATTCTTGGAGAATTTGCTGCAAAGACTGTATAATCAAAGGGAAAGAATAATACGTCAATTAAATCCGCATTTTCAAATATGGCCAGTATGTTGCTGTGTTTTCCAATAGATAGATATTATTATTTTTTTTTTTTACAATTTTCTGGTTAATTACTGTAGGTGTACACATTGTGTGGGGATAAGGGAGAGGCAAGTTAGTGGGAAATGATACATATGAAACAAGGGAAGTAGGGAGGGAAAAAGGAAAAAGGGGGAGAAGGAAAAAGAAAAAGAGGAAGGGAGAAAGGAAGAGGGAGGGAGGAAAGAAAGAGAAAAAAGAGAATAGGAAAAGAGATTTCATTAATAATTATTTTTTCCTTCTTTTTATACTGAAGTGTTTGTATTTGTTAATTCCTTGTTAAAAACAAATAAAAAAGAATAATTCTGCCAGAGGACAGTTAAATGACATTATAGAGCACTGAGCCTGGAGTCAGATTCTTCTTTTCAAGTTCAAATCTCGTCTTTAGTTGTATGACTAACTATATGACTTGAGACAAATCACTGAACCCTCTGTCTGTTTCTTCATCTATAAAATGAGCTGAGAAGGAAATGGCAACACATTCAGTGTCTTTGCCAAGAAAACCCCAAATGGAGTCACAAAGAATCAAACATGACTGAACACCACCAAACTTTGACATATCCTCAGAGAGCTTCCCGTTCTGCATCCAAAGACTCAATGAATCAAAGAACATATAGTTATTAAATCCCTATGTTCCAAGCAGATATCACACTAGATTCTGGGACTTACAAGTGCAGCAGCAACTATATGTCATTGTTATATAATCCATGTCTCCTTTCCCTGTGTGACCTGCCTTGATTCCTTGATGAGCTAAGATCAATTGTTAAGCTCCTGGTAATTTGATAATTTACAAGTACATATAAGAACAGAATCCATAGATGCAGAAAATAATTATTTGCCCATCACTGTGAAATTAAATAATAGAAACATAGAGTGGAAGCGATCATCTAGTGAAACCTCATTTTATAGAAGAAACCACTTGGACAAGAGCAATAAAAATCTAAATCTTCTGAGTGTCTACTCTTGCAACTATATTAAAATAATTCCTTAAACACTCCTGCTCATGACAGTATTGTGCCTGAGATTTATCTAGCAGTATAAGTCACTAAATGGTGCAGTAGATAGAGCACCAAGTCTGTAGATGCATTCAGATCTGACTGAGATACTATCTACACAAGCCACTTTATCCTTTTGCCTCAGTTTTCCCATCTGTAAAATGATCTTGAGGAGAAAATGGCAAACCATTTCAGTATCTTTGCCAAGGAAACCACAAATGGGATCGCAAAGAGTCAAACATAACTGAAATGACTGAACAAAATGGATCACTAAAATTGTAGCCAATAGAAAGCACCCACAAAGGGCAAACTTATTTGGGAGAGGAGTTCGGAAGATAGGGGGAGGAATTGCCATCACAACACAAGATGATTCCATTACTAGGGATAAGGTGACCTATCCCTTCAGAAAGTCTCACGAAAAGATAATTATCAACACTTCCAGAAGACTGGGAGGCAAAGTCACTGGGGTCATCTTTGGGAGAAAGCATGGATGCTCACTCTATTGAGGAAGATGTGTTCTTTCCCTTCTCTCAGCTCCTAGCATATTAGTGCCTGGAGCTAATCCTTTTGGACAAGTGCTATTTAGATTTCTATGGATTTCCTAATGAAACAGTAATATCTCATTGATCTGGCAATGTCAACCATCTAGAAAGAGGATGGTGGGAAGATGGATTAGGGGGGAGGTGACCTAAAATAGAAAAAAAGGAGAAAAAGCATCTAAGTAACACTCCTTCTGAAGTTTTTTAAAAGCTGTGAGCAAAGGTGTGCATAGGTTCATGAGCAACAAATTAAAAAAACATAGCATATATGTATGTCGGGTTTGCTGTTATAATCAAAATTTAAAAGGAAGTTAAGCTGACACGCAGCCAGTGATAGAAATAATCATTATTGTGCCACATAGTAATCAGGAATAAATAGTATGTGATTCACATAAATGACTGTACTGTAATTAGTAATACTTTTACACAGCCAAACCAAATTCTTAGTTTTTTTCTCTTACTTTTTAGTGTTCAAACATCTATAATCACTGTCAGTGTGGACAAGGTTCCTTGATACCAAGTACACTTTAATCATCATCATTACTGAATACATGAACACACACTGACATTCACACATGTTAAAGACAAAGGTCCTAGATTTCATTCCCCAACATCTGAGGTTCCCTGGCCTCTGATCTATGCACACCCCTGTCACGGGTTTGAGGTTCCTGTATAGGACACATTCACATATCAGGCCTCTCCCATGTCTCCTCCCAGCTTTCTGTCCCATTGCACCTGAAGGGTCACCGAGCAAAATCCCCTTGCTTGCTGCCCTTTGGCTCTTGGTCTTGGAGGACTTCAGAGCTAGAGATACTCTGGATCATGAGACTCAAATGAATAAATGCATGAAAAGTACTTTGCAAATTTAAAATTTTTAAAAATTTATAAAGCAACATATCTTGGTTGCCCTGGCATGGATGCAGGAGGAAAACTTGATTTATCATTCTGTAAATGATAAAGAAAGGAGAACCAGTTCCAGAGACATTTACAAAGAGGAATTGAGATGATATATTAAGATTGACTTTGAATTCAGTATATCTGGGAGTCTTGGAGAAAGAGAGGAAAAAGTTGTATTGTTACTATTCAGTCATTTTTAGCCACATTCAACTCTTTGTGACTCCATTTTGGGGTTTTCTTGGCAGGGAAAATGGAGTGGTTTGCCATTTCCTTCTCCAGTTCATTTTACAGATGAGGAAAATGAAGTAAACAAGATTAAGTGCAGTCCAACCCTCTCATTTTACAAAGGAGGAAAATGAGACCCAGAGAGGTTAAGTTACTTCTGCCAGATTACACAGCTAGTAAATAATTACTGACACAGTATTTAAACCTTGATCTTCCTGAATGTGAGTTCCAAGCTTTTTCTACTATGATACTACTCTCCCTCAGCTAATATATTTTAGCAAGATTTCTAACCGAGTTAAAATAATAACAACAAAAATTCCTTGCACTTTAGCTGTAGTTATAAAGGAAATTCAAATACTGAGAACACTTTATGTTCCAACTGTGTTAAATAAATGAGACATAAGTTCTGGGGTTTTTTGTTTGTTTTTAAATACCTCCACTAATCAAATGTCATTCTGAAATATTCTATATTTGAATAAATATATATTATAATACAATATTTATTGGTATAAAATACAATATTCATTGTCTCAACTCACAAAATAGACTAATAATCAGTGGCTAGTGAGAAAACTATCACTTCTCCTTGAACCTATACACATCTGTTGGACTACAGGTATCAAAGTACAGATCAAAAACAGAGAGAGAAGACATAGACATTCTAGGAATCAAATTTTTATTTGGGGGGAATCCTGGACATCTTAGCAACCCTGAACAAGGGAAAATGAAGATTCTTCAAAGTAAAATTCATCTCCTTCCTCCATATTCCCCAGAGTCATAACTTCATAGAATATCTGAGATAGAAAGTACCTACTGATTATCTAGTCCAAGTGATATCTGAAAAGGAAATATCCCAGAGAAATATCCAACCAGTTTCTCGAATGATACTTCCAATGAAAGGGAACAAACAATTCTGTTAAGAAGTTCTTCCTTATAACAAGCTGAAATCTCAACAAGAATTTAATGAACATTGAATGATGTTGTGGTCCAAAAGAAATCCAACTGGTTTCTAAAAACTGAAAAGTAAAGACCATAGGTTTGGCAAACTACATTAATTCTTCTTGTTGCTTCTGACAGATATAAGGAGAAGTCAGTGTTAGTGGCAAATCTGAATGAACTTCTTCCAAATGCTGAGTTCTGGTCTGTTACCATAATAGTTACCATGCTGAATTCAAAGAAATATAAATATGGCATCTGTCCTCCCTGGATTTACTATCTTTTAAGACTAATTACATAAAACAGCACATAAGAGAAAACTGAATTATGGGCTATTTTTCTATTTATTATTCTTTCTCTGTATGTAGATAGCATTCATCTCTTATGTTCTTTATTTTTAAATTGTTTATTTATCATAGTTAAAAATAACAGTCTCTCAAAATCATTCTTAAAACAATATTCCTGTTACTGTGCACAATGTTCTCTTAGCTCTTCATCATTTCATGCCAATCTTTTTTTTTAAACAGTATCAGATTTGGCAGTTTGTTTTTTTGCTGATGAAACTGGGGTTAAGTGACTTGCCCAGGGTCACACAGCTAGGAAGTGTTAAATGTCTGAGACCACATTTGAACTCAGGTCCTGATGGCTTCAGGGCTGGTGCTCTATCCACTGTGCCACCTACTTGTCCCTATGCAAGTCTTTCCATGTCTTTCTAAGATCACTGAGCTCATTATTTCTTTTTTTTTTGTTTGTTTGTTTTTTTGTTCTTTTTCTCATTATTTCTTATAGCACAGTAATATTCAAGCATAAAAATATACCACAAGTTGTTCATCCAGTTCCCAATTGATGGGGATGCCTGCAATTTCCAATTTTTTGCCAAAACAAATAGATAATAATTTTAGATGTATATGTATATGTGTGTGTCTAACAGTAGGCATATCTAGAGCTGAGTGAGGAGGGAAGGAAAAAAAAGGGAAAAATTTACATGATAATTTAGTTGTATATTTGGAAGGAATAGCAAGATCAACGTGGGAGATATGCAGTTTAATGTGCAGTCATATTTTTTATTGTATTGTGTTACAGAAATGCTTATTTTTTCCCATAAATTGAAAACAAAATAAATCAAATCAAATCCATAAAACTTAACAGAGGTCAGTGAAAAAAGACATCAAAGTGAGCTGGTATATTTGGAAAAGAATTTTTGATGGAGACTGAGATGAACCTTAAAGGATGGGAAACTGTTTGAATAAGGCAGAGAAGAAAGAAGAGGACATTCTGGGAGGAAGTACAGTGTTATAGAAACCACATTGGTCCCTAAAGTAAAGAGAAATCTAACATCTAATCCTGTTTTTGCCAGTGATTTGAGCAAATGCATCCTCTGAACTTCAGTTTTCTGATCTGCAAATTGTTCAGAGAAGGATTAAATAATCTCTAGCACCTGTTTTAGTTCTGTGGAGAAAAGGAAATAATAATATGAACAAAAACAAAAGAAGAGTAATTTCTTTAAGTAAATATTTGTTAAGTGCCTACTGTGTGCAGAAAACTAAAGAAAAAAATAGATGAGGAATACAGGGTACATTTAGGAAATCGGATAGAATGAGCATTTCAAGTGGGTAAATAGCATGGAATCAAATATGGAGGGCCTCTTATGGTTGGATGATGACTCTGCACCTGGTTCAAATAAGAGTTACTGTAAATTACTGCACATATTATGCATCCGCAGACTAGGTTGTACTTATACCAACAGAATATTGAACTGCAATTCAAGTAAGAGTGATGGTCAGTATTTCCTTTAAGAAAGACAAAAAAGAAACTAGGAGATTTGGGAAGCAGAAGGAACAACTGGATTTGAGAAAAATATTGAGAAGTGGGGGAGGAGGAGGCAAATATGTGGTAGTGAGGGAAGGAGCAATATGAGAAGCTGGAGGAGGAAGTATTGGAAAGAAACAACACATCACTTTAAAACCTTCAGAACAGAATTTACTGGCTTTTTATTTTCCTGTCTGATGTTGCTGTTGGTGGAATCATAGCAATAACTTCTACTACTTTCAAGTATCCTCAAATAAATGGTTTCTGAGCTTGATTTACAGCCTTAGCCAAGTGGTGGTATTTAATCACTCTCAGCAGCTGTTTAAAGTTCTATATATCATTGAACAAGAGAGATTATCTCCAAAACATATTTAAAGGCAAAGAAAGTTGTTGAGTGGTTACAGAACAGAAGGGCATGGGACTGGAGTTCAGGTGGAATTGGGCCATTTGTTGGAGCTGTGATATGCTTCTCTAAGGTTATTGGTCCCTGATTAAAAAGGGTCAGATACAAAGCTTCCCCCCCTTGTTGCTGACAGAGAGAATAAATGTCCCAGAAGCACTTTACAATTTTCCCAGTAAAAAGGCCTCCAGACATGCCATGTGTTCGTTATTCACTAAGTAAGCTATGCCCATTATAGGTGTAAGTTGAACATGTCTTACAGGGATTTTGCATCATTAAGAAGGACTGTTCTATTTGTACATGTTTTACAGTCATTGGCTTCCTAACTAGACGTAAATCCTGTTCTTAGATTACTGCAGAAACCTGCTTAATTCAAAACCAAATAAATAACAGAGTCTGGTCTAGCTTTCACTACTATATTTAGGACTCGTCCTGAGAAGAAATTAATCTTGATGCCATAACTCTCTGTCAATCAGAGATGTTCCTGTCTCTAAGGTAAAGAATGCTCTGTATTTAAACCTCTTGGGATTATAAATGTGCGTTTATGAGCAGTAAATGGAATGAAAATTGATGTGATAAACAATGGTCTTCTTCTCCTCCATCCTTTCCATGCCGTTTGTAGATGTCATATGATCCTGATGTGTTCCTAAGTTATAGTCAAAAAGGTAGTAGTTAACCTGGAAGTCAAAGGGAATTTGCCAAAGAGAAGCTTTTAAAGGCTCTGAGCTCAACTGGAAGAAGTTGTTGACAGTGATGAGCATACAGCTTAGCGCCAAGGGAATTCCAAGTATCAGTGACAAAGTGTTTCTGGCAAGGAAGTTTGGGAGAAAAATGCATCAAACTTTTGGGCTGATCCATGGAGAAAGGATCACTTCTATTCAATAAGTCTGAGATGCAGCGAGATAGGCTTATTTAAAATCAATCTAAAGTGGTCCTTTCATCATTTGGATGATTGCTTGTTTTCAAAAAATATATAATAGAACTAAAAAAATTTGAAAAATCTGTTTTTCAACTATTTTGATAATTGTATTTCAGTGTAAGTTTTCATTATGTTTTAATTCATGTATTTAAAAAGACTCCGAGAAGGTATTAATAGGAAATAAATCATTCTTATGGAATTTCAGCGTAAAGAATGATTTACTGGTCCTTTTATACAATATTCTATCTTCCACCTTTGCACAGGCTGTCCCTCAGTATCTGGAAAATACTTTCTTCTCAGTTTCATTTCTTAGAATTCCTAGCTTCCTTCAAAGTTCAAGTCAAGTGCCAAATGCTAAATGAGATCTTTCTTGATCTTCAGCTACTAGAAACTTTCTCAGATGAAATTTCCTTGTGTTTACTTTGAAATTATTTTATATTTTCCCATGTCAATTGTCTTCCTCCAAATATAATGTAAGCTCTTTGAGAGCAGAGCTACTTTTTTTCTGTTTTTGTAACTTGAGAGCCTAGCATGTAACCTGGGATAAAATAGAAACGTAATAGAATGGATGAAGGTCAAAATAATTTCATTGTGTTTAAAATGAAAAAAGAAAGGTGACAACCTAACAGACTAGATAATCTTTGACATTCTTTTCAACTGTGGAATTCTATGTTCCAACAGGTTAAGTCCTTGGAATCTCTGTTAAATAATAATAATGTTCATTTAGTCAAATATTGCTAATCAAATTCTAATCCTGTTATAGAATTTTAATGATCAAACATTTCTAGAGATAATAAAGAAATAGCCAGGGTGGAATCTTTGGCTATAAATAAATTTTGGGTATAGTGTATTTGTAGTAATGGGATTGGACCTATGGGTCCATACCATTTTCTATGGTCCTAGGTCAGGTCAATTAACAATTGTATTGTAATGGTTCCTTTGGAGAGGAAGCAACAGATCAGTGACTAGGATTGGAATCTGAAAGCAGAGCTATCTCTAATTTGTTAGTCAGTTACCATATAAGACAGTGTGACTAGAACCACTTGAATACTTCACAAAATGTTCCCTCTTGAATGGACGGATAATTCATTAATTCCATAGGAGTAAAAATACTCATCTGTCTTAAGTGTTTTTGCTATTAACAATAATAATATAATAGTATTTATAGTTTTTGCAGTAATTTACAATAACCACAATTTGCAGTAATGTAGAATACTGTGTAGAAGGAACCTGTATCCCTTATTATTTAAATGTTCGTTTCTCCATTCCATTTTGAGGGCCACAGGGGAGTAAGTTGTCATTTCTCATTTTTCCTCCAGGGGAGACTGAAATTATCTCATCACATCTTAGCAGACTTTCCTGACAGGGTTCTGGCTATTGATGAACCATTCTATTTTCTTATTCCTCCCACTGAAATCATACCCTCAACCATCTTGCTTTCTTATTCCTCCCACTAAGATGATCTGACACTTTCTCCTTCCCTTTCCTCTCTCTTTTAGAGAAAGTCTGGATAAGCCCACAGATTTTCCTGAGCTACGCTTTAAGGAGCATCTTGGTCCCTGATGCTCTCTTCAGGGCAGTCTGAATCTCATTAAAACTACAATGAAGTATTGATGCCTCAAAATTATGCTGCAATACACCAAAACTGAGATGCATAAATGACATAGTTCTAGAATTTGGACAGGAGAATTTTCCAAGGCCTCAACACCAATCAGTATAGCTGTTTGGGTCAGCGCAACATAGGTTTAGGAACTTCTTAGATGGACTTCCCTGAGATCAGATTCCTTTGTTGTGTAGAAGATGTATTAGAACAATATTTCTTAACCTGTGGTCCAGAAACATGTTTTAAAACATATTTCAATAACTATGTTTTAATATATTTGGTTTCCTTTGCAATTATTTTTGTTTACTTAAAAGGACTCCACAGACTTCACCAGACTTCAAAAGGGGGATTACAAAAGTCATTTTTATAAAGGGGTTGTAATGACATCACTGGGCTCCTATGGATACTGCCCAAAAGATCCTAACAGAAATCATATAGACATATGAAACTGCTTCACTTCTTAAGCAACTTTGAACCTGCAGGAGAGATCAATCTCACCAAGGATACCTAGAAGAAAATTTGAATTAAAATAGACTTTACCTTCTACCTCTGCAATTGTCTTTTGGCTTATCATAGATCTCAGAATTAGAATAGTCTTCACCCTAGAATCCAACCTATTTGATCCAGAATCTCCTTTATTAATTAACTGTCAAATGATTATCTATACTCTACTTGAAGTCCTCCAGCTAAGAAAAACTTATTTCCTTAACCCTTGAGACAGTCCACATGTTATGTGGACTTTTTGTTATGGTTAAACACTTGTTGGATTGAATTGAAATGATAACATTTTAGAGTTGAGAGACAATATAGAGATCACCTATTCTTGAAATGTGCAGTTTTCTTTTCTCTGAAATAAAAAAAAAATCCAACTAAAAAATGTTAGCAAAAATTTGTCATACTGTACCATGCTAGCATAGCTTATTTCCTATTACAATGTTTTGCTATATTGCTACCTATTATTTTACTAAAATAATGGATAGAAGAGAACAAATGACATGAAATAGTGATTAGGTAATTAAAATTGTTTTCACTATTCTCTAGGTACTGAAAATCGACAATTCATATTTTTGTGTATCTTTTATGATAGTAAATCATTGCTAGTTATATTGATGTACAAAATAATAAGACTATTACAGAATATTCTTGTTGGCTACATAGTAGTAATTCAGAAACAGAATTGCTTAAAATGCTAAATAAAAAAACTAAGATTTAGTATCATAGAATTATAGACATGGAATGTGGGAAATCTTTAAAGTCTTTGCAGTGAATTGATTCAGTTTAGAGCTAGAAAGAACCTCAGAGTTTATCTAATTATAAATGGGGAAACTGACAAAGCCCACTCAGTGCTTTCTTTTTTCCTACTTCTATTTCTATGCTTCTGGTTCTCTTTGGCCCCAGAAAGCAGAACTTGGAACAATGGGGTTGAAGTTTCAATGAGACAAATTTAAACTTGCTATCAGCAAGTACTTCCTAACAATTAGAACTTTCTGTAAGTGGAATGAGTTTCTTGAAGAAATGGTGGGCTCCCTTTCACTAGTGATCTCTAAACTAAAGCCAGATGACCACTTGTCAGACATATTTCAGTCCTGTTTTGTAAAGGTATAGGTTAGAGCATATAGCTATTGAGGTCACATCTAGCTCTAAAATTCTGTGATTCTTATAAGAGAATTGGGCCATTATTTGTAGATACTGTTACTACTGACGATTCATACTGTTTTGGTCTTGATTGGCCTTAGGCCATAGCTCAGACTTCATACCAATTGAGTTTGAGAATCAATTTAAAGTTGTTTCTTCCAGTTCTATCTTCTTTGGAGAAGAGAACATTGGATAAGTTCCCTTCTTATAATAACACTTTATATACTTGAAGGCAGTAATTAAGTTGTTCATTAGCCTTCTTTTTCCCATTCTAAATTAACCTTATTCTCTTTTTTCTTTTCTTTAAAAACCTGATTTTTAAAAGATCTTATCTTCTAACCTAGTCATTATTTTCATTGCTTTTCTCTGATCCTCCTCCAATTTCTCCACATCCCTTTTCATATAGAAGTATAGAATTATTCATAGTATTGTCATGGAGGCTTGACCAGTGAAAAGATTCATTTCTAACACCAAAGGATCTTGAGGCACACAGTACATGTTGATACTTCATTTTTCATAATTTCTTGCCTCTGGGTACCTCAAAGAACTTTTTCAGTCTCTGTGGTGTAAAGAAATAAAGAAACTGAGACTAGTTGATTTACCAGTGTCTCCTAGCCAGTGCTGGGCTAAACCAAGGCTAATTGTGTATTTTCCAGGTCATCTGTAGAACACCTTGGATTTTTTCCCATTTTCTAGGTAATTTGAAGGTATTGGCAAGAATCTGTTGCCTCTAGAAATTATACTCCTGTATAAGCATGAGTGGAATCCTTCCAGATTCATATTTATAGTTTGATTCTACCATAGTCAATCACTAACAACACTAGAAATAATAGAGCCATGATTCCTTATTTGTTGTTGAAAGCCCCTACTTCAACCAAAAGATCTTGGGCCCTAGGGACAAAGCAATAACAAACAGATAAGATTTGAATAAGTTAATAACATAAAACTGTTGTTCATAAATGAACAACCACCAATGTGTTTTTACAAGAATGTTACAAAAAGGAAAAGGGCTAATAGTAAAGTCTTTTCACTGTCAAAATGTTTTTTCATGGTTTCACTTGACTAGAATCAAAGGATCCTATTATTTATTACATACTAGAGCTAAGTGACAGAAATAAAAACTCTGCCATTTCCAAAATTTCCAGTTTCATTTCATGAGTAACTATATGAATGTCATTAGCTAGACTGAAATCATTTTGATGAAACTATTGTCTGACTGTAATTCTGATGTGACCGATGCAAAGACCAAGTGTTAAGAAAACATCCATTTTGGGGAGAAGACTAGTTTCCTCAAGAGCCACAATATATAGGCTGCTATCTGTTTTTCCAATTCCAAAACTTCCACAAAATTCACAAATCTATGGAGCAAATCAAAGAAACAGGGAACCTCTCTGGGAGACTAAGTGACCCCATCTATGCCTACATATGCCTACACTTTCCCTTTGAGACATCTAGACTTGCCTGAATATGATTTATATAGTTTAATATATATTAATAATAATTTTAATACTCAATAAACTTTTCATATAATGCTTTCCCATTACTTTACCATCTTTAGCCCAGCAAGAATGAAATGAACTCATCACTAGGCAGGGCTGTGCTCTTTGAGGTCTTTAGAATCCCCCAGAGACTCTGTTTTTTAGCAATAAACAAGAGTTTTGGCAGAGTACAAAATGATGTGGACAATTGAAAATAACAATATAGGGAACTAGCTTTTGTTCTTTTTTTTTTTTTTTTATCTTTATTAGCACCTTTGTCTTTTTAGCTTTCAGAAAAGTGTTCCATATCTAATTTAAGTACCAATGAGTCTTTCTCATGGCCTTTCTCTTCTTTTTTCTTTCCCTTCCTTCTTTCCTCCCTCCCTCCTCTCCCTTTCCTCTCTTTTCCTGTCTCTGTATTTATGGACTTTATCTGTCTGTTTTTGTCTCTCTCTCTCTCTCTCTCTTTCTTTCTCTCTCTCTCTCTCTCTCTCTCTCCCCCCTATGAAGCAGTGTTAGAGAAAGAGGAAAGAAGGTTGAAGCCAAATAGTACATTTAAATTTCAAAGAACTTACTTCATGTTTGCACAGACTCTTTATCTAGAAAATGGAGATTACAAGAGCCTAATGACCAAAGAATGAAAGAGAACTCTTTTTAGGAGAGTCTAAGACTTTTTAATAATCATTTTTATTATTTCCCCTCAAATACATTCTTTCTTATCTCCATCAATCGGTTTTTAAAGTATTCAATATTAGAAATTAAACAGAACTTATCCCAACTAGACATAGTACTACCCTCTGAATTTCTTGTAAGTAAACCACCACTTAATGATATTAAACTCATCATCTGTCTCAAAACATGGAAATTCTGGGATGCTTTAATAGAATAAACTTGAATGGAGTCAGCATGATATGTCTCTTCATAAGCTTCCATAAGCTTCCACATTTCCTTGCTTTTCATAATTCCAGATATGCTTTTCATAATCCCAAATATGAAATTCCAAATTTATAGCACACAGAGAATGCCAAATTCTGCTAACTCAAGTTTTAGTTTTATATGTTGTACATTCTTACAACTTGAAAAAAACCTAGAAATATTTCCAGGTACAGGAACATCAAAGGCTCCTTAGTAGTGTCTGGATAATTTCCTGTTATTACTACTTCATAGAACAGAAAAAACAGACAGAACAATATATAACCTGATCATATCTACATTCCTGTCTAACTTTAGGACAAATGAATTATTTTTCCAAAAAAAATTTTCTTTAAGGTAAAATTGAGACTGAAGTTCAAGTACCTATTTTCCCCTGATTTCCAAGGATGGTAAGAATAAGTATCAGCCATTACCTGCTCTTTCCACTATTGGTTTAGTATTAAGAAAATTTTTCTGGCCTGTTTTTGTAGTGTCTAACACAGTCCCATTACAAAGCCTAGTTTTATTTCCAAAGTTAGTATTGTATGAAAGCTAAAACCACAGAAAACATTTTTAAAATATTTGGAGATAGAAATCATCAGAAAGAAAGGAAAGCACTGAGGGCAATTGTTTTGCTTGCAGATAGTTGCTTTTTAGTGACTTTCACAGAAGAGAACCACTGTATCTCTTCTAGGACAATCAAATTTCATTAAAATAAATGGTCCACTTTGTTTCAAATGCTACAATAAATTAGAGAAGGGATATTAATAACAATGAAGCCCTTTGGACGATGGAGAATTAAATTTCAAAATGTCCTTTGGCTCCACATATGAAAATAGTTCGTGGAATACTCATTATCTAGAGACAAAATATACCAAGTGGGGATTACTATGTGCATATATATTTTTTTAAAAAAAGAAAAAATAAAGACACTATCTACATTTACCTACTCTGGTCCCAATTGGCTGCAAAGAGCAAAAGGATCTTCCTGCCA
The DNA here is from genome assembly GCF_902635505.1 of Sarcophilus harrisii. Taxonomy (NCBI): domain Eukaryota; kingdom Metazoa; phylum Chordata; class Mammalia; order Dasyuromorphia; family Dasyuridae; genus Sarcophilus; species Sarcophilus harrisii. Next base: position 460,121,400 of record NC_045426.1, read on the forward strand.
TAGTGATCTCTCTTTTCCAGTACCCCGGGGAATCCATCAATCAGAGCCCGCTTGATTCCAGGGTCATCAGCCTTGAAGTTTTTGAACATGTCCAGGTTTAGCTGGCGGTACTGGAAGTACTGAGCCAGTAATCTAAAGGCATCTGTTTGGTGAAATTTCCTGGCTCGAAGAAATCTCAAGATGAAGGCATCGTCTGTACGTAAAAATCCAATGTCAGGTCTGGTGATGATCATATCCCGGACTTGTTGAATATCCTGATGCAATATATCTGGATTTTCATTTAATTCCAGACGAGCTTTCTCTATAGTCTCTGGACTGAGTCCAGCTTGTAAATGGGTCATCTTTGCTAAATCTCCTTTCCCAGTGCTCAATTTCTGATATTTTAAAAGGAAAGGAACTGATCCCATTCAAGTGAAAGTTTTCTGGAACCTTGACCCATTCAAGAATTGTTTTATTGCCAAGCTGTTGTAGAGAAAGACAACTAGAGGGTCTTTTTCTTATTCCTGGAAAGCAGTAGGACATTCAAGCCATGTATGGTGGTCTCCATCCAAAAGGGAAGCAGAATTTATGCCATCTTTCTCTACAAAACAAATCCATAAAAATTTATGACATAAATCACATCACAGAGAAGAAACAAAGAAAATCTGTATGACTGAATTTCTGAGCTCAGTTCTGAAAACTTATTCTATTATATTGTGCTTCTGATTAAGTATTCAAAGAATAAGTGCTAAATTATCTTAAAATGAGAGTGTTTAGCATAATTTTGTCATTGACATCTTGAATCTATAACATGTAAGTATTTGAAATATATTTGATGAATTTATAATTACACAGAACAGTTAGCAATAAAGATTTAAGATCAGATTAACATTAGATTGTTCTTTTATTAATTATTCTAAGAAACAATGAGAGAGAAGAAAAACTAATTAGCCATATGTGGGACTGTTCTTAGTCCAAAGATATGGCAGGTACATTGTATTATATTATTTCTCCCTAGTTTCATTTTTTCCCAAACAGAAATACCTCCCAGAATTATAATTCTCAAAAAGTATAATAATATAAAACTTTACAAAACAAAGAGAAATTTAATCTAGTGGAGCAAACATTTAATTTGGAGTCAGAGAATTTGGAGTGAATCCTTGCTCCATTATTTAGGATTTGTTAAAGTTTTATGAGAAGGAGGTTGTCACATTGATTAACATATTGCTTTCTTCAAAAACAGGCCCAGATTCACTTTTCTTCAGGAGAGAAGTCCAAACTATTAGGTTAGTGCTATAGGTCTGATGGTTGAATAGGACACTAAACTTTAGATGGTTTTCACCATCACAAGGGAGATAATTGTAATAATTTTTAATGGCTTATTGTGAATCCTGTATTTACTTTCTACTTTTTTTGAGGTGGGAAGGGTTATGAAACAAATGGTGAATATACCCAATATGCATTGGGTTCTTGCAGAAGAGTGGTGTGCTCTTTTTTACTCACATCTGTGGAGATGTAGCCATGAGCGTATATTATGAGATTTCTCAAAGGAAACTCTGAGTGGGGATAAATTAAACCAAAATTATATTATTCTTTGAAGGGGGGCCCCCCAGGATTAAATCTGTTCTGTTCAAGCCTGGAGCTCAAATTGCAAGGTCATGAGTTACATAAGAACAAACATTTATCCTCTCCCAGGCATACATCCTGGAAGTTCTGAAGAACAGAAGAAACATTCAGGGTGAACAAATTGGGAAATGTAATTATGTTTCCTAATTACAGCTTTTCTGACTTAATGACATCTACAGCAAGAGGAAGAATTTCCATTTCCAGCCTGTTTGTGACTGGTATTTTCTATTCCTCTCAAAGCTACCTCAGAAGAGGAAATTCCATCTTGGGGCCAATGGTGATTTTTCTAAATGTAGGAAGTCTTCTCCACTACTTCCATGTTATTTTATAGTTAGGCCGAGAGGGTCTAGGGAACAATCAAAGTAAGTAACTTGGATTTGCTTTTTAACTAAAATAATGTGGAAAAGTATCTTTATTTAGACTTGACAATGAAGAATGTATATGGTGATGTTAGATATCCTGCGCAAAGTAATCATTGAATAGTCTTGAGTCTTATGTTCAGGTATTTAAAAGAGTGTAGGGGTAGAACTTCTATAAACCAGAATATAGTGGCAATATGTATGTGTGCAAATAAATGATACTTTTCTCCATCCCAATGCCACCCCACCCTCTTGAAGCGGCATACTATTCACAGCTGGAATAATTCAGATATAACTTTATCTTGCTATACTACTTGAGTGATTAAATGCCTTGTCTGGTTATTGGATCTTTACCTTTCTGCTTCTGGAAGGCCAAAATAATTTTTACTCTTCCCCCATATGATTGACCTTTGTCTCTTCTCACTTAAATATGATCAAACTACCTTGATCTATTTCTATGCATTTTTTAAAAGTTACATGCATTTTTATTTTATTTGGAGGCTGGAGACGTTAGCATATGGAGAAAAGGGAGAAAGGTCCTTATAATCTGCCCTGATAATATGCCCTCCAAACTCCCAGGAATTGCTACTTTTTCTGACAACATGACTTAAATAACAGTCCTTATCATCTGTGCTTATAGCAGTAGCCTTAGGACCACTGTACCTTAAACCTCCCTATATATGTTGTTTCTCTCATTTAAAGTATAATTTCATTAAGATCAGGGACTACCTTGATTTGCTATTTGTATCTGTATCACTTAGAACAGTCTTTGGGACATAATAAATATTTAAGAAATATTTTTTAATGAATATGATTCATTTGATAGCATTTATTTTTTCTTTTCTCATAGTTCTTGAAAACCTTTGAGAACAGATTAGAATAGATAATGAAAAGAACACTTAGATGGGGAGGAAACACATTTCTAATTCTATTCTTTAGAAAACATAAGATTTTAGATCTGGAAGAAATCTTAGTTAAAACTTCTGATTATAGATATTAAGAAATTAAGGACTGGAGAAGTTAAGTGATTTGCCCAATGTCACAGAAAGTAGGAGAGGTAGAATTTGGCCCAAATCAATCCTTGTTCTTCTACCACTATTTACCAGAAATATGACATTGAATGTGAAATTTAACCTTTCAGAGTTTTGAGTGTCTCATCTTAAAGGTAAAAAGAGAAAAGCCTCAACTTCCTGAATGCAGGAACTGAACCAAATAGTCTCTTGAAGTTTCTTTCACATTTAAGAATCGTATTTCTACTCTTCAATCATTTCTCAAGGAAGCCTGTTTTATGGCATGATTGCTCTTAGATTATGGTTTAACTTAACTCTGGGTTTTCCTTTCTTGATTTTGAGTTTGTCCCAAGTTCACCATCTTATACACTCCTCTACATACTGCCTAAAAATACTGCATGTACAGCCTGATTTCTCTTTCTTTATATAAGATCAGCAGGAGAAAAGAGATGAATCTGCAGCATTGTTGTTCATGCTTCATTATCAAAGAGGACCAAAGAAATCACAAAGATGATGTATTGACTTTAATGTCTATTAAATTTATGTGAGGGCAAAATCATTAGAAAGGCACCGACCATGGGAACCAATGTATGAGCCATCACCAGGGGAGCTTTCCCAGAGCAAGGTGCCATAAAACATTATTCTTTTTTTAAAAAAAAATTTGTATTATAGCTTTTTGTTTACAAAACATATGCATGATAATTTTTCAACATTTACCCTTTCAAAACATTCTGTTCCAACTTTTCCCCTCCTTCCCCCCACCTAGGTAGCAGGGTAGTCTAATACATGTTAAAGTATATGATAAAACATTATTCTTAGCTTAGAATGATGACTATATTTTTAAGAAGCAATCAGGGTTAAGTAACTTGCTCAGAGTCACATAGCTAATAAGTAAGCTAGTAAATGTCTGGAGTCATATTTGAACTCAGGCCCTCCTGACTTCAGGATTAGTGCTTTATCCATTGCACTATCTAGCTGCCCCAGTGGCTATAATTTGAAAAGAAGTTTTCTGGCTTGATGGATGGGGGAAAATGCTTATTTCTTAGAGCTATCCAAGAGCAGAATGAGAGGTCCTGGGTTGTAGTAGATTCCTCCTTTTAAAACAACAGATAACTGCCCATTCTTGATGCATTACTGAGGAAATTCCTGCTCAGACACAGGTTGGATTTGATGGCCTTTGAGAACCTGTCTACTCTTTAGATTCTATTATAGCAGAAAGGCTTGGAGTCAAAAGTCCTTCATTTAAATATTTATTATATTTGTGACCTTGAGCAAGAAATCTAAACTTTCTGAGCCTCATATCTGTAAAAGAGGTATAATAGTTCTTGCAGCATATACCTCATGACATTATACAGATCCATTAAGATAATATCTGTAAAAGTTTTTGTAACCATTTCATGCACCATATAAATATGTTTCATTATTACTATTTTGTCTCCTGACCTCTTGAGCTACTGGGATTTCAACCGGATGCATGTTGCTATGGCAAGGGTAGAATACAGCCTTGGGTGTCAAGATTTACAACAGATGCAGTGGTTCATGAGACTGGACAGATGTGAAAAATTGGAATTATAACTAGTGTAAAATACTAATTTACTGAAAATCAGATTCTTAATTAAACCCCATTACTCACTGTGGGAATAATTGTGAGTTACTAATGTGTATTTTCTGCTTGGACTTTCCTGATCAGGCATGCAGAACTCTCTCACATGGTAAACTATTGTCAATCGAGCTTGGCACAGGCTTCAGTGTAACACACCTGCTCCTCACAATATCTCAGCTTTTTAAAGACTTGGAACTAAGCCTAAATAACATCTACATTTTAAATCTCATTTTGTTTATGAATCCTAATATCAACAGTTCAATCATTAAACATTAAATGCCTACTATGTGCCAACCACTTTACTAAGTGCTAGAAACAAAGATAAAAATGAAATAGTCCCTGTTCTACAGGAATTTATATTCTATCAAGGAAGATAGCATGCATATAAATAAGCATACAAAAATAACAATAGTAATTAAATTTACATAGCTCTTTAAATTTTTCAAAATACTTTTAAAATATCCTTTTTTTCTCACAATAACACTGGGAGATTTTACTATTATTATTATCATTATCATCATAAACTCAATTTTACAAATGGAGAGACTGAGATACTGATTATGTGATTTGTGCAGGTTCACACATCTAGCAAGTGACATGGACTGAGATTTGAACTTAAATCCTCTTGGCTCTAGATTCAGTGATATATCCATTGTACTATCCAGCTTCCTCTAAACTACATACAAAATAAAAATAAGAAAAGTTTTAGGATGGAAGGGCATTTAATGCCTGGGATATCAGGAAAAGTTTCATGCAAAAGGTATTATTCCTGAAGCAGAATGTCAATGAAACTAAAGGATTCTAAAAGGTAAAGATGAGGTAAAAGTGCATTCCAGGCACAAGAACAATCAGGGAAGAATGATAATATATGAAGAATAATAAGGTCATTTTGAATGGGAGAAGTGGGAAAGGAATTTGATTGATGTAATATATTAGAAAGAGAACTGGACAGCACTTGACTTTGCTGGATTTGGAGTCAGGTAAATTAGGTTTGAATTTTGGTTCTACTATTGCCTACTTGTGTAGACAAGATTTTGTAAGCAATTTTTAGCCTCTTTGACCCTCTGTTTTCTCAACTGTGAATAGATTATCTCCAATGTCCTTATATCTTAATGCTATGTCCCTATTGACTGTGAATAAGATGATTCAGGGATCAAAATTGTAGGTGTGGAAAATATCTAGTCAAATCTATACCTGACCAAACATCCTTTTAATCACACCAGAATGAAATAGTCATCATGCCTTTGGTTGAAGAGGAAGAACTTACTTCCCCCAAGGTAGCCCATTCCATCTTTGGATAGATCTAATTGTTAAGAAGCTTACCCACATATCAGGTCAAAACTCACCTGTTTAGAATTTTTACCCATCATATAGTTCTGCTCTTTGGGACCAAAACAAAACAAATCTAATTCCATGTAGACTTTTATATAACATTCTTTCAAATACTTAATAGTAGCTTTCATTTGTCTTTTAACTCTTCTTCTTTTTAGACTAAACATCTCAAGTTGGTTCACTTAGTTTTCAAAATCATTTTAGTTGTCCTCCTCTAAATGTTTTCCGATTTATTAATGTCTTTCCTAAAATGTGGTATCCAGAACGAAATACAATATTCCAGACACATCGACAAAGGCAGAGAATGATATGACTATTGCTTCTCTTGGTCTGAAGACTATGGCTTTCAGTGGCTTGGCTGCTATATCACACTATTATTTCATCTTTTAAAGACAATTTGCAATCTATCCACCCCTTACCCAATGTGTACTTAATGAATTTAATTTTTTTAATTCAAATATAAAATGTACATTTATCCCTCTTAAATTTTGTCTTCTGGTATGTAACTCAATGTTCTAACCTGTCTAGAACTTTGTAGTTCCTGCCTCTGTTCATACAGTGTTTGGTTGATACTTCTAACTCTGTATTATCTAAATATTTGAGATGTATGCCATTTGTGACATTAAGTTTTTGAAAAAAAATTTTTTAACAAAGCAAAGTAAATCACAGATCCCTGCATACTCCATTAGAAATCTCACTACAATTGCCATTGAATGGCTGGATTACTATTTTAGTTCAGTCATTCAACCAGTTCTGAATTCATCAAACATTTCTATCTTTTAATAGTCATCTTTCTTTCATAAGAAGAGCTTGAAAAAGTTTTGTCAGATGTTTTGCTGCACTCTAGGTAAACTATATCTGCAATATTCTCCTGTTATATCTGTCTAGTAACTGTCAAAAATGCTATTAGTGTTTCTTGGCTTAATATTGATGAAGCCATTTGATCTCTTTGTAGTTATAATTTCTTTTTCTAGGTGTTTATTAATGAATCTTTGAATAGAATGTTCTAGAATGCTGCTAGGAATTCAAGTCAAACTCATCACTTTTAAAATGAAAGATTCTACCCACTATCTTTTTTTGTTTTAAACTAGGACATTTGTGCTTCTCCAAGTCCTGTGGAGCAACCTCCAGTCCCCCCAAACTTCCAGAATCAATGAGAGTAGCACATTTCATTTGCCAGCCCTTCTAAGACTAATCAACTATATTTATTAAGTGCCTACTGTGATATATGCACTGTGCTAAGCAGTGACAAAACAAAAAAAGGCAAAAGATAATTCCTTCTCTCATGGATCTCACAGTTTAATGGGAGAAACAACTTGCAAAAAGACTATATAGAAACAAGATACATTTTAGATGATCTCAGAAAAAATGGGAACCAGAGAATTCATCAGGAAGAGAATTTCAGGCAGAGGAGGCAGTGAAAATGTACAGAATTTGTATGGAGTATCATACAAATAAAAAAAAAAGGAAAAGGAAAGAAGGAAGAAAGGAAGGAAGGGAAGGAAGGAAGGAAAGAAAGGAGGGAGGGAGGAAGAAAGGAAGGAAAGGAGAAAGAGAGATAATATGCACTCATTATTCATCTTGGCAGGCCTTTTGCTAAGCACCTTACAAATATAATCTCATTTGATCCCCACAATAACCCTTGAGTTATTATTATCCTCATTTTATAGTTGAAGAAATTGAGACAGAAAGAGATTGAGTAATTTGCCCAATAAGTTTCTGAGACTGGATTAGAATTCAGATCTTTCAGACTCCAGATTCCACATTCTATTCTCAGCTAGCCTGGCTCTAGAAAAGTAAAGAGATAAGTGCCATGGGAGTTTAAGAGTATGTGAGGTTAAGGTATCGGATAATTGGAAAGATAGAAGGGGACAAGATTATGAGGGTATATGAATAATATAGAAAAGTTTTGATAATTGACTGTGGAGGTGATAGGGAGTTGGTGGAATTTTTTGAATGGGGAGTGTGTGACATGGTTATACCTGTGCTTTAGGAAGATTAATTTGATAGCTGAGTAGAGAATGGACTGAAAAGAAGAGTCATGATACATAAAGACCAATAGAAGACAATTGCAATAATTCAAACATGAAGTAATCAGTACTTGCTGTCAGTGTAAAAAGAGAGAGGGGGGTATATACAAGAGATGTTATAGATTGATATAGATTGATTATGGAAGGTGTGGGATAGAATAAGGAGTTAAGGATGACATCTAGGTTTCAATCCTAGATAACTGGGAAAAGAATGATGTCCTAAAAAGAGAAGCTAGGAATAGAGAGGATTGAGGATAGGGAAGATAATGAGTTCAGCTTTGGATGTATCATTTAAAATGTCTATGTGATATCCTTTTCAAATTATCTAATAGGCAGTTGGAATGTGAAATTAGAAATCAGAGGAAAGGTTTGACCTGGATAAATTGAGTTGAGAATTATCTGCATGCAGATGATAATTCAATCCATAGAAGTTGATAAGATCACCATTTGAAATAGTAGGTGAAGAACAGCAAAGGGTCCAGGATAGAGCTCTGTGGGATACCAATAGTTAGAGAATGCAGACTGGATGAAGACCTAATAAAGGAGTTTAAGAAGGACTAGTTGTACAGGTAGGAGGAGAAGGTGACATAGGTACTATAAAAATTTAGGAGATGATTCTAGGAGAAGAAGGTAATTGTGTCAAAGGTAGCAAATAGATCAAGAAAAATGAGGGTTGAAAAAAGGCCAGGAGATTTGATTAAGATATATTGGTAACTCTGGAGAGAATTTCAGTTGAATGATTAGATCAGAATTAAAAACAGAAAGAGGAAGAAGCATTAGTTATCCCTGGGTTATGGATTTTTCTATTTCATCAAGAAAAACTGGAATCTGATGATCCTAGCACTGATGTTCATTTTTATTTCCACTTGGGTAATGTTTTGCAAAGAATTGGGAACAAAGAGGTAGTAATCTCAAGCCTTCTCAAGGAGTTTAGTTGCAAAAAGTAAGAAATATTAAGGCCAAAAAACAGCAGGGATGAATGAGGTATCAAAAACAAATGGTTTTTTGTTTTGTGTTTTTTTTTTCTTTTGAGGATGTTTCTTTGGAAAACAGAGAAACAACCAAGAGACAGGGAGAGTTTGAAGATTAGTGAGATACTAGGGATTATAAGAGGAACAATCTCTTAGAAAATATAGGAAGGAATGAGATTACTTACACACATAGAGAAGTATACTTTCAGTACATTGGGATATCATCCAGGCTTTGTATCTTGATTATAGAAGTGATTTTCCCTACTTGTCAAAAATTAGCTATATAATCTTTAGGAATCCAATGAACCTTTCTGGCCTCAGCTGTCCCTTCTACAATTTAAGGAAAGATGGATAAGAATTCCACCAAATGTCATTGGCAAAAACAATTCTTTAATGAAGGAATTTCTTCTACAGATGCTATATGGTGCCTTTCTCAATATTTAGTCACCTACGGCATTGGCTTGGGGCACATATCCTATATAGATCAGAAACAGAATTTGAACTCAAATTTTCCTAACTTCAAGTCCAGCTTTCTAGTCATTGTATCACACTGCTTCTAAGAAAAAAAAACTTTAATAATAATAATATCTTATATTACAAAAGTAGCTTAATACAATGAAATGAGCCCAAAATTTAGAATAAAAGATTTGTTTTCTGATCCTTTATTGACTCCTACTTACCTAATTATGTGACCATAGAGAAGCCCCTTAACCTGGGCTTTGATCTAGTTATTTCTAGAGTGCAGGTTGGGGAAGAGGATTGGACTAGGTGACTAATGAGGTCCCAACCAGCTTGAAATCTCTCAGATTATACATAACAATTGTATGGTACCTTAGAATCTCTTAAGACATGACAATAGGCATTTCAGCTGAAGAGAATCACTACAAATCCTCCTTTATTCAAACGAGAAATTTTGGGCTAGAGAAATTAAGTGAATTGATCATAGTCACACAGTTAGTAAGGAGATCAGTCGGGACTTGAAATTAGGGTTGGGAGCTAAATTCCAATGCTCCCATTTTTAGTCCAATGGTCTTTTCCCTAGAGGCAGCTAGGCAGTGCAATGGATAGAGACTGAGTCTGGAGTCAGGAAGAATTGAGTTTGAATCTGGTCTCATATACTTATTAGCTGGCTGCTCCACCACCACCACCACCAGGGAAGTCATTTTACCCTGTTTGCCTCAGTTTCTTCATCTGGGAAGAATATGGTAAAGAAAATGGTAAACTACTCCAGGATCTCTGCCAAGAAAACTCCAAATGGGGTCATGAAGAGTTCGCCATGACTGAACAATTTCTCCCTATACCAAACTGCCTCTCTTCCTTGGATTTCATAATACTCTTCTCAGGTAGGCAGAGGAAATAGTGAGGGAAAATTTTTTTTCTAAGCATTCTTCTATTACAATGCACTTTGTGTTGCCTCATTTGATCTTTACAACAACTCTGTAAGGTTGGTTTTGAAGGTATTATTATCCCTATCATATAAATAAGGAAACTGAAGTAAAAATCATGTTGGGTGATTTGCTCCATATAACATAGATAAAATGGTTTCTGGGTCCTTTTCATTTCTAACATTCTTTCATCCTAAAACATCCTCAATTCCAATAATCCTTTAACTTCCGACTAAAATTTAAGAGACATACACATTTGTTCACTGAAGAAATTGATTTCTTTTAGAGAAGATTTTCTGCTGTATCTAACATATACACTGTTGCTACTTTCTGATACCTTTATTTATGCAGAAAAGAAATTTGCCAGCTTTAAAACTGGCTGCTTTATTCCTAGGCTATCTTTGACTATTTTTACTCATCCTTAATGTGTTGATTTCTCAAGTAAAGCAGGAAGTCAGAGTCCTTGATCTTCTTTTTCAAGGACTGCTATTCTGTTCTATCTGGCATTGAACCAAGCACACAGCAGGTGCTTGAGATCTACTTGTGGACCTGACAAAATACCAGATGAGAGGGCAGATTCCTATGATCCTAAATATCTGGATCTTATGTTGCTGCCAAACAACCAGTAAGTGATCACTGAGGTGGAAGGCGTGAGGGAAGAGTAAGTCAAGTTCACAGAATCAGAGACTTAGAACTAGAAACAACCTTAGAAGTTATATAGACCCACTTCCTCATTATACATATGAGAAAAGTGGTCTAGTTATAAACTGAATAGTCTGTGATGAAAAAGTCAATAAGTGCCTGCAGCAGCATTCCCTCCCAGATCTTCCTATCTCTAAACCCAGTATTTTATTCTTTCTACACCATATTCTCTCTCATAAAAGATGTAGGGTACTATTTATAACAAGCTCTAGACTCACATGATGGAGTTACAATTTGAGGTGGGAACAATCCATAAGAAGAAGGAGAAGGAGAATAGAAGGAACAGTCAGAGAGAACAAAGAAGTGAAAGAGGAGAAACAGGAGGAGCAGGTGATAAAGATGATGATGATAATGATATGTTAAAACCTGCCATTTTAGAAGTGCCAAATTCATGCTATATTCCAATTTTCATTTATTCAACCTATCACTGGTCAATTCAATTTGATCCTACAAGAATTATTAAGTACCTATCGTATGTACAGTACTTGTTATGTATGCCTGGAGAAAACACAAAGTATATATAAGACAAGGTCACTTCACTTATGGAGCTTAAAGTATAATAAGAATCTATAACATAAAAAAGCTAACTTTAATACCCCAGAGTAACTAGTAAATACATAAAGGAGATACAAAAGGTTATATATAATTCAAGGGGAGTGGTGATTACTGATGGAACACATCAGGAAGGCTTTATGAAAGAAATGGAATTTGAATAAGGCTTTAAAATATGAACACGAATTTAATAGACAAAGAATGAGAGACAGAATGTTTCAGACATAAGAAACACTATAGGGAGAAAACCATGAAGGTGTGGAAGTTGAAGAATTAACAAGTAAATACAGGTACACAAATAGTACCTATATTTATAAATAAAGATTGTCACTAAGCTAGATAACTAGGGTATCATTTTGTTTTGGAGGTCCTCAAATGCCATGTTAAGGAGTTTGAGCTTTAGGTAAAAGAGAACTAGTAAAGGATATTGAAAAGAAATAACATGACCAGATGAAGGCATAAGAAAGCTTGTGGCAATAGTGTGATGGAAGATTTGGAGGCAAGAGAGAACAATTCGGGAATATTTGTTAGGAAACTACTGTAATAGTTCAAGTAATGAGATTCTATATTAGGGTAATGAGAGCAAGAACAAGGAACAGTTGGTAGATACGGAATTCAAGAGATATAGAATCACAGAATTTGAAGTTAGAGGTTACCTCAATCACTACCTAGGCCAACCCATATCCTAAATCAATTCCCAGTTACACCTAAGAAGTTTTTCAGTCTCTGCTTGAAGATCTCCAAGAAGAGGAAACCTGCAACCCCTCAAAGCAGTCCATTTGAGATAGCTCCAATTTTTGGAGGTCTTGCCTGATATTAAGCCTAAAATTTGCTTCTTTACAACTTCCCCTCCATTGGTCCTAGTTCTGTCTAATCCTTCCTTCATTTGACAATCCTTCAAGTACTTGAATAGAGTTAGTCCGTTCTCTATAAGTCCTTTCTTCTCCAGGCTAACTGAAGTCAGTTTATCAATTATTACTCATATGGCACATACTCCTCTATTATGCCAGTTGCTCCCTTCTGGACACTGACAAATTTATAATGTCCTTCTTAAGTCATGGCACTCATAATGGAACACAATTTTTTTAGATGAGATCTGAAAACAGCACAGTATAGAGAAACTGCAGGGTCCCTATTCTGAAAGCTATGCCTCTCAGTTTATTCCAATATTGCATTGACTTTGTTTTTTGGCTGCCATTCTACACTGTTGATTCATGTTGAACTTACAGACCACTAAAACGTCCAGATTTTTTTTTCCAGAAATTCCATCTAATTATACTGGTGAACTTGATTTTTTTGTGCCCAATAGAAGACTTTCCTTTTATTTTTACTGAAGTTTATCTTATTAGACTCAACCCAGTGGTCTAGCTTGTCAGTATCTTGACTCTATCATCCAATGTATTAGCTGCTCTTCCCGGCTTTGTGTTATCTGGAAATTTAAGGAATATAGCATCTATACATTTATCCAATCCATTAGTAAAAATGTGAAATATCATAGATCCCTAAGGTGCTCTACTAGAAACCTACTGCTACTTTAACATTGACTTATTAATAACCACTCTTTAAATCTAGTCACCCAACCATGAAACTGTAGTCCACATGAACCCATCTTCTCCACAAGAATAGTATGAGATATTTTATAAGGTCGGGGGAGGAATAAGCATTTATAAGCACCAACTAAATGGGGATACATTTTGTGCTAAGAAATCATAAATATTATCTCATTTGATTCTCATAACAATCCTGGGAGGCAGGTGCTATTCTTATTCTCATTTTACAGTTAAGAAAACTGAGGCAAACAGAAATTGAGAGACTTGTCCAGAACCAGGATCACATAGCTTGTCAATTTCTAAGGCCAGATTTGAACTTGTCTTCCTGATTCCAGGTCCAATGATCTATCCATTGTCCCACTCAGCTGCCTTAATTTTTAAAAGCTTGCAAAATCTAGGTAAATGGTTTACACAGAAATGAAAGGTATTTACTATTTTAGTAAATTGAACAAAAAGGAAATGATATTAGAATAGCATGTTATATTCTTGATAAAGGCATGCTTACTTTTTCATTCATCATTTCTATTTCTAAATATTTACCAACCATCTCTAGTGATTTCAGATTCTCCTAGGAATTGAAATCAAGCTCATTGGCTTGTGGTCTGCAGATTCTGTTCTCTTCTTTCCAATATCAGGACAATATTTCTCTTTCTTTAGACCCGTAGTATATTTCTAATTTCCCATGATCTTTCAAATAGCACTTTCAAGGACTGAGCAATCAGAGCTGCAAGTTTTTTCAGACTCAGAGATGTAGTTTAATCCGGGTCAGGTAACTTGAGTTCATCCTCTAATGGGCATTTATCTAATGGTCTTTTCCAAAAACTCATCCTTTGTGAGATCTTTTCAGCCTTAATTTTATCAATCATCTTTTTTTTTTTTCCTTGATACACTCTTCTCTTGAGGTTTTAAAAACATCTCTCTGCTGTTTCTCCTTTTATCTATTAGTCTGCTCCCTTCCCAATATCCCTTGCTGCATCTTTACCCAGGATATAATCACTATCTGTGAGTATCCCACAAAGCTGTGGAACCTTTTCTCTTAACCCTCTATACAATTTCTCCTGATAATCTCATCAGCTCATATAATCCAATTGTCATGTCTATGTTATTGATTCTCAGATCTACTTATCTAGTGCTAATCTTTCCACTGACCTCTAGTCTTACATCTCTTGCTGATATCAGCAAGTATTATAGATATCTTAAGTCATTATGTCTAAAATTGAACTCATTGTCTTTCTATCCAAACCATCCCCTCTTCCAAACTTCCCTAATATCCTAGGGGAACCACCATTCTCCCATTCCAGCTCCCAACCTCAATATAGTCCTTGATTCCTCATTCTTCTTTACCCATATGTTGCCAATACCTGTTAATTTTGTGTAACATCTCTCAACTATAGTCCTTTTTCTCCTCTGACACTGCCATCATTCTGATGTACCTTTCTATCTCCTTATTTAGTAAACTCTCATGACTTCCTGTTGATTCTAGGACCAATTAAAACATCTTCTGTTTGGCCACAAGATAAAGTTGTTGGATAAAGTTGTTGGATAAAGTTCTTTATAACTTGCAATTTAATTGTCCCTAATACTAATTGTGCAAATAACTTAATCTCTCTGAACTTAGTGATAATAATACCTGGGATAATAATACAACTACCTTTCCAGAGTTATTCCTATGTATGATTACTTGATATCCATGAAGCACTTTGGAAAAATTTGAAGCACTATGTAGATGTCAGTTATTATCAGTGTCATCACTGTTCTTACCTTCATAGCTTTCCTAATACTAATCCTTATGTCTAAAATGTCCTTCTTCCCTATCTTATTCTATTAGTTTACCCTGTTATTCAAAACAAACCTAAAATGTCATCTTCCTAATCCTCTAAGAAGTGATTTCTCTTTCCTCTTAATTCAGTTAATTAAAACCTTATTTTTCTTCTCTGATATGTTCCATAAGCTATTGTTATTTTCATTAATTTATTTATCTTATCTGATAAGTTCATAAGCTATTGCTATTTTCATTAATTTATTTATAAATATGTTCCATAAGCTATTGTTATTTTTAGTATCTTATAAACATATATATATATATATCTTATAAACACTAATAAATGGCCTTGATTACCTTTGAATATCCCCCAATTCTCAGCATATCTAGCATTATTTCTATAGTAGGAAATTAATAAATATTTATAGAGCAAATGAATAAATAAATGTGAGAAGCAGTCAGTAAATATTTATGGGGGGGGTGCAATTAGATGCAGTTTATAGAGTTTATAGAGTATCAGGTCTGGAGTCAGTAAGACATCTTCTTGAGCTAAAATTTGGCCTCAGGTATGTGCTAGCTGTGTGAGCCTGGGCAAATCACTTCACTTTGCCTCAGTTTCCTCAACTGTAAAGTGAGTTAGAGAAGAAAATGGCAAACCATTCCAATATCTTTGTCAAGGATCAAAAAGAGTTGGATATGACTGAAAAATAATTGAATAACAGTAAAAAAATTTACTGAATGCCTAATTATGTGAAGCTGAGTGAGGTACTGGCCATAAAAGGATGAAAAAGGAAATAGTCCCTACCTTGAGGGAAATTGCATACTCTTGTAGCAATAAGATCCTTGTATTTATATAGTAATTTTTATGTCAACATATGCTTATATAAATTATACTATTCCATTGCCACTCTACTCTGAGGAACATTTTTCACTCCCATTTCCAAATCAATGAACTAAGTTTCCTGAATTCTGCTCATCATTAAATCCCATCTTCCACTGCATCTAGAACCATCCTGGACTCTTTTAAATGAACTTTTGCCTTATCTTCCCTAATTTTCAGACAAGTTGTCACTTTCTAATCCCTGCCATCATATATTTCCTCTCCTCTCTCTTTCCAACTTCTCTTGTTGTGTTGTCTTCCATTATTACAATGGTAGTTCCTTGATGGCAGGAATCATCTTGCTTTTTTGTATTTATACCTCTCATACAATGTTCTCTTTTCTCTATTTACTGTTTCACTTGGTATTCTCATAAGATCCTTTGGATTCAATATCAATTCTGTTCTGATGATTCTCAGATCTACTTATTCAGCTTTAACGTCTCTCCTAACCTCCAAACTTGCATCTCTTATTGCCTATTGGACATCTGGAACTGGATATTTTAAAACATTTTTAAGCACAACATATTCAAACTGAAAACCATTTATTCTCCCACCACGCACACACACAAAAACCCTCTCTGCCTTCAAAATTTCCCTATGTCCATGATACCACCATCTTCCCAGTTACATGTGCTTGAAACTTCAGTGTTATCTTTGACTTTTCCACTTCTCTCATTTCCTACATCCAATCTGTTGCCAAGGCCTGTCAATATTGTCTTTATCACCTCTCTCAGAAGGCCCTTCTCTCCACTAGATTGCTACCACCTATGTGGGCTCTAGACTATTGTAATAGACTGAAAGTTGGTGAAGCACTCCTCATTCAAGTCTCTTTCCACTGAATCCATTCTCCACTCAGCTGCTGTCAAAGTGATCTTTCGAAAACATGTCTGATAATGTGAGTCTCTATCATATCAAAGACCAAAGATAAAACCTTTTGTTTGGCATTCAAGGTTCTTAATAACCTTCCCCTCTATCTTTTCAGTACTCTTACACATTTTACTTCCCCCAAATATTCAATGATGCAGTGACACTGGCTTCCTTGATTTTTTTCATACAAGACCCTCAACCTCTGATAACAGAAATTGTCAATGGCCATCCCCCTTGCCTGGAATTCTCTTCTTTTCCATATTCACTTCCTTGATTCCTTAGCTTTCTTCAAGTTTCAGCAAAAATCTTACTTTTTGCAGGAAACCTTTCATTATCCCTCTTAATTCTAGCATCTTCTTACTTTTGAATATTTACAATTTATCCTGAATACAGCTTGTTTGCTCATAGTTTTTTTTTCCCCATGTTATTTCTCCTATTACACTGTGAAGTATTTGAGAATAGAGACTCTTTTATCTTCCTTTATATTCCCAGCACTTAGCACAGGGCTTGGCACATAGTAGACTCTTAATAAATGTTTATTGACTAGCAGATTAAATGCTCTATATATACTATTGTACACCGTATCATGCCATACCATCTCCTCTCTGTCTCTCTGTCTCTCTGTCTTCTCTCTCTCTCTCTCTTTTTCTTTCTGTCTCTCTCACTATATGTGTTAACCTTATACTTATCAAAAATTAATTCCTAATATTGTTAGGATATATGTGATCATATATGGCCCATAAATCATTATATCTAAATACAAAGTGGCATTCATGTAGTTGTTATTATCAATTATCATCTTTTATATAAATGGGAACTGATAAATGATTCACTTAAAGTCACATGGAAATTAGTGGTACAGCTAAAAAGAAGCAGCAAAGTATAAAATAGAAACACTATAACTAGACTCTTGGGTCCCTACTTATTAACTTGTACCACTACACAACTTATAATTTTTCTGAATATCAGTTTCCTTATCTATACAATGAGCATGCCAATTTTCATACTCTCGGGATTGTTGTGAGAAATGTCTTTTGGAAATTGCATAATACCATGTAAATGTAAGTACTAGTCCAAGTGATTTTTGGATGAGTTTAATAAATGGTTCTCCATTCCATCCCAATGCTTTTTTCCATAAAAGTTCCCCTCACCCTCAAAAAACAAACAAAATAAAAGTTGAATGAAACAAAAGATTTCCATAAATGGCAATAAATTGTTAAAATCAAGAAGGGAAAAGCTATCAAATCTTAAATTTGCTCCAGAACAATGAACATCAAAATTTTGAAAATGAGTCATATATTTTAAGTGCATTTTGGTGTTCTTAGATATATAAGTAACATTCGAAACTACATACAAGGAAGTACATATTTTGACCCCTAAATCCCACTATTAGTACTATAATCTGAGTTTTATGAAAAAAAAATTTAAGCACTTGCTGTTCACAAAGAGATGCTTAACAGCATTATATGTAGTTTAATCAAATAACCTGTAAGTAGCCTAAATATCTAACAATAGGAGAATACTTAAATTGCAGTATACTCATGTATTAAAATATTACAGTACAAATATGATTGACAAGTGTAAGGACTATAAAGTATTATGGATTATAAAGTACTAAGGAAAGAGCTTAATGAAATGATGAAAAGGAATAAAAAATCAAAGCCAGAAAATACAAATCAACTACAACCATGTAAAAGACCAAGTGGAATGGATTAGACCAAGAGTTCTCATGGGACTTTACCGGAAGGGACTAAATGGTTGTTATTTGACTGAACCTGTGATTTCATCAGTGTGAAGAGTTACAGAGGATGAATTTTCTCTTCCATAGAAGGGGAGAATCTCCTTAACAATCTAATCTTAAAGAGGTGCCTGTGGTGATGATAGGTACTAGCCCAAACTTTAAGAGTCACTACTTCTTTGAAGTGAGAAAAGTTGTTCTAGCAATTAATGCACTAAAATTTATTTTTAAAAAATATTCAGTAATTGAAAAGCAAGTTAATATGTTCCATGGGTCATGGATATGAAGTTTTAAAACAGTAATAAAAAGGAAGTTATATGTATAGGACTGCTTGCCATCTGAGGGAGGGGGTGGAGGGAGGGGAAAAGTCGGAACAGAAGTGAGTGCAAGAGATAATGTTGTAAAAAAAAAAAAAATTACCCAGGCATGGGTTCTGTCAATAAAAAGTTATAATTACTTTTTTTTTAAAAAGGAAGTTATATATGAAGTTGATTACCAACCAACCATGAAATTAATCATATACACTCATGATGAGATTAAATAGTCCAAATATTCTGCAAGTAAATGGGACTAACTTCCGGTCTTTCTGTATTTGTGAAATTTGCTTCCCCTAGTCATATATTTACAATGAATTTATCTATTTTGTAAGACTTCTCAAAACTCATGTCTTGTTTGGAGAATCTGTGTTACAGAGTGGATAAAGCATTAGACATAGATTCAGTAAGACCTAGGTTCAAATGATGCTTCAGACACTTAGTGGTTGTGTAAGCCTGAGTTTGCCACTTAACTTCTTTCAGCTTTAGTTTCCTCATGTGTAAAATGGGGATAATAGTAGTGCCTACCTCATGGATGGGATAACATGTAAAATGCTTTAAAGCTCTATTTGAGTGTTATTAAGAGAGAGAATAAGCTATTTCCCTAGGAATTAAAAACTGGTAGCTTTCTTCTAAAGGAAATTAAAATAGACTGCTGCTGTCTCTAAAGTAAAATTTAGGTGGGGAGTATCACATAGGGAAACTCTGACCATCTTGTTTAATCACAGTTTTATCTAAATTCCTGTCTAAAGGCTTCTCTCTATCACTTCTCTCTGAGGACAGCTCATTCAGAGACTCTTTGAATTTGATCAGAAAAGAATCACTTTCCAATGAAGGCATTGTCATGTCTTCCATTCATGTCAGTAGTGAAAGTTCTCCTTGTCACTCATGAAGTGATTCCTGATTCTTAGTGCATTCTTTATGATGGATGAAAGAATTAATGCTACTAACATTACAAATAAGCTTTATCTCAGCTTTGGAGGGGGTACCTTCCATCAAAGACTTCAGAATCCGCTCCCTGGGTCACTAGCACATTTCTCTGCCACTCTTGCTACACGCCAGCTCACCAATCACTCTTGCAGCATAACCATGATTAAAGGCTACCTGAACACTATAGCCATGATTTAAGCACAGAATCATCTGCTTCTACTTGTTTTGGTATTTGTTAAAAGGTAACTATGAGGCAGGTGTGAGTTGCAAAAAAGGTAGAAGCATGGAGATCTCTTAATTTTTTAAAAAAAATGCTAAAGCTGAATGACAATAAGTAGGAGGAGCTAACTAAAGTGAAGGTGCCCAGGAGAAAGAATGTTATCATTGGTAAAGCTGTGTCCAGTGCTTTGTATGTGGTAAACATAGAACTAGGTTTCAAAATGTATTCTTTGGATGAAAAGAATAGACCAGTTCTAATTATCTGATTCTAATGGCTTGATTTGATTATTAGGAAGGACTAATGAGAGTTAAGAACAATAGTGACTCCTGATTATATCTCCTTTTTCATTAAAGATGGAATTTGTTAGTTAGTAGAATTCACTTTACACAATGCATGAAGAATTCAGTAGCTTGCTTCAATTTAATGCAATACATGTTTAAGTGGCAGTAATAACAACATATAACATTTCAAAGTTTGCAATGCATTTTATATATTTTTTATCACTTGAGTTTCATAGCATTTCTGGATGTCCACTACACTGTGCTAATCCAGAAGAAGACATGAAGATTAATAAGAGGCCTGACCTGGAATCAGGAAGACCTGAGTCTAAGTCCCATTTCTGGCACCTGCTGGCTATTGGACCTTGGGACAAGTTATTTAATATAGTACCAAGCACAGTGCCTAACAGAAAATCTGCACTTAATAAAAACATGTTAACTCTCAGTGCCCCACCCCAAACAATTCTCTAATCCTATAAGGTACAATATAGTTTCATATCTGATACTGTGAGAAGAAGTTCTCTCACTTAAAGTTCTCTACATTCCAAAAAGAATGGAAAAGATATGCACTCCCTGCATTCCGGAAGTTTAGTACCAGTAATGTAATAAGATAAATCTATAAATAATATATTATGTAATTGATATATATAATAACTACAAAAAAGTAAAACAAACTAGGATTACTGGTAGTAAATGTTGTAGAAAATAGACTAATAACTTATTAAGTACCCCTAAATATAAGAATAGACAATAAACAACCATGTTTTAAATTTTTCAGCTGTAATTCTCAGGGAATTCAAACTTATCATAGAAAAGCCATTTTTTCCTGATACACATGATGAAACTAGTTTATCACTAGAGAGAAAGCATTTTATATTGGTCTCTTTGCTACATTTCAGTATGATAGCTGACACTCTCTTTATATAGCACATGTAGATTAGTAGAGGACATGGAATCTTCCCTAAATACATATGCACACACACATACATAAACATGATGTATGAATTATGTACAAACCAAAGAAAGTGATAACTCTGAAACATTTTTTTTTCATTCTGAAACCTTGCTAGAGATTTGCACACTCCCTCATGTCCCCATATTACTCCTCAAGAAAAAGAAATAAATCCCCAATGGAAGAAGACATCCTAAAAAAATGAATAATGACATAGATATAGCCTGAAATTTGCATCATTTTCTCCCCTGCTTTCCTCTAACTGGGTAGCTTTTTAGAGTCATCAGTTCCAGTTTGCAGATCCCACTCCTGTTTCCTCCATGATCTCATTAATGTGTATCAAGGACAATGCTTCTTGTATACAGATGAGGAAGGAATATATGAAATACAAAGATGCCAGAAATATTTAAGCTGAATTATGATTGAACAGAAAAGTCTTATGGACCTGATGCTGTTTTAAGAGTCCATATAAGGAAGAGGTTTGTCTCTAATTCCTTCTCTTTCTTCTCCCTACCCCAACAAAGTGGAAGAAAAGTGAAGACCTACAGCCCATATAGTGCCACAGAAACAAGGAAACACCAAGGAATTCTCATTCCCCTCAAAAAAGGAGAAAAGCCTGTAAAAGATTTTATCATCTATCATCTATTATGTCTGAACTGACATACCAGCTATTCTCTTTATCCTAGAAGAAAAAATTTCAGTAACAAGGATTGCTTGTTTATAGATGTATGAAGCATGATATGATTATTGATGAAGTGTTTGAAGGGATTTTATCAGAAAATTGCTGTCCATCTATTCTCCATATTCAAAATGGATGAAACAAAAAAATGGACTTGAGCTAGGAAGAATTTGGCTTTAAATAAGCATGGTGATCTCAGGGAAAAAGGAGGCATGAGATTAGCACCATCCTTGGGATGCTACAATCTGTCTTCAACCCTTCTGTTGCTCTCTGGTCCCAAATTTTTTATCTAAGTAAAATCAGGTAGAGTTTCTGAACATTGCCAATCGCTTTCAAGGATAAAGGAAAGTACAAAATAGGTAGAAAACAAGTATTTGGGCGATAATATTATGAAAGAAGATACGATTTTGCCTCAGTGAAGGTGGAAATCTAATTACAATGTGAAGAGTCAGAAATCCTTTTAGAACTTTCTACATAAACCAATCTCTTATTCACACAAAGGCTGCCTCTCTGTTAATTATATTCAGTATAGATTCCACAAAGTATAAGGCCCAGGATGTCCATCTTACTTGACATGCCCTGGAGAGGAGAGAAAATTTCCTAAATCAAGGTGATAAGGTGATAAAGAACTGACAGGAGTCATTCATGGAAGTTATTGAATATTCCCTTTTGACATTAAAAAAATAATATATAGGATGGGAAAGAGTATATATTCAGTTTTCTCAGGAGAGAAAGCTAGACTTAACTGCTTTCTTCTTTCTAGCACCTTCTAGCTTTATGATTCTATGATAACAAAAAATTTGTGTGTAAATAGGTAGGTATATATGGATATAGATATACACACAATATATATAAACATGTACATCTCAATTTTATGTGCATATATATGTATATATAGAGAGAGACAGAGACAGAAACAGGGACAGAGACAAAAACAGAGAGAATACTTTACAATTATATTTTATTTTCTTCCCAATCACCTTGTGAAGGAGATAGGGAAAGTAGTATTATTTTCATTTGACAATGAAAGGGAATAAGCACTTATATAGTGCATATTATGTTCCAGGCACTGTGTATGATTTCATTTTATCATCATAACAACCCTGAGAAATATTGCTATTATTAGCTTCATTTTACAGTTGAGGATATTAAGGCAAATAGAAATTAAATGATTTGCACAGGGCCACATAGATAGTAAGCATCTAAATTTAAATTTGAACTCAGGTCTTCCTGTCTTCAGGCTCTGCATTCTATACATTACTCCATTAACTGCCTCTAGATAGGTAAGCAAACTGAGGCAGAGAAATATAGTAATATAGTCTGCCCTAAATGACATAATCTCTAGGAGACTCAAGATTTGAAGGCAAGTTTTCCTATTATTTCTTTACATCATGCCTTTTTAAATGACTCAACTTTGATGTGTGCTATAAAAAGGGAAGGGGGATCATGGTGGTAATTTGTACATTATATTCCTTTCTATTCCTGGAAAATGACATTTTCCATTTACTTTTTAAACTTTTTTCAGATTATGATAAAGTTCATTTGTTGCAGATGTGGGAAATGGATCATTTCCAGGACAATGAAAAGGTGGAAAGATATATTCCATAAAAATTAATACACTCAGAGTTTTTATTTCCAGTTAGGGGAAGGACTGCCTTTTAATATGTGACCCTGAAAATCTCACTAAAGGAGCATTATTCTGAAATTCCCTTGATATCAGGAAATGTCATTAAATACAGAAAGCAAGAGCACTTGAGGCATTGGTCTCCTGATCTCTGTATCTTCCTGGAAATAGATAGATTGTTCTTTTTGAGCAGTTTTAAAATATTGGCAAGGCTGAATCATCCTTTGAAAGCAGATAAATTGAGTCCTCTGCATCATATCGCATAAGGGCTTTAAATATAGAGGTATTGTCTGCTCTTCATAAACACTACAGATCCAAGGACACTTTGGGAAAGAACAAATGATTTCCCTTATGTCCTTTTCAGAAAATTTCTTTCTTCCACTGTCCCCAAATAACTAATGTGATGAGCACTCTACTTCAGTTCTCTTAGCTGTTTTTTTCAACCCCAGTAGTGATTGCATTTCAGGGGCCAATGAAATGATTCATGTATGTACATATTTGATAACATCAGATTTTAAAAGATGACTTCAATTTGATATTCTTATTTACCCTCAAAAGAATTTGACATCTTTAAAAGTTCTGCTTATTTGGGAATACTACATCTTTTTGTTTGCTAAATATTTCGAGTATCACAGGGATTAGAACTATAAGAGACCTTAGAAATTATTTAGTTCAATCCTTAGTACTGAAATAATGGTTTCATGTTAAACTTGTTTTAGGCACAGGCAAACAAATATACTATAATATTAACTGACCTTTGTTGTGCTTTGTTTTAAATTGAGTAGTAATAGCTAAATGGTATCTGACATTGCTCACTTTTGGAAAACCATCCACAATTGTAATTTTTAAATAAAGTGCTAATTATATAGAAAATGAATATGCTCAATTGATAAGGGGGGGCACTCTCTTCACTGGAAAAAAATGGAAATGTACAAAATGTAAAGTGCACTCCCCCAAAAGGTATTAAGAGTTACAATTTTGTTTTTATTTGTTCATATCATTCAGCATAGTAGTCTTACCCAAAGGTTTCTGGAACTGAAATGACCCAGTAGAATCCTTGAGTTAATGTTGGTTAATGCTTTTAAGAAAGATGACTATGGCTAAAGCAAATATGTCCTATGAACTTGTATTTGGACCCTAAACTATAAATCAGTAAAAGACTTTTAAGATCATCAAACTTACTTTTAGTCAAGACAAAAAAAAACAAAACTAGTCTGACAGGATACAGTTACATAAAACGCCTTTTCCATTTTTTGCAGTCTATTACCCTTTACTATTATAGAAAAATGGTGTTATTGGCTGATTCCTGAGAAAGCACACAGAGTCTTTTACTCCCAATTCTGAGCCAGGCACTGACTAGAGGGGAACAAAGCCTGACCATCTGCTCCTGAATATCATTACTACTTGGACAATTTGAACAAATATTTAAGAATCTCTGATTCAAACAAAGGTTTAAGATTTTAACATCTGAAATGAACTTCAAGTAGCAATAAAGAAATCCTTTAACAGAGGCCACTTACTAGGGAAAGCAACCTTCACTTGATTGTCATCATCACGGTTATTACTATTTGGTTTGGAGAGTTAGCATTTAATGTCTCCATCTTAAAAAAAAAAAATCAGCAAAACTTAATTCCCGAGTTTCTGCGGTAAATGCTCAGGAAGGAAAACAGGGGAGTGTGGGTGAAAATGACTCATCAGCCACCCCCACCCTCCTCCCTGATGAATCTTTATTGGAAAACCAGAAACAGTAGAGCTTTTGTGTGTATGCCCCAACATACACACATACATACATACATAATCATAACACCACTATGCTCCAGGCCAGTGTTAATCCCCTGAACTTAAACAGTCCGTAATATGCTGAACAGCAGCTGCCTAACTGATGGTCTTTGGCAAGTGCCCCATCTGTCTTTGCCTAGCTGGACGTCTTTCTCGCTCGCCTTTACTTTCCCTTTCTCCCAATCAGGCTTCTTTCTTTGTTTTAGGAGGAGTAATTCATCTGAACTTTCCTTTTATCCCTAAAAACTTGTGCTTCTTTTCCTCTGCAAGCCGTGATCCGGGGCTTTGTCTGAATGACATGACATAGTTGTGCTGATTGTTGTTTCGGGGATGATGATGGGGATGGGGATGGGGATGGTGTTGATCAGTAAGAGCACAGGCTGAGCAAGTGCCAAAAGAAGATAGGTAACAGCTGAGACAGAGAGGGGACTGAAAGAATGAAGTGCAGAGGGATTGCAGATGAGAGCTGTCCACGAACAGAAGTGCTGAAACGCCGCAGCCATGGTTTTGCAATGGGGTGGAGGGAAAGGGACTGGGAGGCGCTGCAAATAGAGAAAAGAAAATGAAATACCTTCACACGGCTGCACCACCTTGCATTGGGGTATGTTTATCTGCAGGTGTCCTCGCTGTTGAGCTGGGTGGGTGAGATCCCTTTTGCTGGCAGGTTCAGGCTCAGATCTCTCTAGAAAGCTGTGAATGAAAGCCCCAGCTCCACGGGGCTGTGATTTTGGTAGGAGGCGTGCGCGCCGGAGTCTCTGTCCTTCCACAGGAAAGCTTGCTTTCCCCTGGGTCCTAAAAACCTCCTAATCATTTTTCAGTACGTCCTGTTAGTAGAATATATCTGTACCGTCTGGGACAGAGAGTACGGGGACTTCTCCTTCACAATTTCAACCCCTTTAAAAAGTACACTAGAATGCTCACCATTGAAGCCGTTTAAGGATCCAGGATTCTGACAGCATTTAATCAAAGTAAACTATCACCAGGATTTAATTTCAAAATCCTGTCTCTGACAGAAAGGGAGTCCTGTCATTCCTTAATATTTAAGGAAAAAAAAAAAACATGTCCTGGTCTCAATCATAATTTAGTTAGTTGTATAAATTATAACTGAAAACCAAAGTATCAATGCATGTAAAAATTTCCAGGGAAGAATAGGGAAAATACAAGAATTTGTGGCACACAGATATTTAATTTTAATAATAATAATAAGTGGCATTATATAAATATTTTATTCAAACATGACTTTAATGACATCATAAAATAAAACATATAAGTGCTAAAATAACGTTAATTTCAACTTGAATCCTTTTTCTATTGTATACTTATTTTACTCCCTTTCCTTTCATTCATCCCCCCAGCAAACATTTTTGGATGCTTCTCATGTGCAAAGCACTTGTTCCAAGAGATAGACACCAAAATAATTAAAACATAGTTCCTTCCCTCTTACAATCATGAAGATTATTCATCTTTCACTGTTGGATATTTATGATATTTTTTCTACTTCTCTGCTATTCCATTTGTTACTAATATCAGAGATATAAAGAAAAAAAACTTTTTAAAAAAGGAAATCTATTCCTGTCAAAAATTTCACTTGAAGTTAAAAATGAATTTAAATATCTTTAGTGGGTGATTTTTGCTTGTTTCCTACTTGTTTGCTTGCAGTTTCCACCTTAATCACTGTTTTGAGTTATTGCAGTCATCATTAGTCCCATGTTGATACTACATCAATCTTTCAAAGAATTTTACAATTTAAAAAAATGATTAGCAAAAAGGAATTGTTATTTACATGCAAATCACTTACTAATTTGTTTAATTTACTAAAAACCCATTATTCTGTTACAAGTAAAATTTTATTGATATTGACATTTAATATGATATGACTATAGGTCTAATTAATGTATTATCTATGAGTATGATTGAAAAGGCTTTTAAAAAATAACATTGCTTCAAACAAAGTAGTCACTCAATAAATATATGTAAAATTAAATTCAAGTTTTTTTCCCCTGAGTACATTTGTTACATCTTTTTAACAGGCTTGTCTTTCAAGCTTAAAGAAGTATACAGTGCCTGTCTTTAAATACAAATGCATCACTTTATTTCTTCACTTCAAATTGATCTCTCTAGTACCCACCAGTTATATCACATTGTGTGAATTAGTACTTCTGCCCCTTTCCTTCTTATTCTAAACTTCAACTTATCAGAGAAAGGTTATGTAGACTCTATTCTCTGGGGCCACTGCAAGTATCCATGTCAACCCACTAGCCTGCCTGAAATTTCCATCTTAGTCATTCATTTTTGTGTGGTTAAAATGCAAATATATTATTTGAGAAAAGTAACACATTAAGCTATTATCACCTATTAATACTCTAGAAAGACTAGCCGAGTAGCTGGAAGAAGTACAGTACTTCCCACAAACATTTCTCCAAATAGATCTAGAAAATGCACCAGACAATCCTGGTGGGAAATTCATTCATTCAATAAACACATGTTGTATGCCAGGCACTGTATTAAGCCCTGGGGGTTTAAAAAGAGGTTTAAAAAAACAGTCCTTGTCCTCAAAGGGCTTACAATTTAATGGGTGAGACAAATAAGCTATAAATAGAATAAATAGAAAACCATTGAGAGGGAAATCTCTAGAATTAATAAGAGTTGTACATTTGTGGCAAGATCAAAAGTATGACCATCTTTGTGTGTGGTTGAAGTGGGGTAAAGCTGGAAATGATAATAAGGAGCAAAGAATATTCCAACTCCCCTGCCTTAAACAGTGAGCTGAAAAGAATGCATGAAGATAAATGCATTATTAGAGATAGTGTCCAGGGAGGTTGTGTCATCATAGGAAAGAAGTAGTACATGGAATGAATTGGAGAGGAATAGATTTAAAATGAAGGAAAGCTTCTTGCCTATGGAAGACATTCCAGAGGGCACAGTGGAAAGGCTCTATCAATTTTGGATAAATCTCGGTGGTAAGAAAGTTGAGAAGGACAGGAATAAGTAATCAGGTAGTAGGAGATGTTGAGAGTTATTTGGATGACTTATAGAAGTTCAAAGCCTGTGGGATATGAAGTATATTACCAAGTATAAGAATTTTCATCACTGAGTAGAAGGCACCATTCCTTTACCCTCAAATGACAAGGACAGGAAGAAATGGGACACTTGAAATGAAATGGAGGTTTGCTTTTCTTTGCAGTGGAGGTTCTCTAAATCACATTTGGGAGATTTGGATGGCTCCAAGAGATTGTGATATGGATAAAAGTGATTGCTTTGGAATAGATTACAAATCTGTAGAAAGGCCCTTGGCAGCTTTCCTCAAGGGACATGAAGCCCCAGAAGGAAATGGAAGACTTGGAGTGCTAGTACATCAGAGAAGTCTGAGGCCTTCTCATCTGAGGGGGCTGGCTATGAGACAATAGCTGGAAGTGGTAAATTCTTTGCACACACAAAAATTTGTGGCTAAGATCCTAGCAGTCTTTTCTCAGGAGACATGCTGGCCCAATAGGAAATGGAAGGGTCAGAATTTTAATATATTCATCATCTGAGAAAAATTCATATTTGGTGAAGTTGTTATAAAAAATCATACAGAGAGATCTACGGACTCTAGGTACAAGATCTGGTCAGGAACACAGTGTCAGAATACTATTAGCAGAGAGAGGACTATGCACCAGAACAAGAGGAGGTCCTAGACCACGAATGAATATTTCATTTAAGATTTAAGAATAGGTAAACACATCTAGTCCTATGTCCCAGATCAAAAATTGACTAAGAAGGAGATCTGTCTTCAGGGATTGGGGTAGTCCAAGCTCTAGGAAGTTTACCTAGCAAGAAAGAAGTTCAGAAGTTAGAGCAGCCAATTACTGTCTAGTCTGAAATTTGCAGATAAACAACTAGGACAGGAATCTTGGAACAAAGAAAAGCTTGCAGGTCTATCATGCTGAACCAGCCCAACTTCCCAGTTGGCTGAAAGAAGCTAGAGCAAGTAGCAATTTACTCATGCTCAGATCCAAATTCAGATAAAAATGCTCAGAGTTCAGCCCAAGGGAGTAATAATCATACTTTTACCCTATATCAGACTATTTTGGGAGCATTGAAAGCTTTTGGATCCCTAACCTGAATTCTCTTGGCAATCTTGTAATAACACAAATGTTCTTATTCAGCCCATACCACTAGGGAAAATCTTTGTAATTAATAGTTTGTTACAAAAATTATAAAACCTTGCTGAAGGAAAAAAATTGCCTGAAAGTAGAAAGTACTGAATAGAAGCCCATGATCCTATGAAACAAGAGGAAATATTAAAACAAAGTCAAAAGACTTTATAAAATGTAAATATAAGGTATCTCATAGCAAAAAAAATCACTAAAAACAGTTGACATGTAAAATAGATTGAAGATAAAAAATTAAGAATTATTGGATGATTTGAAAGTCGTGGCTAAAAAATGAAGAAAGAAGGAGGAGCAGGAGAAGGAAGAGGAGGAAGAAAAGGAGGAGGAAGAAGAAGAAGCCTTAATATCATAATTCAATGCAACTGCCCCAATTTTCTTGGAACTAGTAGAATGGAAATATTGAAAACCCATAGATTACTTCTTTTTTAAAATGCCAAAATGAAAACTCATAGAAACATTATAGTCAAAATCCAGAACTTTAAGTACAAAAAAAGTATACTTCCAGAAATCATAAAGAAGGAACTTAAGTACCTAGGAGTCAGTCAGGAGCATACATGATTTAGCAACCACCTTTATATAGGGTCAGAGAATTTGGAATATATTATTCCAGAAGACAAAGTATATAGGCTTATATTCAAAAAATAACTTACCCAGCAACATTAAATATAATCATACAGATGAGGAAGAGTGGGTTTTTAATACAAATGGAGGATTCCAAGAATTTCTAATGAGAAACCTAGATTAACACAGAAACTTAGAAGATCAAATGCAGGAGTTGAAAGAAACAAAAAAAAAAAATTAAATGGAAACAAATAATAATAAAGGACTTAACAATGATGAACCTACTTACATTCTAATATGAGAGAATAATATATTTGCCCTCCTATCAATCTTTTCTATAAGGGGTCATAGAAGAAGTTTAATGAGACAGAAAGCTTGAGAGTAGTTCTTCTATATTAAGGATCTTAAGAAAAGGGAGAGAAACAGCAATATACTGGGGGAGGGGAAATTTGGGAGAATTTATCTTACATAATGGGGAAGGGTATAAGTAGAAATCTATATTAATGTGTAGTTAGGGGTTGGGGAAAGCACCTTGAACCTTACTCTCTTTTGACCTGGTCAAAGGAAAGAAGAACATATATTTAAATGGACGTAGAACTCCATTTCACTCAATAGGAAAATAGGTGGGAAGAGGGGTGGGAAAGAACATCGGGCTATTACAGAGAAGATGTATGAAGGGAAATACTAGATCAAAGTAAAACAAACTCTAACTAAGGAGATATAAAAATATTTATAGTTTTTTTGTAGATAGCAAAAAAAATGGAATCTGAGGAGAGCAGCCCATTGGTTGGGAAATAACAAGGCAGGTTTTGGTGTATGGCATATAATATATGGTATTTGGCTTATGGAGTGCTATTATGCTATAATGAATGATGAAGGAGATGGTTTCATAGAAATCTTGGGAACCTTTATGAACTGATGCAAAGTGAAGTGAACAGAACCAAGAAAATAATTTATATAGTAACAACAATTTTTAGACACGAGCAATTTCAGAAGATTTAGGAACTCTGATCAGCATAATAACCAACCATGATTCTAGAGGCTTTATTGTAAAACATGCTGCCCACCTTCAGAGTTCTGTTTTTCTTTCCTTCTTGATTGGGGAGAGGGAAATGAGAGGGATAAAGGGAAAAGAGTTACTGATTGAGAAAATAAACTAACTGCCTTAGCAATAATTAGTTTTTCAAATTAGTTTGTAAATTACTGACCAACAAGTCAATTTAATTAAATATTTCTAATGTGACTATTGTGTGTATTTTAAATGCTACATTATTATATAGCCCTTTCCCTCAAGAAGTATGTTCTAATAGGAGCATATGAAGTCATGTACATGAATAGGTATGCTATTGGCAGTGAAAAGCATGATTGAACTATCCAAAATATTATGACAAATTTGAGAATGGAGTCATTAGTGTGTTGGAATGACTACATAAGGCTTCCTGGGGCAAATAATACCCTATTCTTAGAAGGATTTTAATAGATCAGTAGAGATGTCCCTTTAGGCATGTGAATCAACAACACAGTGAATCAATCAACAAGGATTTATTAAAACATATACTATGTACCAAGCACTGTGCTGTGCTGGACATATGAAGAAAGATGACAGACCATTTCTGCTTCCAAGGAAATCACAATCTAATATATAGGACAATTTACAAATAATTGAATATAAACAAGTTTTATATAAGATAAATTAGAGCTAATCAACAGAAGGAAGGCATTAACCATTATATGGAGTGCTGTTAATGCTATGATAAATGATGAAGGGGATGGTTTCATAGAAACCTTGGGAACCTTTATGAACTGATGCAGAGTGAAGTGAACAGGACCAAGAAAGTTATAAGGAGTTACAAAAGCTTCTTGTAGAAGGTGAAACTTTTTTAGAAGCAATTGTGGTTAAGTAACTTGCTAAGGGTCACACAGTTAGTGAGTGCCTGATGCCAGATTTGAACTAAGGTCTTCCTGATTCTAGAGCCAGCATAATATCCACTGTGCCATGTAGCTTTCCCAAAAGATGAGGTTTTACCCAGTACTATAAGGAAGCCAGAAAGTCCAAGGCTATGCCTTGGAGGAGAAGGAAGAGAATTCTAGGAATAGGGGGCAGCTACTAAAAATGCCCATAGTCAAGAAATAGAATGAGAAATAGCAAGACCAGTGTCACTAGAATGCAGAGTACATGGGAATCATGAAGATGTAAAAAGCCTGGAAAGAAAAAAGGGGCAAAAAAAATGAAGGTTTTTGAATGCCAACGATTTCACATTTGATTCTGAAGGTAACAGAAAGCCATTGGAGTTTATTGAATGTAGTGGGTGTGATATGGTTCCACTTCTACTTTAGGAAGTTGACTTTGATAGCTGAATGAAGGATGGACTAGAGTAGAAAGAGACTTTAAGGACAAGAGACCAATTAATATGCTACCACAATAATGTAAGAGTGGGGGATTGTGGATTTAGAGTGGAAATAGGCAATAACTAGCAATGAAATTTAGCCTTTTTGCTGTTTTTTTAATTTAAAAGTTTTGAGGTGTTGAGATTAAACTAGGAGTTGTACAGTTTAACTAGAAAAAGTGTTTGAGACAATAATGGAAAGGTGAAGTGAAATCAGATTGAAGAAGATCTTAAATGTCAAGATAAGAAGTTGATATTTTATCTAATAAAAAATGCAGCAACTTTGAAAATTTGAGGTGGAAAAATTACATTTTTAGAATGATTTATTGGCAGGATTGCTTTTAAAATATTGTGAAAGAAGGATTGGTACCGATAAGAGCAGAGGCAGAAAGACTATTTAAGAGGCTACTGGAATAATACAAATGTTGAGGTTAATAAGGGCCTGGATTAGTACAGTAGCAATAGGAATAGAAAGGAATGGAAGATGAAATGATAGAGATTTCATATCACTTTGCAAGAGATCTCATGTGAGTAATGAGATTCAAAACAGAATAAAAAAATAACTTTTAAGATTCAAGCTTGAGTGATTGGAAGGAATTGCATCAATAGAAATAAAGGCATTAGAGGGAGGACCCAAAGGAATGAAATATGGCATAAGAAGTTAGATAATAGTCATGGAATCAAGGAGACACAAATCCAAATCCTGCCTTTGAAAGGTGCTGTGATGTTAAATAAATTACTTTTCTTACAGTCGTTTCCATAGTTTTAAAATATGAACAACTGTAGCTCCTATCTTGCAGGGTTGCTGTGAGGATCAAATGATGTAATAAATGTAAAGTACTTTGAAAACATAAAGAAAACATAAATTTTAGCTATTATTTTGATTGGAGTAAAAGTAAAAAATGATGGGGAATCAGCATCATAACAATAGTTAACATTTGTATACTATTATATTCAAGGTGCTTTATACCTATTATCTCATTTAATCTTCACAGTAATACTGTGAGGTAAATGCTATTATTTCACAATTTGAAAAAATTGATACAAAAAGACTAAATGATTTGTTCAGGGCTATCTACCTAGTAAGATCTGAGGCTAGATTTGAATTCAGATTTTCCTGAATAGAGGTCTAACATCCTAGCCACTGTAACATCTAAAGGCTGAGGTTGGACTCTGGAGAAAAAAGTCCTAAGTAGTTAAGAGGCAGCATGGGTTCAATGAACCTGGGAAATAAAAAGAATGCATATCCGAAGGGTGTAGGTAATAAGTGAGTGATAATGAAAAGTAAGGAACACAGTGTTTAATGGCTTAAGAAAAGTAAACAAAAACAATTGTTCCACAATGTCTATAGGCCCATATATGTCTCAGTTTTTGCTCTTCTGTGGGGTTTTCCTGCTCCCTCTCATTCATTGTACTTCCCCATTCTCATATACTCCAATGGACCTCTGATATGATCACTTCAGGAGTTCTCTTTCACAATGCTGATCAATGCCACTCCATGCCTAAACATCTTCTAATTCTAATCAAGATTCTTGAAATTTTCATGCTCTCCCCAAAATTCACCTGATGTGATAGAGATCTCAATTGCTTTCTCCCAATATTACAATGGCACCAGTGGATCACTCTAGCAATCCACTTATCATTCATTGCTTTTTACATATAATCAGCCTATCTTCTCTTCCTATCATAGGATTCTTTGATAACATCCTTTACTCATGTCCTTCAATGTTCCTCCCTGGCAACATATTGATGTCTCCTCACATCCATCACTCACTTTTTTATCCCTGTGCCTGTCATAGATTTCCATTTCATGTCTCTGTAGTAGAGTTGAGGTGGAACAAAAGTTCTTTAGTTCTATAGAGGAAGTACTATGATTATTTGTTGATTATTTGAAATGTCTCTGCAGGGATATTTTATAGTATAGAACCTTGGTTCAAATTCCTGCTCTGTAGAGAGTCACAGATAGTGGGGAACCCTAGGTGAAGTATAAGACTCTTTAGTCCAAAGGAACTCTGCTGAAATATCTGGTTTGGTTCCCATCCCCCCAGGGACATCTCATCCTTCCTGAGAAGTCAGGGAGCATGACAACCTGTGTTGTAATTAAAGCAGAATTATACTAAAGTGGCAAGGAATCATCTGCACACAGTAGCAAGTTATTTATGTGGTCCTGCATGCATAGTATCCTATAGTTAGCACTTGCTCAGTATGCTATAGTTATCTTTTGCAGAGTATGCTATAGTTTGTAATTATATTAGGGTAAATAAAGCTAAAAAAATATTGAATAAATGGACTCCTGTTTGACCATCTTCATGAGTTTTACCCCTTCACTCCTTACCCATGATCAGGCTTCAGGCTGGGATCTAAATTCTCTAGAAAGCAGGTCCAGACACTGCTCCTGACTGATTTGATTCATTTGACCAAATCACTTCATTTCCCTTAGCTCTTGGTTTCCTTATCTGTAAAATGATGGTTTTGGATCAAATCATTTCTAAGCTTCCTTCTAGCTCTAAATCTCAATAAAACTATATTCCTGGCAATATTTCTGTAAAACATCTGTGAATTTAAATAAGGTGGGTTATGTCTTTCTCATACTTTGCCACTGAATTCCACTTTGAAAATGATGGTCAATTTCTAAGTGAATTTCACTGCAAGTTGATTAATGTATCCATCTACAAGCATATGTACTATGAGGAATAAATGGAAACTTAAAAGAAATAAAACATTTATATTTACTTGGTGAAGGATTTTCCGAAGATGGAAGCATGGATTTGTATACTAGCAAATACATTTTTGCCTATGATACAGAAAAATGTCTGTGGGAATTCAAAATACCTTTCTCTAAAATGCTCCCAGGAGAAGTGTTAATGTAGATATGACTGTTTTGCAATCTGGCTATTTTTGTTGGTTTTTATTATCTGCTCTGAAATAAAATTTTATTTCAGTTATAAATATATAATAATAACTTTTCCTCCTTAAATTTCTATGATAAATTAATAATTCAATGGGAAGTGGAAACCATTTTAATGAAGAAAAAAATTCTCTTTTGACATCATAGATAAGCTTTTGAAAATTGTTTTTATTATCATTATTTTTATTTAATATAAATATTTATACAATTTAAAAATTAATCTTATTTGCCTATTGTCATTGAATGGCCTAACTAATAATGTGTATAGAAGAGATTCACTCTTGTCTTTTTCTGCAATAGTTTAGGATATAAATGACAAATAAATGCATTAGAAGAAGCTTCACATACTTTTATGCAAATTGATAGTCTCAATATCACAAAGAACACATTGTAATTTAACATTAATGTTTTCAGAATTATTGAATAACTTAAAATTATCTTAATTTCAAAACTTTTTTAAAGTACTTGAAGATTGAGGAAATATCCATTTAAGAAACTACTTCAGTCCACAAGCACCTGATCTTCATTCTAAGCAAAAGCATAATATTTGTAGAGAAATTACTCTATTCAATGACCTTCTGATGACAAACATCAGAAGAGGAATAAAACAGGAAATAACTCTTACAGAAGGCATATGACACTCTAATTGAAGTCCATGTTAATTCCAGGTCAAAGATGAATTCCCAATGGATGGTAATGTTCTCCAGACAACTTCTATTTGTGCATGACATTGGGCTGATTGTATCAAGCCCCAGAATATGGTAAATCCTTCTGCAAAAGATACACAATCACTCAAAGTAGTTTGACCTATCTGTATTGGAAAAATCAGACAGATGAAGAATATTTGTTGGCTAGATTTGCATTAGCATTGAATGAACCTTCTGTAGAGTTTGTTCAGATAGTTCAGATGAACAATAATTTGGACCCAGAGTGCAACTGATATAGAAGAAAGAGGAAAAGAAGTGGGGGATGGTAACAAGCATTTATAATGTGCCTACTATGTACCAAGCACTGTGTTGTCTTTTACAAATATTATCTTATTTTATCCTCATAACAACTGTATGAGAAAGACAAGAAATTGAGATACAGAGAGTTAAGTGGTTTGAACATATACAGCAGATAAATATCTGAGGTTAGGTTTAAAGAAAAGTCACTCTGATTCCAGGTCCAGTGATAAATCATCATCTAGTTGCTTCCCTTCCACAGGAGAAGGAGAGGAGACCTGATGATTTTGTGGAAATATAGAACTGTTAGACTGTCCCTGAGCTACTTATGAAAGCAAAAGTTTAACTGCCATAGGACAGAAATAAAACCTCTTGCAAACAATTAAAGATAAAGATCTAATAGAGAAAAATAGAGTGGTGGATATAAGTAGTCTTCATTATATTACCAGGGAGAAACCCCAAAGGACAGGAGTAAAGGATATCTTCAAAGAATCCTACCACAGGAAGAGACAATAGGCAGATGATATGAAAAAAAAGTAATGAATGACAAATGGATGGCCAAAGTACTCTCCACTAGTTCCTTTGTAATATTGGGAGGAAGCAAATGAAATCTCTATCATACTGGGGGGGGGACCCCTAGTGCTGAACTTTGGGGAGAATATGAAAATTTCAAGAATCTTTGATGTGTAGGCATGGATTGGCATTGATCAGCATTGTGAAGGAGAACTCCTGAAGTGATTATATGAAAGATCCATTAGAATATATGAAAATTGGGGGGATACAACAGAAGAGTAGAAACGAGAAAACCCCACAAAAGAGCAAAAAATGAGACAAATATGTGCCTATAAAGATGTTTGTATGTAATCCCAACAGATCCCTGATATCTTAAGATGAAACTAGAATGACAACAAATAAATATATAATTTAACAGATAATCTTTTAAAATAGTATTTCCCCAAATAGATATAAAGATAGTTTTCAATGTTCATTTTTATAAGACTTTTGAGTTTTAAATTTTTCTCTCCCTCTCTTACCTCCCTCTTCCCCAAAAGGACAAGCTATCTAATATAGGTTTAAATATGTACAATTCTTTTAAGCATAAACCATAAAAAGGAAAAAACAAAAAAAAGTGAAAATATTGTGCTTTGATTCACATTCAATCTCCATAATTTTCTCTCTGGATGTGGATGGTATTTTCCATCCCAAGTCTATTGGAATAGTCTTGAATCACTATGCTGTTGAGAAGAACCAAATCCATCACAGTTGATCATCACATAATTTTGTTTTTTTAACATGTTTTCATTTTTATATTAATTTATGGTTATCAATACCTATATAATAGAACCAACACACTTGACTTTCATCATTTTGGCACTCATGATTTCTGTCTTTGTTTTTGGAGTAATTCATCTGAATTTTCCTTTCACCCCTAAAAACTTGTGCTTCTTTTCCTCTCCAAGCCGTGATCCGGGGCTTTGTCTGAATAACATGACATAGTTGTGCTGATTGTTATTTTGGGGATGATGATGGTGATGGTGATTGTAATAGTGTTGATCCCTAAGAGCACAGGCTGAGCAAGTGCCAAAAGAAGATAAATAACAATTGAGACAGAGAGGGGATTGAAAGAATGAAGTGCAGAAGGATTGCAGATGAGAGCTGTCCACGAACAGAAGTGCTGAAATGCCACAGCCATGGTTTAATAATCATGAGTTATTGAGTTTACTTGAGGAGATAGCAGTAATGCTTCAGAAGATAAAATAGAAATAGCTCTACTTCAGTAAATAAATGTATAAGAAATAAATGTTAAAGACAACATAATTTTAAAAGGTATTTAGGGATCACTTTTCAAAACATCTCAAAAAATGGGAAATTCCAAAGGAATGGAGATCACAGTTGATAATTTGCCAATTAAAAAAAAGACTGATGCATTAGCAGTTGATAAACATAAATATAAATATTTGTGTATGTGTGTAAATTCATTTCTAAAAATCTATATTATGATGTTCTATACATATTTGGAAAAATATTCAATAAAAAATATGAGAATGAAATAGGCAGACTTTTGCTGATAACTTTTAAGAGCAAATCATATTTCTATATCCACACAACTGACTGATTAATCAAGAAATTATAAGATCCAATAATGTCTGTTGTTTATGGATTTTAAAACAACAGTTTTTCTTGATAGCACAAAATTCTCTTAAATCTCTATAACAGATATGATTACAAAAACAAAAAATAAGTTCAATGATCTTTTGAATAACATTAAGCAAGGTATGAAACAGGAAAACAAATACTCACCTAAAGTGTATGCTTGTGAATCCCAAAAGAGATCTTTTTTAAAGGAAAAAGATTTATATGTGTAAAAATATTTATAGCAACTTGCTTCTCAAGCCAAAAAAAAATGGAAAATGAGGGAATGCCCATCAGTTGGGAAATGGCTGAATAAATTGTGAAATGTGGTAAAATGAAATATGATTGTTTTTTGAGAAATGATGAGCAGCATGCTCTCAGAAAAACCTGGAAAATCCTCGATGAACTCAAAGTGAAATGTACTGTACAAAGTAATGTCAATATTCTTGGATGATCAGCTGTGAATGATTTTGCTATTTTTAGCAATACAATGATCCACAACTACTCTGAAGGACTTATGATTTAAAAAAATCCTGTCCATATCCAGAGAAAGAACAGATTGTGTCTGAACACAAATTGAAAAATTGTCTCTGTCTCTGTCTCTGTCTCTCTCCTTTATTTTTTCTTGAGGTTTTTTAAATGGGGGGGGGGGAAATCTATGTTTTCTTTCACAGCATGAGTTCTTTAGAGGTGTTTTTCTTCCTTAGAGGTGTGCTTACTTAATGGAGGCAGTAGTGATGATAAAGGAAAGAATCTAGAACTCAAAGTTTTGAAAACAAACATAAAAATTATTTTAAAGGTAACTAAGGAAAAATAAAAAATGAAAATTAAAAAATGAAAAATATTAAATGAAAAATAAAAAAGACTAAAAGGGAAAAAATAAAGTATATGTCTGTGTCACAAAGTTTGAATTCTACAAAGTTTAAATGGAAGAATTCCCACTTAGAAGATTTTTCTAAATTTTGTATTACAAATTAATTTATACTCATTTTATAAACACTAATCCACAATAAAACTTTCTCAAAGAAATTTATTAACATTTGAAAGAAACTTGGGTAATCTTAGTGATAAGTGTGACTTTGGAGGGAGAAGATGTGTTCACATTCCTCTTCCATCACTTTCCAACTGTGTGACCTTAAACAAATTACTTAATTTCCTTAGCCTTCAGATTCATCTGTCACTATGGTATTCTTGTTCTGTAAAATATAATGGTTCTCTCTGGGAGCAGGTTTCTTGGGGAGGTAGCCCTAGTATCAGTTCAGATCAATAATCATCCCAAATGCAGGCAGGAATTAAAGTACAGTTTTTTATTGTCTCTTCCAAAATCTTATCTCCTTCACTTGGAGCTCGGCTAGTTTTCTGGAGGCCTTCTCTCTCCTTGGTTCCAAGAGCTCTTGCCACTGGTCTTTTGCCTCTGCTCCCTTCAGCCTCCAGCCAACACAAAGGTGGAAGATGGAATGAATCTGACTTCACCTCCAAGAGTGGACTTGTGGGCTTCCTCCCAGAGTGCTCCTCTCTGACCCCTGGCAATGTTCCAAAGTAACTAACTTGACTGCCTCCCTGAAGCTCTATTTATGCTCCTTCTCTGAGAGTGGGATTGTGGGATATGAGAGTGTGATTATGGGTTTCCTCCCAGAGTGCTCTCTGGCCCTAAGAGCTTCAAGGGTGGTGTGAATTCACAAAGTTACAAAGTTAACTTTTGTGAATCTCCCATACTTGTGAACTCCAATGACTAAAGGTGTGAACACAAGCATTGTTTCTCAGTTCCACTTAGTACCTTGTTTCTTCTGGCCCATAACATCTCCTTGTAGGATCAAATCAATCATACTGAACCATGCTAAATTAGATAATTATTGTCTCTATCAACTTTAATGACTTAAAAGTTTGTAAAGATTCCAACATGTCTCAGTTATGATGATGGTGATGATGAATAGTATTGATACAGTATTTTAGGTTTTTTTATTTATTTTTTGTTATATTTTCAGTTTTGAATGTCTCCTTTCTCTCTGTATTCCTCCCTACTCCATACTAGAGAAGTCAGTCCTTAAGTTTTACAAAGTACTTTATATATATTATGTCATTTGATACAAGTCTATGAGGTTAGTGTCATTATTGTCCCCATTTTACATATAAGATTGAATCTGAGAGAGGATGTCCTTTCCAAAGTCATAGAGCTAGTAAGTGTCTGAAGCAGAATTCAAATTCAGATTTTTCTGACTCCAAGTCTAGAACTTTATTTACTATGCAAAACTGCCTTTCTATAAAATTAAAGGAGTTGTTTTAGCAAGTCTTTAAGGTTTGCTAGAACCCTTACTCCAAATCTATGATGCTATGATCCTATAATGCTGTAATTCAGCCTAGAAAATTTGAGTGAATGATAAGTACATATTGCTTAGATTATAACAGAATTTTGTGCTGTTTTGAATTAGTTTATCAATTTGTGGTTTCTTAAACTGAATATTATCCTAATTTTAAAGGTAGTTTACAACAAATAAACAATATATACATGTAGAGAAAAACACATATGCTTGCCCATATAAGTATTTCTCCACCCCAATAGAAGGGATAGGGAATGTCTGATCCTTGGACAATAAATCATTTGCTCTGGCATTGCCAAGGCAATTGCAGGTGACAGAAACCTCCCACTGCTTGAATTCTTTAAGTTGATAATTTTGTATGGCTTATGAATGATGTTATAAATATCCAAAAGGCCCTTAGGAGAAAAAAAAAGCTTTTCCATCCTTGATATATAGATATGACCAGGGTACTTAGTCAATGAGGTAGTCAGAAAATTGAAAGAAATTGGTTTGGGTTACTTTTTGGAAATTTCAGGGTACTACGCATGGTTTCAAACAGCCCTCTAATATATAATCTCAATTTTAGTAGCAATATTCTCTACATATCTATTTATGTGTGTATATATCTATGTACATAAATATACATACATAAATATATTTGTGATGCTATATAGCTATAAATTTTGTAATGCAAAAAAAGGGACCCCAGAGGCCATTTACTCAATCCTATACTTGAACAAAAATCTCCTTTACAACATACCTGAAAAATCATCATTCATTTTTTCTTTGAAGAATTCCAGCAAGGGGAAAATTACTGCCCTTTGCATCAGCCCTTTCCACTTAAACTATTTTTGTGGTGGCACAATTTAAATTTAACAAAAGAAGGGGCAGCTATGTGGTGCAGTGAATAGAGCACCAGCCCTGAGGTTAAGAGGACCTGAGTTCAAATGTGGCCTCAGACACTTAAAACTTCCTACCTGTGTGATCCTGGGTGAATTACTTAATCCCAACTGCCTCAGGAAAAGAAAAACACAGGAATAAACTGAGGCAAAGGACCAAAAAAGGTAACATTTATTAACATGGAGATGATGCCTATCAATTAATTTGTCATTAAATAAGAGCTGTCTTTTTGTTGGTATTAATATACCAAAGACCCTGAACAAAAAGACAGCTCTTATTTAGATTTGGGGGAGAGGGAACAAAAAAATAGAAAAAGGTAGATGACATTATGGGATTTAGGGTAACATGATTGGTTGCAGAAATGAGATACAAGGAACAATATAATTGGCTGGAACTTTTGAAAAGGAGGCTAGCAATGACCCTTCTCCCCTTCTTCTCTCATGAAACTAAAAATTGCTCCATTATTTCAATGCAAATGAAAGATTGTGGCCCAGACTTTTAGGCAACACAGTAGACATCCATTAAGGATAGATTGGTAATGTAAAGATATCAAGCCCAATTACTTTATGTTCACATTTGTTCTCCAAGGTGAGTCAAATTCCTTTGGTCAACAACAGATCAATAATTAGCAAGAAAGCTGAACTTCTAGACTTAACTCATAATAGGCCAGATGATTCTGAACAAAGTTCAAAGAGAGAAAGCCATGACTTTAGCAGTTAACAGGACAAAAGCCGTTAATTATAAATAGGATCAATAAATAAATGATACAGGACCAATATTAATCTTCTCAGTAGGTAGTGCCAAGAACGATAGAAAAAATTTTTATAGAGATTTATTAAGTTGGGTGTTACTAATTATATAAAAAGACAATGTCAAGGGCATATATGACCAAAGAAGGAGGTGAGAATGTTACATAACAAGATTAAGATATAAATTGATAACTTGAGTACTCTAAAAATACTGAAATATTATTTAAAAGAACTACAGAAAGGCCTTAAACTTACTAACATGATCCTCTAGGCAGGATTTGTAGACACCAATTACATAGAATTAAAGGTTCAGTGAAGTTGATATATGCATTAGTTACAGGAATAGAAGCACCAACAAATGTTGTAGAACCTGGGTCATGGTAACTCTTAACATTTTACTACATATAAAACAAGCAAAAAGAGTAATTTGGAACTAAATGGAACACAGCTCATAGATTCTTCTTGGAGAGGAAAATAGAGTCGGTTTTATTATGCATTTAAAGATAAAAAATAATCCAACGTCATTTTCATGAAATATTTGGTCATTTTATATTGCTATTTTTATGATAAGCATGAGCAATGAACAACCATGAAGATACTTTTGCAGCTTATTGTCCATTATCTGTTTCAGAGGATGAGGACAGAAAAAAATTGATGAAAAAAATTTATGACTATCTTACAAATTAGATCAACATTCATTTTTAGAATTAATCATTGCAATGATTGTTATGTACAAGGTGTACTTAGAGGAAGACATTTTTGGAAACATATTCAAGAATAATAAGTGAGAGAGGCTAACTGGCCATAGTTTTTAAAAATCTTCATAGCTATATATTATGAGTACATTATTCAAAAGAAGAAGGTTAGGAAGAGCACCAAATTGCATCACAAATAATTAAATTGATTGTATTTTAACACATAGAAAAAGACTAGTACTAACATATGAGCCATTTCAAGATTAGTGATCCACATACAGTCAGATTATCAACTTCTTGGAGTAAAAATCAAAATCAATACCAAATTAGAAGAATAAAAATGCAAAGATATGGCACTCAATTGAGTCAACTCAAAACCGACTTATTTAAACAATTTGTTAATGTCTTCTAAAAATTGAATAACTTGATATAAAAAGTATGGTGTCATTTTCTCATTAAGATTACTACAAATAAATTGATCACTACAATGAAGAGACAAATAAAGATTAGGAGCAGCCTTAGCAAATACTTGATTTTTCTCTGACAAACAAAGTCATGATAGCCAAGGATAATACATGTTTAGAACAAACTAATTCATTAAATCTTATTGAAAATTATGTTGGATGGATGAGGCAGAGCCAAGATGATGGCAAGGAGACACATCTGAGCTCTCCCTGATCTCCCTCAGATCAAAAGCAAGTTAAGCCTCTGAACTGATTTTGAAGTGACAGAACCCACTAATATTTGGAGTGCAACAAATTCTCAGCAGAAGATATTTTGGGAGAATTTCAAAAAAGGTCTGTTTCAATTGGGCACTGAGGGAGGTGGTGAATGCAGGCACAGTATAGAGACCCAGGGTGGTGTGGACCTCACTTGCTAGGGGAATATAACAAGAGGAATCTATAGAGGTGTTGGCTACTCTATTCTTCTTGCAAGCCAATAGATCAGCAGCTTAGCTGGAAGACATCCAGCATAAATACAAAGGGCAAATAGTTCCTGAACCCCAAAACAGCACAGGACCTGGACTCACCCAAATAGCACCAGAAGTTAGTCATCACCCACCCAGAGTAGCTATTTCCATCTATAGAAGGAGCTTGGACAATCTCCCCTTTTCCGTAAAAGCAGACTTCAACCTTTAAAAAATGAACAAAAAAAGCAAAAAGAACTCTGACCATAGATAGTTTTTTTATGAAGAAAGAGAAGAACAGATTTCAAACACTGAGGACACTAAAAGCAGATCATCTCCAGATGAAATCCCAAATGGTGATTTGGGATCCCCATCTCACAAGACTGTTGGAAGAATTCAAAAGGATCTTAAAAGAGAGCTAGAAGAAAAATGGGGAAAGAAAATGAGAAATTTGCAAGAGAGTTTAGAAAAAAAACAGAAATTATCTGAAGAAAACTCCTTAAAAATAGACTGAGTGAAATGGAAAGAGCAAATAACTTCTTACAAAATAGACTTGATAAAATGGAAAAAGCATTTAACTCCTTATAAAATAGATTTGACAAAATGGAAGAAAACAACTAGAAAAACAGAAGTTGTGAAATGAAAAAAAAAAGCATTGAACAAAACAACTCATTTAAAAATTCAGTTGGCTAAAAATTCAATTGGCCAAATACAAAAGGTGCTAAAAAGGGAAACAGAAGAAAATAATTCACTAAAAATTAGTATGGAACAAATGTAAATAAATGACTCAATAAAACAGCAAGATCAGTCAAACAAAACCAAAAACAAGGAAAAAGTAGAAGAAAATGTAAAATACCTCATTGGAAAAACAATTAATTTGGAAAATCGATCTAGGAGAGATAAACATCATTGAACTTCCTGAAAACCATGATGAAGAAAAGTGCCTAGACATCACATTTCAGAAAATCATCAAGCAAAACTGTCCTGATGTCCTAGAACCAGAAAGTAAAATAGTCATTGGAAGAATTCACCAATCAACTCCTAAGAGACCCCAAAATGAAAACTACATAGAATATTATAGCTAAATTTTGGAATTATCAGATCAAGGAAAAAATATTGCAAGCAATCAGGAAGAAACAATGCAAATATTGAGGAGCAATAATCAGGTTTACCCAGGACCTAGCAGCTTTCATTTTAAAGGAGAGAAGGGC
Organism: Sarcophilus harrisii; assembly: GCF_902635505.1. Classification (NCBI taxonomy): domain Eukaryota; kingdom Metazoa; phylum Chordata; class Mammalia; order Dasyuromorphia; family Dasyuridae; genus Sarcophilus; species Sarcophilus harrisii. Next base: position 460,166,368 of record NC_045426.1, read on the forward strand.
TCAGAATCTGATATTCCAAAAGGTGAAGAAACTTGGATTGCAGCCAAGAATCAACTATCCAGCTAAATTGAATATTATCTTTCAGATATTCAACAGACATTCAATGATATAGTTGAATTTCATTTATTTATGATGAAAAGACCAGAGCTGAACAAAAAATTTGATTCCCAAATACAGAACTCAAGAGAAGCATATAAAGGTAAAAAAAAGGAAAGAACTCTTGAGAACTCTTAGAGAGTGCAGGTATAATTTGATTTTATTGTGATAATATAAAGAGAAAGTAGAGGTAGAAAGGGAACTGTACTGGAAAAAGAAGAAATGGAAGTAAAATAAGGGAAATTACATCTCATGAAGAGGGAAAGAAGACCTATTATAATTGAGAGAAAAAATAAAGGGAAATGAACTTTGTGTGAATCTTATTCTCAACAGATTTGGCTCAAAGAGAGAATATCAGACATATTTGGCTTCACAGAGAAACTTCTCTCCCTATACAAGGGAGTGGGAAAAGGAAAAAACAGAAGGAGTAGGGGAAAGATATAAGAAAGGTGGAGGGGCTGTAAAAAGGGTGGGCTATTTGAGGGAGGTTGTGGTCAGAAGCAAAATACTGGAGAGAAAGGAAAGGGGGAAAGGAAAGATAACTTGGGCCAAATAAGATGGTGGGAAATACAGAATTAGTCATTTTAACTGGAAATGTTAATGGGATGTACTTTCCCATACAACTAAAGGGGATAGCAAACTGAATTAGATGCCAGAATTCAATAATATGTTATTTACAAGAAACACATTTAAAGCAGAGTGATGCATACAGAAGGAAGGTAAAAGGCTGGAGCAGAATCTATTATGTATGCTTCAAGTGAAGTAAAAAAAAAGCAGGGTAGAGATCCTCATTTCAGATCAAGAAGAAGCAAAAATAGATCTAATTAAAAAATAAGAAAGGAAACTGTATCTTGCTAAAGACTACCACAGATAATGAAGTAATATCAATAATAAACATATATGCATCAAGTGGTATAGCATTCAAATTCCTAGAGGAAAAGTTGAGAGCTGCAAGAAGAAATAAAAAGCAAAACTATACTAGTTGGATATCTCAACCTTACTCTCTCAGAACTATATAAACCAAACTACAAAATAACTTTGGGAAAAGTTAAGGAGGTAAATAGAATTTTAGAAAAGTTAGGTATGATAGATCTTTGGAGAAAATTGAATGGAAACAGAAAGGAGTTTACTTTTTTCTTGGCAGTTCACAAAATTGACCATATATTAGGAAATAAAAATCTCAAAATCAAATGCAGAAAGGCAGAAATACTAAATGCATTTTTTTTCAGATCATGATGCAATAAAAGACCAGGAGAAAACAAACCAAAAATTAATTAGAAATTAAATAATCTAATCCTAAGGAATGAATGGGTGAATCAACAAATCATAGACACAATAACTTCATCCAAGAGAATGACAATAATAAGACAACATATCAAAATTTTGTGGGATGCAGCCAAAACGGTAATAAGGGGAAATTTTATATGCATGAAATAGAGAAAGAGAAGATCAATGAATTGGGTTTACAACTAAAAAAGCTAGAAAAAGAACATATTGCAAAAGGGGAGATATATAAAATGAAAATAAGAAAACCATTGAATGAATAAATAAAACTAAGAGTTGGTTTTTTGAAAAAACAACAAAATAAACTATTAGTTAATTTGATTAGAAAAAAGAAAAAATCAAAATGCAAAGGGAGAACTTTTCACCAATGAAGAGGAAATTAGAATAATAATTAGGAGTTATTTTGCCTAACTATATGCCAATAAATTTGATAAACTAAGTGAAATAAAGGAATATCTACAAAAATTTAGATTGTTCAGGTTAACAGAAGAGGAAATAAATTATTTAAATAGTTCCATTTTAGAAAAAGAAATAGAACAAGCTATTAATCAGTTCCCTAAAAATATCTCCAGGGCCAGGTGGATTTACATGTGAATTCTACCAAACATTTAAATAACAATTAACTCAAATATTATATAAAACTATTTGAAAAAATAGGGAATGGAAGACTCCTACCAAATTCCTTTTATGACACAGATATGGAACTTATAACTAAACCAGGTAAGGTGAAAACAGAGGAAAAAAATTATAGACCAATTTCCTTAATGAATATTGATGCTAAAATCTCAAATAAAATATTAGCAAAGAGATTTCAGAAAGTCATCCCCAGGATAATACACCATGGCCTAAGTGGGATTTATACCAGTAATGCAGGACTGGTTCAATATTAGGAAAACCATTAGCATAATTGATTATATCAATGACCAAACTAACAAAAATCATATTATTACCTCAATAAATGCAGAAAAAGCATTTATTAAAATCCAACAGCCTTTAAACAGCTATTAAAAAAAACACTAGAGAGTACAGGAATAAATGGAGTTTTATTTAAAATGATCAATAACATCTATTTAAAGCCATAAGCAAGCATCAGATGTAATGGGGATAAACTAGACATTTTCAATAAGATCAGAGGTGAAACAAGGCTGGTCACCATCACTGTTCATATTAACTATTGTATTAGAAATGTTAACTTTGGCAATAAGAAAAGAAAAAGACATTAAAAGAATTAGAGTAGGTAATGAGGAAACCAAATTATCACTCTTTGCAGATGATATGATAATATACTTAGAGAATCCTAGAGAATCAACTAAAGAACTACTAGAAACAATTCACAACTTTAGCAAAGTTGCAACATACAAAATAAATCCACATAAATTATCAGCATTTTATATATTACCAATAAAGTCCAGCAGCAAGAGATACAAAGAGAAATTCCACTTAAAATAACTATAGATAATGTAAAATATTTGGTAATCTACCTGCCAAAGCAAAGTCAAGAACTATATGAATTCACTTACAAAACACTTTGCACACAAAAAAATCAGATCTAATCTCTTGGACAAATATAAAGTGCCCATGGGTAGGCCAAGCTAATACAATAAAAATGACACTACTACCTAAATTAATCTATTCCAAGCTAATATAATAAAAACGACACTACTACCTAAATTAATCTATTCAGTGCCATACCAATCAAACTCCCAAGAAATTATTTCACAGAGCTAAAAAAAATAATAAAATTCATCTTGAAGAATAAAAGGTCAAGAATTTCAAGGGAATTAATGAATCAAAATGCAAATGAAGATGGCCTAGCTGTACCAGCCATAAAACTATATTATAAAGCATTTTATAATATCAAATCCATTTGGTTACTACAAGAAATATAGTAGTCAATCAGTGGAATAGGTTAGGTTCATAGGACAGAATAGTCAATGACTATAATAATCTATGTTTGACAAACCCAAAGATCTAAGCTTTGGGGATAAGAACTCACTATTTGACAAAAATTACTAGGAAAATTGGAAATTAATATGGCAGAAACACACCTAACACCCTATATCAAGATAAGCTCTAATGGGTTCGTGATTTAAGCATAAAGAATGATATTATAAACAAATTAGTTGAACAAAAAATAGTTTACCTCTCAGATCTGTGGAAAAGGAAGGAATTTGTGGCCAAAGAAGAACTTGAGTGTATTATTGAATGCAAAATGGATAATTTTGATTATATATGTTAAAAAGTTTTTGTAAAAACAAAACCAATGCAGACAAAATTATAAGGGAAGCAATAAACTGGAAGGGGGGGATTTTTACATTCAAAATTCTCATAAATGTCTCATTTCTAAAACATATAGAGAATTGACTCAAATTTATAAGAATTCAAGCCACTCTCCAGTTGATAAATGGTCAAAAGATAGGAACAGGAAATTTTCAGATGAAGAAATTAAAAGCATTTCTAATCATATGAAAAGATGTTCTACATTATCATTGATCACAGAAATGCAAATTAAGGCAACTCTGGGATACCATTACATACCTCTCAGATTGGTTAAAATGATAGAAAAAGATAGTGACAAATGTTAGAGGGGATGTGGGAAAACTAGGACACTAATACATTGTTGGTGAAGTTGTGAACTGATTCAGCCATTCTGGGGAGCAATTTGGAACTATGCCCAAAGGGCTATCAAACTGTATATACCCTTTGATTCAGCAGTATTTCTACTGGACTTGTATCCTAAAGACGTAATAAAAGAGGGAAAGGGACCAACATGTGCAAAAATGTTTGTGGCAGCCCTTTTTGTAGTGGCAAAAAACTGATAATTGATTGGATGCCCATCAGTTGAAGAATGGCTGAATAAGTTACAGTATATGAATGTTATGGAATATTATTGTTTTATAATAAATGATCAGCAAGATTGTTTCAGGGAGGCCTGGAGAGACTTACATGAACTGATGTTGTGACATGAGCAGAACCAGGAGATTATTATACATGGCAATAGCAAGATTATATGATGATCAATTCTGATGGACATGGCTCTCATCAACAATGAGGTGATTTAGACCAGTTCCAATGGTCTTGTTATAAAAAAAAGCCATCCACACCCAGAGAGACGACAGTGGGAACTGAATGTGGACTACAACATAGTATTTTCACTCTTTTTGTTGTTGCTTGCTTGCATTTTGTTTTCTTTCTCTTTTTTTTCACTTTTTGATCTGATTTTTCTTGTGCAGCATAATATTTGTGGAAATATATAGAGAGGAATTGCACGTGTTTAACATATATTAGATCACTTGCTGACTAGGGGAGGAGGTAAGAGGAAGGGAAGGAAAAATTAAAACACAGGGTTTTTTAGGGGTGGGTATTGAAAATGATCCATGTATATATTTTGAAAATAAAAAAGCTTTAATTTTTTAAAAAAGATGTCTTTTTAAGGAAAAAAAATTATGTTGGGTGATTGAAGGCAATCATTAAATAGCCTTATTAAATAGCAAAAACAATGAAGAAAAAAAATTAGTTTACATCAACCATAGTGACAGACCAAATTAAACCAGATCATCCTAGAGCATTTACAGATGAAACTGGAAGGACGATGAATAGATGAAAAATGGAACAGATCTATAACAATTTAGTTTACAAATTGTTTTCTACATCAGTGAAAGTTTAGCCATTATATTAGGACTCTAATATCAAAGTCTCTAATATGGTGCTTGAGAAAATAGAAATAGTACTAAAGAAAACAAAAGACAAAAAACTTAGACCTTTAAGAAAAAGCAATTTTTAAACTAGAACAATTGTTTGCAGAGAAAGTCTATGACAGGGATGGCACAATTTTGAAGATACTGAATGATCTGTTGCCAAATATGTGCAAAAAGGAGTATAATATATGATTAGAAAACATGTACCTTGTTCAGTCATTTCTCAGTTGATGGGTTTCCTCACAGTTTCCAGTTCTTTGCAATCGCAAAGAAGTTGTAGAATGATCACATTCTACTGTCAATTAGTAAAAATCTACTGTCAATTAATTCCATAAGAATTGATGAACTTGCTAATTTTAGAAAAAGTGAAAAGGAAAATGAACAGAACCAAGAGAATTATACAGTAATAGCAATATTGTTTTAAGAACAAACGAGTAACGAAGTCATTTTGACTATTATAAATACAAAAATTAAGTACAAAAGACATATGAAGGAAGAAGCTATCTGCATCTAGAGAAAGAACTGATAAATTGAAGTATGGATAGAATGATTTTATATATATAGTATATATAGATATACATATTTATATCTAATGTAGCTATCTTTAGGGTGGGGAGAGGGAAGAAAAATACAGCATGATAAATTTATTCTATATTTAAAAGGAATAGCAAATTGTACATAATAGATTTGCACTTCCATATGTATTCATCTTTTTATTATTCTAGTACATTGTGGAAATGTTTACTTCATAAATTAAAAACAAAATAAATAAATTTTTTAAAAAGAAAATGCATGTACCCTATTATAAAATAATAATTGCAGAAATACCAAATATTATTGACATATATTTTTTTACTTTTCCATTTCTACAAAATCTTTTTGTGAATAAACTAGAATATTCATCAGGGCATACTTTTTCTTGGAAAGGGAAGCAGCAGGTTTTCACAAATTATATTCTACAGCAGGCTACATCACTAAATTGCACATCTATGAGAAGACAAATTCCTGGTGTGCTTACCATTTGTTGATTACCAAAGAGGAAAAAATGTGCTTTATTCTGGAGACCAAATACAACTAATTTTTTTTTCTTTAAGAAGTTTATGTCTTATAATATATAGAGATTAAACAGAATACTTTTAAATGCAACCACAAGGTTGACTATTAAACAACTTTTCTGTTATTAACATCAAGCAAGAAACAGTGAAGTAATTACTCCAAGAGTGCTTTGAAAACTTTCTTGCACAGGCCAAATGAAAGAAAGATTACCTTTATGTAGTAAGTTCATTCAGCTTTTTTTCTTTTAAGGAAATAGTGTGTTGATTGCATTAATATAATCAGAAGCAGTATTGTGTAATAGAAAACTGAAGTCAGCCGGGAAGAATTGGATTTGTATCCCACTTTTATTATTGACTAGTTCTATAAACCCAGGCAAATCATTTAACCTTTCCCAGGTATAGTTTTCATATCTGTAAAACGAAGGTAACATCTGTAGTTCTTACCTCAGGGGGTGTAGAAAATCAAATGAGGTAATATATGTAAAATACTTTGTAAATCTTAAAGTGAAGTATAAATAGACTATTATTATTATTTATTGTACTTCATAAAATTACAAAGTTTCAACAGTCTTCCTCCTTAAGAGACAGTTAACAGCACAGTAGATAGAATTCTTAAAACTTGGAGTCAGAGAACACCTGCATTTGTCGTAAACTCAGACAATTTGTAGCTGTGTGGTCCTGAACAAGTCAGTTAACCTCTGCTTGCTTCAGCTTCCTCAGCTGTAAAATATGGATAGCACTAGTATTTACCTTGTAAGAATGCTGTTTAAGCACTTAGCACAGTGTCTGGCACATATGTGCAATGCAAATGTATTCTCTTCTCTTTCCTTCTTCAATGAGATTTATGATTATTCACAAAAAAAGCAAGTTAATAATGCATACCAGAAAAATTAAATAAATAACCAATGCTTCTTGTTCAGCATATAACATGTTGAATGATCAAATACATTAAATGAACATATTAGCATATGAATATGTGCTAGGTATAGGAATTTCAAATGGACAATAAAATGAGTCCAAAACAGAACTGGAACAAATGAACAAACTGGATTACATTTGGGAAGTTACAATTATTTTTTTTGAATCTCCACATGCTCCTCCAGGTAAAATTGTATCTTTCCATTACCAACATTCTCATTCACTGATATTATATGGTTGTAAATCTGGGAGAAAAAATACAATCTCTGAGATATAGTGGTTGTGGGTGATGTAAAAAAAAATACTTGGTAGGTATAAATTAGTTAATGTACTTCATAGAATTACAAAGTTTCAACTGAGGCTCCCTACTTATGAGGCAGCTAAAGAGATAATGGATAGAATACTTGTCTTGTAGTGAGGAAGATAGGAGTCTGAATCTGAAGTTAAGACAATTTTTACCTATGTGATTCTGGACAAATCATTTAAGCTTTGCTTGCCTCAGTTTCCTTAACTGTAAAATGAGAGTAGCAATAGCATTTATCTTGCAAGATTATTAGTGGGCAAGTTAGCCCAATGATGACATAGGTTGAAGAAGTGGCAAAAGCAAGTGCTGCAGCACTACTAACCGTGTAATGTAAAAATACCTACAGGGAGTTTACAGGAAGGTATAGCTTCTGTGTTTTGAGAGATCTATGGACAAACAAGGACAAGAAATTGCACAGGATGAAAAGGTATGGATGAGCCAACCTCCATTAATGAAATTAATCTTTGCTATGATGAGATCATAGATCCACTGAAATTCTGAAATAAGAAATGTTGCCTACACTGTGGCATGCAATATGCACAGACATTCTGTTCAATTAGTTCTTCAATAGGAGACCAAAATGCTTCTGTGGTGCATTTGCATAGGGTGGAGGTGACCCTGAATTCTCTAAGACTAATATAAGAGTTTAAGTAGATTGTACTCTCTGGGTGTGTGTATATATATGCATATATGTAATAATCTTGAATACGCATTGCTTGTGGATACTAAACTGGGCCCTTATTTGAATAATAAGAATTTGAGATGAATCAAACTTAGGGAATTGTAGTGTTTTTGAATTCTAAACAGTGCATTGCCACAAAAATCTCATCTCTTTAGCACCAACCATCCCCCAGTGATGATATGTGGTCATGAATTATGGAAAACCTTAATCTCAGAAGAAAAAAATTTAAGAGTAACCCAAAGGACAATGCTAAGATGTACAGCTGACCTAAGCAGGTTACTGCAGCACTGCAGCAGGTTACCAATCACCTTTTGTATATAATTAAAAAGGCAAGGTGGTACAATGGAAAGAGCACTAACAGAATCTATATTCTAATTATTTTGTGCCTGTTTAATCTTCAGCAAGTTCTTTAATATCCTAATGCCTCAGTTTCCTCATCCATAAAAATTGAGCAATTGGACTAGATGACTTCCTTCTAACTCTAAGTTAGTAATCTAGTCAAATGGTAAAAATCATTATTGGGAGCAAGTGTGATCAAAAAAGAAGTAAGAAATTTTACAGCTAGTGTTTCTGTTAAGAGTCTCATTTCTTAAATATATAAAGGACTATGTCAATTTCATAAGAATACAAGTCATTCCCCAGTTGATATATGGTCAAAAGATATGAACAATTTTCAGATAACAAAATTAAAATCATCTCTTCTCATATGAAAAAATGTTCTAAATCATTATTGATTAAAGAAATGCAAATTAACACAATTCTGAGGCACCACTTCACACTTCTCAGATTTTTAAGATAACAAAAAAAAAAAAAAATAATGATAAATGTTGGAGGGAATGTGGGAAAATTGGGACACTAATGCATTGTTGATGAAGTTGTGAAATGATCCAAACATTCTGGAGAACAATATGGAACTGTGCACAAAGGGTTATAAAACTGTGTGTCCCCTTTGACCCAGCAGGGCCAATAGTGGGTCTGTATCCCAAGGAAATAATAAAGGAGGGAAAAGGATCCACATATGCAAAAATGTTTGTAGCAGCAATTTTTGTGGTAGCAAAGAATTGAAAAATGAGCAGGTACCCATCAGTTAGGAAATAGCTGAATTAGTTGTGGCATATGAAGTTAATGGAATATTATTGTTCTATAAAAATGATGAACAAGCTGATTTTAGAAAGTCCTGGAAAGATTTATATGAACTAATGCGGAGTGAACCAGGAATACATTGTACACAGTAACAGCAAGATTGTGTGATGATCAACTATGAAAGACCTGGTTCTTCTGAGTGCTTCAGTGATTTCAATAAACTTTGGATGAAAAATTCCATTTGCACCTAGAAAAAGAACTATAGAGATCGAACACATACTATGTTCACTTCTTTTTTTCTATTTTTTTTCTCTCTTGTGGTTTTTCCCTTTTGTTCTAATTTTTCTATCCCAATGTGATTCACAAAGAAACATGTATTTTTAAAAGTTAATATACATGTATAACCAGAATAGAATAAAACAATTTTTAAAAAACTCTAGAAAACATTAAAAAAAGAAAAGGAGGTGAGACAAGCAGGTGGCATGAATTAGAGACCAAAGATAGACTAAATAGTATAGTTGCATCCCAATTTTATTATTATTATTAAATATTAACATAACACATTAAAACATAACAGAGGTTTTTCTATGGAAAATTTATGGAAAAACATGGAAAAAAATCATTGATGCCATTCATCGTTTCTTTTTCAAGAGGGCCAATAACATCACAGGGCAATGTCTTGACGTGTACATGAATTGGAATTAAGTGAGACAGAGTTGGGAAAAATCCTCAATCTCACTCTCTTCCAAAGTCATCAAAATGCAGTAGCAATATCAAAGTCAAGATGATTAGCAATAGCCCAAGATGCAATAGATGAGCTGAGTGTTTTCAATGTCTGAACAAGCTCTAAGAGCTTCGCAATACCTGCTTTAGCTGCCTTCATGAGCATTGGAACAAATTGTTCTCTTCTGCCCATTTCACCAGAGGAAGTCTTCCAAGAATCACATAGCATGAGAAGGCATGGAGAAGCTGCTATCCATGCTAGTTGAGGAAATGAGCACAATAGTGAAATCACAGATCCAGCAAACTACAAAGTCAATGTATGTTAAGTGTGTAAATGCTGGGAAGAGGCTAAGAGTTGTAATTACTTGATGTTATGACATAGCACTTCTAGCATTACTTCCTTCCAAATATAATGCCATAACTCAAGTAGTATCACCTAGTGTTGATACCTTTACTTATGAGACAAGACTTGTTTGACAATCCTTCCTATTCATGTTCAATTCAAGGATCAAGATTCGTTTGGGAGTTTTAGAAGTCTGTATATATAATCCCTCAGGATACCTGCCTGCAGTGAATGAAATTCTTACTTACTATGTCCTCTTCATAGACACAATCATTACTTTTTAAAGTTAATCTTAAATCTCTAAACAGTCATAAACACTCATGATTTATGAAACATTGATCATTAAAAAATTTTCACGAAAGTAGCTCAAGGAAAAACAGAAGAAAAAAAAAAAAAGATTGACGACCCTATATTTACTTTAGCTGATTTCTTTTCATTTTAGCTACATACCCCTCAAATTTATATTTTATCACTTCAAATTAAATTATCTTGCAAAGGACTTGTAAAAACATTTGTTGTTTAGTCATGTCTGATTTTACGTAACCCTATGGATAAAGACCATGGAATTTTCTTAACAATGATATTGGAATGGTTTGTCATTTCCTTCTCCAGTGTGTTCCCATTTTATAGATGAGAGGAACTGAGGCAAAGAGGAGTTAAATGACTTGCCTAGGGTCACATAGGTAATAAGTGTTTGAAGCTGGATTTGAACTCACTTCTTCCTGACTCCAAGACTGATGTTCTATCTACTCTACTATCTAATTGCTCTGTAAAACACTATAGAAAAGTAAATTACCAATGTGGTGATTATTATTATCTGCTAGATGTTCCTGATGACTCTCTCTAGAATAAGGTAAAAACAGTATTTTCTATTAAGACCTCTTGACCTCCAAATTAACTTCTTTTCCTGGGTTAATTTCAGTGCTTAAAAAGTCTATGATTTTGTTATGCTGGGCATCCCCTAGAAGATAAACTTAGTGAGTTTCTATTGCCAAAAAAATACCCCATAAGTAGTCTTATGTTGATGAGCCATTCTCCATTTAGTTAAGGCACCCAGTATGACTCAAAGCACTGCTAGAGCTTTCACTCTGTGGGCACAGCCTTTGGAAAAAGCAGGGAAGCATCAAAGGAAGAATTTAGTTATACTTTAGGAATGTCTTAAATATTTACAGAGGAAGATATAAAAGAAGTAAAAAATAGTCTTCAGTCTCAAACAGCTTACACTTTTTCTGTCAAGAGAATATTGTCCTATAAGAAATCACTAGAGAAAATAAATCATATGATAATCAAGTGTTAGATTGTGTCTATACACATCTATACAGTACAGTGGACAGTGTCATGTTGGAAGAAAACCTGAGTTCAAACACTAGCCTCAAACCTCATTTGTCTTAGCTTCCCATCTATAAAATAATCTGGAAAAGGAAATGGCAAACTACTCCAGTATCTTTGCCAAAAAAAAATCCTAAAATTAGTCACAAAAAGCCATACACTACTGAAAAAAAGTGATTCAACAACAACATATGTTATGTATCTATGTATTAAGTTAGGCTAAAAAAGAATTCAGAGAAGAACAGGATCATGCATGACAACCTGTGGTGAGGGGGAAGGTTTCTTAGAGAGCTGACATGGAGTTGTTCTTTTCTTTGTTTTATTTTGTCCTAAAGCTTTTTATTTTCAAAACATAAGCATGGATAATTTTTCAACATTGATCACTGCATAGCTTTGTGTTTCAGATTTTTCCCTCCTTTCCTCTATCTTTTCTCCTAGATGGCAAGAAATCTAATATATATTATACATGTTAAAATATATGTCAAATCCAATATGTGTAAACATATTTATAAAATTCTCTTGCTGCACAAGAAAAATCAGATCAAAAAATAAAGTAAATGAGTACAAAAACAAAATGCAAACAAACAACAACAAAAGAAGTGAGATTATTGTGTTGTGATCTACATTCAGTCACCACAGTCCTCTCTGGGTGTAGATGGCTCTCTTCATCACAAGATCATTGGAACTGGCATCAGTCATCTAATTGTTGGAAAGAGTCATGTTTATCAGAATTGATCATCATATAGTATTGATGTTGCCATGTACAATGGTCCCCTAGTTCTGCTCATTTCATTTAGTATCATAGTGAAAGAAAGAGAAAAAAAGAGAGAAGGAAAAAATTACACAGGTAATCTTCCTCCAAACTGGGATAACTACTCTTTATTCTAACTTATCTGTACAAAATGTGGTCTGGTTCCATTTTAAGTAGAATCAAAGATAAGGTATTCTAATGGCTCAACTTCCTGACCCCCAAGTCAACAATAAAAGATGAGGCCAGGGTACAAAGAAGGTTCAGGCACATCTACTTTAAAGTCAGGCAACTGTGGCAAGAAATAGAATCTTTTCAATTTTTTCTCTACAATTCTGTTTGGCTTACATGTGAAATTGGACTTTTGTGAATTCATCATTATTGTCTGAGGTTGGTTTATCACTTATCAGCAGTGTCAAACTTTTAAAAAATCAGAAGCCATTAATCAATATATAAAGATGTCAGTATCCCTGTACCAACATATTGAAGATGGCTAGATGGTACAGTGGATGGGGTGCCAGGCTTAGAGTCAAAAAGACTTGAGTTCCAATGTGGACTCACCCACACTCACTATCTGTATGACTCTGGGAAAATCACTTAACACTGTTTGCCTCAGTTTATATAAATATAAAAATAAAATATAAATAAAAAATGAGCTGAAGAAGGAAATAGCAAACCACTCCAGTATCTTTGCCAAGAAAGCCCCAAATAGGGTCATGAAAAGTCAGACATGGCTGAAGCAAACAGCAACAAAAGCCACATATTGAATTTGTTTTTAAATGTAATGTTATCTATGTTTTGTGGTATTCTCATATACTTTGTTAAATATTTCCCAATTACTTTTAATCTGGTTCAGGTTGGTTCAGTGAACCCACATGTTTGACACCTCTGGCTTTGACCCTTGCCCTCCAAAACACATTTGAAATATTAAAGCCAAACTCAATTTTCCATCCCTTAGTCACTGATGATTTTTTTTAAATAATTCCTTTCTTAGGGACCTGTATGTGCACGAATGTTTGTGGCAGCCCTTTTTGTAGTGGCTAGAAACTGGAAACTGAGTGGATGCCCATCATTTGGAGAATGGCTGAATAAATTGTGGTATGTGAATATTATGGAATATTATTGTTCTGTAAGAAATGACCAACAGGATGATTTCAGAAAGGCCTGGAGAGACTTACACGAACTGATGCTGAGTGAAATGAGTAGGACCAGGAGATAATTATATACATCAACAACAATACTATATGATGACCAGTTCTGATGCACCTGGCCATCCTCAGCAATGAGATCAACCAAATCATTTCCAATGGAGCAGTAATGAACTGAACCAGCTATGCCCAGAGAAAGAACTCTGGGTGATGACTAAAAACCATTACATTGAATTCCCAATCCCTATATTTATGCCTACCTGCATTTTTTATTTCCTTCACAAGCTAATTGTACAATATTTCAGAGTCTGATTCTTTTTGTATAGCAAAATAACGGTTTGGTCATGTATACTTATTGTGTATCTAATTTATATTTTAATATATTTAACATCTACTGGTCATCCTGCCATCTGGGGAAAGGGAGTGGGGGTTAAGAGGTGAAAAATTGGAACAAGAGGTTTGGCAATTGTTAATGCTGTAAAGTTACCCATACATATAACCTGTAAATAAAAGGCTATTAAATTAAAAAAAATAATGAAAATAAAATTTAAAAAAATTCCTTTCTTGAGATTATTCAATGTTTGCATAAGTAGACTTTGACTAGACTCTTTCTAGTGTTTTTGTAGATATGCTTTTAAAGAGAGGGACACAGAAAGAGAAGAACGAGAGACAGACAGACAAATACACGCAGAGAGACACACGAAGACACACAGAGTGAGAGAACCAGAGACAGAGAAAGAGAGACAGAGACAGAGAGACAGAGACAGAGCACAGATACAAAGAGAAATAAAGACAGAATAGAAACACAGAGATACAGAGAAAGTCAGAAACAGACCCAAAGATAGAGAGAGAGAAACAGAGAAAAAGAAAAACAGGAACAGATACAGAGAAAAAGAGAGAGATAGAAATAAGAGACAGAGAGTCACAGAGACACAGAAACAGAGATACAGAAATAGAAAGACAAAGTCAAAAAGAGACACCCACAGAGAGACAGAAATACAGAAAAAGAGAGGTTGATGATGGTGATGATGATGATAATGTTTCCCATTGTTTAGGTTTAGAAAAGTCTCTTTCTAGTTAAATAAAAACCCCAAAACAAATCCCAGAAATTTCTAGTTCTGTTTCAACTTCTTAGCTCCTAGATTCATGCAAAGCTATCTTGAGTAAGCTATAAACCATGTAGATTTCCTGCAGTGCAGTTTGGTGTCATTATTTGACAAGGGAAAAGGAAAACAAAAAGAAGAGAAAATCATTTAAAATCTTTCTTTCTAACAGTTGCTAAAGCAAAATGAATATGAATATGAGTGCATTGCACTACAGCTCCTTTGGACTGGAGCAGGGATCCCAAAGTATTCTCCCCCTCAAATTTAGCTCCAGTTTTGTCACTCATTTTTCTGTCCCACAGATGCAGACAGCACCCCTACTGTTTGTTAATGACTTATGCCAGGTGTCTTGGAAAACAACTCTAAGTGTTGCTCTCCTGATGGATGTTTTGCTCAGAGGCAGAAAGGGCATGGAATATAGAATTTCTACATAGGGAGATGCTATGGCTAAAGAATGACCAATTAAGTGCCATGTCCAATTAAAATATACCAGATGCCTTTTTATGCCTTATCAAACGAGTCAGGAAAAATTAATGAAACTGTGTTGGCTGAAGCAAATATCACATAAATGCCACTGTAGCTAGCAAATCATATATGTATTTCCAGATTATGTAGTACAGAATGGGCAGTTGCAAGTCCCAAAACATTTCAGGGACACCTTCTTCTCTTAGATTCTACATAATGTGTACTTCCAAGGTAAAAATAGGAGACCCTTAGAACTTTACTTTTAAAAAAGCAAATCAGTCAGGTTTGGAGGCAACCACTATCAATGGAAATGTCTATCCCAGCTGTTAATGCTTTGCCCCCCAACTCCATGCTCAAGGCTTATATTTATTTTATAAATATTTTCTATATAACAAAGGTGGCCTAGCATAGTAGATAGGAAGATCTGGATTCAAATGTGACAACTACTGACAATGTAACACGGGCAGAGTCACTTTATTTCATTTCTTTCTTCTCTTGCCCCTCCCCAAACCCTCCATCTTCCCTATTACTATAGAAAGCAACATTAGCCTCCAAGTCTCACAACTTACATCTCATGGTTAATTCCTCTCCATCTTTCACTCCCTTAATCAGTATGTTGCCAAGACCTGCTAGTTTTACCTTTGCAACATCTTTTGAACATGCCTTCTTCTCTCTGATACTGTTACTTTTCTAATGCAGAGCCTTTTCACTTCAGGGCTTGACTGTTGTAGTAACTTGACTATGGTTCTGCCTGCCTCAAGTATCTCTCCACTCAATACATTCTCCAGTCTCCAAATTAATTTCCTTAAACTGCAAGACTGATCCTGTCACACACATACACACCCTCAACCCCACACACTTATGGCTTCCTATTGCCTCCAGACACAATTGCAAAATATTCTATTTGGCATTCAAAGCTCTTCATAAACTAATACCCTTTCTATTTCTTTAGTCTAGTCTATAAGGTATAAGAAATACCTTACTGCTACCAAGTAAGCTTTGATCCAGTTACACTGGCTTCCTGGCTGTTTCAAGAAAATATACTTTACCTCTTAACTCCAGTCAATCTCTCTGGCTGTCCACCATGCCTGGAATATTCTTCCTCTTCATCCCTGCTCACTAATTTTCCTGACTTCTTTTAGATCCCAACTAAAACCCCATCTTCTTCAGGAAGCCTTTTCCTACCCTCTTAATTCTACAATTACCTCCAGTGTACAGGAAATAAGTACACAATTTTCCTACTTATCCTATATTGTCAATATTTGTTTGCTTGTTCAGAGACTGTTTTTTGCCTCTTTAGCACAATAGTACTATAGTCTCTGACACATAAATGGCACTTAATAAATGTTTGTTGACTGGCTCATTTTTGAGTGTCCTTGATAATTCTTTAAGATTAGGACTATAAATTGTAGAATAGTTGCTTTACACTCTTAGCTACCTGTTTGGTTTTTTAGCTTAGCAGACTGACTCATTACTTCTATTGAATTCTACTTTCATGTTTTCCCCATTAGTAGAATGAATCTACTATATATTTATATGTGTTCTGCATGTCTCCCCTGATACATTGTAATGTCCTTGAGAGAAGGAGGTGTTGAAATGGAAGTGATCCAGTTTCCTGGCATGGTGTTGATATACTCACAGACACACAACAATGAGGTCAGCACAACTCTATCAAACGTTAGTAGTCAGTCTAATACCTCTCCTCTCCCACCCTTCCATTTGGAGTGTCCCAAACACTGAGCTAGCTCTGGCAATGCATGTGTCAATCTCATTATCAATGTGAATGTTCCTGCGAAGTATACTGACACATTAAGAGAACTTTATTTACAGCATTCAAAACTTCATCGTGTGGTTTCACATATGGGTGGTGTCTGTGGTACTACCTGACGATGCTAGTTCTTTCAATATTCAATAATGCAATTTATATTAGTCAGGTGAGTTGAACTCTTTTTTTAAAATTATAGTAAGTTTATTTATTTTTAATACACATTGCTTCACAAATCATGGGAGAGAAAAATCAGAGCAAAAGGGAAAAATCATGGGAGTGATAAAAAACAGAAAAAAGAAGTGAATATAGCATGTGTTTGTTTACATTAAGTCTCCTTAGATCTTTTTTCTGGATGCAGATGACATTTTCTGTCTATAGTCTATTGAGATGGCTTTGGATCACTGAACCACTGAGAAGAACCAAGCCTTTCATAGGTGATCATAGCACATTCTTACTGTTATTGTGTACAATGTATTCCTGGTTCTGTTTGTTTCCCTCAACATCAGTTCACTTAAATCTTTCCAGGTCTTTCTATTATCAGCTTGTTCACTATTTTTGGTAGAACAATTATAATCCATTACTTTCATGTACCCAGTTTGTTCAGCCACTCCTCAATTAGTGGGCATATATTCCTTTTCCAATTCTTTGCCACTACAAAAAGGCTGCCACAAACATTTTTGCACATGTGGGCCCTTTTCCCTTCTTTATGATTTCCTTGAGATACAGATCTAGTAATGGCACTGCTGGGTCAAAGGGGATACACAATTTTATAATTCTTTGGGCCTAGTTCCAGATTACTCTCTAGAATGTTTGGATCATTTCACAACTCCAACAACAATGCATTAGTATCCCAGTTTTCCCACATCCCTCCAACATTTGTCATTATCTTTTCCTGTCATCTTAGACAATCTGAGAAGTGTGAAGTGGTACCTCAGAGTTGTGTTAATTTGAATTTCTC
Organism: Sarcophilus harrisii; assembly: GCF_902635505.1. Classification (NCBI taxonomy): domain Eukaryota; kingdom Metazoa; phylum Chordata; class Mammalia; order Dasyuromorphia; family Dasyuridae; genus Sarcophilus; species Sarcophilus harrisii. The sequence continues at coordinate 460,184,073 of NC_045426.1, forward strand.
TAATCAATATGATTTAGAGCATTTTTTTCATATGAGTATAGATGACTTTAATTTTGTCATCTAAATATTGTCTGTTCATATCCTTTGACCATTTATCAACTGGGAAATGACTTATATTTTTATAAAATTGGCACAATTCTTTATATATTTTAGAAATTAGACCTTTATCAGGAACACCAACGGTAAGTATTTTCCTCCAGCTTTATACTTTCCTTTTAATTGGTTTTGTTTATGCAAAACCTTTTTAATTTACTATAATCAAAGTTGTCCATTTTGTTTTTCATAATGTTCTCTAGTTCTTCTATGGTCATAAATTCCTCCCTTCTCCAAAGATCTGATAGGTAAATTATCCCTTGTTATCCTAATTTGTTTATAGTATCATCTTTTATGCCCCAATTATGCATTCATTTTGACTTTATTTTGGCATGAGGCATGAGATGTAGGTCTATACTGATTTTCTGACATGTAATTTTCTAGTTTTCCCAGCAATCAAATGATAAACTCTTATTCCAGAAGCTGGAGTTTAGGGATTTATCAAATGCTAGATTGTTATAGGCCTTAATTATTGTATCATGTTTATCTAATCTATTCCACTGATCCACCACTCAATTTTTTAGCTAGTACCAAATGATTTTGATTACTGCTGCTTTGCAATATAGTTTTAGAATTGGTACTGCTAAGCCATCATCCTTTGTATTTTTTCTCCATTAATTCCTTTGATATTCTTGACCTTTTGTTCTTCCAGATGAATTTTGTTATTGTTATTTTTCCTATTCTACAAAATAATATTTTGGCAGTTTGATTGGTATGGCACTGAACAAATAGGCTAATTTAGTCAGAATTGTCATTTTTATTATATTAGCTTGGTCTATCCATAAACAATTGATATTTTTCCAATTGTTTGGATCTGACTTTATTTGTGTGAAAAGTGTTTTGTAATTGTACTCATATAGTTCTTGGGTTTGTCTTGACAAGTAGATCACCAAATATTTGATTTTGTCTACTGTAATTTTAAGCGGAATTTCTCTCTCTCTTATTGATGTGCTTTGAGTGTAATATATAGAAATGCTGATAATTTGTGTGGGTTTATTTTATGTCCTCTGCAAAGAGGGATAATTTTATTATTGCCTCTTCTAATTCTCTTAACATATTTTTCTTTTCTTATTGCTAAAGCCAACATTCCTAGAACAATGTTGAATAATAGTTATGATAATGGCATCCTTGTTTCACATTTGATCTTATTAGGAATGCATCCAGCTTCTGTCCCTTACAAATAATGTTTGCTGTAGATTTTAGATTGATACTGTTTGTTATTTTAAGGAAATCTCCCTTTATCCCTATGCCCTCTTGTAATTTTAATAGGAATGGGTGCTGTATTTTGTCAAAAACTTTTTCCGCATCTATTAAGATTATCATATGACTTCTACTGGGTTTTTTTATATTGATATGGTTGATTATTGTAATAGTTTTTCTGATGTTGAACCAGCCCTGCATTCCGATATAAATCCTACTAGGTCATAGCATATTTTCCTGTTGAGAAGTTGCTATAATCTCTTTGCTTATTTTTATTTAAAATTTTTGCATCAATATTCATTAAGGACATTGGTCTATAATTTTCTTTCTCTGCTTTGGACCTTCTTGGTTTGGATATCTACCAGTGCCACATTTTTATCACAGAAGGAATTTGACAGTACTCCTTTACCTATTTTCATAAATAGTTTACATAGTATTGGAATTAATTGTTCTTTAAATGTTTGGTAGAATTCACTTGTGACTCCATCTGGCCCTGGAAATTTTTTCTTAGAGAGTTCATAAATGACTTGTTCAATTTCTTTTTCTAAAATAGGACTATTCAAGTACTTTATTTCTTCTTCTGTTAATCTGGGAAATTTATATTTTTGCAAATATTCATTCATTTTGGTTAGATTGTCATACTTGCTACCATAGTTGGGCAAAATTGATTGTAATTATTGCTTTAATTTTTTTTCATTGGTGGCAAGTTAACCCCTTTCATTTTTGATGCTGGCAATTTGTTTTTTTCTTTCCTTTTTCTGATCAAATTAATCAAAGATTTATCTATTTTGTTAGTTTTTTCATAAAAACCAACTCTTAGTTTTGTTTATTATTGCAATAGTTTTCTTAGTCTCTATTTTGTTAATCTCTCCTTTGAAATTCAAATTTTCTAATTTGGGATTTAGTTGGGGGGTTTTAATTGTTCTTTTTTTTTACCTTTTTTAGTTGCATGCCCAACTTATTGATCTCCTCTTTCTCTATTCTGTTTATAAATCTAGAGATATAAAATTTCTCCTAAGAACTGCTTTGGCTGAATCCCATAGGTTTTGGTAAATTGTCTCATTATTGTCATTTTCTTGGACAAAATTATGGATTATTTCTGTGATTTGTTGTTTGACCCACTCAGTCTTGATAATTAGATTATTTAATTTCCAATTGACCCTTTATTGAATATAATTGTTATTGCATTGTGGTCTGAAAAGGAAGCATTTGCTATTTCTGCCTTTTTGCATTTGATTGTGATGTTTTTATGGCCTAATACATGATCAGTTTTTGTGTGCATGTCATGTGCTGCTGAGAAAAAAGGTTTATTCCTTTCTGTACCTATTCAAATCTCTCCAGAAATCTATTATATCTAGATTTTCTAACATCCTATTAGCCTCCTAGTTTTTTTCCTGTTTATTTTGTGGTTAGATTTGTGTGATTCTGAGAGGGGGAGGTTGAGATTCCACACTATAGTAGCATTGCTGTCTATTTCTTCCTGTAACTGGCTTGAAATTTTCTCTAGGCATTTGCTTGTTCTACCATTTAGTGCATACACATTTAGTATCATTACTACTTCATTATTTTTATCAAGATGTACTTTCCCTCCTTATCTCTTTTAATAAGATCTATTTTAACTTTTGCTTTATGCTTTTTTAACTTCAGCTGAAACATAATAAATTCTGGTCCAGTCTTTTATCTTTAATCTGTATGTGTCTCTCTGTGTCAAATGTGTTTCTTGTAAATAGCACATTGTAGGATTCTGTTTTTTAATCCACTCTGCTATTTACTTCTGATTGTGGGAGAGTTCATCCCATTCAAATTAGCAGTTATAATTATCAGAATTCATTCACAACCACTTGCATAGTCCATGTGATGCCCTCTCCTTTGTCTTGTGCCAATGTCACATACAGTTCTCATAATATGCAGATATTGTTTTCCTATCTAAGGATGTAAACAGTTTAACCTTTAAATTCCCAAATAAATAAATGTATATATATATATATTTTTTTTTCTCCAGTTTACCTTTCTATGATTCTCTTGAGTCCTGTGTTTCTAGATTAAATTTTCTGTTTAGTTCTGTTTTTTTTTTTTTTCAGTAGAAATGATTAAAAGTCTCTTTCTTCACTGAAGTGCCATCTCCTCCCCAAAAAATGATGCTGAATCTTGCTGGGTAGTTAATTCTTAATTGTTACTCCAGGTTTTTTGCCTTCCAGAATATGGTATTCCAGGTCCTCCCAAACTTTACTGTAGAAGCTGCCAGATCCTGGGTAATCCTGACTATTGCTCCTTTGATATTTGAATTGTTTTAGTCTGGCATCTTGCAGTATGTTTTCTTGAGATTATAGTTTTAGAGTTTTGCAGCAATGTTCCTTGGGGTTTTCCTTGTGGGATCTCTTTCCAGAGGTGATCAATGGATTCTTTAAATGAGTATTTCCCCCTCTGTTTCTAGAATATTGGGACAATTTTCCTTAAAGATCTCTTATAAAATGCTATTCAGGCTCTTTGTTTTGGTCATGGCCTTCAGGCAGGCCAGTAATTTTTAAATTGTCTCTTCTGAATCTATTTTCTAGGTTGGCTGCTTTGCCAATGAGGTATTTCACATTTTCTTTCATTTTTCATTCTTTTTAGTTTTCTTGACTGATACTTGCTTTCACAAAATCATTAGCTTCCATTTGTCCCATTCTAGTTTTTAATGCGTGGTTTTCTTCAGTTATCTTTTGTATTTTTTCCCATTTGATTTATTCTACTGTTTTAGTTGTTTTCTTCAGACATTTTTTCCTTCCTTTTCCAAACTGCTGACTCTCTCATGCATACCTCTCTTTTTGTTTCTCATTTTTTATTCAACCTCTTTCATTTGCCATTTGAAGTCTTTTATGAGTATTTCCAAGAAGCCTCTTTGGGCTTGAGACCAATTTATCTCTCTGAGATTTCTTCCGTGGACATTCTGTCCTTTTCTGAATTTCTGTTTCGGTCTACCCTGTCACCATAGGAACTTTCTATGGTTAAGGTTCTTTTGTGTTTCTTGCTCATTTTCTTTCCATTGCTTTTTTTTTTTTTTTTTACTTTTAAGGTGGAGATCTGCTGCTGGAGTAAAGTTGGCACTGTCCAAGCTTCCTGTGAAGCTCTGAGCCTTGGCTTTGAGCATGAGGGCCCCTTGTGTTTGTAGAGGATAGCTTTGCCTGCTCTGTTCAGGAAATAGCTTGGTTTCCCAGAGTTTCCTTTCTGAGCTGGAAGCTGCCAGACTGATTTGTTCTTCTAGAATTGAGGGTCTTAATTACTGACTTGCTGTGATTAAGACCCTCTCACCAGCTTTCCTAGAATCTATCTGAGCAGAACTGACCACTCTTTTCATTCCAGTGAGATTGACCTTTCTTGAAGTTTTTTCAGTCTAACTTAAGCTGGAGAAGGATTTCATTTCATCAGTCTCTGTTCAAAGGCTTGGTTTCATGTAGCTTTTGAGGGAAACTGAGAGAGCTCGAGCAGCTTCCTGACTTTACTCTGCCATCTTGGCTCTACCCCCAGAAGTCTGACTTGTACTCTTCAAGAGAAACAAGTTGGTCTTTGATTCAGACTTTATATCAGACATCTTTGTTTTATCCTTTCAAGCCTAAAGAACATTTTCCTTGGCTGTTCATTTTTTAATTTCTGTCTTTCACTGATGATGTCTAGTGAGAAATAATGGTGAACGAAGAGACTTGGTGCCTACTGAAGCTTGGCACATGGCCCCATGAGAATAGGGCTTGGTCCTCTGACATTATCATTTATTTTTTTGCCCTTTGGATAAGAGTAATTAGATGACACAATAGATAGAATGCTGAGTCAGGAAGATTCATCTTTATGATTGCAAATCTGGCCTCAGATATTTATAGGCTGTATGACTCTGGATAAGTCACTTAACACTGTTTGCTTCAATTTCTCATTTGTAAAATGAGTTGAAGAAGGAAATGAAAAACCACTCCAGTGTCTTTGCCAAGAAAACCCCAAACATGATCACAAAAAAATGACTGGAGAACAACATTTTGGGGAAAGGACATTATCTAGAAACTTCATTCCTATGAAATTCAAAAATTTAGAAGAGGGAATATTCTGGATTTTGCTTCTAGGTATCCTGGAATTCTGGTAACCCAACATCTGGATTTCACAACTAGCTCAGAACTAATGTTTCAAGGAGCTAGCCCAGGAGCAATTTAGAAAAGCATTTGTCTGGCAACTAAGGTGCATTTGGACATGAACTCTGTTGAACTCGGCAACTGCTGCTCTGCCCAATTGCACCTGAACAACTGAATAGTCCATCACTTCTAATCTCACCTACTTAAGCCTTAACTGATACTACATCCCTTAATTGCTTCCTTCTGACTGGAGAACTAGAGAATGGAATATTAAACTTCCAATGTCTTCCAATATAGAAGACAGAAATTGGACTTTTGCTCACTCTGCATCTGTTGCTTTGTCTTTAATTCCACTGAACAAAATGCCTCTGTGACGAGTAGCCCTTGGTCTTTCCTCTCCTTCCTGTCTCCATTTCCTGCCTTTTAAAAAATCTGTTTTTTCTTCTTAGATTTTTTTTCTTTATTTAGATTTTTATTTTCTTTAGGATAAGGACTACTATACACACACACACACACACACACACACACACAGACACACACACACACATATATATATATATATATATATAATTATAATTGTGCCTGGCACATTGTATAAATATTATAAATGTTTGGGCAGCTAGATGGCACAGTGGATAGAGCAGTATATCTAGAGTCAGAAAAATCTAAATTCAAATCCACCTCAGACATTTATTAGCTGTGTGATCCTGGACAAGTCATTGAACTCTATTTCCTAATCTCTAAAGTGAGTTGGAGAAGGAAATGACAAATCACTCCAGTATCTTTGTCAAAAAACCAAATAATAATGAATTACCAAAAATGCCTAACGATTACCTATTTCAGCAAATCTTAAGAGGGTCTCTATTGTCTTGGATACAAGCTTCAGAAAGACAATAGACAGATCTATTTTTGGTTTTTGCAAACAAAAAATAGTTGTTTCAGCTTCCCTATCTAGGAAGTTATGAAGAATTGGCTCTTTACTATTCTTCCTCTAATTCTTACCTATTGTTCTGAAATATAATTCCTAGATGACAAAGATATCCTCCTTTCTCAAAGCATTCAACTCTTCCCTTTTCAGAATGATTTGAGGACTAATATGTCCTTAGTGATTAATACAGTGCATGGACCAGAGTTAAAATTTAATGAATGCTTGCTGAATGCTTACTGATTGACATAACCTGTAAGCAGAAGAAGCAGATTTGGAATCTTCGTCCTCTGAATTCATATCCACTGTTCTTCTACAGCACTGTTGAAAGTAATGAGGCAGGAGTAACTTAATATTCATACTACTATGAAATACAAAAAATTAGTTTATTGTTATTTATTATTAGTTTAAATTACCAAATTTACATATAGGTAGGGAATTTAGCTTCTAATCTAAGATCCAACTTATTTGAAGTAAATCTCTTCTGACTTTTTGGAACCTGTTTCCTCTTAGTTAATTTAAATTTGTGTCTCACTAATACATTGTTGGTGGAGTTGTGAACTGATCCAACCATTCAAGAGAGCAATTTGGAACTATGTCCAAAGGGCTATCAAGCTGTGCATCCCCTTTGATCCAGTAATATCTCGACTGGATATGTATCCTAAAGATAATCTTAACAAAGGGGAAAAGACTCACATGTGCAAAAATGTTTGTAGCAGCTCTTTTTATAATGGCAAGAAACTGGAAACTGAGTGGATGTCCATCATTTGGGGAATGACGAATAAGTTATGCTATATGAATGTTAAGGAATATTATTGTTCTATAAGAAAAGATTAGAAGGATAATTTCAGAAAGGCCTGAGAGACTTACATGAACTAATGCTAAGTGAAGTAGAACCAAGAGAACATTTTGCACAGCAACAAGATTATATGGTGATCAACTGTGATGAACTTGGTTTTTTTTAGCAATGAGGTGATTCAGTCTAACTCCAATGGACTTGTGATGAAGAGAGCCATCTGCATCCAGAGAGTGGACTATGGAAGCTAAATGTGGATCACAACATTGTATTTTCACCTTTTTTGTTGTTTTTTTTTTTCTTTCTCATTTGTTTTCCTTTTTGACTGAATTTTTCTTGTGCAACATGATAAATGGGGAAATATGTTTAGAAGAATTGCATATGTTTCATATGTGTTGCATTACTTACTATTTAAGGAAGGGTGAAGATAAGGAGGGAGGGGAAAAAAATTTGGAATGCAGGGATTTGCAGGGATGAATGTTGAAAAATATTTTTGAATGTATTTTGAAAAATAAAAAGCTATTATTTTTTTTTAAAATGTGTCCCACCACAGAATGCTTTAGTTCTGTGAAAAGCAAAATTTTATGCTTATTATCTAGAAACAGAAAGTGAATAGGGTCAACTAGTTCTAAATTGAACTTTAAAAGTCTTCACAAAAGAATATAGAACCAAAGTCTCCCAGAGATGGCATGATACAGTAGGAAAATATCAAATTTGGAGCTGAAATCCTGGATTTGAATTCCAATTCTGCTATTTATTAGACATATAACCTTGGAAAAAAACACTTGCCTAGTTACAGAGCAGAATTAAAGCACAATCAGCAGAGATGGAAAAGATTTGTAGGGGGGAGAGACTAGGGATATGTATGTGTGTGTATCTATCTACATATGTAAACATAAATATATCCTTTCTTAACTATAGCCTGCTTGGAATGAGGGGTGGATATGAAAGGGGGGGAAAGAATAAAGGAAGAAAAATGTGCAGCAGAGAACAAAAGAAAAATTTACAAGGATAGCTGTTCATGAATATAATTTGAATCCTCCCAGATGCTCTGCTGGGCACATGACAATGTTCTCTCTCTTTTTTTTCTTTGTTTTGTTTTATTTTGTTTTGTAATCCTTTTCTGTTTTTCTTTTTTTATTATTATTCTGATTTTTAAATAAAATAATTTTTTTTAAAAAAGAAAAAAGACTTTTGGTGTCATGGTCCTCAACCATACAATTAGAGTAATGGACTAGATAGGACCTCTAACATATATTCCTGTTCTAAAATTCTATATCATAATGACTTATCTATCCTCTGTTTTTAAGTTCAGCAACATTAACTTTTATAGGATTGCTAGTGGACCATTTATTAAGTTGTTTCTTTAGTATCACTATCAAATAATTTCATGGGTAAAATATGCAAAAAAAAAAAAAAAAAAAATTCAGCCTCCTTAGGTCAGGCTCTTTCACCCAGAGGAGAAGGTGAGACATAAAGAGTTGAGAGACATGATCATTAATAACCAATGATTGGGGAAATTCTGAGTTCCCCTCTTTTCTTTGGTACTCATTTCAAAGTTTAGTCTCTTAAAACATTACTGATAATGAGATAAAATTAACTTTACTCAATATCTTTCAGATCCCACCCAGCTTCCTAATCAGGTTTGGATGGAGATAAATTCTGCCAATAGATTGCCCAAGGCTGGGCAATTTAAAAGTGACATAATCAAAGTTTATTAGAATATGTCCAGCCCCTCATTGTAATCGTCATACTTACATTAATTGTTAACCAATCAGAGTTAATTATCACCCTCAGGAATGCCCCTCTTTCTAAGGATATATAAACCATGAGCCTGCTACCATAATTGTTTTTGTCATTCCTGGGTGTTACTGACCTATTTTTATTAGAATGCTAGCATTATTAATAAAATGACTAATTACCAGAAATTGTGTCTCTTAAAACTTTTAAATGCCACAGAGTTAAATGGCAAGTATGAAGTACTAGTTCACTTGCTGATTCCAAAGGGATTTTAATAATCTCTGCACTTAAGCCTTATTGGACCTCTTCAAAATTAATTTTAGGCAGCTATAACTCTTTTTCTCTACTTCATTGTAAATTCTTTAATATCTGTAAGTCATCCTTTGATTGGACTTTGTTGGTATAGAACTGATTTCTTCATATATACAGCTACATTTTCCTGAACAAAACAAGTACAGCAACCCACAAAGGAGTAATGAAATGGAATGTACATGTCTTTTTGAATGCTTCTAATATGAATATTTCCATATAATTTGTATATCATTCAATATATCCTGTAACATGATGTGTGTGGGGAGGCGAGGGGGGGGAAGCACTAGATTTGGAATCAAACAACATGAATTCATGACTTAAACTTAAGAAAGTCATTACCCAGTCTGGCCACAATTTTTTCATCTTTAAAATGAGGAAGTAAATCCAGATGATTTACTTCTAAATTCCCTTTAGTTCAAAAGCTATAATCCAATATAATGTAAAAATTTTCAAGGGTAGAATATGTTCTCAATTTCATTTTTGTATTTCTAACAGCCCAATGCCTGGCACATAGTGGGTGTCTAACATATTTGTGGAATATAATTAATTCCTATAATGCTATACCTCTAAACTTTGATTTTGCTTCTTAAAGTCCTGAACCTTATTAGCAAAAGATAACAAGAAGCAGTTTATTAGAGGAATCAAATATAGAATAATAAAATAAAAATTAACAACTAAGGAAATAGATCCAAATTTTAGGCAAGTTCTCCTAGATAAAGAGGATATGTAAAAATAAGATTGACAAAAACTTCAAAAGTTATAAGTAGCTGCAAATATGATTTGTCAGTAAAATGGCATTTTTGTCATAGATTAAATACAAATATGTACTCATTTGGAACAAACAGCAATCTCCATGCTTTGATCAAATCATTTTAAATATGACATTCACCAAAAGACATCTTGACATTAGCAGATGATAATCTAATGAATAAGAATTTCTTGAAGATGTAGAACATTTTTAAGGCTATTAATGCAGTGACATGAGAAAAGTATAAAGGAATTAAACATGTCCAACATAGATAAATGATAGAGTAGGAAGAAGTGACATTATAATTATTGAGGAAATTTAAACTCAAGGAGAGAAGGCTGATTTAAATAGATAAATTTAGGAATAATACAATGAAAATGAAGGATGAGAACATTTTCTCCAAATGTAAGGTCAAAATTTCCTAGGTTCTAAAACACATTTGTTGAGACAAGTATACCCAAATATTCAAATTAATCTAAGAGTTCTTAGATTTGAGAGTTCTAGCCAACAATTTCGATCACAACCTATTCATGCCTGCCATCTTTTGCAAAACTTAGCTATATGCTTATATTAATTTGGCCCATGTTGTTCACCTAATGTACTGGAGAACTTTTTCAATTTCTCCTAATATTTGAGAGTAGCAGTAGAGCACTCAGACTGTCTTCCTGTTATATATCATTCTTATAGTATGACCAATACATTTTCTCTTTCAAATATACAATTTCTTCATTCATCTTTTATTTTTATTCTTGAGAGTTCCTCATTAGTTTCATGTTTCAGTTGCTCACACCCATCATGCAACCCATGTATTTCCCTCTGTGATATTAAATAAAGATGAGAATTAAGTTCAAAGAACTGGAGGCTAGGCCTTTTGTGCTTTGGGAAGCAAGGAGGCTAAAGAACCTTCTGTCCCACTTTAAGGACCCAACCTACTGGATATAAAACAATTGATATCCTTACTATAATTGGTTTTTTACTGTTTTAATATCTTCCAAAGAATATTGAATAATTTTGATATATGGATGGAACACATTTTCTTATTTAAAAAAATAATCTGTAAAGCAGTATTTTATTCTATAGAACCAGGTGGAAGATATATATATATATATATATATAAACATACATGCATACATATATATTATATAGATATATAAATATATGGATGTGTTTATGTATGTATATACATACACACATATATATTTATATGTGCATATATATATAATTAATAAACAATAAGCACAATGGACTCTTATAGTCTTTACATCTTTCAATTAAGAAATGATAAAGATATGGTCTATTGCTGATATCATAAAAAAAACCTTTCTTTTTCTCTCCTAATATTCTTGGGGATGTCAGGGATGCCCTCAATTTATAAAATATGACTTTCACAAAGATTTTTAATAGTCTAATAGATCAGTATTCACTGTTACTCTCTTAGTAATACTTTATTGAAAAGAGTAAGATCCAAGATATTGTTTCTTTGCTCTTTTAAAGATACTAATAATATTTTTTATCATTCCTACCACTGATATTCTCAATATATTTAAATAGGATTTGCCTGCTTTAGTAAAGTTTTTGCTTTATTTATGTGATAATTCCACTGTCCTAGGTGGACAAAAAAGTTTTCTTAGAATGATATATGAATGTTTTTCCCATTTTCTTCCATTTGTGATCTCCCTATCTTCATCATCAAATGCCTTGGCGTGCTAATGGCTAATTGGATACACTGAAATAGATTTAACTCATCAATGTTTCTCTCTATATTATGAAAAAATATTTCTATAGTCATCCATCACCTTTCTTTATATGACCTTTCAAGTGACTTTATATTCTAATGTTATATTGCCATTGTCAGTAATCTCCCACTATTTGGCAACTAAATCAGACCTTCACTGACTGAGAAATATTCTGGACTCTTTTGGTATCTTTGTTGTGATAATTAATTTACATTATTTAAAGTTCTGAACAAAATTATCTGTCTGAGTCAGTCATTTCTGTTACCCATTTCCCTTTTTAATATTTCAATTCATTTTAATAATTCAGAGTTAATTTGTTGTATTTATGCACCATATATTTTTCTCATTATTTTTCCTTTGAAAAAATATTATTCTGATCTTAGCTCTAATTAAACAGTGATCTTAATATTTGCAATTAAGATGCATTAGGATAACACCCTTATCAATAACAATCTCTTTCTGCCTCTTAAAAATTAATCTGATGGTTCTTGATTGTATTATGTGTGCTTGCCAAATAACAATGCTTACTAATTTTCTCTTGTCTCTCTGTCTCTCTTTCTATCTCCATCTCTCTCTCTCTCTCTCTCTGTCCCCCCAAAGAAAATAGGCCTGGGATTCTGTATGATTCAACAAGTCTTTGGACTTTCCCATTCCTTCTTTCTGAAACATATTTTTTTTTTCATATATTTCTTCTTATCTTACTTTGCATGTATACCAAGTTATCAGAATATGTTAAGGTAGCAAATAAGACTTGATTTGCCTTGTATCTATCCACCATGCCACAGTAGGTAGTCAGGTCAAATCATGTCAAGAAATATTTATCAGGTACCTATTGTGTATCATGCATTTTGGTTAAATGCTGGGAATAATTTTTTTAAAAGGAATTAACTACCTGCTTTACAGGAGCTCATAGTCAAGTAAGGAGAAAAAAATGTAACTATGTACAATCAAGGTAAATTAAAGATAACCAGAAGAGGGAAGGTACAAGCATTAATGGGGACCTGGAAAAACATTTTTTTGGTAGAAAATGGAATTTTGAAACTTGAAGAAAGTCAGGGAAGCCAAGTAGAAATGAGATGGAGAATTCTAGGTATGGAGGTAGTTTAAAAAAAAAAAAGCCCAATATCATATATGAGGAACAGCAAAGAAGCCAATGACACTGAATTGCAAACTATGTGGGGAAACATAATATGGAAGAAGACTAGAAAGGGAAAAAGGAATTAGGTTACAAAAGGCTTTGAATGCCAAGTAAAGGATTTTATATTTGAACCTAGAAGTAATAGAGAGCCATTGAAATCTACTTAACTAGGAGCATGGAGGTGACATAGTCAGACCTGTACTATAGAAAGATTCATTTGACAGTTGAGTGGAGTGGAAGGAGATTTAAAAGATGAAGACCAATCAACAAGCTATTGCAATAGTCTAGACATGAAGTAATAAGGAAGATATCAAGAGATAGCAGTGTCAGAGACAATAAGAACGTATATATCAGATATACAATGAAATTAAAATGTACAGGAATTGGCAAAAGATTAACTATGGATGAAAGAGAAATTGGAGACTTGAAGATGAAACCTAAGTTACAAGCCTAGGTGATTAGAATAATGGTGGTACTCACTATAGTAATAGGAAGTCAGAAAGCCAGAAGTCAGAAAAAGAAAAGGGTTTGGGGTAAAAAAGAAAAAAAGCATTAGTGTAGATGTGTTGAGTCAATATATCTATGGACATTCAGTTGAAAATATCTACTAGACAATTAGAGGTATGTATCTGGAAGTTAGGGAAGAGGTTAGATTTGGATAAGTAGATTTGAGAATCATCAGCATAATTGTATCAACAAAATATGAAATTATTGAGTTGAATAGAAAAGGAAAAAGAAAAAAGGGCACAGGAGAAATTCTTATGGGACACCCATGATTAGAAGAATGATCTTGATAAAGATTAAGCAGAGAAGATGTAGAAGGAGTAGTTAGATGGATAGAAAGAAAAGAGTGAAATCAAGAAAGACCTAACTTTGAACTCATCCCCAGATATATACTAGCTGTGTGATCCTGGACAAATACAACTCCTTTTAGTCTTAGTTTCTTCTTTCGTATAACAGGGAAATAGTATTTACTTCACAAGGTTGTTATAAAGATCAAATGAAATAATACATGGAAAATACTTTGCTAACTTTCAAGTGCTTATGTAAAGGCCAATTATTATTTTGGGATACGATAGGTAGCATAGTTAATAGAACCTTAGATTGGAAATCAGAATGACAGGGTTCAAATCTGATATTTATTTGCTGTGTGATTTTGGACAAGTCACTTAACATCTTTTTGCCTCAGTTTCCTTATCTGTAAAATGGGAATAGCAATGGTTAAAATCAGACTTTCTAAATACCTTATAGAGCTAGATAAATGCTATAATATATACATTATAGCATTTATAGCACTATATAAATGTATACATTATAGCATTCATTTATTTAGCGCTATAAGATTTTCAGAGCTTTTCAATTTAACTATTGTATAATGTATAAATGTATCTTGATTTATTTTTTGCTATTATGTCATCAAGTTCTGGGAAGGATTTTTCTATTACTTCATTCTCAGCAACTAATGCTGATGAATAAATTGCAATTATTTTCATTATAGTCTTTTTGCAAATACTTCTCATTAGTACCACAAAGAAAGTGAACAAATAAATAGTCCATGAAATAGAGTTTCATGTTGCCTTTGGGCATACAATAAAACTCATTCTGCCATCTCTTTTCTTTGCTCCTTCAAGGAACACCAAGAGCTGTTCATCCATTTCATTAAAATGCCTTCTTTCTTCTAGTTTCATTTATAATAAGAATGTCAGGATTAATATGATTTAGCTCTCCAGCATAGTCTATTTGTTCAAAATTGGATGAAGATCTCATGTTTATAGTACTAATAGTTGAATTAAAAGGCAGTTATCTAAAGTCTATGTGATTTAATAGCCCTATCCTGCTTCCCACCAATCTGCCACTGTTGCTGTAGAAATGGAAGGGAGCTTCATAGGACTGGGTTGAGAGGAGGACAATATTTGATTTTTTATATACATATATTTTTTCAAATATATATATGTATGTATGTATGCTGTCAAAATATAAAGAAGACACAACAAGTGAATTGCATAGCTGGATATGATTTGAGACCTTTAGTAGAAAAGTCATGTTTATCCTAACTAGGGGATGAAGTAAACAGGATTCAGTATCCAAGACTGGGTAATCTCTCTTCCAATTTCCAAGATACTAAATTATAACTTTCCATTACCCTTCAAATATCTCTCAGCTAGGGCTATGGATCTGGATTCAGAGAGAAAGCTGTTTCCCTGGTTGTTTTTAAGGGGAAGAATAAATAACCTTTAGCTTACACTCACCAAATTCTGGTTACACAAAAGACTATTCGTGATTATGAATGGCTAGTGGACCTTTTTTATCAAATATAGTGATAAAGAAAAACAAGAATAAGTATACAGATTAGAATATGCCAAAGAATACACAAAAGTAAGGGAGATTTTCATCTAGAAGTAAAATAAATTTCAGCTTACTAAAGAGCTCATCAAGAAGTGTCTGATCTCTAGGACTGCAGAAGCTAAAAGTTGGTTGGGAAGAATCATGAGAGAGCTTTTTTGCATAATAAAGGGGGCTCAAAGTTCCACTTAGCCACAAATTTTCTCTTGATTTGTCCCTCTCCAGGTCCCATCCAAAAATATATTCCAACCAAATAAAATCCCTTCTTCCTAGGAAAATGCAAACCAGTATCATCTCAGCTAATTAAGAGTCACATCCCCTTAAATATGGACAGTGCAGGTCATAGGACTGTCCCTTAGGAAAATAACCCCAGGATTGAGCAGAAGCAGGTTTACACTTTGTTTTGTGGGCTGTCATGGACCCTTCTCTTCAAAAATATCAATCACCAGAAGGAGTAAGTCTATTAATCATGTACTTCTCTATAGTAAACTAGACTGACACTTAGAAAAAACACTTTGTTTATTGCTAAACAATATGCAAAGCCTTTCCAATACAATAGAACTTCCCCCAAGCCTACATACTTTGTTGTAATAGCTTTCAAAAATCTGGATCCCCTCCTTATCTGAGAAGGATTTTTCTATCACTTCATGATAGAGGCTTTGGAGAAGCACTTTATGGAAAAAGATGAGTAAAAGACCATGTTTCATACTTTTCTATCCTCCACAATGCCTAACACAATGTGGGTACACAATAAATATTAAATAAATACCAAAAGAAGATGTTGTATTGATTGTCAAAGTTTAGAGCATTTAAATGATACTGGATATATTTTTAAAGTGATTTTGGACTTGAACAGGAAAAAGCTTATAGTAACCTTTCATCTACAGATTTTTTAAAAAATTCCAATTCTATATTACTGTTCTGTAAGAAATGACCAACAGGATAATTTCAGAAAGGCCTGGAGAGACTTACACGAACTGATGCTGAGTGAAATGAGCAGGACCAGGAGATCATTATATACTTCAACAACAATACTATATGATGACCAGTTCTGATGGACCAGGCCATCCTCAGCAACGAGATCAACCAAATCATTTCCAATGGAGCAGTAATGAACTGAACCAGCTATGCCCAGAAAAAGAACTCTGGGAGATGACTAAAAACCATTACATTGAATTCCCAATCCCTATATTTATGCACACCTGCATTTTTGATTTCCTTCACAAGCTAATTGTACAATATTTCAGAGTCTGATTCTTTTTGTACAGCAAAATAACGTTTTGGTCATGTATACTTATTGTGTATCTAATTTATATTTTAATATATTTAACATTTACTGGTCATCCTGCTATCTAGGGGAGGGGGTGGGGGGGTAAGAGGTGAAAAATTGGAACAAGAGGTTGGCAATTGTTAATGCTGTAAAGTTACCCATGTATATATCCTGTAAATAAAAGGCTATTAAATAAAAAAAAAAAATTCCAATTCTACTTGGAAGAAAGATGTCCAGGTCTCTCCTGAAGAGAGCAATATAGTGCTTCCCTACTTCCAGGATTTGTTCATTTATGTATATAGGTACTTTTCCCACCAACCCAGATTATAACTCCTTTATGTTTGGGTATTTGGCCTATAAGAATTGCTACAGCCAAAGATGTAAACAACTTTCAGCTATTGAAGAGCCTCTCCTAATTTCACAAGACTAGTCTTTGCATGATAGACACAAATTTGTTGCTTGACCTGTACTTCAAGCTTAGCCCAATATGTTCAGATTTATGTTTCCTTGATATTGTCAATGAACAATTGAATTGTCAAGAACCCAGAGTTGTAAAAAAAAAATAAAAAAAAAAAAAAAAAGAATTCAGAGTTGCTCCATGGCACAATGAGGAATCAGAAGGAGAATTAATTGAGTACATTGATAAATTACCTTAATTAACAATATATTTGTGTGTGTGTGTGTGTGTGTATAAAATGTTCCCCCTGAGAGGCTGATTATTAAACATTTAGTAGCTCACTCTATATTGGTCTGTAAAATTTCTTAAGCTCAATCAGAATGTAATAAAGGGCTAAGGGATTTAAGTCATCACCAGAGTAAAGGGCTATGGATTGTAAACTAAATAATAATAGTAATAATAATATCTGATCTGTTGGTGACAATTTTATGTGTATATCCATACATATACACATATAAATATATATTTACACACATACATATACACACAATTTTAAACTTAATATGTTATTAATATTTTAAGTCTAAATAATTAGTAAAACAAATCAAACCCTTATTTGTGGGGAGTGCTGATTTTTGATGTGACAATGCTTACATTGAAAATGTTAATAACCATCTATGGGGAATCTGATTAGAGAAAGCTCTACAATCCTCTGTCTAGGTCACTAGGTCACAAGAAAAAGTAATGGATTTTAAGTTCTCATTCAAGCATTTGGATGAACAATATATCAAATGCAAGATATCTTTATTTCATCTGACAGAAAATTCAAAACAAAGAGGGCTTGTGTCTGAGTCCATAAGCAATTAAAATGACTGTCCTTTTCTCTATCCTTTCTAGGAAATTTTAAAAAAAAATAGTTCTACCCTAAGATTGAGACTCCTCCTCATAGCAAAAATTTAGGTTTTCTAGAAAGTTGACTCCTTTCCCTCTTGTGAATATTATCTTTTGGGAGATCCATATAGTCCCCAAAACTTATAGTGCTGGCCTGGTGGTAACTCATTCCCAACCCAAAGCTCTGTAGGAAAAAATTTGGATTCAGTAAAGAACTAACCCTGTTTTCCTCCACTCCAGTGCAACTCACATAACTGGTAAAAGACAAGATCCTGATTTTCTCCTTTATATTGTAATTCTGTTCTCTAGCTTCATTTCCTATTTCTGAAAACTCAATCATCTCATTCCCAGGAAATCCTCTTCTCTTTAGGATATATATATATGTTCTGGCTTGGTCCAAGAACTGCTTTTGTATTCAATGATTGCTAGATCTGTATCAACTGATTTTTTTCTTCTTTGGGGCCATGTGATTCCTAACAAGTCTTTCAGATGTGTAACATATTCAGGGAACCAAACTTGTTTTTCTTATATATTTCTCAGCTCAAGCTCACTTTTATAGGTCAAGTCTATGGCACATCCCTGCTGTATGACTAACCATGAGTAGGTCAATCATTTTCAAATGAGATGTTAATGATATCTATATGCAGTGTTTCTGGAAACATTTTTAGTTCCAGATAAAGGCCTCATTAGTGAGTCTTCATCACTAGTGATAAATAAGAACAGTGCCTGCATTCATGTACCCAACATTACTATTCAATTTAATAATTCTAAAACTAGTCAGTTAATATTCTAGAAAGAGCATGTATGTATGGTTAATTCAAAGCAATAGTTTGAACAAATATATAATTTCTTACTTTGTTATATAGCTAGATTCATATTCAGTTGTATTGACATGATGCAAAAATATCTGAAAGTAAATTTCAATGTCCTTTTGGATCAAAGTCATTGGGATGGATATTCAGTCTTGTGTAGACACAAGATACTGTGTCTCTATCTTTTCACATACACACACACACACACACACACACACACACACACACATACCCCTCATCTATGCACATCTATGTATAAAGTCCCCTGTTGCCAAAGAAGAAACCATTTGCTATGATCTGGTGGCAACTGACCGAAAACTTATAATTCACTGACCAAGATCTGAGGGCAAACTGTAGGTTTTCTGCATGCCAATGAGACTGACTGAAGATAGCAACTAAGACTAGTTCTATAATCTATTTTTGTCACCTAGAAAGTCTGCTCCCTAATAGCTTCAGCTGTTGCCTATATAGTCCATCCTTGTTGGTAACCATATGGTCAGCACTACGTGGAGCCATCTCTGATTACTTCAAATAGACAGTCAGACAACTGCTGCTGCTGTTGTTTCTCAGCATATGACATCAGGATCATATTGCTGCCCATTAGTGCCTCAAAGATGTTGGATTTTTTAAGTACCCTGTTTACTGGGCACACCATTTATATTTTCAGACAATTATGCTGCAAAAGCTTTTACCTCCTGGAAGACCAAACTGTGGCTCTGTGAGCCTCAGGCCCATTTTGACCTCTGCTGACTTTGGTGACTTTTCCCTATGTTTAAATTTTATAGGAATCTTCCACTCAGCAGTTAAACTGATCTTCCTAAAAGGCAAATCTAGTCCTGTCACAATCACTACACAATTTTATTCTAAATTCCAAAGAGTTCCCTATCACCTCCAGGCTCAAATATACAAACCTCTCTCCAGCCCCTCATCACACCAGGTTCCTTCCCACCTTTTTAGTACCCCTTGCAATATACTCTGTAGAGGGTCACAGACAATGGGGGAACTCTGGGTGAGGTATAAGACATTTCAGCCCAGAGGGAACCTACAGTGTCTGGTTCAGCTCCCCATACCCCCTAAGGGCTCTCAGCCTTCCTGAGAAGTCAGGGGGTGGTGACAACCTGTGTTGTGATTGCAGTAGCAGTGATAGCAAATGGCAGAGAGTCATCAACATACAATAGCAAGATGTTTATGTGGTCCCTCATGCACAGTGTTGCTTTGGTTATATAAGGGCATTAGGGCATATAGACATTAAGGATTGTTTCTACTCTATCCCTCTAAATAGGGAGGATATGAAAAGATTTGCCTTTTCAGTGGCAACATTAACTTAGCTGAGCCTTATAAAAGACATAAATGGACAGTTTTGCCACAGGGAATGAACAACAGCCCTACTCTATGTGTCAAATGTATGTTGCTGCTGTTCTTACTCCAGTAAGAAAAGCATTTCCAAAAGTTATGTTATTACATTACATGGATGATATATTGGGATGTGCACCTGAGGAACAAATGTTAGAAGCATGTCTACAAAAGACCCTGGAAGCACTAAGGAACTACAAATTGCATATAGCTCCAGAAAAGATTCAAAGACATTCTCCTTTTCAATATTTAGGATATGAAGTATACCCTAAGGTGCTTACAGTACAAAAGCTTTCTTTAAGAACAGAGAAGCTAAACACCTTAAATGACTTTCAGAAATTGATAGGAGATGTCCAATGGATGGGCCCAGTGTTAGGCTTGACTACCGGTAAATTACAACCATTGCATGACATTTTAAGGGGAGACACTGCTTTAGACTCACCACGTCAGCTTACAAAAGAAGCCCAAGGCTTTGAGAGAAGCTGAACTGGCCTTATCCAATGTGGTTGAAAGAGTCACTCAAAAATCCTTAGAAATATCAGTTTTTGCTACATAAGAGGCACCCACAGAAGTCCTTCATGAAGGAGACAGTGTGATAGAGTGGTTGAACCTTCTGGCACAACCAGAACAAAGCCTTACTTCTTACCCAGTATTTGGTGCTAGAATTTTATTAAAGGCCATTAAGCGAGTAATATAATTATCTAGGATAAGATCTAACAAGATATATACCTTCTATACTAATGCTCGAATTAATGAATGCTGTGAAACCATCCCAGTATGGTAAATCTTATTGGCCATAGCTCCAAATTTTACACATGGGTCCCACTTAAAGATAACCAGACTATTATATAATTGGCCATGAATTTTTGAAGAAAAGATTTTAAGGTCCCTCTTTAAGGACCAACTATCTTTACAGGTGTATCCAAATGTATCATTTGTGCTGTGTATTCTCCTGACTTAACTATAAAAAGAGTAGTCAGAACTTCCTTTCAGTCCACCCCGCAGGAGTTATATGCAATTATGCTAGCTCTCACTTATTATCCAGAAGATGTAAATATAATATCTGATTTGACTTATTCAGTAGGTGTGATACAAAGAATTGACAGCCCAAATAAAATTTTTCACCTCTAACATATATCAGCTTTTTAAGGAACTTCAGGAGCAAATGAGAAAACATCCAGATAAGTATTACCTACTGCATGTCTCTTCTCATAATGGTATTCTAGGAACTATTTTTTATGGAAACTCAAAGGCAGATCACCTTCTCACCATGTTAGCAAACACTCCCCTATTTCGGGCAGCCCAAGAATCTCATTTTAAATAGCATCAGGCTGCATGAGCTTTACATCTGCAGTTTGGGATAACAAAAGAGGAAACTAGGAGCACAGTAAAAGGCTGTACAGCTTGCCCTCCTTTTCACACTCCTACTCTCCCTCCAGGGAGTGGTTTGAGACCCAATGAAATTTGGCAGATGGATGTGACCCATTACAAATCTTTTGGCCATCTGTCTTTTATCCATGTTGTAGTGGACACTTTTTCAGGATTAACTTTTGTAGTACCAACAGCAAAAGAGACAGTCCAGGTGGTCATCGAAATCCTTATACAGACCTTTGCAGTTATGGGCATGCTACAAGCAATAAAAACAGATAATGGACCTGCATACATTTCTAAATAGTTTACACACTTTTGTGCACGGTATCAGATTTCACACCCAGGTATCAGATTGCCTGAAGGACAGGCAATAGTAGAGAGGAGGAACAGAGATATCAAGATGCTCCTCCAAAAACAAAAGAGAGGGGAGCCACAGGTAACTCTAGAGCAGTGTTTCCCAAACTTTTAACATATGTGTACTCCTTCTATAATTTTTGTAACGCTGAGTACCCCTCATCAAAAAAAGGATGTATTTTAATAACAACCAAAATATATATTTTTTCTTTTTTTGGAACATACACAAAATTATAATAAACAAAAAATAAAATTATTCATAATAAAATATAAATCCATGCCAGAAGCAATTGTTGGAATTGGCTTCAGAGGGATTCTTGAAAAATAAACATAAGGAGTGTACTTTAACATCATTTTGGTTACAAATGCAACATGTGTATCCTGTTTTAACAGAAAAAGTTCTGAAATACATCTTGCCTTTTCCAACTTCATATTTATGTGAAGTTGCTTTTTCAACATTTGTAGACATGTCGGAAAAAAAGGAACAGACTGTTGGACGTAGAGTCGCATCTCCGATTAAAATTAACAACCAAGGAACTAAATTATGTCGATCTGTTATCTCAGCACAATTTTATCCTTCTATATAAAAATAATCAAAATCAGTGGGACTTACCAAAGCACATAAGAAACCTTTCCTATAAGAAAAATCGCACAAAAGCTAAAAACACACAGGCACCTGGAGAAGCCACTATTAACGAAGTAAGTTGTCTCTGTAACAAAGTGCGGTATATTCATGCTGTGTCACACCGGACCATCTCATGCCTCACAAGATTGTCTTGACTTGACTCATGAGAAAGTAGAATTAGGTGCAGCTAAGCACAGTGCAGTGCATATCCCCACCAAACTTGGGTGCAACACGTATCTCCACCAAACTCTTCTTGTACCCCTGGGAATACACGTACCACACTTTGGGAAACACTGCTCTAGAGAACTTCTAAACTTAAGTCTTTATACTATCATTTTTTCGGTTTTTGATGAGGACACAGTGACTCCAGCAGACAGATTTCATTACCTCCAGAAGGAGGTAAGAATCCATTCCAGGTCTTGAATCTTACAGTAACTTGGCTCACCAAAACTCCCTTATTGAAGTAGCAGAGACTGCTTGTCAATATAAATTAATAATCTAGTGACTGAAACAAAATGCAAACACTACTCTTTGGATTAAAGGCAAACCTTTGAATTTAAGACAGGAAAAAAGAGCCACAATAGAGACTAAAGGCATTTATGATCAACTTTACCCTGATGGTTATCTCAACTATTTGCATCTCTGTCTAATTAAACAAGATCCAGGGCTTAATCATTTACATCTCAGTAGATCTTGTCTCTTAGAGAAAACTATAGGAATTTAAAGAGTGTACTTTGTATCAAGTCTATGAGCATTTGAGGTATATATATATATATATATATTCGTGGTCCTGATCAATAAACTTTGAAGAGTCCATAATCAAGACTCTCTCTGCCTGACCCCAGTAAAGTCATACCCTTCATCTCACTACAGGAGCTGGACTCCAACAGTTTCATGACCTACCAGTAGGGCAGTGTCCAGTGCAAGCTGCTGGGGTATCTTTAGATAATCGCCAGGTGATGTGGAGAGATCTGGAGTGTGGTGAATGGAAGAGATCAGACAATTTAACCTCTTGGGGCAGAGAGTTTGCTTGTATCTCTACAGATGGAGAAGGAATCTGATGGAAAAAGAGAAGACCCTCAAAACAAAGGAGAAGACCCAGGAAATATCAGGTGGTTCCATCTCTGACTACATCCAACACTGGAAAGAGTATGGCAGTTAACTCTATGTGTATGGCAATTGACTAATGAATATCACCATGACCATTAAAATAATTGCTAATGAGACTGATGCAGGACTTCAAAACCTACATGAATCATTGGATTCCCTGACATATGAAGTGATGGGCAATAGATTGACTTTGTACTATTTCTTGACTGCTAAAGGAGGTGTATGTGTAGTTGTGAACTGATAATTACTTTCTATACCTTCTTTCTGGGACTTATGGAAGTCTTTTGTAGTATCTTGTTTATTCATATTGTTTTTATGTTACTACTTGCCTGTGTTTTATTATTATTTGCTTGTGTGATTCCTCCCATGC
The DNA here is from genome assembly GCF_902635505.1 of Sarcophilus harrisii. Classification (NCBI taxonomy): domain Eukaryota; kingdom Metazoa; phylum Chordata; class Mammalia; order Dasyuromorphia; family Dasyuridae; genus Sarcophilus; species Sarcophilus harrisii. The sequence continues at coordinate 460,207,751 of NC_045426.1, forward strand.
TGATGAATTTAACCACTGATGTATACCTGCTTCAATTAAAACAAAAGAAAAGGAGAGATGTAGAGGGCCACGGATAGTGAGGGAACTCTGGGTGAGGTATAAGAGCCTTCAGCCCAGAGGGAATCTTCAATGTCTGGTTCAGCTCCCCATTTCCCCTAAGGGCTCTTGACCTTCCTGAGAAGTCAGGGGGCAGTGACAACCTGTGTTATAGTTGAAGAGAGGGATACCAAGTGGCAAAGAGTCATCTACACACAATAGCAAGTTGTTTATGTGGTCATGCATGTGTAGTATATAATTAGCACAAGTGCAATGTGCTTTGATTATATAAGGATATATAAGGCTAAGAGAATTCTTAATTAATGGACATCCATGTATGAGTCCCACCTCTTAGTCCTCTTCTAAGACCAAGGATTTGGTTTTGTACTGAGATCCTCCAGAGGGCTAGTCTAGACAATATAACACTCTATCTATTAAGTCCAATCACTGTTTTCCCTCTGCCTAGAATTCTCTCTCTCCTTTTTCCTCCTTAGCTTACCTGACTTCTGTCAAGTCTCACCTAAAATCCCACTTTCTACAGGAAGCCTTGCCCAATCCTCCATGCTAATGCCTTTTTTCTGTTGATTCTTTCTAATTTACCCTATATACATCTTGTTTGTACTTAGTGGTCTCTCACTTGACTATGAGTTCCTCGAGAGCAGGGACTATTTTTTTTAATACTCATTTTTTAGTATTCTCAACACTTAACACCATGTCTAGAACATAAAAGATACTTAATAAATGCTAGTTGAATGACTGACCTTGATTAAAGCTTTCTGATATTCACTTTCTTCAAAATAATACTTATGATAAACAGAGTTGTTTTTAGGACCCAAATGAGATCATGTAAAATACTTTTTATGCTAAAACCCACACACCCCAAAAAGTTAGATGTTAGTTATTTTTATTATTAATTTAGGTTTCCTGTAATAGCAAAAGTAACTATATTGATCATTTTCTTATCTCATAGTTATAACTGAGATATTTTATTTGGCAAGGAAATACAGTTCACTCTCAATTATCTGCAGCTGTAGCCTTGGCAAATCTTGCTTCTAAACCTACTGACAGTTACCACCTCCTCTTCTTAAATATTTGCTTTGTTGATATCTGGGATACTCACTATTCATAGCTCCAAAACAGCTTAATTATAGCTCTTCTGCAAGTCTTATTTGCTTTGCATGAGAAACCATTTGAAATGCAAATTTTTAACCACCTTCTAAGCTCTAGGACCTGTTAAAGAGGACAAATTTCATCTAAGAAAAAATAGCTTAAACCATATCCTATAGTAGAGTGTAACTCTGCATTGTGATTGCAATCCTTTAGCAAATTTGAAGTCATGATTTATATACCTTGCTCTTTACCTTAAAGTTTCCATTCCCCCACACAACTCATATGTAGGCTGTCTTTGTTACAAACCCTGATCTGATTTATTCAAACCCAAGTCAGTCTTCTGAACTGAAAAATTAAGCATTTCTGTCAGTCTGATTCTGAACTACAAATCTTAGCATTTGCTCATCTAATTTCATAACTGTAACCTGTGACCCAGAATTGAAGACTTTGACTTTACACAGACCTGACTTAATCTTGGGAGAATATCCCAAAAATTTCTCTTTGGCTTATACTGCAACTCTGGACTTCCATTGGGAATGGTAGGTTGTGTTTGTGACTGAATCACTACAAAAAGGTAAAGAAAGGAGTGTTAGGTCTGATGTGAGAGAAATACTTTCTGAATTCATGTTGTTAATAACAGCTGGCAAAATATAATTGTAATAATGCAGAAATTATAGAGTTAGAGGACTTCTGAAAGGCAAGATGTCAAGATAAGCACTGGATCTCTATAAAATTCCCATGTTCACCTCCAAGCATTCATAAAAATAACTCCACAAAACTGGTCCTAGAATGGTAGAACCATCAAGGAGACTGGATGAAATAATCTGTTAACCTAGGAAATTTGGAGAGGATCCTCCTCATTTGAGTAAGGAGGTAGGGAACAGTCCAGAGCAGAAAGTTTCCTAATGAGTAGCAGTGAGTTCCACCTCAGAAAACTAGAATGAGATCCTGAGTCCCAGTGTGTTGGAGAGGGCAAACACACAAGCAAGAATCCCATGTGCTTTCAAATAGCCAGGGGAGCTCCGGGAACCACCACACAATTTGATATAGCCCTAGGGTGGGCAGGCATCCTCTAGGGTCCAGACTTCTGTCTGCTTTGTGCTTTGATGTAACCCAGTAGGCTCTCCATATGCATCAGCACAAATCCTGGCAGGCAGGTGTACTCCAGCTAGCTGTCAGATCACCATGTGCTTCAGTGTAGCAATGAGGAAAAGCAGAAGCAACCCATTAAATCTCAGAACATACCAGAACAACCATTAAAATCCCAGCTCAGCATCAGGTAAATCTCCAGTAATGCCAGTCAACCCCCATGCCAGCACTTCAGTATATTACCAGATATGAGAATCTCCTGTGGACCCTAAGATAACATTAGTGCAGCACCAGGTAAACAGCCAAATTCTCCAGCCACTGGAACAACAAGCCTGAGATAGCACTCTTTCTACCCTGGGAGCAGAGTTCAAATTTAAAAGAAAGGAAAAATATCTTCCAAATGAACAAAAAGCAACAACAAAAAAAGAATCTGACCATAAAAAATTATTATACTGAGAGGGGAGAGAAAGACACAAACTGGGAAGAGAACAATGATGCCAAAATATGTATAGGCAAAACCACAAAGAAAAATGGGAAATTGTCTCAAGCCCGGAAAAGAACTCATTGAAAAGCTCAAAAAAAGAGCTTAAAAACCATTTAAGAGAGAGAAAAAAAAATTGGGGGGAAAATGAGTGATATAAGAGAATTATGGGCCAACAACTTCAAGAACTGCTTACAAATTATATTGGTCAAATGAAAAAGAGAATAGAAAAATTCATGCAAGAAACAATTACTTAATGAATTAGTTGGCCAAATGGAAAAGAAAATGCAAAAGCTAATTGAGAAAAACAATATATTAAAAATGAGAAGTTGACAAATGGAAGCTAATGAGTCTATGAGACATCAAGAATAAATCAAACAAATTCAAAAGAATAAAAAAAATAGGAGAATATGTAAAATACCTCATGGGAAAATAAAAAAAAATTGAAGGAATTAGAGGAGGTAATGAGAAAATAAAATTATCATTCTTTGCAGATGATATGATGGTATACTTAGAGAATCAACTAAAAAACTACTAGAAATAATTAACTTTAGCAAAGTTGCAGGGTACAAAAAAAATCCACATAAATCATTGGCATTTCTATATAGTACCAAAAGTCCAGGAGCAAGTGATATCAAGAGAAATTCCATTTAAAATAACTGTAGATAATGTGAAATATTGGGGAGTCTACCTAAAGTTAGAAACTATATGAATATAATTACAAAACATTTTCCATACAAATAAAGTTAGATGTAAACAATTGGAAGAATATCAAGTGCTCATGGGTAGGCCAAGCTAACATGATAAAAAAAGGCAATTCTACCTAAATTAATCTACTTATTCAGTGCCATACCAATGAAACTACCAAGAAATTATTTTACAAGCTAGAAAAAAATAATAAAAAAATTCATCTGGAAAAACAAAAGGTCAAGATTTCAAGGGAATCAATGAAAAACATTCAAATAAAATTGGCCTAGCTGTACCAGATCTAAAACTATATTATAAAGCAGTGATCATCAAAACCATTTGGTACTGTCTAGGAAATAGAGTAGTTGTTCAGTGGAATAGGTTAGGTTCATAAGACACAATAGCAATGACTACAGTAATCTAATATTTGATAAACCCAAAGACCAGATTCTGAGATAAGAACTCACTAATTGACAAAAATTGTTGGGAAAATCGGAAAGTAGTATGGCAGAAACTAGGCACTGACCAACATCTAACACTCTATACCAAGATAAGGATTCATGAATTAGACATAAAGGGTGATACTATAAGCAATTTAGGAGAACAAGAGGTAGCAAATCTGTGGAGAAGGAAGGCATTTATGGCCAAAGAAGAACTAGAAAATATTAGAACATGTAAAATGGATCATTTGGATTATATTAAATTCAAAAGGTTTTGTACAAGCAAAACCAAAGCAGCAAAGATTAAAAGGGAAGCAGAACGGTGGGGGAAAAATTTACATATAAGAATTCTGTTAAAGGCCTCACTTATGAATAAATAGAGAATTGAATCAAATTTATAAGAATGCAAGCCATTCTCTGTTCGATAAATGATCTGAAGATATGAACAATTTCCAAATGAAGAAATTAAAGCCATTTGTAATCAAATGGAAAAATGCTCTAGATCACTCTTGATTAGAGAAATATAAATTGAAACAATTCTGAGGTACCACTACATACCTCTCAGATTGGCTAAAATGACAGGAAAAGATAGTGAAAAATGTTGGAGGGGATGTGGGAAATCTGGGGCAAATACTTTGTTGGTATAATTGTGAACTGATTCTGGAAAGTAATTTGGAACTATGCCCAAAGGGCCATCAACCTGTGCATATTCTTTGTTCCAGCAATGTCTCTACTGGGCCTGTATCCCAAAGAAATTATAAAAGAGGAAAAAAGGACCTATTATGTGCAAAAATGTTTGTAGCAGCTCTTTTTGTAGTGACAAGGAACTGGAAACTGAGTAGAATTTTATCAGTTGAAGAATGGCTAAATAAGATATGGTATGTGTGAGATGGAATATTGTTGCTGTATAAGAAACAATTCACAGAATGATTTCAGAAAGGCCTGGAGAGACATATGAATTGATGCTAAGGAGAACATTGTACACTGGAACAAGATTTTGTGATGATTAACTCTGATGGACATGGCTCTTTTTAATAATGAGGATTGCTTTTTCTTTTTTCTTTCTCATTTCTTTTCCTTTCTGATCTGATTTTTTTTTGTGGTGTATAGTATGATAAATGTGAAAATATATATAGAAGAATTGCACATGTTCAACATATATTGAATTATTTGCTATGTAGGGCAAGGGATGAGGGAAGGGTGGGAAAAATTAGAACATGAGATTTTGCAAGGGTAATTGTTGAAAAGTATCTCTGCATGTATTTTGAAAATAAAAAGTGAAAGAGAAAGAAAAAAAGAAAGAAAACAAAGAAAGAAAGAAGGAAGGAAGAAAGGAAGGAAGGAAGGGAGGGAGGAAGGAAGGAAGAAAAAAGAAAGAAAGAAAGAAAGAAAAAGGAAGGAAGGAAGAAAGGAAGGAAGGGAGGAAGGGAGGGAAGGAAGGAGGAAGAAAAAGAAAAAAAGAAAGAATTCATTGATCACCTCAGGGGAAAAAAAACTCCAGGGAACATTATAGTTAAATTTTAAAATACTATAAGTGGACAAAGAGGAACAATTAAAATGTCAGGGAGTCATGGTCAGGATTACACAGGACTTGACAAGTGCAATATTAAAGGATCATAGGTTATGAAACATGAAGGCAAAGGAGCTGGGACAACAACCAAGAATCATTTAACCAGAAAAATTAAGCATAATACATCAAGGGAAGAAAATGATACTTCAATGAAATAGAAGGATTTCAAACCTTCATAAGGAGAAGAGCAGAATTAAATTAAAAAATGGAGCTCCAATATCAAGACCCAAGGGAAATATAAGCAGATAAAAAGGGAAAAGAAGATAAGGAATTCAATAGAGCTAAACTGTACATCTATTATAGGAAGATGAAACTTGTAATTCTTAACAATTACATCACAAATAACACAGTTAAAAGGAATATGTTTAAAGATTAAAGGTATAAAGTGAATTTGAGGAAATGACATAAAAATTAAGGGATGAGAAAGAGGTATACAATGGGTGCAGAAGGAAGAAAGAGGTATAATGTGGCAAATTATTTCACGTGAAGAGGTGGGAAAGATCAATTATAGTGGAAGGGAAAATGGAAAGGTTAGCAATGAGCATCATTAAGGTTTAGCTTAATTTTATCAATATTGGTTCAATGAGAAAATTATATATATATATATATATATATATATATATATATATGATCAATTGAATATAATAATCTAAATTACCCTACAGGAAAGTAACAGAGAAGGAGATTAAGTAAAGAGGAAGATGGGGATTGAGAGAAGGTAGGACAGATCAGGGGAAGTCGTAGTCAGAAGTAAAACATTGGTGAATCAGGGAAGGGTAAAATGAGTGAGAGAATAAACATGATAAAGAATAGGATAGAAAATACATAGGGAGTAAACATAACTGTGAATGTGAATGGGATGAACTACCCAATAAAATAGAAGTGGTGGCAGAAAGGATCAAAAACCAGAAGACAAGGTTGGTTCAGTATTAAGAAAATCATAACATAATTGATCATATAAATAAGATTATCATATGATAATCTCAATAGATGCTTAAAAAAAAAGCTTTTGAGAAAATAAAGCACCCATTAATATTAAGAGCACTAGAGCAGACAGGAATAAAGGTATTTTACTTAAAATGATAAGCAATATTTATCTAAAATCATCAATAAGCATTCTCTGTACTGAATATAAGATAGAAACCTTCTCAATAAGATCGGGGGTGAAGCACAGATGCCATCATCATCCCTGTCATTCAATATAGTACTAAAAAAGTTAACTATAGCAATAAGAAAAGAAAAATAAATATAAGAAATTAGAATAGCAATTAGGAAATAAAATTATTACTGTTTTTAGAGAACATGATGTTGTACTTAGAAAACCTTAAATTTATTTGAAATAAGTAATTTCAGCAAAGTTGTAGAATATAGGATAAATCCACATAAATCATCAGTATTTCTTTATATAATCAATATAGCTCAGCAGCAAAAGACAGACAGAGGAATTCCATTTTAAAAACCTGCCAAGACAAACACAGGAACTATATGAACACAACTACAAAACATTTTTCACACAAATGAAGTCAGATCTAAGAAATTAGGAAAAATAGCAATTTCTATGGGTAGGTTGAGCTAATATAATAAAAATACCAATTTTGTCTAAAAATTTTATTTATTCAGTGCCAAAGCAATCAAACTACCACAAAAGTATCTTAGTGAACTAGAAAAAATAATAACAAAATTCACCTAGCAAAATGAAAGGTCAAGAATTTCAAAGGAATTTATGAAAAAACAAAAACAAAGGAAGGTGATTTATCAATACTACATCTCAAAATATATTATGAAGCAGTAATCATCAAAACTATCTGGTACTGGCTAAGAAACAGTTGTGGATCAGTCGAATAGACATAGTACACAAGATACAGTAATCAATGATCACAGTAACCCAGTGCTTGTTGAACCAAAGACTCCAGCTTTGGGAATGTAAATTCACTATTTAACAAAAACTGCAGGGAAAACTAGAAAACAATAGGAAACAAACTAGGTATAGAGTATAGACCAACCTCTCACATCATACACAAGAAAAAATTAAAATGGGTGCATAATTTAGACATAAAGAATGACCTGGCTATTCTTGTGGTGATTACTAAACTGAAAGGAAGGCTGCTCCAGAGACTTCCAGAAAACCAACCAAGAACATTACATTTTCTGCCTATCAGATCTATGAAGCAGAAAATGTGTGACCAAATTTACACAAAATTCAAAATAACTAATTTTTATTACATTAAATTAAAAAGCTATTGTACAACAAAACCAATGCAACTAAGATTAAAGGAAACAATCCTGATAAAAATCTCATTGCTCAAATATATAGAAAATTGAGTCAAATTTATAAGAATACAAGCCATTTCTCAATGATATATGGTCAAAGGATATGAAAAGGCCATTTTCAGATGAAGAAATCAAAGCTATGGACACATGAAGAAGTGTTCTAAATAGCTTTTGATTGGAGAATTGCAAATCAAAATAATTCTGAAATATTACCTCACACCTATCACATTGGCCAATATGACCAAAAAAAAAAAAAAAAGGAAATTGATAAACATTGGCAAGGATGTGGGAAAATTGGGACACCAATGTAATGTTGGTGGAGTTGTGAACTGATCCAACTATTCTGGAGAGCAAGTTGAAACTATAACCAAAGGGCAATGAAACTGTGTATATAACCTTTGATCCAGCAATACCGCTACTGGGTCTTTGTCCCAAAGAGATTATAAAAAAATGAAGAAAGACCAACATGTGCAAAAAATATTCACAGCAGCCTTTTTTGTAGTGGCAAAATATTGGAAAATGAGAAAATGCTCATTGGGTAATGCTTGAACAAACTATGGCATATGGATGTAGGAATACTATTGTACATTAAGAAATGGTGAACAGGCAGATTTCAAAAGAGTTGTACAAATTGATACAAAGTGAAATGAGCTACATTTCAGGAACCAGAAAAAGCATTGTACCCAGTATCAATGAATGACATCGTGTGATCAATCACTGACTCAGTTCTTCTTAGCAGCTCAATGATCCCATAATAAATAAATAAAAATACAAAGGACTCAGGAAGAAAAAATCTGGCTATAGCCACATAAAGAACTGATGGACTCTGAAAGCAAATGAAAAATCATTTTTTTCTACTTTTTTTTTTTTTTTGGTTTTTCCTCCCTCCATTTTGATCTCTTTCTTCTTTCACAACTCTGGCTAATGTGGAATTATGTTACATGATAGCATATATATAAACTAGATCAAACTACCTACCTTTTTCAAAAAAGGTGAAGGAAGGCGAAAGGGAAAAATTTGGAACTCAAAATTTTGTAAACATGAATACTAAAAATTTCTAGGCATGAAAATGGGAAAAATTAAATACAATTTTTTTTAAAATAGGAATCTATAGAGATAGAAACCTACATTTTATTATTATGTTCAAGCATAGGTTCAGGCCTCATGGAAAACCTGTACCTCTATTAGGATTCTCAAAAGTCCTCCTCTTATTAAAGACAAAGTTCTATCAAAGTGACAGAGAAATAATTCTTTTACATACTGAAATCTTTCACATTCTTCTTAGGCCATAAAAGTTAAAGAAAAAATTAATGCTTAATCTCATGCTTCTTTCAATGTCATAAAAATTGAACAAACTTAGTTAACCAAGTCATAATCTCATACATCTAAGGAAATAATCCATGCTAAACAAACTCTATAGGTAAACTATGTCAGGTTTCAAATTAAATTACATTTAGGGAGTTCACAAATAAGCTAATTGAGGAAGAAACTTTACATGTGGCTAAATAATCAGAGACAGGTGAAATTCTTCTTCTGGCCTTTTAACTGAGGAATGTTTACATTTTTAGATAAATACTCATATTCCAAAGGACAATCTCTCAACTATGAGAAATGAGCACATTTTTTCCTTAACATTATTATTCCCTGAGTTAGATCTTGGTCAGGTGAGGTTAATAAGTAAAAAATAAAAAAATCCCATAACAATTCCCACATTCAAGTTTAGACATAAAAGAGAGACAAGTTTGACTTCTACTAAAAAGTATAAAATAACCCATCGTGGAATCCATAAATAATAAAACCCACTTTTTCTGGTGAACTTCCACCTACCTGAGACATCTGTATATTTCTCCAGAGTTATTATACTTCCTTAGATTGGAGGCTCTTCCTTCTCCTATACAAAAAGGAAAGCAATTGGAGTTTTGAGAATCAAAAGCACATCCCACTAGTGAGTTTCACTTTCTAAAACTTCTATACAGTTTTATAAATTCATAATGATAGTCTTTTTGGAGACCTCTCTGAAAGTGGCAGATGCCCAGGATTTGCAAAGAATTAACTTACGTTCTCTAGAAATGCAGTCTCTACAATTCACAAGCCTACTGAAGAACAAAGTCAGGGTGTTATGCTTCTATATCATGGCTCTCTCCTTATTACTTGTTATTCTCCTATTTCATCTAGGAACTCAATGTGGTTCAAGAATTCTTTTTCTTCATGTGGGAGGATTATTCTTAGAATATCTTTCCTTTAGGGAAAGGGACCCACTTATACAAAAATGTTTGTGGCAGCCCTTTTTGTAGTGGCAAGAAACTGGAATCTGAGTGAATGCCCATTAGTTGGAGAGTAAGTTATGCTATATGAATGCTTTGGAATATTATTGTTCTATAAGAGATGATAAGCAGGATGACTTCAGAGAGGCCTGGAGAGACTTGCATGAACTGATGATAAGTGAAATGAGCAGAACCAGGAGACCATTGAACACAACAACATCAATATTATATGATGATCAATTCTAATGGACATAGCTCTCTTCAACAATGAGATAATTCAGACCAGTTCCAATGGTCTTCTGATCAAAAGAGCCTTCCACCCAGAGAGAGGATTGTGGAAACTGAGTATGGTTCACAACATAGCACTCTTACTCTTTTTGTTATTGTAAGCTTGCATTTTATTTTCACCATTTTTTTTTTCTGATTTGATTTTTCTTGTACAGCAAGATAATTGTATAAATATATATGTATATATTGGATTTAATATATATTTCTACCACGTTTAACAAATATTGGACTACTTGCCATTGTGGGGGGATACAAAAAGGGGGGAACTGGAAAACAAAGTTTTGCAAGAGCTAATGTGTGAAGACCGTGTATTTTTAAATCAGCAGGAGTCAGGAATTCAGGTTAGGGGAAAATCGTCAGTCTTTATTCTCAGTGAAGAAAGATCAGAGGTGGAAGGGAATCGGCAATAGGAATGTGTGCAGCTGAATCAAGAAGCTAGCTAGACCAGAAGCCACACAACCAGCAGCTAGGAGAATGGAACCCAGGCCCAATCTCTCCCAGCTTCTCTTCCTGTCTCTCTCTGCCTCCACCCACCAATCATCATTTCCTATACAACACATCAGGACTTGCATGGAGATTGGGCAGGGACCATTCTTTATCCAATCATGTATATTAATAGAGTATAACCCAATTACTATTTAGCCTCACATACTTGGGACCTCAGTGCATCAACTCAAACTTTAGCCCATTACACTAATGTTGCAGAATTAACCATGCATATGTTTTGAAAAATAAAAAGCTTTAATAAAAATAAATTAATTCATTAATTAATTTAAAAAATTTTTTTTCTTCCTTTTTTAGGAAGTTCTCTGACATTGGAACTGCCACTCTACTGCTTCCACCATACCTATCAACTTCCATCTTGGCACAGGAATTGCTTACTGACACATTGCCATTTGTGGTGCTGTTATTCTTCCTCTGCTGTGACCATATAACTACAAGTCAAAGCTCAGGCTGTCCTCTACTGATTTTGTTTTGTTTTTTCAGTTTGATCTTCTCTTTCTCTAAGATCTGGTTATCCCCATTTTTCTTCTCTCTGTCTTATCTTTCCATTACAAAGACCAAGTTCAAGGGAGTACAATTTCTATAAGAGTATCTATGATTCAATAATTCTCAAACACTGTATTATTGGAGATGTTTACTCCTTGTATAAAAACACATCCTCAATACCAGAACAAAATCCTTATCAGAAAGGTTGATAAAGACTGAATTTAATGCCTGCTCTCTGCTTTGCATGTTGACACAATGTTAGTCATGCTCTTGAATCAATTATTTTATAATGACATGTAGTATTATATTTTTGATCAATCCCTTTGTCCTTAAGCCTTAAAACTAAGTTTCACATTTAAAGTAATGGAAGGAAGCAGATTCCTTTTTAATCCAATCCTCTTTAGACCAAATGGCAAAGGCACACCATAAAAATGCCATTCCTGAAGAGCTGAAAAACTTTCCAGTTCCTATTCCTAAATCTCTATTCTACTTCCTCTATTATACCTAGTCTTGGAAAGGGGTGATCCCAATTGAGTATGAAGAGGAGAAAAGCTCTCAGTTGAAGTTTGGTTCTAAGATTTAAGGACAAAAGGGATTGGTGAAAAAATGCAAAACTTTGTACCATATTTTTTAAGAAGGAAGAATTCTTTATCTGGTTTGCAGATTGGCATTTGCATTGAGTCAAATCTGGTAGTTGAACTTAATGGAATACAGTCTAATCTTACTCTTTGAATAAAATCCCATTCTGTGACTTGAAAAAGGATCTCTCCCTCATAAAAAAAGGTGACAAGTTGAGTTTTTGCCTTTTTGACAAACTCTATTGTCTTTAACCCAGAGAACCAAATTTCACGCTAAGATCTTTCCTCCTTGGTACCACTCCTGTCCAAGGCTAGGTAAAACAGAATAACAGAAAATAGAACAGAAGGGAAGGATAAGAACTGAAACAATTCTGTCCTTCTGGAGTTTCATCTCTATGATATGGCTTCAATATTTATTCTAAAGTGGATGGGATTAGTCAGGGGTCTGCTTCCCTCTATTCCTTTAAAATCTGAGTTATCGTTCAGCCATTCTCTCACTGATGGGCATCCACTCAGTTTCCAGTTTCTTGCCACTACAAAAAGGGCTGCTACATAGCTGGAGGTCTGAAAGGCCTGGAGAGACTTGCATGGATTGATGCTGAGTGAAGTTAGTGGAGCTAGGAGAGCATTGTACACAGTAACTGCAATATTGTATGATGATCGGTTCTGATGGATGTGGCTCTTTTCGGTAGTGGGGTGATTCGGGCCGGTTCCAATGGTCTTGTGGTAAAGGGGTATGAAGACCGTGTATTTTTAAATCAGCAGGAATCAGGAATTCAGGTTAGGGGAAAATCGTCAGTCTTTATTCTCAGTGAAGAACGATCGGAAGTGGAAGAGAATGGGCAATAGCAATGTGTGTAGCTGAGTCAAGAAGTTGGCTAGACCAGCAGCCACACAACCAGCAGCTAGGAGTATGGAACCCAGGCCCAATCTCTCCCAGCTTCTCTTCCTGTCTCTCTCTGCCTCTACCCACCAAAATCGTCATTTCCTATACAACACATCAGGACTTGCACGGAGAGTGAGCAGGGACCATTATTTATCCAATCATGTATATTAATAGAGTATAGCCCAACTATTATTTAGCCTCACGTACTTGGGACCTCAGTGCATCAACTCAAACCTCAGCCCATTACAAAGGGGGTCCTCTGCATCCAGGGGGAGGGCTGTGGGGACTGAGTGTGGATCCCAGCACAGTATTTTCACTTTTTGTTGTGGTTTTCTTACATTTTGTTTTCTTTCTCATTTTTTTCTTTTTTGATCTGATTTTTCTTGGGTGGCATGATAATTGTGGAAATAGGTATAGAAAAATTGTACATGTTTAACATGTGTTGCATTACTTGCCAATTAAGGAAGTGTTTGGGGGGGATGGAAGGATAAATGTTGAAAATTATTTATGTATATGTTTTGAACATAAAAAACTTTAAAAACAAATAAACAAAAGGATCGCTACCAAAAAAAAAAAATCTGAGTTATCTGTAATTCAAATGAAAAACATCTGAAAACATAAAGTCTCAATTAATAAGAATCAAACCTTTGTCCCTCTTCATGCTGGTAAACTCTGAAGGAAATTTGGGTGGTACTCTTGTGAAAGCATGGAGAAATGTAAAGATGCTTTTAAAATCCTGCCAACAGCCCAAAATTCATTATCTTAAATCTTGTCTTTGTCATCTTTCATCTGCTAAGCATATCATAACTCCCATGTAGTATCTCAGCTGCCCCTCCTGTTTTAAATGCAACCCAATTCAATCACTGAAATATACATTAATTTTCCTGCTCTAAGATAATGCTGGGCTTTAAATGTTAATGAAGTTTAATTAAATTGTCAATAAAATCACCTTGGATCATTGGAAAGCCCATTTTTCCAGTTCATTTACAGATTACCTCAGGAACAAGTATATGAAAGATCCCAGAACAATAAACTATTTGCCTCTGGAAGTCTGAGATCTTGCTAGAGACTTTAGCTCTAGAAAAGGACAACTAAATGCACCTCCATTCCATTTTCATTGTATCCCATTCAATTAAACAAACATCATTAAGTGACTTATGGAGCAGATTGTGTAGTAGGCACAAAGTATTCAAAGACAAAAATGAAGCAATGAATGGGATAAACTGAGTGAAGACCTCTCATAAGGATGTGACTTCGATCTATACCCTAATTGTGGCTTGAGACTTTGCAATAAACAAATTGAACTATAATTAAAAAGCTGCAGGTATTTGATTGTCTTGGATGAATATTTCCCCTTCTGTTCTCCCCACCTCGTAATCAGCATGTAAGTACTTGATGGGTAAAGAGTTTTTTTTTACAAATACTCTTTTGTTTCTGGGATAGATTTCCCTTTATAGTGTAAGCCTGGACTCCCTTAGACAACAGAAGAAAAGGAGAGGTGAGGGAGGGTTTCTGACTAGGGTCTATATAATCTTGTGTTTTGCAGTTTGTGCTTTGCACTCCTCTACTGACACCTTGTCTGTTGGGAGTTACCCTTTATCTCAAGATTGTAATAAATCCCTTTTTCTTTTTACCTTGAGAGTGTCTGATTTTAATTTGGCTAAGGATGCTGTCCCACACATACACTTATATTGTATCTGAGGAACTTATAATGTGTCTGAGGAAACAAAATGCACGAAGATCAATTAATGTATGCTGAATATGAAATAAATAAAATATGATTTTAAGGGAGGGGGGGAAGCATTAATGACTTAGAAATCTCAATCCTTATAACATTCTGACATTTCAGGCTTCTTTATTTTTCAGTCTATCTGTGGCATGTGAAGCTGTATGTTCATGAAGATAGTTTCCCTAAGTCAATATGGGCTCTTCACCCTAATGAGACTCAAGTTCTAAAACAGAAAGCAGAACCATTTACCATAGGGAAAAAGTTTTCATTTCAATATAGAACTAAGTTTCCTAACTAGAGATGTCAAAAAATTTGATGGGCTTCCTCAAGGTGTAAATGAGTTGTTTATCATTATTGTTGTTCAGGAGGAAGTCACCTGACCACATGTTACAGATGTTTATGGATGGGTTTTAAATGTTGGGTAGAAGTTGGCTTAAGTGACAATAAGTTGATTATTTCATGACATTTCCTTGTAAAATCCCTGTTTCCCATCTCTGGAGATAAATGCAAATCTCACACCCATCTAATATGAAAAAAATAAAATAAAAGGAAAATGATGAATGTTGGAAAGGATGTGGCTAAACTGACACACTAATACATTCTTGATGGAATTATAAACTGATCCAACCATTTTGGAGAGTAATTTGGAACTTCACCCAAAGGGCTGTAAAACTGCAACATAGTTTTGATATAGCAATACCACTGTTAGTTTTGTATCCCAAGGAGATGAAAAAAAGGGTAGAGGGGAGGACTTATATGCACAAAAATATTTATAGCAATTGTTTTTGTGGTGGCTAAGAATTAGAAATCAAGGGGATGCCTGTCAACTGGGAAATGGCTGAACAAGTTGTGGTATGTAATTGTGATGGAATAAAATTGTGCTACAAAAATGAGATTCAGGTTGATTTCAGAAAAACTTGAAAAGTCTTACATGAACTGATGCAAAGTGAAGTGAGCAGAACTAGGAGAACACTGGAGACAGTAAGAGTAATATTGAAAATGAAGAATTCTCAGTAATACAATAATCCCAGACAAGTCCAAAGGACCCATGATGAAGCATGCAAACATCTCTAAAGATCTGGTATTGTCTGAATGCAGATTGAATCAACTATTTTTCTTCTATCTTCTCTCTCTCTTTTTCTCAGTCTTTCTGTTTTTGTCTTTGTCTGTGCCTGTGTGTGTATGTGTATATTCTATTTCTATCTTTGTCTCCCCTTTTCTTCCTTTCTCCCTTCCTTCTTTTCTTTCTCTTTCTTCCTTTCCTTCTCTTCCTTCTTTTCCTTCTCTTCCTTCCTTCCTCCTTTCCTTCCTTCCTTCCTTTCTTCCTTCCTTTCTTCTTTCCTTCCTTCCTTTATGCCTTTGTTATGCCACAGTTCTCTTTTATTGTCCTGACTCAGTCTCCCTAATTATCCTGACCCAGTCCTGACTCAGTTTCTCTGCTTCAGTTTATAATAATCAGTTCAAAGCTCAGTCCTGCAAAACCTGCCCTCCCTCTTTATCAGAATATTTGATAAGGATAAAAGATCTTATGTTTTAGAATATCAGAATGCCTCTCCTCATTCCAAGCTACCAGAATGTTAGATATTGTCTTATCAAGATGCCCCTCCCCATTTCTGGGTGCCTCCTCCAATTATGTCATCTCATCTCCGGAGGCTCACCCTACCCTGTCAGAATCCCGTCCCTGCTCTCAGCACCCTGACTCCACCTCTGCCTCAATCTACCTCCTGAGTCTGAGCCATGTATATATAGGTCATTGAGAACTCACATTATTGGCTGGATTCTTGGAGACAATAGTCTCATTCAGCCCTGGGGCCAAACTATGGATCCATTTGGTCTCAGTAAATCTCTCCCATTTAATAAATTATTAAATGCTCTCTAATCTCTAACTTGCCTCAGTTTCTCTGGCATTACATCTTGTACCTTCCTTCCTTCTTTTTTGTTTGAGTCTTCTCATACAAAATGACTACTGTGGAAATCTTTTACATTATTACACACGTATAACTTCTACTGGATAACTTACCAAACCAACAAAGGGGAATGGAAAGGAAGAATAGAAATTGGAACTCAAAACTTAAAAAAAAAAAAGTTTAACATGTAATTTGGAGGGAAACAATATTTTTTAAAAAAGAATCCCTGTTTTAATTCTAGCACTACTTCCTATGAGAAGCCTTTCACGATACCCTTGCTCTAGTGTCTCCTACTCCAATTCCTTTACATTAATGTGTAGATATTGTCTCCCTTAATAGTATGTACACATACCTGGGGACAAGGATTGTTTCATTTTTGGTCTTTGTGTTCCTAGCACCTAGCACAATGCCTGGCACATAGAAGACACAATGCTTATGGACTGATTGATTAAATGTAATGAGATATTTAATTAATACCAGAGTCAACAGGTAGAGTTGCAATTATTCTGTTTTGATTAATGAAGATAACAAGCATGGATCCAGAAACCATGGGTGTCACTTAGAACTTTAGACACTTTATCATATCTTGTCTTTTGTTCTCTGTCTTGGATGAATTTCACAATTCATTGGCGCCACTGCTAAAGATGGTCAGAGAAGGTGAAACTCTAAGGGATTGCTCTTCTACTTATAAGGAATGCATGTGAAGGTTTTTTAGGGGAAGGAAATGCAAATCAATGGTCAACATGAGGTTTGTGAATTGTCTATGGATTTTGTTTATCCAACCTCATCTCTATCCCTTTAGAAGTGGACCCTAGGAGTTGGTGCAACAGATCTTGTATCCAGGAGGCATGTTTTCTTAATGAGCAGTTACAGAGATACTAGATGACCCATAATAACTCTTCTACCTTCAAACCTATGCTCCTAAGAGGAATGTATGAGTAGATGAAAAGGGAGTAAAGGCAAAGGTCACAAGGAGAATTGGAAAGCTCAGCAGGTATCCATCCCATGCCTGAATGTGCAGTTAATTTGATAATTTTGGCAATGGAGTGTCATAGATTGGTAAAATGAAAAAGAGTATTAAGGTTCCTCTAGTGCATTGTTCCCAGCATTTTTTTTGGCCCACGAATCCCTCCCAACAACAATAAATGTGTTGTGAATTCCCAGAATAATTTAATAACCATCTCATAACTTTATTTTATTCATTAAATACATATAATAACTAAAAGCTCTAAATTAAATTTTATAGTCTATAATAATTATTATTAAGTAAATGAATATAATTTTATTTTACCAATAATTAAGAAATTAAGAAAATTCTACATATAAAATTCTAAAACTGATCATCGATATTTTATGTGGTATTCTATAAGAATTAAAAGAACAAGCCTATAATGCTTCAAACAGTCATATTTGTCACAGAGAAAAACATATTTATGACATAATTGAAAAATTATTTACATGATTCAGGCACCATTAAAGAATTTTTTTTTTTAAACAAGGAAAACAACACTAAATGGGAGCCATCTACCTAGTACAATTTTGTCATGATACTGATAACGAAACTAGCAGCTAAAGTGATTTGCTCTCTTTAGCTACTTAGTTCTTAGAACTAGAACCTGAGTTTTTTGACCCTACTGCTCTTTCCATTATACTATATTTGGTTTTCTATGAGTCTTAAACAATAGTTGTTCTCTCCTATTCCTTTTTCCTAGAAGCATTGTAGCACATATTATTTGCATTGCTGAAGATGTATACAGATTAAAATTATAGTTACTAAAGCTCTTTCCTGAAATCTAGGTCCCTTTGAGATAATGATACTCAAACTGTCTCCCATCAACTGTCTATCTTTCAATGTCTGTTTATTCCCAAAGACTTGAATCTAGGAAGGAGCTGAAGAATAAAGAAACTCTGGTTGTCAAGAGACCTCAGAAATCATATAGTACAACTCATATCTGAATAGGAAATCCCATCAATGATATCCTTGACAAGTATCTTTGATGTTCTCTGCCCCTGATGAAATTCTCTTTCTCCAGTTCTTAGAATCCTCATTTTCTTTTTAAGTCTTTTAAAGTTTCCAATCAAGAACCATTTTTTGCATAAGGCTTTTTTTTCTTGCTGATTCCTTGTCCCACTCCCCAAAGACACCTTGTATTTGCTTCTTACATAGACACCTAAATATGTTATTTCCCTTTTAGACTATAAGCTTTATGAGAGCAGAAACTGCTTCATTTTAGATGTCATGCCTAACAATTAGCACAGTTTCTAGCATATATAGCTAATGTTTTATGATTGTTTGACTGGACATCCAAAGTCAGCATGAAATCCTCCATGAAGAGCAACCCACAATCACTTAAAGTGTTCCACTTAACTTTGGGATAATGATAATTAGTAGGGATTGATATCGAGCCAAATCTGGTAAGATTTCTGGAACAATAGGAGAAAGGAAGCATGACCTGGAAAAATAACTCCATCAGGTACAGAAATATCTATTTTACCCTTTCTTCTAGAATATTGTTATGGATGCATCAAGAATAGGCTGTGAGTGAATGAGAATATAGTTTCAGGAGCATCATTACACAGCAGATATATATCAGAAGCTTTAGAAGACAGAATATATAATTCTTTACTAACAATCTAGGAGATAGATGTGTATTTTTCCAAGCTATAAAGTTCAAAATGAAATCAGCTTATGCATCCAAGATTATCTTGAATGTCATTAAATTTCTCATACAGAAAAGCTTATCTCTAGTCCTCTACTTTGGTTCTTCATCCTGTATTCATTCAACTATTGAACCATTTTACTTTTTCACTCTATTCATGACTAATATAGATATATGTTCAAAATGAATATATGTGTATAACTCTTATCAAATTGCCTGCAGTCTTGGGGAGGAGGGAGCTAAGAAAGGGAGAGGAGGAAATTCGGAACTCAAAGTTTTGCAAAAAAAAAAAAAAAATGAACATTGAAAACAATCTTTACATATAATTGGAAAAATAAAAAGTGAGAAAGAAATTCACTTTGTTGTTATTATTATGTATTAAGAGTACTGAGTGGGAGAAGGAGTTGAGTGAAAATGAAGGCTTACAAATTGGACTCTGCTGCATCATTTTTCTTTTTATATGTTCTTTAAAAGCTAGGTTTAAACACCACTCTTAAAAGAATTGCTTTGATTATGACTATTATTGCTATGATTATAAGTTAACAATAGTGCTGAATTATATAGCTTCAGTTTCTTTCTGAAAATCCTGATATTCAGTAGGGAATATCACTTACCTACATAATTGACCAGACTTTCTAGTAACTATGTAGCCGTCTATGTGAAATAATTTGAGGAAGCACTAGACAGGGTCCCCTATCCCAAAATATAAATTTTATATTACTATTGTTAGAACAATTTTCTTTCAAGCTTCTCAGTCTTCAAAGTGTCTTATTAATTTAAAAGGGGAGATAATAATATCTGTTCTCCTTATCTCACAAAGACCATTTGCTTCTTCAAATTGATTATCCTTTTTTTTTAATCCTATCTCTTCTCTCTATTTACTTTACTTAGGCCAGATTTTCCCCTCCTCTTTCATTTCCTAAGCTTATAAGTAAATATAGATGAATACCTTGGCTAGTGGTACAATATTTCTTAGATTTTCAACTTTGCACCAAATTAGCATAGATAATTTTAAGGGAAAAGTAAAAATCATTCATAAGCTCATTTATTCAGAATATAGTAAACTTAAATTAACCAAAAGCTTCTACTCAGACTTCTACATGTAAAATCTAGACAACTATATTTAAAATTGTGGTTCTGGTTTATGGTTTTAAAATAATCTCTTTAATTTCATAAAACTCTAAAATTTAAGATTCTAAATATGTAGTTTCATTGAATATAGAGCAAATATACAAGCTAAGCAGTTTTTAGGTCCTTAATTTGATAAGTACCAAAGTGGTAAAAGATGCTTTATCAATTTCCATTGGTTGAAAAGGAAAAATCAGTCTACTCAGTGCATAGCATAGGAAATAAATGGTGCTAGCAATATATTTATTGGAATGATGCTACAATTAGATTTTGGTTCAAATCAAATGTTCAGTTTTAATCAATTTTATTCCATTTTATATTTCATGTAAATGGACTAACAAAAACCACTTTTCTGCAAATAAAGAGATAAAATACATTTAAATTTCAATAAAACTCTTTTATTTTATCCAAAACACAAGAAAATCATGAGACATCAAACCATCCAAATTCATAAATTTGAATTTTCAGTTGGGAAATCAATAGCAATAATATTTAGTGGTAATTTGTCTTAGTCTGGGAATATTTGATATACTCTTAGAAGACAGAAGACTTACAGTAGTTTTGACCTGAAGATTTTTAAAATTGTACTACTAGTAGACTTTTTAAAAATCCTTGGGAATTTTGGAACAAATAACCTTGAAAAAACTAGTTAGCATTTTTAAACTGCTAGCATTTGCTTTCCTTTAAAGGTATATCAGTTTCAAAGATATTATTGCTCCTATTTTGACTCAGAGACTTATAACTCATTTACAGGAATGGGGAGGTTAGCTAATTTTTTCAAGGTTATAAAATATCTTCATGGTTGAGCTACAAATGAGACTAGCATTGTCAGATATGTGAATTATGTCTATGTAGTAAATGATGTTGTTTTCCACAGTAGGTCAACACTCAATTAACATCAGAATCTTATAGCTTTCACAACTGGAAACTATCATGTAGGCTGCTGACATTTCTACTCCCTCTACTTGCTTTGCATTCTGGGAAATATTTGAAACCTATAATACAAAGCCATCATTAGGACAAAGTTAATATGACAACATTAAATATTAAAGGGAAACAGATTGTATTGATAACACAAAATTGGAAGGACAAATAACATCAGCTAATAAATCAGGATTTTTAAAAATAAGAAGCTAGAACATTGATATAAATTTCACTATTCAATTTATTAAGAAAAAATAAAGACATGATTAAGTTTTTAATAGTCAACTTAAAAAATACAGAAAAGATTAGCATAACTGGGAAGAAGTTAATATGAAAAAAAAAATCTAGGGGTTTTAGTGAACTTCAAGTTCAATATAATATGTCAGTAAAGAAAGGAAAGGGAATCTAGCCTCTGACTACCTCAAGATTAGATTAGTTTCCAAGACTAGAGAAATGATTGTCCTATTATTCTCTGTCCTTGTCAGACTACATCTGGAGTATATTGGACAATCCAGTCCTTGACACTGTATTTTAGGAAAGATATAGATAAGCTGGAGAGTGTCTGTAAGAAAGCAAATTAAATGGTGAAAGGCCCTAAATCCATGCCATATAAGAGTCATTTGAGATGCCTGGGCATGTTCAGCCTAGGAAAGGAAAAACTAAGGGGAGACGCATTGTAGCCATCTTTAAGCATATGAGTTGGCTCTAAAAAGCAAAACTCAAAACAGTGAATTAAAGTTACAAAGAAATATATCTAGACTTCAAACAGGGAAATATTTCTTCACAATTAGAGCCATCTGAGTCTTCCGGTTGGGATAACAATGTGAAGGATCTGAAAGGAAGCCAATACGCCCAAAGAATATTACATCAAAGATTTAGAATGGCACCACATGAAGTAATGGGAAAGAAAAATAAAGAGAAATACTAATAAATTCCTTCTTCCAGTTCGAGTGCACAAAAACATAACTAGAAGCCTATGGGAACTCCAAGTGTGAATGTATAAGGTGTGGGGGGGGGGGGGGGGGGGGAGAGGAGTAGAAGGGGACGAGTGTTAATAAATGAAGTCTGAAGCCAGTGGGATCTTGGCACTGGCTTATCAGAGCTGAAGCAAGAGAAGGAACCAGCCCATGTGGATCATCATTCTATTTCAAGGTTGCTGTTCTTTCAGGAACATCTGAGAAAGGTCATTTTCTCAGGATAAGAGCTTTCAATGAGACATAGGAATAGCAACACAATCAAATGGTGGGGATATTCTCAGCAATGCCAAAACATTTTTTCTGGATCAGATTTTTGTGTCTAAATAGTGACTTTGTTTTGGTCTTGCTTTTTTTATTGTCTAGAGGTACTCACATGTATCTAGATGGCCTTATAATAAGGCATGATAGCACATTTTCTTCATGCATACATTAGTCTTTCTATGGCCCTTATTCTGAGCCCTTTGTTAAAGGAAATATAGTCTTCTTACCTTTCTCTGGAAAGCTCATATTTGTGCAAACAGAATATGCAGCCATCCCTTATTGCCACCTATTACATATCTATTATTTCCATCTACTTGGAAATAACAGTCTTCCACACTTCTTGGCTTTAATTTATTTTTCACTGAGTCTTGGAAGCACTGCATACATCCCATACCATCAGCCTACATATGCTTCCCTCCTGGCAATGACTATAGCAGCCCAGTGACCCTCCGTTTTCAGTCCAGCCAATAGCAAACCAAGCAAACATAGCTCAGATGTCTACTGAGCCATAGTGCATCCAACTCATTAGTGAGAAACTTTGCCCTGCCACTAGATATGGAACACTAGCCAGGAATGTCACAGAGAAACATGACATTGAAAGCAGGTCTCAACAGATTGGACCATAGCTTAAGACTTAATTGTTCTGAAACTTGATTCCACCACAGAGCCAGACCCTGCCTGACCATCTGCCAAATAACACATTGCTTTTGTTGACAGGGCTCCTGACTTTGAGCTGCTGCCTATTAATGAGGGAGCACATTCTCCAAAGGTCTCTGCACTGCTATTTTCTATTCTCTGCTCCGCACACAATGGCACCTTCTTTCCATTTTAATTGCAGGCACAGAAAGTGGCAGGGGAACAAAGCATTCACATATTAGTGTTCAGTTCAGAGCACCTAATACATGCAAATGCTTTGGGCATTTTTAAAGGATAGTTTACCTTCTTGGCACATCTGGTCAATATTATCTCAGGGAAAAAAAGAAGCTTAGAGTCTAATGCTATCCCCTTCCTTCCCACCCTCCCTATTTTCAGAAACCTCATCCTTTGAATCTATAAGTGTGTTTTTTAAAAACCAATGAAGTGAGAGGAATGATGTTCAGAAGCTGGAATGTAATGAGAGAGGTTAATGTGCAGAAATTGACTCCAAAGAAAAGATTTTCCTCCCAGGATAAATTTATCTTTCATTTTGAATGAACTTTTGTGAAAGTAGTGAATATGGTACAGGTGCATCAAATACAGCTCTGGTTTGTACCAGCTGTCCCTTACCCCATGCAAGAATGAATTACAGGGCTGCCAAAATAATCTCTGATACAATTTCTTTCCTATTTTTCCAAGTGTAAAAATACAACATTGATTCTCTGACCTCTTTTCTGGTGTCATCTAAGTCTCGGTCTATTACAATGTGTTGGATATCTTCTCTTGCATTTAGATTCTAACCTTTGAAGACAATATTTCATAATCAGATCTTAGAGAATCGGAATCATCAGGAGGTAAGAGACTTGCATTTAGATTCTGATCTTTGAAAACATTATTTCATGGTCAGATATGAGAGAATCAGAATCATCAGGAGATAAGAACGGCCATCTGGTCTAACCCAAACACAAGTGGAATCTCTACTACTTCACACCCTGTAAGTAGTCATCTAGTCCATGTGTAAAAACCTTTAAGGTTGGGCACCTATTACCTTTCTCAAAAGTCCATTCCATTTTTGGACTACTCAAATTTGTTAGAAAGCTTTTCAGACAACAAACCTAATTGGTTTCTTTACATCTTCAACAATCCCATTGCCCTGGTTCTATCCTCTGAGGTCAAACAACAAATCTGATCTCCTTCCACATTATAGCCCTTGAATAATTTAGCATATCTATTGAGTTTTCATTGAGCCCTTTCTTCTCCAGGTTAATAATGCCCAGTTCCTCAGTTGATACTTGTATGGAATATACTTGAGATCTTAATTGTACTGGTTGGATTTTTATTAAACACTGTCCTGCTTTGAATGTCCTATTTAAACTTTGGTGCCCAATAAAGCCATCATATCTCTTCTGTCTTAAACTTGTGAAATTGATTTTTTGTACCCAAGTCTAATTTATTCCTATTGAATTTCACCTTATTACATATATCCCAGTATTTTCACTTGTCAAGATTCTTTTGGATTTTGACTTTATCATCTACCATGTTAGCTATTCCTCCCAAATCTGTGTTATCTACAAATTGATGAACATGTCACCTCTGCCTTTATCAAGTCATTCATGATAATATTATACAACACAGAGTCAAGCAAAGGTCTTCCCTGGAGACTCCCCTTCCATGTTGGCATTGAAATATTAACAACCACTGTTTGATTTTGGTCATTCCATCTGATTACATTATCATCTAATCCATATCTCTTCATTTCCATAAGAACAGCATGAAATACCTTATCAAAAGCTTTGCTAAATTCAAGGTAAGCAATATCCACAGCATTCTCATTTATTAGTTGAGTCATCCTGTCAAATACAGAAGTAAGGTTGATCTAAAATAATCTGTACATGATGAAGCTGGCTCTTTGTAATCACTTTTTTATCCTTTTCAAGCTATTTGTTGACCATCTCTGTCCATCTCAGAAGGAGAACACCTAATTTTAGACCCCTAACTCAGAGATTCCCCCACTCACCATTGTCTTTCAATTCTAGTGACTGGGAAGCAGGCTCAAAATCTAAAATAAGGAAAACTATCCCAGATAGAATAAGGAAGCAAAAATTAACCAATACAAACTCATAAAAGCATTCAAAACCTTATTTGGTATAATTCCTGCTGATGTGGCAAAGTCTTAAAATAGCACGCAGGGGAGGAATCACCTTAATAATCCATTCCAGAATTTCCCAAGAATTAAAATTGAAGATTGATGTCCTATGGTTTTCTGAATCTCTTCCTCCTCATCTTTTTTTTTAATTCAGTTATTTAGCTTTCTCCAATTTTATAGTAGTTCTCCCCTTTCCCATAATATCTTAAATATTACTGAGTGTAGCACATCAATCACACATTCTATTTCCCTTTTCTTTCTAAATAATCTCCAAAGACAAATACCACTCCTTTTTCCTCTTACTTTTTACCTTTACTCAAATACTCTCATTTATGACTCCTCCCTCGGGTTCCTATATTTCCTTACATGAATATACTTTCTTAATATGCACTGTTACTGATATCCACCACTACTTTCCTCTTATTTATCCTGTTTCTTTTGAATAATGTATACTAATACAGAGTCGTGGTTTAATCATTGGTTTCATCCTATGAAATCTTAGGTATGGGATTTAATTTGCTTCCTTGTGCTAGGATCTCCAATCTTCTTGATTATCTAAACTTTGGACATGTATATATCTACATATGAAGCCACAATTTTACTATGTGCTCTTTTCTTATATTTTGTCTCTTAGAATTTCTGGATGTATCATCTATTATTCTTTTTCCTTCTTTGTAGCTACTCACTGTAGAATCTAACTTGGGAGATACATACAGCAATCTTCTCCCTTCCTAACATTTAAAGTTCTTTTGATTAGATTGGCAGAAGATTTAGAAAAAGCCTGGAAAGACTTGCATGAATTGCTGCTGAGTGAAGTGAGCAGGAACAGGAGAATTTTGCACACAATAACAGCAAGATTTTGCAATGATAACTGATTTAGCTCTTCTCAGCAAGACAGTGATCCAAGACAATTCCAATAGACAGGATGGAAAATGCACATCCTATTTTCACCTTTTTGTTTTGGTTTGTTTTTTTCTTTCTCTTTTTTTGCTTCTGTTCTGATTTTTCTTTCCCAACATGACTACTATGGAAATGTGTTTTGTTTTTAAATATTGGCATAATCTTGGCAAATACATTCTTTTCAACTTTTGTTAGAAGTGAATATGATAAGTGAAGACTTCTCAGAATCATTTGAATAGATTTGTTCAAACCCTAAGAATCAATTTTGTTTACCAAAAATTATTTGTCTTATGAGAAACAGGAAGTCCAAGTCCTCCTCCCCGAGTGGTATTGTAAAGCTTTGCCATATGAGCAGGAGTTATGCCAAATAAGGTTATGAATAATTCTGAGTTTGTATTGGTTAATTTTTGCTTCCTTATTCTATTTGGGATAGTTTTCCCCATTTTAGATTTTGAGCCTGTTTCCCAGTCACTAGAATTGAAGGCCAATAGTGAGTGGGGGAATCTCTGAGATAGGGGTCTAAAGTTTGGTGTTTTCCTTCTGAAACTTGCCTCTCCTTGCTTGACTGCTTGTTAGGAGGATGATGCCCTTTCGTCCAGATCATAAAAAATTCCTTTCTGCTTTCACCTTGAGAAATCTCCATGATTATTTGAGTTGGTGGTCTTTGTCCCCCAGAGGAGTACTCATTCTCTGGACAAGAATCTGCCTATCCTATATTATGATCTGAAAAGCCAGACTCCATTTTAATACTGTCTTCTTATTTAGCTGTTCATTGTGCTGTTTTTTCTTGTGTATCTCTTTCCTTCAATGGGCAACCTCTACCTCTATAGTTTTTAGTTTTTGCTTAAGGTTTTATAAGTATTGTTCATAGTTTTAGCTTCCTTCTTTATCATTTGTGCACATAAGAATCATCAGAAGCAGTTAATTGTCATTTGTTTTGATAAAATCTCAAGAGCTTCTCTGTTATATACCAGATACAATATCCTTCTTGTATTGTTTTCTTCTTGAAAACACACTTCTGTATTATCAATTCAATACATAGCTGTCTTATTACCCCCAAAAATTAAGAAATAGCAATAACTATTACCCTGTTTCAAACCTTCAGTGAATGACCTTTCTGTGGCATTATTATATTTTTGGAGCATAAGAAGTTTCTTATTTCTCAAAACAGTTAGCTCTTTTTTTCTCCAGAAGAGCCTCAATTTTATTTTTGAGATCTAAATGTTCAAGTGTCCTTTCTCTTCTCTTTCTCCTATGTATTAGATTCTTCAATTCTCTTTTATGATCTGATGATAGAGGAGAGAATTCTATCAGTTCTCCTTGATGGTTCCTTCCCCCTGAGCTGCCTAATATCCAGAAAGGATACCACCCTAAGGGAAAACCCTCTTGAACTCATTTGGCAATAATTTATAAACGCCCATAAGGACAATTTTCTCCACTACAGTGATCCTGAACTGCTGGCTCTCTTTATATGCTTTCTGTTCTCCAACCTCTACTGTTTGCCCTTAATCCTATCTCTCTCAATCCAACTTTCCCTAGTGTTATGCTCTAAAACTTCCCATCCCCTCCACTACACTCTGAAACATGTCCTAACATAAACATATACACAACAAATTTGCTTTAGACTTACATATCTTCTTTTTTCACTCTTTTCATCTTTTAGTTGTCACTGAAAATGGGCTCCTCCCTGAGGAGATAGTCTCCCTAGTAATCGTTTCTGGCATTGTTTGTATTTTCTCTGATTTCCTCAATTCACTGGTTGAGGTGGGGGAAAGTTAGAATGCTGTCCATTGCTATTTCCAGGCTTTCCTTCTACTTCCATCACTCCATAACCTTTCTTCTTTGAGAGTCGGTTAATCTATATCTATCACCCAATCAACATTCTGGAAGTAATTTTCTCCCAAATTTCAAAACACTCCTCCTTTTTTTGTTTGGTAAATTCAGTGCCCTAGCTCAGTCTTTCTCTCCTCCTCAAATCTTACCCTTATATCAGATGACTTCAATAAGCATATTTCTTTTTGCTCTTTTTTTTAACCTTCTCCAAAAGGTAAATCAATTTGTACTTTGAACACAGATGACAGTTATTTGGCTGTAGAATAGACACCCCACATTGTATTGCAAGTCATCGTTAGGTGGTAAAATAATAGAATGTTGGACCTAGAGTCGGGGAGACCTGAATTCAAATCCAGCCTCAGATACTTACTAGCTGTGTGATCTGGGATAAGTCACTTTACCCTATTTATCTCAGTTTCCTCATCAGCAAAATGAGCTGAAGAAGAAAATGACAAATCACTCCAGTGTCCCCAAGAAAACCCCAAATGGAGTCAAGAAGAGTTGAGCATGACTGAACATCAACTCCATAAAATTTAAGATTTTCAGACCTAATTTCTTGAAATATTTTTGAGGGTAGGGTCCTCGACTTTAAAACTTTTATCAGTTTTTAATAACCTGACAATATTAATCTCAATAACATTGTTGTTGTAACAGCAGCCACTTTCATTCTGTTTTATACCAATCTCCTATTTCTCCAATTTACCCCACCCACAAAATTACTCTTAATTTACTTAACCTTAATTGGTCACTTGCCTTTTCTTACTTTGCTTAGTCTTGTCAATTACATTTTACTTATCCTGCTTGAGTCTACTCTTCAAGTTCTTCTCTCTAATCCCCTCTTGATCCTTCTTAATCCTTCTTAATCATTTTATATCCTTCATCCAGTTTATGGAGTAGAATTTGGATTAGTATCTGGGTGGAGATTATTCTCCATTCTTCATATTTTTTTCAATTTTTCCAAAAATTTACTAAATTCAACCTCTGACCTACTTCACTACTTCAAACACCTCTTAATCATGATTTTCCTCTCTTTAAAAGATTTAAATGTTGTTGGTCATACAGTCTCGGGAAACAAAAAAAGTTACTTATTTACCTGAAAAGAAGGTTTTTACTGGTCTTTTTTTAAAATCAAATATGTTTTGTTGGATGCCTTTCATTTATAAATTATCATTTATTAGACACCTACTATATATCAAGCATTAGACTAAGCCCTAGAAATCTTTCAAGATCATTTCTTTTAACATATTGTTATAATTTTTGTTACTGAAACTAAGCCACACATTAGTTCAAATGTAGGATTAGAAATTTTAAAGTAGCAAACATTCTTAATTTATCATCATCTGTTTATAAAACATTTTGCAAACCTTAAAATTCTCTCCCTCTCATATATGTGTGTGTGTACATATATTTATGTACATATAAATATATATACACAAATAATTAATATAAATATAATTAGTATAAATAAACCATCTTATTGTATACCTCATGAAATAGAGATTCCAAGAAATATTTTCAGTTCTTACAACTGTAAAATGAAAGGGTTAGTCCAGATTATACTGAGAGTCTCTTCTATCTCAAAGGTACTATGATTCTAAGTAACTGTTCTAAGGAACTTTTTAAAGATTTTTTAAAGATTTGGAGCTAGATTCTGGTCATTATATGGTGTAATAAATCAAAAGGTCTATATTTGAATCCCACATCTGCCAACAGTATAGTCCTTCAGATATTTGTCTGATATCATAATTCAGATTATGTCATCCCTGAACATTCTCTAAACATTCTTAGTGAAACATTCCTAGTTCCATCCAAAATTTTATTAGGCATAAATTCAAGGCCTTTTTACCATCTAATTTCCCTCCTCCAGACACCTTTCCCCAATATTTAAACTCCAAAACTGAACCCATATTCAAGGCTGTGCCAAAGTCGTCTTGATTGTTAAAATTGATTGTTAAATTTTCAATGTGAGTATAGATTTTAAAATGGCACCACAATTTAGGGCTTGATTTATTGTTTTGTCCATTGTATAGATTTTTTAAAGTGTTAATAATCCAGATTAACCTTTAAAGTATGTGTCTATACCTTTTTCCCTCAAGAGTCTATCACTTTCTTATTTTAAGAAGTAGTGACTCTTGGGGCAACTAGTGCAGTGGAACAGAGTGTCAACCCTGGAGTCAGGAGGACCTGAGTTCAAATCCACTAGTTGTATCCACTAGGCAAGTCACAACCTCAATTGCCTCCAACCTCTCCCCTCCAAAAAAAAAAAAAAAAAAAGACAAAACAAATCAAATAATATTTAATAAAAAAAAATTAGTGACAACATAATCTAAGATCCCACAAACTTTTCTGACTGCCATAATGGTTATAACTCATAATGAGCTTGCAATATATCCAAATCACCAAAGGTTATTCAGATGAATGGTTTGTTTTTTTATGCCTTCCCCATTACTTACATGAATTCAAAAAATGAATTTCACACATCCCTACTGAACT
This sequence comes from Sarcophilus harrisii, assembly GCF_902635505.1. Lineage (NCBI taxonomy): Eukaryota > Metazoa > Chordata > Mammalia > Dasyuromorphia > Dasyuridae > Sarcophilus > Sarcophilus harrisii. Next base: position 460,238,035 of record NC_045426.1, read on the forward strand.
TCATCTTATTTTATTTATGATTTGTGAAAGTGGATAACTTATGTGTGAAGATGAAATTGAAATGAAGAGTACAACCATCTAGCTCTGAATGGGGCTAAGGTGGAATGGAGGTCATAGGAATTAAGAAGGTTGATAAACTGAGACAAAAGAAGAACTAAAATTCAGTTTTTAAATTGGCATCCCAGAATTTAAGGGGCAATTCTTTTTTATGTTCCTTCCAGCAATAGCTTTTGTGCCCAGTGAATCACCAGAAGTAAATAGTAATATTTGTTTGTACAAGTTTTGGTGGGTTCTCTTTGATGTCTTGGGGTTTTTGTTGTTATTGTCTGTCCTCTGATTTTCAAAAAAGAGTCAATGACATCATGAGAATGATGTCTTGCACATAAAATGAATTTAAGTGGGGCAGAGATGCACAGTCATCAGTCTCACTTTCTCTTTCAGAGTAATTGAAGTCCAGAGGCCAGACTAAAATCAGAATGATTAGCAATGGCCCAGGATGCAGTGTATGACCTTGGTGTTTTCTGTGTCTGACCAAGATAGCTCCAAGAGCTCCACAATGTCTATTTCAGCCACCTTCATGATCACTGGAACAGACTGTTCTCATCTGCCTATTTGACTGAGGGAAATCTTCACTTGTTTGACACAGATATCTCTTTTACTCATAAATGGATTTTATCAGTTAATAGGGCTCAGGACATCCTCACTCCAGAACTGCTAGTCTTCCCTGAATATTCCATGTACCCTATGTCTTAAGTACATGCCCCTTGGAAAACAATACACTTTTTCTGTTGTGATCAGGTCAACAAATAGCTATAACTAGGAGTAAACTGGTAAAGGTTTTCTCTCTGGGAGGGAAATGTATGCATAACAAATTTTTAAGTTTAATCTGCACTATTAGCATTTTATCCATTACTTTCTTCAGTCTAAATAATTGACAAAACAGTAAATCAAGCCCTGACTTATGGCATTTGTTCTTTTCTTATTTACATTTAAAAATTTCACAATTGACTTTCTAGAGGAGGTTCAAGATAGCTTTTTTTTTCTTTTTACCAAAAACGTCACATTTGTTTCTTAGCTCCAAGTTCTCCCTCCTTATGCTGGTCCTTCTTGCATCTTCCAACTCACTGACATAGGTCACAATTTCCTTATTCAAGTTTTGCCTTCCTTACTTTTTTCTCTGAAGAACTTTCAGTTTTTGAAAGAAAACTTCCTTGTCCCCAAAAAGCTGAAGTGAAGAAAGCTACTCCTTGAGCCCCTTCAATTTTTATTTAAAAGGCAGACTGGGGCAAATTTTGCATTAGTGATAGGCTTTTGACTTTGATAAAATTACAAACATTGCATGTTTAATGCAAGTTACTGAAAAATTCCCCCTTTTCTCTATTCCTCCTTATATACTTTTCTGTCACCTTCTGACCCCTTTACATATCAATCCCCTTGTAATATCACCACTGCTTAACTTAATGTCTGGCATATATAGCATATGTTCTATAACTTCTTATTGACTGTCTTCCAGCCCTTTAAATTTTGTGACTTGGAGTAAATTCATTCAACTCTCTTGTTCTTAGTTCACTCTTCAACAAAATAAAAGCATCTGATGCTGTCTGGTTTCAACTCCTGAAGAACAATATGCCACTCCCCAATTAAGCTCTTTACTTCTAATCTCATAAAATATCCCCACTCCAACTTCAAGCTTTGATTCATATCACTTTCCATAGCCTCCTCTCCCTTCTGATTGGAACCCTGGAGAGCAAAGTATTAAATTCCTCCCAGTGTTCTCCTTTATAGAAAGTAAAAAGTGAACTTGCTCACTCCACCCTACATTTACTTCCCTACCTGGTTTCGATTCTACTAGACAAATCCCCTACAATAATCTCCACCTTGAAGGTACCCCTTTGGTCTTTCTACCTCTTGATTTTGTATGTTGTTTCTCTTGATTACATGTAAGCTTACTATCTTTTTATTAACTTCAGTGCCTGGGATATGTTAGGTGCATAATAAATATTTATTGGATTGGATTGAATTGAACTAATCAACTTATAAAATCCTTTCCAGAGCCAACCATTTTCTCAACTATTGAATATATGAAAAAATAATTTGTTTTATGTGAAAAACAATTTTTTTTTTTTGGTCAGGAACCAACCCAGACAGGTGAGAATGGAAAGTGATAAATGGTATTTGTATCCTTTGCAAACAATGAAATTTTTCTTTAAGTAAGATCTTTTAAACCAAAAAGGAAAACTGACAAAAAAAAATGCTTCTAATTAAACAGACAGGTCTTAAGAAAAATGTAGTTTCTGCTCGGTGACAGAAGAAATCTTCTTATAATACATTTAAATACTTTCCCAGCACTAGATTTCACTTTGGCAGAGGTAATCAAGCTTATAAATCAAAAGCTTTATGCATTGACTTATCATTCAGAGCCAATTCCTACTCTCATCAAAAGCAAGCTTTATGCTGGAGTAGGTCTTCTCTGATGCTATAAGAATCTGATATCTGTGCTGGGAAAGGATTGGAATTGGGGAAAGTGAGGGTAGAAGATTGGTGGCTCAGTGAATAGAGCACAGGGCCTGGAGTCAGAAAGACCTGCAAATCTGTCTCAGTCACTTAGTATCAGTTTAGCCCTAAACTAGTCAACTGACCTCTCCTTGCCTCAGTTTAATAGACCTATGTCCCAGGGTTGTTGTGAAGATCAAATGAAATAATAATTGTAAAGCACTTAGACTTAGCACAGTGCTGGGCATTTAGTAAGCAATATATAGATGTTATTTGTTGTTATCATCGTTATTATTATTTTCTTCTGCTTGGTTTTGTTTACAAAAGGCTCCTTGGTTAAAGTCTGCATTGATTTCTATGTACAGGGACACATTTATCCAATTCACTTTTTGCGAAAAAAGAAAATGCATGTTAGTGGCCACCTTCCGCGACTATGCTCAATTTTTAGCTGCTGGTGACTTTTTCTCTCCTATGAGCTTGACTAAATCCAATTATCTGTGAGAACCAATCACTAGGGCAATACAGAACTGCTTCTGACAGGGTGAAATTAACACCGATGTTGTAAAAGAAAGACAATTTTTCAGTAGCCAAACATATGATCTGTAATATAGCAGGTGTTGATATAATCTAGAAAAACTCACTCATCAGAAAGGGGTTTTAATTCATTATGGTCACTTTACAAATCAAAGCTGTCACTACCTCAGCTGTATCATCTTCCAAGTTTCATTGACACCGGATAGGCTTACTATGACCTGCATCACAAATTGATGTCTGAGCAAGGGCTACAGAGGAAACATTCTCACCCTTCAACCCCAATCCCCATTCTCTTTCCCATTTAATTCCCTCATATTCTCTGTTGTTAAAATGAGTCTAAGCCTGAAAAGGATAAGATGGTGGGGAGCTGGTATGAGAAGTTTACTAATGATAGGATATGTTTACATGCTTTGCAATTTTGTTAATAATTTTGTTAATATGTATAGACTTGTTTGTTTTGAGGGAAGTGTGGCCCATTCCTATGATCTCATTAGGGTAGAGAATTCCTGGGGTGGAAACTTTCTCCACCAAAGTATATGGGCAATTTATCTATACATTCTAACCTTAAAGAGTTGCCTGGGTTAAAGAATTTAAGGGACTTGCTCAGGATTATACAAGCAAACTGTGTCAGGAATAGGTTTGAATCCAGATCTTCTAGATTTTAGTACTGACTATGTTTACTTGACCCTCTTTCATATACTCTAACCTCTGCTTTAAAGATGAGGAAACATTAGATCAGAAAAACTAAATAAATGACTTGTTCAAATTCATGTAAAAATAATTGACTAAGGGACAGCTGATGGCACAGTGAATAGAGCACCTGCGATGGAGTCAGGAAAACCTGAGTTCAAACCCAGCTTCATATACTTAGTGGTTGTATGAACCTGTACAAGTCATTTAGTCCCAGGTGCTTCTCCAAAAAATAAATTTAAAAAAATTAAGTGGCTGATCTGAGAAATCAGATTTAGATCTTCTGACTCTGAGTTCCTTTCCCACTATACTAGAGTAAACTGTCTTGCTAGTCCAAATATTCATGTGTTATTTTGCTGAGGTATTCTACTTATTAGTCATTTGAACTATACTCATTTTCAAGAGACTACAATAATAGATTATGTTTATGGAGTAGAATATGTACATGTATATATAGGGTTTTGTATGTGTATATATGTATATTTCCATATATGTATGTTCGCATATATATGTCTGTGCATTTGTATGTTTTGTACATGCATATGTTTCTGTATATTTGTTTATATATTTGTATGTGTTTATATATGTAGTTATGTTGGTGTGCATTTACATGTATATGTGTGTATGTGTTTATCTTGAATCTCACTGGCTTCCTTTTGCACCCAAAGTCATTTTCTGTTTAACCCTTCTGAAAATTGAGCGTGTGTCTTTTTCCTCAGTGGAAATGTTGGCAGTACTAGTGTTTTGCTCCATCAAGTTCAGAGTGTTGAAGCCAGAAATGAAAAATGTGAGTAATAAAAGCCTATTTGTCTCTAGTGTATACTGGCTATTAACTGCGGTCAGCCACCATTCATATGTTAGCCAGAGCAAGAAAACTAGCTTGTACAAAAATTCCTGTGACTACCTTGTGCAATACTATATTTTTCATTCTCTATGGCTCTGTTGGGATCTGGCTTGGGGGCTGGGGTTAGGAAGGTTTAGATTGAATTGTGAAATCCAGATGAGACACTTTAATTCTGAAATGCTTGGAGTTTAGGGGAAAGTGGATATGAAGCCAAAGCATACATTTTTCAATTACAATTTTGTTTTTTTTAATTCAATAACATGGAGACCAATGCAGGCAGTAGATATGATTTCAAATGTACCTCCCTCATGTAGGAATACACACTCTAGCAAGTGTAGATGTTATTGGTTATCCATTATATCCTAGATTGGAGATATTGAGTATCACTAAACTATTAAATTATGTTGCTAGACCTATGCAAATAGATTTCCTTTTCAGTGCCAAACCCAGCTGTTCAATCTGTCTTTTATGTTGTGTTGTGCAAGACCTAGCTTATAAAGCCTCGTAAAAACAGATAATTATTAAAATTTTGTGAACCTAGAAAATCAGCAAAGTCTATGAATCAAGATCTGATTTATTGTCTTATAGATTTTCTATAATTAAGATAATATTAGAGAAAATGGTAATGAAGAAGATTAGACTTAAAAGAAGATTATGAATACATTTTTTTCAGAGAGCCTATTGCTATATATTTATGAAAAAACCTCTGCTTTGGATGAATAAAGGCATCTTTATTCATTTCATCGGTTGTCAAATTATTGTGATTTAATCTGGGTAGTGACTCTATTTACCAATGCAAATCTGTATTGGTAAATTCTGCAAGATTGTTATTTTTTTAAATGGATAAATATGTGATTTGATCAATATTTATAACTCTCAATGAGAGAACCCTCTCTACCGGTGAAAAACTGTTTCCCATGTTTGGGATTAGCCCACACTTTAAAAATAAACATTATCACAACTGAAAAAGATATAGGGTTACAGGATTAGAGGGACAAGTAGTCTTTACAAATTCTCTGTTTAGAATTTATGATTCTTTGCTCTCTCTAGGAATAATGGGCATGTGTGGCAATGAAGCATATTTAGGTTTGCTTTAAAAAATGTTTAATCTAATTGAGTGAAGTGAGCAGAACCAGGAGAACATCATATACAATAACAAAATTATGTGATGATGAATTATAATAGACTTTGCTCTTCTCAACAATGAGGTGATTCAAGGCAATTCCTAAAGACTTGTGATAGAAAATGTCAATCCCATCCCAAAGAGAGAACTATGAAGATTGAATGTGGATTGAAGCATAGTATTTTCACTGTTTTTGTTTTTTTTGTTTTTTGTTTTTTTCCTTTTGGTTTGATTTTTCTCGGACAAATATGGAAATATGTTTAAAATGATAGCATATATTTAACCTATATCAGATTTCTAGCTGTCTTAGGGAGATAGGAAGGGAAGGAGGGAGGGAGAAAAGTTTAGAACACAAAGTTTAACAAAAATGAATGTCAAAAACTAAAATACTATTGGAAAAAATTTGTTTAATCTGGAAGATCTGGTAGTTAAATTGAATGTAACCAGATAATGTAATTGAAAGGCTTAAGTAGATAGAGGTGCTAAATGAGGAAAAGAAAAGGAGACTTATTTGCCTAATGTTTTAGGATCATAGGTTTAGACTAATTAGAAGAGACCTCAGAGATCCTTTAGTTCAACATCTTCAGTTCACATATGAAGAAACTAACCAACTTGATTTCAACACAAAATTATAATCACACAATAACACAAACCATAATTGTCCTCCTGCTCTTATCAGCATTAGATTTGTGAAAGTAAGTACTCCATAATTACTACTCCCTGAGGCATTGGAGAAGTACCCTCCTTTTCAGTGAGATGGTATCAAGGATAACTTTATAAGATAGCCTCTAGACAGGAGCTTTGGGAGTCTGGAGTCTGGAGCTTTGGGAATCTGTGTCCTATTGATTCAAGTACCTGAGACCTTAGGAATCATCTAAGTCAATGGTTTCCAAAGAATAGTCTTACTATCTCTGGGGATTGCTAAGATCAACAATTTTATAATTATGCTAAAATGATTTAATGTCTATTATGTAGAATAGTGTTAGATATGACCCACATAAACAAAATTTCTTGAGGAGTCCTCAGTAATTTTTAAAAGTATTTCTCAAATAGAAAAGATTGAGACTAAAAGTTTCTCTCAAGCTTTCCAATCATAATGTGGACTATTGTGAGTTAGCTTGTCTGTCCCATGTTTCAACTTTTCTAGGAGACAAGATATTTATGATAGGCCCCTGGACTTCCTTATTGGCTTTTTCTTGGTGTTGTAATATGGCTGGGAGATCAAAGGAAGAACTTGACTACAACCTTGACAAGGTTTTTCTTCCTTGGTAGGTAGGAACTTGGAATTAAATGCAATGTTTTACTCCATGATATGTAAGTGTATTTACTTTTAAACTTGACTGTGCTTGAACTATGCTGTACTAATCATTGAGGTTAAATATCAAAGATCATAGCAGGTCAAAGAGTTGAGATTTGAAGTATTGGATTTTTAAGAAATGTTTTTGGGTCTGAGCAAAGATTTTTAAATCTCACATTCTGTCAGGAGGTTGTCTGCATCAAAAAAAAATCAGTAGATATATGTGGCACTCTGGAAAAATGTAATTAGAAATATGATCTAGCATTACTATATTTGGGTTTGGGGGATAATATGTTCTCTCTTTGTCAAACAGGTGTTTAAGTGCAAAGAAAAAGTCTAATTGGAAAGCATAGCACATATTCTCAACATAGAAATGCCCTAACTGGCAATAATTTTTCTGTTCTTCTCTCTTGTAAAAGAAAGATGGAGGCACTTAGAGAGATGATGGGAACATTTGGGAAAACATCCTTAGAGGAAATCATATATGAGACTCTTATTTGAAAGAGACCATAGTCAGTATCTATATAGGAAGTAATCAGAGACTTTAATTCCAAATGAATTTAAAGTTAGACAAACTCAGGAGCTCTAACACATAAACTAAATAAGTCAGTTGGACCAAGAAGTCAGTTGGAATAGCAAATCCATCCTTTAATGAGCTAAAACAGTCAAACAAAATAGATTACTAGTGACTCTGCTAATGGATGTTTTGGTAAATGAGGAGAAAGCATCCTGAAAGCTTCTGATATCAACCTGGTTTGAAGTCTCTGGGTACCATCTTAGGAAAATGTCCAATTTTCAAATAAAAAATCTACTCTGAGTTTAAAAAAATCATTCAGCTCAAAGAAGGGAATAAAACTAGAATTAAGTTTAGAAATGATAAATAACCATTAAGGATCAGTGAATAAGTTGCCTAATAATTCAATTGTAAACTCCCTCAGAGAAGATTGCATGTCTCATCTAAAAATTGGACTCACCTTCTGCACTTGCCATGTAGTCTGAGCCCAGTTGAATCAAAATGAATTAAATTATACCTGTCTTCCATAAAAATGCATGCACTTCAACATGACAAATATGGAAATATGTTTTAAAAGATTGTACATGTTTAACTTGTATCAGATTGCTAGTTGTCTTGGGGAGGGAGAAAGGAAGAAAAATTTAGAATAAAAAATCTTACTAAAATGAATGCTGGAAACTATCTTTATGTGTAATTGGAAAAATAATACTAGTGAGGAAAAATATATATACTTTTGGGCTATTTCATGCTTTTATACTTATGCTTACCTATTTCTAATGAATTCCATTTTTATAAAAAATGATAATTTAGTAGGAAAATCTGTTAATCTCTCCTTCAATTAACTATGCATGTGGGAAACCTGTCTATTTGGACTGTGAGGCCTTTGCCAAGACATCAGCTGATGAGAGGAAATTTTTATTGCAGGCAAGATATTAAAGAAAAATTTTCATTTAGAGTAATTTTCATTGGAGTAACACTCTACCATATAGTCATTCAATTCTTAATTTGTAATAATTTGTCCCAAGTATAAATGATCATTTATTTTTTAAAAAGTCTACCAGTGAAGCACATTTAAAGGCCTGAAAAGGTATGAAATTTGCATAATATATAGTCCCTCAAAGAACTTGTATTTTTTTTTTTTTTTTGCTGAGGCAATTGGGGTTAAGTGACTTGCCCAGGATCACACAACTAGGAAGTGTTAAGTGTCTGAGATCAAATCTGAACTCAGGTCCTCCTGACTTCAGGGCTGCTGCTCTATACACTGCCCCACCTAGATGCCCCTAAAGAATTTGTATTCTAACAGAAGCTAAAACAGACAACTATTCTATACAATGCATATGTACATTAAAACAGGATAAAAAAAAGTACTAGGCTCAACAAAACTTGGAAATTTATTAAACATGAAAAATAAGGAGCAAAGTCAAAGATTCTTGTAGGGTTTTCAAGCATAGGAAACTAGTTGAATGGGAACTAGCAAAGTCCAAAATAAGAACAGGCTTAATGAATACGATAATAATCTTGATTTGATATGGTGTTTGACATACTGATGAAATATTCAGGTGTCTACACGTGATTTGAGAATGTTTTAGGTATATATGGAGTTTGAGTTAGTTATATATGGACTGAGTATAGACTGAGTATAACCTCAGAAACTAATAGAGAAGGAAATGCTACAGAAAGAAAAGGAATAAATAAAAAATCCATAAAAAATGAAGATAAAGAAGATAAGAGTTTTTATAAAGGACATCAGATTTGGTGATTAGAAGGGTTATTAGTGGCCTTCAGTTAGAATGGGGATTTTAGAAGTCTACTTTCAAGGACCTGAGGGGGTTGGCTATATTTAGATAGATTTCATCATATTCTTCCCCAATTTTCATTAAAATTTTATGTAGAAAATATATTTGTCCATATTGTTTCCTTGAGAGTATCAGGGCTGGATAATTTCAAATTGACTATTGACAGATTAACGCTGTTGTTCAGATTAAGGATAGATAAATGTCAGATGAAGCTTTTCCTGCCTTGGTAGGTGGATACTTGGAACTGAATGAAATGAGGACATCTCTATCTATTGCACTTGAATTTGACTATGCTTTTGCTGAATCTAATTAAAGTTGTCAATCATATCTATTGGTGGGTGAATGACTATATGATGTTTTGTCTAGAAAGGACATGAAAAGGAGGTAGATGGAGGTGGAGTCATACGTGATATGTCCTGACTGACATATTTTCCTAGAAATCTAGCTCATGGATATAATAAGAAATGGTAGAATAATTGCACTATTAACAATCAACAGTCCCAAGATTTTGACTAGTGACAGTCCAACCCATTACATATATAACATCTTTTCTACAAGGAAAGTATTTTTCAAAGTATATAATTTGTTAACATATTATATATATATATATATATATATATATTATTCAATATATTTTATATATAATTTTATTTAGCCAATGTTAATGCATTTTCTATTGTTCCCAAGAAGAAGTAAAGATTTTTTTATTATCCCCAGTTGTACATTTTCATAAGGCCATCACTGACAGAGTCTACCAGGACTAAAGTCATACAAGCTTTTATCACTAAACACACTGCTTTAATTTTTTTTCCATTTGTATCCTTGAGAAACACTACATAGGAATTGCAGCAAATATTGTTACCCAGCTGAAACCATAAATAAAGGAATTTTGGAAATTACAAAAAGGTCTTAATAGTAATCTATTAAAAACATTTAATTTTAAAACAAAGAAACTAAGGCCCACAAATATTAAGCTACTTTTCTAAACTAATTAATGTGAGAGTCATGGCAGGTATCACATTCTGATACCTAAAAATCACTATACTGGATAGGAAAGGGAAGTACAAAGGAGACACCTACCCACAAGCAAATATAAAATTCTTAACTCTAGGCAGCAGGATGCTACTACTTTCAAGGTAGCTACCCAGATAGGAATTATGTGCACTTAGCAAAATGTGCCAGGTTTATATCATTGGGCTCTTAAATCTTCCTACTCAATTGTGTATCTCCTATGGATTTATGGAAATTGAAAATAAAACCTACATTATTATACTGCTAAGATTGTTTTAGAGAATAAGTGCTTGGCAGCTGATTATAAATAACTCTGGACTTAGATCTATCTAGTGAAAGTTCTTAGTCTGTCACCACTTTGCTTAGTGGATAAGTCACTCACCATTTCTCTTTTTCAGTTCTAGCCTCTGGAGAAAGGCAGTAACAACACCTATTCTTACTTGTCTGACAAGGAAGTCGGGTGCATATAAGAGAAATTGCCATGATCCCATCAAAAGAAAGATAGTATGGCAATTTGTGCAAGCATGATATGTTTAGAAAAGGTGTTTTGTTTTTTTTTTTAATAGAAAGGATGGGAGTAGATTGTAGATGGAGGTGGTGCCATGAGTGACATAATTTCTTAGTTATCTAGCTCATGGATGTATATAACAGTAAGTGGTAGAGTACTGGACTATTGGCAGACACCAGTCCCAGGATTCTGAATACTGAAAGAACCAACATGTTACATATATAACATAGCAACTTTTCTTCAAGAAATTCAAAGAACCTTTACATATATAATTTCATTTAATCAATGTTAATGCACTTTAAATTATTCAATTATTTATGTAGTAAAGATGCTTTAATTATTTCCAGTTATAGATGTTCGTAAGGCTCATCAGTAGTGGGAAAGAGAAAGGGAAGGGGAGGTACAGTGATACAATGGTATTTTAAATCTTAGATCCTATGAGTCTGTCATCTTGAGACTCCTGATAATTGAGTTGGAAGTCAGAAAACCCTGGTTTTTCAAGTTATTATTTTTGTGATTTATGGCAAGTGACATTTCTGAATCTCAAGGTCCTCATCTGCAAAATAAGAAAGTTGACCAACAGTTATCCCTTCCACATTAGAACTTTTTCCACTGTGGTTTCAACATCTCATGGGTCAAATAAGAAATTAAATGGAAATTTGAGGGGAGCTTTGCAGATAATACACAAAGGCCCTCAGACAACACAAAAAAGTTAAGAAACACAGAAATACACAAAATATATGTATAGTAATATATAATAACAACATATTTTATCTTTTAGTACTATGGTATTTCATTATAATTAAGACTTCTCTGGCATAAAAGGAGAGTTGAAACATTTTACATAGATTTTTCAGGTTGTGAGGACAGTATGACCTTAACCCCCTAATCCCTGTGATGTGGAAGAGAGAGATGGCCTTCCTCCAAATCTAAGATGTTATTTAGGTAAATATTCACAGTCTCTTATTGACTTTAATGTTTAAAATCTGCAGATACATTTATTATCAAAAAAGAGAAAACCTAGTTTGCTTTTGCCATTTCCAGAAAAAATTTATAAACCATTTGAGCTATCCTTCCCAATAAGGGGTTAGGGTGAAAGGTGAGAAGGTGGCAGAGAATCATTCTGATTGATCTCATACTTTAGTAGAACCCTTTTATTCAAAATTAATGGGGAATATTCGGCTTCAGGGAATGGGGAGGGTGAAGTCCTTAGAAATTCTGCAGCATGTCTGAAATTAAATCAGCATGCAAGTATGTGAGATACATCACTTTATGAAACCAATAAATATCCAGATTTGGCAAATGTACTCATGATGGATCGCAGGCGAAAATTACTTTTTTTTTTTCTACCTGTATACAGTGAAATATTTGAGGAAGTTTTTTGTTTTGCTGACTTTTCAGTTTTTCTTTAATGAAAGGCCCCCAGGAGGAGGTGGAGGGAGTGATGGGTTGATGATGGATTTGAGTTTTCCAAAGAAGCTCAGAGGTACTGAGAGCTAAGGCCTTGTTTTCTCCCTTATTTCATCAGCCTATCAGGCTGTGAGTACTTTGCATTCGCTGGACAGTTCCACTGAGAGAAAGGCCAGTGTGACATCCTCCTAAGGACCTCCTGTGGTGAAATCAAGGAACTTCAGCATAAGAATGGGAAAGAGCTATCAAAAGTCAGATCCAACTAATTATCAAATAACTCCTCTGCCCCACTTTACTGTAACTTTTCTGAATTTAAACTCAGTTAGCACTGAAAAGGCATAGGCAAGAGCCATGTACCAGAGGCTTTTCTACAGGACTGAGAAATGGCCTTTTATTTGCCTGAGCTCCCCAAAGGCCAGGAATAAGCCCCTTTGAAAGTGTTGACAGCCCTGAGGAATTGACTGGGTGTGGAGAGTCTTCACCTTCACTTCAATTTAGGACCCTAATACTGCTTGTCTGTCTCCTCAAACTTCATTTGGGGTCAAGCTACTGTTTAAATGACACCAGCCAAAGTAGTTGCATGTGGGTTATGGGCAAAAAAAAAAGTATAGAGATCAGAACTCCTGGGATAATCAGGAATAATAACCAGAAAAGAACCAAAGGACTTAGAACTTAAAGGGACTTTAGAAATACAGATTACACATTTAGAGACAGAGGGAACCTCAGGAGTGATACAGTCTCATCCCCTCTTTTGACAGATAAAGAAACAGGTTTAGCAAGATTAAGTACCTTGTTTAAGATCACACAAATAGTAAATAGCAGAGACCAAAAAGGTTCTCTCATTATAGAGACAGAATTCATTCATTTCCATAATAACCATGCTAAATGAATGAATGAATGAATTTTAAAACAATTGTTAATCTATTACTATGTTAAGTGCTGGGATTCTTAATACAAAAACAATCACAATTTTTCTCAATGAGCTTATCTAAGGCAGGAAGATAGAGTCATAGATAATGTGCAGGATGGGGAGTCAAGAATCCTAACTACAAATCATGACTCAGACTATTACTATCTATGTATGGTAGACAAGGCACTTAACCACTCTCAGTCTCAATTTCCTTAATCTGTAAAACAAAAATTATTAAAGAACCTAGATTTTTGTTAGTATCAAATGAGTAAATATATACAAAGTACTTTCTAAATTTCAAAATACTGTATAAATGCTAGCTACTGTGAAGATTATGTTTTGATTGAGGGAGACAATGCAGAAAGGATAATTGTGATGAAGAATAGTCGTTTTTGGTTCAGAAAGTTACAAGGATGATAAAGAGATTCTGCCCTTGCAAATGAGAAAATGGAGACTCAGAGAGATGATGGGATTAGCCCAAAATCACTTGAGTAATAGTAGAGTCAAGATCCAAAATCATGTTTCCTGGTTCCAAGGTTCTTGCTTTTGCCACTACATCATTCCTATAAATCTATAGGTTTCCTCATCTATTTTATTGAGACCAAGAAGGTCTTGCATAAGGGATTTTGCTCTAGGCTCCTCCAAAACCCTAGGATTTTTATTAACTTCCATAGAAACTCTAATTTTCCTATAATTCCTAAATTTGCAGATCAAAAATACTAGGAGAAGGCCTGGAAATGTGTTTCTTCATATCTTTGAGAGCAGATCTAGTTTTCTGAGGTAGTTACAACCTGGACTAGAATATGTATTTTTGTTTTCCTTTGGTTGAACTCCTAGGGTAGAACTAAAGGGTCACTGAAGTTAACTTTGATTCTCCTTGCATAGGAGAGGAGTCACTAATAACCTACTAGCCTAACTAGAATTGATTGGTTAAGAAAACCCTTATAGCTGTAGTAGTAAGAATGAATGAAAAAGTATTTTCACTCTTTTTATTGTTGTTTGCTTACATTTTGCTTTCTTTCTCATTTTTTCTCTTTTTGATCTGATTTTTCTTCTGCAGCATGATAATTGTGGAAATGCATACAGAAGAATTGCACGTGTTTAATATATATTGGAGTATTTGCTTCTGGGGGTGGGGAAAGGAAGGGAAAATTTTGGAACACAAGGTTTTGAAAGGGTGAATGTTGAAAATTATGCATATGTTTTGAAAATAAAAAGCTTTAATAATAAAAAAATGAAAAAGCATTTTGTTATTATACAAGTGAGTCTGAAGAATTTTGCAAACACTATCTGAAATAAGATTACTAATAGAGAGGCAATATATGTGTATTTGTGGGCATACATATGTGCATATGTGTCTGGGTGTACTGCACAGGTTACTACACCTTACTGGGTTTAAATCCTGCCTTAGGTACTCATAGACTCTGTGATTTTGCATTTTCATCAGAACATCCTCCCTCCCAAAATACATGGAATTGCCTTAGGAGGGGGGTACCCATGAGAAATATCTATTTTCATCTATGTGGCCTAAGATGGAAACTCTTAGAGAGGTAATGATATGAGAAAAAAGTTCTGACTTTGGAGAGACAGTTAGGTGACTTCTTAGCCTGAGAGATGGCAAGGGTAGAAATAGGAAATTTGTAACCAAAAAGTGGAAGTTTCTGAATTCTAGCATCTTGGATAAAAAAAAAAAAAATAGAGGAATTTCTTGGGAAGGAAGCAGTAGTCTCAGAGTTGTCTATTTAGTAACCCCAACCTCCAGAGCTCAGGAGCCCAGATTTCTAGAAGAGATGTTGAAGAACACTACCTTCTTAGAGAAAAGAGAAAAATGCCTTGGAATCCAGTCTTCTAATGAAGAAATATTCATTTAGTACCAGAATATCCTGGGTAGCACAAGTCTTTAGGAGGGGAATAAAATCATTCATGTGGTCCTCATATCTGGAGGAGCCACAAGGCATTTAAGTCCATGATATAGGGAAACAAAACACATAACCAAAATTCCTCTGAGTTATTTGCAAGGTGAAGGTTCAGCGTGAAGTGTTTTTTCTTTAGCAACCCCAACCATGTTTCCCTTCTAGAGAAGAGAGAAATCTGTTAGTTGGAATACTTGACCTTATAAAAGCTTAATGAAACAATGAATACCCACAGTAGATGTTAACTTAATGGAAAAGCAGTTGTAGAAGGCAATCTGTAATACTCCACCTTTATTTTGCTATGTACAATTGATTCTTCACTTTCTTAATGAAGTAATAATGTACATAATGTCTTCTGCTGACCCTCTAGTGAAGCCTCATTATTTTTTCTCTACATTTAACATCTTCTATTCAAGTTCTAAAGTCACATTGAAAAGTCCCAGATGCACTAGAAGATATTTCATGTATATATGTATGTGTGATATCATATTATATGTGTGTATGTGTGTGTGTATAAATATATTCATGCTTATATATGTGTGTGTATATACACATACATATATTCTTAGTTTCAATTACTTTATCTTTTAAATTATATTAGGATTTTGTTCTGCCATAATGTAAAACTATAAGCCTGGTAGTTTTCCCCTTCAAAGCATTCAATTCTAACTCCAGTACATGAGAAAACTCCTTATTTTTATTAGATTCATTTTCAAAAAAGGCCCCATTTGAAGTCCACAAGTGCCACAGTTTCCAGTGGAAAAAACCAAAGAGCCACATATCAAAAGGAGCTCAGCTTTGAAAGTTGTTCTTCCAGCATGTTCTAGCTTCTTGAGATCCTGGTTGATGTATGAATCTGAGGAAGAAGTTCATCAGCTATTTGTTTTCCTCACTGAGGAGATAGCCACTGCAACTCACCAGATTATACTGTAGCAAGTCCTGGAAGTATTTTTCTTATTATCTAGTCCTATAGTATAGCAGAAAGAGTGATAGATTTGGAGTTAAGACCTGGGTTCAAATCTTTCCTCAACCACTTTCTATGTGACCTTGGCATGTCTTTTTACATCATTGTGTCTTAGTCCTTCATGGATGAAATGAAAGTATTAAACTAAATGACTTCTATTTTTTTGTTATTTTTTCTCAAGCACATGGAAAAGCACATTTTAAATTGATTTTTTTAAATGTTGAGTTCCAAGTTCTCTTTCTCAGCCCTTCCCATCTCCCTCCCTTGAAAAAGTAAGCAATTTGATATAGATTATACATATACAATCATTCGGACTCCATCAGTTCTTTCTCTAGGAATAGACAGCATTTTTCACAAGTCCTTCAGAATTGTTTTGGATCATTGTATTGCTGAGAATTACTATGTCATTCATAGTTGATCATTGTATAATATTGCTATTATTGTATACAATGTTTTCCTGGTTCTGCATCAGTTCATAAAAGTCTTTCCAGACTTTTCTGAAACCACCTTGCTCATCATTTGTTAAAGTATAATAATATTCCATCATCATTAAATACCACAGCTTGGTCAACCATTCCTCAATTGATAGACATCCCTTCAATTTATAATTCTTTTCCATCACAAAAAAGAGTTTCTATTAATTTTTTGCATATATAGATCCTCTTTCTTATTCTTTGTTTTCTTTGGGATACAGACATAGTTGTGGTATTACAAAGTTAAAGGGTATACATGATTTTATAGCCCTAATTCCGAACTGTTTTCCCAAATGGTTGGATCATTTCACAACTTTATCAACAATGTATCAGTACTCCAATTTTCCACATCCCCTCCAATATTTGTCATTTTCCTTTTCTGTCATTTTAAGCCAAACTAGATGACTTTTAAGGTCTCAAATCTATAAGCTTCAATTCTATAATCCTTGCAATAGCTGCAGTCAAGTTACCAACCAGGATTTATACAGCACCTCCTTAGTACTTAGTCCTGTGCCAAGGTTATGGGAGGTATAAAAATGAACAAGACCTGGTCCCTGATCTCCAGTAGTTAAAAAATATAGTTAGCAAGGAAAGTATAACACACATGAAAGCCCAGAGAACAGTAGAAGGCAGTAGAGAATTAATGCTAAATTATGTGGGACAAATTTAAATATTATAAAAGTTCAGAGAGATGCAGAGGCAATGTGGATTTTGGAAAGCAGCAAAGGCTTCATGGAGAATGTGGAAACTGAGCTGGTCTTGAAGGATGATCATACTTTGAATTGATGGAGAGGAGGAGAAGGGCATTAGAAGTAGAATGGAGACTGAGTCACTGTACCCTTTAAAGCACTGAGAAAAAGGCTATGATCACCCCCAAGCAATTGGAGTTGCTGACCCACTGAGGCATACCAGGTCAGTTCCTAAATTCCCTCTTCTGAGTTTTTGTATCAGTACTTTACCATAATTCCTTCCAGTAGCACACTGGTTTAAAATTGTTATCTACCAGCTGGTTGGAATCATGTCCCTTCTGTTTTTAACTTTTCTCATCTATGCAAACCTCCAGCAAAGTCCTCCTCTGAATTTGTACTATGGCATGTAAGGAACTCTGGATTCTCAAGGGCTATTTAAGCAGAACACAAACTATCAAATTGGAAATAATCTAAGTATGGATTGACTCAATGTGGCTCTCATTTGATGATAGTCTGCTTTTAATTTGGAAAGCTAAATCACAAGAAGGTTAGCAACAATCAGTCAATGAATAAATATTTATTATGCTCCCAATATGTGACAGTCACTGTAATAAACACTAAAGATACAAAAGAGGCCAAAAAACAAAAAACAAAAAACAGTTATTGTCTTAAAAGAGCTTACAATCTAATAGGCATGGCAACAAATATGTACAAAGCAATCTACATATAAGATAAATAAGAAAAAATTAAGAAAGAGGAGATTCTGGGATTAAGAAGGGATATGGAAAGCCTTATGTAGAAGATGGGGTTTGGGACTTAAAGGAAGCTAGGGAATTCTATAGTCATAGTGGAAAGAGAGTATTCCAGGTATGGAGCACACTCAGAGAAAATGCTAAAGGCCTTGGGGTGAAACAGCTAAGGGCCCAGGGTCACTAAATAAAAGACAACAAAATTTTCTATTTTGTGATCAATAATGATCTCTAGTTCATCTGTGGTCACAAATTTCTTCCTCCTCCACAGGTCTGAGAGATAAACTATCTTATGTTCCTCTAATTTATTTATAATCTCGTTCTTTATGCCTAAATCATGGACCCATTTTGATCTTATCTTGGTATATGGTGTTAAGTGTGGGTCCATGCCTAATTTCTGCCATGCTAATTTCCAGTTATCCCAGCAGTTTTTGTCAAATAATGAATTCTTATCCCAAAAGTTAGGATCTTTGGGTTTGTCCAACACTAGATTGCTATAGTTGACTATTCTGTCTTGTGAACCTAACCTGTTCCACTGATCAATTAATCAATTTCTTAGCCAATACCAAATGGTTTTGGTGACTGCTGATTTATAATATAGTTTTAGATCAGGTACAACTAGGCCACCTTCATTTGATTTCTTTTTCATTAATTCCCTTGAGATTCTCAACCTTTTATTATTCCATATGAATTTTGTTGTTATTTTTTCTAGATCATTAAAATATTTTCTTGGAAGTCTGATTGGTATAGCACTAAATAAATAGATTAGTTTAGGGAGTATTGTCATCTTTATTATGTTTACTCGGTCTATGCAAGAGCACTTAATATGTTTCCAATTATTTAAGTCTGACTTTATTTATGTGGAAAGTTTTTTGTAATTTTACTCATATAATTCCTGACTTTCCTTTGGTAGATGGATTCCCAAATATTTTATGCTGTCGACAGTTATTTTGAATGGAATTTCTCTTTGTATCTCTTGCTGTTGGATTTTGTTGGTGATGTATAAAAATGCTGAGGATTTGAGGGGATTTATTTTATATCCTAATAAAAGACAACATATTGAGAAATGAGGTTTGTGAAGAAAACTGCCAAAGTAGGAGGGGGCAAGGTCATGAAAAGCTTTTGAAAGCTAAATAGGCCATTTTGCATTTTCTCCTGGAGGCAACATAAAGTCACTGGAGTTTATTGAATAGGAAGCAAGTAGGTTGGTAATATAGTGATATGATGGGACTTGCTTTTTAGGAAAATGACTAATGACAAAATGGAAAGGAGAGTAGTTCAAATCCTGCCTCAGACACTTGTTTAATCTCTGAACTTGATTCTTCATTAATAAAATGAAGGCTTTGGATGAGAAGGTCTCAGGTTTTTTTTCCAGTTTCAGATCTATGATCCTATAATTGAATGAATAGAATAATCATAAACTTTTTCTTCTTTTTTCTGTATCTATTATTATAATTATATCTATTATTACACATCAACTCATTTTCCCCTTCCCCTTTACACTTTCAAGGACAAGCACTACTTCATATAATCAATATGTATAATTATCTTAAAAAGTGAGCAAATTAACTATATTTGAGCTTGCATGTCTTGTTTTAACTGTACACATTTTAAGACAGTAATACAATTATTAGATATGTATACCAAGAAGGTCAAAGGTAGAGGCAAATGAACTATGTAGATACACAAATTCTATAGTAGCACATTTGTTGTAAAGACCCAAAATCAGAACAAAACAAATCTATTAATTGAGGGCCAATTAAATGACTTTTGGTTTATTAATGTAGTGTATTGTGTTATTTTTAAAACTTCATTTTCAATGCTTTCTCAGACTCCCAGCTTCCCTTTGGGAAAAAGAAAAAGAAAAACGAAGGAAAAGATAAATTTAGAATGTATAATAAGCATATAATCAAGTCAACTGATATAAGCAGTAAAATCAAGTCACCTCTTTAGGATTTGCACATTGAATCCAAGGAATAGAGAAGTATCCATCTCTTTACTAAAAATAAAAATTTTTCTACTGGACTATACATTTCAAAGAAAGAGCCCTCATGTATTTCTTTACTGTTGGGTGACAATTGATCTCAGATCTCCAGATGGCTAAAGCAATATGATCTCCATCTGGCCTGTAAAGGAGAAGACTCAATTTTTGAAAAAGCCTCTGATGGATTTATCCCTCTCCCAAGCCTTTTTTGTGGGTTTTTTGGGGGGAGGGTTATAATAGTTGAGGAAGGGAGCGAGGATAAAGAGAGGTAATGGGGAGGGGAAAGTCGGTTATTGAGTCTCACAACAACTGGATGTGGTTAATAATGCTCTTGACAAGTATGTTCAACGAGTATCATACTGTAAGTACTTATCAAAAGTTAAATTTCAATTACATTAGAGATTTTCCTGATTTCTCCCAGTTGTAAATGCTTCTATCTTCCATTTCTTTATATCATTTATTTTATTTATCTATTTATAATTTATCTCCCTGAAGTAGAATATAAACTCCATAAGTTCAAAGTGTATTAACATTAACACAATGCTGGTCATAGAGCTTAATAAATGTCTGTTAAATTGAATTAAATTGAAACTTTAACCCAGCCTTTGCTGTATCAGCAATGGTGCTAAATCCTCCCAGTCATGGATTAAGGAAACTCCTTCTTAATCTTCTTGGCCCAATTCATCTCTTGACCTATATGCCCAGTTCTAGACATGTTATTGCACAAGCCTTAGACCCTTCTCAGAAATTAAGACAAAGGCAGGATCATCCTCAGAAGCTCCACCCAGCCATTCCCCTTCCCTTGGTGAAATACCAAGAACTGGCCTTAGTCACAGGTTATACTGGATAGCAGACTCTGTGAGCTACCAAAATGAATCACCCAAGAGAAAACAAAAGTTTGAACATGAGGTAAATGAAGTGGAAAGAGAAAACCACTGAACCAAACACGTTATTCACTACTAGAAGGGCCATTAAAAAAACAAAAGCAGTTTTCAGCTGTGTTGTCAGGGAGGGGAGGAGGAAAATTTAATACTTTGATTGGAAAACTGCCTCTAGGTTCGTTGTCAGAATAGATGAAAAGAAGGGGGAGAAAAATGTCTTGCATCTGTGCCTGTAAGAGAATATATGAGTGTACCTATATATTTGTGTGTGTGTGTTTGTGTGTGTATGTGTGTTTTTTGTACTGTTATATTTCAGGCAAACATAAAGTGAATACCATAAAAGTTCTTAAAAGCCCATGCTATCAAAGCACAGGCTTAAAGAAAAGGTTCACCATGATACCTATTTTCTCTTAGTTTCAAAGTTTCAGTTTCAAAGATGAATCTCAATTATTTTTCTTACGACATATTTTTCTTTTGAATAATTCAACCATCCTCCCGAAGGAAATGATTTTGTTAAAACTCTGTTGGTAAATATGTATATGCATATATGTTTGTATGTGTGTGTATCAAAATGTATATGCATATATATGGAGAAAGCAAGGGAGAGAAAAAGAAAAAAAGCAAAATGATGGGAAGAGAGAAGCAGAAGATAAAAACAGAGAAGAAAAAAGAAAGGAAAGACAAAGATAGAAAAAAATAGACATTTGTAGAATGAAAAGAGACTGTAGTGATTATGTAAACCAGCCTCCTTATTATACAGAAGAAGAACTAGAACTAACTGTTACTAGGTGACAGTGGATTACCCAAAGTCACACAGAAAGTGACATGTAGAGCTAAATTTGACTTTACACATTTTATATTTCACCACTCTCTCATTTTTCATCTAAGAAAACTGAGCCTCTGAGGAGTTATTTACCCAAGATTATTCAGTTATCACTTTTTTCCCCTGAGGCAATGGGGTTAACCGACTTGCCCAGGGTCACACAGCTTGGAAGTGTCTGAGGCTAGATTTAAACTCAGGTCCTCACGACTTCAGGGCTGGTGCTCTATCCATTGTACCACCTAACTGCCCTTAGTTATCACTTTTAATTTGAAAGTTTACTTTCAAATACTAAATTTAAAATGACTCCCATACTCCAACAGGAAATGTTTTTAAAAAACTTAATGTATTTTAGTAACATAATATGATCAGCAAGAAATAAATTTTTGGAGTTTTAATTCATCATTTTCCTGGTAGTCTATTTTCCTCCTTTTATGCTTTATTATTACTTTCTATCTCACTCCCTACAACCCTTAATAATTCCCATCACTGTCATTCTCTTCATCATCTTCAACTTCTTTCTCAATTTTCTTGTTTTTAGTAATCTTAGCTTCTTTCAATAATGAAATTTTCTTTGGTTCCTTCTACCAACTATGATATAAATCTTTTTTAATACCCTATAACTACAACTAGTAGATTTATCCAAGTCCTTGATGTAACAGTAGCTTCAAATAAGTTATCTCATTTTACCACTAGATGGTGCACATGTGTGACTTTCAGACAGTTTCACCTTGAAAATGAAATTATTGTGAAGAAAAACCATGTTCCGTAGGGTTATAGTACAGGTGTTATTATTTGATGTGGAATCTGGACCTGGACTGTAATTTCATTGGTGTAGGGAACTCCCTCTAGCAATATCTTTGGAACTGGGCTCTACAATTTGTAACCTTTAGTTTGTGAATGCCTGGGGATACTTACTGTATGCAGGTGACACAGAGGTGAATCCATTATTAGATGGCAGAAGTAACGCTTGAACCTAGGTCTTTAGGAGCAGGTCTTCTTGTTCTTTATCCACTACACTCTTCTGAAAATTATAAGGATCATTGTCAACTTAATTTTCAGATGGGTAATTTACCTCAGAGAGGTAAAATAAATTGTCCAGGGTCATTCAATCAGTAAGAATCAGAACCAGAACTAAGACTTGATTTCAGTTCTTCTGACTCAAAGAGAAGACCCTAATACTCTATCTCAGTATCCTGACTCCAGGTTTAACTGCATTACCATTTCTTCCCTTTATTATAAAAACCGTTGGCACATACATTATAATGCTAACTCTTGTTTGATTGATGGAAATCAGTTAGAAAATACAGAAAGGGCCCAAAAGTGAACTGGATAAGGACAAAGACTGTGAAACACTAAGTAAACTGATAGAATAGAAGGATGAGGGGTATGTGGGAAAACAAGGAAAGCTGGAGGGCAGAAATGTCAGGTTAGTTTTTGCTGTTCAGTTGTGTCCTTCATGATTCCATTTCAGGAGTTTCTTGGTATAGATACTGAAGGAATTTGCCATTTCCTTCTCCAGCTCATTTTACATATGAAGAAACTGAGAAAAATAGGATTAAGTGACTTGCCCAAGGTCACACAATTAGTAGCTGTCTGAAGCCATGAAGGTCAGTCTTCCTGATTTGAAGCCCAGTGCTCTATCCACTGTGTTTCCTAGCTTCCCATCAAGTGAACACAGAGCAACATATAGAACAGGACTTCTGAGATGCAAGCACCAAATGCCGAGAGTTAATGATTTGTCTTTTGTTTAACTTGGCTTGTTATGCTGAAAAAATTCATAATTCAAACTCAGATCTTAGAATCAGAGACTGAAAGGGACATCAGAGGCTATCTAATCAAACATTCTCATTTATTCATGAGGAAATCAGGGGCCCTGATAAAGTAAGCAACTTATCTAATGTTATACAGGTAGTAAGTGGGGAGAAAGGATTTCAATGGATATTTTTTGACTTCATAAACAGTGTTCTTTGTATGTCCTGTATCTTGATTCTTAATCCTTCTCAGGTCTTCTGATTCCTATTCCAGTGGACTTTCCACCAAAGCAAAGACCTATCTAGTCATGCATCTGTCCATGGTACATGTGTTGCTTGTACGGGTGTTCCTTCTCTGCTGATGATATCATCCTATAAGAGATTTGTGGATAGAAAGTGGTGGAATTTTTTTTGACATTTATTTTGACATGCTGGTTAATTAAATATCTTTTGCTTTGAACTGTTATTTCTAGTTGAATTAATAAAAGCAAATGCATTTATGGGGGCTCATAAAAAAAAAAAAAGCAAAGGCCTAGATGTAGCAAAAATCTATTATCTGACTAGACTTTAAGCCTCTATTCTGTTCCCTAAGCTTCAGCATAATTATATTTAAAGCAGTTAGAAATGACAAAATTTCCCAAAATCTCTATATAACATTTGTATGGTATCTCCAATGCCTAGAAATTCTTACTTATATATAAATTCATAATATTCATATCATGGGACTTAGTGAAGAATAAGTCTAATGGTCATTTGTTTATTCATCCTCATTCTCCTTTTGACCCTGGACATCCAACACTCCTTGGTAGCCTTTCTCTTTCTGACATACAGAAGGCCATGGTTTTCCTTTTACTTCTCTGACAATTCCTCTGTGACCTTGGCTAACTGCTCATCTACTTCTGTACTTTAATGTGGATGTCCTCTAACCCTCCAAAGTTATATTTGGTTCTCTTATTTTTTTCCCCTTTACAATCTAGCTGGATGATCTTGTCAACCCCAATTGTTTCAATGATCACCCCTAAATCAATGATTCACAAATATGTATTTCTCCCTCCAAGTGCCTTTTATGACTCTCATTCTGTATATAATCCTCTCTTTAGGAATTGGACATCTGGACATCCTGTCATCAACATATTTTTTTATTATCGCTTTTTATTTACAAGTTATATGCATGGGTAATTTTGCAGCATTGACAATTGCCGAACCTTTTGTTTCCAATTTTTCCCCTCCTTCCCCCCATCTCTTCCCCCTGAAGGCAATACATGTTAAGTATGTTAAAGTATAAATTAAATACAATATAAGTATACATGTCCTAACAGTTATTTTGCTGTACAAAAAGAATTGGACTTTGAAATAGTGTACAATTAGCCTGTGAAAGAAATCAAAAATGCAGGTGGACAAAAATATAGGGATTGGGAATTCTAGGTAATGGTTCATAGTCATCTCCCAGAATTCTTTCACTGGGTGTAGCTGGTTCAGTTCATTACTGCTCTATTGGAACTGATTTGGCTCATCTCATTGCTAGAGATGGCCACGTCCATCAGAACTGATCATCATATAGTATTGTCACATCAACATATTTAAAGCTGAACTCATTATCTTTCTCCTTAAACTCCCACTCTCCCCAACATTTCTATTTCTGTTTATGGATTCACTGTTTTCTCAGTCCTAAAGGCTCAAAACTTTAAAGTCATCTTTGACTCTACTTTTCCTCATTCCAAAGATCCAATTCATATCTTGTCAATTTTGCCACCAGAACATCTTTTGCATCCATCTCCTTCTCTTCATTCAAACTAACTACCACCATCCTAGTTCAATCCCTGCTCTTTTCAGGTCTCAGTTATTGTAAGGACTTCCTAACTAAGCTTCCTTCTAATCAGCTACTCTTCTAATCCATTGCTTTCTCTATGGCCTCAGTAATATTACTGATTGTGTTCATTTTCATCATAGATTTCTACTCAGAAAACATCGTTGGTCATCCAATAAATTAAGTATAAATTTCTAGATCAAAAATTCAAGATTCTCCACACTCTACTTTTCAATACCTCTCACCTTGACATAATCTGTGTTTCAGCCAAACCTGACTAATCTCCATCTCCCTTCATATTTTATCTTCTTCTGACTTCTTGCCCTTGCTCACACTAGTCCTTGCCCAGAATGAACAGCTCAGGTGCTACCCTGCCATGAAAGCTCCCCTGACCTCCAAGCTAGAAGTAATCATTTCCTTAAATTTCTTGTAGTATTTTCTCTCCACCTTTTCTGTACACTTGTCATATTCTCCCTGGAGTCAAGCTAATTTGTGTTTATATCTTTGCTTTCCCCCATTGGATAACAGACTCAGTCTTTTTGTCTCTAGGGCCTCATATACAATAAATATTTAATAAACATTTATTGAATTGAGTTTTCATTTTGTTAAAAGCTAATGGTCATAATCTCAAAACCTTTTTTTAAAATGATAATTCCAAGCCTTTTCAACTATGGCATTGTTTTAGTTTCTCTAAAATAATTCCTTGACTTTTTTTTGTTCTTGCTTACAGTGGAGTCCCGTGACAAAGTTCATTTAAAGCCTCTGGGAATCAGCTGGCAACGTTCTGCTTTCCAAGGTGCTGTTGACCTGACTTTTCTCTCTCCTTCTCAGGCTTTTAATTTCACCCATCCTCAGACTCTTTTGCCCTTCCTTGTCTTTGCACTTTGCTGTGTACAACCCTCCCAGTGAGTGAAGGAGCTGAAGAAACCTTCCCCTTCTCCAGAGAGGAATTTGCGTTCACATTATATTTTCATTTCATTGCATAGCGACTCTGAGATGTAGATGTAAATCAATTCATTCAGTGCTCACCAGAGCCCATGATTTGCTGTACATTTTAATCTTGCAAAAGGCAAATTCCAGCTGTAGAAAGCACATTTATCCTATTTGTCCTGATTTGATTCCCTGTTTCAATTCCAGTCACACTTATGATAATGAACTAGTTTAGCAATGCTCTTCACTATGAACCTGTCTGAGAAAAGGCTATTCTGCTGGTGTGAGATGTCAAAGATCTAGCTATACATGCTCTTTACTGGTATTCCTAGTGGGGGGAAAACCAGAAGCTTCCTTCCATTGTTTTTGTGATCCCTCAGGAAGTATCTTGTTTATGTTGTCTTTATTGATAAGTCATTGCATATAAGAATTCTTTCTGGCATGGTGTTTTAAAAGGAAAGTGTAAAAGGGGCATATTTTTTCTCCTTAAAATACTTTCCTGATTATGCTCCTCCTCTATTCCTCTCAGCACTAATGAGGGTGTGCTGATAAATATTTAACAACAGGCTTTCTGAAAATGCAAAACACACTTTTTCAATTTAATTTGCATTTTCTACATTGCTTTCTTAACTCTAAAAATCAACAAATGATAAATCAAGCCCTAATTTATAGCATTTGCTAATTCCCCAGGTATAAATATTCACATTGAAAGTTGAATAATCAGCTCTTGCAAGCTGGTACTATTTCTGGATTTGATTTATAATTATCATTTATATTTGTTGACACTTTGCTGTGAATTTAGGAAAAGAAGAAATGATCATTTAGGACCCAACATGGGTTTCCTAAGAACAAATCATGCCTAAGCAATTTAATATCAACTGTTTATCAATTGTTCTGTGATTCATTCTGAGTTTCTTGTCCAAAATACTCTTTCTTGGCCACTGTTTCCTACAAGGTATTATCTTCCTCAGTGAGAATATAAGTTCCTTGAGCAGGACCAGGAGATCATTATATACTTCAACAACAATACTATATGATGACCAGTTCTGATGGACCAGGCCATCCTCAGCAACGAGATCAACCAAATCATTTCCAATGGAGCAGTAATGAACTGAACCAGCTATGCCCAGAAAAAGAACTCTGGGAGATGACTAAAAACCATTACATTGAATTCCCAATCCCTATATTTATGCACACCTGCATTTTTGATTTCCTTCACAAGCTAATTGTACAATATTTCAGAGTCTGATTCTTTTTGTACAGCAAAATAACATTTTGGTCATGTATACTTATTGTGTATCTAATTTATATTTTAATGTATTTAACATCTACTGGTCATCCTGCCATGTAGGGGAGGGGTGGGGGGGTAAGAGGTGAAAAATTGGAACAAGAGGTTTAGCAATTGTTAATGCTGTAAAGTTACCCATGCATATATCCTGTAAATAAAAGGCTATTAAATAAAAAAAAAAGAGAGAATATAAGTTCCTTGAAGACAAAATCTTCTTTCTTATTAAAAGTATTTATGTTCTTAGTACTTAGCATAAAGTCTGGCATATAGTAAGCACTTAATAAATGCTTTTTCATTCATCCATTTCATTTTTTAAAGATTAATAAGCAAATAAATAGAGGGGGTAGTGACATGTTTATAAGTATATCAGGTTTTTTGTTTTTCTTTTGTTCTTATTTTTACTGATGCAATTGGGGTTAAGTGACTTGCCCAGGGTCACACAGCTAGGAAGTGTTAAGTGTCTGAGACCAGATTTGAACTCAGGTCCTCCTGACTTCAGAGCTGATGCTCTATCCACTACACTTCTTAGCTGCCCCATATTTATAAGTATATCTGAATTTCAGCAAAGAATTGTCAAAATCTCTCATGGTGTGTCTTTGCAATCAACAGAAGAGGCTCACATGGAGATAGCAACTGTAGAACTTGTTAACCCTAGCCAGGTGTAAGCCACATTCTACATACATGGTAAAATAGTCACATAGAACCCATCATGAAAAACTTTTTTATACTGACTGGAGGGTTATTTTGTGGTCACCCTCACTGGAAGGTTATTTGTAATAATCATCCCTTAAAGAGAAAAAGTACTAAAATTTCTAATTTAAATTTATTATGGAAACTGCTGCCTCCTGTTAGCTTAGAGTATACACACACACACACACACACACACACACACACACACACACACACATCCCTCCCATCCTAAGGCCAATGAAGAGACCTCTCATTGATGTAGGTATGCATCTGTTTTTCCTTCTGAAACGGTATCCTGGGCAATGATCCAAAGAAGATGAATTTTATCTCCCTTGGAGAACAAACATCATTTAGCAGAGTTTACACACCTCAGTAAATCTGTGTTTATCTGTGAAAGAGATTCAGATAAAGACTCTGAAAAGCTAAAGTTACCAAGATTTTGGTACCCATAATGTTGTTGTCATTTTAGTTATATCTGACTCTTCTGCATCCCATTTAGGATTTTCTTGACAATGATATCAGAGTGATTTGTCATTTCCTTCTCCAGCTCATTTTACAGATGAGGAAACTGAGGCAAACAGGGTTAAGTGACTTGCCCAGGATCATTTAGCTAGTAAGTTTTGAGATCGGATTTGGACTTATGAAAATGAGTCCTTCTGTCTCCAAATTGATCAGTTAAACCTTGCCACCTAGCTACCCAGGATAAGAAAACCTTAAAGTCATAGATTTGTGTCTGAGGTCTAAGGTTTGAATCTTTAAAACTAGGCCTTGAGTGATCAAATGAGTCCACTATTTGGATCAACCAGGAAAGACATAGATCCCTTACAAAATATGGATTAAATAATAATATGATAAGGATAATTCATAATTGATCAAGCACTGATACCTAAGAGTAGAGATTAATGGATCTGGGTTGAAATTAATGAAACTTAAGTTTTTTAACTTGAAAAGTAAAATAATTACAAAAATCAATCAACAAGCATTATTAAAATTAAAAGCAATTCAAGAAAAAAACTAGGTGTTTTCTTTTTTCTAAAAATATTTATTTTTCAATTAACAAATATTTTTTCTCCCTTTCTTCTTCCTCTTTGGGGAAGAAAACTCAAATACTTTGGAATAAATGTGCATAGTCAAACAAAACAAATTCCTGCATTTTCCATATCAAAAGTTTCATTTTTGCATTCTGAATCCATCAATATTCTACAGGAGGTATCCTAACAATTGGCATTTTCTACTTTGGAATAATGACTGGCCATTTCATTGATCAGTGTTCTTAGGAACTTCAAAGTTGTTCTTAACTATTAATATTACAGTATACATAGTTCTAGTTTTGCTCAGTTCATTAATTCATTCAAGCATTCCCAGATTTTTCTGAGACAAATTTAGGGGGGCTTTGTTAGATGTTATATACAGTAGAACATAAGCTCCTTAAGGCTTAAGACAATATATTTTCTTTTTTGAATCCCCTACATTTGCCAGAGTTTCAGTTACACAGCAAATACTTAGTAAAGGTTTGTTGAATTGAACTAAATGTATGCAATAAGAACCATCATTGTAACATAGTTGCCTCCCTCCAAAAAATTATAAAGTCATCGGGTTGTATCAATAAAAGTAGAGTTTCCAATTAAAAGAAGGTTCATATCAATTATGCCCTGGTCAGATATATTCAGTTTTTGGATCTTTTAACAAGGATAGTTATAAAATAGAACACAATCAGAAGAGTATAGACAAGGCAATGAATTTTCTAGAGAACATTATAAAAAAATGATTATTGGAAATGGAGATGATTAACCAGGACTAGGGAAGATTTGGTTGGTGAGATTCAGGAAAGGGGATTAATTATAATTGTTCTCAAATATTTGTGCAGTCTTCTGGGCTCTCTCTGCAAATCCCAATTCAAAGTCCAGAGTTCAATCAATTTGAATCAATCAACAAGAATTTATTAAGCACCTATTCTGTGCCAGAACATATGCTAGATATTGGGGATGCAAAGACATTGAAATAGTCCCTGATCCCTCCAAAGCAATCGCGATAGACTTTGGATAGAAAATGCCATCTGCATCCAGAAAAAGAACTAAGGAGACTGAATGTAAATCAATACATAATATGTTTATTTATTTTATTTTATTTCTCCCATGGATTTTCCCATTTGCTCTGATTTTTCTCTCCCATTATGATTCATAAAGCAATGTGTATTTAAAAAAATAAATTTATTAGAAAAAAAAGAAAAAAAATGTCCTTGATCTCAGCTATCAAACTGATCTTCCTAAAGTGCAAGTCTGAACACAGAAGTTCCCTAATCAATAAACTCCTGGCTTCCTATCATCTCAAAAATCACATTAAGATTTTCTTCACAGCTTGGTCTCTTCCTCCTTTTCTAGCCTTATTACCTCTTACTACACATCCCCAAGTTTTGGAGGAGAGAAGTACTCATATACTTAGATTGTAAAATACCAAATATGGAAAGGGATACCTTTTGAGATGAATAGTTTTCCATCCTTGGAAGTGTTTAAATGATGCTGAATGGTTTTCAGCCAGTTAATCAATAAACATTAATAGTACAGATGTTGTGCTAAGCAATGAGAATACAAAGAAAAGTAAAAGATAATTCTTGCTCTCAGAGAGCTCACAGGTCAATGGAAGGAGCCAGGAGGCAAACAACTACATGCAAACAAAAGCTATATGCAAGATAAATCAGAAGTAATTGAGAAGGGGTATCTGGAAAGGTGCTTTGTAGGAGGTTGGGATTTTAGTTGAAACTTGAAGAAAACCAGGAGACAGAAATAAAGAGGGAAAGAATTCCAAGCAGGGAGGATAAGTCAATAAAAATGTCACGAGTGGTGAGATGGACTATCTCCTCACTCCAATTGCACTATTCCTGTGAAAGGAAGAGCAAGGAGACTAATATAACTCAATCTCAGATTGTGATGAGTAACAAAGCATAAAAAGATTGGGAAAGGAGTAAAGGGCCAAAATGGGGGGGGGATTTTATATTTGGAGGAAGGGGTTATACGGAGACAAGAAGTCTCTTGAAAAAGGAAACCTTGCCGATGTGCATACCCTACTTCAGATTTGCCCAATTTGACAGCTAAGGATGAGCTGAAGTTGGAAGAAAATTTTAGCAAGAAGTTCAACTAGCAGGCTTTTGCAAGAGTCCAGGTGTGAGGTGAAGACTCTTCAACCAGATTAATAGCAGTGTCAAAAAGACAAAGTCATATCTGAAAGACATTATAAAGGTAAAATCAACCAGACTTAGCAACAGATTGAGGTCATATGAGAAAGAAAGGAATCAAGAATATCACCTGGGTTGCAAGCCTGGTCTACTAGAAGGATGATTGCAGTAATAAAGTAGAATGAGAGAACAGAATGAAGAAAAGATACTGAATTTAGTTTTAAACATGATGAGGTGTCTATGGGATATCAAATTCAAAATGTACAAAGAACATCTTGGAGAGTAAAACAGGATAAGTAAATGTGAGACTCATCAGTCAGTCAATAAATATTTAATAAATACTTAATATGCCAGTATTTGGACAGCTAGGTGAAGCACTGTATAGAGTGCTAGACCTAGAGTGAGGAAGACTCAACTCTCTCAGATCAACTTTGGTCGATAGCTCTGTTACTCTAGTTCTAGACTAGACTCTAGACTCTAGACTCCAATTCTATTTGCCTCAGTTTCCTCATCTGCAAAATGAGCTAGAGAAAGAAATGGCAAACCACTCTAGTATCTTTGCCAAGAAAATCTCAAATAAATTATGAAGAATAGGACACAACTGAGCCACAACAATATGTATCAGTATTGTAGAATTTTAGAGCAGGAAAGGAATTTTGAGATCAATTTTTGAACCATATTTTACAGATGAGAAAACTGAAGTGTAATGAAATTAGGCTCACAGTTAGTAAATACCAGAGCCTGGATAAAAGCCCTGAATACCTGACTTCTAAACTATTATATTTTTTTCCTACATCCTGTGTAAGTTTTTTTTTTAAGTGATACTATTTTTTTAATATCATAAATGATTTCTAATTTCCATATTACCCTGAAGAAATAGAACATTCCCTTGTTAAAAATATAAAATTAAAGCAAAGTCACAGATGTTTTAAGGGGGTTCTTACATTTTGGGGGAGATTGAAGTGGATGATCTAGAAAGTTCAATCAACTTTTCATTCAAATAATGATTTGATGATTAATAATAATGATTATTAGTTAATTAATTATTAATTAATAATGATTAATAATGATTCATATCTGTATTTACAGAGCAAGTGTTCAAATCAGCACAGAAGCAATCAATCAGCAAGAATCTATTACCTATGAAAAGAGGTAGAGAGTAGGGTAGATACAAAGACCAAAAAAAAATTATAATTCCTGCTTTCAAAAAGTCTGCATTTTCTAGAAGAGATATAAGTACACCCATAAGAAGATACAAAATTTTTACAAATTGTAAAAGATCTTCTGACAGGCATGACTAACTGCCTCTGAGGATACAGAAGTTGCTAGAGACCCCAGGGGTTGTATTTCTTTCATGCTGAATAGAGGAATCTTGTATCAGTGGTGGGACTGAAGAGTGGAGTTTATGGAATAGCCACAAAGAGACTTTTAAAATGCTCTCTGGAAAAGTCTAAGAAAACATTGCGGAAAGATCAGCCTAACAGTAGCTCATGGACCTCTCTTACCAAGAGATTTAGAAATCTTAGAATGGGTTTCTTGGTCCACAACTTTTCCTTTTCCTAACTCATAGGGAAACTCCTGGATTGTTGGGTAGCACAGTGAATAGAATGCCAGATCTAAATTCAGAAAGATTCAACTTTCTGGGCTTAAAGCTGACTTTAGACACTTACTAGCTGTGTGACTTGGGTAAGTCACTTAACCCTGTTTGCCTCAGTTTCCTCCTGTGTAAAATAAACCAGAGAAGGAAATTACTTTGCCAAGAAAAACCTCAAATGAAATTATGAGGAACCTGATATCACTGAAACATGACTAAATAACAAAAACTCATAGGGAACTGTGTTGATGAGTCATTCTGTTGATGAGTCACTCAGTAAAGAATGACTGAATTCTGGCTTCTTAGAGATCACTGAAATAGTAAATTTATTTGACTTTCTGTTTCTCCTGTTTTTGTCACTGCAAAAGTAATGAGTGACAAGGTTAATCATTAAGGACTGCTTTAATATTTAAATAGTTTGCCTATGAGTTATTTACTTTTTTAAACAATAGTTCAATAAAGATAAGATAAATTTTTTATTGTGATTTAATCATTCCAGTCAGGTCCAACTCTTCTGTAAATCCATTTTTTTTTTTGGTTTTTTTTTTGTTTTTTGTGTTTTTTTTTTTGGGGGGGGTGGCAGAGATATTGGAGTAGTTTATCATTTCCTTCTCCAGTTCATTTTACAGATGAAGAAACTGAGGCAAACAAGATTAATTGATTTGTTCAGGATTAAGTGACTTCACTCACCTAGTAAGTATCTTATAGATTTGAACTCAAGTCTTCCTGACTCCAAGCCCAGTGTTTTTATCCACTGAGCCACCTAATTGCCCAAAGATAATAATTCTTTTTGTTTTGTCATAGAAAATGAAAAAGCAAAGAAACCCTGTAGACACTGGACTAAATTCACCTGGTTGGACCATTACTATTCCAGTTTTACAATTCATAGAGAACCTAGAAGCTTGAAGCAGCTTATGAATTGTATTTGCAATTTGTATATTTTTTAAAGTCTTCTCTAATGCTGGCTCCTGCTGAACAACAAAAGCAGATACTAGGTAAGTTGGGAAGAAGGCACTAATAGAGAGGAGGAACAGGAAAGGTCTTACATAGGAGTTGGACTTTGTGAATTTTTCATGAGCGACAATCTAAGAAAATTTTGTTTGCAAGAAATGAGGAAGAGAAGGATTCCTGGGAATGATGGGATCTTTGCAAACATTGTGTTTGTGGAACAGCAAAGTCAGTTTGACTGAACCTTCAAGTGTATAAAGAGGAATAACATGTAAGACTACAGAGGTGGATCAGAGTCCAGTTCAGAAAGATTTTAAATGCCAACAATTAGTTTATATTTGAACCTAGAGAAAGTAGGAAGCCACTGGAGTTAAATAATCAGGGAGTGACATGTTCAGACCTGTGTTTTAGGAAAAGTTTGAGCAGTGAAGTGGGGGAATAGCTAGGGAGAAGAGAGATAGGATTCAGGGACATTAATTTAGAGTTCTTATAATATGTACTCCAGGAGAAGAGATGAGTTGAGATGAAGTGTGAGGGGAAAACAGAATACATAAGGATATTATGGTGGTATCGATTCTACATATCAGAATGATAGGAATCCTACAATAGTTACTAGTATGTTCCAATTCTTAGACTTGAATTTTAAGCATATTCTCACAAAAATTATAGGAAATGAAATAGTTGAAAGAATCAGTAAGTCAGGCTACTAGAAGTTCCACATATTATGAACTACTTCTGATAATTACTAGCGTATATGAGTAAATCATTTAGTTTCCATGTCCTTCAGATTCTTCATATTTAAAATTATACTTGTGCTACCTATTAAGAACTTCTCAAAATTAATTTTCAATGGAAATAAAAATTTATTATCAAGGAAGTCTGTTGATAGGAACTGGTGTGTATAGTTGGATAGGATGGGCTGAGAGAGAGAGTATACTTAACCAATAAACTTCTTCATTCTAATATTTTATTTCATGGCCCCTGAATATAACTTAGCCTTTTGCATTTCGGGGGAGGGGGAAGGGAGGGAAGGGAGAGAAGGGAGGAAGGAAGGGAGGAAGAAAGGAAGGGAGGAAAGAAGAAAGGAAGGAAGGGAGGAGGGAGGGACAGAAGGAAGGAAGGGTGGAAGGGAGGGAGGGCAAGAGGGAGGGAGGTAGGGAAGGAGGAAGGAAGGAAGGAAGGAAGGAAGGAAGGAAGGAAGGAAGGAAGGAAGGAAGGAAGGAAGGAAGGAAGGAAGAAGAGGAAGGAAGGAAGGAAGAAGGAAGGAAGGAAGGAAGGAAGGAAAGAAGGAAGGAAGGAAGGAAGGGAGGAAGGAAGGAAGGAAGGAAGAGAGGAAGGAAGGAAGGAAGGAAGGAAGGAAGGAAGGAAGGAAGAGAGGAAGGAAGGGAGGAAGGAAGGAAGGAAGGAAGGAAGGAAGGAAGAGAGGAAGGAAGAAGGAAGGAAGGAAGGAGGAGAGGAAGGAAGGAAGAGAGGAAGGAAGAAGGAAGGAAGGAAGAGAGGAAGGAAGGAAGGAAGAGAGGAAGGAAGAAGGAAGGAAGGGAAGGGAAGGAAGGAAGAGAGGAAGGAAGAAGGAAGGAAGGAAGAGAGGAAGGAAGAAGGAAGGAAGGAAGGAAGGAAGGAAGGAAGGAAGGAAGGAAGGAAGGAAGGAAGGAAGGAAAGAAGGAAGGAAGGAAGGAAGGAAGGAAGGAAGGAAGGAAGGAAGGAAGGAAAGAAGGAAGGAAGGAAGGAAGGAAGGAAAGAAGGAAGGAAAGAAGGGAGGGAGGGAGGGAGGGAGGGAAAGGGAGAGAGGGGGAGAGAGGGAGAAAGAGAGAGAGACAGAGAGAGAGACAGACAGAAAGAGAGAGAGACAGAGACAGACAGAGATAGAGACAGAGACAGAGACAGAGACAGACAGAGACAGAGACAGACAGAGACAGAGACAGAGACAGTGACAGAAGGGGAGATAGAGGGGGAGAGAGAGAGATGGGGGGGAAGAGAGGGAGAGGGAGAGGGAGAGGGTGAGGGAAGTAAGGGGAGAGAGAGGGAGGAAAAGAGGAAGGGAAGGATGATTTATTAATAATGTCTTATGTGCCAGGCCCTGTGCTAAGTGCTTTGCAAATATTTTATTATTCATTTCGAATGACCTCAACCTTCTCAAATTTCTGCCTCTTGAAATCTTACTCATGCTTCAAGAGCAACCCTCAAATGGCACATCTTCTAGGATGTCTCTTCTCAACATTCCAACCAAAGTAAACCCAAATATCTTCTGAACTCTGATGGTCTGCCACTCTTGTTTGGTACTTATAGAAGCAACATGGAATAGAAGAAAGAACCATAGCCTTCCAGTTGGAGCCTGAAGGTCAAATGCCTGGCTATGATGCTAGCTTGAGGACAATTTGAAAGTCAATTTATCCATCCTGGCTTCATAACTTTTCTCTTCAATGGGTTTAATAATATTAACATTGTCTCCTTATCCCACCCCAGGATTATTTTATCTCTACATAAATATAAGTGATTATTGCCTATCATTTACTGTTTCATATTTTTGTTTATTCTTCCAGTGGATCATAGATTTATAGCTAGAAGTAAATATCTAGCTCTATCCCTCATTTTTTGCAGGTGAAAAAATTGAAGGCTAATTGTATTATTTACCTAAGGTCATACAGGCAGTTTGAAACAAGATCAGCACTCCAACTTAAGCCTTTTGATCTCAAGTTCAATATCAATCCCATTGTACTATGCTGCTTCTCTGTTAGAAACTTTAAAAAAAAAATCTTTCTTATTTCCTCAAGCAGATTGTAGAAGCTTTGAGGGTGGAGAATAAGTTTTAATTTAATTCTTAAATTTAATTCATTTTTTTGAGACTGGATCTCCCTATCTTATTCAGGCTATAAATGCAGGTGCCACTCAGAGAGGCCCCAGTCCCAATTTTTATTGTTAGTCATCTCCAACTTCATGACTTCATTTGGGGCTTTTTTGGCAAAGACGCTGGAGTAGTTTGCTATTTCCTTCTCCTTTTACATATGAGGAGCGGAGATAAACAGGGTGAAGGGTCAGGGTCACTTACCTAGTAAGTGTCTGAGATAGGATTCAAACTCAGGTCCTCCTGACTCCAAGCCCAATGCTCTATTCATTGTACTATTTATCTTCCCTCTAACCTATACTCATCAACAAAGCAACTTTAACCTGCTGTGTTTTCCAATCTGAGCCAACTCATTCCTTGTTAGAAATTTGGATAACCATCCAATCCCAGAGGCTCACTATAATGATATTAAACTTAATTTTCACCCTACTCAGCTCAGAACTCCACAACTGAGTTATAGCAATAGCCCCAGTCCCCACAGAAGCCAGAACCACAGGTAAGTGTCCCCCAAACCAGCAGAGACTAAATTTAAGCATCATTTAGCATATTGGTTTGCACAAAGTAGACACTCTTGTCTCACCTTAATCTCATGAAGTCCTATATCATCAGGGCAACAAAGGGTGGTATGGGTCAGTCAGTTTGATACTGGTGGACAGAGATGTTCTTTAGGATATATGTGCTTCCACCTCCTCATTTAACAGAATACAAATGGTTTCATTGACTTTCCCAAGTAGGTCATTTACATTCTCACCACTGCCTGTATGTATCTGTAGGACCTAGACTTGCAAGATGAGATTTCAGTTACATTAAAAAGAGATGAATAACCCTGACTGTGATTATTTTTCCTTTGGTAAAAAATCCATTTAAACTGGCTGTACTCCAGCGCACTTTTTACACTGATTAATTTCTCTCCAGACTTGACCCACTAGTCTCTTCACCATTCACATTCACTATTTATTCCAATAATAATTCATTAACTTGATTTCAGTATTGACCACAAGACCTGGCCAAATGTTTTTCAAATTTCTTGCTGATCTGCTCAGTGATGATTGCGCTATTAGCCTGGAAGATAGCCATGATATTTAAAGCTAATGAAACTGGAGCTTAGATGAGGCTGCAAAATTTACCCTTGGTTGACTTCTAGTGATATGGGCAGGGTTTCTTTCTTCCCCATCACCAAAGCCTGAACAAAATGTGTCTTGTTTGTGGTATTTTACTAAAAAGAAGTCCAAAGAGAACAAAGAACAATGTTGAACATCTAGTATTTTATCAATATTAGAATTACAGAGGATACACTGGTTTGTTGGTCTTTTCTCCTCCCAAAGAACCAGAGTTAGAGATAACAGCAATGCAATCAAGAATAAGTACATTAGTCAATTTGCTATGGTACAGCATGAAGGGGGACACAAAGAGAAATTGTTTAATAGCACTTTTTAAAAAGCAAATGCACATGTTTTATTATTGGTAAATTGCATTAAAAATATGTACATTTGCAAAAAAAAAAAAAAAGTCCAGGAAAAAAATTCAATAAAATGCTTTGAATTCTGTCAGGTAGCTTATCTAATTCCACCCACTCTGAATTCTGCTAATTGTTTTAATGATCATTCCTTTCAGTCTGCTATCTTATCCCAACCAATTTAAAAAAGAAGAATTTACTAATTCAGGATCAGGTATTCAATTGTTCACCACGTTAATAGATTCAGACAAGGAACTTCATTGAAATAGTAAAACATATTGAGACACATATAAATGGCAAAGCAAGGAAACAATTGCATGAATGTATCCCATTTAGACTTCAACAAGTTGAAGGGTGTAAGGGTCAGAAACATTAAAATGTAAAAGGGAAGACTTTTCAGATGTAAAGCTTGGATAGTTCAATTCCACATGAAATTATCCATTCTCAGAATAATAATAATATCTTATATTTATATATTACATTATATTACATTAATAATATAATATAATATAATAATTAATAATATAATAATTAATTAATAATATAATATAATAATATAATATAATAATAATATCTTATATTTATATATTACATTATATTACATTAAGGTTTACAAATGGCATTGAGTTCTTACAAAAAATCCCAAATTTTTTAAAAATCCCCATTTTTTTAGATTAAAGAAACTGAGACAGAAAGAAATTGTGAATTGTCCAGGATCTCAGAGCTAGTAAGTGAATGTATGAGGGAGGATTTGAACTCATCTTTTTGACTCCAAAACAAGCATTTTTTCCATTATGCACCATTATGCCAATAGACTTGCCCAAGAGCGCAGAATACTTTTATACTTTTGTCTTCAATCACTTATTAGATATCAGTATGAACCCAAGAAGTATAGTTTATCATCCTAAATAAAGGTAACATGAGGAAATTTGTTCTGAACCAGGAAGAATTCTTAAAAAGGGAAGGATAGATATTTCCTACTTCCTGCCTCAGGGTAATAAACTCTAGAGGCCAGACCTTGGGATGGTCTTAGAGAAAAGCCTTCAGCCAGTTATTCTTTAAGGTTCATTGTATTTGCTGAATAAACATGATAGCCTTTCAGCTGGAGAAAGTGAACTCTCAGTCAAACTCAAAAAGATTGAACATAGTATTTATGGGGGAATCCCGATATTGTCCTGCCTTGGGGGGGACCAGCTTGAGAAACTCCTTGAAGGGGAGAAATTCTCCTTGAACCTCAGAGCAGCTCTCCCCTGAGAAAGATCTGCCCCAGGGAATCAAGATAAATAGTTTCATTCTGTTATCCTTAAGGAT
This sequence comes from Sarcophilus harrisii, assembly GCF_902635505.1. Classification (NCBI taxonomy): domain Eukaryota; kingdom Metazoa; phylum Chordata; class Mammalia; order Dasyuromorphia; family Dasyuridae; genus Sarcophilus; species Sarcophilus harrisii. The sequence goes on from NC_045426.1 coordinate 460,277,430, forward strand.
ACCTGCACACACCCCCATTGATAACACTCACTACTGATTACACCTTCTATTGAGTTGAAGATTAGTCCAGGCACACTCATTCAATTGGAAATCTTCTATTCAATTTGAAAATATGGGTCTGATTTCAACTCAAACTGCCCCTACCTCCAGCTGAGATAAAATAAGTTTCTCCTGGCCCATTTCTTGGCAGAGACCCAAAGCAGGAACATGCCAGGCCAAGGAACCTCTCTCTTTCCTTGGCATAGCTTCCAGTCAGGACCCCCTGCTGCTGAGAAGATAGTCTCTTTTCATCATTAACCCCTCTTTATCTCTCTCAACTACTTCTCTGTCAGGACCTGGCAGAAGGTCCAAAGCAGCTTGCTCTACTTCTAGGACCCTGCCCACTGAGAAGGCATTCTCCTCTCAGTGTCAGCCTCCATTTCCCTAATAGGACTTTGCAGAGGGCCAAAGCAGGAACACGCCATCCTTTTCTCAGTGTTAACCCCTCTTTATCTCTCTGCCAGGATTTCTCTACCTCCTTATTTATCTTTCTGCCAGGACTCCTCTGCTAGACCTTTACTTCTGTCAGGTCCTTGACATTAAGGAAGTCAGCCTCCTAGCAAAAGCTGCCTTCCCAATAAACTTCTTTTTCCCTGTCTAACTTTTTGGGTTCATAAATTCTTTTACAAAGGACCTGCGCCAACCAGAAGGGGTTCCCACAACTCTCTGCCCTGTGCCAAACCTCATCAGTATCACTGCCCATTGGGGAGTTGGTTGAGAAATGTTGATCTATCCTGCAGTGACACTGTGTACCCTATGAAGAGTATGGGTTAATCTGCTCTTTCCAGTCATGAAGTAGCCAAGCCTGGAGAGAGGCTGACTCTTCAGAAATGATCTGGCTCTTGAGCCAGCCTAGTAGAGGACTGACATGTCTAGCTGAGGTGACCTGCCCTTCAAAGAGCCAGCCCAGCTAAGCAGCATAATAACTAATCTATAACCAATGTTATGTCTCATAGAAAATTTCATGAGGAGGTTTCTCCTAAGAGAGAAATTTGGAGCCCTGCTGTTTCAGAGTTGTGAATTTCTTTGGTTATATGTCTTCCCTGTACATGTATTTCCCTCCTGTTATAATTTAACTTTGTGCCCACTTTTTATCCCCAAAACTCTGTGTTTATTTGTAGATCTATATGTCCCAGATTTAGGTAAAAATGTTCTCTAAGTATAGATCTTCCTATGTCATTTAAGAAAGTTCCTTTTAAAAAAAAAGTTAATTGAATCTATTGGGCAGTTTTAAAAAGGGAAAAGACATCCATCAGCAAAGACTTCTAAACTATAGAGTGAGGATAATAGTCACCCATAGAATTATCCCCAGAACTCTGAAAATAGTCTCCTTTTTTGGGATCCAACCATTAGTAGTATGGATTGAGAGTGACCCAAGAGTGGATGCTCCCCATTATTAGCACATATTTCTGTACTCTGACCCTCTCTCCTACATCTGACCCAGAGTGGCTTAGAGTACAAGTTCCTCTAAGATTAATTTTCTAGCAAGATCACTCTCTTTCTCACTGTGAAACTGTAATGAAGGAACTATGCCTTTTAATGAAGTCAGCCTTGGAATGGCTGAAAACTGCTATTGCCCATACCTGTAGTCCCTTATTTGTGATTTCCTGGTCTCTCCTGTTCTTTATTCAGTCTGTCTTATCTCAGGAAATACTCTATTTCTCAACAAAGCTATCTCCATACTGCTGGCTTACTTGTCTCATGCCAGTGAGTGTTTAGTCACAAACCCAGTAGAGATGACCATTTTGCTGACAGGAACACATCCTGGTTATTTTATCAAGAGGAGGGAAAAAAGCAACCCTCTTTACCTATTCATTTTTTTTTTCCTTGAGATGTTTATCAGTCATCATTTTCTAAATGATTCTTTTCCTGATTTCCTCAGCTACTAATGCCCTTCCTTTCAAACTATCTTGTATTAAACCATGTTTTGTGTGTATATGTGGCAAAAATACATATATGCGTTATACATACTTATTTTCTCCCAATGTGAATAGAATTTGTTTTATATCCTATACTTGTATCCCCAGTGACTGCCACATAATAAGGACTTAAAAAATACTTGTTGATTGGTTGACTGTTAATAGTGGAAAGAGCCTTGGCCAGAGAGTTGGGAGTTGTGTAACTTGATTACGCATATGACATTGAACAAGGCCTCAATTTTTTTTTCTACAAAATGAAAAAGGTCAGATTAAATGACCTCTAAAGTCCTTGCCAGTTCTTACCGTCTCTGATTCCATCTTAGGTAAGGGAATTTAAAATGACACCCCTTATTCTCCTAGGGATTAAACAGGATGGGCAGGGAAGAGGTAGGAGACAAAAATCCAAACAACAAAAAACCCCAACTATAACATGACTCATCAGTAATAAGAAGCAAGTTCTGCAATAAAATATCATCCAAGACAGATAAATGCTAATGAATAATAAGCAAGGGTGAAGAGGTAAAGAAAAAAAGGACAGGAAGTAAACAAAGCATTTAGGGAAGCCTTGGTTGTTCAAAATATCTTCCTTAACCATTCACCAATTGGAAATCTAATTAGAATAATGAAGTCCTCATTTAAATAGCTCCTGGAAGATGAAACGTTGTGCTTAATTCAGATTTGTTACTATTAAGATAGAAGAGAAAAAAGAGACCCTGAAACAAAGATTTAAGCCTATTTGGTTAATGAAGTTGAGTTGTGCAAGGATCTCTGTATCTTAATGGCTCATCATGGATTCAGCTCTAATATAAGAGACCTCACTGGTCTTGAAATCAAGTAGATATCTGATCTGGGCTTTAATCTCACCTGCAATCAACTATTACAACAATCTTGAGAAAGTTTTTAAGACTCAATTCCTCATCTATAAAATAAGGATAATGATATCTACCTCATGAGTTTATTATTGGGATCAAATGAGATAACACATATGAAAACATAAACCATTATTACCACCAGTTCACCCAGTATTATCAGAATTAGAATTACAGAATCATGGACTATCAAATTTGGAAAGGAGCCAGTCATCATTTAATTGAACTCATTAGAAAATGAATTCTTACAATACACTTGATAAGTAATCTTCCATCCTTTATTTTGTGTCATCTCTGGTCTCAGCAAAGGCCAATAAAGATGAACTCACTGCTTCCTAAGGAATACTATTTTATCAGGCTCTAGGGGACTCGTTACTAACAGCCAAATTCACAACACATTGATTTAACAATCAGAATGCTGCTTGAATAAAGCATACTGAGGGCTAAAAAAAATTGCTTTCCATTTTGTTGAACTCTGGTAATGAAAAAAATGAAAGGCAGCATAATCCTATAAAAAATACATGGATGCAGGAGTTCGTTTATAGACCCAAATCTGGATGTGTAATCTTAAGCATGTAAAATCATTTCTCTGTGCCTCAGTTTCTTCATCTATAAAAAGTTGGAATAAGTGTGAAGAGCCTTCCAACTGTTAACATTCTGTCGTGGGAGTTTTCGCAGATTTACTAGAAAAGAAAGATCATTTGAAACATGGGACTCTCTCTTCAAGTAGGTGGGCTGAAAGCGTTGCTGGTGGAGAAAAGGAGGGACCAAAGAGTATTCAGATAATTTTTCCCGTTTGTTCAAGGTTCTCTGCTGCCCTCCTCCCCCCAGGCTGCCTGGATTTGCCTGTGGTATTTTCCATTGGCTGATCTTCCATTCCTTTTAAAATTGATGTGCTGAGAAAAGCCAACAGCCCCAGTAAAACAGAAGGAAAAAAATGAAGCATCAATCCTTTTCAATAGACCCCTCAGGTTGGACATCTGCGACCTCTCTTCCCAAGGTGAGGACACTGATTATAACAACAGTCTTTGGGTTATCACCTGCCAAAGAGCTTCCTAACACAAAGTTCATCTGCATTCTGGACACTCTGCCAGTTAGTTAATTTAATCAGTGAGCAGAGCATAAAGGCTTGGTCCCCCCTTCCTCCCCCTTTCATCCCACCAGTTCAGGCTAAGATGTCATTAGAAATGTGAACTTTCTGGCTTCATCTGAAAGAGCAAGGAGCCCTTTGCCTCTGTCCTTATAAGATCTTCTTTACTTTTTTTACTCAACAGAGTAGTTTTAGCAGGTGAATAAATTAATTGCCTAGGGGGGAAAATCCTTCAACTTGTTCCCTGGGCCTCTAACAGTAAGCATCTCAAGTCAGGCCTGAAAGAAAAGATACTGCCCCTCTAGGACGGCTTAGTCACTTGTAATGTCATCCAGAAAGAGAGATCTAGATAGGGAGAGTATTATAAATGACTCCAAAGGCCCCCCACAAATTACCAATGAATACTCAGGAAAATCAAGTGAATTCTAACCACTCTGAATTTATGGCCGGAGACTAGACAATGGTTTGATGTGCCCCTGCTCCTTTGCCCTCCAGGCCTTTGTTAAGGAAACAGCTCACTTTTCTTTCTGTTGTGCCCTTGACAAAGGCCCAGGAGGGGTGTCGTGGCAGCCATTCTCTCTCCTCCCTACAATAAATTAAAAGCATTAAAGTTTGACTTTCTTTAATTGATTTAGGTTTCTGCTTTGACTTATGGCATTTGGTATGCCTAGAGAGGTATTTAATTTGTGATGAATGATTCTGCCATACAGAAAGGAGAAGTCCCTATTGGGAGGACTAGATAGTTCAGAAGACTGATGAAATAAAAAGTCTTTCACTCCAGTTTAAATTTAATTTGGTTAACTAAAGGTTATTACCATCTAAAGACTTTTTGATGACCCTGGGAGAGAGCAAGATTGTACATCTCTAACAGTATAAACACTGATTCATGCTCTCTACTTAGATAACCAAATCCTTATGGCTTAGTCCATTTTAGGGTTTTATATTAAAGGTGGAAGGGATGTTGGAAGGCAATCTCCCCTTTTGATAGATGAGAAAAGAAAGGCCCAGAGTATTTAAGTGACTTTAGAAATCACAGGTAAGAAACATTGGAGCCAAATTCTCTGGCTCTAAATCCAGTACTCTTTTTTTGTTTTGTTTCGTTTTACCAAACTGCCTCTCCACCCCACCTAGCTGGAACTTCCATGTATCTGGTACCTCCCTCAGATTCTCCTGACTTCCCAATGATACTGATGGAAAAACTGAATCGTCCATTGTCATTCCTTTTCAGCATATGATCAACATCTTCTTTTTCAAGCATACATTTTATTGTATCTTTAATAGCACTTATCCTTCACAAATATTTGTTTGTAATGCTACATTAATGACTTAATTTTAATATATAAAAGTTGTGGTGTAATTAACACTGGAAGGATATAAAGAAAAAAAGAAAGGTAAAGAAAAGAGGGAGAGGAGAGGAGAGGAGGCTGACTTTATCAGCACAATGTCATTTACCAAAAAGACCAGCTGGAGAAATTAGACTCTGGGCTGAACCTTCTCCTCCACAATGACAAACACCTTAGTCAAGCAATTTCAGTCCAAATAATTTTGTTATATATTTCAAGCATTGCTGTATCATTTCAACATGATACCAACAAGAGGTGGTATAAATCAGAGGCAGTCAGTTCCTTACTTTCATACTGTTGAGGCATGAGTGATACCCTAACAGTGATGGGGGTCCCCAAGCCAGTGTCACAATTTTTTGCAAAAAAATTCTCAGCACTGATCTCCAAGTGAGGTTTTTGGCAAAAAAAAAAAAAAGGGTTTATTTTCACTGAGAAACTATTTCCTCAGCAAGCTGCTCCCTGATCAGGAAGATAGCAAAGATCTGGGTATAGAATCTTGTTTTGTTTTGTTTTTTGTTTTTTGTTTTTTTATTAACCTTCTATGGTTTGGGATTAATTTCCAAATCAATAAAGGGTAGTGATTGTTTCCCAAACCAAAGTGATTCCCAGATCAATTGGGAAGTGGGAGTTTCCTGTGGGAACCAGGTAGAAGGATGGGGATCATTTTTGGGAATTTCCCCAGACCAGGTGGCTCACCCTCCACAAAGATCAGGGGACACCATTCTATTACATCAATACCAGATTTTTCAAGCCTTCTAGCTATTAAGGAAACAAGGGAAGCCAGATGAAAGCAAAAGTCAACAGAATTATTGGCATTTATAGATGGAATCCTGTCCTTTGCTTCATGCATGGAGTCATAGAAAGATCTACCAAAATACCTCATAGAGCTCTGTAGCATTCCAGCCTCCCACTTGATGGGATGGTTTAAAACATATGTTAGCAGCTGCTTACTCCCATTTCTAGTGCATTGTATTGGAACTCCATCAGTGTTAACTCAATGACCCAGTATAGGCAGAGCAAGCTGCTGCCCTAAATCAGCACTGAGTAGTGAGTAGCATGACAAGGATATACTTTTCATTTCTCTTTATGAATTCTAAAAGGATCTTATCATGGGCAGCTGACATTTTCAGCTGAAAGTACAAAATAATAAAGCAATGATAGCAATTTCTGTCAGAAATGCTTTTATACCAGCAATTGTTACTAATGAAACCACCAAGGAGCTTGATCTAATAGGCATGTGATCTCTTGTTAGTTACTTTACTTTAGCCTCAGTTTCCACATCTATAAAAAACAAGGAGGGAGGGTTGGATCTCTCTAAAATCTTGCCTAACCTTAAAATCCTACAATAATGAATTCGCATCATTCTAAATGCATTTTTCTTATATTTAGGGCAAATGAGGTATTGATGAGATGCGAGAATTGAGGGTAAGAGATCCTCTCTGGTTGATATCGAAGATCCCTTGCAAAAGAATTTGCAAACCTGAAGTCTGTGGCAAAAGGGGATTTATTTGTACTAAGAAGACAGTTTTCTTACTGGGCAAGGTCCTGTTAGGACAATTGCAAAGATGGGTTACACTGAGAAGAAAATATCTTCATCAGTGGACCTTCCTGATTAGGAATTTGGCAAAGGTGGGTTAACATTGAGAAGAAAATATCTTCATCAGTGGGCAAAATACTGTTTTGACTTAGCAAAGATTCAGGGTTCAGAATCACCTTTTATTAGCCTTCTGAGGCTTTATAGGGGTTTGCCCAGGCCCCCAAACTGGGAACAGTTCAAGGGACTAATCTCCAATTCAAAAGAGCGTGGTGATTATTCCCCTGGCCAAGATCTCCAATTGAATGAGATTACTTATTATGAATGGGTGTGGCCCCTCCCAGAGGCTGGGAAAGTTTCACTCAGGAATTGCCTTCCAAAGGGGTTGCAATTTCAGAGCCCTCCCCCAAAGGTTAAAGGGGACACAATTTAGATCAGTATCTTGCACATAGTAGAAAACCAATAAATATTTGCTGATTGATTAACTTCATTAAAAAAATCCATCAAAATTTGCTCACAAAACATAGCTGAAAGACACTTTTAACCAAATTTGGACTTTTTATTAATTTTACTTATAAATCTTATTCCAGGATTTTCTAGTGTTCTGCAAAGTAATAATTGGTTGTGTTTATATCCATAGGAAGATATGAAAACCATACCTTAGACAAGTGGCCAGAAGTGAGCTTTCATGTTCTAGGTTGGAAGAAGAAGACATGGGGCCCTGGTAGAGGAAGGGAGACAAAACCTGGGACACCTTAGAGAGGTTGCTTGAAGGGCCAGGACTTCTACCCAACACTTTCATATGATAACTTACTATTTCAATCAGTTATTCTAAATGTCTAAGTACTTCTTTCTACTGTTTCCCTACTGCTAGAGTACTCTAAGTACTCTCAAAGACCTTTAAAGTCCAGATTCTAAGACAAAGCTAAATGTCAATGTCAATTAAGTGCTAGACTTGGAATAAGCAAGATGTAACCTAAATCCTTCCTCCACAACATCTTTCTTTTTTCCTTTCTTTTTCTTCCTTTCTCTTTTTTCTTTCTTTCTCTTCTTTCCTTCTTTTATTTTCTTTCTTTCCTTCTCTCTCTTTTCCTCAGTCTCTCTGTTTCTGTCTTTGTCTCTCTGTCTCTGTCTCTGTATCTCTCACTGTCTATCTCTATCTGTCTCTGTCTCTGGCTGTCTCTGGCTGTCTCTGTCTGTCTCTGGCTGTCTCTGTCTGTCTGTCTCTGTCTGTCTGTCTCTCTCTCTGTCTCTCTCTCTCTCTTTCTCTCTCTCTGTCTCTCTCTCTCTCTCTCACTCTCTCTCTCTCTCTCATTCTCACTCTCTCCATGAGTGATCTTGGGATTTGCCTGCTGGATTTCTGTAAGGACAGTGCCTTAAATCCAAAGACCTATAGTTACAGGTCCTAGGCCTAACCCCAATTGCTCATTGTTTGGGCCCCCCATTTACTCAGAGTAAATATAAATACCAGCTGTTTCTGTTTTGACCAAAAACCTTGAGGGTCTTCCTTTCTCAGATTGATTTTTTTTTTTTTTGCTGTGTAAAAGAGGCCTTTCTTTGTCTCAATTCTTACCTAGTCTTAAGCACTGAAAGGGTGTTGCCTCAATCAAACTGAGATTTGTTAAAGACCAATATCTTGCCACTGGACCTAAATGGTTCCAGAGGAAAACGCAAGTCTAGTAACTTTGCACAGCCCTCTCTCACTTGAGTCCAATTTATTTGTATGTCAGAGCATCATCTCCTTGACGTTATGGTCCTCTTTGAGAACAAAAGATAAAGAACAGCAACCACTAGCTGTGTGTCAGGGCAAATCACTTAGCCACCTAGTCTCAGTTTCTTCATCTGTAAAATGGGAATAATAGTACTTATTTCACAGGTTTTTTTTTTTTTTTTTGCAATAATTAAATGAGATAACATATGTAAAATAATTTGCAAATCTTCAAGCCCTATATAAATGCTAGCTATGAGCAAAACCTCAAGTGCTTTTATTGTAGTTGCCCTAGTCATAATTCCATTGCCTAGTAAAAATAAATTAGTGTTGAATATTATTTGTTGGAAGGCACAATTGCACTTGAACTCTCTTCTCCTATGAGTATTGCTTCCTCCTATTAAAATGTGACTCCTCTGACTGTAGTGATTATTTTCACTTTTATATTTGTAACCCCAGTGTTTGCACATAATAAATGCTTTTTCCTTCACTCATTCATTAAGTTCATCATTATAAGTGAGAGGTTTTCAGTAAGAATAAAGTGGGCTTTAAGTCTTGTTTCTAATAACTAGGTATCTAGAATTATAAACTCCCCATACACTTCTTGTTGGCAGATGTAGTAAGGATATCAATTGCTACGCAGGTAAATATTACTATTGTATTCTACCACTACAGATAAGCTGCTGGAGCAGAGCCTAACAAGTTGAGCTGAGAGACTGATTTTGCTAAAATAGTCCACCTGGATCTTTTGATAGTCATTATCAAATATAATTCTGCCAGAGGAATTATTATGCTTGGTGCAGGATCTGAAGAGGAAGGCCCTACCAGGAGTGAAAGCAGTACCTGTAGTCCCCCTCCTTCATGAACTTGCTTAGCTCAAAAAGGGAAGTGAGCCTCATTCCTCCAGCTTCCCACAATCTTGACATACAACACCAAGCCATTCTCATATGTAACTATTCAATATCCTTCATGCACAACTTCCCCTTACTTGTCCATGTTAAAGTGTCCTTTATCCATTTAAATCATATATTAAATAATATCATATATCCAGTTTTTGATCTATACTTATTCAGTTAGTGATCTATACTTCCCTTAAGCCCCCAAAGATAGGGATCATTTCATAGGCTCTTAAATCTAATGCTAAAAAATGCCATTTAAAAATACTATCTATTTACCACTAGAAGCACCACTACCACCATCATCACCTCCATTACCTCCATCCCCTCCATCACCTCCACACCTCCATCACCATCTCCATCACCACCATCACTACCTCCATCACCTCCATCACCTCCATCATCACCAACACCACCATCACCACCTCCATCACTTCCAGCACCTCCATCACCACCATCACCACCATCATCAACTCCATCACCTCCATCACCACCATCTCCACCATCACCACCATCACGACCTCCATCACTTCCATCACCTCCATCACCTCCATCACCACCATCTCCACCATCACCACCATTACCAATACCACCATCACCATAATATGCCCTTTCTATTTTGGTTCAGCCAATACAGTAAGACTACAGGGCTACAAAATTTTCAATTCTAAGAATGATATCTTTCTCTTTTTTCTTTATTTTATTTTAATTTTTAAAATATTTTAATGAAGTTTTTTTTTTTATTTACAAAACACATGCATAGGTAATTTTCAACATTCACCCTTGAAAAAGGGCTGCCACAAACATTTTTGCACATGTGGGTCCCTAAAGGAGACCAAAATGTCCAGTAGAAACACTGCTGGATCAAAGGGTATACACATTTTGATAGCCCTTTGAGCCAGAATGGTTGGATCAGTTCACAACTCCATCAACAATATATTAGTATCCCAGTTTTCCCACATCCCTTCCAATGTTCCCTTGATATTTTTCTTAATGAAGCTTATGATTGAATTTTTTGTTTGTTTTCCTGGGGAAGAATGTGAAGAAGGTCGTTTTCAACCTATTAAAACCCCCAAATTGTTAGAAGGACCATAACAAAAGCAATGCAATATTGACTACCAATCCTCATGTCCAAGGGCTATTTAGGTGTATCAAACAAACTATTTAGACAATGTTGTAATATCACAAAATACCTTGTGGGTAGCAATGCTGGAACTAATTAATTAACATCAATACTCAAATATATCAACTTTAAAAATAAAATTCATATATGTTTAATAGAGAATTTCATTATTTTTGTGAGCTTCATAAATTCTCATTATGATAACAGATTTTAAAATCAGGACTTCTACAGGTCTGTTCAACTCATATGATTATCCTCAGGTAAGGCCATCCTGAAGTTCTTTGACTTCCACATAGTTTACATTGAGAATCAAGGAAGTGAGTGTTATGCACTAGAGAGTTCTGGCTTTGGAATGAAAAAAATTATTTATTACTTGTATAATCTCTGGGAGACTCACATTCTTCAACTCCAAAATGAGAGTTTGACTAGATAACCCTGGACTTCCCTTACATCTCTAAATCTATAATCCAGTGTTCTTTATCTGTGAATTTGGGCTCTGCTCTCCATGAGCCCAAATTCAGAAATTAATTCCAAATGGAGGAAGCTCAGAGTAACAATAATGACCTAAATGCCCTCTAATGGTAGTTGTGGGTTACTGAACATACAGGATTATTACATGTTCATTTACACTTAAATTTCTTTCACAAATCTCTCTTCTGAAATTGCTCATTTAAAAGTCACCAATGACCTCCGAAGCTGCAAATCAGATATATGACCCTAATGACTACTGTCCTTTACCTGATGACTTCATCTACCATGGTTTTGGAAATATCATACTTTTGCTGGTTCACCATCATCATGGACCAACGGTCTTGCTCCCTAGCATCCCTGTTTTGTGGACAGGTTGGTCAAATCAGAGACTTTGAACTGGAAGGGACCTTTGAAATCATCTCATTCAGATCCTCAGCTTTGGGATCTTCCATCTCATGAACGGAATAGGGGTCACATAGCTGATGAGGTGAATCCATCAGGACCTTCCGCTGGTGTAAGACTCCAAGTCTAGATGGGCTGACCAGAAATGGTCTCACCCTGTGGCTCTAATGGAGGAGGAGCTAGCTACACCAACAAGTGGTGGCAGAGGGCAGGGATCCTGACATCTCTGGGCATTAATGGAGTCTCTGGTTTAGGTTCCAGGGCAGAAGGTGAGCTAAAGTGTACAGGAGGGACCATAGGTAGCAAGAGCATTTGTGAGACATTTGCTGTTGGCTCAGGGGTGGAGGGCAATATCTGAAGTCAGGCCCCTGATAGAACTAAGAAAACAAGAGCACTAGAAAACTGAAGCTTCGGACATTATCCCCATACCAGGGGACTAGGGACTAGTAAGACTAGAGCCTGTCTTTAATATAAAGTTACAAGATAAGAAATAAGCTGATGATGATGATGATTATGATAAGTTAACAAAAAAATAAGGAATCTGGCCATAGCTAGCTATGATGTTGATATAGAAGATATTAATTCAAACTCAAAAGAAGAAAGCAAAGCTGAAATAACTATTTCTATTTCAATGAAAAAAAACAAAATCTCAGTGAGGGCATAGACCGTGCCTTACTAAAATTTTTATCTTCCCCAATGCTTTGCTCTATTTTCTGTACATAGTCAGTGTATTTTAAGCATGAATTTAATTGAACTGAAATACATTAATCAATTGATTAATAAGATTTTTTTCTAGAGTAATACTAGCTGCCAGGCACTGAGTTAGTTAATTCATAGGGATAAGAAGGCAAAAAAAGAGAAAGAGCTCTTGTTTTTAAGGAACAGACATTCTATTGGAAACAAATACAGACATATTACAAAATAATAATTCATTCATTTAACCAGCATTTATTAATTGCTACTATGTGCCAGGAACTATGCTAGATCCTGGGGACACAAAAGCAGAAATGAAATTACTCCTGCTCTCTGAGAATTTATAATCTATTGAAAGAGAACAATATGGACAAGAAAAACAAATACAAAAAATATGAACAAAGTAGATTTAAACAATTTTCAAAATGAGGAAAGAATGAGCAATTGGGAGGATTAGGATAGGTCCCTTATAGAAGGGGGTAGTTAAGTTGATCTTTGAAGGAATGGGATGGACATTTTTGAATGTCCTTTTGTGGGGGGGAGGGGAATGGATGTTTTTGAATGTCCTTTGAAGAAACAGGGATGGACAGCTAGGTGCTACCATAGTGCGTAGAATGCTGGCCTGGAGTTAAGGTATCTTCCTGAATTCAAATTTGACTTCAGACACTTATTAGCTTTGTGAACTTGTGAGCCCAGGTTTCTTCAGTTCTTCCTCTGTAAAATGAACTGGAGAAGGAAATGGCAAACCACTCCAGTATCTTTGCCAAGAAAGTTCTAAATGGGGTCATGAAGAGTTATACCAAATAATAACAACAAGGGATTTTAAGAGGTAAAGGTGACAAAAGAATGCATTTCAGGTATGGGGGACAGTTTTTGCAAAAATTCAGAAATAGGAAATGGAAGAGAAAAAAAGAAGGAAGGAAGGAAGGAAGGAAGGACGAGAGAAAGAAAGAAAGAAAGAAAGAAAGAAAGAAAGAAAGAAAGAAAGAAAGAAAGAAAGAAAGAAAGAAAGATGCCATAATATACTGAATAGCTTTCCTAAAAACAGCAGTAGTTCCTATTCTCAGAATAGGAATGAAACCTTATATACTGCTGACTCCCAAATGTGGGTTCCTGAAGGAAAACCACATTACATACCAGGGAGTGAATTTTGCTGTCTGTATAGTGCCCTATTTATTTAAAATTGATTCAACTTGGGCCCCAAAAAAATCAATTTCTGCTCAACTAGAGGGAGAAAAAACTTATCACTATTACCAGGGAAAATGCCAGTTTCCATGTTGATATGTCTAAATCTAAAGAAGATCAAATAGGAAGGAAGGAAAAAAAAAAAAAAAAAAAAAAAGGAATAACCAAACCTGGAACTTGGTAGTATCCTTTAAAAAAAATTGGAGCTCCTTATTTGCTTTCTTATCTCAGGTCTTTGATGTAAAGAAAATCATTCTTGACAGAGATTTTGTAGTTTGCTAGCTACTTCTGCTTAGGAATCTATCTGGAATATCATTCTAAAATCCAGGAAAACATTTGTAAATTTTTCTTCTTTATTTGTAAAAATCCTCCCACATCTACATTTACCATGAACTTCTTGTTTTTTTTTTGTTTTTTTTTTTTTTTTTCCCAAAGAAGAGAAGAAACTGAAGTAGATTCTTAAAGTAATTCTCCCATCTCTTTCTAATTTTGGATTTCAGCCAGGATAAGAAATTATCTCCAATTTATCCTAAATATGTCTTATTTATCCACAGTTGTTTGCAGATTGTTTAGGTCAATGTTGTCAAAGTATGGGCCAGAAAATCCTGGGAGTCTTTGAAACCCTTTCAGAGAGTTTACAAATTCAAGATTAGTTTTTATTTCTAATATGATAAATATCAATAAATATAAAGCATATAAACAAAATCTCTTTGGATAAATCCTCAATAATGAGGAATATTTTACGACTCCCTGGGATATCCTAACTCCAAGATTTAACACTATTTTGTTGTTGTTGTTGTGTCTGACTCTTTATGACCTTATTTGGTTTGGAAACTGAGGCATACAGGGTTAAGTGATTTGCCCAGGATTGTAGAGAGCAGAACTTGTAGAAGTATATTTGAAACAAGGTGTTAATTCAATGGAATTGATGAGATGATGGTTCTCTAGTTCACATATATATACTTAGTACTTAGTATGGTGATGTAATAGTTCTCTAAGTTCACACATAATCAGTATACTGTAATGATGTAATTACAATAAGGTATATAAGGGCTAACAAGGAGTGGAAGAGAGACATTCTATCTTTGACTATCCTTGTGATGGCTCTCTTGCCTCCTGCACTATGGGAGAGACAGATGTGCAGATTGCTGACTGGCTGACTGAGACTGCTGGCGCAGACTGGGAGACTGAAGGAGACAAAAGGAGACAATAAAGACTTTGGATTTTATTCCTGACTATTCTTGTGGTGATTATTCTGCTGATCCCAAGGCTGGTCCCAAGGCCCTTCAGAAAGCTAGCCAGTACATTACACAGGATCAAATCCGGCAAGATTTGAACTCAGTAAGATAGTTTCCTGACTCCAGACCTTATATCTAATTTAATTTTTTCCTGTTATAGTCAAAACATGCTTCCTCTTATCCTCTACCTAAGATGGGAAAAATCTTGATTACCTCTGGTATAGGGTTAACACATTTATCTAAAGGGCTTCCATTTTCTCTTCTGTAGGTTAATCCAAATTCCTTTAATTTGCTCCCCCACGTTCTGTTTCCTTTCATTGTTTTCAGTGACTATGGAACTTGAGTAAGCTATTTAACCTCAAATCTCGGTTTTTTTCATCCATTAAATGGGTACAATAATACTTGCAGGACTGACAACTAAATTTTGAAGGAACCATTTAGCATACCTTACAATTCAATAAAAATGAGATCTAGCACTAGCTATTATTATTGACTTGCCATGAGTATTCTACTCTTCACATCTCTCTGAAATAGTCAAGCCTCAAAACAGACAGAATATACTGTGCAGAACTAGCTCGCTAGACATTTGTGAGTAAGGAAAATGGTCTTTAGTGCTTCCTTTTCCCCAAGGAAAAACAAGACAAAAACTGGCCAAGTTTTTGCCTCAAAGATTAATCCATTTAATAGAGAGAAAATCTGATAAACATTCATATTTTGTAATGCAATGCTCTGCATACAGTAGGTATTTTATGAATGCTTGGACAATGAATAAATAAGTCAATGATGATATCTATCATGTTTATCTATCATCCCTCCTACATGTGTCTACTGGTGAAATTATAGGCCTTAGCTTCATGGAGCAGGAGGACCATGCAAGGATGTGCTTAGTCTGGCTCCCAAGAGTCAACTGTAACATTTTTAATATGAGCATTTATACTTCAAGAACCAGCAAATGCTATGAACAGAGCTTGATTTTGTTGACTATCCACACACGGAAGAGATGCAGAAAATTTGGTAGACTAAATTTAAAAATATAAAAAGTGTGGTTTTCCCCCCAGAAAGCTGGTTGTTAAATATTTACCAGAACACCCCTAAGTATGCCAATTTTTGAATAAGGAAAACATCTCAAAATTCACATATTCCTTGCTAGCAGGAGTTGGACTTAAAATCAATTTTGAGTCCTTATTCTAAAATTTGTTGGCTAAATAATTGTAAACAAGTTTCTTAACATCTCTAAATATCAGTTTTCTTATCTATAAAATGGGTATAATCCTTGCTCTCTATATCTCACATACCAATTGTGAGGAGAGCACTCTACAAACTACAAAACACCAAATAAATGTGGGTTGTTGTTCACATTACATTAAAATGAGCTATTATATAGTATACTATTATGCATCCTTGTTTCAGGCTTTGCTTTGTTGCTATTGAAGGATGTTGCCTTTTTTTTTCTTAGTACCTACCTTGCCAGCTTCAGAAAGCAAAATAAAACAGTCCTTCAGATTCTCTTCACACACCCCTGACCCTGGAGAAATCTCTCCTACGCAGCCACCATCTGTGTGAACCTCATCTTTCATCTAACTTCATAAACAAAAAAATGAGCATCGGAAGGCAGCCATTTGGCACAGTTCTCTGGCTGCTGCTCCTACAAACACTGAAATTGCTGATTTTAAACACAGTCTCTTGATTTTCTATCGAAAGCCCAGACTTGGGCACTTGAACCATCATTTCTTTAAATAAAAAATGCCCGTCTTGTGCCTGGCAATAACTAAGATGCTGAATTCTTTGAACCCCTAACTGAAAATTCAGCACACCCTATAACAGGAACTCATACTTATATGATGATGGAATCTCAACAAAGCACCTACCATCCCTGTAACTTTCCAGAATAAAATAGCCACTCTTTTCCCTTCAAGTCTTTTGTATTTGTATCCCAAGTCCTTAATTTAGTGACTCTCTCATAAAAATTAGCTTAAGAAATGTTTTATCATTCATAACAAACCCAGAAAGTAGGTAAGACAAATAGTTATCGCTTCCACATCACAACTTTCCCCATCATGGTTTCAATATGTGGCATGTCAGCATAAGAAATTAAATGGAATTTGGGGGGAGTTTTTCAGAAGCCATAGACAATATGCAAAGGCCAGTAGATGACACAGAGCTGAAGACCATGATGCTTACCTCCAAATTTGAGTACAACAAGGTACTGTAAACACCCCATAAAAAAAGAAAAAATTCAGACTTTTCTGGTTTGGAGGGAGGGCCAAAAGTTTTACAAATATTTTCCAGGTCATGAGGCTACTGAGACCCCCAATCTCTGTGATATGGAAGGGACAGCTGTACTATTAAACCCAGTTAACAAAGAAGGGGAATAAGGATTAGAGGAAGTTGCTCACTTTCACAAAACTATGGCAAAGTCTGTGTTTCAACCCAAGCTTCTCTGACCTCCAAAGTCAGAGTTTCTTACCCTATGGTGTACTGGCACCTCACTATATAACAGATTTATACTTGGACAGATTTAACGACCTATTCTTAGTAGATAACATTATCATTCTTACTGATAGGAGAGATCTATAGATACCCCAAAGCCCATAGCTGCCATGTGGGGAAGATATAAGCAGGAAGGAAAGGCAATGAAGCAATTGCTTAGAGATTTGCTACTGTTCCGACTCCTAACCCAAGACTTCGATGGCAGTGGAGCAGATCACTGGAGAAGATAGTTATTTGAAAATACATTCTATTCTTAAAGCTACTGCATTCATCAGCAGAAGGTATTAAGCTTACACTTCCTACTTCGATCAGATGAAAAACAGCTCTTTTAGCTACAGCTCGGTTAGACGTGGGGTTTGAAACAGAGAACCAGATTCTGCTATGTACTCATATAACCTATGGCCCTTACTTTCCCTCTGTGTGAAATGAACTGAAGGATTTCTTAAGCATTTTAATTTTAGGCAACCTCAGAAGTATTGCCAAGCAGATGCCCCACTGCTTGTTAATGTTAATGCTTTTCTTGCTGAGCTGAAGTTCCACAGTTTGTGGGACATTGATTCATTGTTGGTGGAGTTGTGAACGAATCCAACCATTTTGGAGAGTAGTTTGGAACTATGCTCAAAAAGTTATCAAACTGTGCATACCCTTTGATCCAGCAGTGTTACTACTGGGATTATATCCCAAAGAGATTATAAAGAAGGGAAAGGGACCTGTATGTGCACGAATGTTTGTGGCAGCCCTTTTTGTAGTGGCTAGAAACTGGAAACTGAATGGATGTCCATCAGTTGGAGAATGGCTGAATAAATTGTGGTATATGAAAATTATGGAATATTACTGTTCTGTAAGAAATGACCAACAGGATGATTTCAGAAAGGCATGGAGAGACTTACACGAACTGATGCTAAGTGAAATGAGCAGGAACAGGAGATCATTATATACTTCAACAACAATACTAGATGATGACCAGTCCTGATGGATCAGGCCATCCTCAGCAACGAGATCAACCAAATCATTTCTAATGGAGCAGTAATGAACTGAACTAGCTATACCCAGAAAAAGAACTCTGGGAGATGACTAAAAACCACTACATTGAATTCCCAGTCCCTATATTTATGCCCACCTGCATCTTTGATTTCCTTCACAAGCTAATTGTACAATAATTCAGAGTCTGATTCTTTTTGTACAGCAAAATAATGTTGTGGTCATGTATACTTATTGTGTATCTAAGTTATATTTTAATATATTTAACATCTACTGGTCATCCTGCCATTTAGGGGAGGGGGTGGGGGGGGTGGGGTAAGAGGTGAAAAATTGGAACAAGAGGTTTGGCAATTGTTAATGCTGTAAAGTTACCCATGTATATATATCCTGTAAATTAAAGGCTATTAAATAAAAAAAAAAATAAATAAATAAAAACAACTGATCTAATCTAAAAAAAAAAAAAAAAAAAAAAAAGAAGTTCCACAGTTTGAGAACAAAAACTGGAGTATAATCTCATCTTGAAAGAATAGGATCCAAAGCACACTTCCTACATTTCTCCTCGAGTTCATTCTACCCCAGGGAGACCAGGCAATGTTATGTATGTTTTTAGGGCTTTTTTGTGAGGCAGTTGAAATTATGTGACTTACACAGAATCACACAGCTTGTAATTGTTAATTAACAAGGCTGGATTTGAACTCAGTCCTCCTAACTTCAGGGTGGTGCTCCAGCCACTGCCCCATCAATGTTTGGGCTACCAACGATCAGAGAGATAGAATGTACAGTGAATCTGAAGTTAGAGAACTCAGGTTCAAATCTCTTCCAAATATCAATTATGACTGTAGGCAAATCATAACCTCCGTGGGCCTCAGTTTCCTTATCTCTTAAAAAAAAAAAGGATTAGGAAGTTCAGACCTCTTCTAAGTCTATGGTCTTATCATGCTATGAGTGTTATAGTCAGTAAACAATGCAGTATGCTGGGCACTATGCTCATCAGTGGGGACACATAAAAAAAGGCAAAAGACAGTTTCTGCTTTCAAAGAATTCCCAGTCTGATGGGAAAGACAACATTGAAACAAACCCAAATAAACAAGAAATAAAAAAATAAAATGAAAATAATCAATCGAGAGAAGACTGGTATTAAGATGGATCAGGAAAGGCTTCTGGTAGAATATGGCATTTTAGCTGAGACTTCAAGGAAACCTGAGAGGAGGGAAAGTATTCCAGCAGTGAAAGTGTTTGGAGTTTGGAAATGCAGTCTCTTCTGCCAAGAAGTCCCAAGGATGGCCATGCATTATCCTTGAGGGTTCCTCCCCCTCTTCCCCAGGACAGACTTCTGTTCCTTTTCATTCTGGGTCATAAAGAAAGGGTGTTAAATACCCTATGAGAGTTTTGACTGGCCAGGACAGAAAGGGTGGGGGGGGGGGGGATGGAGCAAGAAAAAGGCAAAGAGACAAGGTGATTTCTTTCAACGCTTCCATCTTGTTCAATAGAAGGCTTCTTGGTTTTCTCACACACTGATAGGCTTAACTTAATCAGGCCATTTAAGTTCATCTATCACCGTCCACAGCAGCCCTACCACATTCCAGCCTGTCCTGTGGTCACCCAGTTTTATGGGAGAAGAGCCTTTGGAATGACTAAGAGCCATCTTTGCCTTTAAATGGCACCTTTAATCTCTGGATCACAGGAGCCCTTTCGAAATGCTTAATTAGGTCTCATAACACATCAGAGGGGCAGATGCTATTATTCTGCTCGGACAGGTAAGGGAACTGAAACACAGTCTCAGTTTCTTCACCTTAAAATGAGGGGGTTGACCCAGGATGAACCGATTTTCCCCAGCCCACACAGAGAGCTGATTTCTTCCGTGGGATGTGTGTTAAGTTTCTGGTGCGTATACTCGCTTCTTTCTCTTCCCTCCCTGACCAGTAGGCTGTGCTGCTTCCTTAATTGTCAGAGGACAGATCACCTGGATTGAGTTCCATAGTGCTGGTTTGCTGAAGAGGAAGGGGAAATGGATGTTCTGTGGGGAAATTTCAAATGTCTATTTCAGGATCTGAAGTGGGTCTTCCCCCCTTTAAAAGGGAACTTGCTTTTCACATGTGTATCTTAAATCATGAGGAATTTAAAGGACCTTCTAAATTATTTTTTCCATCTTAATCAGAACAACCTAAAGAAAATCTTCTGATTACAGAGAGGACTGGAGAGACAAACATGAAACTTAATCTAAGTGAAATGAGCAGAACCAGGAGATCATTGTACATGGCAACAAGATTATATGAAGATCAGTTCTGATGGACATGGTTCTTTCCAACAATGAGATGAATTGGACCGGTTGCAATGGTCTTTGATGAAGAAAGCCATCTGCATCCAGAGAGAGGATTGTGGGAACTGAATGTGTATCACAACATAGTATTTTCACTCTTTTTGTTGTTGTTTGCTTGCATTTTATTTTATTTTCATTTTTTTCCTTTTTGATATGATTTTTCTTGTGCAGGAAGATATTTGTGGAAATATGTATAGAAGAGTTGTACATGTTTAATATATATCAGATTACCATTTGGTGGAAGAGGGAAGGAAGGGAAAAAAAAATTAGAGCACAAAGTTTTGTAAGAGTGAATGTCAAAAATTATCCATGTATGTATTTTGAAAATAAAAAGCTTTAATTAAAAAAAGAAAAACAATCTTCAAGAGTTGGTGCAAGTGATAAAAAATGATTTTTATAAAGATCTCAACCTTTTTAAGAGTGTGTTTGAACCTCTGGGGGATATTTCCTCAGTGGACATTTTAGATATATCTTTGATGAAATCAGGCTTAGATTGGTTATCTTAACCAATCTAACTATAGCTATAACATAGCTAACTATGCTAACCAATAGTGAGAAATGACAGATAAGTATGTCTGTGTCACTCACATTATGTTAGCGACTTGAAGAGAGGAAGTTAAAGATAGGGTAAAGACTGTGCAGAGTTAGAAGAAGTTTATTAGTTATGCCTCTTCAGGCCTCAGTTTGCACTAATTTTGAGTGCTGGATCAGTTACCCCCTACATCAAGGTGTCAAACTCAAATAGCAATGGATTCCTGAATATATTGACTTAGAAAACCACAAAATAACATTAACTGTAGTGTAATTTTGCAATTACATTTTAATTTGGTTCCAGCCCAGAGTTTTAGAGTTTGACACTTTGGTCCCAAAACTATTCTGAATTCTGTCACTGCTTTTGGATATCCATTCTTTCTTGTTGGAAAAGTGTGCTTCTATCACACGTGTTGAGTCGTACGCACAAAAAATATGGTTTTTAACAATAGCAATAATAATAATAAATTTGTTCTGCTCTCAACTAGCTGTATAATTTCAGGCAATGATGTCATTACCTTTCTGGGCTTCATATCTTCGTCTGTAAAACGAAAAGGTAGGTCCTGAAAAATTAATCAATCAACAAAATTTACTAAGCACCTACTATGTGCCAAGCACTAACATTCCTTCTCCAAGGAGCCTATGTTCTCAAAAGGCACAGACAACATATACAAAGTATTGGCCAGGGAAGGAAGTTTTGATCTAAGCAATCATTAGGATTGTATGGAGAATCATCTAATAATATATCAAATTGTGCTTGGATTTGATTATTGTTCTCAGTGCAAGAGGTTGAAATTGAGTAAAAAGGGAGGAGAGAAAGAAGAGGAAGGGAATGAGTGAATTTGATGAATATATCTCAATACCATCTCCTTGGGCCTAAGTTTCCCTCTTTATCTGAAAGATGAGGGAGTTGAACTAGATTATCTCTAAAATCACACATTCTAGGACTATGAACCTGTTAGCAAATGTATTTTATACAATAATGCAACTTTCTGAAAGATATGGTATTGTCTTATTAGGAAGCTAGACAACAATTGGCCAGGAAGTATTTACACAAGCTTGATTTTCCCCACTACTACTGATGATATTACTGCTGAAAGAAGATGACCTGACAGAGTATAGTGATTTGAAGTTTCTGTCACATTTTGCCCAAGTATGCCTAAATTCATTTTTGAGTTGTAAATAGTACAATTCACCTTTGTATTTATCTGATTCCAACTGCTTTCTCTTATTTCAGAGCAGCTACATGGGAATTGCTCAGTAACTTATGCTCTAAAGAAAGAAAAATTGGGGGTGGAGGGTAAGGGAGAGATAGAAAATGGGTTGCAGAATTGTTCCCGCACTTTTTCAAAGCTTGTTCTCTGTTCAAAGCCGAAGAATTTGGCTTCTGATATGCACAGTAAGTAGCTCACCAAGATTCTACCTAGTACCCAATTAATTAATGTAACAGCAGGTTCTGCCAGGGGAACATACAATGAAGTGAAGAATTAGAACAATTACCTAAAGAATTCAGATGAAAATAAATTTCTGCTTGAAATTAAGATAAGGGGACTAGACTCAATGTTCATCTATAGATCTATCCTTCCAATCAATGATTGAAGCAAAATAATGTGATTTCATTTTTAGATTGGCTTATCTAGAGCATAATCTCTTCATAAACCTCTTCAGTTTACATGTATAGACAGCTTAATTGAAAGAAATAGTCTTCAGTATCTCCTTCAAATGAGACTAAAAACTTTCTAATAGTTTACTTTTCTCCCTTTTCAGAAAATGGTCCCTGAGACAGAAATAACACTATCAGCCTTACAGATAGGTAAACAACCATCTTTTTGCTCTGATAATGATGCTTTTTAATATTCCAGAAACAAAGCTCATAAGGCTGAAGCACCAGGGTAGAAGGTAGGCTTTTAAGAATAAGGTTCAGAATAGGAGGGCAGAGTAGAAAAGAAAAATGTGGGACTGCTGTTCCTGCCTCCTGACTGGGCACACAGACATGGGCTTCCTAAGGCCTCCCAGGACACAGAAATACAGTTTGTGTGAAGTTGACCTTGAGATCACCTGCTTCCTTAGCAGGTGATCTCCACGCACTCTCTCCATCCACTGATATTCGGAGTAAATTCATTTCTCAATGGTTAGCATACTCCAACCTTCTCTTACTTTCCCTGTCTCAGTGATAATGAAGTCCTAGCTTGATGAAGAACAACCCTTATAATCCCAGATTCCAGTTCCCTTATTCCTATCTACCTCAACCCTACACCTCCTGCCCCCCTAACTGCCCACAGATTTGACTGCCTCTTCCATTAGGTACACTGAACATTCTGCTCCAAACAAATGTCATCTCATCTTAAATCACTTCTCTGTTCCTTCTGTCTTCCAAACACTTTCTGAAAGGTGACTTTCTTTAGATCACACTTTCCCTGGCTTTCTTTTCTAGTAAGTGTCAATCACTCTCTCATATCTCCAATTTCACAGGTTATGGTAATGAAGTAAGAAAACTCTTTGCTTCTTATTGCCATTCCCTCCCCCCCCCCCCCCCCCCCCCCCCCCCCCCGCCATTCATTCTCATTCTCTCTCTCTCTCTCTCTCTCTCTCTCTCTCTCTCTCTCTCAATCTCTCTCGCCATTACTCAGAAAACTCCTCTCTGAAGGTTCATTCTATCCAAATTTATCATCCAATACAGGTCTTGGTGACCATTGTCTCCTGAACCCCACAACTTTTATTTTTCCTCAATGAATTTAGTGTTTAACTGTTAGTCATCCCCCTTTATTCCCATTTAGTTACCTCAGATTTATTTAAATAAATATATACATACATATCCACCCATATATCCATCTATCTATCTATTTATCTATCTAACCATCTATATACATCCTTCCTTCCTCTTGATGAACCATCTCAACTGTATACTATTTTCTACTCTCAAATCTTTCTCCTTGGTTTTCTTGCTGATCTTGCCTTGTCAGACTTCAACCATGAATAATTCCCTCGGTCTACTTCTTTCATCTTTACTCATACACTACTTCAGAAAGTCGTGAAACCCAATACCTCTTGAGTCTGTAATAAATGTATGCTGTCTAATCTCAACTGGGCCTTCACTGTTGCAAGGCATTTCTTCTATTTATTAATTAATTCTCTATCCCACTTAACAGAAGAGTTCTTCCAAGCCTTTATTTTCTTCTATTTCTATAATGATTTTGTAGAACTTCTTTCTTACCTTCTCTACTGAGGACTTTACCTCATAATTCATTAAAAGGAAGGAAAGAAGGAAGGAAGGAAGGAAGGAAGGAAGGAAGGAAGGAAGGAAGGAAGGAAGGAAGGAAGGAAGGAAGGAAGGAAGAAGAAAAAATAAACAAAGGAAGAAAAAAAGTATTAATTGAGACTCCCTTCTTTTTCCTTCTCATCTCACACTCTTTCATATTAATCTCCATTATTGCCTTCATTTCAGTCTCTGAAGAGTTATCCCTTCTCCTTTGTCAAGACCAACCCTTCTGCAAGATACACTGATCTACTCCCATCCTCTCCTGATGATTGCCGCTACAATTATCCATTCCTGTCTAAATTTCTATTAAGAAGTGACTCCTTCCCTGCTGTCTATAGACATCCTTGTTTCCTTATCCTTTAAAAAAACTGTATTACAGCCTATTTTTTTAGTAGCAATCATCTTATATCTCTTCTCTCCTTTTCAGCTAAATTTTTTCAAGTTCTTCCACTTACTTTCTTCTTAATCTTGTAAACTCTCAGAAATCTAGGTTCTAACCTCATCATCTAATTAAAATATCTCTCTCCAAAGTTACTAATGCTGTTTTAACTGCCAAATCAAATGTCCCTTTCTCAGTATTAAACTTTCTTGGGTTTTTTGAATAGCATTTGAAATGGTTGATTATCTTCTTCTCCTGGATCTTCTTACCACTATTCTCTCTTAGTTCTCCTAATAATTATATGACTGCTTTTTCACTCTTCTTTGCTAGATTGTTATTCATGATCTGTCCACTAATTGTGGGTATCTCCTTTTTTTTTAAAAAAAAAAAACTTTATTCCCCTTCATTACACATAAATAACAATTTTGTGGGTGTCTCCTAAGTAAGGCTTTGTCCTAGACTCTCAATTTTGTTCCTTCTACATCTCATCTGGTGATCTCAATAGTTCACGTGGGTTCAATTATCATGTCTGCGTTGAAGAGATATACTCAAAGATACAACCCTTAGTTCCAAACCTTCATTTCATTCCAGCTCCTCAATCTTGATCACTTCATATATCTAATTAAGTGTCAAATCTTCTCATTTCTATCTCCATATCATCTTTTGTAAATGTCCCCCTTATTCCACTCATGCAACTAGGTACTTCTCCCTTCTCACCTATATGATAATAATAGCTTCCTGATTGCTCTCCCTACATCTCCATTGCAATCCATTCTCAGCACAATTATATCAAAATGATTTTCTTGACCATGTAACTTTCTACTTGATAAACTCCAGTGACTCTCTACTACCTCTAGAATAAAATATTAATTCTTCTTCTTAGCATTTAAAGCCCTCCACAACTTGGTTTCAACCCAACTTTCCTGTCACACATTGTCCCACATATACATTAGGGTCCTCCCCAGTTCTGACCTTCTCACTGTTCCTTATACGTGAAAGTCCATTTTGAATCACCATGACTTTGCTCTGGCTCTCCTGCATGCCTAGAATTCATTCCTTCTTCACCTCTATCTTGTATAATCCCTAGTTCCCTTCAGATAGGTAGTGCTGAGTTCAAATTTGACCTAAAACATTTACTAGCTATGTACCCTGGACAAATCACTTAATCCTGTTTGCCTCAGTTTCAGCATCCATAAAATGAGGTGGAGAAAGAAATGGTAAGCCACTTCCCTATCTCTGCCAAGTGAGATCATAAAGAGTCAAAAGTAAGGGAAATACAACTGAACAACAAATTTCCCTAAGGACTTAGCTCAAAAATTATCTTTAACATGAAGCTTTTGTTTATTCTTACCTTATCAGTTTCTACTATCTTCTCCTCCCAAATTACTTTATGTTTATTTTGTTTATACTATTATATGCCTGTTTTCTTCTCCAGTTAAATCCCAAGCACCTTGAGATCAGAAACTATTTTACTTATGTCGTTATATGTCCAGTGCCTAGTGCTTTGTAGGCATTCAAAAAAATATTTGCTAGATAGTTCAAATGCAATTTTACTGGTATTTTAAAATTTTATATCATGTACATTTCCCAATATATCCTTCCTTTCCTCCCTCTCCTACAGAGCCAATTCTTATAATAAATATAAAACGAGTGAGGAGAAAGTTCAGGAAAAACAACCAATATATTGAAAGTTGATCATTTTTTGTTCTTTATAATTAAGAATTTTTTTCTTCACTTGGGAAAATTACTATTAAGGCATTTAATCAAGTGGTAATTGACTACTGAGGTCCTATTGTTCTGTACACTCTTGGACTAAGTGTTAAGGAGGCCACAAAGAACTATAAGGTATGCTCTTTGTGGGTCATGAAAATTATGATTGTAGTTGAAAGACAAAAAGCACATGAAAGGATTTCTCTAAAGGAAATAGAAATTTAAAAAGACGCAGCAACTATTGTGGATAGAGAGCAGGCTTAGTCCTGCCTATGATTCATGCTGGTTGTATTAACCCTAGGTGAATCATTTAACCATTCAGTCTGCCCGGAAAGTCTCTGAGACTATTAATTGTAAAGGAAATGCTGCTGATCTGCTATGATAGAAGTTTCCTTTATCAATACAATCACTGGGGTCGTCCATAACCCCCAAAAACTAGGTTTAGGTATTCAATAATATCAAAGAATAATTCTATCTAAAATATAAACTTATTCTTATGATAATTTTTATTTTCTGGTATATCTATAGTAGTAGAGTAAAAGAACGTACTAAGTTCTCCTGAGTTTTTTTCTAATGAGCTTTCTTTATAAAATATGGTTTACAAAGTAATTGATAGCTATTTTCTCATTTGATCCTCACAAGAGTTCTGGGAGTTAAGTACTTCAGATATCATTCACTTGCAGAGAAGGAAAGTAAATTCAGCCTAGTGCAGTGGATAGAGAGCCAGGAAAACTCATCTTTCTGAGTTCAAATCTAGCTTCAGAAACTTACTAACTGTGTCACTCTGGAAAAGTCACTTCACTATGTTTGCCTCAATTTCCTCATCTGTAAAATGACCTGGAAAAGGAAATAGTAAATCATTATATTATCTTTGCCAAGAAAGCCCTAAATGGGATCATGAAGAATTGGATATGACTGAAATGACTGAACAGTAACGAGATGCAGAGCTAGATCTTAAAAGACAACGGTAGTAAATAGTAGTAGCAGTAAGGGAAAAAAAAAATTGCTGAGGAGACAGGGAATGATCCTTATTGTATAGACTCATTTGTATTGGACTAATTCAGTACATCTATTTTTTTTTCTTCTAAGTGCTATCTTTGAAAATGTTTTCATTCAAAGGATAGAATTTTAAAAGCAAATTCCTAAGGGAGTTTCAGTATTTGGGACCAATTATAAACAATCTCCTTACCTATAAATTTAACAAATCCATTGGTAGAAAGCTAGCTTAACCAACCATACTTAGGGCTCTAAATTACAAGAAATATTTTGTGACAAACCAAAATAGTGCCGTAAGCTGTTACTGTTATGTTTTTTCATGATTATCAAACAACAGGGATTTCATTTGCTTCAAACCAATGAGTGTGGGTAGAATTGAGGGCTTGAAATTAATCATCCAGAGGAGTGAATCAATACTATCTAGTAAAGAAACAAGATACACCGGGGAACAACAAGGATTCAATTTTGGTAGCAGCAGGGAACCTTTGCCCACGTATATAATTATTATTTAATCAGGTTGGAAGAGAAAGACCTCAAAGTGTCAGCAGCACTTTTTAGTCACTCTAGCCCCTCCCCCTGCTTGGTTTCTTGGACCCTGTGTCTCTTAAGGATGCTCTTTGTTACAGTTCCATGATTCTGGTAGAAAGTCCCACCTCATAGCGTTTTGTGTAAAAAGCATGGTTTGTAGACCCTTTTGCTATTTGGGAGTATTCACTGGGTCCCCATAGAGTATAGAGGCCCTGAATGGAGACAAAAGACACCTTCTTTTTCTCTTCAGACATTAAAGAATATGAGTCCCTTTCAACCTCATTGGTCAATCATTGGTACCTACTACAGTCCTGTCAAAGGGCTGGAAACAAATAGCATCCTCCCTTAAGTCACTTCTAACAAGCAGAATCGATGCGGAAAGAGACAACCGGGATAACTGGAGTGTATTGGCAAGGTGTTTGGGGCTTTTGTGTTTGTTTTTTTAATTTCCTCGGTGTTTGGAGGGTCATGTTTTTATTTTCTGTTTATATCTCTTTCATCCCCTGATGTCTTTTATCTAACCACAGCCTTCCTCTCAAAGGGCTCAAATCATTAGTGAGTTTAGCCCATGTAGCTACATGGGTTCCTTCCTCCCTGCCATCTTCCTGGAAACGTAGCTCTGCCGGCATCTGCCCCGTCCACCCCCCTCCCCCCACACCACATCCTCCTTCCTCACAAGTCTGTTCGTTTAAACTTCCCCTTCTCACCGGTGGCTCCTCTTCCACATCTGGTTCTCACTAAGTGCGGTGGCACAAGAGTTAACTCAGTTCCTGCATTTAAGTAAAACCATCTTGAAGCTCAAGGAGGCTGTCAGCTGCTGATAAAATGCTAAATGACAACTCATTTTC
Source organism: Sarcophilus harrisii (assembly GCF_902635505.1). Classification (NCBI taxonomy): domain Eukaryota; kingdom Metazoa; phylum Chordata; class Mammalia; order Dasyuromorphia; family Dasyuridae; genus Sarcophilus; species Sarcophilus harrisii. The sequence goes on from NC_045426.1 coordinate 460,305,982, forward strand.
ATTCAGTGGGAAGGTATCATTTAATATTTCATCCCTATCATCTGCTCATTTTCTGTGGCCCACACATGGCATCAAGGCCTCCCGGGGGATTGCCTCAAAGGTGGTGACCTCTAACAAGATGCTGCCTCAGTCCTATATTACATCCACCTGTAGGGCGGGGGAGCCCTTTCCCTTTTTTGCTAAATGTCCCAATGCTACCCTCTGCTGGGCAAAAGGAACCACTGGTAATTACGGCCTGGGAAAGCTTTCACCCAACATCATGGTTGTTGCTGTTCTCAGCCTTTTATTTTGCATGAAGAAGAAACCTTTGGGAGAAGGGAATTTTTTTTAAAAAGGGAGATTCTATTGCAAAGAAGGTGAGAGTGGAGAGAAGGTGGAGATACATGGGAACAACTGCAAGGCCAGTTTGACCTCATCTGGATATTGCTCCAGTATTCTCCTATGGGCTGGCTCTGCTTTTCCATACAGGGTCAAGATATTCCTCAGAAATGGAGAGATGTCACTAATGAAATTTATCTCCCTAGAAAGGTTTTATGATAGCATGTTTCATCCATTTTGTACCAAGAAGAGGGAAAATTTTCAAGTGAAAAGGTGTAGAATAATATTTAAAGACAGAAAGACAAAATGTCTTTCACAGGAGAATGACCTTCCAGATTTGTAAATTCAAAATTCCAGTTTCCTATAGTTACTAAGTTTGTTTATTTTTTTTTCTAACATAGCCTCTCTTCATCAATAATCTCTTTTTTCAGAGCCCAGCAGAGGGCAGGACTGTCAGTGAGGATATTGGAAGGGGACCATCTGAAGATGGGTGGACATGGAAAACCTCCAGATTCAGAGGACTTGGCCTTGAATCACTGCTCTGCTTACTATCTGTGGCTATAGACAAGTTATTGATTTTGGGCTTCAGTAAAATGGTGGGTCTGGACTAGGCTAAGGCTCCTTCCAGATACAAATCCTATGATTCTTTTATGTAGTTTATTCCATGGAAGGCTATTTGAAGGTGAAAAACTGATGTCTGAAATAAACAGGGCACACTAGAAGGTCTTTTATCTCAAAGTTTTTGCCCTGAATTTTTCAGGAAATGGTCACTGAGTTAACAAACTATTCTTCTGGAACTCTGCTATGTATCCCATGTAGCTGAGACTGTCAAATATAAAATGAGGACAATAGCATCTATTTTACCTATCTCACAGAGTCATTGTAAGAATCAAATGAGCTAGCATAGGTAAAGTACTTTGTACTTTAAAAGCTATGTATATACAAGATGTCCCCAAAAGTCTTAGTATAAAAGCTTTAATCTGAACTTAAAATCTTATGTATACACAAGGTGTCTCAAAAGTCAAAAGCAGATTTCATTAAAGTTTGAAACTGTATTAAGTCTTTTGGACATGTTGTAAATTCAGATATGATTTGCAACAGGATTGTGGCTACTGGTAGATAGTCTTCCACAGAACTTCTAGAGTATGCTCTCCATGAATTCTAGGGGCTTTCTGTAATATATGACCATAGACTTTCTTATCAGAGCACATCCGGCCTAGTAGTCCCTTCACTCAGTAAAAACGAATAAGGATCAATAATTAAAGAGTTTCATTTCCCTCTTTATATAGTAGGAATACAACTCCATGCATCATTATTTTACCTGGAAAAAAGAAAATGCTGTATCATTCATCACTTTCCTTCATGGAACTTCACATATATCATTAGATAACAGTGGAACTCAGCCACGTCAATTATTTTATAACACTAATGGAGAAGTAGTCACAGTACTTTGGAGGGTACACTTAGGGTTCTTTAATTTCCATGGAGATATCTGGGTTTTAACCACTGCCTTTACATATATCCTTGTAGAAAATCCAGTTCCATGACCCAATTTATTAATCCAGCACCATATACCTATATGGGAATATATATACCTATATTCCATATATCTATATGGAATAGATATTAGAGACATACAGTTGAATATGTCATCTTAAAAAAACAATCAAATCTCAAGTATCCCTTGACATTACATCCTGAAAAAACAGTCTTCATTGATAGGATACATCTACTTTATTTGGCTTTGGCCAAAAAGCAAGATTTAATACAGTAAGAGCACCTCTGAAACAATCTATGTGATTTTGATCAAGTCCCTTAATTTCACTGGGTCTTAATTCTCTCAATTATAGAATAAGAGAGTTGATCTAAATCTTTAAGCCTATGAATCTATGAGTATAAAATTCAAAGACAGACAAGCTACAGAATGGCCAGGACAACATAAAGGGTCTGATTTCTGTTTGAGTTCAGAAGACTCTGTATAGTTGGAAGGAATTTCAGGAGTTACTGATTTCAATTCCTGATCAAAATATAAAGTTCCTCTGCAACATCTTCCAAATAAGTTGTCATCCAGTCTTTTACAGATAATAATAGTCATCAATAAATATCCTGTGTTAGTGGGATTTTTTTTTAGTAACATGAATCAACTTCAGGGCTTATATTTTGTATATACATATATATACTTATATACATATTATGCATAAATATACATATATGTATCATGTGCATAGCTGAATATATATATATATATATATATATATTGACATTTATCTACAAATGTGAAGGCATGTGTGTAGACTTATATTGTCTTTTCTGGCTAGACTTAAATCTCCTTAAGGAGTACTACTGTCCTTTGTTTCTGTATATTCCTGTGCCTAGCACAATGTCTGGAAAATAGTGGGCATTTAATAATTGCTTGTTGATCTACTGATTGATTGTTCGATACAAGGCTCGAGTATCACAAACTTTTATGGAAACTCGCAAATTGTTGTACATCAGCTGAATTTCAAATCAAAGTTCCAAATCATTTGCACCATAAAAAAAAAAAAAAAAAAAAAAACTTTTGGTATGTTTTCCTTGTGTTAAGGAAAGACAATCAGGTGCATGATCTTGCCACCTGCATGGCTAAATAGAAGCCGAATTGTGTATCACTCCTCTCTGGTGAAATCAAATGCCTCAATTCAAATTTTATGGAAGAAGTGCATCTTGCAACCCTTAGTCATCCTCTTCAATATCATTTTACTTCTGGGAAAGAGGCATTGTGTTTCATAAAGAATACTCAACTGTCACCATCACTCAGCAGATTAACCCAGCCCCATACCTCCCTGGGGGTCCAGGAGTCTTGTGTTTAAAGTTGTTTGAGCAAAACTCTAGCCTATAGTCTCTCATCAGATATGCAAGACCTGGTCATAAGATTTCTCATTACTAAATGATACAAGAAGACAGGTTGTTTTCCTAATGAAAATTGTCAGCTGAGCCATAGCTCTTTAACTCTAGAATGAAAGGCTCCAAGAGGCAGGGTTTCTATAACCAAGGTGATAGCCCAAGCATGACTTTGCCTTGCAGTCTAATGAACTTTTCTGGATTAACAATGCTTACATTGGACCCCGATGCCTAAGAGCCAGGCTTGTTACATTCTATCCCATTGATAGGGTTCTCCATTATTCTTATTGAGTGGACATTTTGAAAGTGTCTTATCTCTCTGCCTCATCTCTTGTCTACTCAAGCCCCCATCAATTGTATTCCCTTAATGTTCTCTTCATCTCAGTTCCATTTAATAATATGACAGCCAGACAAACTTTTAAGAAGGAATGTTTATTTAAAAGTGTAACAAGAACAAATGTGCAAACATTATCCCCACCATATGAAGGCATAACCCCTCCTCTGTACACAGGTTCCATCTCTAAAGAGGAGAAGGGATTAATGTTTATAGCTTAAATCATTTCCTACATAGAATGAATCCTACCAAGTTCCAAGTCCAAAGTTTCTTTGGACTCACTTCTCAGTACTCTGGCTTCTCAGGCCCTGCCTGCTGGGTTGACAACAATATACAGCCTGGAATTCTGCTTCCAAGGTCACGATGTCTCAGGCTCCCAAGTCTAGGTACTCTAGGAACCCATCTGTGCCTCAAACTGAAAATGTCAAAAGATACAGATCAAAATCCCATGCCTGATTCTCAGGGCCTTGGATCCTAAAAAAAGAAAGGGGAAAAGTCACAACTTCCCCACCCCAATTCAACTCATAATATCCATGCTGTAGGCAAACTTCATTCCCCAATGGAAAGAGAGAGACAGAGAGAGAGAGAGAGAGAGAGAGAGAGAGAGAGAGAGAGAGAGAGAGAGAGAGAGAAGAGAGACAGACAGACACAAAGACACAGACACAGACACAGACACAAACACCAACACAGACAACAGACACAGACAGACACAGACACAGACAAGAGATAATGAGAGAGAGAGAGAGAGAGAGAGAGAGAGAGAGAGAGAGAGAGAGAGAGACAGGCAGAGATTGTCTTTATCTGGCAATTTTAAAGACAGAGCTCATTCTTGTTATGTAGTCTAGCAGACTGATCCCAGACACTGATCATATAGTAGGTCAATGCAGGATAATTTCTCTCAGAAGTAAGCCTTGCTGTCTCTCACATAAATGCCTCTATTTTTGGTGGGCTGAGCATGTATCACAGAATATATGGGTCCTAGGGAAAGTGGAAAAATTAGATTTCATATTTAAAAAAAACTACTCCCTTAAGTTTTTCTAAATATTTTTCAATCTTCTATGCATCCTCCCAAATTAATTAAGGAACCTTCCCTAATTAAGGAACCTTAGAGGCTATATGGCCAACCTTCCCATTTTACACAGGAAGAAATTGGGATCCTCCAGGGAGACATTTGCTCAAAGTCACACAGATAGTGAGCTTCTAGAGATTTAAGCCAAAATCCTCCATTTCCAGATTCAGTATATTTTTCACCAAACCACTTTTCTAGTGCATTTTTTTTCTCATAGGGATTCTCCACTCATACATCATTTATTCATCTCCAAGTTCTTCATTCTCTCTCTCTTCTGTATTCTTGAGCTCCCAACAGGCATCACTGACACCAACTGCCTGACTTCATTTGCTATCTCTCCTCAAAGGAGAAACAGGTAAATAAGGCATCTAGCCTGTCCATTTAGCCCTTGCCTTTTATTCCTTGTTATCTGCTGGCATTTTTTTTTTTTTTTGTCTTTTTTGTTTGTTTGTTTTCATGTTTGAGGTCCCAAGTAACTCTAAGATCAAAATTAAGGTACATTATTTTGCATTTAAAGCTTTTCACAATCTGACTCCTTTCTCCATTTTAGTCTTTTAATGCATTTCTTCCTTCTATACACTCTGCTCTAGTCTTACTGGCTTAATTGCTGTTCCTTTCACAAGACACACCTATCATCGTTCCTTTGCCTAGAATGTTCTTCATAACTAACCTTAGATTCAGCTCAAGTATCAACTCCTGAAGTTGCTTTTTCCATTTCCTCAGCTACTATTTTCTTTCCCTCTAAGACCAGCTTCTGTCTATCATGTGTTTTTTTAATGCATGCTTATTTGTGTTTATGTGGAACTAGAACATAAGTTTCTTGAGAGCAGAAATTATTGTTTCTTTTTCCTTGGTATCTCCAATATTTGGCACAGAAGTCCCTAACGAATGTCAATTGATTGATAAATCTGATGGAAAAAAACAAAAAACACATGAAATCATTTTCAGTGAGATAAAATTCAAAGGCTATTAGGGTTTGGAAGTCTAATCTATCCTAATGAGACCCATTCCTGCCTTGCTCTGGCTCTTCCTAGCTATGTGAGTAACCAGTCACATCACCCTTCTGAGCTCATTTCCTCATCTGTAAAATGGAGCTATTAATATTTATATTACCTATTAGCATGAGATTGTTGTTAGGGGCAGGGGAAGTTTGTAAACCGTGTTTCATAAATGTGAACTATTATTATGATTATCTAAGTCATCTTAAGTCATTTGTTTAATAATTTCCTGATCATTTGAATTGGGGTTTTCACAGGTAAGAAAACAAAAGTATAAGTTACACAATTTGCTAAAGAAAATTACATGTCAAAGATTCTAATCTCAAAATAAATCCCGAGAACATTGAGTCCCTATATTTTTTTTATTTTCTGTGGTAGTTTGAGCAGTTGAAGATGAAGCTCATCTTAAATTAAGGCTAAACACCTTAGGAGAACCATTGGAAACCTCCTTCTAATATGGCACCAAATAATTAGCAATTTTTCTTCTGGTTCAGTCATTCAGTCACTTCTGAATTTATCCTACCACATTATTCAATTATTGTTCCATCTTCTTCTGAAGTGTTCTTACCCTGAAATGTCCCTCTGCCTTGCTGGCCCCCTTCTCCTATTGGTAAATTCTTCCTGGAGCTTCCATTTGGAAGAAAGATCCAGACCAGCCAAGCTTCTTTCCCCTCCTGCTCCCATTGAATACAATGCCTCCTGTATGGGTATACCCCTTCTCATTTTTTCAATTCTACTGTGAGTATTATCTTCTCCCAATATGATTTAAATTTCTGGAAGGTAGGAAATCTTTTTTCTTTTTTGCGTGTACTTGTATTCCTAGTGCTTGACTTGTTGCTTGTCTTTATTCAGTAAACATCTTCCCATATTTTCCATAATAATAACATGAGATATTTTATCAAATGTTTTACTTAAATCTAGATAAGTTATATTTTCAACATCCCTTTGCTCCAGCAGTTTAGGGCTCAACACTAATAGATCTGTGGTCTCACAGGAACTCCCCCTAACAAAGCAAACCATATTCTCTTCACATACATACACACACACACACACACACAGACACACACACAGACACGCATGCATTCATTCCTGTCCATCTTCTACAATTATTGATCATATGCTTCAAAAAGTTTACCACAAGAAATTGATCCAATATGCTGAAGATCTTACTTGCCAATCACCTGTCATTTCTTGATCTTCTAAAGTGATCAGTCTACCTACTATCACTCTCATTCATTTCATTGATGACATTCTTTACTCCTCTTCTTCTTCAGAGTTCCTCACTGATTATATGTTGCAGTCAAATCTTTCTCACAATTTGGGGTCAATAGTATGACACTAACAGTTGTTTATATTAAAAAGATAGGACTTTACTTTTATGGGAAGTAAAAGTTCTTTACAATTTCTGAAGGCAATCCAGCCAGTTCTCTTCTTCCTTAAAGACTCTGATCCTAACTCATTGCTCATCTGAATTATCTATCTCAGATATAGATAGATAGATAGATAGATATAGATAGATGTACATATGTGTGTGGGAATACATACATACACATACACACACATACACACACACACACACACACACACACACACACACACACTTGGACAAGCTCTATTTGGTGTCCATTCAGATACTTCTTGAGATCTGGGCAATAAGCATTCTCCATCCATTTAGCCTTTCATGTGTGGATTAACAAACTAAATCCTATCTTAATCCTTTGAATTCTCTTTGGAGGAGGCTCTCAGATGCCTTGAGGCTTAGAGCAATCAACACAAGATTGTCCACAAAAGAAGAGGAGGATCTAAGGGACTTCACCATCCATAAGGAATCCTTCCTGGACCAAAATTCTTCACAGAATCCCCTTCATCATAGAGATAGTTTCATTAATCAATAAACTGATTTTGCCTGCTATGTGCCAAGCACTATTAGGAATATAAATACAAAGAAAGAAACAAAGAGATCCTTACTTGCAAGAAACTTTTATTCTAACAAGATTAATAAAAATGAAGATAAAGAACAAGTATACAGAAAATAAATATACATTAGTTAAAACATTATTTTGAGAAGGGCAATAGCATTTAAGAAAATCAGAAAAGGTTTGATGTACAATATGCTACTTGAGCTATGTTTTGAAGAAAAAGAAAAGATTCTAAGATTCTAAGTGGAGATAAAGAAAGCAGTGCCTTCAAATGCAAAGGCACTGACATGAGAGATGGAGTATATTATCTGAGAAACAAAGGTTCACAGAATGCATGGATCTAGAGTGAAGAGTCAGGTGGTAATATTCAATGAACAAAACTGGAAAGATATATAGAACCAAAATTATGAAGAAATTTAAAAGTTTAAAAAAAAGGAGGGGAGTGTACTGAAGTAGGAAGAGACTTGAGGCTATTGCAATAATCTAGGTGAGAAGTGCTAAGTACAAAAACAAAGATGAGTACCAAAAAATTCTTCAGATGGGAGAAAAGTTGTGGTGAATGAAACAGCAACATTTGAAAAGTGATTGTATATGTGGGATGTGTGAGTAATGATTTAAGGATAGCAGCTAGCACAACTGGGAAAATGGAATACTATAGTTCTTTTGACAAAAATGAGGACATTTGGAAGGAGATAATTTTTAAGGAAAGATAATAAGTTTGTTTTGGACACATTTAATTTCAAATGTCTCTGAGACATTCAATTTGAAATGTTCAATAGATAACTGGTAAATAGGATAGAAGCTCAGTAAAGAGATTGGGGCTGGAAACAGAGATTTGAGAGTCATAGGCATACAAATGCTAATTAAGCCGAAGAGCAAAGAGCCTAGAACAGTCTTGGAGAACAGCCACTGTTAAATAAGGGATTTTATCTGGAAGATGAGCCAGCAAAGGAGATCATTAATAAATAAAAAAGGAGTAAAAGGAGAACCAGAGTAGAATAGTGTTGTGAAAATCCAGAAAGGAGATAATATCCTGGAGGAGAGTATGATCAACAGTATCAAATGCGGATCCATTGTTGAATTTCACTAGTGAAAACCTCCTTCTTCCCTACTATTAAATACCCTCACTGAGGTTGTCCTCAATTCATATATAGATGACTTTAATAAAGATTTTTTATAGATTATAGAGTACCCATATATCAGTAATTACTGATATTCTCTCAACTTTAGTATTAATAAGATTTGATTTTTCCACTCATTTGGTATCTTTCCATCCCTTAGATTGCTTGTATATTGGTTCTTCAATGCCTCATAATTGTACATTTCTAAATGTATGATTTAATCTGTCATTAAAATTTAATCTATTCCCTCTCTTTGTTCTCTTAGTGCTATTTCTAGCTCCTTGAAAAGCATCTTAAGGAGTGTAATAGTAGGATCTAGGTGTGGTGATTCCACTATTCTTAGTGGAGAAATTAGTTTCTTAAATTTTTTTTCAAACTTTTTCTATTTATCTTCTGTTTATTATTAAGATAAAATGACTTGCCCAGAATCTCATAGCCAGTATGTAAATAAGTCATGAATCTAAGTAGTCTTTCTGACTCAAAGGCTAACCATTTAACCACTCCATCATGCTACTCTTCTATACATTCATACCAGGAAACATTCATGCCAGATGCCAAGTTACAGTATATCCTTGGAAAGATCGAGCTGTATGATTCAAAACCTCTTTGGATTGTTCAGATTTGTGAATGAATATGATGTAATGTTGTGCTGTTCATTCAATTTGTAATGATTCAAAATCTATTGATTGCCTGGTATCATTTCAGGTGAATTTTATATGCAGAAGGACATAAACTGCTCTTATTATTTCACTGAATATACTGACCTCTGGTGGAACATGATAAAGCATAACATCTTTTAGGTCTTTAAATCAATTGATCAATATATTGATTGATATTTTCAAATGTAATGTTTATGACAGATTTTTTAAATTATCAGTTATTTAATAAACATTAAAAACATATTAAGTATACTTCATCCCAAACTAAAAAATCCAACATTAATATGAAGGCTTAGAATGGACCAGCACAAGCATAAAAGATATTACTCTGATAATCTTTTGTACTCCAGAGCATGTGTGGTTTCAACAAGGCAGGTACTCCCTCCAGTGATATAAATCATAAGACCACCCCCCTTCAATGTTGGCCCATGCTGAACAGTATGTCTTCTTCATAACAAACTTGGGTCTAACCAAAGTTTGGGGCCTTCCTCAAATTCTGTTACGTAGATCAGAAGTGTAAAACATAGCCTGTAGAAGATCCATAACATGCTTGAGTATTGCTGGAATCAGATTAAAATGTGGTTCCTATTTGATTTTAAAGTATTGATGTATTAATAAAATTAAATATACAAATTTGCAGTTTTCTAAGTCAATATGCTCTTTATAGGGACCATTATTATGGTTTAGTGACCCCCATTTATATTTGAATCTGACACCACTGATAGAGCTGTTGATAAACTATCCCTAGCTCTTGTTATTTAACCAGCCTTTTGGGGGCTTATTGAGCCTTTTCTTTCCTCAAACTATCTCATTTATTAATCTGTGTGAAGGTATTATAATCTCAATATGACAATGTTTTTTAAGAACAAGATTGATTTAGCTTTAGGCTTTTTATCCCAAGAATTTAGCACTGGATCTTGCAGATGGTAGGGTCTTAATAAATGTTTGTTGAATTTAACTCATATTGCTAGAAAGTCCTAAGGCAACTGAGAGCATCCACTCATAGCACCATAATTTAGAAATGGAAGGGACCTTAGATGTTATCTAATCCAATTCCTTCATCATATACATGAGAAAACTGAGTCCCAGAGAAAAATGTGTCTAAGATAGGATTTTAATGGAGGACTTTCTGATCCCAAATCCAGTTCTCTACCTACCACATCACACTGCCTTTGGTGACTAGGTGAAACACTCAAAGTGGACATCAGACAGGGTACAAATCATTGGTCAGCAATCAAAAGTATGTACTGCTAGCAGATAAAAAAACAAAACCCCAGCAAACATCTATATATATCTATATTCTTCATCTATATTCATCTATATATATCATAAATATATTCATCTATATATATATATATATCTATATTCTTCATCTATCTATCTATCTATCTATATATCTATATATATATATATATATAGATATATATATTCATCTATATTCTTAGACTGCAGATTTTCCTTATGAGGATCTGGGATTTTTTTGGTATCTTTCTGTATTTGGAGAGACAAGAAGACAATAAACCCCGGACCTTAAACCAGAAGCAGCTCTTGAGCCAGTTAAATTGAATAATAGATCTAAGCTGATCAGACAATAGCTGCTTCTAAACATGAGTTTTCCCATTTTGAGACTGATTCTATCTTTCATCTCTCCTATCTTCTTGATCCACACCATAATTCCCAATTCAGGTCCTTACTAGTTCTATAGTAGCCTCCTAGATGGACTCGTTTGCGTTCATTCTTTTCCTTCTCCAATTTGTCTTTTAAAACTACAGAACCAGTACAACTATGATTCTGTTTCTTTCTTGAACAAGAAGTTTCACTTGTTTCCTATAGCCTCTAAGATAAGATGCAATCTTCTCTTTTTAGTATTTAAAATGTTTCACATTCTGGCTCTAGTCTATATTTCCAGGATGTTGATATATTCCTACATCACTTTGAATTTTAACCAAACCTGCATATATGTTATTTCCCATTGAAGATATAACATTACCTACCTCTAAGTTTTCACACAAACTATTTCCCATGTCTGGAATCATCCCTCTCCTCATTTTAGTTTATTAGGACCCCATACATATCCTTAGTTCAGTTCAAATGTTGCCGCCTTCAAGAAGTCTTTCTGGATTGCCTTGGCTATCAATCACCTCTTTAAATCACATTATATTTATGATTATAGGATCTAGAACAGAGCAGAAAGAAACCTTAAAGGTCATCTAGTCCAATCTCCTAATTTTACAGATAAGGAACCTTAAAGAGAGAAAATGATTTGCTCAGAGTCATACAGTCATAAATGATAGAGCTGAAATTCAAACCCATATCCTGAACTCCATATCTATTTGCTTTCTATTTTATTTTGTATATCTTATGTATACACATGAGAATGGTTGATCCCCACAGTTGACTATAAGCTCCTTTAGGGCAAGTATAATGTCACTTTTGTATTTCTATCTCTACAATCATTGTGTTTGGCATATGGTTGACATATAATTAATGCTTGTTATTATGGTTATTATTCTCAGATATCACTGGAGAATAGGCAATTAGAGAGAAGAGAATTGAACAAATCATAACATCTATGAGGATTTAAGTTGTAGTTAGAGAAAACTGAAGATGAGCTTGGCCAACTACACAGATTGCTAGGGATTAGTGTTAATTTAAACATCCCAGAAAATAAATTATATAAGAATGATGGCGTAATGGGTAAAAATCACCACTTCCATAGCAACATAGAGTCCTAAGACTTAGGCTAGAAATCTCCTTATAGACCAGAGGTTGGGAATGTCCACCCCAGGAGCTATTATTTGTCTGGCCCTGCCAAGGCAACCACAAGTAATAATGTGCTGAAAGCTAGGGACAATTCCCACTGCTTGAGTTTTTAAGATGATAATTTTGTATGGCCCATAAATAATGTTATAAATATCCAAATGGCCCTTGGAAGAAAAAATGTTCTCTACCCCTGCTGTAGACCATCTATTCCAATTCCTTCATTTTCTTGATGAAAACATTGAGCTTACTATACCATGTAATGCTATGCATCTGAGGAGTTGCAATAATGCTGTCAGATTACTAATGTTCCATCTGTACATAAAAATTTATCTTGTGTCCAACTAGTGTGTAGGAAATTTGACTACTAAGAAGTTGTTGAAAAGATAAACTGGTATTCTAATTCTAAAGTGTCTTTCATCTCATCAATGTTGATATTCCCTCCAAAGATACAGATCACCTACCTGTGCTCTTCTTACTCTTATTTTCCCAGAAGTTGCTATTTTGTAACTTCCACAACCCTAGCACACAAGATCATTAATAAATTCATGTTGAATTGAATCCCTTGTGCCAAATGATCACTTATTACTAAATCCCTTTCTGATAAGCACAAAGTATCATTAGCTAATTTTTATCCCAAGGCAAATAATCTATCATCCAACAAAAATAGAATTAACACACTTTGTAATTGATTAGCCATAAGAAGACAATAGAAAAAAAAAATGTTCCAACCTAGGGAGTAGGGAGAAAGATAAAAAAAATGGGAGAACTTTGTGATCTGTGAACAACTGCTAATAGACAAATTATGGTACAGTAGCTATGAACACCCACAAATCAGATTGAAAAAATGGAGTAGATTTAAATAATGGGCTATTTTCAAGACTAACCAGTTAGTAATGATGGTAGTTTTTAATTATTTGACTAGACCCACTCCCTTCCCCTCCTCCCCAAACAAGTTTAGGCATCCATCCAACACGGTCTTGACATTCAAGATTACCAATGGAGAAAAGACATTATCCATCACTTATCCTTCACTTTCAGCATGTCAAAAGATGAACAGCTCATATTTATCTTTAATTATATATTTCTTGTTGACTTTCTTTACTCTGGTCTTTCATAATTTCTTTTGTGTATTTGTGTGTGTGTGTGTGTGTGTGTGTGTGTGTGAGATGTGATGCAGCCCATTCATAGTCTACATGTCCCTCTCCATTGTTCTTTAACTGCTCTTAAATTTAAATACAGAGTTTTAAATTTTCTTTTCTTTGCTGAGGCATTTGGGGTTAAATGGCTTGTCCAGGGTCGCACAGCTAGGAAGTGTTAAGTGCATGAGGTCACATTTGAACTCAGGTCTGTCTGATTTCAGGGCTGGTACTTCAGGGCAGCTACTCAATTTCCAGTTTCTTGCCACTACGAAGAGGGCTGCCACAAACATTTTTGCACATGTGGGTCCCTTTCCCTCCTTTAGGATCTCTTTGGGATATAATTCCAATAGAAACACTGCTGGATCAAAGGATATGCACAGTTTGATAACTTTTTGAGCATGGTTCCAAATTGTAATTAATTGGTTTTTAAAATAACTAATTATTTTAATTTAATCAATTTTGGATTTCAAATTGAATTTGAATTTTTTTTTCCAAAATCGCATATCCTCACAGGTTTAGTTTTCAGAGGCAGCTAAATTTCCCGCTCATGGTTTCTGGAATACCTGGGAGAGTTGAGCATGTATTTCTCTAATGTTAGTGGCTAAAATTCTCATTCTAGCCTGTTCCCCTGACTGTTATATGCCAGTTGTTAATACTCTAATCAACCAGGTGATGCAGTGAATAGAGCATAAGGCCTGGAGTCAGAAAGACTCATCATCTTGAGTTCAAATTTGACCTTAGACACTTATTAGCCATGTGATATTGGGCAAGTCATTTACCTCTATTTGTCTCAGTTTCCTTGCCCATAAAATGAGCTGCAGAAGGAAATGGGAAACCACTCCAGTACTTCTTCCAAGAAAACTCTAAAAAACTCACAAAGAGTAAGAAATATTGAAATGACTAAACAAAATTCATTTAACCAATTCTTTTAGCCTGCTGGTTGGTCTACCTGCCTCAAACCTCTTTCTTCTCTATTCCATACTCCACTCCTGTCAATTTGATCTTTCTAAGGAGTAGGTCTGACTATATCATTTCCCCATTCAAACAACTCCATGGGCCAAATAGAAAATCCTATATTTGTCTTTTAAGTCCTCCATAAGCTGGACCTTTTCTCCTTTCCAGTCTTCCTATACCTTACCTCCTCCCTTCCCATATAACTTGCATATTCTGCAATCCAGTAATACTGTTCTCTTCTGTTCTTTGCAAAGGTCACCCCTTCTCCTAAATCCTGGAATTTTTACTTACTGTCCCCATGTCTGGAACTCTCTCTCCCTTCATCCCTTCTTCTTACCTACCTGGCTCTCTTCAAATCTCAACCAAATTTCCATGTTCTGCTGGAAAGTTTTCCCAACATCCTTTAGTGCTAGTGTCCTCTTTTTAGTGATTTTCTCCCCTTTATCTTGTATATATCTTGTTTGCATATGACTGTTTGCTCGTACCTCCTGGCTTATATTACAAATTCCTATGAGATCATGGAGTATTCCCAGGGTATCTGGCACAGTGCCTGGCAATAAATGCTTATTAATTGATAAAGTAATATTGACTATGATGAAATAGCAAGTACAGAAACACGAACATTTCCTGTCAACATTTGGGAGCACATTTTCTCCTATACCATTTTATTTCCTGGGCAAAATGGTTTCATGCTTAACACAGTTTCTACATAGCATTTACCCCATCAAGTTCACTTCCAAATTTGTCATGGACCATGGACGGATGAGTCTGTCTCTCTGATTCTCTTAACAGGTCATTCCTTAGGGATTTATTATTAAGCCCAGTCTTGAAGGTTCACTCTTAGGACTTCACTCCTCACTGTCTGACTCTTAGGCTTTTAGTGTCTTAGTTTCCTTACATCTCAAAGCTCACAAGATCTTGGCCATCTCCAATATTCCTTCATCTAAAAGTAGGAAAGAGTGAATACTACAGAGACAAGAGCAGGGTAAACACTTTCAGCTTTATGCTTGTCCAGATAAGAGAAGAACTGAGGTCTCTTCCCAACCTGGAAGCCTACATCAGCTTGTCTTTATTGCTCAAATGCTAACTAGACCCAAAACAGCCCAATCTAAGGGAAAGCTTTGACTGCTTAATACTTTTTCCATATCTAATCAAAGAGGACAGGATATACATGAGTTGATGAATTGGAACCAATTACAGAATGTCTAAGCACACTCCATAGTCCATATGGGGATTGCATTAGCTAAGCATTCTGTACCTCCTCATCAGCAGCTCACCATCCTATATACACACACAGAGAGAGACACACACACACAGACACACACATACATACAAATTCACACATACACAAATCCATTACAGGTATAAAATAGGCCACTTGACTGGGGAAGAAATGGACTTCATTAGAAATGAATCCTTATTTTGAAATTCAGTAATTCCATTCTTATTGATTATGCTGAGGTTTAGTAACAAGTGAGCACCTAGCACATGGGATTCGATTCTATTCAAGAAGCATTTATTAAGGGCCTCTTCTGTACAGAATACTATTCTGGGCACAGCTGGACTTAGAAAAATTACATAAGTCACCATCACTTCTCCAAATATGGTAAACAGTTTTGTTTTGTTTTTTAAAGAAAGAAAAGAAAAAAAGGTGAAAATATAATTATGTTTGGTACTATGGAAAAGGCTTTGGATTAGGATTCAAAAGACTGTGTTCTGGTCTTACTTCTGTTCCTTCCTTGTTGTTTCACCTTTAATTAAATCACTAAACTTCTCTGGGCTGTTGATTTCCTAAGGGAGTCAGCTCTGAAGTTTTATAATCATCTAATTATAAGAGATATATTTCATCAACTAAAAGGTCTCAAAACATTTGGTATACCTTGAAATATATGTAAAATAAATTCTATTCTATAAAGAGTTTCTAGTCATTAGCTAGTCTAAGAAACACAGCATTAATTTCCTTTCTTATCATACCTGGATTTGAAACAAACTTATCACAGAACAATGAAACAAAATACATAATTCAGATGTTAATATCATATACTTGTGTATATGATAACTGATGAGATTATTCTCCTTCAAAATTATCTCTTCCATTTATTCAGATTAACAGGACTATTACTCACTAATAATTGCCCCAATAGTAATTAAGAGCATTTATATCATTTTCCTGTGAAGTTAAATTCATGTTTAATATATATAATAGTACCTTATTTTGAGTGTACTCCATGTTCTCACATTAGTACAACTGCTATATTTACATAGATGTCTTCCATGGTTTTTTTGTAGGAATTCTCAATTTTTATAAGCAGAAAGTAGTTCCAAGAATGAAAAAAGAAACTGAATGATTCCTTTAGTCTTTCCCCATACTTCTAAACAGGTGGGGCTGAATTTAAATCAGGACAGAAAAAAGTTTCTCCCCAAATCCCTCTATCACATGATCTATTGTTCTTGTAATTGTGGACTTAAAAGGACCTCAAAACCCAAAAGTACCACTCCATCCCCCACCAAGAAGATTTTTTTCCCCACTTAATTGAGGAAAGGAATTTGGTTTAGGGGAAGCAGCAATATCCAAAAAAAAAAAAAAAAAAAAAAAAAAAAAGGGCAGGATCTAAGGGAAGTTTGGGGATGTTTTTGGTTTGGGTTTTAAGTAAACTCCTATAAACAACAAGTGCTTTGACATGCCCTTTTTTTGTGCAGCTGTATCAAGACATTTCTTTTTTCCTTCTGGGGTGGTGAATACGGGATGGGGTAGGGAGGGAGCTTCATCCAAGTCAGGCACAATTACAACTGTTTCTATTTGCTATTGAACAGCCCTTTTCTGAAAGATGGCTGCTGATCCAAGGACCTTCGATCTTTAGCTCTAGCAGTCACATAAACAAGGAAAAAAGATTTCAAGTCTGAGTAGGGAGAAAATCGACTAAAGAAGTCAAATTCCAATTAAGCATAATGACAAGTACACAATCCCTTTAGAATAAACAGACTGTTTACACATGTACAAACCAGGTGCTTTTTTTTTTTTTTAAATCCAGTGCAATACAAAAAAGTAATTACTTGAAAATTTGCTGATCCTCCAGGAAATAATTAATGTCCAATAATTCCTTATGAAGTATTTTGTACATGTTTTGAGGTATCTTGAATAGAAGTAACTGGTTGCCATCTTAGTATCCAAGTAGATTTAACCAATTGTTTTCAAGATCTCCATTTCTATTGTTTCCTTTACAAGCAGTTTGAATGTACAGACCAAGTCACATTCCTTCATGCTGGAAACAGTGAGTCCACTCATTCTTACCTTCACTAGAAATTATTATTGTTTTATTAATGGCTTTAGTTATTTTAGAAGAGTAATCCTAATCTAGTAAAGAAAAGAATTGGGGTGGGGGAAGGAATAGAAACTACAAGCTTTGGAATTCACAGTCTCTTTCCCTCTGTGCCTTTGATGTGTAAGAACAAAACATTTTAAAACCCTCTTCAAGAGTCAAATAGGAGTCCATCCCTTTCTTCTTTTTATGTGTTTGGTGCTAAAGGAGTAGGAAAGGGGTTCCTTTTTTTGACCAAGCTATTCTTTTCCTTTCCTGCCTGCCCTTTTCCCCCACTCCAGTTTAAGTCGTATACCCCTACAAACTAAGCACCAAAGATGTTCCCATGCACAAATGCCAGTATCCCAAAAGAACATCTAGTCTCCCTGATTGCCCTGAAAATACATTGTGGTATCCATTGCCTTTTGGGCATATCCTCTGGAACTTTGAGACACCCAAGTCCCACCTAGGATGTAGCTAAGTCTGTATAATAAGAATGGGTTACATAGCATCATGAAGTTATACTGTACAATTATTTTAGAAAAATTTCCTGTAAGTCATTTGTTTATGTAGTCAAAATCATTATCATTTGGTTGTGAACAGAAGTGAAATATCTAAAAATGTTGAAGTAATGGGGAAAAACTTCACACCTTTTAAAAATTATTTTTCTCATGAGAAACAAAGATAACATTTAGGAAAACAAATTGAAATGTTTAATACTTATTTTTGTGTTCTCTTTTCAAATCTAAAATAACTTTGTTAGTTTAGTAACACAAAAAATTCATTTGAATGAAAAATATTTTACTAAGGTAAATTTTAAAATGTTGATAAATGATAATAAATATAAATTTATATATTTGCTTTTAAACTTTTAGAATGTTGTTTTACCAATTTGTGAGGAGCAAGAAAAACTAAAGAAAAGAAGACATCATCAGCATTACAACAAAACTTTAAAAATGTTTCCTGGAATTGGTATTTACTAAAGTGTGAAGCAAATGAAAAAGATGAGAGGAGAAATAGGACATTTTTAAAATATGTCACTAAATGTGACTTTTGCCACATGAAACTGTTGATTTGCCAGTCTTACTTTCTGATATTACTATCAACTGTTTCATCTTCTTAGATTTCACTTTTATCATCTTCAGAAACTTTTGAAAACTGAAAATTTTTCCAGACTTAAATGTTTTATTCTTTTTTTCTCACAAAACATTGTGTTTCTTGAAAAGCAATGTGAATCTCCATATGTAAATGGACTTTTTTTGTAGCCATGCTACAGATTATCTATGGAAGAAACTGAAGCAAAAGTAAGAAATAAGAGGAATTAGAAGTACATTGCTTGGCAGATAACTATATGAGTTCTCAATTCTGAGATATGTAAAAATACCATTCCAATATGAAACATTCTTAAGGGTAAAAAGGTCAGACTACTTATAGCCACATTAAAAAAATTCCAAATCACTATTAATTAGAGAAATGAAAATTTAAATAATACTGGTATTCTACTCCACACACATCAAAATAGTAAAGAAGACCAAGAAAGAAGAATTATAAATATTGGCATATAATAGGCACTTAATAAATGTTTATTGATGGATTTATGACACTACAGGAAAACAATAAATTATAAGTAGATCTCTGCATTTGGTACAACCATTTTAGGATGCAATTTAGAATTAAACACAAAAAGTTACTAAATAGCGTATGCTACACCTTTGACCTAGCTATACCAAAAATAAATCAAAGAAAGAAGGAAATGAACTATCTGTACAGAAATATTTATAATAATTCTTTTTGCAGTGCAAAACAAAAAGTTGGGAAATAAAGGAAGGCCCATCAATTAAAGAATATCTGAATAAGTTATGGTATATAAGTGTGGGGCAATTAGGAGGTTCAGTGCATAGAGTTCCAGACTTGAAGTCAAAAAGATTCATTTTCTTGAGTTCAAATCTGATCTCAGATACTAATTGGTGACCCTGGCCAAGTCACTTAATCATAGTTGCCTCAGTTTTCTCATCTGTAAAATGAACTGGAAAAAGAAATGACAAATCATTCCAGTATCTTTGCTAAGAAAAATCCAAATGGAGATTTGACAACAAAAATGAATGTAGTGGAGTATTTGTGCGATAAGAAACGAGGAAAGATATCAAAGACTTTTATGAACTGATACACATTAAAGTGAGCAGAATCATTTATGAAGAATAATTTATGCTATAACTTATCTATTATAAGAGTGAAAAATTTTGGTAACATAAGTCAGCTAATGAAGAATGAAATGAACAAAAACTGGAGAACAATTTATACAGTAACAACTCTATAAAGATTATTTTAAAAACTAAAAAATTGATCATTAGAATGATCATTTATGATTTCAGAGTTCCAGTGACAAAATAGGCTATCCATGAAAGAAAAGGGATGAATTTAGATACAAAGGAGACATACATATATGTTACAAGAATGTGTGTGTATATATATGTATGTGTTTTATATATGTGGGAGTATATATGTGTATATATACAAGTATATACGTATATGCATATGTATAGACATAAATATACATTCTATACATTTGCATGTGCATAGATAGATTCTATACCTATATACATGTGTGTATACATATATATACAGATATCTATATCATGTTGTATGTATATGTACACACACAAACAAAACATTGCTTTTTCCAGAATATTTGTAGTTGGTAGGTCTTGTCTGATAAGTAAGTGCTGTCTGATATCATCATCATCATTGCAGAAGTAATTTAGTTTAACACATCTCAGGAGTTTGCCATTGAATTCAGAAAACTTTATTATTTAAATGCTGTAGCCTTTACACTTCTGGGAACCTTAAGATCCTAAACAATTGTTTTTCTTTTTTTTCTCAAGGAACTTCTTTGTTTTTACCCAATTCTGAAAGGACACTATCCTTCCAGCCCATCAAGTTTTACTGGAGTGTTTCACTGTCACTATGTGATTCTTTGCTTTCTTTTCTTCTTGCTTCTTCAAGACTGTATTAGCGATGGGGCACCTTTTAAACATTTAAGAACTTCTTTTGTTCCTCTAGACCAGGGATTTCCATCCTTCAAGCTGTGGACCTCTGGGGGACCTGGAAGTTATTAAAAGGAGTCCTTGAATCCAGATGCACACCTCAAACTGTCAATTTGATTTGTATATTTACTAACCCAACATCTTCAATTAAGATCTATTCACATAAATATGCAACATGACTTGGACATACCTCCAGCAAAATGAATGAAAAACATTTTGCATTCATAAGCATTGCTATTTTTCATATGTATGGGTGTTCATAGCTGTGTTAAAAATAAAATACAAATTCACCTAAAAGCATTATTAAATTATAGCTGCATTTTTTTGGTTTGGTTTTGGTTTTTTATCAACTAAAAGATTTCCCTAGTACAAACACTATCATGAAAGGATCTAGGAAATATTTTTTAATCTTACAAAATGACTTGTTATTCAGTCATTTTGGTTTTGTCCTTGTGATCCCATTTGAAGTTTTCTTACAAAGATATTGGAGTGATTGATACTGGAGTGATGTTCTCCAGTTCATTTTATAGATGAGAAAGTTAAGATAAACTGGATTAAGTACTTGTTCAGGGTCACTAAGTTTGAGGCCAGATTTCAACTCGGGAAGATGATTCTTGCTGACTCCAGAGCCAGCATTCTATCTACTGTACCATCTATATGCCTGTTAAAGGGCTACTTATGTTCAAAAAGGATGGGGACATACTCTCAAGAATTTTTGTAGTGTCCAACTCTATAACATTATTAAGATATAAATTCCAGACTCATGTCCTGTTGTTAATTACAGAGTTCTACAACTCCCCTTACTCCCCCCATTCCATCCCTGCCATTTTGAACACCAATGCTGTTTTCATATGATTTTCACTATTTTCTAATAGAGCACATATGTTTTTTCTAGGTCTTGTTAACATCTACATCTCCTCAGAGTCAGTTATATCCTGGTTTGTTTGTTTGTTTGTTTGTTTTTTGCTATATATAAAAAAAGCTGAAGTATTTACATCACAAAACGATTCCTTCTTAAACACTTTTCTCTCTGTATGTGTTGACAAGATACAGTGCTTCACTATGTCATAGATTTGGGCCTATTTGTCCAAATTTCATCTGATACAGACTCATTCAAAGTACATCTCTCTCAAATTAGCAAATAGTGAGATGGTCTTAGTTAAAAAAAAAAAGCAACAAATATTTTAAAGTACTTACTATGGGTCAGATAAAATTCTAAGTGGCAGATTGTTATTTGTCCTTTTTTTCTAGAAGAGGACCATGACATTAGGAAGATGATCATCTGACATGCAAGTGAGTTTTTAGTCCCTTCCCTTAAGGAGCTCACATTCTAATAGGAGAAGACAACACAAAAAAGGGAAATGAAAAAGGGGAGAGGAACATAGATGTTTGGGGAATTGGAAATACCCATGGAAGGGGGCCAGCTTGGGTTGTCTCCCAGAGATCTCTGGAATTAATGCCTCTGGAAGGAACTCACCAATGGGAGAAGGTGACCAGCAAGGTAAAAGGATGTTCTAGTGTGAGAAGGACCCAGGTGATGAGAGAAGCTACAGGGTGAGTGAGTGTAAAGATAATATAGTAGAAAGTGCAAGGAATCAGAAGCACATCTCAGAGAGGGGATGGGGGAAGGGTCATTTTAAAACTTCCTTTCAGTATGCCCTTTCCACATTGAAAATGTCTGTCTTTCAAGACTATAATATTTATTCCCATTTATTTTATTTTTATGAATAAAATATGAATAAAATTTTATGAATAAAATAAGCATGTTCATAACATAATTTTTTAAAAATATGATTGCACACGAAACTGCAAATTTATTATGTATAATTAGCTATTTCTTTTAAATATATAATAATCACATAAATTTCTTCATTTTTTCCTCCATCTACCCTGCCTGCCCCAGAGGTAGCTGCCATTAGACACAAATACGTATGTGGGTGCTGTGGGGTGTGTGTGTGTGTGTGTGTGTGTGTGTGTGTGTAAAATTATTCTATGTATATTCTATTTATCAGTTCTTTCTCTGGATACTGCATGTGAACATAACTTCTATTTTATATGACTTTTATAGTTAATTTGGATATTTATAATAGTCAAAACGACTTATTTGCTCAGTCATTTTTTTTTTTTTTTTGGCTGAGGCAATTAGAGTTAAGTGACTTCCCCAGTCACTAACACAGCTGGGAAGTGTTAAGTGTCTGAGATTTGAACTCAGGTCCTCCTGACTTCAGGGCTGGTGCTCTATCCACTGCACCACCTAGCTGCCCCACTCAGTCATTCTAAAACAAAGTCACTGTTACTGCACAATATTTTCTTGGTCCTGCTCATTATGCTATTTATTATTTCATGCAAGTTTTTCCATGTTTTTCTAAAATCATTGAGTCCATCATTTCTTATAGCATAGTAGTATTCCATCACAATATGGACTATATTGTAACAATACAAATATAAATGACAAATATTGTTATTTGGGAATCAACTTTTTGCCAAATGTAGACATGCATATAGATATGTGTTTACATATATACATGTATACAAAATTACATATTATACTTGATTATTCATTGACATTTTGCTATCACTTTAAGATTTACAAAGTGCTTTACACACTGTCATTCATTTAGTACTTATAACAACCTTGCCTGGTACATTTCATTTTATAGATGAAGAACAACTAAGATTCAGAAAAGTTACATGATTCACCCATGGTTTTGCAATTATTTTAAGAGTCAGAGTCAGCATCAAAACTTGGAAATGCTCTTTCCCTATACTTATCTGAAAACAACATAATAACCTTTTGATGTTATGCTGATGTTGTAGGAGGAGGGCTTTGGGATGGAAAATGCTGAGAAGAGTCATTTGCCTACTCTTCAGCATAGTCTTCATTGCCATCCTCCTCATTTGTACCCACAAAGGATTTCTTAATTATCTCCAGGATACTTCCTACATTCAAGGATGAGTTGAGCCATCCTAAAAGCATTCAGAAATGCATATCTAATTTGACAGTATTTACTCCCCCAGACTACAGAGTTCTATCCTATTCATTCTTCACTGACTTTCTTCCATGCCATCAGAATGTCTGATGCTCACTCCTTCTATGTTCCTCCTTTGTATCACTACTTCTGATAACCACCCCTTTTACTGGCACTCCTACACATTGAGAGTTCTCTCTCTCTCTTTTTTTTCCTCACTAGTTTTCTTCTTTTTTGCCTCTCTTAGCTCCTCTCACTTCCCTCACACCCATGTTCCTGCAAAAATAACTAGCTTTTAATAGGTAGTTTCAGCCAATCAGTAATCTTTTTCTTCCATGTGTGAACCTGTCAATTATGGCACATCATGTATAACCTGTGGGAACGCTGCTCCCCTCAATTGTGTTTACTGTTGGCTGTACAGGGGCTACTATTTTGTTAAGAAAAACATAGGCTGCCAGACAGATAAATGATAGATAATAATTAGAGAGTTAGATAGATACAGATGTATGCATGTGCATGCATGCAGATAGATAGATATATATACAAAACAGTTCCAAAAAATCAAATTTGTAATGAACCACTTTAATGTGCTTTTTTATTTCACCACTGAGACTGGGAAGGATTTTTGCTCCTAAATATTGGATTCATAGAAGTTTAGTTATAAGTATTATATATTAAGAAAATATGCAAAATATAACAGCAGATAAAGAACTGCTCTTGGAGTCATTTCTTTTTTTTTAAGTTGGCAGTTTATTAAATTCTGAAATAACAAAAATCCAAAACATTAGATCGCATAGTCAGATTTCAAAAAGATCTTTCCATATTAGAAAATTGTCCAGAATAAAAAAGAAAAGAAAAGAAAATTAAATAGGGAGAAATAGAAGAGATTCTCGTATAATACTCTATAAACTTTAAAGTACTATATGAATGAAAATTATTATTATTATTCTCTCTGTAATATTTGACATTAATTACTGACTTTTGAAACTTACTTTCTAAGCTTTTGTGATACTATACTATCTTGTCTTCCATTTTTCTGTTCTGAATTCTCAATTTCTCCTCCTATTATCCTTCTTTCATTCTTAATATTTTCTCTTATTTCCATCCTCTAAATTTAGAGGGCTTTATCCTTGGTCCTTTCCCTTAATGATTTTATTCAGTCTCATAGCTTCAGCTATTGTCTGTAGGCAGAGAGCTCCATATCAATATACCTAGCTTTGACCTCTTTCTCAGGCTTGGATCTCGCATTTCTTGGAGTCATTTCACTCCCTCTTCTGATGAATACTGGTTTCTGATTGAGTCTCTCTCAGCAAGTTCCTTAGCTGCCCTGAGGAACTCTCTAATGGTATAAATTATGGTGTGTGGAGGATATTCAGGGGGTAGTGCTATCTCTGGTGTGAGAACTCGTTGAGACCTTTTAGGGCTACTCATCCACCTTTGGTGTCTACCTGGCATTTAACTCCCACTATAGTTCTAAGAAGCTGCAGCATGTTCAGCAGTCAAAACCTGATAAACATCAGCTTGGCAAATGTGCTAAACCAAGTTGAGGGTAACAGATAGAGATCAGACTCTTTGATGAGATGGAAGGTGTCTACCTCAAGCATGTGAAGATTTCTCCCTGTAGAATGGATGAAGGAGAACACTTTGTTCCAATGGCTAAGAAGGCAGATGAACCAGGCATTGTGAAATGCTTAGAGCTTGATCTGGCACCAAGGACACCAAAGTCACCCACTGATCCCAGACCCATCGCCATTAACTTTTCTCATACCACTTTTCTTTGATGACTCTGGAAGAGAGAGAGTGAGATTAATGATTTTGTGCAACTCTGCCTCACTTAAATGCAATTCAAACACAAGTCAAGGTATCACCTCATAATGACACTGGTCCTCTAAAAATAAAGGACAAATGATGACAATGTAGAATAGTTGTCAATTTAAGTTTTTACATTTACATTTGACATCTTGTAAAATCAATTTCTTCTCTGGGGTTTTGGTACCTCAATGAAATCATTGGTACACATACACATACACACATCCATATGGATGGATAAGTAAATAAATGCATTATAAGTGTATATATTTATACCTATATGCTAAAATAGTTTACATATACTTTAACATTTTGAATTTGGAAAAGTATATATTTTTTACTTTTAAATAATGTAATATTTATTAGTAATAATTATTCTTAACTTTAATAATTACTTTAATCAATAAATAACTTTAAATAAATTATTTATTGCAAATCCTTTATGAATCTCAAAATGATATGAATAAGATATGTAATGTTACAATTTCCTTTCAATTTCCTTCTGTTTATCTTTATTCTGAGACTATTGGAAAAAGAGGGAAATATTTTGTTTATTTCATATCTTGGTAAAAAATAAATTATTTCTTCTTCAAATAAGACCTAGTCAAGAAATCTAAAACAAAGCTACCAACCTTTAGATCAAAAGCCAGTTTGAGAATGATCACCAGAAGACACTGAAATCTTTTTTTGCATGTCAAAAATGCAGTGACCTACAGAATCTAAAATCACCAGATATTTGCAACTACATGGAACTATATAGAAATTATATAGGAATTATAATGATCTCTACTATTGTAGAAAATTTCATGCAAAAAAAAACCTTACTTTATAATTCTTAGAAATTATATATGGAGAATAAAACTGGGGAATTTACTAAATTTTCCCAGTAAAGGGGAAGAAGGAAGATGGTAGAAATTTTCTTAATAGTTTTTTTTTTTTTTTCTGGCCCTTCATGTTTTAAAAGCTCAGTATTTCAAGGATCTATCATTTTCATTTAGATGGGGGGGGGCGGAGAGAGGGAGGGAGGAAGGGAGGGAGAGAGAGACAGAGAGAGAGAGAGAGACAGAGAGAGAGAGAGAGAGAGAGAGAGAGAGAGAGAGAGAGAGAGAGAGAGAATGATATAACCCTGGCAATTCTTTTCTGTGGAGAAAAGCAAGCCTTGAGAAGCCCAGAACATTGGCTTCACTAAATGGAGAGCTTTGTAAGGACCTGATGAGAAAAGAAAGGGCAGTTCTGTAATTGCAAGTTGCTTTAGCCAGATGTTACCATGTGTATGTCTTAACTACCATCATACTCCAAATCTATATCCACTATTTTCATATACTCTTTGGAAATCTGTGGGAGAATATATAGGAAGAAAAACAGGGAGAAATGGACACAACCAAGCATTCCAGTGTTTATTATATACCTGGTACTGTGCTAAGTAAAAGTTAGGAATACAAGAAAGGAGTTTACATTCTAATGGGAGTAGGAGGAGACAAGATTTATATAAATAGTATACATATAGAATAAATAGAAGTTAATCTTAGATGGGGATAGACAGAGATTCTAAATGTTTATAAGAGTTTCAGGTTACCCTGATTTGCCAAAAAAGGGAAGAGAGCAGAGTCTAAAAATTATAGGCCAATAAAAATGATTTTTTGTTTTGGAATAAATTTAGAACAGATGATTAAAGAGATACTTCGTGAACATCTAAAAAGGAAAGCAGCAGTCACAAAGTATTTAGAATTGGTTGGATTGTGGTCAACTTTAGGCATTCTGTACAAATACAATAGTCTGGGAGAACTGACCTGATTATGGTTAATAAAGGAATAGGATGGGCTCATTTTAACAATTCCTGAGAATAACCTATTTCAGGGTTTACATTAGTTATTCATAATTTTTCAATCATGTCCCACTCTTTGGGGCCCATTTGGATTTTTCTTAGAAAAGATATGGGAGTGGTTTGCCATTTTTTCTGCAGCTCTTTTAAAGGTGAGGAAACTGAGGTAAATAAAGTTAACTCACAGAGCTAATCTGTCTGAGGACAGATTTGAACTCAAGAAGATGAGTTTTTCTGAATTCTAGCTCAGTGCTCTACCCACTATGCTACCTAGATGGAGAGATTTAGGATTAGATCATAATACAATCAGCTGAATTCAGAATTGGTTAGATGCTCGCACTCAAAGAATAGTAATTAATAGGTCAATGTGATAAAAGGTCAATAGTAGAGTACCCTCAAAGACTGAACCTATTGGTTCACTCTTGTTCAGAATTTTTTTTGCCACAAGTGCCCCACTCATCTGAGTTGTTGATGATCTACAGTAGGAAGGGATAGCTAACACCATGAAAGATAAGGTCAGCATTCAAAAGGATCTTGATGGATTTGGTAGGTTAAATCTAATAAGATGAAATTCATTAAGACAAATATTGTACTTAGATACTCCCAAAAAACATCTACTTCATGCTATATGTGTGAATATTTTTTAAAAGATTTGGGGAGTTTTCGTGAACCACAAATGTGAATAAGTTGTTTAATGTGGAAACCAAAAAGCAAATGTGACCAGAAATAGGAAGATGATTGTTTCACTACATATGGACCTTGCAGGACTTCATCTGGAGTACTGTCTTCAGTTCTGGAAAACCACATTTTAAGAGAACTAATAAATTAGAGATTATTTATAGAAGAACAACAAGGATGATGAAGGCTCTTAAGACTGTGACATATAAGGATCTATGAAGGAAATGGGCAAATTTAGCTGCTCTGCTTGGTTTTAACTTTACAATCATCATCATCATCATTATCATCATCTCCTTCACATAACCTCACCCCTTGTTAATTACTAGGAAACTTATCATGAAGACTATTGGGTCTAGAGCCAGGAAGATTCATCTTTCTGATCTCAGACACTTACTACTTGCATGACCCTGGGCAAGTCATTTAAATCTAATTGCCAAGAAAGTAACCTAATTTCCAAAAAGAAAGCTAGGAAAAAAGGAGGGAAGAAGGATAGAGGGAGGGAAGAAAGTGGGATGGAGGGAAGGAAGCAAGAAAAGAAAGAGAGAGAAAGGACAAAGGAAAGAGAAAGAGAGAAAGGATGGAAGAAAGAAAGAGAGAGAGAAAGGATGGAAGGAAAGAAAGAAAGAAAGAAAGAAAGAAAGAAAGAAAGAAAGAAAGGAAGGAAGGAAGGAAGGAAGGAAAGAAGGAAAGAAGGAAGGAAGGAAGGAAAAGGCAGAAAAAAGGATGAATGAATATGAAGGAGGAAGGAAAGAAAGAAAGAAGAGAAAAAAGAAATTCACAAGAAAAACATAACTATGCATCCAAAGTTAGAGTCAATGGGATTTGATCCCAAAGAACTAGGGGGCCCAATGTACCTTATGTTATTTCCAAGGATCAGAAACTGACAAGGAAATATTTATGGTTCAACTCTCTCCCCATTAGCCATGGTGAATGAGATCTAACAAATCTTTTAGCCTGTCCAATTCTGCCACAGTTCTGCCAAGCGCAATGATTTCTTAGCACATCCGGGTTTTCTTTGTAACTAGAGACAGGGCACATTTGTCTGTGTCCTTACTCTAAAGGCTCAAGAGCTCTAACGAGAGCCCTACCAAAAAAATATATATATCTGTCTTTTTGTAAAGACTGTTTTGTGTTTTTGGAGAAATACGGATTTTTGTTGTTGTTGTTTTTGCATTATAGACTTAAGAAAGGGAATGATTTAAGGCAGAACCAGAAAAACACTTAGGGCACAGTGACTCAATAAAGACTAGTCAAATCAACTAAAACTAGAAATGTACACTAACACTGTAAGTCTTGAGACACACTACTCAGCTTTCCAAGTTCAAATATATAGGTATAAACAGACCTTCACCAAAAGTGTTAGGACTAGTAAGTTATAAAACAATTATGAAGAAAATATTAATAATAATTAAAATTTATATAACACCTTATAAATAGCACGTGCCATGTGCCAGTGCAGATTGGAAACACAAAGTCTTCTTGACTCCAGACGTAGAATTTTATCTACTATGCCACATTAGCTGCCCCTAAAATTTAGGCCCCAGAGCTGATTTTGTGTTTTGTCTAGGTTTTATCTTAAATACTTTTTAGAAGCACCAATAGTCTTACTCTATGAATGTGTTTATGAGTATAATGATGAATCTCTTCCTCCTGTATTCTCATTTCTCAAAGAGTTATAAAAGTGAAAATTGTTTGAACAAATTTAAAAGAAAATAGAAATTTAGGACTCTGAATGGCAAATTATAAAATTCAACCAGACAATCAATACAACAAATCTATCACTCATGAAAATAAATTTTCTTGTTTAATTAGGCTGTTGTTCCTAACACGTGGGAGAGATTCATCCCAATAATCCTTTCTAAAGTCTAGCTCTACTACTTCATACTTAAAACCCAACTTTTCAGGGTGTTGGAGCTTTTTTTATATTGTATGCTTTTGATTTCAGTTAATAAATATTATCAAAAGAAATGATGCCTTAGTTTGTAATTTTACAAAATCAAAATAAAAATACAATAATTTTCAGCCTGGAAGTTGGAAAGAGGAATGAAAATGCCTCTTATCTAGATGGCTCAATATCCTAAGTTTCCTAAAGGTCCCATAGAGTACTACAAAGGAATGTAATATAAATATGGAGTCATAGCACCTGGATTTGAATACAGCTAAACTGCTGGTCACTTTAAACTTAGGCAAATTGCTTTACCTCTCTAAGCCTTATCTGTAAAGTGAGGGGCTTAAAGCTGATGACTTCTATCAATTTCACTTCTAAATTTATGATTCCCACACTCTACTCTTATGCCTAAAAGCATTCTTAAACATAAAAGATAGGTGCCTCTGAGAAATGCTACCCCAAGGTATTTGTCAGGACTCATCCACTAAAGCTGAAAAGTTCATGAGCCCCCAACAGTGTGTTCACACAATTAGATCAACTCAAAAACATTAAATAAAATGACAAAAATAAGAAAGACTACTCCCATACAAACACATAAAAAATAAAATCCCTGGTGAAATCATAGCGCCATTCTACTGAATACATAGATACTGCAAGACTACATGATAGATAACCACTGGACTCTTAGCCTGTGTCAGATGAAATTCCACTGAACTGTGTTCTGCTAGTACAACTTTCCTTAACTTTTCTCATATAGTCTTTGCCAGTCAAGCCCCCAAAGCTCCAAAATTAACAGAAGAGGAAATAAATTACTTAAATAGTCCCATTTTAGAAAAAGAAATAGAACAAGCTATTATCAGCTCCATAGGAAAAAATCCCTAGGACCAGATGGATTTACATGTAAATTCTACCAAACATTTAAAGAACAATTAACTTCAATACTATATAAACATTTGAAAAAATAGGGAATGAAGGACTCCAACCAAATTCCTTTTATGACACAGACATGGTACTGATACCTAAACCAGGTAGGTTGAAAACAGAGAAAGAAAATTATAGACCAATCTCCCTAATGAATATTGATGCAAAAATCTTAAATAAAATATTTGCAAAGAGATTATAAAAAAATCATGTGCAGGATAATACATCATGACCAAGTAGGATTTATACCAAGAATGCAGGGCTAGTTCAATATTAGGAAAACTATTAGCATAATTGACTATGTTAATAACCAAATTAACAAAAAAACATATGATTATCTCAATAGTTGCAGAAAAAGTATTTGATAAGATCCAACACCCATTCCTATTAAAAACACTAGAAAATATAGAAATAAATGGACTTTTCCTTAAAAACAGTCAGTAGTATCAATTTAGAACCATCAGCAAGCATCATATATAATGGGGATAAACTGGAACCATTCCCTATAAGATCAGGGGTGAAACAAGGTTGCCCACTATCACCGTTACTATTCAATATTGTTTTAGAAATGCTAGTTTTAGCAATAAGAGAAGAAAAAGAGATTAAAGGAATTAGAGTAGATAATGAGGAAACCAAATTATCACTTTGCAAATGATATGATGGTATGCTTAGAGAAACCTAGAGGGGCAACTAAAAAAAACTATTAGAAGTAGTCCACAACTTTAGCAAAGTTGCAGGGTACAAAAGAAATCCACATAAATCATCAGCATTTTTATACATCACTAACAAAATCCAACAGCAAGAGATATAAAGAGAAATTCCATTTAAAATAACTATCCATATGATAAAATATTTGGGAATCGTATCTGCCAAGGCAGGGTCAGGAACTATATGAGTGAAATTAAAAAATATTTTTCACACAAATAAAATCAAATGTAAACAATTGGAAAAATATCAAGTGCTCTTGGATAGGTGTAATATAATAAAGATGACAATACTACCTAAACTAATATATTTATTTAGTGCTCTACCAATCAGACTCCCAAAAAACTATTTTAATGACCTAGAAAAAATAACAACAAAATTCATGTAGAAGAACAAAAGTCAAGAATTTCAAGGGAATTAATGAAAAGAAAAACAAATGAAGGTGGCTTAGCTGTACCAAATCTAAAACCATATTATAAATCAATGGTCATCAAAACCATTTGATACTGACTAAGAAATAGACTAGTTGATCAGTGGAATAAATTAGGTTCACAGGACAAAATAGTCAATGACTATAATATTTGACAAACCCAAAGACCGCAGCTTTTAAGATAAAAATTTACTATTTGACAAAAACTGCTGGGAAAATTGGAAACTAGTATGATAGAAACTAGGCATTGACCTGCACCTAACACTATATACCCAAGATAAGGTCTAAATGGGTTCATGATCTAGAAATAAAGAATGATTTTATAAACAAATTAGAAGAACATAAGGTAGTTTACCTCTCAGATGACATGACTCAAACCAATGCCACTTATTCAGTGATAAAGAGAGCCAACTATACCCAGAGAGAGGACTGTGGGAACTGAGTGTGGACCTCAACATAGCATTCTCATTCTCTCTGTTGTTGTTTTCTTGCACTTTATTTTCTTTCTCAGTTTTTTCTTCTTCCTTTTTGATATGATTTTTCTTGTGCAGCAAGATAACTA
Organism: Sarcophilus harrisii; assembly: GCF_902635505.1. Classification (NCBI taxonomy): domain Eukaryota; kingdom Metazoa; phylum Chordata; class Mammalia; order Dasyuromorphia; family Dasyuridae; genus Sarcophilus; species Sarcophilus harrisii. The sequence continues at coordinate 460,338,263 of NC_045426.1, forward strand.
TATAAATATGTATACATATATTGGAGTTAACATATATTTTTACCATATTTAACATGCATTGGACTACCTGTCAGCTAGGGGAGGGGGTGGGGGGAAGAAAGGGGAAAATTTGGAACAAAAGATTTTGCAAGGGTCAATGATGAAAAATTATTCATGCATATGTTTTGTAAATAAAAAGCTTTAATAAAAAAAATAAGAAAAAGACATAACTGAAGCTTATCAGCTTCTCAATCAACTGAAATCCATGACTGCTGCTTCTTAATGAGAAGAGGGAACTCTGTCCCACTCTTTCAATTAATTCTAGTTCTTATAGTTCTTCTAGAAAAGCTTTTGACAAGCAAAAAGTCTCTCCACAAGGGAAAAAATAAATTCTGCTTTTTGGTTTTCTTTCATGGAGGGACCAATCTTTGTGATTGGCTAAATCCACCTGTGCCTTCCTACCCTCCAATTCCTTGTTTGTTCAAGGCTTCTATTGATCACTTAATTGTTCTGTGGAATCTTAACCTTCTTTAACCTCTCACATTCTGAAAACCTCTTGGTCAGTGGTATCACTATTCTACACAACCTGGAAGCCTACAACCAACTTTTCAGTATTTCTCACAAATGGAGTTCATTTTTCATCATGAGTGTTTTGGAATTGTCTTGCATCATTGTAGTGATCAAAGTAGCTAAGTTTTTCACAGTTGATCATTCTTTAAAAATCGTTGTTACTGTGTACAATGTTCTTCTACTTCTGTTCACTTCACTTTGGATCAATTCATCAAAAGTTTCCCAGGGGGGCAGCTAGATGGCACAGTGGATAGAGTACTGACTCTAAACACAGGAGGACCTGAGTTCAAATCTGGCCTCAGATAGTTAATACTTCCTTACTGTGTGACCCTGGGCAAGTCATTTAACCCCAATTGTCTCAGAAAAAAAAGCTTTCCAGATTTTTCTGAAACCATCTACTTCATCATTTCTTACATTACAACATCCCACATGACCACAACTAGCTCAGCAATTCCCCAATTGATGGGCACCTCCTCTGTTTCCAAACCTTTGCTCACATAAAAAGAGTTGAATAGCAAGCATTTACATATTTTAAGGTTTGCAAAGTATTTTACAAAAATTATCCCATTTTATCCTCATGTATTCCTGGAAGATAAGTGCAATTATTATCCTCATTTATAGATGAGGAACAGAAGCAAACAGAGGTTAAGGGACATATCCAGAATTAACATAGATAGTGAATATTTAGGACAGATTTAAATTCAGGTCTTTCTGATTCCAGATGCCAAGCTGTTGGTGTTTTATTGATTTGTCACATCTGACTCTTTGTGATTCTATTGTGGAATTTTCTTGACAAAGATACTGGAGTGGATGAGGAAACTGAGACAAAGAGGGTCTTGTCTAAGGTCATACAACCAGTAAGTTTCTGAGTCCAGATATGACTTAGATCCCTCTAACTTTAGGTCTGGCATTCTATCCATTACATTTATTAGCTATTCCTGTACCATCTCACTGCTTCACAAAATGAGGAAAAAAATCTTGTAATCATAAAAGTAATAGCACTGCAATTACTACAGTTCATCTGGCAATGGTTGCCAATCTGTTGTTTCCCAGCCTAGAGTTTCTACTACTTTTTTTTTTAACATTTCTTTGAGAGATAAAGATTCATAGCTTATGATCTGGTCTTTCTTGGGTGGGGGGGTGGGCGGGGAGCAGAAAGCATTAGGAATGGTACACTAAGGAAAAACTAGAGAAAGGGGATACAAGTATTTTCTGTTCACTGAAGAAAACTCATCAAGAAGTGTTGATGGAACCAGTGGAGCGAAGCTGAGACCTAGGAAAGCAAAAATTGAATAGAATTTAATTTTGCTAAAAATGAGTGATGAAACACAAGTAAAGAGACCTATAAATTAACTTAAGGGAACTTTTGAAAGCAGGAAAGATCTGTGGGCTTGACTAGTTAAAAAGCTGCCACACAAGTTGTGGTGAGGATCAAATGAGATGATGTACATAAAATTTTCTGTAACCTTTAAGTATTGTGCAAATATTAGCAATTATTATTTTGTTGAGTAATAATAGAACAAAGCAGAGTGGCACAGTAGATAGAGAAACAGCCTTAAGAGTCAGCAAAACCTGAATTTAAGTTCTGCCCCTGGTGAATACTAGGTATGTTTAAAAACCAACTCTTAGTGTCTCCCTCCCTCAACAACTCTCTAGGGCAATATGCCATCTGTCAGCATCACTGACCTTTTCCTCACCTAAACCAGTTCTACACACTAATCCTGGACCTCCACACTCTGGTTTCCTACAATCCAAGCCCTAGTCCCTAGAGAAATAAATTGATTCATATTTAGAGCTTTCATCCTAGGACTCAAAACTGGGTCTTTATATATTGGGAACTGAATATGTACAAAGTAGTCTAGAACTAGATAATAGATTATGTTCAATTTTAAATCCCTGAGAGCCATCCATCAGAATATATGCTATCAGGAACTGAAAATTGAGTGGATGCCCATCAGTTGGGGAATAAGTTATGCTGTATAAAGGTAAAGGAATATTATTGTTCTATAAGAAATGATCAGCAGTCTGATTTCAGAAAAGCCTGAAAATGCTTACATGAACTGATGCTAAGTGAAGGGGGCAGGACCAAGAGAACATTGTACACAATAGTAACAAAATTATGTGATGACCAACTGTGATGGACTTGGCTGTTTTCAACAATGAGGTGGTTCAAGGCAATTCCAATAGATTTGTAATGAAAAGTGCCATCCACATCCAGAGAGAGAACTGTGGAGACTGAAAGTGGATCAAACATGTTTAACCTATATTAGATTGTTTGCTGTTTAGGGGAAAGGGGAGGAGGGAGAAAGGGAGAAAAATATGGAACACAAGGTTTTGTAAAGGTGAATGTTGAAAACTATCTTTGAATGTATTTGGAAAAATAAAACAGCATTTGAAAATTTTTTAAAAATAGAATACATGCTACCTATCTACACATATATATTTATATGCTTATAAGTGTGTGTATTATAAGTCTAGTAAAACACTATTTCATATAAAAAGTCTGTGGTTTTTTAAACATATTATAAGCTGAACCAGATGATTTAGGACTACTATGAACTGGATTTGATCCAGGACCCAGGAAAAGACACATTATTTAAGCTTAAGCTATTAAATGTGTGAATATACACATTGTGTGTATGTGTATATATATATATATATATATATATATATATGTAAATATATGCACATATGTATACTATACACATCTATCTACACATAGATGCATGGATGTATATTTATAAGCTTATAAGTGTGTTAATTATAAGCCTAGAAAAACAATATTTCATGTGTTTTTAAAACATATTGTAAGCTGAACCATTTGAATAGGAGCACCATGGATTGGATTTGTCTCAGGGCCCAGGATGAGGCACATTATTTTAATTTAAGCTATTAAATACATGAATGTGTATATGTATGCACATATTTATACACACACATACACACACACACACACACACACATATATGTATACTCCACATCTATCCTCAGCTTTTGTCCCTATACTTAGCATATAGTAAGCACATAGAAAATGCTCTTCAATTCATTCATTCATTCATATGTATCTCAGCCAAGTTACAGATCTGTATTGTCAAAAAAAAAAAAATTCAAGACCAAGATTTCCTACACTAATAAACTCACAAGTCTGGAGCACCACAACAACCTCAGATGGACTTGATGGCTCTACTACAGTCTTGTGCCTCCTCATGAAAAATGTTCTTATAAATGGTATTCTTGCTTTTCAGAATTACAATTTGGAAGTACCTTTTGGGGTTTATTGACCTATAGTCTTGCAGAGCATATATTATTAGCCACAAAATACTCTGTGACATTTACTGGTTGTGTTCTTGCTTAGGCACACCATGATCTTCTGGATTAAGAGTTATGTAATAGGAAAGGGCCTGATTTATTTGTTTAAGGGGCAGTGGGAAGAGGATAGTGGAAGGTGCTTTCCCATCATTTCTGATCACTTCAGTAAACATACTCCATCAGAACTATCCATCTATCTTTAAGATCCATCATTTCCAATCTGCTGAAACAACTTTTTAACCCCTATTTTTCAGTTCAAAAGCTTTGAAGTAGCTCAAACTATAAATCCAACCAAGCCCATTGTTCCTACAGAGCAGGGTGGTTTTTTTCTTTTTTTCCCCTCCCATTCCATCTGGGTTGATCAGGTTTTCATTATCCAGATAAAGAGACATTTTAGGTAAAGGAGAAGTTAAGCTATAGGATGCAGTGACTCTTCAAACATAAACAACAGGATAACTCTTTCTGACCTCCCAGGCCTACTCAAATCCAGGTGTCAGGTAGATTGATCATCACTTTTTGAATAAACCAAACATGTGAAGTGAATAGCAGCTAAAAGATATCCAATTTTATGATGTATGTTTGTTATTTATCGCATTGTGACCCCAAATACCAAGAAGCCAAAAGACTCTTAGTTTCTTTTTGTCCTGCTTTCAGAGGGGAGGACAGAGGAGGGAGCCATATAAAGGGATCTATTCTCCTCTCATAAATCCCCACCCATCCAGGCGAGAACAGACCCCTAATGTTTGCATTCTTTTAAACCAGCCTTTGCCTAAAGTTCACCCCTTCCTGAAATCCTGCTCGACTGTTCAGCACATGTCTCCCTTGAAGTAATGAATTGGCACAAGCCTAATTCTTATGATGATTAATGGTGCTTTTCAGATGCAGCCCATTATTTGATCCAAAGTTAAAACAGTGATTCATCATTAATCACTATAAGAAATGGGCTCACTGATTCATAATTCTCGGCCAGCCCATTTCCTTAAGGGTCCCAGTTTTTCTTTTGTTATTCCAGAAGCTTCACACAGTTCACAGCCCTCTGCTGATTGCCTTCCTCACATACATGTTTCTAGATTCATTTTCTTTTAAAAGCCACATGCCCCAGGGATATTTATTTGTGCCACTAAAGGGCTCAATGACTTCTTTGGAAGAGAAACATTTCCTACAGCCTTAATAACAAGCCTCAGTTTATCAAATCTGAACTGGCATTAGCACCCACTGTCTGGATAGATTAATCACAGATCAATGATCTTAATGACTAACTTGGTTACTCTGCAAAAACTAATTTTTATGGAACAACATGAGATAAATTTATCCAATTCAATATCTTTCTTATGCTGTTTCTTCATTCCATATATGTTCACATTGGTGGTTATGGAAAGGCAGAAAGACAATTCAACAAGTATATATGATGTACCTACTTTGTGCAAGGTGCTATGTCAATTTCAAGACCCTAAATAAAGTGCCTTTTCCTGAACTACAGTTCAAATCCAGTCCCAGTCCAAAATACCCATAAGATCATCTCATTAAGCTAAAAATACGTTATGGTTGTTGTTGCTGTTTTAAAAGAAATAGGTATTTTTCTTTTTCATGAAAGTCTGTTTTAGGAGATTTACAATATCATAATGGTCTTCTGTTGTTGATTCTCCTTTGCTCTTCACTCCAATCATTTACCAAGTCTTATCAATTCTACCTCCTTAAATAAATTTTCTATCCATTCCCTTTTTTGAAGTCACATAATTACCACCATAATTCATTTTCCTTTGCATAGAATGTTGTCAAGCTTGCCATTCAGCAGACATTTATTGATGACAGGCATCAATGAGTTGGAGGGGTATCTACCCCAAGCATGTGAAGATTCTCCCTGGTGGAATGGATGGATGACAATTTATTCCAATGACCATGAAGATAGCTGAAGCACTTACAGCTTCATCAGTCACTGAAGAAGCCAAGGTCATCCTCTGTATCTTGGGCCATCACAAGTTGTCCTGACTTTTGTCCTGCCATGAATTTCAGTGACTCTGAAAGAGAGAGGGAGGCTGATGATATTCTACAATTCTGCCTCACTTAAATTCAACTTCAATGGGAGTCAAGATATCACCCATCATGATGCCATAAGTTCAAAAACAAAGTATGAACCACCTCAAAGACCTTCTATGTACTCAGTATTGTACTAAACTCGGGATGTTGCAACAAAAACACAACAGTCCCTTAACTCTGGGATCTTACATCCTTTTAAGGGGTTAGGGGTGGAAGAACAGCATATACATTAAAAAAAATTAAATACAAATACCAAGCAAATTTGGGTTGTAAGAGAGGGTGCTGGTAACTGGAGATATCAGAAGGAGTTTCCTGTAGGCAGTGATAATTAAGATGAGTTTGGAAGGAAGCTGGGAATTCTATGAGGTGGAAAAGAAAAGTATCTCCAGGCAAAGAGAATAAATTATATTAAGGTACCAGGTTGTGGGATAGATGGAAAGTTGGTAAGCAAGAATGAGCAGGCTAGTCTCTCTCCTCTCCAATCCACCGTCTATAAAACTATCAATAATGCCTCAATCACAGTTCTACATCATCATCATCATCCTTAATCACAAGATCATGCCATTTCCCTGCTCCAATGATTTCCATGGTTCTCTCTGGGATAAAATTTAAATTCTGTATGTTTTTCCCCTGTTTTTGGTTTGTCTATTTTGGGAAGGCAATCAGGGTTAAGCGAGTTACTCAGGGTCACACAGCTAGTAAGTGCTAATTACCTGAGTACTAATTTGAACTCAGGTCCTTGGGCCTCCAGTACTCTTATTTATTGCTCCACCTAGCAACCCCCATTTGACTTTTCAAACCCTTGAAAGTTTCAGTATTTTTAGGTGTATTCCCTTGTATATTCTGGGTTCCATTCAAAGTCACCTACTTCTGCTTTCCTACTTTTTTTTCCATTCCATCTCTTCTCCATGTTTTTGAACTAATTGCCCTCATGCCTGAAATGAAGACATCCATGAATGTAACCATTCTCTATCTTCCCCTCTTTGAATCCCTAGTTTCCTTCAAGATTTAGTTATGTATCACCTTCTACAGGAAATCTTTCCTGATTGTTAAATGTATTCTCTAAACTTCTCTAATTACAAGCCATAGCCTCTGAGTACAATATAAATTCTTTGAAGATAGGGACTGTTTGTTTATTTTTCCGGTTATCTGCACCTAGTACCTAGCACCTTCAACCCTTCTTACCTCATTAGAAATAGATTGTTCCAGGCTGTTAAATACATTTCTATATCTTTTATAGACAGCTAGGTGGCACAATAGATAGAGCATATGACGAAGACCTAAATTCAAAAATGAGCCTCATTTACTATCTGTACACCCTGGGCAAGTCACTTAACATTGCTTACTTCAGTTTCCTCATCTGTAAAATGAACTGGATAAGGAAATAGCACACCACTCCAGTATCTTTGTCAAGAAAACCCGGAATGAGGTCATGAAGAGTCACACAGGACTGAAATGACTGAACAACAACCCTTCACACCATACACACATACACACACACACACACACACACAAGGTACAGGGATATGAATGGGTAGGTGGGTGGGTAAGTGGATAGATGCAAAGACAAAAAACAATCCCTGCCCTCAAGGAATTTAAATCTGCTGGAAAGATACTGAATGTAGAGAAGTAAACTTGAGCAGAACAAAGTACAAAGAAGGGTAGGATAAATGAGGAATCAAGAAATGCTTTAAGTAAAAAATGGGGCCTGAATTTTATTTTTAAGAAAATTTCCTATTTTTTTGGAATTTTTTATTAAAACATTGATATTATAACAAAAATTATTGTTCTTTTATTCTGCATCATCATATAAATCTTCATAGGTTTCTCTGAAAACATTTTTTCTTTTTCTTTTATTCTGAACTTGATATAAAATAAGCATCTTCGTAACATAGTAAATAGGAAAAAGATGATTGCACAAAAAACTGCAAATCTATTATGTACAACTTATTCATGCTTTTAAATATATAATAGTTTTCTTATAACTTTCTCCCCCCACACCTTTTTTCTCCTTCTCCTCCCCCCAGTACTCCTCTGCCCCATCCTAGTGATGGCTGCCATGAGGCAAAGAAATTTCCAAGTTGAAGTGAGGAGGGAGTATATTCCAGACAATGGGAAACACTTGCATGAGGGTACTAAGGCTGGAGTTGGAATATATGTAGGGGACCAACTAGCTAGCAGATCAATTTGATTCAAAACAAATAAAGTTATATGAAATAAAACTGAAGAGGCTAGGAGGAGCCAGATTTTGACAGGATTTAAATGCCAGTCTGAGAAGTTTGTTTGTTTTGTTTTGTTTTTCTAGAGACAATTAGGAGTCAATGAGAATTTTTGAGTGAGGGCATAAATGGAAAGAGACAGATGTTGTGCTTTTTGTTTGTTTATTTGTTTTGTTTTGCCTCAGTACTTTTGCTCAGATTATTCCTCTACATGAAAATGTTTTTCCATTCCTCTCTACTTATTTAGGTTCTACCCATTGTTTAAAGACCAGCTCATTTCCCAACTCCTCTATTAAGTTTTCCCTGATTGTAGAGGCCAATAATCATCTTCTCTCTCACAGGATTATAGGAGTTAAAGCTGGAAAAAAAAAACTTCATCTAATCTAACCCTTTGATTTTTATAGATGAGGAATTTGAGGCTGAGGGATATGATGTGGGTTGGCCTAGATCACACAGGTAGTGAGTAACAGAATAGTAATTCAAACAGATTTCCCAACTCAAAATCCAATTCTTTTCCCCCTTTGGCTATCTATAGCACTTGTCATTTAGCATTAATTATATGCTTCTCTGTGATTATTTATCATTTTATATCTGAATTCTATCTCCCCAACTAGTTTATAAGCAAAATTCAAAGGACAGACATTACTCTTTATCCCCAATGCCCAGCATAGTGCCTAAAGGCACTAAAAAAGAGGAGGAAGAAGAGGAAGAGGAAAAAGGAGAGGACGAAGAGAAGGAAAAGGAGGAGAAAAGGAAGAAGAGGAGAAGGAAGCCAAGAAGGAGTGCAAAGGAAGAGAAAGAAGAGGGACAGAGAAGAGGAGCAAAGAAAGAAAAAAGTGTGATAATATTGAAGATAATGAAGATGATGATGACAATCCACATTTTAAATATCTGATATTTAACAAAATGGTAACTGCTATAAGGAACTGAAATTAAACCATGTATGGAATTCACTTTTTGCAGAACTCATGAGCAGCAATGGTGAGCTCTGACTCAGTACTTCTCTGCCAATATAACGTTTTGAACACTGAAAGGCATCAAAATTCATAAAATGCAAGGCTTAGTGCTAATATTCTACCATTGAAGTTAAAAGACATATCTTTCTTTTAGCAATTAATAGATTACAAAAATATAAAACAACAGTCAAAATATGTCACCAGATGCTTTTGTAAATTGTTTTTTCACCCAGTGTACTTAGAGAGATTTGTTTGGGTGCTTAATAAAATATAGTGATCAAGTTTTATATTATATATGAAATATATTGTACATGTATAGCAAGCATATGTCCATTTAACAATGTAGCAATAAAGTTGTAATATGAATCAATGTAGCAAACAAATTTTATAAGTGTACACATATACATCTGTGTATAGAATATGAATATGTTTATATATATAATCTGCTCTGGTTATGTTACATAAACATGTGTGTTATATGTACATATATAACATGATTACTACACTAATAAGCCAAACTTGAGTGCTACATTGTATTAGATTGATGTGTATATGTATGCATATATTGCATACACAACATATATGTACATAGATGGTACACATACGTGTGTGTGTGTATTCCCCTTGCTGAATAAGCAGAAGCCTGGTTAATGGAATTTCCTAACCAATTCCTTAGGAAATTTTTGAGTTCTGGACATTGACTTTGGATCAGACCTGAACCCATAGTACGTTCTGTTCCTTACTAGCCATATGACTTTGAGTAAGTCATTTAACCTTTCTGAGATTCAAATTTTTCATCTGTAAAATGAAGACTTTGGACTAGATGGTCTCTTTCCACTCTCAAACCTATGACCCCCTCCCCAAATAAAATAATTTTTAGAAAATCCTATGACTCTCTGACCTTTCAGGGGCATTGGGGCAGCAGCTACAACATCTGAAGATCAGTTAATTACACTAAGTCGTCCCCTGTTCTAGCAAAACAGAACTACAATGAATTTAATGAAAACCCAACCAATTCCTTCCAATTAGAATTATACAAAAGCAAAGTGAACTGCCCCAGGAGGAGGGATTAGAATCCCCCTTACTACAGGGTCTTCAAGTATAAGCTGGATAACCAATTGTTGAAGATGCTGGAGAAAAAAAAAAATTCTACTTCCAATATGTTCAATCCAGGAAATAACAACAGTGACTATAACTCATTTTTTTATATAGTGCTTTGGAGTTTAATTCTAGTGCCTCCCTTCTACTGATTATCTCTAGTTATCCTGAATATATTATGTTTGTTCATAGTTTGAATATTGTCTTCCACAATGGACTATGGGCTGAGAGAAGAAACTTTTTTTGCCTTTCTTTCTATCCCAGCAGTTCTCTGAGCACGTAGTTTGCACCTAATGAAGGTTTATTAACTGATTGACTTAAATTTGTGAAAGAATTTCCATACATGATCTCCTATGAGTTCACATGACACTAAGAGGCACATACTATTGTGAGATCTGTCCACTGAATTCCCTTCTACCTTTGAAATTCCAATGAAAAATACGAGAAAATGTTTTTGGCAGGATCCAATCTCTGGGAAATCTTGGCTACTCCATCTCTACTAAGTTTAGCATTTGTCAAACCCCAAACACTACCATGTTCCCCACACATGAGGAAGATACAATATTCATTGTCTAAAGCGGAAGACTAGGTATATGGGTCAGGGTGGAGAGGGGCAAAGGAGCTCTCTTCTTTGCTCAGACTGACTCATACCTCCTTGGACAGGGTGGCTGAAATCCTTTGTCCTCTATTTCCCTGTCTGGAAAATAGGGATAATAATATATGCCTCCTCTTTACCTCACAGGAGTGTTGCAAGGATTAATGAGTTAATAATGCTTGAAAAGCACTTTGAGCTTTTGGATGAAAGTGTTTTATAAATGTAAAGCTATTATACCTAATTAAAATCTCTGTGTGAGAAGAGAGATGGTCAGAGTTGACCTCTATCCCTACAGCTAGAACTGAAATGGATGTGGAACCAATGATGGCATAACTTTTCATTTATTCCAAAGAAAGTATAATCTAATACCCCACTACATTTTACTAGTTAGCTTTATAGATAGACAAAAATATTCTGCACTAACTGTATGTTTTTAAAAACTGACTTAAGAAGAAAAGACTTAATAGGCAGGAAAGTTGAAAATCTCATCACTCAAAGCTCTGTGGTAATGATTGCTACTATTTATAAGGTGCTTTGAGGTTTGCAAACTGCTTTACAAATATCTCATTTGATCCTAGCCTGAAGGTACATGCTATCATTACCCCTATTTTCTGATGAAGAAATAGGCAGACAGAGCTTAAATGAGTTTCTCAGGGCCACATAGTAAGTGGCTAAGGTTCGATTTGAACTCAGGTTGCCTTAATTTCAGGTCCAGAATGGAAGGAATTGATAGATGTTTAAACACCTATTATCTTGGGAGGACTAAAAGAGTTCCTATTTAACATCTCTTTTTCCTGTTCCAGCATGTCTAAAAGTCCTTTGATAAGGACAAAATTTTTCATAATTATACAGAAGCTTTAAGATTCAAATTCTCTGTAGAAGAGATAGGACACACATGGATTGATATTTATATTAATGTGTGAATTATTGATCTTGGATTCTTTCCTGAGACTTGGTTTAATTGGGGAAGGGGAAAGAAAACAGGGAAGGTGATGGTAAGTGGTGAAGAGGAAAGGAAAGGAATCCCAATATTAAAATTCTAGTCTCAATTCTGTTACTTAAAACTTTCATGATTTTGGACAAGTCATTTACTATCTCTGGGCCATACTCTCCTCATCTGTAAAATAAGTTTGGGAATGGTGGTGGTGGTGTTTAATTTGGACTAAGTGACCCCAGTATTCATTCTCTTTCAGCTCTAAATCTATCATTCTATGATTCTGCTACTTCATGGTTTTGCCTAGGGCTTTTACCTTTAAACTGAGAACACTCTTCTCACATAATATGACCTGATTAGCCTTAGAGAAATGCACATTAAGCATTTTGGTGAAATCTCTGGAATTACAAGTACAGAAGTTCTTTTTTCTGTCTTTTTCGGACACCATCCTGAACAAGAAATACTGATTGTGAAAACACATTGAGACTATATATAGAGTTTATTAGAAATAGTCTGTAATTAAGAGAAACTACTCTTTTTCTACTTGACTTGACATCCCACTATTGTTTAATATGTGTCATCATATATATTTGATTTAAAATTCCTTTTTTTTTAGGTCAAACAAATATATTAATCAAAGAACCTTAAAGTTGAGAGAGATCTGAGAAGTATCGTTACCCAAAGCATTACTGTAACCAGCTCTATCACATCTTTAACAGGTCATTCTCTAGCCTCTGTTTAAATACAATGATAGAGAGCTTACTAGCTTCCAAGGCAAATAAAATGCTTTAAGAATCTACTATATGCCCAATACCATACTAAGTAATCACTGGAGAAAATGAAGCTTATATAAAATATGATCTCTATCTTCAGAGAATTTAGTCTATTTGGAGGCTAAACCACAAACAAATTATTTGATTATATGATATTACATGATGACTGCTCTAGAAAGATTTTTTAAATATGTAATCCAAGAGAAAAGCTACTGAACAGGAATCTTGAAAGGTTTCCTGAAGGAAGAGAAGATGATTCTGATGAATAGGAATACAGCAGGCAAGATTGTGAGAAAAGGCATTACACATATAGGCAAAATAATGGAGCCCTTCAATAATCTTTCTTCTATTTACCGGGTTCAATCTTGGACCCTTATATCTCATTATCTCATGATTCTTCATTGGAAACAACCAAGTCAAAAGTCAACAGGCATTTATTAAGAACTTACTATAAATAAGAATACAAATACAAGCTGAAAAGCAATCCCTGATCTCAAAGAACTTGCATCTTATTAAGGGAATATATAAAAATATAAAATATATACATATATATATATATATCCTATAAAAAGGAGCTGAGAGAAGTTGGGAGGGAGAGATGGTGTACAGTAGAGAAAGTATCAAGAGTCAGAAGTAAAGCCTGGAGAGGAATGAAGAGGTGTCTGACTTGTGCCTGAGAAACTAGCCAATCAGGGCACAGGCCACAGGGGTGGTGGGTGAAGTCCTACGGTGCAGTGAACTTTCAGTGGCAAGAGATTTCTGTGGCTTGGTAGAGAAAGTCCAGGAGAGTCATGAATCCATCCCAGAGAGGAATCAATACCTGGCTTCTGTTCGCTTGGCCCACCACACCTAGGGCTTCAAGCATCAGGCTTCCAAAGCATTAACATAGAACAGCTTTATTTAAAAGCATGTGAGAACAAGATGCAGGGCTCACATCCAACTCTCTTTAGCAAAGCCCTGGTTATGGCTGCCCATCCAATAAACTTAGTTTCCCTCTTCCCCAGAGACTCAGTTCATAGTCCTTGCAAACTCACTGTGCCATATTTTGAATGGTCCCAGCAATATGAGTGAAATCCCAGGTCTCAGTGAAAGTCCAGAGTCTCTGCCTTCCCTTGGCTCTTTTTCTTAGCTTCTTGTGAGTCTGTGTTTTTATAACCCCCTCATTCTTCTACTGTCTTCATCCTCAACATAGCCCTGGCAGTCTGGGTTGCCTCTACTCCAGTTTATACCCAGCTTTCCTTTTGGTTTGGATCTGGATCTGTCCATTGCTGGTTCCAGGTTCTTCTCTCTCAGCTATGTGGTCTTACTACTTAGAAGCCCCTTATCTTCCTCATGATTGCTCTTCCCCTAGCAACCCATGTCTGAGCATTCATTGTGTTTTTGTGTACTCTTTCAACAAGCCCTCTAAGGAGGGGGAAGGGAAGTGAGATATTATATCTTGACTCCTTTTGGCTCAGTTCCTTTTTATCTGAATCTTCCCACTACAGAAGGTAAAACATAAGCAAAGGTTCTGAGTGTTTGGGAGGCAGATAATCTCTAAATTTTCTGAAACTGAAAAGTCATGTAAGAAATAATACAAAAGAAAAGAAATAATACAAATTAAATCTAGAAAGACTTTTTCATAACAGGACCTAGATACACCAGATTGTAAAAGGTCTTGGCTGTCAGGCAAAAAACGTATGAATTTAATTCAGTGGGCAGCAATAACAATCAATGATATGCTTTAAGGTTTACAAACATGTTATCTCACTTGATGCCTTCTGAATCCTGTACTACAGGCACTTAGTACAGGTATTTTAATTCTTGTTTTTAAGATATGGAAATTGAGGCTAAGAGAAGAAGCTAAGTATTTTTGCCCATTTTCACATACCTAGCAACCTCAGAGATGGGAGTGAACTCAGGTCTCTCATAGTCCAAAACCTAGTATTTTTTTCACTGTACCATGATTTAAAGGAATGATATGATTAGATAATCTGGAAATAATATGAGGGATGGATTAGAGAGAAGGGAAGACTCAAAACAGAGAAACCTTTCTGCTAAGTGACAACCCCCATTTATTTGATGACAACTATCATCCTTTGCTCTACCAGCCCTCCCCAGCTCAAATCTTTTCTTCTCTAGTTGTGGGAGAGTATGGTATAAGGAAGAGAAACTGGATTTGGAGTCAAGTTGACATCAGATTGAATCTTATATTAAGAAGCTGTGCCTGATCCAGGTCAAGCCACTCAGTCTATTTGTGGTTTGTTTTAACTAAAAAACTAAAAAACATAGGAATAATAACACTTAAGTCATAGAGCAGGTGTGAGAATCAAATAAGATAATAGACATACATATATATATATATAAACATATATAAACACACACATGCATAGAGAACTTTGAAAAGAAAAATTAGAATAAATACATTAATCCAAGAACAAATTTAATGGCTTTCACAAGTTCTATGTAGCATATACATAAGATTTACAAAAACTTGAGAATCCAATAGTAAAGCAAATTCCTTGACTTAGAATGATAAAACATATATTAAATCCTTGATTTTTTTTGATGAAGCAGCCAAACAATAACAATAACAACAAATCATTGTGTCACTAAAACATCTCTAAAATCAGTCCCAAATCTTTTTTGTGTCATGGATTCCCAGCCTTCTAGTTAAAACTACAATTCCCTACTCAGAATAATGTTTTTACATGCACAAGACGTATAAAATTATAAAGGAAACCAATTATATTGAAATAGTTATCCAAATATCACATACACACATGTTCATGAATTCCTGGTTAAGAATCCTTGCCAAAAGATTCCATTTAAATAGTGCATTCCCAAGTTGCCTCTTTGAGTCTATGATTCAAGATTATTATAAATAATTTCAAGGATAGTAGAGTCTCAATATACGCTACAAAGCAATGTTTTCTCACAAATTTTGTAGTATTTCTGAGATAGTCTTAGTTTTGTTCTGACAAGGAAAAGCAAAACATCTGAGGTTTTTTTCTTCCATTTTGAAAAGGAAAATAACCAAATGAAAACTGAGCTTATTTAGATCTTCTGGGACTATCTGTCCTGTGAAGAGTCCAAGACAGATGTAGACAAAAAGCAGTAGGTAGAGAAAAGAGAGGGGCCTGATCCCTGAACCAAACAGCAGGAAATCAAGTCACAAGAGAGGTCAAGAGCCCTTCTGGGCTTCTGGGCTGTGATAATTCCCTTGGACCCCTGTAGGTGGCAGCATATGTTTATAACTGCAGCAACCCCCAATTTAAAGGCTTCAGAACTGCCAGGCTGAACACATTTAAGTTGAGCCGTTTTAATTTTCAGGACAATCCAGCATAATCAATTAAAATTTTAATATTGTTAGGTAAATGCCTTTGCTGGAATGAACTCATTTGAAAGTCAGCCCTGCCTGATGAAAGGGGAAGCGGTTTATTGATTATGAACAAGGTCATATCTCATCAGACTTGCCGCCAGGATTACGTTTGTTTACCTTGATCTGAAATTGAGCCCTTTATTTTCCGAGTATTTCAGATCCCTCCTAGTGAAGCAGGGCTATGCTTTCCCCAGCCAGCCTTATTTCATTTCAGTCTAGTTGCGTTTGCTTTTTCATTTGAAAGCAAACGAGGGAAAGTAGTCACCAGGTTGAGTCCCTTTGCAAGGGACAAGGAAGAAAAATTCTCCAACACTCTCTGAAATCTGCCTAATAGCTAAAAATCTCCTTTTCTGAAAGAGAGAGGTCACGAAGCAATGAAAAAGATTTTTTTAATTTGTTAAAAATTGAGGAACTCAATGAAATCATGAAATTCCAGATAACTAGGTATCTATTCACTTCCTATATGTGGATTACCTCTGTCTTTGTACCTCTAGGGGTTCAGAACATGGTTCTTGTTTTAGCCATTTTCAGTCATGTCCTACTATTTATGATACCATTTGGGGGTTTCCTGGTAAAGCTATTGCAATTGTTTGCCATTTCTTTCTCCAGCTCATTTACAGATGAGAAAACTGGGGCAAGCCCAAGATCATATAGCTATCAAGTGTCTGAGGTCAGATTTGAACTGGGGTCCTCCTGACCATTGGGAGCACTATCTCCATCCACTGGCTACTAGGTTCCTATGATGGCCAGAAAAATGGATCAGTGAATGATTTTTTGTGAATTGTTGTACACTTAGTACAAAGTTTCAGAACTGTATGTGTGTGTGTGTGTGTGTGATGGACCTTTAAAATAGTTTTGTAAAACTTATGGATGACTTCTCATGATATTTTTAAATATACAAAATAAAATATGTAGATTACAAAGTAAATCATTTTATTAAGATAGTTATCAAAATATTGAATTAAAAAACTAGTTCATAGTTCTCAGGTTGAGTATTGCTCACTTAGTATATCTTTTAGAGAATAGAGAAAGATGTTTGATTCTCTAATTCACATAATGATCCTTCTTTTGAAGAGTTCTAAGTAGAAAGCTATGTGAGAAGTTTTAGCAGGAAGAGATCCTTAGTCTGTAAATGGGATTTGTAAGTAGATCTTGAAATCTAGGTTAGTAGATTCCCAAGCTGAGCAGCTACCATACATCCCAAACACTGTAGCATCTTGTAGCTTGCTGTTATGCCAGGATTCCCAATAGAAAAGGAATGAAGTAAGTTCTATTTCCCCATGTTGTTCAAGGGCCTTCTTTGTCAGCAAGGAACTTCCAAAATTTCAGGGAAATGAAAAGTAGTTCCACTTCATAAAAATAAAGGTGGGAAAGCCCTTACCTACGATCAGAAGTTTCCAATGTTTTGGGAATTTTCTAACCTCAGTTTTTGTTTAACTGTATGATACCCACATTCCTCCCCCATATCAAACCAAAATATATTCTGTGAGATATACGGTTATTTTAAGAAAAATAAATAACGATAAATTTTGTTTTTAGAATTTCACGAGAGTCCTTGAGTCCAGAATCCACTGGGTTTGAAGACAGAAAACCTGGACTCCAATTACCTGTATAAACTTGAGCAAATCTTTTGACCTATCAGAGGGTCTCAGTCTTCCCCACCATAAAAGGAAGAAGAGAGAGTTCAAGCAAATGATCTTCTAGGTATCTTGCAGCTAGGCTGCTCTAAATTCTATGATCCTATTGTTTGTTAGCTCAAAGCCTGGGAGGTTTGTCTCCAACTGCACTTTCTCGTGAAAAGCAGGAATGTAGAACAAAGAAATTGAGGTGCTGGGTGATAGCCTCCTCCAGGCCCTGCCCAGACCATTGTTCTTGCCTTCCCCTCCCACTGATTTGCTTGGCAAGACTCAAAAAGATTTTGGAGGGCTGAATGAAGCTACAGTTTGCTCAGAACCGCATTTAATTGAAAGGAACCACATTTAAATTGTTGGAGATGCTGCAATTTGGCAGTCAGGAAATATCAGAAAGGGAACTTTCTAATCCTAAATCAAATAAAGGCTCAGGACAAGGATCTAGATACAAGAAGAAGGTTTGAAAAGGTATTAAATACCTATATCGGGGTAGAGAAGATAAAGTGTCAGGCCTGAAATCAGGAACATGTGAGTTCAAATCTAGCCTCAGACATTAGCTGAGTGATCCCAACTAAATCATTAGTCCTGTTTGCCTCGGTTTCCTCATCTGTAAAATGAGCTGGAAAAGGAAATGACAAATCTCTCCAATAGCTCTGCCAAGAAAACTCCAAATAGAATCTTGAAGAATAGGGCACAACTGAACAAGAAAATCCCATCAGGAAGAAGAAGCTTTTAAAAGATACCAAATACCTCCATGATTTAATTATCTAACTGAATATTCTGTGACCCAGAAGAGGCTGGTCCCAACAAGCTAACAAACCTCTGAGCTTTTGTGAAAAACAAGCATTTTTTTTGATTTGATGTAGATATGTAAGGATCCTGACTTTCTAAATGAGCTTCTAAAATCTAAACTGGAAGAGAGCTGGTAGAGTTAATTCTTTTCTTATGGGGAAAAAAGTAGCCCTTTTTCTACTGAGGGCTTCCAGCAAGGGTCAGTGGGGATACCAAACCCAGTGGGGAACAGCAATGGTCCAAGAGGACTCCAGGATCAAAGATTTAGAACTGGAAGTAATCTTGGGGATTGTCTAGTCTATCCTTATTTCACAGATGAGGATATGGGGAAACTGAGGCCCAGGAAAGTTAGATTGCCAAAAGTCACAATGCTCAAAAGTGGCAAAACTCAAATTTGAATCTAGGTCCTCCTACTCAAAATCTAGCTTTCCTTTTACTATACATGATGCTCAACAGAATACATTAGTCCATGAGGAGCAGATCTGGCAGAGAGTAATGTCACTATTTCATTAGAAGGTATCTGCTGTCCCATGACATCAGAGACATGAGCTGTCTTCAAAATGTGATATCTAGGTGTCTTCATTTTTCCTACTTATGGTATTTAAAATTGGTGGAAAATGTGGCCCAAGTTTATGGGGCAAAGATTTTTTATTACTTTTCTTAATATGGCATTTTATTAAATGCCTTTAGTTTGAACTATGTTATCTGACTGATTTCTAAAGGTAGTCATTCTTATATTTACTGATGTTAAGTGAAATGAGCAGAACCAGTCTTTTTTTTTCTTTCTTTTATTTTCCTTTATTTTCTTTTAATAGCCTTTTATTTACAGGTTATATGTATGGGTAACTTTATAGCATTGACAATTGCCAAACTTCTTGTTCCAATTTTTCCCCTCCTTCCCCCCCACCCCCTCCCCCGGATGGCAGGATGACCAGTAGATGTTAAATATATTAAAATATAAATTAGATACACAATAAGTATACATGGCCAAACCGTTATTTTGCTGTACAAAAAGAATCGGACTCTGAAATATTGTACAAATAGCCTGTGAAGGAAATCAAAAATGCAGGTGGGCAAAAATATAGGGATTGGGAATTCAATGTAATGGTTCTTAGTCATCTCCCAGAGTTATTTCGCTGGGTGTAGCTGGTAGAACCAGTCTTTTACTAAAAGTAAAACTAAGTGGGGGCTCATGAATTATGGTTTTGAGTGGCTGTTGATCCACAAATTACCATGAACCTGAAGCAGATTTTTCTGTGGGACCCATGTACATGTATTTATGTGTGGGACTGGGGAAGAGACGAGGAGGAAATCCTATGAACTAAAAATATTTCGCTGAATTCACAAAACTAGGATTGGTAATCACTAGTTTAGGTAGTTTATAGAAGAAATTCCATTGTGTATACCTGTTGCCTATTGAAAAGCAATGCAGTACAGTAGAAATATTGCTAAATTTAGAGTCAGGCAACCTAGATTCAAGTTGCTTCTTATGAGTTAGAGCACCTTGTATAAATCATTTAGACTTTTGAATCTTAATTTCTTCATTTAAAAGATGAAAGGATTAGGTTAGATGCTCCGTAGATCCCTTCCAGCACCAAATTTATGATGACTTGCTGTTAAAAAGCATCATGATGTGCCTGGATAGGACATGTTAATATTTAATTATTTCATGAAAAAATAATATTTACATAATGTTAATGGGACTGATTTGATAATTGCATTATGATAGGAAATAAGAAAAGTCTTTGGCTGCCTATTATCTTGAAAACCTACATTGATTAAGATTAACAACTAGATTGCATTCAGGAGGACATACTCACATTCAGCACATGTGCACAACAAAGCCATCAAAATTCCATACTTCACTGCATTGTAAATAGCAAGTGGGTGAGAGATAGATGGGATAGTGAACAGAGAAGTAGCCTTCATCTCAAAGGGGGAATTTTTCTCAAGTCTCCTTGACTCCTGAATTCTACTCTTCCCATCACCGTCTATTCTTCCTATCCTCAACAAATAGGAATATAAAAAAGTAGAAAAAGGAATAGCTGTGTAGTCAAGATCCAGATCCTAGTCTTTACTCTGCCATTTATTTCTATCTTGTGATTTTAGACATTTTAGGTTACTCTCTTGACTGATTTACTCATCTATAAAATGAATGGGTTGAACAAGATGCTTTTTAAGGTGTCTCCCAACTCTAAAGTCTGTGATCTTTGAATTTGAAAAATCAGCTTCCTGTTCTCAAGTTGCATCTGATCAAGATTCAGGAATGATAAAGAAGACATCTTCTCCATGGAAGATAAACCCTTGTGGGATTTAGATTAAAGACACACTCAAGGATGGAGATAATCAAAATTAGATTTTTTTTCTCATACCTCTTATTTTTGGAGCCAAGAGAGCTGGATTTGAATCATAATTTATCCCCTTATTAACTGTGGTACTTCAGTTTCCTTATGTGTAAAATAGAAATCATATTTGTCTACTTTGTTGATTATCTCAAAGGAGAAAAAGTAAAGCAATTTGTTTTCTATAAAGTTCTATATAAATATTAGCTATTCTATTGTACTAGATCAAAATGTACTTTTCTGTGCTGAAGTATTTATATTTTTATGTACACACACTCACACATGCATACAAGATTATAAGTCTAGAGCTTGTTCAAAAGACATCTACTCCAATTTCCTTATTTTGTTGTGCAAAAATTCTGGTGTGGTTTGTCATTTCCTTCTCCAGCTCATTTTACAGATGAGGAAATTGAGGCAAACAGAGTGAAGTGATTTTCCAGGGTCACATTTGTACTCAGGACTACAGACCTGGCACTCTATCCACCGTACCACCTAGATGTTATTCTTGTTCAATTGAATCCAACTCTTCATGACGACAAGGAATGGTTTGCCATTTCCTTATTCAGTTCATTTTATAGGTGAGGAAACCAAGGCACATAGGTAGGGTTAAGTGACTTAACAAAGGTCACACAGAGAGTAAGTGGCTACATTTGAACTCACTTCTTCCTGACTCCAGGTCCAATGCTTTATACACTATCCCACCCAGCTATATTCCGCATATTTTTATAAATGAGTATATTTTGGCCCAAGGATGTTTTATGATTATCCCAAGGTTACACAGATAATAATATAGACAATATAATCAATAAAATAGTCAATATTGTCAATAATAATAATCAAAAGTGGAATTTAAACCTTGGTCTCTGAATCCAAAGTCAATAATATACTGATTCTTAATATATACATATTATATGTAATATTATAAATGTAACATTATGCACACATATAAATGTGCTTATGTTATCAATGAGATTCTATTTATAAAGCACTTACCATAGTGCTTGGTATGTAATAGGTGCTTAATAAATTCTTGTTCCTCTTCCTAATATAAATATGAGTATATATATATATGTGTGTGTGTACATGTGTATATATACATATACATACACACAAACACACATAGACACACACATTTATTTATTGAAAAAAACAGCCTTGGTTAATAGAAAGAAAGAAAGAAAGAAAGAAAGAAAGAAAGAAAGAAAGAAAGAAAGAAAGAAAGAAAGAAAGGAAAGAAGGAAGGAAGGAAGGAAGGAAGGAAGGAAGGAAGGAAGGAAGGAAGGAAGAAAAAAGAATTTCTGGAGTCAGATTCTACTTTTGTCATGTACTAACTAGCTCTGTGACCTTAAGCAAGTCACAATCTCTTAGTGTTCCCAGGCAATTCTCTAAGTTTCCAATGTGGGTGAGTAGAGGGAGTTTTCCCCCACTGGGGAGTTCCCCTGCACTGATTAGTTGTGCTTTTCTTAGGAATGCACCACTACAAAGCCTGAGCTTTGTTTTAACCAGGGCATGTCTGAATTTAAAATGGAGGCTGAAACATCCTACCTCTCATCTGTTCATTCCACTATGTGTGCGCATGTCTCTGTGGGCACAGGCAGGGCTATATATCAACAGATGAGGCAAATGCTACAACTTCCTAAGCCAAATGTTTCGGCTTCAGTTTTAAATTCGGCCATGCCCTAGTAAAGACAAAGCATAGACTGTCTATGACTTTTCCTCCAGGGAAAGCACAGCTGCCATTAGCTCCGAGGGCTGGGCCACTGTGACACCTGATGCTAGCTTGGATGCTCGCTCCCAGGGCTGCTGAAACAACCCTGCTGCGACAGCATCAGGAGGCACAACCTTCAGGGACAAATAAAAGGATTTTTCTTGCCTACTCCAAAAAGATGGCAGGGAGGAGATTCAGCAGGATGTGAGGAAGCAGCCAAAAAAACCAACCAAACCAAAAAACAAAAACAAAAACAAAAGTGAAAGGAAGAGAAACTGAGGATTGACTTTCGACTTCATTATTTTCTCTTTCACTAAGGTTCCTAATCCTTTATTATTTTTAATTTATGGCAGGACATACTAAATGGATGGCCTATGGATTTCCTTCACACATTAATCCCCTGGATCTCATTTGGTATGCATTTCTACTGAATGACAGAAATTTGATTGTTTTTTTTTATTAGTGATCAGATTATAATGAGCTACATTTTTCTCCTCTACTCATCATGATAGACCCAAATCACTTGCATTTAAACTTCAAGGTTTTTGGTCTTCCTATTCCCAGAATTTAGGACAATACCTTTCAGATAGTAAAAAAAGCAATCAATGCTTGTTTTTGTTTTTACTAATGTTATCTCTTTCCTTCCTCTCATCAATCCTGTAAGGTGGGTAAACTTATATTCCCCACTTGACAGATGAGCAAACTGGGGCTCAGAGAGCTAGCAACTTGCCCACAATCACAGTGATAGTAAATTTTTGTTTGAGGGGCTTGGAGGTTTGGTTTTATTTTTTGATAGAAAGTTTTTAAAGCAGGAGAATATCCAAGTCTTCTTCTGAGTCCAGCATTCTCTCCACTACAGAGATTTAGGGTTTCTTAAACACCAAAATGAACTTTAGTTATGCCCAGCCCTGTAATAAAATCTAGTTTCAGAATCTTAAATGACAAGTTTTCTTTAAATAATCAAAAGTATTTCAGGGCAAAAGGAAGGGGAATAGATTGTGATCAGAAACTGCAGTTGCTCTATTTTAATTATTGAAGCAAATGAGGGGAGTGCAATATTCCATATTCCACTGAAATCCTGTCTTGGTGCCTCATCTTCACTTCCTCTGGCCCATGAAAGGCTATGTTGGCAGAGTCCAAGGTTTGACAAGTTCCATTCAGAAGAAGTTCAAGTCTGGTCTCTTGTGACAAAATTGCATATTTTTTGTTTTGTTTATTTAAAAAAAAAAAAAAAGAACAAAGCTGGCCAAGTTCAGAGAGGTCTTTGGATAATAGGATGTTATCTCTTGGGGGAAAGGGCAAGACTCACAGCATCTCATTAAATTATGATCTCTGAGGTGCTTCCTAGTTCCACACATAGGATCTTATGGTCTATGGAGACAGAAAAAAGGTTTCATTAGAGAACATGAAGAATGAGCCAAAACCAATGAAATGATAGCTCTTTGAATTATCAAAGAAAATGGCATCCTAGCATTATTAATGGAGCAATAAAGGAAACGCTTGATGCCATCTACTCCAATTCCCTCATTTTACAGACAAAGAAATTGAGAACGAGAGAGTGACTTGTCCAATATACTTAGAGGTCTGCTGTGTATAAGACACTGCAGGTCGAACAGAGACCTTGTTCTCAACAAACTTATAATTATTTATATGCAACTATTATTCGAGAGGGGGTAAAATTCAAGAGGGTGACACAGTAGAAAAAGCATTGGACTAGAAGTTAGAAAAATTTGAGTGCAAATCCAGCCTAAGATAATTATTAACTGTTTCATTCTAGGCAAGTCACTTAACCTCATGTTTGCCTCAGTTTCCTCATCCATAAAATGAACTGAAGAAGGAAATGGCATGAATTTTTGCCAAGAAAATTCCCAATGAGGTCACCAAGAGTTGGGCATGACTGAAATGACTGAACAAGTGATTCAAGAATCAATAAGAATTCAAGTACATGAGAAATTTGAGAAGAAAAAATAATATTTAACCTGGTTGTATCAGGAACACTTTCTTGGAGGACATGATATGAGAAGAGGACCTCAAAGAAAGACAAAGGCTTTAATGGTGGGAGTGGATGCTATAGGGAATTGTCAAAATCCATTCCAGGTAAAAAGATGGCTATTGAAATATTTTCCCTAAAATCGAGGGAATGTACAAGCTGGGCTTTAGATATACTGAAGTTGAGATGACCATTCTTCAGCCTTCATGGAAGATGGCACTTAAAGAGTTAGTACCAATGATATATGCTAGCTGAGGAGATCATTCAAAGGTCAGAATGATGTCCTTCAAGAATTGGCATTGCTGATGGAGAAAAATGAGGTAGGGAATGGCAAGAACTGTCAAGTCATTAGAACTAGAGAGAACTTTAGAGGTCATTTCATTTCACAAATGAGGAAACCAACATCCCAAGAGGTGATCTGATTTGTCCATGGTTCAGCTAGCTAGTAGCAGAACCAAACTTGGAAGCCAGCTTTCTGAGCTCCCCATTAGACTTAATAAAAAAAAAGTAACATGGTAATATCAAAGAACAGACCATATATAGTATGCAACATTGGAAGCCTTCATAGTGTGCATCGTAGGTACCACATACCCATTGTGTAAATGGGTAATCACTTTTTCCTTTCTTGCCTTCATTTCCTATCTATAAAATAAGAATGATTATAGCAGCTATCTTGGTTCCCCAAAAAGCAATTTTTACATTTAGAAATAGTATACTTGATACTTAATAAATATTCAACAAGAATGACTTTTTGGTTTTGGTAATGTTGTCTAAGGAAGGCAGACTAGTGTTTTACTTGAGAGGCCTTTGTCCTTATGGAAACAATTTCAGCATTGCCTCCCATTTCAACTAAGTTAGCGGCATCCAGCAGTCAATGATGTCTGAGTTCAATTCTGCACACCAGGGGCTTCTTCTGATCAATCAGAGCTGGGAATTAATCCCTAGAATAGGGACACAGTCTAAAGAATCTCTGGACTCCCCCCAAATCTATAGGTCATCCATTCTATCTCAATGACATGCCAAGTCTGTCCAAATGCTTCATTAATAACCAGGGGACCACAACAACAAACCTCTCATTCTCTGATGATGGCACTTTTTCCCCCTGCCAGGGTTTGACATGAATGTTAATTAATTAATCTTCCTGCCATTTTGGTGAAGGTGTCATGCATCCGTCATTAGCTCTCTCTTCAAGGAGGTCTCAAATTTAAAAAGAATTTTTGCATTTTGAATTTAACTTTCCTCCCCTATATCTGATAGAGTTCATTTAGATATTCCCTCTGAATATAAGTATCATGCCTCAGGTGAAATCTATTAAAGTAGGAAGTATTCATTTTGGAAAAGATAGAAAAATGAACTAATCTCTTCTCTGAGTTTCATTTGGAACACACACTGTTGTTGTTTTTCTTCCTCAGGAAAAATAAATTAAAAATCTTCCAATTATAATGAAATGTCCAACTGGAGAAACATCTTCCTCCATTTATGTTCATGTAATGTTTTTGAAAACCTGTTTGTATTTGTACCTTACTCTATGTGTAGTATAGACAGGATAATTAATAAGGGAAAATAAATGTTACTTCTAGAGGATGGACTGGCTACTCACATTATGAAGGACTGTGTACATAGAATGCAATCTTTTGAAGCTCTTAAATACATTTAAAGCCATTTATTTCTTCAAATCTCAAGTGAAACACTAAAGCTTGACATTATCTGAAAGGCTTTTCAACTATATGTCCTTTTGAAGAGTCTGAATGAGAATAAAAATGAAAAAAAATGCTGTTATACAAAAAATGGCTATCACCACCAAGAGAATGAGATAAAAAAGCTTAAGTTGGATATGAGCAAGAATTTCCCAGTGATGGGTTTAATTGGTATGAGAATGCCAAAGGAAACTATGAATCTTCTTCCCTATTGATATTTAGACCAAGAATAAATGTATTTCCAATAAAATGACTTAAATTGAGCACTGAATCATGTTGTTACAGAATAGTGGTTGCGATAGTGTCAGTGGTGGTAGGGACAACAGCTAAGTAGTCAGGAAAGCTATTCTTCATGAGTTCAAATCTGGCCTCACACACCGATTAGTTGACCCTGGATACGTCACTTAACCCTGTTTACTTCAGTTCCTCATCTGTAAAATGAACTGGAGAAGGAAATTGCAAATAACTACATTATCTTTGCCAATAAAACCCCAAATTGGGGTTATGAAGAGTTGGAAATGACTGAAATGATTTCATAAAAACAATAAGATGAATGACTATTTTAAGAATATTTGGGGCAGCAAGATGGTGCAGTGGATAGGGTACTGACCCTGGACCTGAGTTCAAATCCCAGCTCAGACATTTAACACTTCCTAGCTGTGTGACCCTAAGTAAGTCACTTAACCCCAATTGCCTTGCCAAAAAAAAAAATAGAAAAGAAAAATCTGCTGTATACTAATATGATTCAACTCTCCATCTAAGTCAGTTTGCTTGGAAATATGAGGGGGTCACTATGGCTTTATGGTAGAACACACTAAAAAAGAATGAAGATTTCCAGAAATTATTTGAAACTAATTCTTTGACTTTTTTCCTGATGCAAGATAAAAATACTTTTTTCAAAGTGTAGTTTAGTGGAAAGAAAACTGAATTTGTAGTAAGAAGGCCTCAGTCCAAATCCCTACAATAATTTCAACGTAACTTTGGGCAAATCACTTCATTTTTATGTTCCTTAGCTTCCTCTCCTAGAAAATGAGAATATGATAAGACCAGGGTGTTCCCATTCCCAGTAGGGACTAGTTTTCCCCAAAAGGTATCAAAGCTATCCTTTAGATCTGATTGGCCCTTCTCTCCTTTGACATAGCTTCTACTTCATCTAAGGCATTAAAATTTCGTCCAGAATGGGGTCTGGGTCTATCCCACTTGGTGAATGTCTATAAATTACAGGAATCATCATACCTTGTCTTGCTGAACCAACTGTTCCTAACAGTGGGAGTAGGAATAAATAACCTTTGAAATCTTTTCCACACATAAATCTTTGATTCCTATAACATAAGTTCAAATCCCAGTGCTTATTCTGCTGTCTACTTTAAAATCTTGAGAACTCTTGGCTCACTTGACACAACAAGCAAGGCCAAGCAAGGCTGACATAAATACTAACACTCCATCTGAAATCCCAGCCATCCCTTTTTATTTGAAATGATCTGAGGTTCAATGATAGATTTGGAACTTAGGCTCTGGCTTTTATTTGGCTTTATCAAAGAATCATAGGACTCCGGATGGGACAAGACATTAGAGATAATCTACTTTAAATTGCTCATTTTACATACAAGGAAGCTGAGATCCAGAGACATTAAAAGACTTGACTAAGTTAAGCAGATAGTAATTAACAATTGGAATTTGAACTCAGGTTATAGGGATCAAGATTTAGCACTGAAAGGGACTTTCAAGGTCATTTATTCCTACCTTGTTGAGTCTTTCTCTAGTACCCAGTTATGATAAAATGAATAAATCATTGCTTCTATATACAATAAACCTTTTGTGTATTGCATTCCCCTACTAGATTGTAAACAATCCCTGTAAGCAAGTCTCTGAGGGCAGGGATTGTCTTTCTTTTTCTTATTATCAATTATAATATTGCTTATTATCCCTAGCACAGTACCTGACATAGAATAAGCATTTAATACATGTTCATTGACTTCTGACTATTGACCCTTCTGTAAAATTTAGATATTGAATTGTTCATCCAGCACATTAACTTTCTCTTTCAGATTTGTATCAACTGAAAATCTGATGAACATGTTAACTATATGTTCAACCAAATCAAAATGATGAAAAGGACAGGTTTGAAACTTATGGTGCTTTACTAGAGATTCCTGTGAAAATTGCTGTGATCCGTTGATTAATACTCTTTGGGTCTAGTTGTTCCAATAATTTTGAATCCTTTTAACTGTACTCTTATTGATCTCATATTTTTCCACATTATCCACCAAAAAAATTAATCAGAGCCTCTTATGTCCACAGCAGTTCCTTTGGTCTCTCAGCCTAGCAACCAATAATAAAATGAATCCTACCTCACTGCTTTTTTTTTTCCTTGAGGGCCCATCCCCCAGCTGTTTGGTAGTTTTAGAATATTCAGCCAGAAATAGAGGTCATGATCATTAACTATTATAAGCAGAATCTGAGTTCTTCACTTCTAAAAATAACAGGACATTTACCCATCAAACATCTCAGGACATTTCTTCCACTCTCTGTGACTTCTTAAAAGTTAGCAAAAATAGTTCATCAATTTTATTGACAAGATCTCTCAGTAGTCTAGGATCTAAACTATATCATTTGAATTTTTTTTTAAAGCAGTTTAGTTCTCTTTTATTCTCTTTTCATCTATGCTGTTCTTCAACTCCCTGTAGACCATTTTATTTTACCCTTTTAGATCCTCAAACGGTTCTTCTTGACAGAGAAAATGAAGGCAAAACAAATGTTTCACATAATATTTATCTCTGTCATCAGTTAGCATATTCTATCCATGTGCTTGACCTACACAGAGTAATTGCTTAGTAAATGCATGTTGACTGATTAATTAATCCATCCCCAATAGCAGATCGAGCCCTTCTTCCTCTGACCATAGTTTCTTAAAAGTCCTTTGGGTTGCCTTTGATATTTTCTAAAGTTTCAGATCTTTTAGAATTTAGGCTTCCAGATAGCCTCTTTCATTGTGGTTCTCTCTCTTTTGTATTTAAGCTTGGTTAATTTCCCCTGCTCCCATCTTTTGTACATGACTTCTTTGGAAAGATCCCTATGCAGTCATATTGGCATGTGTAGTTGTCTGCCTTTTTTTCTTCCTCATCACAAATCATTCATGATAATGGTATCAAATTTTCTCTTGAGTTTCCTATACCTTTTGAGACATCTAAGTTATTAATGTCCTGGGCCATATATCCAGGTCTATATTTTCTTTAAATGTTTTCAAATATTTTTTAGTTTTAAGTATATGTTCAACTATGTCTAGTACATTCCACTTTACCTACTAGCTCATCCTTTTTAGCCAGAATTTGGTCAGAATTTGCTTCATTGATTGCTTCCTCTATTTTCTAAAAATTGTAATTGTCAGCAATAATTTATCATAAGCACTCCTTATCATATAGCCACTTCTGTACCCCCTCATACTGCTCCATGACATGTCTCTTCCTCCTGAACAAGATTATGCATTTGCTGATGTCATTAATTCTCCTTTTCATTTTGTTCAAGGAATGGTACTTTCCCTCTGAAGAACTCTTTAGAAAAAAAGCAAAAGCAAAAATCTTTCACAATTCACATCCATTACACAATTCTAACAGTTTAGTTAGTCAATCATCAACAAACATTTATTAAATGTCAGACACTATGCTAAGCACTAGGAACAAAAAGAAAAGCAAAAACATGGTCCCTGACTTCAAAGAGCTCACATTTTAATGGGGGGAGGGGAACCTGTACATTCATGATAAATACAGTGTAAATGAAAGGTAATTTCATAGGAAAGGCGTGAAAGGAGGAAGAGAAGGAAAAAGGGGGAGGTGTAGGGAAGATCAGGAAAGCTCTCCAATAGAAGGTGGGATCTGAGCTGAATCTTAAAGGAAGAAGGAAGCTGGAAAGGAAATAAGCGTTTATGAAATACCTACTATGTGCCAACCACAGTACTAAGGGCTTTACTAATATTCTCATTTGATCCTCACAATAATCCTGTAAGGAAGGTAATATTGTTATCCTCATTTTAAAAATGAGGAAATCAAAGTTAAAGAAAATAAATGAAAAAAAAACAAAAAAACAAAAAAAATTTAAAAAGAAAAAAAGAAAAAGAAAATAAATGACTTGCCTACTATCACAAAACTAGAGTTAGGCCTTAGGACAGTAGCACCAAAAATGAGCAGATTAATTTTCCCAGATTTGAGGGGCATGGATTCTGGGCTTCCAGGATACAAAGACTCAGGCCTACTATGGAGTCTAGGTGGGAAGAAATAAGACAACAGTTGCAAGGGGAAAATTGCATAGATCTTCTTACTTTGAATTCCTATAGGTTCTATTTATTTCATCATTCTTCCCCCAAATAATAATAATAATTTGAACTCTATGATAAAATATAAACATGGTACCAATAGAGACATTGTCAAGGAAAAGTAAAGCAAGGTCAATGAGGTGATGTCTCGAAGACTTGTTTCCATGCTTACATCTTAATAATCTAAGTGAGTATTTTTAAAGGAAAAAAATTTTACTTCAACTCTTATCTCTGATCTTTCAAATATCCATGTTGTTTCTACATAGTTTCCAAAATATCACAGATATAATTTTCATCCAAATCTCTTTGAAATTAAATCTCCCAGGGGCAGCTAGATGGTGCAATAGATAGAGTGCAGGCCCTGAAGTCAGGAGAACCTGAATTCAAATCTGGCCTCAGACTACTTCCTAGCTGTGTGACCCTAGGAAAGTCACTTAACCCCAATTGCCTCAGGAAAAAAAAATTAAATCTCCCACTAAACTGGGCTAAGTTGAATTTCATCTATAAACTTTAAGCCAAAGTTGATGAATTGAGACTTCTCAATAAAGTAAAAAATAGAAGAAAGGAAGGTAGGAAGGAAGGAAGGAAGGAAGGAAGGAAGAGAGGGAGGGAGGGAGGGAGGGAGGAAAAGAGGGAGGGAGGGGAAAAAGAAGGAAAGAGAGGGAAAGAAAGGGGAAAGGAAGGAAGGGGAGAAGGAAGGAAGGGGAGAAAGAAGGAAGGAAGAAAGAAAGGAAGAGAGTGGAGAGGAAAGAAGAACAAGAGAAGTGAGAGGGGAAGGTGTAGAAAGAAAGACAAAAAGAAGACAAAAGGAAGAAAGAAGTGAAAAAGTTCAGTGAAAGTGTCACCCAAACTGTTAAGATTGATGGTTAGAGTTTAAAACTCAGTTTCAAAATGAATTGGAATAAACCTAGTCAAGTTTCACTTTGAGTCTTTGGGTGTATCCCAATTTCAGACTCAAAGCAAAACCCATTGATTATGCAAATGAATAAGGTTGAACAGCTTCATGATAATCCATGTGAACTGAAACTAACAGATTTCTCATTGTCCCTGACCAGAACTCCCAGCTCTTCTTTCTAGCTTTGCAATTGGCTCTGGCCAATGGCTGAAATCTACAGAAGAAAAATGCTTAAAAACCAGGTGGCTCATTTAAACTAGGCTGTATTTACTGCAACTTTACTAGCTGTAAGTGGAGGCCTATTTGAAATAAATCATTCTGTTCTCCTTAATCTACAGAAATGTTCTGCTGAACATAGGGTATCACCATCCCACATACAGGTTTATATGCCTCTCACTGCTTGCTGAATGCAGATTAAATAAATTCTTTTTCTTCCCATAGTGCCTTCTTCTGGGCCATGTTATAGTTTATACTAGTGGTTCTCAAACTTTTGTTCTCAGTCTCTCAGTATCTCCATGTTATTAAAAAAAACTATTGAGGAGCTATTCAAAGAGTTTTTGTTCACATGGATTATATTTATAGCTATTTACTATATTAGAAATAAAAAATAATTTTTAATTTGTAAACCCTCTGAAAGGGTTTCAGAGACCCCAACAATTCTTTGGACTACACTTTGAGGACCACTGGCTTTATACTTATGATTATAAGAGAAATTGAATTTGGGGTCCAGAATGAAACAGCCTCATTAAGACAGCCCCATCACTGGCTTTGCCTCTAGCTCTAGGGGACAGCTAGGTAGTTATCCTTCCTCTCTGCTTCTTCCTCCCTTTAGTATGGTAGGCTAAAACAATAGATCAGCAGGGGAGATCTGTTCCCAAGTCCTGCAAACACAATCTATTTAAAGAAACAAAAGTTACCCAAGGAGATCTCTCCTTACTCAGGCTGCACTGCATAGCAACATACCAGCTCACATACAATGAGGGCCTGTAAGGCTTCAAGCCCCTGGAGAAAGTCCTGTCATATGGCACCCGCATCTCCTCAGCCCACGCACTCCAGTCCTGTTCTTTAGCTGAGGAAGCACAGCTGCCAACTTCAGAGATGGAGAGGAGGGCAAGCATTAGCTAATAAGAACAGAAGGATCTGATCTCGCTCATGTCCATTCCCCTGATCCCCAGTGTGTTGGACTATTCAGTGATTTTAAAAAAACAAAAACAGGAACAGGTATATAACATCAATTTCATAAAACAGGATTATGTCATTTTTACATGTACCAAGAACAGCTTCTTACCCTAAGCCCCAACAAAAATTCATTGTTTCAACATCAAGTTTCAAAGGCAAACTCTAAACTGAAGGGTCTCCAATCTGGGAACGTCTGTCCCCATGACAGCAAGCTGTTGGGTAATTCAGTTCGGCCCAGTCACATAACAGCCTTACCCGGGAGGTTTCCAGAGGCAAAGGAGGGTAATTCAGGAAATAGATTATTGCCAAAAGATGAAAAATGGGCCAAAATCCCTGTGCAGGGTCTCTGGCCTTCTTCCAGTGAGAGACATTAGAAACCAATATCAGGGATGGAGCAGCGGTAGCTGCTTCAGTGTGACTCATTCCCCGAAAAAGTAGCCACCCAAACCATTGGCAAAGTGCCCTGTTCCACACCATCTCAGTGATCTCACCACAACATGTCAGCAGCTGGCACATTTATCATCTTCTCTGGGGCATGAGTGAGTACTTAGGATGTAGATAATTTAACATGAATATATATGTGCATTATCATGTAGATAAGACAATTATTTCATAATAGAAATGGAACCTAAATCATCCCCACCTGACTTTTGATCCTGCCAGCTCTGCAGAGGAACACTAGCTGATATATTAGATAGCCAGGAAATGGAAGCACAGAAGGAGAGAGAGATTACAGGCTGCTCTTACATTTGCTAAAGCGTATTGTGATCTTAGCCCTTTTCTTGTGGCTATCTGATTTCCCAGGGAAAAAAAAAAAAAAAAAAGGAAAGCAAGAGACAAAGAAGGATCCCCACCCAGCACACATGCATTTTTTTCCATACAAGCACATAATCAAAAACTATGGAATGATCATAAAACAAAAGTTGACTTAATTGACCTAGAGCTAGGAGATGGTAAAAGGGATGTGAGTGGAGGAACAACAGAAAGAGGAAAAAAAATAGCAAAAGGAAAAAGTGTAAAGAGTTTTTCTATTTATATTTTAAATATGCATTTTTTTTAGTTTGCCTCCTCCCCCCCCCCAAAAAAAAAAAACTCATTTTATGTTTAGTCTAGATTTATATTTGAGATAGTGGGATTCATGAAGGGAAGAGCCAAGCCCCTCTTTAGTTGGCCAGATGACCTCATTTTATGATAACTATTGGTCAGTTTTAGTGTATAAGGTCAAGGAAAACAGGAACAAGGACTATGGCTTTTGCCTTGTTTGATCCTCATAACGTCTGATACATAGTAGAAATCCCAGAATCATTCTACTATAAAGAGCAAGAGATGGAAAAGGGAGAGAAAGGCAAATGATAATTAAGGAGGATATGTGTGTGTATATATGTATGTATATGTGTGTTTGTGTATGAGAGAAGCAAAGGGAAACAAAGAGGCAGACTCACAGAGAGAGAGACAGAGACAGAAATACAGAGAGAAAGAACTTGCCCATGACAGAATTAACTGAGTTGTGAACAACAGAGGGAATGGGAATGTGGATGAATTACATGTACTATCGTCCCCCCAAAAAACTACTGCTTGCTCACAAAGCCTCCTGAACTGGTCACTAGGTTATCAGTGTTAGCCCAAGACAAAGGTGATAAATATGAGAGAGAAAGCTAAAAACATCACCATCTGATTATCTATCTATCTATCTATTTACCTCTCTATCTCTCTCTCTATCTATCTATCTCTATCTCTATTTCTCTATCTATCTATCTATCTGTTCTACACATGCCTACTTAAGTATCTGTGAGAGAATACAGGAACAGTCAATAGAAGATCAATCTCAGATTGTCAAGGGACAAGCTATATTCAAGTTCCATCCTTGACATATACTGGGGAGTGTGAAACTGTACAAGTCACAAGAGCTCAGTAGCTCACTTCAATTTCTAAGACTATAAATAGAAGAGTCACTAATATGCTTATATACCTTGGTAGAGGGAATTTCCTTACTAGATGTTAGCTATATCAAGGAAATCACAATTCCAAACACATATATACCCACACACAAAAGGCTGTACATGTGTGTACAGCACACATAGAGTGAGATGAATATGAAGTGGTAAGAATTCCAGTACTTATAGCTTAAGGAGCCCCTTACCTGGGACTAACTCTGACTTTACTTCAGAATATTATTGTTTTTCAGTCATTTAGTCATGTCCAGTTCTTCATATCTCCATAAACTATAGCACTCCAGGTCCTTCTATTCTCCATTATTTCTCAAAGTCTGTCCAAATTCATGTTGGTTACTTCCAGGACATTCACTGTCCATTTCATTTTCAAAATTCCCTCAATATTTCCCCAAATCAGAGTTTTTCCAATGAGTCCCATCTTCTCATTATGTGGCCAATATATTTAAGCTTCAGTTTCAATATTTGACTTCTAATGAATAGTTTGAATTAATTTCTTTATGTACTAATTGGTTTAATCTCCTTGCTGTCCAAGGAACTCTCTAAAGTATTCTCTAACATCACAATTCAAAAGTGTCAATTTTGCAGTACTCAGCTTTCCTTATAATCCAACTCTCATTGCTACCGGAAAAATATCTTTGACTATATGGTCTTTTGTCAGCAAGGTGATATCTCTGCTTTTTACTGTGTAGTCCAGATTTGCCATAGCTTTCCTTCCAAGGAGTAAGCATCTTTAAATTCCATAGCTGCAGTCATTGTCTGCAGTGATCTTTGAGCCCCATAACAGAATCTGACACTGCTTTTATATATTCTTCTCTCTGCCTGGAAGTGATTGAATCAGTTGTCATCATCTTAGTTTAGTTTAATCTTTTTAGTTTAGTTTGTTTGTTTTAATATTAAGCTTCAAGCCAGCTTTTATACTCTTTTCTTTCACCTTCATCAAAAGGCTTCTTAAATCTTCACTTTTTGCCACCAGAATGGTATTTTCTGCATAGCTGAGATTGTTGATATTTCTCCTGGAAACCTTAATTCTGGCTTTTGATTCATCCATCTTAACATTTTATATGAGGTACTCTGCATATAAGTTAAATAAGATGAAAATAAACAGCCCTCTTGTATTCCTTTTCCAATCTTAAACCTATTATTTTGGCTATCAAACTTGCCTATAACTGCCTCCAACTATTTTCATTTTTAATCCATCCTTCACACACTATCAAAGTATTTACTTGATTTTACTATTATACTAGTAATACTAGTATTACTAAATTACATTACTTTCTTGCTCAAAAACTTTAATGGTTCATTGTCCACCAAAGAAAATACATACACTGGCATTCAAGGTTTTTACTATTAGCCTCCAAGGTACCTTTACAGTCTTATTTCATCTTACTTCTCTTCATAGTCTTTATCCTTGAGTCAATTCTGAACTACTCACTGTTCATTCCCTAATCTTATCTTTCCATTCTCACTTCTGTCTTTCCTCATGCCTTGAGATAGTCCCCCAATTCTGTTCACCTAATTTCCTACCCATGTCTATTTCCTGAAATCTTCTTCCTTCTATAAGTCTCCCATCAAGGATGATCTCATCCATTTTCTACAATTAAAATTGAAGCTTCCACTCTTGAATCTCACAGGCCATTCTGCTTGACCTCTCCTATATATTTAATAATTTCACAACTTATATTATTGTAATTTACATAAATATATGTTATCTTCCTTGGAAAGATAGAAAGCTGGCCTTGAAGACAAGAAAACCTAGGTTTAAGGCCCACCTCTGCCTGTGTGACTCGGGGTGTGTAAGTTCATCTCTCAGGGTTATAGGCAAGAGTGTGCTGACTTACATTGATAGAGAGAATTCCTTTACCAGGAGTTCCCAATACCAGTGATGTTTTGCAAGCTCAGTCCCTATCCCTCCTTCCCCCAACACACAATTATGAAAGTAATGACTGGGTCATTATTTATCCTTGTACTCCTAGTATCTGACCTCACATTTTACATATAATATATATAACCACTAATTTGTTGAATTGACTAAATTATATATAGACAAGAATGAGTCACTTTAGTCTAAAGTTGATTTGAAACCCTTGTGGGGTTGGTGTCTGTATGATTATTATCATATTAAAATTCTTACTTAAACCCCATTAGCTTCAAAGTCTGTGAAAACAAGGATTTTTTAAAAAGATAATTTTATTATATTGCCACCAATGCAGAAATTTAAGAAACCCAGTGTTACCATGAGCTCACTTCTGCCCAATCTCTGTTGCCTTCTGACCAAATCAATATTCTGCTTTAGGGTTTGTCTCGAGCTACCTTTCCTTCTATTTAAGTGATCTTTCCCTCTCCTTCTAGTACTTTTGATATTATACCAGTTCAGCCTATGGAAATTATTTTTTGAAAGAAAGTTCTTCCCTTTCCATGACACTTTCATTTACAGTTGACTGCTAAGTGACAATAGCCCCCTGCCACCACAAAGCTTTAATCCATACTGGTCCTCTGGAGTAGATAATTGCATTCACTGCCCCCCATCCCTTTTCTGGTATTACTATCCAAATGCTTCCCTATAGTCTGGACCATTCGTTTTCAGTCACATTCTAAAAAGGATCTACTTTGTATATTTGTTATTTCCTTCAGGAAGTCATCTATTTATACTGACCAAGCTTGGATTTGGAAGAAGAGATGAGAAAATGCAACTTTCTCCATCTAATCATTAGGTGAGAGACTATCAATGTAGAACATATACAGTCAGACTTAGTTGATGTATTGATTAGTGTTATGGAACTGGTTTCTTCCCACTTCTATTTGTCTATTTCTTTTTTTATTTTTTGTTACAAGGGATGGATTTTGGTGTAAGAGAGTAATAGTATATTTGGAAGTGAAAGTCATGTAAAAACAAAAACTACATAATATTTCTTTTAAAAAGAAATTCTTTTTATCACCCATGAATTAGAACCAAGATATGTATGTATATATGAGGTATGTATATGTATATGTAATATGAATATATGTTTATGTGTGTATATATATGCATAGGTATATGAAAGCTGATGATTCACTTCAGCAATTCTTTTATAACTTAAAGAACTACTTGCAATTGAGAGAGGTTAAGTGATGGGTCCAAGATCATACAACCAAGACTCAAACTCAAGTTTGAGTCAAGCCAGAAACTCTAATATTAACAGCCATCTACTATAACAGAAAAGAAAAAAGACAAATGTTAGAGGGATTATGAGAAAATTAAAACACTAATGCATTGTTGGTAAAGTTGTATACTGATTCAACCATTCTGGAGAGCAATTTGGAATTATGACCTCAGGGTTATAACCCCCATACTCTTTGACCAAACAATATCACTACTAGATCAGTATCCCAAAGAGACTTTTTATTAAAGCTTTTTATTTACAAAGCATATGCATGGGTAATTTTTCCAACATTGACCAAAGAGATTTTTTTTTTTAAATAAGAACCTATATGTACAAGGTCTTTTGTGGTGGCAAAAAATTAGAAAGTGAGGGGATATCCATAAATTGGGGAATGGCTAAATAACTACATGATTGTGATGGAATACTATTATGCTATAAGAAATGATGAGCAGAATACTTTCAGAAAAACCTAGAAAGATATGAATTGATATAAAATGAAATGAGCAGAAGCAAAACATGTAAAAAGTAACAGCAACATTATATGATGATCCACTATGAATAAAGTTAGCTGTTCTCAGTTATACAATGATCTAGGACAATTCTAAAGGTGCTAAACCATCACCAGAGAACTGGTGGAGCCTGAATGCAGATGGAAGATACTTTTTCTTAACTCATTTAATTTTTCTTGGGGCCTTTTGGTCTCTATTTTCTTTCATAGCATGATTTATATGGAAATGTGTTTTACATGACTAAACATCTACAACCTATGTCAGATCACTTCCCTTCTCAATGAGGAGGGAGGAAAGGAAGGGAGAGAATTTGTAACTCAAAGTTTGAAAAAAAGTTAGGGGAAGCTCAGTGGCACAGTGGATAGGGCACCAGCCTTGACGTCAGGAAGACCTAAGTTCAAATGTGACTTCAGGCACCTAATACTTTCTAGCTGTGTGACCCTGGGCAAGTCACTTAACCCCAATTGCCTCAGTCAAAAAAAAAAAAAAGTTAAAATTGTTTTTATATGTAAGCAGGAAAAAATTAAATATCAAATTTTTAAGATAGCTATCATTTTTTATACCCTTTAAGGTTGTCTTAAAGTACTTTACAAATATTATCTCATTTTATCATCATATTAACCCTGAGAGAAAGGTACTATTTTATAAATGTACCTTTCTGCCAGGGTTAATATGATGATCTCATTTTATAAATGAGAAAAATGAAGCAAGCAGAAATTAAGTGACTTGCTTAGGATCACACAGATAGAAAAGATCAGAAACTGGATTCCTGACTCTAGGCCTAATAGTCTATTCCCTGAATCAGCTAGTTACCCCTAATTCTAGCCATTATGTGGTGCTGCCTCTGCAACAGTTGAGGGAATTTCCTTATACCAATGAAATTCCAATCTTAGAATCTCACCATCCCCTCCCTTTCAAAAACAAACTTACATCAAGCAAATTGATGAAGAAATGAGAATGAAGGACAGAGAAAAATATTAATTTTAGGTTTAGCTATGCTAAAATAATTGACCACTAATAATTGAGAAGACTAATCACCTCAGACACAGAATTAGATAGAAAGCAAGGAGATTCTAGAATTTTTTCCCTATGTATATTTAAATAGATATGTATATTTTATATGCTTTATGTCCAATTCTAATTAAAGGCAGGGATAGAAAAAGAGATAGAATGGTAGAATGGAGAGGTTACTGCCTTTGGATAAGAAGAGCAGAGAAAGGAAAAGTATATGTTTACATACTCAATGTGCACCATTGGGTACCTCAAGGATTTTAGTTTGCTTATATAATACCTAGTTCTGGGACTGATTCTGAAGGTTTAATTTTGATGCTTAGAAGTTAGGGGAAAACTTTATATTTCAATAAACTTAGAGCCAAGTGTATGGAGAAGAGGGGAGAGGGTGAAAGAGTAAAAAAGAAATTACCCAAACAATAGAGGAAAAAGAAATGGGAAGCGAAAGTCAATAATGAGGTTCTGTCAATAATTTCAGACAAACTTTTGCCTTTTGGAAAGATTAAGAGTTTTTTCTATGGACACATCCCCTTTATTAATGTACTATTTAATATTCTTTCCACTCTTGGCATCCATTTCATGACAAACACCCAAATATCAGGCCCTCTTGAGAGTGTATGCATTCTTTGGCAGACATTATGTCTATTGTAAAGACAGAAGCTGACTACACTGAAGCCTTGTTCAAATGACTGGAAAATTCCCAAACACAGTATATCCAAGAATTATTGTACTTTTTCCTTGAAATTTAAAAGTTCATGAAAATAAAATTTGTTTAAAGAGAAATAGAATAGTCTCAAAAAAAAAACCCATCAACAACCCATAAGTATGAATCATTTTTGTGAAATTTGCATGCATCTCCAATGTTTATTCATAGAACTGAAGGTTATGCAGGGGTCATCCCCTCCAAGTTGTGAAGTAATCAGTAATAAGACATTCACCTCAATTCCATGTGTTTTTAGTAAAGCACCTGAAATCAGACATTTATATTTTGAAAATAAGTGGAGGTCTTACCTCTCCCAGAGACAGTTTTAAGCCTTCTCTCTAATTGTTCATTCATTCAGTTATTCTCTTAACCAGTGATTGAATCTACTAGACCCTGCTAAGATCAAGACACTGTTCCAGATCCTATGGACAGAGAAAAAATGAATGCCAGTTTCTGCCAATAAGAATCTTCGAATATAAGATACAGGCACAAATTACTATAATGCAAGGAAATTTGTGTCTTAAGAGAACTGCAAATTGCTGCTGGAATCCCAAGAAGGGACTTGTCATTGTCCAGGAAATGATCAGGAAAGCCTTCCTGGAAGCGGTTACATTTTTGAGTTTGATATTCAAGCTTCCCATGATCCAGACTTATTTCCCATTACCAGCCTTCCTTTTATACTTGAACACGCCATGTGATTTCATGACTCCGTTTCTCTGCCCTGATGTTTTCTCTGCCCAGAAATCTCTTTTATGTGCCTTGGGATGGTATAAAGGAGACAGATCTCAGAGACATGATACAGGTACAGTCTCGAAGACTTGGGGATTGCTTTGACGTCAGAGAAAAGAAGGCCACTGGGAAACTCGGCTAAGTATACCCATATAGCTAAAGTACACCCTGATACAGCTCTCATAAGCACACACTGCTACTCTCCCCCATTTCCTCCTCCCCATCGACCCCCCAGGCTGACAGAGGAAATAATCTTCGCCTGATACTTTCCTCTGAAGTTAAATTAATCCACTGCCTTATCTCCTTTTAACATCCTAGAATCACTTTCTGTATACATGTGTATTAATGCTGATACTGCAACATCTAAACGGATTTTCTGTCCTATAAATAATTAAAAAAACAAACAAATAAATGAATGAATGATAGATAAATAGATAAATAATCCTATTTTTGGTCTGTATACTTTGGGAATTCATTTTAAGAAACATAGTTTAGATACTTACTAGATGTAGAACTTTAGGCCAACTGCAAACTCTTGGATTCAGTTTCCTCATCTATAAAATGGGATGATAAAAGTACCTACTTTAAAAAGGTTTCATGAGGATGAAATGAAATAATATGTATAAAGAACTTTGCAAAATTTAAAGTGATAAATAAATGCATTGTTGTTGAGTTGTTGCCAAGTCTTCATGAATTGGTGTTTTCTTGGCAAAGGTAATGGTTTGCCACTTCCTTTTCCAAATCACCTTATAAATGAGGAAGGTGAGGCAAACAGGGCTAAGTAACTTGCTCAGATTTCACACAGCTAGCAAGGTCTGAGGCTAGATCTGAAGTCAGATCTTCCTGGCTTCAGGGCTGCCACTCTATCCACCATACCACCTAGTTATCCATATAAATGCCAGCTCTTATTTAGTATTAGTCTTAGAATCCATCCCAGAATTTCTCTAAGTATTGATTTAAAAAAAAACCTCTTCAGAATAGCCAGAAAAATCCTTGTTTGATGCCTCATTGTGGCATAGAAGTATCCCAGGGTTCATGAAGGGTTTTTCAGAGTTCTCTCAAAAGCACAAAAGTACATATTCCTACAAAAAAGGATGTAATGGAATCATGAATGCCCCAAGTCTAGCCAGTCTTCTTATGCAACTGAAGAGAGAAAGCAGAAATGTTATCTATAATTCTAGCTTATAGGAATACAGTCAGAAGTGAGTGAAAGGAGTCATTTCCTGATTCTGAGATCACCAGGAAGGAAGTAAAGATAGAAAGTAGAAGATTGAATACTAACATACTACTCATAGTCCAGCTGGGACTTATATTATTGTCTTCTTTCTTGCTAGAATATAATCTGCTCTTTTGCATCCCCAGAAGAATCAGTCTCTGAAGTCTGAAGCAATATCCTATCTTATGCACCCCAACTTTTAAAATAAATTCATAAGCTGTGGTAGATCACATCCCACTGCCCCCATTGAAAGGAACAGTGAATCAGGAAGGAACAATCCCCTTAAGAACTGATAGCAGCTTCCCAATCCTGTCCCATAACTTGTAACTTCCCACTGTCTCGATACACAATCATTCTGAATAGATCTAGAGCAAGGACTCATAACCTGGCACCTACATATCCTCAAGAGGTCTATGGATAAACTTCAATCGACGGGGAACTTTGATGGGGAAAAAAATTACATCTTCATTTTCAATAATCTCTAACTGAAATTTAATATTTCCTTCAACTATGAGTGAAGGCCACAAACATTAGTCTGAGTTCATCAGACTGCTAAAGAGGTCCATGGCACCAAAAAAGTTAAGAAAGCTTGATTTGGTAGAGAAGGATTGAATTATTATTTATCAGCACCATATCCCAAGTAGCTGGAAGATAATTATGTTTTAGCTGGTAATCATATTTCCAAGGATAGCTAAGCAGGCAGGCTCTAAATTCTGTTGCTACATCTATTCAAACAGATACAGCAGATGGATAATAAACTGTAATCAAAGTTGATTAGGAAGAGAGGGGACTGGATTACATTTGGGAAACTGTGAACAACTTTCAGCAATTCTAAACTGCCCTGTTGCACATGGCCATCTTTCTAATCCCAGTGTTATTTTCACTACAAGTTATGGTAGCAAATCTTGGAAGATTATAATAAAAACAGTTTTTAATAAAAAAATTTTAAATTAAAATTGCAGGTAAGCCAAAAGACAATAAATAATAAGTTGAATGATTGGTAAAAGTTCCTGAAGTAAAATGGTTTGTATCTGATGAAATGTTATTAAGAACAAGTATAACTGAAAAGTTGGACCAGTCATAATATGAGAACAAAGAGATAGATAACCTAATTATTACATAGGGTACAGTATAATAGTAGCCATAAAATGTTAAAGCTAAAAGAGAACTCCTAACACATTGGGTCCTATGAAAGATTTATAGAAAGAAGTGAATAATTTAGTTTAGGAAGGTGCTCCAGAACCATAAAAGTCCTCTATACTTTGTTGAAATACAACTCCCCCAACTATTTGGGATAATAAAGATGGACATTCATAATATAGCAGGAATTAAAAACAACTTTCTTAAACCAAATAAGAAATTGAAAAAGTACAAGAACTCTGCTAACAGGAGGATATATGATCAAAAGGTAGACTAAATTCTGCATCCTGCTTATCAAAGTAAATATAATAAATAGCAGTAGTAACAGTAACAGTAGTTATAAGTAGTAGTGGTATTGTAGCAATAGTATTTACATCTTCTATTTGTTTCTAGTTTTATCATGGATCTAATATGGATTAAATTATTCCCCCATATACTAGAGTAAAAGATACTAAAAAATAAAAAAATAATGAGGAAGACTACATCCAAAGCCTCCAAGAAAAATAACAATCATGTTCAAGTCATGGAAGAGCTCAAGAGGGACTTTGAAAATCAAGTAAGAGAGATCAAGGAAAAATTAGGAAAATAATTGAGAGTAGTACAAAAGAAAATTTTAAAAGCTAATGAGAAGAATTCCTCAAAAAGTGAAATTGACCAATTGGAAAAGGAAGTACAAAAGCATAATGAAGAAAATAATTTCTCAAATTATTTTATTAGCAAGTGGTAGTTAATGGCTTTATGAGAAATCAAGATATAATAAAGCAAAACAAAAAAAAAAAGGAAAAATAGAAAAAATGTGAAATGTCTCATTGGAAAAACAATTTACTTGGAAAATAGATCCAGGAGAGATAATTTAGAAATTAATGGTCTACCTAAAAGTCTTGATGTTGTGAGGATTTAATGAGATATTTTAAAGTGCTTAGCATGGTACCTGACATATAATATACTTATACTATGTACTTCTTTTATTCCATAGGATCAGATATTTAGAGCATGACAAAATTTCAGAACTCACTAATTCAGACTCCTCATTTTATAAATGAAGAAACCAAGTGTCAGTAAATTTAAGTGACTCTCCAAAGGTCACACAAATAGGGCCAGAGATGGGATTTGATCTAAGGTATTCTGATTCCTGAGTCACCAACTGCATTAAAGGCTTCCTTCTATTTATTTTAATAGAGGAAGGCTACCAATACATAACTGGTATTGTCCATAAGTTGTCAGTTTTACCACATGACCAGATCATCTCATTCTAATTACAGGTTCTTTTATAATGTCTC
Organism: Sarcophilus harrisii; assembly: GCF_902635505.1. Lineage (NCBI taxonomy): Eukaryota > Metazoa > Chordata > Mammalia > Dasyuromorphia > Dasyuridae > Sarcophilus > Sarcophilus harrisii. Next base: position 460,382,317 of record NC_045426.1, read on the forward strand.
TTACTCCTTATCTCACATGCATATTATTATTGTTAACATGGCACTATTTCCATTGACTTTCAAGTCACCTATATTTCAATTTATCCAAGATTGTGTCATTTCAGGAATTATAGCTACACAGCATCAAGAAGAAAGAAGTGGTCATTTGTGAAGCAATACCTCCCACAATTTCTATATTCAGATGATAGCACTATCATTCTCTGAATCACTCACCCTGTTTTCAAACTTTAAATATACCTTTGAATCCTCCTCTCTCTTTTATTCTCCATATCCAATCAGTTGCCAAATTCTGATAATTCCTCCTTGGTAAATATCTTTCAAATCATCCTCCTCTTTGCTCATAATGGTATCACCCCTATTTTAGGCCCTCATTACCTCATATCTAGACTAATACCAAGTTCTTTCATAATTTTTCTTTTAAACCATCCTTCACAAATGCCCAAATAATAGTCTTAATGAAAAATTTTGATCAAATCACTGCCTTAATCAAAAAATTTTCATTGTCTTCCCATGGTCAAAGTCAAAGTTACAAGGAAAAAATTAACAATTTCTAAACCTGGCTTTTTAAAGTACACAATCTGATTCCAATCTATACTTTCAGCTTTAATTTCCTCTACTTTCTTTCCAATACACTACACTGTGGCCAAATTGGGTAACTAAAAGTTTCTTAATTTCATCCTGCCCTCTCCTGCCTTCATATAGCACAAGACTTCACTCATGACTGGGATAGATTATCCTTGCTTTAAAAAATTTATCTTCCTTAAAGACTTCTCAGTTGCTACTGCTTCTAAGAAGTTTTAAATTAAAGAGTATAGCCTTTGGTGTTATAAAAGGTCAGAAAAGGGGGATAACAATGTGAGTTAAAATAAATAGAAATTAATGGGGGAATCTTGAAAAAATAGGTTTATTTAGATTTGTGGAGAGTAGAAAGCATTCCAAGCGTGGAAAATGACATAAGCAAAATAATTCCATTCCTTCACTAACGTTACTTAGTTACCCTTCTCAAAATACTTTTCAGCTCCTTCATTCTTAAGGTTTGGTCATTCGATCCACACATAATAGAATAGTTGTGAGCAATTTTAATATTCATTTCAACAAACAGTTATTAAAGCACCTACCATGTACAATGCATTGTGTTGGATACTCAAGGTATATAAAGATGAAAAACAACACTGTCTTTGCCCTCACTGAAACTGTAATACTGGATAAACCACGTACACAACTCACTGTTGCAAGTAAAGTATACTGAGGGCAAAGGAGATATTCTGACAAATAACTATAAGAAATTTCAGAAAGGGAACAAAACTTTTAACTAGGGAACATTGGTAGAAAGGCTCAAGAAAAACTTCTTAGAAGCAGTAGCAACTGAGATAATTCTTTAAATTTTAATGTGCTAGACATTGTACTAAGCACTGGAGACACAAATATAAGCAAAAAGAACAATTCTTGTCCTTAAAGAACTTACATTTCAGTAGATAAAGATAATACATAAAAGGCAGCTAAAAAGGAGTAGGAAGATGTCCTTACCAGTACCAAATGGTAAAGCTTCCAACCTATAATTCTTGATAATAAATTCTTTGAGGGGAAGAACCATGATTAATACTTCCTTTATTACTCTCACAGTTCTTAGTACAATTCTAATTAAAGAGTAGATACTCAATATTCCGGTTCATCATCAGACATCTTGACCTTTGTCTTGCCCTTTGTTCTTGTCCCTGGACTTTTTGAAGACTTTGGAAGAAAATGATGTTGGTAACTTCATATGGCTCTGCTCCACTTAAATACACTTTTCATGCAAGTCAAGACATTACATTCATAATGTCATTGGTCCTCTTCAAATATGAAGAACAAACAACAACTGAATAAATACTGCTCATTTATGTATTAGTTAATTGATTGAAAATAGGACCAATTGGTCTAAAAAGATAAAAGTTGACTAATAGTTTATCCAGAGCACCACTATCCTAGTCACTGAAATTCACAAATTACTCCTCCACTCCTCACTGTTATCCCACATATCCAATCCCATCACTCCAATTTAGGCACTCATTACGTCTTCCTGAGACCATTACATTATTTTCCTAATAAGTCTGCCTTAGATACCTCTCCATTCTAACACATCCCCTACATCCATCTCCTATAGCTGTTAAAAGTGATTTTCCTTAAGCATGTCTTATCATGCAAATCCCTAATCAATAAAACCCCAATGATAATTCATTTCCTCAACAATCAAATATAAATTCCTTTGTGTGAAATTTAAAGTTCTTCAATGTTGAACCCCAACCTATATTTCAAGCCTTATTTCACATTACCCCCCCTCTATACTCCATTCAGACTGTTCTTCTTAGTGTTACTAAAACATAACATTCTATTTCCCCTCTTCATGATGACACTGATCACTCGCCCCGCTCCCTCCTCACTTCATTGGATCCTTAGTGAATCTTCAGTGAAACGTCACCCTTTAAATTAAGTTTTTCCTGATCCTTGCAGCTGCCATCCTTGCCAAAATCACCATATATCTATCTTATATATATCAAGATGTGTGTATGTTCTCACTAATAAAACAGAAGCTCTTTGAGGATGGTAACTAAGTGTTTGCCATTTCCTTCCCCAGTTCATTTTACATATGAGATAACTGAGGCAAGCAGGATTACGTTACTTGCTCAGCAAGCATCTGAGCCTGGATTTGAAATCTTTCTTCTTGACTCTAGGCCTGGCACTCTACCCATAAAAAATAAAGAAATGTATTTTAAACTATCAAACTGGAATCAGAACTCTTTATAATGAGATCCAGAAGGGTTCTAGGTTCTGATTAACCACAGCAAAAATGCCAGGAAACTGAGTTGGGAGAGGGGAAAAGACAATCTTTCTCTCTTTCCTTTTAGGTTCTGTGGCACTAAAAATAACAGACTTGGGTTTTGGTATATTTTATCCATGATTTTCAGTTCTAGGTATAGGTGGTAAAGTCCATGGCTCAGACTGGAGCTACAGAGATTTTAGAACCCAGGATTCTAGATTGGATGTTGCAACCAGCCCAGCAGGTAGCCCAGATAAGCTAAGATTTCAGGTTGCAAGTCCAGAGGGCACTACAGATTTGGAACATAATGGGACTGTGCTATATAGAAACTAAAGTAAACAATGAACCTAATCCATCTCCCTTCTCTAAAACCTGAGTAATACAGGAAGAATTTATGGTCCTATATGTTGGGGAAAATGTGTTTTCTCTTGATATGTCCATTTTAGGGGGATGAGGGGGGCACAGAGGATAGAGTACAGGGTCTAGAGTAAGGATGGGCCTCAGTTCAAATCCAACCTGAGACAACTATTAGCTGTGTGATCCTGAGTGAGTCACTTAGACCTGTTTGCCTCCATTTCCTCGTCTATAAAATTAAGCTGGAGAAGGAAATGACTAATCACTCTAGTATCTGCCAAGAAAACCTCAAATAGGGTTATGGAGAGTTAGACACAACTGAAATGACTCAACAATAACAACAACCACAAAAAAAAACATGCTTTTTGCAAAAGCTTATCTGACTTAAATAGTTAAATAGAAATGAAGTACAAGGGAGCCCTAAAACTGATAGAACACAATCAGTAGGGACTGGAGCCAAAGAACAAGAAAATAGACATTCCACCAAACTTCCAGAAGAGTATCAGAGAATCCTGGAGTAGAAGTGATATGTAGAATACATGATCTTCAGGCAGAGTGGGCCAGATTAGTCATTATTATATGTATATATACTATATCTATGTTTTATACATATGCACACATACACTATATTTATATACAAGGATGTATGTATATGCATACATATGTATATACAATCTCATATAATTATAATTTATAATAAACCTGAAACAAATGCTATTACTATCCTTATTTTATTGATAAGGAGACTGTGGCTCAGTGAGATTGAATGTCTTTCCCAGGATCATACAGTTAGTAAGTGTCGGAAATAAGATTTCAGATCAGATCTTACTGATCCAAAGTCCAGAGCTCTACCCATTATGCAAACTAGTTTCCTCGAATAGACTGAAGAAACCTCCATAAATAAGTTCATCAACCTGAGTGTTCACATCAACGTTTTAACAGCCTGCAATCTCTTATGGAGGTCATCCTGCCAGTAAAACACATTCAATCAGTAATCATTTTTGTTATCTAACCTAAAATGCTTTGTAATTTACCTGGGGCGAATAGGCAATGGCTATTTGCAAGGAAAATATAGGGACTGTTAAATAGAGGAAATATTTTATAGCAAAAATAAATTGCTCTCTCTTCAGATAAAATTCATTCAACTTCAACATTTCTTAAATGAGGGCCACCCAGTCTGATCCTACTGAAAGGATACCTGGGATAAGCACCATTCTACTACAGTAATAAATTAGACTGTGCTCAAGAGGAGGAAGTATTTGGATAAGGAAATCTCTCCTCTGGGGATGATTGTGGTTCACATTTCTAATTGAGCCAAGAACTTCCTATAAATTTCACCTGTTGACACATTTTCATAAGTATTTGTGCCACCTTCAAGGGGGCCGGAAGCAGAGGTGGGGAAGGAAAGGGTTGAGGCAAAATGTGAATGAGTGTGCAGGAAGCAATTAAGCTTATGGAGCTTTGTCAAAGGGCTGGCATGTGGGTACATGTGGTATGAAGTCTTGGTTAGGGAATCAATCTGGCAACGTTATCTGATCTGGAATGAAAGAAAAAGGAGAGAGACAGAGCCAGAGTCACAGAGAAAAAAGTCAGAGAGAAAAGATACAGAGAAACAGAAAGACAGAGCCAGAGAAAAAAGAAGAAGAGAGAGATGGAGACAATGAGATAGAAAGACAAAGACAGAGAAAGACGAGCAAAGAAGCCAGAAATATAGGCAGACCAAGAGAAATAGGAAGGAAGGAAGGAAGGAAGGAAGGAAGGAAGGAAGGAAGGAAGGAAGGAAGGAAGGAAGGAGAAGGAGAAGGAGATCATGTCTTTTCCTGTTTTGGTATGACTGTAAGCTCTACCTTCATGCTAGTATATTATCAGTCACTGATTTTTTGCTGATTAAGTTTTTCCTAGTTACTTTCCAGCAACTTAAGTGTGCATTCTGTTGCTTCATTTCTAGGACAGAATTGGGTTTTCATTATGCAATTTTGTGCAGGCATCATATTGAAATGAAACATCAAACATGTTGATTTTTTAACTACAAACTATCCTGGAATTTTGCAAGTGAACTGAGTAATACTGGAATGTCATCAAGTTGAGCTGGGAAGACATGATCCTACAGCGTGGGAACCCAACCCTAGCCCTGGAGGTTGTGTCTGCACATGTAAAGCGGAACTAGAGGCAATGTTTTGGATAATTCCCACCCCAAATCCCTGACTCACCTAGCATGCCTAAAAAGGGATTGAGTAAGAGGAAGGGATGAGGCTAGCAGATTTTCCTCTGAGCTTTCAAAGTCCCACACTTCCTATCCCCAACCTAGCCTTCCCAGCTTCACTGGGCATTGTTGTACTTCTAGTAGAGATACAGTTGAACTGACCTCTGTTCTATACTAATGACACTCCATCTCCTGCCTCTGTGGTTTTATATATTAGCCATGTCTCATTCCTGTAATGCATTCTCTTCTGCCAGGGACAACTAGTGGTAAAATGGATGGAACACTAGCCTGGAGTCAGGAAGACTGGATTCAAATTTAGCTTCAAACACTAACCAACTAGGGAACCCTAGGCAAGTTTCTGATTACCTCAGTTTCCTCAGTTGAAAAATGAGAAGAATAATAGCACCTAACTCACAAGGTTGTTGTCAGGATCAAATGAGATAATATTTGTAAAAGGCACAGCACAGAACATAGGAAATGCTATGTAAATATTATTCCTTCCTTTCTTATCTCTAGCCCATATTATTCATTCTTCCTTTAAGACACATCTTAAGCACTATCATCTACATAAAGCTTCTCTAGATCCCCAAAATTTCCAATGGCCTCCCTCCCAAATTATCTTGTATTTAACTATTTTCTCTGTGTTTCTATTTATTCACTTTTATATTTGTGGTATTTATATTTTTATATTTACTTGTGTCTCCCATTAGAATGTAAATTCCTTACCAGTAGGGATGCTTTATTCTTTGTACTTGTATCCCCAGTACCTAACTAGTACCTGACACAGAATATATGCTTAATAACTGTTTGGTCATTGGTTGATTGATTGCCTTCCTTAGTCAGCTTAGATTTTCATGCAAAGAGGTTGAGGGATTGAATGCCCATCCTTAGTTTTCAATGTGGGATCAGAAGGGAGCAATATTTTTCAATGTGTTCTAATTTCCTGCAATTAATCAGAGGACCCTCCATCAGAAACTTAATATGTAAATTTCCTAAGTTCTCCTAGGGTAGGAAAATCTTTGTACCAAAATGGATGATGATTTTATACTTCTGGGACAGACAGAAGAACATCAACATGATTCAATTAAATTCAACAAACATTTATGAAGAGGCTATTATCATCAAGACACTGAACTTCAACGCACAAAACCACAATGAAAATCTGTCCCTAACTTAAAGAAGCTACAATCTATAGGAGAAATTCAAGTTTTCCACAGAAACATAAATATGAGCTAATGTGAGTTAGAAGAGGACGGTTAAAAACTCTGGGGATCTGGAAGGAGCTCATGCAGTAAGTGGAACATGGATTAAGTTTTGAAGGAGGCTATGGATTCTAAGAAGCCAAAATAAGAGAGTGCATGAAAGGTGAGGGAAGTGATCTATACAAAATCGCAGAAATAATAGGCTGAATATCAAGGTCAGTTTAATAATCAATAAGCCAATTTGACTAAATGTAGTATGTGAACAGAGAGAAACCATGACTCAGAGCTCAAAGCTTTGGGTTTCCAGAGTGAATTCAGTCCTGAAGGTTTCCCACAAATCACTCTTTGGCTTATGCCCAACTTAGATTTTCCCCTGAGAACCATAAGATTTGACTTCTTTCATCCCCACCTAAGGTATCCTTAGGGAGCAACAGCCTACATAGCTAATGCCAAGTCTCTGTGGATATGGGTGAAAAGGTCTCTCAGCCTTTATATAAACACTCCTGATAATTACATAGGAGACAGTCTTTATTTCACCAAAAAAAAGGTTTATTCATTAATCAATTTTACCTTTTGAGGGCAAAGTGGAAAAGAAGATAGAATAAAAAGAAAGGAAGGGAGACTAAAATAACTATTTTAATCTCGTCTTTTCTCTAGCATTACTGACATGGTCTTCCACCATAAAAATAATAATAAAGGATATTTATAGTATATAAAATGCTTTATATCTATTATTCCATCTGATATGACAACTATGTAAGGCAGGAATTATAATTATTCCCATTTCACAAATGGGAAAATAGAGGCACAGATTTTTAACTAGCTTATAGAACCAGAATTTGAACAGAACTTTTAGCTATCAGAATGAGGATCTTTCTATTACATCACAGCTGTTACTCCAAGAACTGCTGACTTCATATCTTATTAAACTTGTTTGCATCTTTACCCAGAATTTTAATTAACATAAAAGGAGTGTTTTTTCTTTAAGCATTTCTTCAAAATTCATCTTTCAGGGTTTCACTTGTATTCCTCCTCAGTAGTAGCTGTATCTTCATCTAGGTAGTACTTTTGGACAATGTTATAGAAGTATACAAAAGCATCAGGGGAAAATTCTAGGGGGCTCGGGCAGGCTTATTGTAGGAATTTCATCCATCCACTCCAAGCAATTTCTTCTGTTGATCTTTAGGATTACTATAGAAACAGCCAAGGCTTCCCCTGATCTATTCTGGAATATCATTCTCTCTTGGTGCTTGACTGTATGGTATCTGAAATGCAAAGGTTTTTCTCTGACTGGCTTAAAATGGAATACCAGAACTAAGTATGAAATAAGCCGATATAAGAATGAGAAGATTTAAGGATTAGAATCTATTCTCATATACTCAGTGCAGGAGATTCTCAAACGTACTTTCTAACTTCCTCTGCTCATATAGGAGCTGTGCTGAGCATCCCTCATTAAGAGGTAAGTATTTTCTTTGTGAGTGTTTTTATTTTTTCTTATAATAAGTGAGCTTTAGAATATTTGTGTTTGATCAGTGAAAACTGCTCTGATATGATACGGTGAGACAACACACAGTAAAGATAACTAGAATCATTTAGTGTCTTCTCTCCCCCTTTCCTCAAAAAACAATATAACAAGTCACCTTTTTATTTATTTTGTATATGTATATAATAAGAGAGATACAAGAAACCTTACGGTGGGTGTCCATAGCAGAATCGGCTATAACCACAATACTGAACCATAGGAACCAAAACAGCTCACAGGAGTGACCTGTTTGTTTCAATCCAGCAGTAAATCAACCTAGCAGCCAAGACACCATGCCTGACCTATCAGCTATGTCATACTGAGAAGTCAAAAATAATAACAAATAGCACATTAAGGTTTGCAAAGTGCTTTCTAAATATTACCTCATTTAATCTTCACAATGGCCCTGGGAAATAAGGGGTATTATTATTCCCATTTTATAGATAAGGAAACTGAGGCAAACAGAGTTTGAGACTTGTCCATGATTACACAAATAGAAGAGGTCAGATTTGAAGACTTTGAAGTCTTCTTGACTCTTAATGTAGCACTTTATCACTGTAAGATTTAGCTTCTCCTAAGTCAAGGAGAAATGCTTTGTAAAAGCCACTTTAAATTTGGACCTGGAGTCAGAAAGACTGGAATTCAAATTCAGCTTTAAACACTAACTAACTAGGGAACCTTAGTCAGGTCCCCAAAGACTAGAGTACAGAGAAGAAAAAGTGTGACCCAGTTTAGGAAAGTATCTTTATATTTTAGTCTTTGTATATATATATATATATATATAGCTTTTTAGTAAACAGTTATTTGTAAAAGCTAATTGATATTGAGGAGATATCAATGAATTAACCAATATTGGAATTGTAATCACTAAACTAACTGATTTGAAGGAGAAATTATGCGTCAGTTGATATCAACAAGATATTAATTGATCAAACTGATATTGTGGAAATAAACTTGCAATGATATTGGAAAATACACTAGATTGGAATTTGAAAATGATAATATTAAAAAAAACAAACAAACAGATTCCAGCCTTTCAGGGATCCTTGAAAATCTATGGGGAGTAGGAGTTTGGTTTTGAGAACCTGACCTGCCACTGCCAGGCAGGTTGGTAAAGTAGTATCAGAGTCTCTGTGTGCTTCACTCTGTATTTGCCTGATTTTCTTGGGAGGGATGGGGTGTGAGAAAATTGGGGTTAAATGACTTCCCCAGGGTCATACAGCCAGCAAGTGTTAAGTGTCTGAGGCCAGATTTGAACACAGGTCCTCCTGACTTCAGGGCCTGTGCTCTAGCTGCTCTGCAATCTATCTGTCCCTATTTCCTGGATATTTACATATGTACATGATATCTACCCTAGGAGAATATAAGGGACTATTTCATTCATATCTTTCTATCCCTTTCATTTCATTCATCTCTTTCTATCCTGCTATGTGCCAGGCCCACTTATATGCAACAAATACAGTATGGCATACAGTCGATATTTAATAAATGTATTGCCTGTGTGCTGATTATGTGTTGTGTTGTGTTGTGCTGATTATGTGATCATGTTGATTGTGTGTTGATGATATGTTGTATTGTTATGAGATGTATTGATTATATGATCATAGATCACTTTTTTATTTTGGAGCCAAAGGACCTGGGTTTGGATGGGCTTTGTTCCGTACCAGTTCTGAAGCTTTGAGCAGGTTATTTGATATCCTGACTCTAGATAACTTCTGTTTCCTTCTAAGGCTGAACTTTATGATTCTACAAAGCACTTGCCTGACAACTACCCTTGAAGTCGATGTTACAAGATTTATTGTGCCCATTTTTCCAGAAGAGGAAAATGAGACACCAGGAGATGAATAGCATCTGCCCAAAGTCACAAACACAGGTTTTTTTGTCTCCACGACCAGTGGACCTTCCATTACATCACCTTGTGTCTGGCTGCAGCTGTTGGAGCAAGGAAATTCCAAAATGAAGAGGTAGAATGAACCCATTGCCCAAAGGTTAGCCAAGTCAAATCACATTTGAATAACATGATCATGACCTTGCTGCCGATGAAAGCCTTTGCTTCTCTATTTCCTAGAGCAAAAACTGCATAATGAAACTGCAGAAACATGACTCACCAATCCATCTCCTTCGAAGCCAGTCACACGAATGTAATCATGGCTTTGTCTGGCATCGGCTCTCCCCTCACCCTCCTCATCTGCCCTGAATAGAAGGCTGGTGCTTCTTCCTTAGGTACACAGGGTGTAGGGGGAGGGGTGGCAGAAGGGTCATGTTATTACCAGCGGCAAAGGGAATCAGACAAAGGGAACGGGAACAAGCAGCTTTAGAAAGGCTGAGAGGGGTGGGAGCTGGGGCCTCAAACCCAAGGAGTGATTCCAGGCCCAGTCAGGACTGGATTGGTACTGAGATGTTAGCCTTCAGGTGAAGGAAATATTTAATAGCAGTATTCACAACACAGCTCTGTAAGGTAAATTTACAAAGTACTTTTTATCTTCAACATAACTCTCTAAGGTGGACAGTGTAAGTATTATCACCCCCTTCCTCTTTTAAACACGATGAAACTGAGCCTCATGGAAATGGCTTGTCTTGGGTCAGAGAGCTAGTAACTAGCCAAACCAGGATTCCAACTCAGACCTTCAGATCCCAAACTCCGAGCCCTTTCTATCAAGCCACATATTAGCTCAGTTTGCCTTTGTTGCTTCTAACCACAGAAGGAGCTTTAGGGTATAACAAATAATTCTCAACTGTGTTTATAGGATTTAAAGGGAATCAAGTCTAATTATTTTAGGTTATTAGGCATTTCTTTCCTTTTAGACATTTCTCTGTTTTTGGATTTGCTGGGTTTTCACCAGAAACCTATCATCTTGTAAAGTGTCTAAATACCAATTTTAAGGGGACATATGACCCAAACCAGTGACAGATAGAATAGGGAGCCACCAAAAAGAAAGCAAATAGAAGGAAAACAACTTGTTTGTTCTCAGAAGTACTTGGCCCTGGGTGAGGTTCTTTTACCCTAAAAAGCAATAGGTAGAAGAGGCTAAGAGGCAAATTTGGGCTTAATGTGAGAAGAAAGTCTCCTAACAAATAGAACCATTCCAGAGTGGAATGGATAGTCTGAGGAGAAAGAAGTCTAGACTAGGTCTTCAGGCCACAGTTAGATGAACACTTGCTGAGGATATTAGCAAAGGGATCCTTGTTGAGATATAAGGAAGGCAGGGCTTCTTACATTTTTTTCACTTGTGACTCCTTTTTAAGGGATAAATTTTTACATGATCCAGAAAATAGATATACAAATCAAACATTTACTGATAATAAATCATAATTTCATCACCCCCACATTCAGTTACAAGATACTATATGGGGTTGTGACCCACAGTGTAAGAAGCTTGGGTTTAGAGATCCAAAAGCTGAGGTTCCTTTTAATTTTGAGATTCTGTGCTTCTGGTGAGGACCTAAGAGAAGCTATCCTTCCTATCCCATTCTGTACTAGCTTTACTCTACGATTTTTTAAAGTGTCTTAAGGGCTTTAAGAGTGTTTCTCTTTTATCTCAAGGAATTCAAGTGAGCTTCCTGAGTACAAGGCCTATCTTTTGCCTCCTCTTATATCCCCAGCACTTAACACAGTGCCTGGCATGTAGCAGATATTAAATAAATGTGATCAGTCCACTGAGTTTCGTTTTTCTATTCTGTAAAATAATTTAGTTGCCCTAAATGATCCTTAGAATCCTTTTCAGCTGTTCCATGTTATAAATTGATGAAAAGTATGAATTAGTTATTTTGATGTAAATTGTACTTATAACTAAAACTAGGCTGACCAGGTGTTGCTTGATAGGGACATGCTTTGCAGGTAGATTAAAATTATTTTTAAGTAACATATCAATGGGTCAGCTAAGTGGCACAGCATGTATAACACTGAGCTTGCAACTGGGAGGACTCTAACTCAAATATAGTCTTAAGCATTTATTAACTGTATGACTAGGCAAGTCACTTAACCCTGTTTGCCTCAGTTACTCATCTATAAACTGAGCTGGAGAAAAAAATGACAAAAACATTCTAGTATCTTTGGTTTTCTCAAGTCAGACATGACTGAAACAACTGATCAACAACAACAAGCATGTCAATTGTTCATATGCAATGAATATTATATTCATTTCTAATGAATTCTACTCTGGATTTCTAATTTCATTGTAGGGAATTCATGGGTAAGGAAATCCCTTAAATGATACAGATCAGTGTTTTCTCAATTATTTGCAATCTTAGTGTCATACTGGGACTTACTCAGAGTTAAATAACCATTGTGTATCAAAGTCTTTCTAATAATTCTCTATGTGCTAATCCAACCAGGTGGATAAAATTCTGGGCCTGGAATCAGATGATTCTTCTTCCTGAGTTTAAATTCAGCCTCAGATACTTATTAGCTGGGTGACCTCATTTAACCCTATTTGCCTCAGTTTCTTCATCTGTAAAATGAGCTGGAGAAGGAAATGTAAAACTACTTGAAAATCTTTGCTAAGAAAATCTAAAAATACAATAAGTCAAACATAACTTGAACAATTGAACATCAACAAGAATCTCTAAAAATATTACATAGTGAAATGCAATATGATGTTAGGTTGTATAGAAAGTCTATTTGGAGGGATAAAGTATAAATTTCTACAGAGATTTATAGTACTCAGACATCTGGTCTGCTCCCATACTTACATAGCCTTTACTGAACTGATTTGCTAATGTAAGACAGGAAGTGCAGAGGGTTTTGTTTATTTGTTTTAAGAAGGAGGAATAAATAAAAGGGGGAGACTATCAGGTGATGCAGTACTTGATACTATCCTATTTATGTTAAGCTTTTTACATCCTAGTGGCACTGAGTAGACTTAGCCTTTGGGTCATTTTGGTCTTTTCAGGACTGGTGTTGAAGGAACAGACAAATGATATGGTTTCTAGAACCCATGAACCCTTCAGAGAACCACAAAATCAAGTATCCTGCTATACAATTTATCCTTACTACTGTAACCAAGGGAATTATAGAAAGCTTCTACAATGCTCTCTGACTGAAAGTGAACAGCCTGTTGTGAATTGACTGCTCCCTAATTCCTGGGAATTAGAGAAGAGTTTATTTTAAAACAACTTCTTTTTATTTCTTTCATTCACAATTAAGAACTTTGAAGAGACTGAAAAATGGATTCCAAGATTAAAGGGAACTTTGATCAGGGAAGTGATTGAATACATCTCATGATACATGTGTCTAAGCTTCTTGATTTTATCATATTTTTGTAAGTAATATAATTAGACCATCTAACTATTAAATTAAATCTGTGGTGATTTGCACTGGCCAATGTGAGTAAAGCCTCCAAATAATAGGAATGGGCTCTCATCTCATATTGCATTTGCTGAGGACAAATGATTACAGAGATACAAAGAGCTCAATCAATCAGTCAATCAGAATTTGGTGTTTGTCATGTGTCAGGCATTATACTAAACTCTCAGAAAACAAAATAAGCTAAAAGATAGCCAATTCCTGCCCTTAAAGAGCTTATTTTTTTTATTAAAGCTTTTTATTTTCAAAATATATGCATAATTTTCAACATTCACCCTTGAAAAACTTTATATTTCAAATTTTTCCCTCCCTTCCTCTTCCACCTTCTCCTATATGATAAGTAAACCAGTATAGGTTAAATGTGTGCAATTCTTCTATATATATATATTTCCACAATTATGTTACACAAGAAAAATAAAATCAAAAAGGAAAAAAATGAGAAAAAAATAAAATGCAAGCAAACAACAACAAAAAGAGTGAAAATACTATGTTGTGTTCCACATTCAATCCCCACGGTCCTCTCTTTGGGTATAGACGACTCTCTTCATCACATGACCATTAGGATTGGCCTGAATCACCTCACTGTTGAAAGGAGCCACGTCCATCAGCATTGATCATCATATAATCTTGTTGCTGCTCTGTACAATGATCTCTTGGTCCTGCTCATTTCACTCAGCATCAGTTCGTGTGAGTCTCTCCAGGCCTTTCTGAAATCATCCTGCTGATCATTTCTTACAGAACAATAACACTCCATAACATTCATATACCATAACTTATCCATCCATTTTCCAACTGATGGGCATTCACTCAGTTTCTGGTTTCTTGCCACTACAAACAGGGCTACCACAAGCATTTTTGCACATATGGGTCCTTTCCCTCCTTTAAAATCTCTTTGGGATACAGGCCCAGTAGATCAAAGGGTATGCACAGTTTTATACTCCTTTGAGCATAGTTCCAAATTGAAGAGCTTGCTTTCTAATGGGGGAAGATGACACAGAAAAGAAAGCTGAAAATGGGTGGAAGGGAGTACTGACAAATGAGCATGATAGACAAAGTCCAAAATTGGGGCTGGCAAGGAATGAAGAATTGATGCATTATCAAATGGAAATTCTGAGAGGAGCCATCCAATAAGAGGTAGGGACCGTAGGAATGAGAAGATACTTCCAAAGCTAGATGGAACATCCAGGATGAAGAGGTTCCTGGATCATTGTAAAAGCAATCAGAGTGCAGCCTGAAGAAAAAAGAAGGCAATCCCATGATTAGGGAAGAACTACTTCCAACTTTATATATTATATTTGATCAGATTACATTTAGAGCACTGTATTTTAAGATTGGCACTGCAGAGGTTGAGGGGATAAGTGTTAGGGAATTCAGAGATCAGTAAATAGTAGTTATCAGTAAAATACTCAAGAACATGGTACAATGGAGAGAATGTGGGACTAGTGAATTCAAATCTAACTTCAGACAGTTACTATTTGTGTGACCCTGGGAAAATCATTTAATCATGTTTGTCTCAGTTTCCTCATATGTAAATTGAACTGGAGAAGGAAATGGCAAACCACTCTTTGCCAAGAAAATCCCAAATGGGGTCATGAAGAGTTGGAAATGATTGAAAATGACTGAACAAAAGTTAAATCCTCTCATTTTTTTTAAATTTTTATTTAATAGCCTTTATTTACAGGATATATGCATGGGTAACTTTACAGCATTAACAATTGCCAAACCTCTTGTTCCAATTTTTCACCTCTTACCCCCCCCACCCCTACCCCAGATGGCAGGATGATCAGTAGATGTTAAATATATTAAAATATAAATTAGATACACAATAAGTATACATGACCAAACTGTTATTTTGCTGTACAAAAAGAATCAGACTCTGAAATATTGTACAATTAGCTTGTGAAGGAAATCAAAAATGTAGGTGTGCATAAATATAGGGATTGGGAATTCAATGTAATGGTTTTTAGTCATCTCCCAGAGTTCTTTTTCTGGGCATAGCTGGTTCAGTTCATTACTGCTCCATTGGAAATGATTTGGTTGATCTCGTTGCTGAGGATGGCCTGGTCCATCAGAACTGGTCATCATATAGTATTGTTGTTGAAGTATATAATGATCTCCTGTAAATCCTCTCATTTTGCAAATAAAGAAATTGTGCTTCACAGCGGTTATTCTCTGGGATTTTTTTATGATAAGTGTGTGTGTGTGTGTGTGTGTGTGCGCGCAATCCTTTTAGCGGTTCCAGAAAACAATGGACCAACAAAAATGCTGGGTATTCTAGTCTATCTTCTTGAGAAAGACCTAGAAAACTCCATTTGTCACAAGCAACCAGGCTTTTGTGATAATTTTTTAACATAGCCCATGCACACAAAGTCAGGAAAATCCGTGAAACCTTAAAACTACTGAATCTCCTTAGAATGAAGTATCAGGAGTATTTGTGTGATGTCTCAGAAGGAGTCCCTCCTCCTTTTCTCTGCTCTAAAAGAAAGTTTGAGTTTCCGTTGCTCCATTATTCTGGCTCTGACATATACCTGAAGTACTCCTTTGAGTTTACCCTGGAAAACAGTGTGGTAGAGGAAGAGAGGGAGAGAAAAGGTGGGAGAGAGAGAGACAGAGACAGAGAGAGAGAGAGAGAGAGAGAGAGAGAGAGAGAGAGAGAGAGGAGAGAGGAGAAGAAGAAGAAGAAAGAGGAGGAGGAGGAGGAGGAGGACGAGGACGAGGAGGAGGACGAGGAGGACGAGGAGGAGGAGGAGGAGGAAGAGGAGGAGGAGGAGGAGGAAGAGGAGGAGGAGGAGGACGAGGACGAGGACGAGGAGGAGGACGAGGAGAAGGAGGAGGAGGAGGAGGAAGAGGAGGAGGAGGAGGAGGAGGAAAGGAAGAAGGAGAAGGAAGGAAGGAAGGAAGGAAGGAAGGAAGGAAGGAAGGAAGGAAGGAAGGAAGGAAGGAAGGAAGGAAGAAGTGAGGAAGAAAGAGAGAGAGGGGTGGGAGGGAGGGGCAGAGAGTGAGGCAGAGACAGAAGGAGAGACAGAATACAGGGTACAGAGAGGACTGTAGCCACTTTGAATTCACTTCACCAAAGGAATACCTGGGCACTCACCCAGTGACTTCTGTTCAGAATCATTCATTCATCCTTATAGGAGATTGTATGCAAGGAGAAGCTAGCATCATAGAGAGACCCAGAAGCAAAGGATACTGGGGGAAGAAGGACAAACAGGCAATGGGGACATATAGCATGCCCTACTCTTTTAATATAACATATTCTTTTTCTATGAGGAAACACCCAGCACTCCCCTATCTTGTAGGTGGGAATAGCCTCCTTCCATTGGCATAACTGAAACAAGCTGCATATTTAAACCTGGCAGACTGAGAGAGTCTCTCTCCCTTTAATATGGGTTCTCTTCTGTGCTTTGAATGCAGAGTACATGAAGAGTAAAGACTAATTTTTGGTTCCGGGCCTGGAGCTGATAAGGGGAGAAGGGGGCTTTATACTCCTGTTTTTCCTTTTTCCCTATAACCCTGAATGATAGGCTTGGGCTTTCTGCTTGTTCTGTTTTATTTGTCTTCAGTTTCAGACGCAAACTGAGGCCAGCATTCCAGATAGGCTATGACAGCTAGTCAACCCTGCAGGGAAGCCCTGAGAAACCAGGGTGCCTAGGACTTGAGGATTTGAACTAAGGTTCTACTAGAAGTGAAATAAACTATGAATCTAATCCCTTTATCTCCCCAGACACTAAAGTGGTAAAAGGTAGGGAGTAGTAGTTAAATGGATCTAGGATATAGGAGACCCATTCCCTACATTTGAGTAAATACCATCAGTGAAAGCAATAGACATTGAAAGAGAATACAGATATCCCCAATCCCCTCATAGGTGCTGGAAAACCCTGGGAAAGGAGTGAAAAGAACATATCTGGTCTTCAGGTATCAAGGACAAGGCTAGGGTAACCAAGGTTACCAAATATTAGATATACAATAGGAAACAAGGATAGGGAAAAACAATTGAGTTATTCTAAAGCAGGCATTATGAGTTCCATGAGCTCTTTGGCTCTCACAGTGTAGGATATTGTTATTTGAAATATTTACCATTGCAAGGAAGGGAGAAAGGGGAAGAGGGAAGCTAGATGACACTCTTATGTCTGAAAGAATATGTAAGGACCACAAGAAAGGGAAGAGAGGTATTGATTCAGGTATAAGTCATAGAATTATCATTGATAAGCCTAAAAGATTGTCCCTTGTTAGTTTGGGTTCAGAACTTCAATATAACATAGATAATATGTGCATTTACAGACATTAAAAAAGTATTCAGTCTGGTGGCAATAATAACATTAGTGAATGTTTTATCAGACTGGGGTATAGATTCAGGAAATGTTAACATATGGTGAAAACAAACACTTCACAAAAGACTGAAACCAAGTTGTTTCCATCACCACAGAAAATCAACATTTTCATAGGAACTCAGCAAGTTCCTATCTATATTGGGTATATAATCTTTATTCAGCAAGAGTATATAATCATATCTGCTATAGAATTTGCAAAGCACGTTTCATAATTCTCATTTTATTCTCACAATTACTTTGTAAATTGGATGCTATTATCCCAATTTTATAGATTAGGAAACTGAATCCCAGAAAACATAAGCAATTTATTTCTTGGTCTGGATTTGAATCTGCCTTAATAGTTTTGTTTTTGCTGTCATTCCTATCATGTACCACTCTTTGTGACCTCAGCTCATTTAATAGCTGAAGAAATTGAGGTAAATAGGAATAAATGACTTGTCCAGAGTCTCACAACTAGTAAGTATCTGAGGCCAGATTGGAACTCAGGAAGATGAGTGTTTGTGACTTAGGTCTGGCACTCTGTCCACTATACCACATGCCAGTGTTTTATTTAATACACTACACACACATTAAAATGACTACCTTAGAGGAGTCCCCCCTGAGACTCACTTGACCAACTCAGTCATCAGCCAAAAGGGATTTATTAAGAGTTTACTATATGCTGGGTCCCTGTGTATTGGGAGTACAAGCCCAAGAAGAGAGTCCTTAACTTCCAGTACCAATATGACGAAGTGAGAAAGGAACCCTCTGAAGTCCTTCCAAATTCCCCTACAAACAATTTAAAAACTGCCTCAGAATTTAACTAGGAGCAGGGAAATTATTTACCCTCCCCACCAGCAAGAAAGGTCTTTCTCACTGGACAGGAGGGGAGTGAGATCCAAGAGTAGCAGTAGCTACCAGCCTCACAGCAGGGAACCTGGACCAAAGCTTCAAAATCTAGGACAATTCACCAGTGAGACCCCATTCTCCTGTAAATTAGCAGCCTTCTACACAAGTAAGCAGTCTGTGCAGAGTAGCAAGGCTCTACCCAAGTGTGCCTACCCCCAACACAAGTCATGAGGGAGGCTTCGTCCCCAGAGTTGAGCAGTATTGAAGATCTGTCCCATAGCTGGCCAACAGCAATTTCCTATCCCTGGAGACCACCAGCAGAGAGATCCTGTTTCCATAGCAATTTAGCAACAGAGCCTCACCCCCCTGGGGTAGACTAGCAACAAGATTCCTCCTCGAGGGCCTCCTAGAAGAGAGGCCCTGTTTCCATAGCAACCAGGCAGCAGGGCCTTTGTCCCTGGGGCAGAGCAACAACTAAACCACACACCCAGGAGAGGCCAACAGGGAGGTTCTACTCCCCAATATAACCAGAAGGAGAGCCTACCCTCATGAGAAAGCAAGCACCTAAGTCCTGAAGCCCAGTGAAAGCCAGCAGTAAGACCCAGAACCTCAGCACAATAAGTTTGAGACAACGCAATACCAGAGCCCAGCTGTTATATAAAAAACATCAAGTCACAGAAAAGGGGGAAAAACCCAAGAAAGAGCTTGATTATAGAATGGTACTATGGCAATAGGTAGGATCAACGCATATATTTAAAAGAGGACAATAATGGTCCAAATGGTTACATGTGAAACCTCAAAGAAAAATGTATTTTGGTCTTAGGCCCAGAAAGGATTCCTGGAAGAGTTTTAAAAGGGTTTTAAAAAGCAAATTATAGAAGTAGAAGAAAATTTGGGGAAAGACATAAGAATAAAGCAGGAGAATCATAAAAGAGTCAGTGGCATTGGGAATGATATATAAAATGTTACCAAGGAAAATAACTCCCTAAAAACAGAATTGGTCAAATGGAAAAGAAAGTACAAATGCTAAAAAAAATTACTTAAAATTAGAATTTAACATGTAGAAAGTAATGACTATGAGATAGCAAGATATGATAAAAATAAAATTTTTAAAGATGTAAAATTAGAGGGAAATGTGAAATTTCTTATTGGAAAAAAATTAACTTAGAACATAGAGATAATATAAAAATAATTGGACTACTTGAAAGCAATGATAAAAGAAAAAAACAAAAATCCTTGCAACATCTTTTAAGAAATTATCAAAGAAAATTGCTCTTAATATATTGGAGGCAGAGCACAAAATGGAAATTGAAAAATATTTACTGATCACCACCTGAAAAGGATCCCAAAATGAAAATAAACAGAAATGTCATAGCCAAATACCAGGATTGAGGATGATTAGATCAAGGAGAAAGTATTGCAAGTAGCAAAAAACAAACAAACAAACCTCAAAACAAACAAATAGACAACAACAAAGCAAAAACAATTCAAATGCCATGGAACTACAGTCAGGATTGCACTGGATTTGGCAATTTCCAAATTAAAGAACTAGAGAGCTTAGAAAATGATATACTAGAAGACAAAGAAGTTAAGATGACAACCCAGAATCATCTACCCAGAAAATTAAATATAATATTTCAGGGGATAATGGATATTTAATGAAATAGAAGACTTTCAAGCATTTATAATTAAAAGGTCAGAGCTTAATAAAAATTTTGACCTACAAATACAATACTCAAGGAAAACATAAAAAGGTAAAAGAAAGAAACAAGAAAGAAAAAGCAAAAGAAATTCAATAAGGTTAAAGTTTATATTTCTATATGGCAACATAATATTCATAAGTCTTTATTAATAT
Source organism: Sarcophilus harrisii (assembly GCF_902635505.1). Taxonomy (NCBI): domain Eukaryota; kingdom Metazoa; phylum Chordata; class Mammalia; order Dasyuromorphia; family Dasyuridae; genus Sarcophilus; species Sarcophilus harrisii. The sequence goes on from NC_045426.1 coordinate 460,402,714, forward strand.
AAGAGAAAATGAAAGGGGTATGCAAAGACAGAGGGTGTAGATATAAAGTGGCTTTGATGGGCAATCTCAAAAAAGTGAAATAAAAGAATGAAAAAGAGAATTGCACTGGAAGAAGAAGTAAGGGGCCGATTTAATGGGAGTAAATTATACCAAATAAAAGAGGCATGAAAGGGCTATTAAAATGGACGGGAAGATGGGGGAGAGGAGTGGCAGGCAAGGCTTAAATTTTACTCTCCTCAAAGTTAGCTTCAAATTGGAAATACACACTCAGTTAGATATAGAAATTGAACTTACCCTGAAAGAAAGGAAAAGGGGATAGGGATAATAGAAGGGAAAAGGATAAAAGGAAGGCTATATTAGGGAAGGCAGTGATCAGAAGTAAAACAGTTATGAGGAATCAAAGGGTAGAAGGTAAGAGAGAGGGGGGAATAAACAAGCAAAAAATAATATGGAGGGAATACTCAGTGAGTGTAATACAACTATAAATGTGAATGGGATGAACTCACCTATAAAATGGAAGCTACCAGCAGAATGGATTAAAAACCAGAATTCTACACTATGTTGTTTACAAGAAACACAAGAGAGATACATATAAGCTAAAGTTAAGGGGGTAGAGAAGAATCTATTATACCTCAGCTAAAGCAAAGAAAGCAGGGGTGGCAATCCTGATCTCAGACAAAGAAAAAGCAAAAGTAGATCTAATTAAAAGAGAGAAAGAAGAAAACATCTTGCTGAAAGGTACCATAGACAATGAAATAATATCAATATTACACATATATGCACCAAATGATATCTAAATTTTTGAAGGAAAAGTTGAATGTCTTATAGGAAAAAAATAAATAATAAAACTATACTGGTGAGGGAGCTTAACATTCCCCTTTCAGAACTAGATAAATTTAATAATAAAAAAAATAAACACGAAAGCAGCTAAGGGGATGAATAAAATTCTATAAAAATTAGATGTAACAGATCTCTGGACAAAATTTAATGGGAATAGAAAGAAATATGCCTTTTTCTCAGCAATCCATGGCATCCACATAAAAATATGTAATAGAATATAAAAACCAAATGCAGAAAGGCAGAAACAGCAAATACATCCTTTTCAGACTATAATGCAATTTTCAAAAAATTCAAAATGAATGATGGAAAGAAAGATTAAAAATTAATTTGAAATTAAATAATCTAATCAGAGAACAAGTCATAGAAACAATTGATAATTACATTTAAAAAATAATAATGAAACAAAATGCCAAAATTTATGGGTTGCAGCCAAGGTAGTACTTAGGAAAAAAAGTATATTTCTAATTTCTTGCATCAATAAAATAGAGAAAAAGCAGATTAGTGAATTGGGTATGCCACTAAAGAAATTAGAAAAAGAAAAAATTAAAAATCCCCAATTAAACCACAAATTGGAAATCCAGAAAATCAAAAGAGAGATTAATAAAATTGAAAGTAAGAAAACCATTGAACTAATAAACAAAACTAAAAACTGGTTTTATTAAAACAGCAACAATAAAATAAACCACTTGTTTATTTTATTTCTAAAAAGAAAAGATGAAAACAAAATAACTAGTATCAAAAATGGAAAGGATAAATTTACTATGCATGAAGAAGAAATTAAGACAATTCTTAACAACTATTTTGTCCAGTTATATTCAAATAAATTTTGACAATCTAAATGAAATGGATGAATACCTACAAAAACATAAATTGCCCAGATTAACAAAAGAGGAAATATAATACTTAAGTGATGCAATCTTAGAAAAAGAAATTGAGCAAGCCATCAATGAACTTCCTAAGAAAAAATCCACCAAATGGATTCACAAATTAATTTTACCCAAACATTTAAAGAACAATTAATCCCAATACTATATAAACTATTTTGAAAAACAGGTGAAGAAGGAATGCTACAAAATTCCTTTTATGACACATATATAGTGTTGATACCAAACTAGGAAAAGCCAAAACAGAAAGAAAATTATAGACCAATTTCCTTAGTGAATAATTATGCAATATTTTTTTAAATAAAATACTAGCATAGAGCAATATAGTACAAGGATACAGGGCTGAATTAATATTAGGAAAACTATCAGCACAATTGACCATATCAGTGATAAAACCCATAAATCATATGATTAGCTCAATAGATCACAAAATACAGCATTCATTCCTATGAAAAATATTAGAGAACAGAGGAATAAATGGAGTTTATGTTAAAATTATAAGTAATATTTAAACCACCAGTAAGCATTATCTGTGGTAGGATAAGCTAAAAGCCATTCTAATAAATCAAGAGTAAAGCAAGGATGCCCATTATCATTTCTAGTATTTAAATTTGGATTAGAAATTAGCAATAGCAATCAGAGAAGAAAAATTTAAAAAAAAAATTAGAATAGGCAATAAGGAAATAAAAATATCACTCTTTGCAGATGACATAGTGTATTTAGAATAATCATAGAGAATCAGCAAAACTACTTGAAATTATTAACAACTTTAGCAAAATTGCAGGTTGTAAAATAAACCCACCAAAATTATCAGCATTTCTATATATTACCAACAAAGCTTTGCAGCAAAAGACAGAAATTCCATTTTAAAATAACTATGGATAATATATATATAAAATACTTGGGAGTCTACCAATCAAGACAAACTCGGAAATATGTGAATCAAACTATGAAACACTTTCCACACAGTCAGATCTAAACAATTGGAAAAATGTTAATTGCTCATGCATAGATGAAACATGATGTTTCTACCTAAAGTAATCTACTTATCTACTGCTATACCAAACAATCAAAAATTATTTTACATGGTTAGAAAAAACAATAATGAAATTCATCTGAAAGAATAAAAGTTCAAAGATATCAAGGGAATCAATAAAAAAAGTGTGAAAGAATGTAATCTAGCTGCACCAGATCTCAAACTGTATTAGAAAGTGGTAACTGTCAAAACACTATGGCACTGACTTAGAAATAGAGTGGTAGTTCAATGGAATAGATTAGTTACAAATTACAGTATAGTAAATGACCATTAAAATCTAGTATATGATAAACCCAAAGAGCCAAACCCAAAGATAAATCCAAATTTTGGGGGGACAAAAAATTCATTGTTTCACAAAAACTCCTGGGAAAACTGGAAAACAGTATGGCAGAAACTAAGTACTGAATAACAGCTCACACAATATACTAAGATAACATCAAAGTGATATATGATTACATATAAACAATGTTGCCATAAGCAAATTAAGAGAGCATAAAATAGTTTATCTTTCAGATTTATGGATAAGAGAAGAATTTAGGATCCAAGAAGATATAGAGAGAATTTAAAATGTAAAATAGAAAATTTTATTATATAAAAAGTTTTTGCATAAATAAAACCAATGCAACCAAAATTATAAGAAAAGCCGAAAACTGGAGGGAGGGGCAAATTTTGCAACAAGTATCTCTGATAAAGGCTTCATTTCTCAAATGAATAGAGAACTGAGTCAAATTTATATAAATATGTCATTCCTTAAGTTACAAATGGTCAAAGGATATGAAGAGACAGTTTTCAGACAAAGAAATTAGAACTATCTATGGTCATATGGAAAAAGCGCTCTAAATTACTATTGATTAGAGAAATGCAAATTAGAACAATTCTGAGGTATCACCTTACACTGCTCAAATTGGATAATCTGACAAAAAAAGATAACATTGGATGTTGGAAGGGATGTGGGAAAACTAGGATGGTAATGAAATGTTGGTGGAATTGTGAACTGATCCAACCATTCTGGATAGCAATTTGGAACTATGCCCAAAGGATTATAAAATAGCATACCTTTGATCCAGCATACGCCTATATCCTAAAGATATCCAAAAAAAGGGGGAAAAGACCTATTTATGCAAAAATGTTTATATCAGCTCTTTTTTGTGGTGACAAAATAAGAAATCAAAAAGATGTTCATCAATTGAGGAATAATTAAACAAGCTGTGATATATAATTGTAATGGAATATTATGGAGCTACCAAAAAAAAAAATGACAAGCAGAATGATTTCAGGAAAAACCGTGAAGACTTACACACACTGAATATACAGTGAACAGAACCAGTAGAACATTGTACACAGTAACAACAATATTGTACAGTGAAAAACTGTGAACAATTAAGCTACTTTCAGCAATACAATGATCCAAGACAATACCAAAGGATTAATGTTGAAGCATACTATCTGCCTCCAAAGAAAGAACTAATATTTCACTTTCTTTTTTAAATTCTTTTATTCAGGTCTTCTTATACAAAATCACTAATATGGAAATGTTTCATATACTTGCACATGTATAATTTGATTGCTTCCTATCTCAAGGATTGGGGAGGGGAGGAATAGAGGGAAGGATAAATTTTGCAACTCAAAACTAATAAAAATGTTAAGAAATTGAAGGGGAGAGAGAAAGACAGAGAGAGAGAGAGAGAGTGTGTGTGTGTGTGTGTGTGTGTGTGTGTGTGTGTGTTCCTGTCCTCTAGCAACTTATATACTAATGGGGGAATATGATACATAAAAGGAAGTTGAAATAGAGGAGGGGGTAATGAAGTTCCCTTCAGGAGTGGGATTGATATGTTGCTGGTCTAGGTAGCTTCCTTAAATGGAGGTTCTGGTACGAGCCATTCAGTCAGAAGAAGCTCTAAGGGTGGAAGTCATTTCTAGCATGTGAATTCCAGTACTGCAATGAGCTTACAGGAAGACAAAGTTTCTGGAGCATAGTAGAAAAGGTCCAGTGTGCAGCTTGAGAAAGAATGAGACATGAAGAAAAATGGGCTCCTTCAAAAGGTTCCAGAAAGTCTGTGAGCGCTGAAAAGGAACAAGAGCAGTTATTTTGTATTGTAGCAGCAATTAGAGCAGCTGTAGGAGAAAATAAGTTGCCATCACAGAGAAAGTCTCTGGAAAGATCTTGCCTAGTATGTGAACTATATTCAGTGGGGGTAAATGGCTAATTAGCAACTTTGCAAGAAAGAGAATACCAATGAGACTGTATTGTACTAGCAGTGACAAATTAGTATATTCTAATCATGTTATAATTCTTTATTGTTGCATTCGTTTTTCTTTGTGGGAATAAACTACCTGTTCTAGACTTGGAAAAAAAGGTTTCCATAACATGCTTGAAATGTGTCACTTGGACAGTTATAGTATAGGCAGAATATGGATATGATAGCAGAACATGGATTTCAGTTCTACCATCACTTGGTATGGTATTCTTTTCTGCCCTCCACTCCTGTTGATAATGGATTACTTAGCCCACATGAAGTTTTATTGACCTCCTGAGAATATTCCCTTCTCCCAAGAATAGGGAGATTTTAAGAAGCCAGAGCCTCTTTCATGTCACTGGGCCCTACAAATCCTAAAAGTATGGTCCTTCCTCCAACAGGCATTAACATGACCTTGAGAAGAAAAATTCTGTTTCCAAAAATTTGTTCACTTCAAATTTGTTCACTGATTCACTTCAGCAGTCAATGCTAGCAACCTAAGAGAAGACTAGAATTTCCTTGAAACCCTTCTATGTCTAAGTTCTCCTAACAGAACCTTTTCCTCCCCAAAGTTGCTCTCCCATACGATATTGGGTATCACTTCATTTCTCTGTGTATTTCAATGTCTTCAACTATAAAATTCAGGAGAGACTTAAACTAGGTGATTGATTGATACAAAGGTTCATAAATATAAAATGTTTTTCCCAATAATATTTTATTTTTCCAAATACATGTAAAGATAGTTTTCAACATTCATTTTTGTAAGACTTTGTGTTCCAAAATTTTCTTTCTCCTTCTCTTACCTCCCCCCTCCCTAAGATAGCAAGCAATCTGATATAGGTTAAACACGTGCAATCCTTTTAAACATAGTTGTCATGTTGTATAAATCAAATCAGACCAAAAGGGAAAGAAAACCATGAGAAAGAAAAAGTAAAGAAGGTGAAAATTGTATACTTTGATCCACATTCAATCTCCATAGTTGTCTCTCTGGATCCATATGGCATTTTCCATTAAAAGACTATGGGAATTATCTTAAATTACTGCATTTCTGAGAAGAGTCAAGTCTATTATAGTTGATCATCACATATGTTATTGTGTACATTGTTCTAGTTCTGCTTACTTCATTCAGCATCAGTTCATGTGAGGCTTTTCTGAAATTAGCCTTTTTCTTTTCTTATAGAATATTATTTCATTACATTCATATATCATAACTTATTCAGCCATTCCCTAATTGATGGGCATTCACTCAATTTCCAATTCCTTGCCGCTCAAAAAAGAACTGCTACAAAAAATTTCTCTCTTTTATGGGATCTCTTTGGGATAGATATGTAGTAGTGATGCTGCTTGATTGATGCATGAGCACAATTTTATAGTCCTTTGGGTATAGCTCACAACTTCACCAACAATACATTAGTGTCCCAGTTTTCCTACACAATTATCTTTTTTTTATCTTCACCAATATGAGAGTAATGAAGTGGTACCTCAGAGTTGTCTTAATTTGCATTTCTCTAATTAATAGTGATTCCAAGCAATTTTTTATATATAACAATAAATGGCCTTAATTTATTCATCTAAAAATTGTCTGTTCATATCCTTGACCATTTATCAATTCTGGGATGACTTATATTTTTATAAATTTAACTCAATTCAACATATATTTTAGTAATGAAGTAAGTCTTTATCAGGAATATGTGCTGTAAAAATTTTTTCCCAGTTTTCTGCTTCCAGATCAAAAAATTTATGGTGAAATTCAAGAATACCTAATCCAGTTACCCCATGTTATAAATAAGGTAACTGAGTCCCAGATAGTGGAAGAATTGAGATTTGAACTTAGATCCTAAAATAGAGTAGATATACATGGATAGAACACCAGGCTTAGGGTCAGATTCATCTTCCTGAGTTCAAATTCAGCCTCAGACACTTACTAGCTGTGTGAATCTAGGCAAGTCACATAACTCTGTTTGCCTCAGTTTCCTCATCTATAAAAATGGCTGGAGGAGGAAATGGCAAACCATTCCAATCAGTATCTCTTCCAAGAAAACCCCAAATGGGATTACAAAAAGTCAGCCACAACTGAATAACAATTTAGAACCTAAGCACTCTTTCCACAGAACGTTTCTGATTTCAGTCCTTAATCTTTGACTCTGAGATTTGGTAATTGAGGCATTACTATATTTGACAATACATATAAATTTTAGCAGGTGTCTAACATCTGGAAATTTGCAACAATATACCTGAAACAATGAAGCTGCTCTAAGGAAAACTCCATTACTGAGGGGGTCCCTTTTGTTATGCCCTTGTTTCTCTCTTTGTTCCCTATTTCTACACGTAATGAATGACATCCCTCAGCCTAATGAAAATCGGTGACCTGAGCCGAGTTTCTTTCTCTCTCTAAGCTCATTACCTGACCAGCTCTGTACCTTCCCTGGATACACATGGGGAGGAGAGAAAGTAATTAAATGCTTTGCTTAAATGGCTTTTTTTTTTTTTTTTTTTTTTTTTTTTGTCCACGGATACTGCGACCTTCCTTGACTCCCTCCCAGAAATTGCCACTCGGCAGGCCATGTTCATGTGTCAATGGATGAGGGAAGAAAACCAATAATAAAGCAAGCAAGTCAATAGGAATAAAGCCCAAAGAGAGTGAATGCTGCCCCCCTCCAGAAGATAATCCCTAAAGTGGATAATCTGCTGGCATATAAAGGAGAGCTATTAAAATGTTCTGAGGATCAGTGCTGGGGTCTGTGTTAACCATGTTGCCACTGTGTAATGCAGATTTGACATATGTGCTTCATGTATGCACATATTCTAACAAGCTGGTTGCAGACATTTGGATTCGAAATGGCTCTTCCAAGGATTACAAGCCTCAATGCTTGTTGTTGTTGTTTGTTGTTATTGTGATAACATGCTGTTGGCTAGATTGTGACTACCTCTAATCAGTGGTGATTTTGAGTGTTCTGCTGCAGCCTAGAACAATTATTTCTCCTTCTAGCATTTATTATGTGTGAGGGAGCTGACATCATCACAGTAAGCCCCTGTCAGCTTCAGGGGAAATACACAATTGGGACATCTCTCTTGGACGCCACCAATGCAGAGAATAGATAAATCAATAATCACCTCATGCAAACAGTCAGAATGTAGATTCCCAAAGAAATCAGCATCTTCCACCAAAAAGGCAACAATAGAAGAGAAGACTAGAAACCATCAAAGGCAGAATAATACTTCCAAAATCTGAAATAATAAGCTCAAAAAGAGTTAAGTTCAGCATGAGGGAAGATAAAGGAAGGGAAAGGAATAGAAAAGAAGGGAAGGAAATGTAAAGGAAGAGAAAAGAAGGGAAGGGGAGGGGAGAGAAGAAATAATAGTAACATGTAGTACTTTAAGGTTTGCAAAGCACTTTATACATGCAATCTCACTTGATCTATGAAATTCTATAAGACAGAGGTTACAAGGGCATAGCATTTGGCTTTGGAAATAGCCATACAAGAGGTAACCAATTTGGCTAGACTAGAATGCAGGAAAAAAAAACAAATGTATAATGGCATTGAGACAGATTATGAGAGTCACTAAAAGATAAACAGAAAAGTTTATATGGTATCCTCGATGCAGTAGGATAATAAGTGTGCCACTGTAGTGTTGAGTAGGGAAGGACATGGTCAGATCTGCACTTTGGAAAAATAATGTTGGTAGCTACATTAACATGAACTGGAGAAAGAAGATACTTGAGGTACAAAAAGCAATTAAAAGAACAGTGGATAGAGTACCAGTTCTGAAGTCAGGAGGACTGAGTTCAAATCTGGTCTCAGACACTTAACATTTCCTAGCTATGTGACTCTGGGCAAGTTACTTAATGCCAATTGCCTCAGCAAAAAAAAAAAAGAAGAAGAAGAAGAAGAAGAAGAAGAAGAAGAAGAAGAAGAAGAAGAAGAAGAAGAAGAAGAAGAAGAAGAAGAAGAAGAAAGAAAGAAAGAAAGAAAGAAAGAAAGAAAGAAAGAAAGAAAGAAAGAAAGAAAGAAAGAAAGAAAGAAAGAAAGAAAGAAAAGAAAAAAAGAAATTATAATAATCTAAGTGAGAAGTGATGATGAATTAAACTAAGGTGATAACCTTGTTAAAAGTCCAAGACTCAATGTAGCTAAGATGAAAAACTCTTATCATTCACAAAATTTGGGATTCAATTTTAAAAAAAAAGAATGTCAAAAATTATATGTAATTGGGGGATAATATGATACTTAGATAAAAATAATTTTTAAAAGATTCAAAAACTAAATCATTCATAATACTAATCTCAGAAATAACTTGACCAGTTTAATTATAAAACTAATATTCATATGTCATGTCAGAAATTAGTTAAACCATTTAATAAAATATGAAGAGAGTTGTGGTTGACCCTAGTGGAAAAAGAAGCTGATTCTTTTCTTGTTTGTTCTTTAAGATATAAACACTAATAAAAGGGGAGGGAGGACCTATTTGTACAAAAAATGTTTGCAACAATTCTTTTTGTAGTGGCAAAGAGTTGGAGACCAAAGGAATACCCATTAATTATGGAATGAGTATTGTTCAAAATATGGTATACAGATGTAATAGAAAATAATTGTTCTATAAGAAATGACAATTAGACAGATTTCACAAAAACTTGAAAATATGTACCTGAACGGAGGCTGAGTGAAGTGAGCAAAACCAGGAGAATATTGTACAGAGTAACAGCAATATCGTACCATGATCAACTGTGAATGACTTTACTATTCTCAGCAATACTGCAAGGCAATTCCAAAGGATATATAATGAAAAATACTATCCACTTCCAGATAAAAGAACTGATGGAGTCTGAATGAAGATCAAAGCATACTATTTTTCACTTTTTTCCATTTTTTCCCTTTTGATGTTTCTTCTTTCACAACATGACTAATATGGAAATATGTTTTACAGGTTAGGGAGATGGCTCAGGGGAAAAATCACTCAGGTAGTCAGGAGGACCCTAGCTCAAATAAAGCCTCAGACACTTAATTCTTTCTAGCTGTGTAACCCTGGGCAAGTCACTTAACCCCAATTGCCTTGCAAAAAAAGGAAACGGGTTTTACATGATTACACATATATAACTTCATTTAAATTGCTTATTGTTTTAGAGAATGGAGAGGGAAAAAATTGGGGATTCAATTTTTTTTAAAAGAATGTCAAAAATTATCTTTATATGTAATTGGGGGAAAATACAATACTCAGATAAAAATAATTTTAAAAGATTTAAAAACTAAATCATCCATAATACTAATCTCAGAAATACTTGACCAGTTCAATTATAAAACTAATATTCACATGTTATTCTTGATCTCTAAACTTACTTTTAGCTCTAAAAAAAATCTGTGACTTGGCCTTTTTTTTCCCCTAACATACTTATTATGTACTTATTTCTTGTCACAAGATGTTACAAACTAGTCTAGTTATTGATTGTATTTCAGCAAATATCCACTGGCATTACCTACTGGGAACTGGTAAAGAGAGTAAATGATTCTAAATAGCAGGCAGCAGGTATGGCATCACCCTAGTGGCTCTGAGGTTGACATTTTTCTTGAAACATATCCTGAGGGAGTCTGGCTCCAAAAGGTGAGGAGAAGAATCTCTCACAGGTAAGATGGGGTCCAAACATCAGGAGATAAAATCCTTAATGAATGGCAGCGGGGTGTTCTGGCTCAGGTCTTGGGATTCGATTTAGGAGACAGATCCTATTATCTTCTCTGGCCCTGGGCTCCAAGTTCCTCTTCTGCAAAAGGACAAGATGATCTCTGAAATTTGTTTCAACTTGACTAGTCTATGAGTGTCTGTATCAGAGTATGATGAGTGAGAATAGGATGAGAAAATCAATCTCTTCCCTACTAAAAGCAGTGAACATCAATGCTGGCTAAAATCATACAGGGAAGTTAATGTAATACTTCCTGTCTTCTCTTGGCCTCTTTTCATCATTATGTGCTACAAAGTCAGAGACTGAAGAAGAGAAATTCAGGAATTCTTCTTATGGCAGGATAGATAGATAATGATCAGATTGGGGAAGCAGAGAGATTTAAAAATAAAAGGATTACAAGTTTGGTGATCTGGTCAAAGGTACCCAGGCCTATAGAGAAAAATATGAGTAATATTGGCAGTTTGATTTTAAAAAATTAGACTTCAGAATAAAACTTTAAAATGCATAAATTAAATATATAGGCTTACCAAAGAAACCAATTATGTTGAAATACAATTATCAAAATATATTAAAAAAAAAAAAAAAAAAGTTCAGGGCCCCCATTAAAAACCTCCACTTTTGAAAGAACACAAAGGTTTCAAAAAAGGCTACCATTTCCAATGGGAAAAAGAAAAGTCAATTGTATTTTGCTTTAAAGTTTGTAAAATACTTTTACATACATTATCTTTTTTGAACTTTACCACAATTCTGTGAGGAAGACATTGTAGCTTTCTTGTGTGTTTTTTTTATGGCCACACAATTTGTAAGCATCAGAAGCAGCATATGAACCCAGATCCTCTTAACTCCTATCCTATTACCATGTTCCCTCAAGAAAGGCCCACCAAATAAAGCATCTTTTCTTTTGAAAACCAAGTCAGTTCAACTCGAATGATCTTCCAGAAGAATATGACAAATATAAAAAAGAAAAAAATAAGCTTAAGCTTCACGATTTGGGGGAGGGGAGATGGAAAAGGAAACTGCAAGAACATTAGAATAAAAGGAAATTGCAAGAACATTAGAATACAGAAAACACAAGGACCAACCAAAAGAAATTCAAGCCTATTTTAGGAAAGCCAAGAAGCCAGAATCTGTAGGGTAGATTGGAGTCAACAGTCAATATAACCATTATCTAGTGCAAGAGTTCTTAACGATTTCTGTTTCTATGGACCCAAGCATGTGGTAACGCCACCATTATTGGTTTTTGAGAATGGATTGTTAAATTTTTGGTGTGAGTATTAAAAGCTCAGAAATCCACAAAATGAGTTACTGTCTAGATTTAAAAACATTATGCAGAAAGTATTAAAAATGCAGATTACTCAATCAACTAATTTATAAATAAACATTTATTAAGTTCCTACTATATGCCAGACATTGTACTAGGGATATAAAAAGATAGGCTCTACCTTTAATTTTCTTATAATCTAGTTGGGGCGACAATATGCAAACAAATATATACAAAGTAAGGATACAGTATAAACAGAAAGTAATTAACAGACAGGAAACTTAAATTAAGAAAGGTTGAGGAAAATACTTGATATAAAAGAAAGAATTTTAGTTGGGACTTAAAAGAAGCTAACCAAGGAGAAGAGCATTTCAGGCATGGCCTTCGGTCAGAGAAAATACCTGGAGCTGATCGAGGGAGTGTTTTGTTCGTGAGCAACCAGGAGGCTAAAATCACTGGACTGAAGAGTATGTGTCAGAAAGTAAGGTGCAAGAACCTGAGAAGGTCAGAGGGGGCTAGGTTATGAATGACTTTGAATGCTAAATAGACTATTTTGTGTTTCACTGATTATTGAATAGGACAGTGACATAGTCACTGCACTTTAGGAAATCACTTCAGCAGCTCAATGGATAATGGATAAGGGTGAGGAAAGACTTGAGGCAGGCAGATTTACCATTCATCTATTACAATAATCTAGGCAATAGTCTATTGGGGGCAGTGTCAAAAGAGAGAAAGGGACATATTTGAGTGATGTTGAAAAGATGAAATCGATGGGCCTTAGCAAAAAGGATATGAGCTTGGATATGAGAGATGAGAGACAGTGAGGAGATATGGTTGACTCCTAGGTTATAAGCCTGAGGATTTAGGAGGATGATATTGTCCTTTATAGTAATAGGGAAGGTAGGGGCAGAGGAGGGTTTAGGGGGAAAAAAACAGTGAGTATTGTTTTGAAAATACTGAGTTTAAGATGTCTGCTGGAATCCAGTTCTAAATGTCTGAGAGGTAGTTGGAGATGCAAGACTGGAAGATGACAGTTTCAGGCAGGGCAGATAAATTTGAGAATGGTTAACAATAATGACAATAATCAAATCCGTTAAAGATGATGAGATCAGGAAGTGAGTAAAAGAGAGGGAGAAGAGAATAGGGTCAAGAACAGAATTCTGAAGAATACCTATGGTTAGGGGGCATGATCTGGAAGATCCAGGAAAAGAGATAGAAAAGGAGCAGTTAAATTTAATTTAAAAGTTAATTTTAAGTTAACTTTAAATTAAAAAGTTAAGTTAAATTTTAAAAAAATTTTTTTAAGTCTGGTCCCTCCCCACCTTTTTTAGAGAGAGCCAGGTGCTAGACATTCACCAGGGCATTTCTGCATGGATCTCTTTCACCTGGTAAAGTCTATCTATGGCTGCCCCACCCTTCCAAAAATAATATTTTCACATGCACAAAATTAAAATACAAAATTACAAAGAAAATTAGCCACACTGAAATATAGGTGTAATGTTTTTCCCCACTCAAGTTTAAGGACCCCTGAAATCTATCCATGGACCCAAGGTTATGAATCCCTGATCTAGTGAAGGCACTTGTCTTTTTCATAACATTGTACTGTGCACTAAGGAGCCAAAGAAGCATTTGAAATAGTCCCTGCCCTCAGATCAATTTCCATCTAATTGAGCAGACATAAGTTATGCATGAAAAATAAAAATTGAGAGAAATGCAAGAGAGAAGGTGGACTAGAATATTTGTCCAAATTCCTTCAAAAAGTCCAGACAAAAGAGCTAAAAATGTAGAGTTGGCATTATTCTAACAAAAAAGAGACTGACTAAAAATAGAAATCCCTTCCCACCTTTCTATCCTTTAATCAAGTTAACCTAGATAATTAGACAATCTTCTATGGAGTAGGAGAGAAAAGAGAAAATAATGTTAGTAACTGAAAAAAAAAAAACAGCTCTAACATTTCCAGATTTTCCAAGCCTCTATCTAGAAACAAGACAGTATTTTATAGGTACTAAGAAATATTTTAAATTAGGAAAGGAATTTCTTGAGCCTTCAGTTGCACACCTTGAAGATTCTTTCCAATGTAAAATGGATCTGAGATAATGACTTTGATGGTATGATTGAACAAAGAACTACACTATGAAAGCAATGACAAGGGTAGTTAATAAACAACTAAAAAGCTTGAAATTATCACTCAAAGTGGGGAGTTCCTAACCTTTTGGGGGGTCATGGACCCTTTTAGCAGTCTCATAAAACTTACAGATCATTTCTCCTCAGAATAATGTTTTTTTTTTAATGAATACAATAAAACGTATAGAATTGCAAAGGAAACTGGTTTAATGAAAATAACAGTGTAATTTTTCTCATCCAACTTCACAGACTTCCTAAACACAGACCCTTTAACCTGTCAACATATTCTTTCCGCCCCCCCCCCACCCTTCAATGTCATGGTAGATTTTTATGTGGAAAATCTGGAAACTTGGGACCTTTGTTCCTCTAGCTATAATCAGTCTCCTCACTCTACCACTGAGCACCACTAACCTCAAGTTTTCTAAAATCAGACTTGTTCTATAAGAAAAGTATTAAAATGAAAAGAGGAAAAAAAACCCTAAATGTCAATGAAGCATTTTGCATACATGAAATGCTATGTAATCTTAGTTCCTTGCACTTAAATGATAGGTCACTCTTTAAAACAATTCTTATGTCACCATTCCTTCACATTTATTGAATAAAAGACATGATGCAGACTGCATGCCAAATAAAGAAGTAATGCCTCCACCCATTAAATTGACAAAATATGTATACAGTTAGTATTGTGATAGACTTTTTTCAAATAATAAATCAAGCTGCAGAAATATTACCTACAATAATCTGAAGCTGTCAGAAATTTAATGTAAAAAGGTCCAAAAAAAAGCAAAAATACCTTTTAAAAACCTTTCCTTAGTAGTTATGAAGTAGTCTTATTACCCAGCTGCCGATTTGTATAACATTAGATATAGCCATTAAATCTGTGATTTCATTGGTATAGGGAATTCCCAGGGGAGAAAAGTCTTTACCAGTTCAAGTTGGTATCTGTCTTGCAATTTGTAATCTTAGAGAGCTGCCTAAAATCATCAAGATGTTCACTGACTTGCCAGAGTCAGACAGCTAGTATATGTCAGAGACAAGACCTGAATCATACTAACAAATTGGAACTTCCAAAAAAAAAGCTGACCAATTTTTTTCTTTTTAGATTCTAGGGGTATTCCTGGTAGTTTGGGGGTGTCTTTCTCTAATACTGTGACCTCAAACACTATTGTAATATATCTCTCTATTATTAATTAATGAATTAGGGGAATATCTACTCCAAGTATATGAAAACATGTTCCCTCAGAGAGGGTGGATGAGCACAATTTGTTCCAACAATCATGAAGGTGACTGAAGCACACATTGTAGAGTACTCATATATTGAAAATGTTCAAGTCATCTACTGCTTCCCATGGACCATTGCCAATCATCTTGACTTTTGTCTTGTCACTGGACTTCAAAGACTGGAAGAAAGAGTGAGGCTGATGATTTTTTACAACTCTGCCTTACTTAAATCCAATTCACAGGCAAGTCAAGACATTACCCTCATGATATTACTGGTCCTTTTACAACAGTTATCAATCCAGAAACAGTCCTAACTACCAATACCGTGAAATCTTGTGAAAATTGAACTTGGTATTTTTTATCTTTATATTATTTTTTATATTTTTTATTTTTATCTTTATCTTTATATTATTATTAAACATTTGCTATAAGTGAAATCCTATAGCAAATATACAAACATTATGGTTCTTGTTTTCTTGGAGGTAATCAATGAATTACAACATAACAGAACTGGTTGGTACCTTAGACACTTATTTCACCATAAAATTCAAACAATGGCCCAGGGCAACTAGGTGGCTCAGTGAGTAGAGCACCAACCCAGGAGGACCTGAGTTCAAATTTGACCTCAGACACTTAATACTTCCTAGCTGTGTGATCCTAGGCAAGTAGCTTAACAATTGCCTCAGGAAAAAAAAAAGGGGGGGGCCCAATAGATAAACATTCTACCTGAAGTCAGTAAGACTCACTTTCTGAGTTCCAATGTGGCATCAAATATTTATTAGCTGTGTGATACCAGGCAAGACACTTGCCTCTTTTTGCCTCAGTTTCCTCATCTGTAAACTGAGCTGGAAAAGGAAATGGCAAACCACTTTAGTGTCTTTGCCAAGAAAACCCCAAATATGGTTTAAAAGAGATAGATGCAACTGAAACAACCAAACACAAAATTCATAACATTAACAAATTTAGTTCTAAAAAGGATCCAACCCCCTAGGAAAAATTGAAGTTCATTAAAAAGGGAAGTAATTCTGTTCTGGGTAATGCAGGAAGTAAGCAGCAGAATTACTATTCAAATCCAGGTTCTATGATATTAAATCCAGTGCTCTTTCCCTTTCTCATGCAGGTTTATGAAATTGTTGAAGAAGGAGAAAAAACCCCACTAGATTTGGAATCAGAAAATTAGTTCAAATGCCATTTCCCTTATTTAATAGCTGAGTAAATTCCATTTTTTCCCATGTGGCAAGAGTTGGCCAACAAATGGTGACTTTGTTGCTGATGAGTATGGTGAATAATAATAATAATTTTTAAAAGTACATAGAACAAAGATGAAGCCTGAATCTGCCTTTCTCCTCATCTTTTTGGTCCTGCCCCAAGGTTTATCTGAATAGCTATCAGAAACGCTAATGGAAACTGCGGAGAGCTTCCTCACCCCAGGCCCCACATAGCTCCTGGAGAGTTTTATTAGATAGAATCCTTGAAATAAGTTTGGGTGTATATGGAGTGACAATCAGGGCTTTAATAGAAGTTAAAATGAATTTTTTAAACCGAGAGTTGAAAATTGACTTGAGCCAGGGACCTTGAGTCCACACTAGAAGAAAAACAATCAAAATAATAGCGTTAATCTTAGCCTAGGGGCTTCTTCTGGCGTTTGCTTATTTTCTGACTGGATATGGTGGCTCATCCCAATCAATTATGTACTAAAAGACTTTTAGGCTTCCCTTTCCAGAGAAGAGTTTACCAACTTCTATTTCTCAGCTTATGGCAGTCAAGAACAGCTGAATGACATACAGATAAGTGGAAGCAACCAGGAGAGAAAAGCATAGTAAGATCACCAAAACATATAGCCACCTTTGTAGTATTAGAATTATTAAGTTGCTCTAACAACATATACATCCTAGTTATAAATACACACACACACACACACGCATACTCCATACATGAACCATTACTCTATACCTTCCTGGCAAGTGTGTCCCTTCAAATAGTTTCCTTGGTCACATTTCTCCTATGTATGTGATATGTGTTCCTATGCATGTTCTCTATGTGTGTGCCCTTATCCACCAGTGGTGTGGCAATCTGTGGAAGCATATACATAGTATATTTAGGAGATTATTCCTTGTCATTTAATTTTTACACTGTTTAATTAAATGTCTTTTGTGCTAAAATCATATGTTATCTGATTAGCTAGTGAAAAATAAAAACATCTGTAGGAGTTTTTGAATGATAGATTTGAGGATGTGCTAACCCATTTGTTTTAGATCAACCTGAATAGAATGCTGAGGGAGAAGATCAGTTGCTCAATACTGTTTTGAGAGAATTCAGAATTTGTAAAATCATGTCAATAAACTTGCTCAATGTTGAGTATTGCTGAAAAATAGTATTTGAATCTTAATGAGAAAAGAAAAAAGCTAAAGTTATTTCAGTTTTGTGTTTTAGAAAAAAAAAAAGTATTTTATTCCCGACAATCTCTAGATCAACTCCTTAAAATTCTAAAGTTCAATAGTGCCTAACTCCTGAGTTACCCCACAAAGAAAGAAAGAATGGGTCCTCTGTGTCTTCTGTGAATACAACTTTCAAGCTTATCTAATAATGTCATCTTGTATTTCCCAGACTGTGGCTGTGGCTGCTACTTCTGCACTTGGATCTGTCACCAATACTACCCAATTCACACTGGTTAGCTTGCTCTTCCTGTCATTCCCAGACTCCTACATTGTTCATAGATACTCATCTTGGATTTTCAGAAGACCTCATTTCCTCTGATCCTTCCCCTCCTCTGGTGATTCATAAGTATTAACTGTTTCATTTAGATTATCTCTATAAAATGGATGATTTTTTTTTAAAGATTCTATATATCATTAACAACAATGTTCTTACTGAGCAACATAAGAATAAAGACTCTGGGCGCTTTGAGAATAGCAATAATAATAATAACCTACAGTTACATAGCACTTTGGAGTTTAAAAAAAAATTCTCATCAAAACAAGATATTAAGGAGGATGCACATGTATCCTACAGAGGAGGACACTAAGAGTGTATAACAAACAGTGATTCAGGATTCAAATTCATCTCCTGCTTTTAAGACAAGTGCTCTTTTCACCACAGTAGGAGATTTATAGTATCAAAGATTTAGAACTAGAAGGAACCTTAAAAGTCATCTAGTTCATTCCCTTTGTTTTAAAGTTTAAAAAAAAAAAAAAAAAGCTGAGGTCCAGGGAGGTTAAATAATTTGCCCAAGATCACACAGGTATTGAATATCTTATCTGAGATTCAAACCTAGGTCATCTGACTCAAGAATTAGAGCTCTTTCCACTATATCATGAGACTAGAAGAGATGTTAAAACTGAAAAAAAGCTATAAAAATAGCATGTAGTCTGTGTTTAAACAAAACCAACAAATGACTAGGAGAAGAGGGAGCTACAATCACCCAGTTAAAGCCTGTGGTTGTCATCAAAAACAAAACTAAGTTATTTTTTTTTTTGAATCTAACTTCTCTTTTTCACTTATTTCAATCAAACCAGCTTTGATAACACTGCTTAAATTGAGATACTATTGGGTTTTTTTTTAATTAGGGTTCCTGGTTAGCAGCCTTCTGTTATCTTTGAGGAGTAAATTGTCATCATAGTTGGGGTGTCAGCCTATTCTTTATTCTCTAAATAATTCCGAGAAAGGTTTCCTGTGCCTAAGAGAAATGGTATTTGTGTTCCATTGGGCAGACACCTGCACATTTGTGCTGGTATTTAGATTACACAGCACAGACCTCCCTTTTTCCCCTCTCTGAATTCTAGCCATTTTCTGACAATGCAGATGGCAGATCAGTAATGGTTAGACAGGTTAGCCCATGATCTCAAAGTGGAGCTCCACAATAGCTCCATGCCCCTAACACACCTATTCTTCAGGATCATTTTCAAAGTGTTGGCAATCTTTATTCCAACATCCTCCAGAACTGAGAAGTCTTCTAAAAATTGTTCTTTGGGGTCCTACCCTTATTTTTATCAGTCCTTTTATGCAGAGAATACAACAAAAACACAGAACTTCTGACTGGTAAAAACACTAACAATAGGAGGAAATTATGGAGACAATATGATTTTTTGAACTATCAGGAGTGGTGTAGACTTTAGTTTTGTGAGTATATTTCAGGACTCTTCCCTCCCACCCACCGACCCCACCCCAATAATAATAATCATAACAGAGAATGGAGAAAAACCCAAAACTATAGCTGATCTCAAAAAATAATAATAAATTAATGAAAAGTATGAGTTTCTTTTTATCTAACAAAGTTTGCATCTCAATTTTCCATCTTCTCAGAAAACATTTTCCTTTTCTCCTTTCTTTTGTCACTACCTCTCTATTTCTATTGATTCATTCAGCTGGGTAACACAAAGGTACATCTGTGTAAGTACTTCTATGATCATTCCATGTGAAACAAAGTTATACTGATAGTTTTACTGTAGCTAATGTGATTTTAAAGTGAACAGTACTACAGGGAAAATCTTTTCAACTATAAAAATAGTCATAGAAAACTAGAGATTATTCAAAATCTACCCTCTTTTAAGCTAGCTAGTTAGTTTATTTCTACTATAACTAATTTGGAACATTTCTTATTTTTCAGCTTCTGAAAAAGGAGAAATAGTTTTGTGTGAGGGGGAAAATTGAACCTGGGGTTAAATACTAAGGTGATCCTGACATCTCGAAGGAAATGAAATGAATTAAAAACATTTAATGATTTCTAGTTCACATGAGCAACAAGATGGAAGACTAGATATTTTTTTCTTATCTTCATTACCTCTCAAAAGTTTTCAAAACAGAAATTATGCACTAAAGATAAAGCAATTTCAGCTATATCTATGCTCTAGGAAACAAAGAACCCAAAAGAACGTTTAAAAAATGAACCAACATGTACAGACCCTGAACTACCAAATCCCAAGTAAAATCCCACACTCATAACCCCATCCTTCTTTTCAGTGCTATGTAGACTCCTATATCAGAGGTTGGAAGACTACTTTACAACTTCTAGCCAAAGCAGCTCTTCAGGTGAAAAGTATGCTGGGGAAGGGTGGGATGGAAAGGGGTGTTAGTCAGCTCGGCAGCAGACAATCCTACAGTATCAGCACTGCAAAGTCCTGAATTGTCGGTGCTAAAGAGAACAATTCCATTGCACCAGCATGGCAATTATCTCTGAATTGTTGGTCCTGGGCCAGAGAACCAAAGAAAGGGGAAATGGGCAGAATACCATCTTAGGGAGCAAGGAACTGTGCAGCACTTTACTAACCCTGAGGGAAAGAACTTAACATCTAGCTGGGGACAGTCTGTCCCCAAAAAATCACTTGAGCCAGAAACCTAGGTTGATGAACTGTGAATTGCACAGTGTGAGAGGAAGCTGTGACACTTTGAGATCCTACCCCCAAGGAAACTATCACCAGAAAGAACAGACTCAGAAAATGAGCTATAAGGGAAAATCAAGTGAGAGGAGATTAAAATTACCTATCCCAGGAAGAATAAAATTCAAAAAATTTGAAACAGATACATCAATAAGAAAAATATTAGCAACAAAAAGATACATGGTCTCCAAATGTAGTAAAGTAGTTCAGTGATCTATGAATAAATACTGCAAAGCAGATGAAGATATTCCAACACTTTATGAGACCAAAGACCTAGAGGAAATGTGAGAACATAAAGCCAAAACATACTGTTCCTGAGTAGTTTGAAAAAGAAATGAGAACTATGAAGCCAGAATTTATTGTCTGCACAGAAAAAAAATTAATGGGCAGAATCGGAAAAAATTGTCTTCTGTGATGGAAACCTTACCACAGAAACAAAAGAGAAGATAATAGATTGGGATTGCAAATGTATAGAAGTGAAGAACAATCTAGAAAAAGAGAAGCAAAAACAAAACAAAAAGCCCTAATAACATTAAAAGAAAATAAAGTCATTATGGAAGCAAGACATTGAGCTCAAAGAAAAGTGTGTGGGGACAACCTAAGGATTATAGGTCACAACAGAACACAAACAGGATAAAAAACCTTCACATCATAAGGCAGTCAATAACAGAACTGCCCAGGATTTCTGAACAAAGAAAATATCAATTGAAAGAATACATAGATCATCTCTGGGGGTGGGAAGTAGTGGGAGGAGGGAAGCCAAGATTGCAAACTCCAAGACACATAGAAATTAAATTTAACCATTCAATATCAAGTACGTAAGCCATCAGGACAAAAAATCTTCAGAAACAAAGGAAAAAATAAAGACTATTCTGCACCTACTAGAAAGCTTGGAAGGGAATGGAATAATGTGTTTTGAAGAGCAATGGAACTCAAATGCAGAGTGACCTCCTGAAAATCTGAGCTTAATCATAAAAAAATGGATGTTTAATAGTAAAACTGAAGAGAGGTTTGCTTCTCAAGCACACCAAGCAAGAAAAATGCAGGAAGAGGGAATTAATGCAGCAGCCAGGGACAGCAATAGCAGATAGACCAGTAGGAGACTTCTTTCTAAATATATGTAATGGGGAGAAATGTATTCAAGGAGATAGGGGTGAAGGCAGAAGTCTGAAGGAGGTAACAGGGAAGAGGTGAGCTTGGGACATTATGAAAAGAACCTGGTGAAACCCTGCCTTCAAGTGAATGAGGCTCTTTGTGAGATTATATTACAACATGGGAGGGTGTATGACAGGAGGAATAGAAAGAGGAGAATAGGGAAAATGTGTAATACTCTGGAGTCAAAACAAGAGCCAGCAATAAGGAGGAGGTGACCCTTGTGCTCTCAGAAAGATACAAGTCTTCAGGAGTGTGGGTGAATAGGAGAGAGGAAGCAATGAAAAGGGATGGAGGAGGAAGAAGGACTTAATGTGATAGTAGGAGAGAGTTCCACTGATGAATGTTCCTTTGGTTGAAGAGAAAAAGAATAAAAAACAATAGAACTCAATAACCTAGTGTTTGAAAAAGAGATAAAAATTAATCACCTAGGGGGAAAAACTTCTTATTTGATTAAAAAAAAATTTGCTGGAAAAAAACTGGAAAACAGTTTGGCTGAAATAAGGCTTAGACTAGTACCTTATTCCATATTCCATAATACATTTTAAATAGAATAATGACCTTCATAATAAAGTTCATACTATAGTAATTTTAGGAAAGAAATAGATCACAAACTTCTCATAATTGTGGGTAAGAGATACATTTCTCATCAAACAAGAAACAGAAATAATTACAAAAGATAAAGTAGATAATTTTGATGATATGAAGCTGAAAAGCCTCTGAACAGACAAAATTAATGAACCCAGGATAAGAAGAGAACTGGTTGAATGGAGAAAAAAAATTGTTTTCTATCAAATTTCTCTGATAAGGATTTTATATCCCAGATAATTTAAAAATTAATAAATATATACGACATAGCCTTTCCTAAATAGATAAGCGATAAAAGGATTAAAAACAAAGAGTTCTCAATAGAATTGCAAAGTATTCACAACCACATGAAAGAATGCTTCAAATCAAGAATAATAAGAGAAATTTAAATTTAAATAATCCTAAAATTTTACTTTAAACTCTGTAAATTAGCAAAAATTACCAAAATGTCAATAGGTAATGTTAAGAGATAGTGGAAGTTTAGACACATGAATACATCGTAGGTACAGCTATGAAATGATACAAAGAGAGCAATTTGGACTTATGCAAATAAGGTGACAAATATTTATACCCTTTAAACCAGAGACTTCATTATTGGGATTTTATCCCCCTATATAATCTATGGAGAAAAAAAAAGTCCCAATGCATACCAAAATATTTGTAGCACACTTTTTGTGATAGCAAAGAATTAGAAACAAAGTCGAAGTCCATTGGTTGGAATTTAACTAATTCATTTGGAATATGAATGGAATGGAATATTACTATGCTATTAAAAAATGAAAGAAAAAAAAAGATGTGTTTGTTGAATACTGAGAAGCATGGAACAATCTATAGTAAGTGATGCAGAGGGATATAAGTAGAGCCAAGAAAACAATATTCACTGTAACTACATCACTGGAAAGAACAACTACATACCAGAAAATTTCCTTTGAATAAATAAATATAACATAATTATATAGAGTAAGAATTGCATAAAAGAAATATGGATAGTAGAGGACACTCCCAGTCTCTACCCTTTTGTGAAAATGGTAGATTCACTGGTGTTAAACATGGCACTTGTTTTCTGACTTTTTCAGCATATCAATCAGTTGTGCTGACTTTTACCCCCTTCTTTAAATAAATAAGTTGTCATATGGGATGACTCTTTGGGAAGGGAGATAGGAAAGGAAACATGGAATACCATGGAAACATAAAAAACCCAGGAAAAAATATTATTAAAAACTTATAAAAATAAAAATAAATAAATGTAGTTATATGAAATGTTATTGTGAAAACATCCTAGTGTATCACTTTTATTCATTCATAACTTGTCAGTTCATCAACTTATCAATTTATCCCCCAGTATCACAATATAGTTAAAAGCACCAATTCTAGACTTTAAAGACATGGGTTCAAATCCTGATTATATGACTCTCATCTTTCCTGTGACATTTCTCCTTTTGGGCTTTTGTTGTTTTATCTCTAAAATGGGGGTGATATTAGGGGACTTGTGAAGATAAAGTGAAATAGTCCATACAAAATGCTGTGCAAACCTTAAACCACTATATAAATGCTAGCAATTGTTATTATCAAATTCTATAGGTCCCACATAACAACATCTTTCCCATCTTTTCCCTCTGTTTCATTCTCATATTATCACTCTAGTACTGGTTCTGGTTAGCAAACATCTATGCTTTTGTAGTCAACTCCTGACAAGTCTTTCTATCCCCATTCTCTCTTCCTTCTCATTGTCACCCCAGTGATCATTTGTATTAACAAATTTTATCATGGCATTCCTCTGCTCAAAATCCTTTAGTGGTTCCCGATTGCCTCTACTACATTCAGACTCCTTTATCTAGAAAATAAGATACTTTTTGACCTGTCTTTCTATTCTTATCAGACACAATTCTTGTTTTATACATTCCATGCTTCAGCTAACTATGCTCCTCTCTATTTATTGACTACGTATTGTGCCCTGTTGCTTAGACCCCAGGCTGATTATAATGCCTAGAATATCTACTCTATCCTATTTTCTTATTAAATTCTAATCTGTCCTTTCAATCACAAATTATATGTGACTTCCCCCATGAAGCATGCTTGATTCTCTTTATATTTTACACATTTCTTTGTTTTACAACTCTCTAAAGCAATATTATGTGATAATGAGTATTCTAACCATCCACATCTGTAATTTATTCTTCTAGTAGATTATATGTTCTATCAGGGCAAAGTCCCTGTCCCATCTAAACTTTGTATCTTTCCTAGTACTTAGCATAAAGGTCTGCCTACATTAGTCACTTAATACTATTGAAATAAATAAAAAGTATTTTAACTGCTCCCCAAGGTTAATCCTTCCAGAAAAATCCCTACCTTTGAAACAAAAAATGGTTATTTCTCCCAAACCCAAAGGATGATCAGAAATGGCTTGTACTTAAAGGCATACCCTCAGACTTCTAGAGGGAGCTGCTTTACCTGCTGGGGAGAAGCAAACTCCAAAGCCAAAATCTATAGGAAGTAGATACAAATAACCTACATGTCAGCTGCCCTCTTCCTCTCTAAGGACTTTCTTAGCTAAGAAAAAGCAACTGGTTTCTTGCTGTCTCCTGCACACTCCATCCTATACTAATTTATTTTCTGTTTTTATTGTAGGATTGAAGCCCCTGTACCTGGCAATACACCTCCACTGTTTATTATAAGGCCACAATCATAGCACCATTCTATTCTCAGATTGAATTGTAGTTCTTATGAACACTGATCAATGAAAAGTACTAACCTCATTTCAAACATGGAAGCTGTGACCCAGAGGCTCACGGAACAATCTGGGATGGAAATGGGATACTGTTCAGGACTTACATCTTTCCATCAGTTCACTTTTCCTCGGATAAGCCAATTAGTTAAATATGTATATGAAAAAGACTTTGGGAGCCATGAAGTTGCAACATGCTGATCTTGCCCCCTTCTAGTTTTCTTCCCTTCTCTATTCAAACTCTGATTCTGTATGAGATAAGCTTCCTTCTAATATGATGAAAACAAAGAACTATAAATATTTCTATGAAATGATGTAAAGCAAGAAAGGAAGAGTGAGGATGTACACACTGACTATAATCAAAAGCAGTGGGATCTTAAAATTCAGTCAATCATGCACCAGCAATCATAGATTAAGCACCGGCTAGGTGCCAAGTATTGGACCAGGTGCTGGGATTACAAAAACAAAAATCAAATACCCATTGCCTTCAAGAAGCTTACATTCTATCAGGGTAGACAAAATATATGCATTTACCTAAATAAATAAACAAATAGGAGGTAATTTGGAAAAGAGGAAGTATGAGCACCTTTGGAGATCAGGAAAGTTCTCATGTAGGAAGTACCATTTGAACTGAGTGTTAAAAGATATGGAGATGAAAAAGGAATGCATTTCAGATAGAAGAGAGCTTGAGCAGAGTCACAAAGCCAGGAAAAGAAATGTTGTGTAACAGGAATAGTAATTAGACCGATTTGAGTGGTGTGTGACAATGTCATATATTGGAAGCAGAAACAAAGCAAACAATTGTTGTTGTCATATAAATTATTCTCAATTAGTATTGTGCTGATTTCATCAAGGAATACTATAGAGCCTCTTTTATAATACATAATGATCCAAAAGAGCTCATCCTTACTATCCATACTAGAAAAAAGTCCAGCTGTTCAGAGGTTTATCCATCAACACACATATTTGGAATAAGCACTATACATGATGAATGAGCTAGATCCAGAATTGAAAACTGAAAAGAAAGAGGAAAGGAGGCTATATTACTTTTGGGAATTTATGTAGGATAAAGTTGAGCATAGAATATAAATATAAAATAAAGAAGTTCAATTGTGTAAAATGTTTAAAGTTTATCTATGAACAAAAACAATATAACTTGAATAAGAAAAGTTGGAGTAAAATCTTCACTTCAAATATTTCTGATAAAAATCTGTCCTCTAAAACACACATATTAAATGTATAAGAAGAGCCATTTACCAAGAGATAAGTAGTAAGAGGGGAAAAAAGCCACATACACAAATTGTCAACACCTAAATAAGCAAAGGAAACTAGCTGAGTTAGCAGGTATTAAAGGTCCAGAAGAATAAAGCAAAAAAAAAAAAAAAAAAAAAAAAAAGAATATTCTAGAGAAGAGAAAAGTTTGGGGGAATAATTTCAAGAAGTAGAAGGATTCAAACTATTTCCCAGGTGGAATAATATCATTCAAACAAAAAAAATGTAAGGAAAGGAATATCACAAGAATTATAGAAAGCAATGAACTTGAGAAGAAGAAAGCTGATAATATTTTAAAGAGTAAAATTATTGACTCTGTAATAATATATACAGATTCAAATCAAGAAAAGGAATTTAAAAATCGAATACCAATAAAACCATAAAATAAAAAATCACTATTTTGCCTCTCTTACCTATAATGTGCATTTTTGCTTTGTTCTAATAGAACTTCAAACTCCTGAAAACTCACCTCTTGTCCCAAGAGATTCATTGGCAATAACCACTAACAGCTTTACCCTGTTTGGGGCAATATTATTTATGCAGCTCATGCTGCTAGGTTTCAAATTCCTCAATGGCCAGCAACTTCAGAATTGACTTGGCTTATTTCCTTCACTGAGCAGTTCTGTGTCATTCATTCCTTGGCACAAAGAATAATGAGAGAATGACAATATGAAACCCAAAAGGAATAAAATTATAATTTCCCTAAAAGGCATGGAGGAAAATCAGGACATTAGAATCTATTGTGCAGTATCTCATCACTCTTGAATTGAAACTGTTGTTCTTTTTCCTATGTTAGTCTTAATCATGGATGGCAAAGTCAGTGATGTTATCAGTACAGACAGAAATCAACTGGATAGGTTTATCCATTTTACCAACAGCTTTCAAACTATACTGTGCCCATTGACCAGCACCATTATGGCCAAATAAATGTTCCTGTGCTCAAAATTGCCCTCAGGGTTGTCTGATTAACTCATCCAGGCCTTCAGTGAACATGATACTCTTTTTCATTCTGCAAAGTAATCATGAAGGCCTAGAAATAGATACTGATACAAGGAAATGCCAAGGATAAAATCATAGCTGGACACATTCATAAATGCATAAAATTACAGATTTCATGTTGGACAAGACCTTAGCAGTCATTTGGATGAAATGCCTCATTTTGAGGCAGCTAGGAAATACAGTGGATTGAGGACTAGACTTGAAATCAGGAAGATTTTATATGTGTGTGTGTGTGTGTGTGTACATTTATAAAGAGCTTTGCAAACCCTAAAGTACTATATAAATGCTATCTATTTGTTATGGATGTCTTTATGATTATCATTTTTATTTGTAGATGAGGAAATGGAGGTCCAGGAGCTTAATTCATGAATGAATTCATTTCACATTCTGTAAGATAGGGCTTTTTCTACTCACCACCCCTTTCCACCCAAGAAATTTTTGTAACCCCAGATATATAGATATATAAAACAGTACACAAATCAAACATTTACTGATAATAAGTCATAATTTTATGACCCTTATATTCAGTTACAAGATCACAAATGAGGCATACAGTATAATTTAAGAAGCAACACTACAGGACATGAGTAACATAGACAGCATTTGAATTCAGGTTTTCTTCCTCCAAATATAGTGATTTTGCTTGTGTTTGTACAGGTTTGCTTGTATTTCTCTGATTTAGACATGGAAGATGGCCTATCCTTCTTCGAAAGTCTGCCACTTATTCAAGTATTCATAGTCTTCTTTAAAAAACTCATTCAGCCATGTTGTTGGTGTTGGGGAAAGAACTGAGCCAAGTAAGAATTTTAACATCCCCAAATACATACTTTGGTATAGCCCCAGCCTGACAGACTTACCAGGTAGCTCTGCCTGGAAATTCTTCTTGACAGACCATAGTTCAGAGAACTTCATGAGAAGTATTATGTAGTCCAACTTCTTCATTGTATTATAATACTTCTCCATAACTGCTCTTCAATTCTTCATCCTCTACCAACTCCCATCACTTGGAGTGACAAGGCTTCAGAATTAAGGAAAAGGAGAGTAGACATAGGAAGTAAAGAAAGATGCAGCTCTAGTAGTGCTCTGGGTGCCATGGTCAAGGTTCTGACTTCTGAGTCCACTCACAGTGCCATGCTATGACCATGCTACTTAAGGACAAAAATCAATTAATAACCCTTCTAGTAACAGCTGAGAATAGGAAAAACACTGTTCCCTACTGCCTATTTACCTATTAATTCTGTGCCAAAAGAAAAAACAGCCTATTGTATCCCTATCTGATCTGTGGAGTGTTATCTCTATGACACTAATGTCACATGACTAGGACTAATTAAAAGATATCCAGTTCCAAGGAGGAGGAAGTACTGGCCAGTAGATGGTCTAGAGAGCAATTATGATCGGATAAATCCACAAATCTCTTGATAATGAGCCAGTAATTTCCCACAGAAAGAAGCAAAACTGAAGAAAAGATCATCTCTCAGAACCACAAAGAATTCAGCCCTCACTCAATCCCTCTGCCTAGTGAAGAGGAGTACAAGCTCTCCAGGTGAATGTGGGTCAGGTCTTTTTGCTGAATAGGATCGGTTAAGTAGACATCAATAATACCTAGTGGTGAAAGTAAAAATCAGCAAGCTGAGACACAGGCTGAAAACTTCCAAATCACACAACTTCCACTTTGCAGAGACCGGCCTGGGAACCCAGCCTTCATGATTTTTACTCAACATAATTTCCTGTTTTCTCCAGGAGTCCATCAGACTACTCACAAATAGCCACATTCAATACTTATCTTCTGTTCTGTTCTGGTATGAATTTAGCCGTATCTAATTGGTATCAAATTAAAGTGGTGGGCATCTTGCTAATGCCCTTGAATGAATAAACAAAGCCCATGAACAGCATTCAGATACAAGAGAGATAAGGTAAGGTCCTCATCACTGCCAATGTCTACATGATGTAGTTATTAGTGTGGGTGTCAATTTAATTAAAAAATAACTTATCAACCAACTGCTAAGTGTAAGACAGCTCTGTAAGATACCAAGTTACAGGATAGGTATTAATTTGTATTGGTTGAAGAAGTTTTCTCTCCAATGGAATCATGGGTTCAGGCCAAAAAAAAAAAAAAAAAAAAAAGGTCAGACACTGCTAGGTGATTAAGATTCAAAAAGAGATGAGGAGGAGAGGCAACTAGATTGTGCAGTGGATAGGTAGTGAGTTCAAATTCTACTTTAGACATTTAAAACTGTGTCGCCTTGGGCAAGTCACTCAACTCCAATTCCCTCACCAAAAACAACAATAAAAGAGGTAAGGCATAGATTCTATTCTCATGAAACCTTCAGACCACTGAAGGTCAAAGACATATACAAATAATTAAGATACAAGGAAGAATGTGAGATGTATTGGAGGTCTCTTCTATGTCTAGCTTTCCAATGCTAGTACTTTTTGAAGGAGGTAATAATTAAGTATCCAGTAGAAATAATTTCAAATAATTCAACAGATTTTTTTTAAAAACCTGGATAAGATTCGAGGCATTTAATAAAAATAAAAAAACTGGGTTGGAGGGAATCCAATTGAAATCACAATTCAGGACTAAGTTTTAATGATAACTATGTAGAGATTGGGACTCAGATGTACTTGGACTGCAGACCACCAGCAAGGTAACATGCAGGTAGAAAAAAAAAAAGAGACCAGGGCACTTAAAATTTTTATAAGATGATTTGGGAACTTAAAGCTAAAAATGGGGGAAGGGGTTCCAAGATCAGTTAGTTCATCCCCTTGTTTTATAGATGAGGAACAGCAAGAGTAAATGATTTATCTGGCCATCAAAGTAGTCAAGCCAGTTTCAGACTCTGCTTCCAACTTCAAATCCAGGGCTCTTTCCACTTTACTATTGTTCCTGTAGTACATCTCCCTTCTTCTTTGAAGACTGAACCAGACTACAAACAAATGCATTCCCTGGTTATCTGGAAGAACCTTCAACACTTGAATTAATGTGTAACATTAGGGTTTGCTCTGACTTGAGAATAAAGAGATGATATTCTCACAATACCTCACTCTGGTCAGAATATATCTTGAGCTTTCTGTTCACCTCTAGACATCATATTATAGTAAGGTACCTTGATAAACTGGAGATCATCCAGATGATGACAAGTAGGGTGATGGAGGGTCTTGAGAAAATGTTATATGAGAATCAGTCAAATGAATTACAATTGATTTTCCTGAAAAAGAGAAGAATGAGAGTGGAGCATTAGTGCTATCTTCAAGCATTTGAAGGATTGTCTTTTGGAAGAGGGATTAGATTTATTTTCTGCTTGGCTGTAGAGAGAAAAAACTAAGAGAATAATAGGGGAAAGATGTAGAGAGACCAAGATCTATTCAAAAGTGGAACACACCACCTTGAGTTGGAGTGAGTCTTACAGAACCAAAGAATCTATGAGCTAAAAGCAACTTGTGAGGCAAACTAGTCCAACTTGTTGCTGACTGAGGATCTCCCTTAAAAGCCTCACAAAAGTATTAAATCAGCCTCTGTTTGAAGATTTGTGTGACCTTGGACAAATCAATTAACCATTCTGGGCTTTCATTTATTCACACATAAAAAGACTTGGACTAAATGACCTCTGAAATGCCTTCCAAATCTGAGATTCTATGATTTTGTAAGAAAGACTTTACGGGATCATTTATTTGTGTTTTGTCTTGAAGAAGGATAAGGACACGGATGGCAAAAATTGGTAGAACAGGGAGGAGACATTGCAGGCTGGGCTTAGAGATAGTATGAGCAAAGGTTAAAAAAAAAGTAGTTAAGAACAGAGCATGGAAACTAGTCCAATCTAGCCAGAACATAAAACAGATGAAAGACATAGTGAGATAAGGTTAGATGAGCAAATTGGAGTCAATTTATGACTGACAGGATCAGGGTTTATCATTTATTTATTAAGCAATGGGAAGCCACTGAAGGTTGTTAAATAGAGGAGAAATATAATCAAAATCATTTCAGAAAGGTTATTCAGGCAGTGAAGCTAAGGACA
Source organism: Sarcophilus harrisii (assembly GCF_902635505.1). Taxonomy (NCBI): domain Eukaryota; kingdom Metazoa; phylum Chordata; class Mammalia; order Dasyuromorphia; family Dasyuridae; genus Sarcophilus; species Sarcophilus harrisii. Next base: position 460,434,115 of record NC_045426.1, read on the forward strand.
GGTCAGAGAAGAAAAGCAAGAAGGGTATTATAATAATCTAGATGAGAGGTTATGAGCCTAAACTTGAAATGGAAATGGAGAAGAGGAAGGACACAAAAGATGTTGGGGAGGATAAATTTATAGGATCTGGTAACTGATTAGATATGGGAGAAGAGAGAGAGAGAAAAGTCATAAATGACTGATGTTTCAAATATCAGTTATTAGAAGGTTATTAATCTCCCCAACAAAATAGATAAATTAAAGAAAGGGGAAAGTTTCTGGGAACATGCTGAGTTTAAGGTTCCAGTAAGCTATCCAAGTAAAGCTTCAGACAACTGGAAATCAAGAGGTGGGGCTTAAGGGAGAGGCCAAGATTGAAGTTTTAGTTTGTTCCTCAATTATTATTCCTTCTGAGCATGGATGGAGGCCTTTTATACTAGTCTTTTGCATAGAGATAGGCAATAGGAACTGATTATTTCATTAATACAGGGAACTGCAAGATGAGAAAAGTCTTTCTGCTGATAAAGACTGGCATGTTCTTTGTAACTTATCTCTCAGCAAGTTGTCTAAAATAGATGTATCCAATATGTGGATTTCTGGCCTTTTTGTAGCCCTCAAAACTCCCAAGATGGCTGTATTAAAATGTAACAGGGAAATATTTAACAGAAAATTTAGAAATATGGTAGGACACAATATTAATTTGTGGTTTTCTAAGTCAATACATGTATCCTTATATGCAGTTAAGTGGTCCTCATTTTTGTTTGAGTGAGTTTGTTCACATAGTCCTAGGATACTTAGAGTTTGTTAATTGCCCAGAATCCCACAACCAGTATGAGTCAAAAAAAAGATCCATGTCTCCTAAGCCTGAGGCTAATTTTTTCTACATCATGCCATAGAGTTTCTCTAGTCATTTGCATAAAAGTGAACATTGAAGTCATGGGAATGAATACAAAATGATAAATAGTCAAGAACAAGAGAACCTAAATTCTCTTGGAAAATAAGAGGACTATTGGTAAGAAAGAGAGGTAAAAGTATTGTCTACATCTGTACCTCCTGTCAAAGAAGAGAATGGAATAGAACAAGCATTTATTAAGCACTTGTTATAAGCCAGACACAGTGGGAAGCACTTTACAAATATTATGTCTTACACATACCCATTATGTGTACAACCCAGAAGATATTATTATTATTATTTATTATTAAATTATAATATTTATTATTTTACAGTTAAGAAAACTAAGTCTAGGCAGATTTTTTAGAGATACATAAATTTACATAGTATGGACTTGAGGCTAAATTTGAACTCAAGTCTTCCTGATTGCAGACTCAGCTCTTTGTTCATTGCATCACCTGTCTGCCTAGCAATAGAAGAACATGGGAAAGGGGTATGAAAAATTGAGAGAAATATGAAAAAAAATGAGAACAAATGTAAAGATCAGATAGGAGTGGAATAGACAATTAGAAGGCTAAAGGTTGATGGGAGCAATAATGATCAAAGGCAAGCTTGAGTAGGAAGAATGAGTGCGGGAGAGGCATTTCTGGCATGTTCCAAGGCAATTCTGTCTTGTACCCAGATCTCATACTTCTAAATATATATGTAAGTGATGCATGTGTGTGTGTGTACATATATATATATATATATATATATATATATGTAAAAATCATACTTGTCTAAATCAGGTCTTGAGGCAGTTTGCTCATCTGAGTACTTATATAAGAATATAATTACCACTATAATTTCAGGTTATTGTTGCTGGCCAGGACCCTGGTCTGTGAGCAGAAGGACAAGGAAGCCAATGAATCATTTGGTCAATAATTTTAAGTCCCACTGAAAACGACAACAGCAAATCAGCCTGGATAACAGCCAGATTCCAGTGACCTCTCCTTGTTGCTCTTTGCCACAGGCAAGAAACGTCTGGATTACACCCAGAAAAAAAAATTCTTTAGAAACTGGAGAAATATAAAGTCCATTTAAATGGAACCCAGTACTGCTTAATCCAAACACACTGTGCCATTGTCCTGAGGAAAGATCCTTTGTTACTTCTTCCACATAAACAACCCAATTTGTTCAAGAGTTTCTCACAGTGGGGACCCCAGAACATCCTAGCAAATAGCAGAATGTAAGAAGATAAATTTCCCTTCCTGTTTCTTCTGCTAACCACTGTCTGGTATTGTTATTCATTGTACAGTAGAATTGTATATTTGTAATTCAAGAAATCTGAGTTCCAGACCCAATTTTGTCACAGATATACATTGGAATAGTCATTTTATCTTTCTGGGTTCCCTTCTCTATTATATGGCTTACACAATACCTAAATTCCCTTTCCTCATCAATCATTCCCCCTTTCTCTTTTATCTTCAAATGCTTCCTTTCTATTGGCTCCTTCTCTATTAATTACAAACATGCTCTGGTCAACCTTGACCTAAAAATGAATCAGCCAACCTTACCTTCACACTTCTACCTCCCCCAACAAGCAACTCTTTTCTCATTCAAACTTATAGAAAGAATAATCTGGTACTCTGTGCCTCTATTTCTTTATCATCCTCATATTTTTCAGTACCACCTCATAGCCACTCCTGGTCTGGCTTCCAATCCTCACTCCCTTAGGGAAATTGTTCTCTCTGAGATTACCAGTGAATCTTGATATCAAATCCAGCAGTCTCAATCTTTTCTCAGTCTTATCCTCTTTTGTGAAGCATTTAGCATTGCTTCCCTCAATCCTTTTCCTATCCATGGCTCCTATAATGCTCCCTTCTCCTATTTCTCTTTACTACCTGCATACCACACCTCAAGTTTATTCACTGGTTCATCTTCCTTCTGCTGGTCCCAAATATTGGTATTTTCTGAGATTATATATTCTACCTTCTTTCCATTCTCTTAACCTTCCACTGATGGCCTTATCTGCAGAGGGAATGTGGAGAATGGAGGATTCATCAATATAAGGAACTCTCAGGGAGAAAACTCCCTTGACCACGTGGTTCTGCAAGTGATTGGAAATTTACACTCTTAAAGAGTTACCTTGGGCATTGAAAGTTAAAAAACTTGCCCTGGACCACACAGCCCATATGTGTCAGAAGCAGGACCAGCAGTCATATTTCCCTCCTCAGAGAGTTTACTATGAATCAAAAATAAAGTTCCTGTCCTCAAGGAGCTTGCTTCCTCAGAGGAGATATCATACAGATATGAGACAGTGTTACCTAGGAAAGGGTGTTTTGTTCTACAAAGTCATAGGTATAGTGGATTCCAATGACATGCCCTTTCCAGAGGCAGCTACAGCATTGATAGAATTATTGTTGTCATTTAGTCATTTTCAGTCATGTACAACTCTTCTATGACTCAAATGAAATTTTCTTGGAAAAGATATTGGAGCAGTTTGCGATTTCCTTCTCTAGCTCTTTTTGCAGATTAGGAAACTGAGACAAATAGGATTAAGTCACTTGCCCAGGGTCACATTTCTACTATCTGGGGCCAAATTTGAACTCAGCTCTGCCTGACCCCAGTCTGGGCATTCTATCACTTAACTGCTCCTGTTGATCGAAATATAGTTTTTCGAACAAGAGATAGGAAGCTAGAGAGATGTTGAAGAGGGAACAGATGTAATAAGAGAGTAGAAAATGGCTATGCTAAAATGAGGAGGCAGGATCCCAGGGAGTATAGAATTAAGTGGCTTGCGCTCCTGCACCATAATCTATAGTATTTTAGCTTAAAGTGTGGAGCAGCAGTAGGGTAGAAAATGACCAGAGCAAGGATAAAGACTAATGATTCCAGAGAGTTGAGAGTGCTTGTTGACTCACTGATTAATTGATTAAATAATAATATCTAACTTTATATCTTGTTTGAAAATTCATAAAGTATTTTTCTCATACCTTTGGAAGGTAAGATAGTACACAAAATAACCCTATTTTCCAGTTGAGTAAATTGAGCTGTATTAATAATAATAATGATAAGAGCTAACATTTATATAATACTAAGAGATAGCTAGGTGGCTCAGTGGATAGTGTGCTGGCCCTGGAGTCAGGAAATAATGAGTTCAAGTTTAGCTTCAGATATTTACTGGCTGTTTGATCCTGAGCAAGTCACTTTGCCTTAATTCTCTGCAGAAGGAAATTACAAAACATTTCAGTATCTTTGCCAAGGAAACTCCATGGACAGTGTGGTCCATGGCAATGGAAAGGTCCACAAAGAGTTGGATGTGCTTGAATGACTCAGCAACAGCAATATAGTGATTACGGTGTGTCAAATGTTTTACAGTTAATATCTCATTTGAACTTCACAACAATCTTAGGAGGTAGGTGCTATTATTATCCCTTTTGATAGATGAGGAAATTGAGTCAGACAGTGGCTAAAGATTTGCCCAGGATCACAGAAGCTACTAACTGTGTAAAGCTGGATTTGAATTCAGGTATTCTTGAGGCCATGACGAGCACTCTGTCCACTATGCTATTTGCTGCCTAGAACACAAATCCTATGATTGTAATTCCAACACTTTCTACCACATCATACATAAAACAACTAATAAAAGGTCCTGCTGATCCCTAAACTCGGCACATGCCCAGTTCAGCTAAACTGAATGTCAAAAAGAGGAGCAACCTGAAGCCCTCAACCTGAGCCTTAACTTTAAGTGAGCTGATAGAATTGCACTCGATGTGACCTGACACTTTGGTGAGTGGCCAGGGAATTTGTTATTCATGATACTTATATGTCTAGAATTCTAAATGTCCTGTCATTATTAATTCATTGGGTATTCAATGTAATTATCCTACTTGTAATGAATTCATTTGGTATTAATTTGGATGTCATATGTACAGTACTTCCATAAGAATTACCGTATGATTCAGCATTAATTAATCTATCTTTAAAGTGAAATGTTAACAATCAATTCATATTACTCGGATCCTTAAACTGCTGGCAGAGCTTTTATTATAATTATTATTATTTATGAACTATAGAGAGTATATGATGATATTTGCACTCACAGTTTTCTCCAACTAGCTCCTTATTTTAATCTATATATCACCACAGTCTTGCCAAATAGATTTGTCCAATCAATATACCAATGTCCTTATTCCTCAAGGTGTCACCTTGTATTTGCAGTTGTTAGCCTATCATTATACATAAAGATTTCTGAGCTGCTTATAGAGTAGTGAAACATCATATTTTTATTCTATATTCATCTTAGAGACCCTCAAATGAAAGAAAGAATAAGCACAATTTGGTTCTGGGCAAAACCTTTTACGAAGAACATTTACAAATTGGAATAGGTCCAAAAGATTACCAGTGCTTTGAGGGGCCTTCAAGGTTAGAAGGCTAGACGCCTCTAGGAGGTTTACACCCAAGAGTTAGTTAAAGGAATTAAATATGATGTTTAACTTAGAAATAAAAAGATAGAGGGGAATTTGATCACTATCTTCAAGTATTTAGGAATTATATGCAAGAGTGTCTCAAAGGGTAATGGAAAGGCCAACAGAACAAAATTACAAACAATGCAAAGAAGTTGTAGTCCCTTCCACTGACTGGCTAGTAAGAAACTCCATTTTAAAGAAAATGTCCAGGTCAGCCATATTTCATTCCTCCATTCCTTACTGTCTAGACTTTCTCCATCATGCCTCATTTCATCTATCTTCTCCTTTCTCTCTTTTTTTTAAAGTTTTCTTTGATATGTTGTATTCTCCCATTAGAATGTAAGTTCCATGACAGTAGGGGCTATCTTTCTTTCTGCTTGTGTTTGTATCCCCTGATAATACCTGGCACATAGTAGGCACTTAATAAATGCTATTGACATGACTAGCAAAGAAAGAGATTCAGGCTTGATGCAAGGAAAAACATCCTAACAAATGGACCTATGCAGAGACAGACTGAATGGTCTTGCGGGTAGTGAGTTTCATTACACTTGTGATCTTCAAGGAAAAATTCAATAACTACAGAGTCTCTTTCTGAGGTCTTTTCTAACTCTGAGAGTCTGCTTCCTTCCTTCCACAATAAGGAAAGGTTTTCTGGATCTCCTAACAAATATATTTTGGAATATATTCAATTCCCAAACTTTGCACAAATGCTTTGGTATTTATCCACTAACATTAAAATGAGATTATTTGGAGGAAAAAAAAACCCTATGCTTTGAATTATTTTAACTCACCATGATTGTCTAAAAATTATCAAACATCTAGATTTTTTTTCACATTTCTTCCAAATGTTTATTATCCCATAGACATAGTCTAACTTTTTTCTGGATTCAGCAGTGCCTCAGGAGAATGAAAGACTAGGTAACTGAAAGACATTAAAATACAAAATGGAACATATACTACTATTGATGAGGCACCTTTAAAAGCTTGACTTTTAGAAGGCTCTTTAGTCTCAAAAGAGAGCTTCTTGCTAATAGATTTAATTTCCATAGAATATTCCATAGGTGATGCCAAAACCAAAATGTTCTTTTCTGAGTAAAAAAATTTCTTTGTTACATAAACCTATTTTTACACCAACTTTGGAGATGTAATCAGATGATACATTGTCTTCAAGGCTTGGTTCCCCAATCCTGAGAGTCAGCACCTAATGTCTACTGGCTTCTTTTGAATTCAAGATTGGGAGTTGGGAAGATAAACTACAGTCCCTCCCCTTACTTCACTCCCACTGACATACAACCTAATGTTTTGCACTGGGGAAGTGAATAGCATATTGTAAAATACAGAATTAATATTAATGCATGTTCTTCATGGTTTTTATCAAGAGCACTGTGCGAGGCTCCTTGAAAGATTTTTTTTGTCCTCTTCTTGGGCTATGACAGTATGATGTATATGATCTATCATGCTCATTTCCTTCAAGCATTCTTTGTCCTACTGGAGCAGCCTAGAAATGATGATAATCTTATGAAAACTCCACATGATTTGTTTATTACCAAAGGTTTATTTAATGCTGTCGTCATGACCTATATCCATTAGTAACCTCACAGATTCTTAAAGGGACACCGGTCCCATTACCTATTATTTTCAGCTCTGCTGTTTTAGTAAAAGGTGTTATCCAAAGTGCCTTTTGTACATGTTTATTTTTACCTATTCTTATACTATTCACAACTTGGACTTACTGTACTGCCTAGGGTGGTACAGAGATCTTTACCCTCTTCCTTCTCCACCCCCTAAAAAAGTTTAATACTGACTCTGATGCTGAAATTCAAATGAGAAAGCTCACCTTGCTTCTTTCTAGTGGGATTCAGGGGTACACTGGACCCACTTGGATCAGGCTTCTGAGAGTCAACTTTTATATGTATATTTATATCCTAGAAATCTTGATTTATCATATTGTTGATTATCTAGACTTAAGAAAATGATGGAGATAATATTAGTTTTAATGCAGAATAAACTTTAAAGTATGTTAGGTGAACGTTTCCTCCCAGAGAGCTAGTTGTTAAACATTTACCAACACACTTGTGGATTTGATCCTCATGGGACCAGATAGCTGTTGTTGTTATTTGTTCTTTGTTCTCAAAGAGGACTGATGACATCAGGAGGGTGATGTCTTTACTTGCAAGTAAATTGGCTTTAAGTGAAGCAGAGTTGTGCAAGATCAACAACCTCACTATCTCCTCCAGAGTCATTGGGGACCAGTGGCAAGACACAGGTCAGAACAACTGGTGACAGCCCATACAACCAGATACCTTACATCTTAAGGAAAAATCATCTCATCTGATTCCTTCATCACAGGTTTGAAAAATGAGGCCCAGAAATTTTAAAGCATCTTGTTTGTATATTCACACAGCTAATAAGGGGCAGTTAGAGGCTTCAAACCCAACTCTGAAGACTCCAGACCTTTTCTACTTTATTATTCTGCTTCTCATGAGCTGGCTTCACAGAGAAATGTTTATTTTCTAACACAGAATGAAAAACTAAATCCAGTACAAAATCGTATTTGATAGCTCTTATCTGCTGAACCAACATATAACACAGGATAGATTAGCTGCTGTGTTTATTGTGTTTCACAGATATCAAAGGAGGGTAACTTCCAGGAGGTTACTGAGAATGCCCCTTGGAACAGACTGGGCTCCCACATGCCCGGTTTTCAAGTATGGAATCCAAACATTTGACCCAAGACCCTCTGGGGGAAATTTCTGCACTTAACAAAAAAGGATGATGAGTTCTTAAAGCACTTCTATGAGCAAGGCCTCTCTTTTAAGTATTAGAGCCTCTGTTTTGGTGATAAATACAGGTGAATTCAGTCTACCCCACATCAACAGGCCTTTAGCTCCACAAAGCCTCACTCATTAGCAGCTAAAGGTGCTGCGAAGGCCTAGGAGAGGTCATTCTTTCTTTTGAAAGAAATGGAACAAACTTCAAGGAATGATTCTATTTCCTGTTCCTCTATCAAATTTCCTAAGCAATTTGACCCTGATACTATCTGGAATCAGGCTCCAGAAAGATAGTGACCACCAAATCAAAGAGATTAAAGATAATAACTAACATTAATCTAGTTTTAATGTTTACAAAGTATTTTACATACATTATTTTATTTGATTCTCTCAGTAAGTGCCATTATTATCCTCATTTTCAGAAATTTTACAGAACTTCATTGAGTTTTAATCATCATGGCCTTTTCCTTTATAAGCCATAAAAAATCTTTGATCACACCATCACTTTTGGCAATATATTCTTATGTTCATACTTTATTTTTTTTTTTGCATTGAAAACATTTATTTTACAACACTAGTTTCACATAGATAATTCAACAATCTTTATCTTAGGGGATATTCAGATATACAATATATAAATTATCATGCTAATCTATATGGTTTTAATCTTATATATGTTATGCACATACTTTAAACATTATTTTTAATTATCCTAATAGAAGTATGATATAGCAAATCAATGTTCTTGATACTCCAGGAAACTTTTATAACACAAAACACTGGATAGGATCAGAGATTTAAAGTTTGGAAGGAAGCTCAAAGTCATCAAATTGAATCTTTTATTTTGCAGAGAAGGTAACTGGTGCTGAGAGAGGTTAAATACTTCATCCATAATCACATAGCAAATAAGGATCTGAAACAAGATCTGAACTCAGAACTTTCTGGCTCCAAGTCTGATAGTCTATTCAGTGAGACACATCAATAATATCTTAGAAGTATAGCATACATGCCATATATACTATGATAAGTATGGTGAGGAAAGAAGAAAGAATATGGCTCCCTGCCCCCAGTAAACTTATAATCTAGAAAAATGGAAAATAATTAGTCTTGATCTTATCCACAATTTAGACAAAATGGCATGTGGAAGCCATTGCTTTAGTACAGCTAGAAAGCTGTTCAACAATGATCATTCTGGGAACTAAAGCTTCCAGGTGCCTAGTTCAGGATACTGCCTCACGACCTTTCCTGCTTTCATAAACATGAGCTTCATGTTCTTTGGAACTATAACATTCTCTTTAGGAAATAAGGGAATATCTAGGGAAAATTAAATGGCAGGCTACAGTTTTCACTTTTCACAATGATGCTTCATCATTGTCTTACTGACACCTCAGCCTCCCTCCCCTCTGAGGGAAGGGCTGAAGGATGGAGTACCAAACTTCTCCCAATGCCTTCCTTTACAGAGGGGAGAAACTGCATTTTTGCTGCTTTGCCTGGTTTCAAGGCCACAGTAATTAATGCATTGATTGTGAGAACCCCCTAGTTTCTACTAAACCTCACCCCTGCTTTCTGGCCTCCTTTTGTATATTGTCTCCATCCTCCTTTAGACTATAAACTGTATGAGGACAGGGGTTCTTTCTCTTTGTTAATTGGATTTCAAGCACTTAGCATAATGCCTGACATACAGAAGACTTTTAATAAATGTTTATTAGATGGTATTATAATATAATAGATATTTTGCTTCCCACTCTTCTCTGTGGCAAATGACAAAGAAATTAAGTCTAATTTGGAGAATTGGGGCAGAATTTCTTAAATTGTAGGTGATGACCCCATGTGGGGGGGGGTTGCATAACTGAATGTGAAATTGAAATTATGACTTATTAGCAGTAAATGTTTGATTTGTATGCCTTTTTATATGCTTACATATCTGGGGTCTTATAAAAATTTCTTAGGCAAAAAGGGGTCACAAGTGGGATCCCAAAGGGAAAAAGTTTAAGAAGGCCTGAATTAGTGAGCTGTTTCCGATCAACTTACAATTCATATTTATAGAATGTTTTAAAATTTTTAAAACATAAAATATACCAAAAATTAATTGGGAACTAAATAATCTAATAATAAATAATAATTGGGTGAGGCAACAAACCATAGAAATAATTGATAATTTCATCCAAGAGAATGACAATAGTGAGACAATATATCAAAATTTATGGGATGCAGCCAAAGTAGTTCTTAGGGAAATTTTTTGATCTCTAGATGTTTAACATAAATAAAATAGAGAAAGGTTTTCAAAACATTTCATATACTGGTTCACTTGATAATCACAACAATCTTTTATGGTAGATGCTATCATGGCTCAGAATGGATCAATCAATAAGCATTTATGAAGTATCTACTATGTGCCAAGCATTGTGCTAAACTTGAGGAAGAAAGAAAGGCAAAAGGTAGTCCTTATTTCCAAGCCTAGTAGGGAGAGAACATGAAAGCAACTGTGTCCCAACAAATTCCTTGATGGAAAAAGAGTATGGTGGTACTTTCAACAGTAATAGAGAAGTCTGGAAGAAGAAAAGATTTGAGAGAAAAGGTTTAATATTGGACATGTTAAATTTAAGATGTCTGGGAAATCTAGTTTGAAGTGGCTAAGGGGCAGTTGGAGATGTTCATAAGGGTATTTAGGGTTGCATCTTAATGCACATCCTTTTTGACTTTTCTGTAGCCTTTGACAACTGTTCATCACCCTCTTCTTGATATTCTCTTCTTTCTACCTTTAGATATTCTCTTACCTTTCTACCTATTCATTCTATGTATCCTGTATTAATATTCATCCACATCATGCCTTATGGCAATTCCTTAAGTTTGCCCTTAACCCTGTTCTCTTCTTCCTCCATACAATTTCATTAGGTGATCTCATCAGCTCCCATGGATTCGATTATCATTTCTATGTAATGATTCTGAGATTTATTTATCCAGCCCTAATCTCTCTCCTGACCTCTAGCTATTCATCTCCAATTGCCTACTAAACATATCAAACTGGACATGTCCAAAATTGAGCTCATTATCTTTTTTTCTCAAACCCTTTTCTCTCTAAATGTCCATGCTACTATCAAGAGTAGCACCCTTCCAGTGATCACCCTTCTAGTTACTTAGATTCTCAAGTTAGGTGGATTCTTCAGCTCCTCACTCTCTCTTAACCCCCATATCCAATAACTTATGAAGTCATTTCTGCTTTTGTAAAATCTTTCATATATGCTCCTATTTATCTTCTGACATTGACAACCTTTAGCACTGGCTCTCTCTCCCCTCTCCCCCTCTCTCTCTTCCACCCTCTCTCTGTATCTCTGTCTCTCCCTCTCCCTCTCCCTTTCTCATTGCCTCTGTCTCTGTGTGTGTGTGTCTCTCTCTCCTTCTCTGTTTCTGTTTCTGGTGCTCTCTCTCTCTCTCTCTCTCTCTCTCTCTCTCTCTCTCTCTCTCTCTCTCTCTCTCTCATTCTCTCTTTATCTATCTATCTCTCTGTCTCTCCCTCCTTCTCCTCCCTCTCCTTGTACTCCCTGTCCTTCTAACCTATTTCCAACTAAGAATAATGATGATGATAACAATAGTGTTGATGATAATGTCTGACATTTCTAAAAAACTTTTAAGATTTACAAAGAAATTTTTGTACATTATCTCATTTGATCAGGAAGACCATTCACTTCATTTAACACCCCTACACTCAGTGCCTCAAAATTTTCAGACACCATGAAAGAATCCATAGCCTCTAAAAGAAAGTGAAATTTGCCCTATTATATGTGAGTAAGATAAGCATAGAAGTGTCAGTAAATGAAATTTACTAAGCAAAAAGAAGTAAGTTGTTGAATTGTGACCCCTTGACTTGAAGGGTAGAAAGTTCTCATATAAAGCTGCAAAGTGTTCTGACCTTCCATGTGCCTAAGCTCTATGATTTATGCTCTTTACATTGAGGACTCCCATTGCTGGCAGCTTTTTTTTACATAGGTGACCTTTTTTCATAGACAGGATGGTGTATGAAGAGAAAGATTTAGTGGAAACAAGAATGGGAGGGGATGGTTGGAAAGGAAAATCTAGTTCTCTTAGAGAAAAGAAAATATACATTAAACCCCTATGTGAACAAAGTCATGGATGACACTTGGGTTTCTGAGATCCATTTCTTTTCATTTTTAAAAGCCAGTTGTAATGTCACGTCTGAACATCTTAGTTATGGCGGGGGATTTATAGTCACAGCCTTCCTAGTAAAGAAACATAAAATAGCCCTTTTCTATGGCAAAACAATCCCAAACACAGCAAAGAGTCTGAAACACCATCTGTTGCTACGTTGAAATGTTTGAATAAGAGGGTGAAAGAGGAGAAGATGGCTGATAAATCGAGGGAGCTCTTATATACATAAATATCCAATCTGAGCTGTCTGCTTGGGAGTTGGGAGGTGAAAAAGAACTTTCTTTATGTCCTTATTGGGAAATTTGAATTCATTTGAAGTCATCTAAGCTTTAAAATGAAGAAGACAAAAGAAGTTGTTTAAGTTAGGCATGTATTTCAGTTTGCTAAGAAAAGAGATGAAATAGGATGGTAGAAAATTATGAAATAATGCATATTTTAATAGTGTTTTAAGACCTTTTTCTTTCATTCCTTAAATACACAAACACTGCTTAGAAGGGTGTTTATTTGTTAAACCATAATTAAATTGATTGTAAATTTAACCAGTCTCTACAGCAATCTCTAATTTGAAATCCCTGTCCACTGCAACAAAATGTTTTAGAGTTTTCAGAAAATATATTATAATAATGATGATAATGATGACATGCGGGTTTGTATCCCAACACTTTCATTCAATCACAAAAATCAATTATTTGCGATCCTAAATGTAGGAAACAAAAGAACTATTAATAATGGAATGATTAACACCTTGTCCCGGGATCTTTTCCATCTGAACGTAATCTAATGTTTATTAGAGACGAGAACAAGACCCTAATAAATCAAGTACAACACTCCTAATAAAGAAAGCTAACGAAGAAGATTCAAATTCTCCCTTGTCCTGTTGTCAAGGACCTTCTGGAGCCTGCCGCCCGTGTCTCCTCGCAGGGTCTGGTCCCTTCCAGCAGTAGGAATGCCCCAGAGAGGGGAAGGGCACTTGGTAATGAAAGTGTTGCTTCCTGGCTCTGACGGCCAAACAGCAGTTTGATTAAATCACGCGGGCTTTAATGAAGAAGGATGGGCGCCAAGGAAATCCAACACAAGGGCCGCGGTTTTTGCAGCAGGAGGCAACGGATGTGCCCTCAGCTCAAATCTAAATTTCTCCTCGTTGTCTTTGACTTTAAGCCACCCAACAATGCAAAGTCCAAGGGGCTATTTGGGACCCTCGCTAAGACAACCGTCTTGTTCTTCTGTAATTTTGAAAGCGACGGGTAATGAGCATTCAGAGGCAATATATAGGCTTTAGGGTTGGGGAGAGAGGCCGTCCGCGCCTCCAACAGCAGCTGCCCCCAATTCTGCCCGGGGCAAACTAGCTCAACTAGACCGTTTTCGCGGGTTGGGCTTCGGGATGGACAATATCAGCATCAGCCAGTAGGTGGAGCACAAAGCTCCCGGCTCATCTGGGAGAGCCGGTTCATTGGCTCGTGTGATTGCTGAGTATTTTGATTCATAAAAAACATAAATTCTAGTAGATGAATAATAACAATAAAAGGAGATGACTATAGTGCACCATAGACATAAATTTTTAAAACCCAGAAATCCAGATATTTGAGATTATTTAATTTGATTTACTGAATTTGAATAACGGGGTAATGTAATGGTCCATGGCAGGACTATTTAGCTTTTACGGCTTCTAAATGCTTCTCTTTAGGGTGATTGCACTCAGTTGCACGGTCACTAGAGAACTCTGTCCCCATCTCCAAGCTGTGTAAACAAATTGAGGAGAGAATAATTACACATTGTTAGAAAGGCAATAAGAAGGTATTGAACATAGGGGGAAGAAAGCTTGAAGCAGACAGGGATAAAACACAGCAAAGTTTGCTTCTTTTTCTTTTTCTTTTCTTCAGGTAATAAAGTTAACTTGCAAATGCCTAGGGACCAGTTTTAAGGACTCATTTTAAATGACTGATCAGAAATCCAGTTGCTTCTGAAGGTAAAGTCCTCATTTGTGTTTTATTTTTAATTTTCCACAATCATATAATTTTCCTATTGACCTGAAAATGAAAATTGATTTGGTAGCTTTCTATTTCTACTGCCTTTAGAACTGCCATGGCAGGGCTTTGTGTGAAGGAGAAATTCAGGCCATCCTTCAGTGAAAGAAAATTTATCATGGCTCCTAAGAGGAAAATGTCACCTCAGGACTCTGAAGCCTGTTCAAACAAATGTACCCAGTCAAGCACAAGGACGGGTACCCACGTATACACATACACTATATGCATATGTAAATTCATACATATAATGCACACACATACACACACACTCGGCGCTGTCTGTGTGCCATTCGCTCCCCTATTGTTTTCAGTGAGACTGATTTTGGCACCAGCTCTTTAGCACTTTGGAAGGGCCTTCATTAGCACTGGGAGAGTATCCAAAAAGAATCCAGAAAAATCAACACATGGCTGCTCTTGTTCTCACGATAAATGACAGCTTTGGTGGAAAAACAACAACAGTAAAGAAGCAAAACAAAAACCAAAAAGCAACAAGAGTAGCAATAATATGAATAGAGGAAGTCAGACATCACTAACTCTGACTGGATTTTTTTCTAATCAATTTTAATTTATTTATTTATTCCATTTTTTTTTTAAACAACCATATCCCTTTGCCACCAGGCCTTGGGGCACTTTCACACAATTAAAAATATAAATAATGAAAATATTTTAAGAATACTCCAAAAAGAACAGCAGTCACATACAAATATATATATATATATATACAAAATATACCATTTGTAAATATTTCCATATAGTATGTTATTTGTATATGTATGTATATGATGTGTATATGCATAATATGTATTTATATTTCTTGGCCATTAGACCATTTATATATATTGTCACAAACAGAGCCTTCATTATCAGGGATCCACAGTTAGGTAAAAGTCCCTCCTTGAAATTTCCTTGGAAAACAGGCTATTTCCAATTACCTAAAATAGCTTTATTTTTATTTTTTAATTGAAACATTTCATTTTAATATACATATATATACATATATGCCCATCCCCACCCACCTCATAAATATTATTATATAATGTTATGCAATATATATGTATACACATATATGTATATATGTATATATATATATAAATAACTACATCCATACATGCTTATTTCCCAATCATTAAATTATTCTATACTCCTAAATACATATCATGATATCCCATAGGATACCCAGTTATCCCAGAGGCAAGGAACCAGAGATCTGGTTAAGTACAGAGTATCTACTTGAATTGCTCATGGAAAAAATTATCTGAGGTATTTTTTTTTAATTGACACATTTCACTTTTTAAAAAAAGAGACAGCAAATGATCTCACTTTTAACAGTAAACTTTTGTGATCCCCTATATCTTCTAAAAGAAAAGAAAGGTGGTATGCTTTCACTTTAACAAGTTACCTGACATGTTCATCTTGAAACCATTAGTAGAGGCTCTCTTGTAGTTCCCAGATGCCATAATAATACATGTTGAGAAGTGAGCAAAAAGTTAGAGATTATTAGAGTATAAGGAACACTAGAGATGACCTAGTCCAATCCTACCATTTTATAGACAAAGAAGCTGAGATCGATTGAAAAAGAAGAAATTCTTTTGCTTAAAGTCACACGATTTAATCCAATAAATATTTATTAAATACTTAGTATGTACAAAAGGCACTTTGCTAAATGTTGAGAATACAGAGGCAAAAAGCAATAGAGTCCTTGCTCTCATGGAGCTTCATTATATTGGGGAAAGGGGAAGTAGAAGATGTGACATGTACACAAGTAAGTAAATACAGATATAAATTAATTTTAAGAAGGTTCTGAGCTGTCCTTTAAAGGAAGCTAGAGATTCCATGAAGCAGAAATGAGGAAGGAGTGCATTCCAGATGTAAGGATGCACTTCCATAATGTGTTCTGCACAAGGTCCTGCTAACAGATCAGTTTGATTGAAATAAAAAGTATTTAAAAGGAAATAATATGAAGTAGGAATGAAAAGGTAGGTGGAAACCTATGAAGTATTTTAAAGGCCAAAGTTTGGTTTTATTCTACAAGTAATAGGGAGCTACTGAAGATTTTTGAGCATGATGGTGACTTGCTTTGATCTATATTTTAGGAATATCAATTTGAGAGCTGTATGCATAATGATTAGGAGAGGGAAAAGACTGGATGGAGGAAGAATATATAGGATGGACCAGGTCACCATCCTACTGATGAGGAGGCTATTGAAATAATTCAATTGAGAGATGAGGAAGGTTTGAATTAGAATTGAGTCTGTGAATGAAAAGAGGGGAATGGATAAAAGAAATGTTATAGGAGTGGAGGTAAAATATATTTGGACCAAAATCAATAACTAATTGAATATAAGAGATAAGGAAGAAGGAAGAATCACAAATGCCTCCAAGGTTGCAAACCTGGGTAGCTGTAAGGATGATTGGTAATATATAAAAGATGGGGAATTTTGGAAAAGAGATAAGTTTGGAGAAAATGAGTCCCTTTTTGAACACGTCATGTTTGAAATGCCTAGAGAACATATAGGTGTCGATACCCAGCAGGAAGTTACTAATCGAACCCAGA
Source organism: Sarcophilus harrisii (assembly GCF_902635505.1). NCBI lineage: Eukaryota > Metazoa > Chordata > Mammalia > Dasyuromorphia > Dasyuridae > Sarcophilus > Sarcophilus harrisii. The sequence goes on from NC_045426.1 coordinate 460,450,953, forward strand.
CTCAAATTTAGAAATTGTAGCTAGGTAGATACATTTGCCTGTTATCTGTATAGGAATGACAATTAAACCTATGGGAACCAATGTCATTGTCCAAAGAGAAAGTACAGAGACAGATCCAGGATAGAGACAAAAGAGAAGACCCACATTTGGTGCAAAAGGAATGCTGAAGGTGGAAAGATGGTTAAAGAAGGAGAGATCTTACACGGAGAAGTAGAAAGTGGAATTTCAGAAGCCAGAAGAGGAGAGAGCATAGAATAAGAGGGTATGATGAGTAGTATAGAAAGATTCCTTGAGAGGTTAAGAGAAGTCTGAGAAAATGCCATTGATTTAGTGAGTAAACTTAGAAAAAAACTATTTCAGTCAAGTTGTAGGGTGGAAGCCAAATTTCAAGAGATCAAGAAGTGAAAATAAAGGGAAAAAAAGAGGAGATAAGTGCCCACAAAGTTTTCTAGGAGTTTGACACAGAAAATGGAAAAAAAATTATAAGGAAGGGGATAGAGAGAGCTGGATTTGGAACATGAGAACCTGAATTCAAATACTGATCATTCATTTTTTCCCCAACAACAAAAAGGTGCTATTCTATATTGAAATCATAGGTTCAATTCTGACTCCATTATATGTTTGGTACAGTTTGAATTGGAAAGATGGAGAGGCAGACAGACACAAAGATAGATAAACATTTACTATGTACCAGACTCTACAAATAAAAGGAAGCAAGACAATCTGTGCCTTCGACACATAAAGGGAAATGGCAGAGTGTATACATGGCTGGAAATGTCTAGAAACTGCTGGGGAGCCTGAAAAGAGCAAAATAAGACTAAAGCTGCTTATCTAAGTTCAGGATGGTTCCTCTCACAGGAAGAAATGCATTCTATTTCTAGTTCATATGCCCAGCACAACTCCAGAACTGAAGTAAAAGCCCTTTCACCCTATGTGAGTCACTGATTAATCTCCCCACCCCCACTATCCCTTCCCTTGACTTGTATTGGGGGAACAGAAGGATTATTTGAGTGAGAGTGAAACATCCTATGAACTGTCTACCTCCCTTCCCCCTCTAGGAAGAGGCAAAAGGATTGTAGATGGTTTAGACTCACCATTTGTAGGTTGAAAGAAGACTTTCTGAGATGATGTGAGAGTTTGCAGCTTAGTGTATTTTCCTGCCATTCCTTTTTCCCTAATATTATATATATATATATATATATATATATATATATATATATATACCATAAGATTAATATGTTAGCTGCTCAAAGGCAAGAGATCAAAAATAGTGTAAATGGGATCTTAGATCAGTATTGTGAATAGATAATGAACTCAACTTCTAAATACTTGGAAATAACTAAGGAACTACTTTTGTGATCTTGGTTAAGTCCTTTTTATCTCTCTAAGTCATGGTTTCCACATTAGTAAAATGAAGAAGTTGAATTTGATCAATTGTTTCCAAAAGGGGGCCTTGTCCTGATTCCAAGGGCTATATAATAACCAATCTGAATAAGAAGATAAATGCCACTTCCAGCTTCCATTTTAGAGCCAATGACACACTTGCCTCCAACACAACAACAATCTTCATTATAGCTCAACACTACCCTACCTGGGGTCAGAAGTTATAACCCAGCCCACCTCAGCATCCTTCGAATCTGTCATTCAGATCATATTGTATTGCCATAGGCTCCTCTCAAGCAAGTATATTCTTTGGAGTGGGTAGGGGGGGAGTAACTATATTTATTCTTTCCTTTCTGAGCTTCTAAAACTATTTGTTCATTTTTTTAAAAAATTCTCACCTCTATATATTTTAAAAGTTTAGAAACAGAATTCTCAAATTTATTTTAAAAATATCCCAAATAAAAAATTTCAGCAGGTTTTGAATTCATTTGAACTGGAAAATCCTTATTCCTTATTCTCTGGATGGGGACAGTTCCCAAATCTATTATTTGTCAAGAAAAAATGCATAAGTGCAACAGCTTCCCAATTAACTAATCATTAAAAGAACAGTTGACTGACACTGGAGAAGATGAACATTTGCTAGCTGAATACCAACGAAAACCTCTTTGAAATTCAAAAATGGAATGGGAAATTTAGCATCAAGATGTAGTAAGCACAGGCAAAGACGTCCTTTTTTTGCATCTATATATCTTTAGGAGGTATCTCAATCATGTCATAGGTCGAGAGAGGGAAGGTGCTTCCTGGGGCATCTAGTCCAGCCCCTCATTTTTTACTTCAGGACATCAAGGCCAGGGGAGGGGCAGGAGGGGAAGGGGGGAGCTAAAATGACCTGTTCCACATCACACTGGATAGTAAGCCTCAGAAGCAGCATCTGAATCAAAGTTCTCTGACTTTAGAGTTAATGTGTTACTCACTGAGTATTGAAACAAACTGAATTTAGTAATTAGTTGTTGTTGTTTAGTCTTTTCCAGTTGTATCCAACTCTTTCTTATCTCATTTTGGGTTTTCTTGGCAAAGATACTGGAGTAGTTTGCCATTTCCTTCTCCAGTTCACTTTACAGATGAGGAAACTGAGGCAAAATTAAGTTAATTTGTCTATGGTCATACAAAATATTTGAATTCAGGTCCAATTCTCTATTTACTACACCAACTAGCTACCCTAAAATTTAGTAAACAAACCTTCAAATTGCTGTGTCATAAAGTATCAAATCTTAAGGCTTTTCCATAGCAGTCTTGCCTCTCAGGAAGCTTCAAAAGAAAGAGAGGGAGAGTCAAAAGATTGTTTCTTTTGTATTCTCATTGCATTCCACCTCTTTTCAACCCCAGAGTCAGAGCAGAAAGCAATTCCCCAAAGTCTCATGTAATGAATGAGAACCATGAAGAGAAGATCTGCTAGTGTTCCCCATCAAACATCACCAAGGGTAAATTTGAGCACACTTTGTGCCTTTTTTTCAACTGTTATATTCCTGTTCCAAAAGACTATGGGTTTGATTTTACCCAGAAGGCCAACAGAATTGGTAAGGAGAAGTCATATAATTCATAACAAACCCAAATTTCTTACTGAAAACATAATATTTGCATCTGAAGATCTCAAATATGTTCTCTTTACAAATATTGAGGATTAACAGAGAAAGAGAGAGAGAGAGAGAGACAGAGAGAGAGAGAGAGAGACAGAGAGAGACAGAGAGAGACAGAGAGAGAGACAGAGACAGAGAAACAGAAACAGAGAGACAGAGAAACAAAAGACAGAGAGACAGATGGAGAGAGACAGAGAGGGAGAGAGAAATTATTAGATAGGTTAATGAACAGGTAGATAGACATAGATAGATTAATAGATGAACAGCTAACTAGATGAAGGTAGATTGACAAACATAAATAAATAGATAGAGATAGCTAGGTAGATAGATCATTTATTATGTATTTTTCAATATATCATTTCAGGGACAGTTCTAATTGCTTTTTAAGCAAATCCTTGTCCTCCATCACTGTACTCTTACTCCCTCACTTGTTAAGAAAACATCATAAGATTTAAAAAGTCTAACTATAAATGGTCTATCTATCTATAAAGTCTTTATCCAGGGTCAGGAGCCCTACCCCTCTCTTTGCAACCTGTATCATCCTTGACTCCTCACTCTCTCTCAACTTCTATTTCCTATCTGTTGCCAAGACCTGTGATATACTGTTCTTTTCCTCCTCTGACACTGCCATTATCCCAGTGCAGGATTTCATTACCTGGTTTGTCTTCTTGCCTAGGGTCTCTTCTCATTTCAGTCCATCTTCTATTCAGTTGTTAAGTTGATCTTTATATAGTAAAAATCTGATGATGTCAACTCCCCTGACCCCCATTCAATAAATCCCTATGGCTCCCTACTGCCTATAGAATCAAATAAATTCTTCTGTTTGAAAGCCCTTCTTTACCTTGCTCCTTTTCTATCAGTCTTCTTACACCTTATTTCCCTTCATGTGCTCTTTGTAAGTCAAAGACTCTACCCTTCTTGCCCTCCTCATACAAGACACTTATTGCTTAGCTCTAAGAATTTTCAGTGGTGTTCCCTGTCTGATATTCTCCCCCTCCTCTTTCCATCTTTTGGCATCCTTTCCTTCAAGTGCTAGATCAATTCCCACCTTATGCATGAAGGTCTCCCTTCCCAGTTTCCCTTAATATTACTGCCTTCCTTCTGATATTACCTCCAATTTATCTTTATACATATGAGTTTTCTCTTTGGCTCCCCCAATAGAATGTGACCTCCTTGAGGATAAAAACTATGTTTTTGCCTTTCTTTATATCCTCTGTGCCTGATACATAGTAGGCACTTAAATGCTCTGTTGACTTGATTTGATCCTCTCCTAAACAACCCAGAACCCACAGGAAAATAGCGTTAACAAATAAAAACATTGTTATCAGAATTCACCTTTAGCCCTACAACAGAGACAGAATCCCAGAATTTTGGTTTTAAGGTACCCATTTCAAAGACCATTAAGTTCAATTTGTACTTGGACAAGAATCTCCTCTTGGAAGTATGATCTTTGTGCATACCCTTTGATCTAGTAATACTGTCACTAGGTCTGCATCCCAAATAGATAAAGAAAAAAGTGTGTAGGGATTCCTATTTGTACAAAAAATATTTATAGCAGCTCTTTTTGTGGTGACAAAGAATTGGAAATTGAGAGGATTTCCATCAATTTCCATCAATGGGGGAATGGCTGAACAAGTATATGATTGCATTGGGACGCTATTATGCTATAAGAAAAGCAGGAATGAAGTGATTCAAAGTGAAGTAAGTAGAACCAGAAGAACATTGTACGCATTAACAGCAACATTTTGTGATCATCAGTTATAAATAACTTACCTCTTCTCAGCAATACAATAATCTAAGACAATAATTCCAAAGTCCTCATGATAAAAAAAATGCTATCTACCTCCAGAGAAAGAACTGATGGAGTCTGAATGCAAATCAAAGCATAATATTTTTTATTTTTTAATAATTATTTTTGATAATTTTTGTTCTGTTTTTCTTTCACAACATGACTAATATGAAAATGTTTTGCATAATTACACATGTATTATACATGCTTTCTATACTAGAGAGAGACTAATGGAGGGAAGGGAGAGAATTCAGCATTCAAAATTTTAAAAATGAATGCTAAAATTTTTCACATGTAATTGGGGGAAAAATAAAATATTTTAAAAAAAGAATCTTCTCCATGGCATAGCCAACAAGTAGTGAGACTTTTCCTGATAGCTTCTAGCAAGGGAGAACAAAGATGTTCTGAGACATCTGATTCCACTTTTAGAAACTTTTAACTATTTAGAAATTTTCCTCTCATGAAACCTAGGATATCAGATTTATAGCTGAAAAGAACCTCAGAGTCAATCTAAATCGATTTCTAATTTTACAAGTGAAAATTTTGAGGCCTTGGAGACATTAAATGATTTGCACAAGGCCACACAAGTTTAAGGAGCTGAATCAGGATCTGAACCCAAGGTCTTTCATTTCAAATACAAAAATTTTTCTGTCAGACACAGAGCCTATAACTGCTTCATTATAACTTCTGCTCATTGTTCCTACTTCTGCCTTTAGAGCCAAGCAGAATAAGCCTGAAATGTTTCTCACATAAAAGCCCTTCATAAATTGCTACTATGTTATCTCTAAATTTTCTAAGAGCAAGACACCATTTTACCAGACTTTTACTTCAACTAATTTTTGCTTTAGCTACTTTCCCAGGACCTTTGTGGAAACATAATCACTGATTGTTGAAAATGATCTTCTCGTCACTGATATGTTATAAGACTTTGTCAGGAGCTTACTGCCATTTCTGCAGGGATGGAGCACAGTAGGAAGGATAAAGTCAAGCCCAATTGTCCTGTGCAAATCAACATCTCATAGAGGTGACTCAACAATCCAAAAAAATTAAATCATTGCTTAATAAGAACATTTCTTTGTAATGGTCCAATTTTATTTTTACCGTGGCCAATATTAGGAACAAAGTAATACAACATCATTTTCTCTGGACTCAAAGACAAGTATACCAACACTCAAATCATATTTTGCTCTCTCTACCAACCAGTTACTACTCAGTCAACCCAGTGAGTGAATCTTTTCATTGAACTTTGCTCTTGATCCCTTGCTCCCTGTTTTATCACCACACATCTTTTTCTAATTTTCAGCTCTGGATTGTTCCCACTATTTACTTTCTCAGGTCCTATTTAAGAGCCACTCAACAGAGCTGAAAAAAAAGTCTCACAAAAACTGACAGTATATTTGAGAAAAGGAAATTTAGGTAGATAATTTAAGGGGACAGGAGGGTTTATTGAAGGATTTTTAATAATGGGAGAGATGGGTATGTTTTAAGACAATGTCGAAAAGGTTCAAAATTAATGGGATGATGATTGAGAATGCAATCTATTGGAGAAGGCAAGAAAAGACGGGATCATCTTGGGGCCTTCACTGTAACAAAGCAATCCATTTATTCCTTTCTAATTGACTATCTATAAGGCAGCTAGGAGGTTCAGTGGATAGTGTTGGGTTTAGAATCCAGAACACCCAAGTTAAAATCTTGCTTCAGACCCTTACTAGCTGTGTGACCTTAAGCAAATTACTACCTCTGTTTGCTTTAAGGAAATGCCAAAACACTCATTATCTTTGCCAAAGAAAACCTATGAATAGTATGGTTCACAAGGTCCCGAAGAGTCAGATACAACTGTACAATAACAAAAAACTATCTTTCTACACAACTTTTTCCAATCTTTTTCACTTCATTTTTTATTCCTTCATTCCTCCTGCACTTTGCCCTCCATTTACCTTTCTCAGCTGAGCACCTGCAATCTTACTTTATGAAAAAAGTTAAGGTATTGTGATGTGAGTTCCCTGTTTTCTTATTTCCTTCATATAAAAAATTTTTAACATCACCTCCTACTCTCTCCTTTTTTTTCCAACTATAAATTGACTATTCTTAAAAACACCAATCCATCTATGTATACACTTGATCCCATTTTTTCTTGCCTTCTCCAATAGATTGCATTCTCAATCACCATCCCATTAATTTTGAACCTTTTCCTATCAAATGGTCCTTTCCATATTGCCTTAAAACATACCCAAGTCTCTCCCATTATTAAAAATCCTTCAATAAACCCTCATCCTTAAATTATTGACCTATATTTTTCCTTTTCTCAGATAAATTCCTTAAAAAAACCTTTTTAGACTCACTTCATCTACTTCTTTACCTCTTGGTTTTACATTTTGCAATGTGGCTTTCAGTTTCATCCTTCCATTGAAACTAGTCTCTACAAAGTAATTATAATCTCTCAATTGCCAAAAATAAAGGTTGTTTTTTTGTTTTTTGTTGTCCGGTTTTTGTTCTTCTTAACCTATCTTCTATGCCAGATACTATTAATCAACTTCTCTTCTTAAATACTCTCTTTTCAAAAAAAATTCTCTTTTCTGGATTTCCATGACACTCCTCTCTCCTAGATGTCCTTTTATCTGTCTGACTAATCTTTTTCAGTCTCCTTTGCTGATTCATCATTCATATTTGATCTCTAAGTATGGAGGTTTTTCAAGGTTCTCTCCTAGTCACCTTACTCTCTAAATTTTCTCTCAGTACCTCATCAGTTTCCAGGGATTTTACTATCTTCCCCTCTGCAAATGACTCATGGAACTATCTATCTGTATATATAAATTCTTATATGCATACATACACATATATAGACATTCCACATTCCTGGAATATACTTCCTCCTTACTTCAGTCTCATAGGACCCCTTTTCTTTTAAGATACAGTTCAAAAACCATTATCTCCATTAAACTCTTTTTTTTAATCCTTTCAGCTTCAAGTCTTATCCCAAGAATAATTCCTACCATACTGCTTTGTATTTAATTGCCTTGTATATATTTTTATATATTCACTTTATATTTTTAAAGATGGAGGGGTGCAAATCAATCAAATTATTTTACCCCACCCAAAGTAAATGAAATGCTGCACCCCCGTGAGAACTAGCCTTGACTGAATTAAATCGATCCCAGGCATTTTAACTAAGTGTTAAAAGACTGTGATCAATTTATATATCTTTTAAAGGGTCAAAGGATATGAACAGACAATTTTCAGATGAAGAAATTGAAACCATTTCTAGTCATATGAAAAGGTGCCCTAAATCACTATTGATCAGAGAAATACAAATTAAAACAACTCTGAAATACCACTACATACCTCTCATTTTGGCTAAGATGACAGGAAAAGATAATGATAAATGTTGGAGGGGATGTGGAAAAACTGGGACACAAATACATTGTTGGTGGAATTGTGAAAGGATCCAACCATTTTAATAAAAAAAAAGGGGGGGGGTTTTAATTTCTTTATCTTTGATGAACCATTAGATGAACTAGAAATGATGCACTGAAGTAACAACCTCTGTCTAAGAGTTGCCTTTGAAAATATCCCACTAAATTCAGAATAAGAGAGATTCAGATTCCAGCAAGCAGTGAAAGAGAAGACAATGTTCTACCTAAACCCTCTGAAAAATTATTTGGAAATTACAAGAAAAATAGCACTTCATTTCAGCCTTGGTCTCCCTCACCCCTTAACCAGAGGAGGCCCTTGGGAACTTTGAAGAATCTGGAAGATTTGAGGGTTTCCCATCTTCCCAATAGCATCCTAGCTTTACTCCCTGGGACAATAGTAGCTGACAGTAGTCGCTGTTATTAGAACTAAGTACAGAATAAATATAAATACAGGGACACAGCTTTACAAAGAACCCAGTAAAAAAGCTAACACCATGTCAAATGAGAACTTTTCATTTAGTGAGAACCACATGATGTGAAGAAAGGGACTTCCAATAAGCAGAAGCTATGAATTACCCTTTCACCGTATGTGCTAAGTTTGAGCTCCCTTTCTCTGGATTCTGAATATACTTACAGGAGACTTGGAGGGGGTGGTATTTATATCAACTTTCCCACTTTGGTGACTATCCCTTTTTAAAAGATAATTAAGTTAATCCATAATTATGGCAGGAAGCACACCGTAATTAGATTGCAAACTATATAATATTAGATAGCCAACCTATCTCTCTAGAACCCTGAGGAAGCAAAGTAGCCATACTTTGGAGACCTGACTTATTAGTGTGAGTAGAAGTTTGGATAGTCAGCTCAGAGTGTATGCTACATATTTATGATGCACACATTTATATATGTAGTTATTGTCTCATTAGTATGTAATGTCCCTGTAAGTATTTAAATTTTTGTATGTGAATCTCAATACCTGGTATAGTGTCCAGGACATGGTAGATGCTTAATGAATACTGATTGATTTCTCACCTGACTGTCTCTTCTGGACTTTTCCCAGCATGCCCCAGGAACCCCTTCATCTTTAAAGATCTTTTCAACTCTGGAATTCTCACCTCACCATTTCCTTCTAGTCCTGGAGTCCCAACCCCTCCCTCTGATTAAAAAGGGTGAAAAACTCTTCTCCAAAAACCTCTATTTAAGAAAAAAGCCTAAGTCAATAATCTCTTCCTTTCCCATCCGATTCAACTCCTCTGGATTTCTCTATAATGCCCTAAGTCAAGTACATTTTCTATACCTGTTTCCATCTATATATTGTCTTTCCCCATTAAATTACAAGCCACTTGAAGGTAAGGACTGTCCTTTACCTTTATTTGTGTTCCCAGAGTTCATGGCACATAGTAGGTGAATAATAAATATTTGTTGAAAGACTAACTGATGATTATTTCACTATCCAATAAGAACTGGAAACTAATTTGAAGGGATTAATAAAATATGAAGGATTCCAAATTACATAGATAGAGCCAACCAATCTACTCAGTACCCTCTCTCCTGCAAAGGGAAAGACAAAAACTATAAGGTAATTAGCAAAAATGGCAATGTCAACTATTTATTATTAATTGGGTAGAAGCCACCATGTATTGAATATGGATTAATGTCATTCTCTTCCAAATAGTGGTAACAATTTTCTTTGCCAGCAATGAATCCAGACAACCTGACTGGCCTGCTATATAAGCCAAGAGGAGAATGGGTCCAGTACCTATTTGTTGGCTGCTGTGTATCCAACACCTCTGAAATTGCCTAGAGTATAAGAGATTGGAACACCACTGAAGAAATGGCAAGTAGAAAGATTTTTTTTAAGAAAGATTTCTAACATAGTTCAGCTATCACAAAAGCAAAGTTTTTAGAAGGAAAGTTAATTAGAAGGGAGAAAATATTTTTCACCTGGCCTTTGAATAATCTATGATAAACACACACACACCCCACAACACAACACATATGCTTTCGTTAAAGCATTGTGTTCCATTTACAAGTCACAAATGAAGTATAATATGAAGACCTTAGAGAAAATCCCAAGGAATCTCATTTCAACGGAGAAGATAAAAAGTTTGGTTAGATGATGGAATACTGTATGAATGAGAGTTAAAGAGCTGTTTATTAAACATTATTCTATATATATAAATATATATGTATGTATATATTACATATATAAATATAATATACAATATAAACATTATAATAATGTTAATAAACATTATTATAAACATAAATTATTGAACAGCTGGAAACTATCCAATCCAAAGATGAGGGAGCTTTTTTTTATTAAAAGGTCAAAAGTTTCTCCAAGAAGTGTGCAGTATATCACAATGACATTCCATTTTGCTTTGTCTAGAGTAGTGTTTAAAAAATGGAGAGAAGCACATTGAGAGTCCCATAGGCCATCAAGCTATGGGTTGCCCATCCTTAATCTTATTCAACTTCCATATTTCACAAATGAGGAATCTAAAGCTCAGGGAAATTAATTATTTGCTCTAGGTTACTTAGTTGATGATAGCAATTAGAGATAGTACAGCCTCATAATTCCTAATCCAGCATTTACTATACTATACAGGTTCCTTCACAATACTGAACTCGGGCTTTAGATAAGAAATTGGAAAGATCTTCCTGGAATTAAACAGAGGAGTAGGGAAAGGATTTTAAACACTGACATTTGTTAGCAAGAGAGCTGGGTTAAGCCAATTTCTCTGGAGTGGAAATGGTTTGAAGAAGGTGAACCAATTAGAGTTATTTTTGGTTTTCCTGGGATGGACAGAATACCATCCTCATTGGAGGTAGAAAATTTTTCTGAGAACATGATAATTCAATACCTTGTTCTTCATAAAGCACTATAGAGAGGATAGTTTGCACACAAATTAATCAAAGAAGAGTAATGAAGGTAGTAACAGAAGAAAAATATTTATAAAGTGAAGGGTAATGATAATAATAGCATATTTTTATGGCGCTTTGAGGCTTGCCAGGCACTTTCCATATGTAATAAAACCAATGTCTATTCAGGTTCCTTCCCCCACCTTAATTTAGTTTAGATATTTCTGAGACATGAAGAAAGCTGGGACTTGATTCTCTTGAAGGTTAAAAGCAAGCCCCAAACTGTGCTTCCCTTGACTCAGGTTCTGATAGCCTCTGACTGTGTTTTAATGCTTAGTCCTTGTAATCTGTGGACATAAAATTCTCATACATGTGAAGAAAGGGTTCTGCAGACTTTGTGAATATCTGGGGTCCACATAAGACACCATAACCTGTCCTGCTGAACAGACAGGAAACAAATGGAGTTGCAAAGGCAGAAACTAAGCTCCATACTATCCTTCCTATGTTAGGACTAAGTAAACCTCCTTTTATTAATTGTTCACTGACTTATAAGCAACCTTGTTTTATCCCAATGTCCGACCTGTATTAACAAGGTATCAGTGTCAGGCCTTCTCAGAATGTCATGCAATAATTCTGTGAGGTAGATAACCAAAATATTGGTATCCTCACTTTATAGAAGAGGAAATTGAAGTTCAGTGACTTGCCTTCACTCATAAACCTAATATGTGTAAGATTAGTATTTGTACCCAATTCTCTTAACTCCAGTTCAATACTCTTTCAATTTTCCCATACTGTGATAGAAGAAGCATAATTATAAAATGAAGGGGAGCCTCTAGAGAAGTGCCTCAGCTGTTGCTTTACCAGATTGTCCGCAACTCGAAACAATTTCATGGGATGTGAGTTTGTGGACCCATCATGTGAGTAATTAAAACTCTGTTGGCCTTCACTGCAGTAGCATGAAATTTCCCGTTTGCTCCAGAACTCCCATATTTGAAGCAAAATTGTCACCAGCTGTGCTTGCAACTTTCTTTCTCTGTGGAAAGTCAAATGCAAAGCAACGTCAATGAAATGCTGATCAAAAAGAATTTGGGCCCCTTACCATTTAAAATTCAATAAAAGGCATCTTCTTCTGAAGAACACTATGGTAGGTGCTAATATATATACAAAATTTAGAAAAGAGACATTTCTTGCCCTTATAGAACTTACAGTCTAGTGGGGGAGAGGGAATGAATATACATGTGATTGTGTTAAGAGTCCAAGAATAACTCAATGAGCATTTTTTAAATCATTTACAAAGTACAAAAGTTATTGGCTGGGAGAATAAGGAAAAATATCCAGAAGAACTGGCATTAAATTGGGCTAAACAAAACTATGAAGGCCAGCAAGCACAAAGTATATTCAGAAGATAAGAAGTAGTTCAATTTGACTGTCCATATAAGTATAAAGAATATAAAGTATAAAGTCTGTAGCAAAAATTATAGATGTGTTAAAAAAAAAAGTAGACTTACTTAGTAGGTGAGATTTTTAACATGTTTATGTAAAAGGAAGACAAGTCTATCACCCATGCAAAGGATGGTTTGAAGTAGAAAGAAAATGGAAATCAGCTATTATAACATTTTACTACTACTATCTTCTAGCCCTATGGTCCAGAAGGACCATGGTAGGAAAATGATAGGAATAGAACAGGAAAATAAATGCAAGAAAAAATGTGGCCATCAAAACTATGAAACTTAGAAATCAATCAGATATCAGAAATGAAGAAAAGAAAAGAGTCAAAGATAATATGTTTTGGGCAAGGGAAACTATGCCAGTAAAGAAATATGAAGTCAGATTGTCAACAAAAATTCAATCTACTGCCTTCTCTAAGAAAATGTCTTGCTGCGCTCCATGGGTGGAAAAATAATCCTGTTTCAGTGGGATATTAAGACAAAAGTTTGTCCCTGAAGCAAATAGAACCAGAAAAAATTCAGCAACTCTCCTCATTATTATTTGTACTGTGCCAATAATATATTTGATGGTATCAGTAAGCCAAGAAAACTGCACAAATCAAATAGTCAATTTTCATTTGTAGAATTTGTTATAGCCGAGAGGTACTTTAGAGTCTATTCTAACCTCTATATTTTGCAAATGAGGAAACTGAGGTCCAGAGAAGTGATTTGCCCACTACCCAATTGATTGTTCGATCAAGGGAAGACCAGAAGTCTCCAGAAATCTATGCCATTGTATTTCTGCTAAGGCACTTAGCTGATGATATTTCCATTCATTCAATATATTTATCTCTGAGTCTTCTGCCCAGTATCATGAATGACTGGATGGGAGCATTATGGATGTATTTTCTGATGGTGCATTTAAGATTATAGATTTGAGGCCAGAAGGGACTTTAGAGACCACCAAGTTGCACCCCCTTATTTATTTTGCAAAGGAGGAAAGGCAGTAGTGGAGAGATTAAGTGACTTGTCCAAAACTAGGTGGACCTTAGATTCAAACCCAGGTCTTTGGATTCTAAAGCCAGCATTCTTTTCACTATTCCAAAACTTTAGATCTGGCCTCTTTTTCCCACTCCTGGAGGCTACGGGCCTGGGCTAATTAGTATGGCTGCTTTAATAAGCATCACATCTGGCCCTTCTTGGTGAGGAACAACATCTTTTCGCTGTCCGCACTTATACAGCTTTCCCTCATCCCAGGAGTGATAGATGAGAAACAGGGATGGGAGAATGTGCCGGAGGGATCCAAATGACAAAACCATGTTACCTTCTGGAGGGGCGGAGAAATGCCTTAACATAAACTCTCAGGGCTCCTTGCACCTCTGCGTCTGGCTAGACACTTTTATAACACTTAGCACTCCCATGTGAAGGCACCCATGGCATGCCATAACTCTCACAAAACACCGTTTTCATGTGCTAATGGCAACTGAATCAGAAACACATGGACTTAATTTCCCTCTAAATACCCCTGGGTAAAAAAATCAATGAGAGAAAACCATTTGGCTCACCACATTTGGGACTTCTCAGAGCCCAAACACCATGAGGAGTTGGAGGTCTTTGCCGAACCCCAATCTCCCCAGGCTCAATGCTCCCTGAGCCCAGTCCTGGCCTAATGTGATAGGAACCTCCGGCTGTCTGTTTGGAGAGAGGCAGGTGCTTTGTTGGACAGTAACCACACTGCCGCCTTCTCTGCCGAGTTCCTGCTTTCTGCTATTAGTTCATGTGCTTGCCCTCTCCCCACCACACAGCCATCAGGGAGATGTCGTTTTGGCAGCAGATTGGGATCCCTGCCTGTAAGTTGATAGAGGTTGAGCTATTTGCAGAAATAATGCTTTCCAGACGTACTAAACAGCTCTCCTCTTTCCAGATGGAGTGGCATTAGACTTGCTTCCAGCCATTTCCTCACCTTCTGGTATACTTGTCAATCCTCCCATATGTACCACGAGTCTTTCATTTTTGGAGTCTGTCAGGGTATTGGAGGGAATCTCTCAAAAATGCGCTGTCCTTCCTCTTCTCTCACACTCCTACTACACACACATATACCTACAGATTCGTATGCATCTTCTCCCCTAGAGATAAATAAAAATTTTTAACAATAAAATTCAACATTTATAATCAATTAAATTTTACAAATTCAATCAGCATTCATTAAGAACCAACGTGCAAAGCAGGGATGGCTTGGATTTACATAGCTTTGGATGGAAAGCTAACCTCAAATCCAGGTGCAACTGAATTCAACTCCTGTTTCTGACATATTACTGTCTATGTAACCCTAACTAAGTCACATATCTTCCAGTGCTCTAAGAAACTTTCTAATGTTATAGGTTGCAGAGAGGGTGTCAACTCTGCATTGGTAGAGGCAGTTTTCTCAAACTGGGAAATGTTTATATCATCAAAAACATAGATCTAGTCACAACCTCTCTTTATGAACAAGGTGCTGGGAGTATTAAGACCAAAGAAAAAATTTAAATAGTCTTTGTCCTCAAGAAGTTTTTATTCTATTTTATACATAACTTTGTTGTATATTTAAAAGAAATAGCAAATTGCACATAATAGATTTGCAGTTTCATGTACAATCATCTTTTTATTGTACTATGTTATGGGAATGTTTGTTTTATTCCATAAATTGAAAATAAAAATTTTAAAATGAAGCTTATATTCTATTCAATCATAACATTTATGCAATTAAGTATATAATCATCTTTTTATTGTTCTATGTTGTGGAAATGCTTGTTTTATTCCATAAATTGAAAATAAAATAAGTTTTAAAATGAAGCTTATATTCTATTCAATCATAGCATTTATGCAATTAATTCCAAAAAAATAGAGAAAGAAAATAGCATTAAGCAAGAGTTAGATAAGCAGGGAAGGAAGATTTCACAGAAAAGTGACATGGGAGCTGAACCTTGCAAGTTGACAATGATTCAGAAGGGCAGAAATAAAGAGTCCTTTTCAGGTACGGGGGTGACTCGTATAAATGCAAAGAGGCAGGAGATGACACGTTATATTCCAGGAACAGTTAGGTATATAATTTGACTTGAACACTGAATTCATTTAAGAAAATTATAAGAAATAAAGCTAAAAAGGGAGGTAGAGAGATAATTTCAGGCAGAAGCTAAGGATTCACTGGAGATCTGTGACCAGAAGACTGATGGGGTCAGAACTGTACCTCACAGAGGTTATTGTGGAAGCTGTATGAAGGTCAAATTGGAGAGGGGGAAACTTGAAAGGGAACCAATTAGGAAGTTGTTAGAGAAGTACAAGAGAGACCGGATGAGAGCCTGATGGCTGTGGGGGACAGAGAGAATGAAAGGTATCAGAGATGTTATGAAAACAGAATAATCAAGCCTTTGACAACTGATTGAATGTGAGGGATGAGAGAAAAGGAAAAGTCAGTAATAACCCTTTAGTAACTATTGGAATTTAGTCATTTAATGTTTTAGGATTTTTTGCAAGATAATAGGAATTAAATGAGTTGCCCAAGATCATACAATTAGTGAGTGTTAAATGTCTGAGGTCAAATTTGAACTCGTGTCCTCCTGATTTCAGGACCAGTGCTCTATCCATTGTGCCATTTAGCTGCCCTTTTCTGTTTGTTTGTTTTTTTTAATTTAGTCAGTATTTAATACTGGATAATTCTTCAAAAGTTCATCAGAGCTTTCCTTCTCCTTGACATGGCATTTCTACCAAGAGTAGCTATAAAGAGAAGTTCATGATCATGCTTGTTTTCTGTGATCACTAGCTTTCAAAAGCAGGATGGGATAGCCCTTATCACAAAGATTATTAAGGATGAAAACACACTACAGAAAAGATTATATCCCTCAAATCAGAGAGAACTGATAGAATTTAATTTTCTTAAAATGGATAAAATTGAACTGTAGAGAACATGTCCATTGACAATCTCCTTATGGAAGGTGTCAGAGAATGCAATGCGCCATGGCTTCTGCATGGCTTATAGTTACCTAGATTCAAGCTTCTACTAAATATTCTTTCAAATCTATGTCATTCCAGACAAATCTTGCTAGTCCTTCTACATCCTCAGCCTTAAGCTTCAGTGACTATACTATTACTGTAAGTCTGATGGGAGAAAGAAGCTAAAGTTACAGCTGCTTGTCTTCACCAACAGATGTCTCTTCCAATTTACCATTCAATATTTTTTCTCCTTTTTTCCTTATTTCTTTTCCTATTAATTACTCAACCTGTTCAGATTATAACTTCACCTATAGCATAATTCTTTCTATTTTCTTCTTCCTTTCCTTCCCATTTAATTTGGTTGGTTGGTTAATTTGTTGTTTTTGCATGAACTCAACCAGGTATGGTCCTTCCAAAAAAAATAAGAAATAAAAATTTTCATATAAAAAACCACTCATGTGATGAGGAGGGCACTAAATATGAGATCAGTTACTGGAAACTTCTGGAAACCTTCATGGAAGTAGGTATTTCATTTCCCTCTCAAACTTCTTCATTCATAAAATGAGTGTGTTGGAACAGATAATCTCTTCCTGTTCTAAATCCTATGGTTTTATTTTCCTGAAAATCTGAATCAAGAATGCTAGAATCTGCAGTAAAGGGATCAAGATGTGACCATTTTTAGAGACACAGACCAAATAATTTTGGTCTCTCTTGTTTGACCATCTTTTAGCCTCAAAATGTAGTTCTCATCATGGAAACATTTTTGTTCATGTTTCTAAATTTAAATTATTTGAATATGAATCTATTAAATATTTGTCAAATATTTGCTTTATTAATAAGTGTCAAATGAATTAACTTAAAATAACCTATTGATTTTCCTTCATTTTAGGGATCTCAAAAGTCTTGGCAGAGTTTTAAGCAGTCAAGAATATGAAGATACATTTTTGATGCTGAGACAATGTCTACAAAAAAATTATATTTTTCAGTATTCATAGGAAGAAACATCTGGATTTCTCACTGGCACAAAGTGTTTAAAATGACCAGAGGGGATAGATAGATAGACAGACAGAAATATATACATTTGCTTCTTTAAGGGAAAGGTTTTTTTGGTGTATATAGTTCACACATTGTTTAACAAAAAAGTAGCTTACTAAAACAATGTTTTTATAAAAGAGAAGGGAAGAGTTGAATGACTTGGTAGCTTGATTGCTTAAGTAACTTTTTTCTGATTGGAAGAAAATCATTGCAACTTTGGATATAGCCAAGGCACACTGGGCCAATAAACATGTGCCTTTAAAAAAAAAAAAGAAAAGAAAAGAAAAACCTCCTGGCTATGTAGCTAGTAAGTGGCAGAGGTTTGGCATTGAACCAGAGTCTTCTCATGCCAAATCCCTTGATCTTTCCACTCCTATCACCCTCCCCCTCTAGGGAGTCAATTTTATCAATTCGCCCAGGAGTCATCATGATGGCTCTGGGGAGCTGATTCATGCCAACTGAACTCACAAATGACTGATTAATTAATAAACCCAAATGCCAAATTATTAAATTATAATGAGAAATATAAGTGAGTAGAATAATTGCAAAGTTTGATCAATATATTCTCTTTCTAATAGGAGAGTCTACTTAACAAATTAAAATAAATATCTGGTAAATATAGGTTTAGAATGAAGGAAGTTGAACAAACTTTATGGGATATTGCCATTCTCTATTACCTTGGAGAACTCTTCTTTAACTATAAGACTATACCTCTAGAATTGACCAATGTACCAACACCAGATGGTCATATCACTTTCTTCTCTGTTCTGTGTTAAATAGACTATTCTTTGCTTCATCTTGCAGACTCCATGAAGATCATCATTATTGTCTTCTGAACTTGGTCATTATACAACTTTGCAGTCCTTTATTTCTGAGGAAATCCTGGATTACAATCTAGTTTCTTCTATTGCATTTTAGAGACCTATAATTAAGTTTTATAGTTCTCATTTATTAAACCATAGCTTATTCTTCCCAATTTATATTCTTCACAGGTATATCCTTAAGAAGACCCTAATAGGAATGACCTACTTACATTTCATTGCTGAAACTGTCACTTCTCAAGCTGACCAAGGCCATATGACTTTTGTTAGTTCTATTTCAGAGGGTGACTGTTGTGATAAAAATGGAAAGGCATTCTGTTTGGGCCTTCTATGC
Source organism: Sarcophilus harrisii (assembly GCF_902635505.1). Classification (NCBI taxonomy): domain Eukaryota; kingdom Metazoa; phylum Chordata; class Mammalia; order Dasyuromorphia; family Dasyuridae; genus Sarcophilus; species Sarcophilus harrisii. Next base: position 460,469,626 of record NC_045426.1, read on the forward strand.
ATATCAAACTTTCTTGTACATTAGCTACTCTACTAAATATTCAGGTGCAGTAATCCTATATTATAGCTACAAAATGTAGCATTATAAATTATACTTATAAGATCATAGAATTTGAAGCTGAAAGAGACCTTGAAATTCAACTAGTTTAATCCATTCATGTAAAATAACTGAGAATGAAAATAAGAAAGAATAAGAATAAGAACCTGAGTTCTAAAGACACATTCAATTCCATTTAATAAGAACTTTCTGTAGGTAAGGCATTATGCTGGGCATTACTGAGGCATCTCAAACTTGTCAGTTGTATTTTGAAGAGCAATCCAAAAGCAATAGTTCAGAATGAAGTTACCTTAGTTGCATGTCCTATTTCCTTCCCATTTAATTCTTGCCTCTAATTTGATATTGATTTTTATTTTTGCTCTAACAAGGCAATGGTCTGACTGTACACAGACAACTGATTTGGAAATGACTCCTGAATTGATAACCAGTCATTTCTTTTATGTTGAAATATAATGAGTTTCATGATTTGTTACGTTACTTGGAGCTTGCCATTTCCAGCACCTCTTGACTTTTTTTTCTGGAAGAAAGTATTCATGATATTTAGTATAAGTCTTCAGTATGATCTCTAAGTCTTTAACATCTCATTTATTTTTTTTCTAAACCGTGTATCCTAATATTTTTCACCATCCTCCTTTATGCTCACTTTTGTTCTGAAATTGGTCACCAATTATTAAAGCATGTTTTGATTAAATTGAATCTTCTCACCAGTTTCCTCATAGAATTTCACTATCTCCTCATCCTCTGCAATAGCTATTAACATATGCTTTGCTTACATTATAAATAAGTTATAGGAGGGATTGAATTCAAGAATGGGTTCTACCAGATGGTCTCTGAGTTTCCATCCAACTCTAAAATTCTGTGGTTGTGTGAATTATTTTCATGGTGGTCTTTTTTCAAAATTCTTATTATAAGTCCTCTATATTTAAATAAACAAGTATCCCTTCTTGTTGTCTTTGGAAACAGAATAAAACCTTAAATAGACTGTCTTCAAAACTGGATGGAATATGTCCTCAAAGCCTATCCAATATTTTAGAACCTCTCACAGTTTATATTCTAGTGCAAGCTTTGAAAACCTAACATCACTACTAAATCATTACAATGCACATGGGCAGGAATTTATTGAAATCTTGAAGGCTATGGGGATACATGGCAGAATAGAAAACTCTTCCTTCCATCTCATAAATTTGGGAAGGACCACAACATATAAGCAGATAAGTACAAACAAAGCATTTTGAAGAGGGAAGAACACTAACAGATGAAGTTATCAGAAAATGTTTCCCATAAGAAGTGGTAGCTGAGCTGAGCCTTGAAGAAAACTAAGGATGTCAAAGACGAAGGTGAAGATAGAAAACATCCCAGACACAGAACATAGCCTATGAAAAGGTGTAGCAATGGAAGACAGAGTATCCAGTTTAGAGAACTCAGTAGACCAGTTTGGCTGGATCATCAATTGTAAAGGAGAGAAATGTAACTTTCTTTATCTCTGAAGTATAGATTGGATTCCAATTGTAGAGGATACTAAAGTCAGTCTATAATTTTATATTTTATCCTAGAAGCAAAAGGGAACAAGTAAGGAGTTATATTGCAAGTAAGTGAAGGTGCCAATATTTAAAACCAAAACTTCTGGTCCTAGATCCACTGTGCTTTCCAGTGCACCAATGGAACAAAGAACTCCCCAGTGTAGATATTCCTTGAATATCTAAAGAAATAGCACACTCATGCATTCCAAAGAAAAGTCTAGGAAAAATTAGATTTTATTATTTATTAATATTCCTCATATTTCAGTAAGATATGTATAGTTTAACAAAATATGTAATTTTCTCCTTCCTCATTCTCTCTCTATATAAATATGTAATATAGATATATATACATACTAAATATATATATAAGGAACTATATACAGCAGTGGATAGAGTGTTGAGTCTAGAGACAGGAAGACCCAAGTTTAAATCCAGCTTCAGATACTTACTGGCTGGGTGATCCTGGGTGAATCACTTAATACTGTTTTCCTCAGTTTCTTCATCTGTAATGTGAGCTGGAGAAGGAAATGACAAACCATTATAGTATCTTTGATAAGAAAACTCCTAATGAAGCCCCCAAAGAATTGAATATTAAAATAAAACAACATTTTAAGAGTTTTAAAAGGCTATTTTTAAAATTATATCTTTTTAAAAGCTATTGAAGCTTAAAACTGCATCAAGACTTTTTGGACCATTGTATACTTCCTCTTCCTTTTATCTGTTAATAGAAGTAGGAGAGACAATGTCCAGTTACTGACAGATTTAGATAGCTCGGCCGTGCTTGTTAGAACAGTTTGGGGTACAGCTCGGAAAGGAGGAATTGTCTGCTCTCCATCAATAGCAGTAACAAGTTACTCAACATGACATGCTGCCTACTGGCAGCGGGGTGTGGGATAACTTAAATAATCCCATCCACATTGATTCACTTTATCCAGGTGATATTTTAATGAGTCATCTCAGGATTCTTGGAAGATGACAAGGATATCTCAAACTAAGATACTACATCACCTTAAGAAAAAAAAAAAAAAAACACACTAAAAGCCGGATGGTTGACACTTGCAAATGAGTCTAATTCCCTTTGTCCTGAGGACAGGCACCAGGTTGGGCTAGTTCCAAACTGCATCAAACTGATTTATGCTGTCATCAGGACTGGCCCTAACAGTCCCAGGAGAGCTGCAGCCTGTCTGGTCCAATGACTGAGAGATGAATGCTAAGCTGGAACTTGTAGTCCTTAGGTCTGTAGCACACCAGGCTACAGCTATCCTGATGAGCTCAGTCAGTTCACATGATGTTTTAAAGTGAAACAACCAATTTAAATACATGCATATACATATATGTAATCTTAACTTTTTGTTTCCCAATGTGAAATCCCCATGGAAGAAATCCACAGAACAAGCCATATTGATTCTGGCAACGACATACAAAGTCACTCTGTTCTCAAAATGAGCTGACACATGCAAATTTGTAGATTAGCCATTTCAAAAGGTTAATTAAATATTGCCATTGTTTTTTCAAGCTATAAAATGTATATATGGCTGTATGAAGATTCTAAGTAGAAATCTCTGCACCAACCTCCCCCTCCAAAAAAAAATTAAAAATTAAATTTGCTTCTAACCTCCTCCCCTTTTAGTCTGAAAGGAAAAGAATAAAGAGGTAAAAAGGTGGGGGTAAAAGGGTTGGAGAACCATTGAGGCCCCAGTAAAAATGAATTTATCTGAAGAGGACCTTGTTCCTCACAGTTATTATCTAAAGTTTTCTAGTTTCAAAGAAGTTTTATAATTCATTTACTCATGTTAATGCTGTCTCCCCATGCCTCAGGCCTCTGCCCCTACTTGCTTATAGAAATCTGCTCATATTTGGAACTATGCCCAAAGGGCTATCAAACTGTGGATACCCTTTGATCCAGCAGAGTCTCTATTGGGCCTGTATCCCAAAGAGATCTTAAAGGAGGGAAAAGGACCCACATGTGCAAAAATATTTGTGACAGCTCTTTGTGTAATGTCAAGAAACTGGAGACTGAGTGGATGCTCATCAACTGGAGAATGGCTGAATAACTTATGGTATATGAATGTTATGGAATATTATTGTTCGGTAAGAAATGACCAGCAGGATGATTTCAGAAAGGCCTGGAGTGACTTACATGAACTGATGCTGAGTGAAATAAGCAGAACCAGGAGATCATTGTACACAGCAACAAGAAGATTATACGATGATCAATTCTGATGGATGTGGCTCTCTTCAACAATGAGATGATTCAGGCCAATTCCAATGATTTGGTGATGAAGAGAACCATCTACACCCAGAGAGAGGACTGTAGGAACTGAGTGTGGTTCTCAACATAGTATTATTATTCTTTTTGTTGTTGTTTGCTTGCATTTTATTTTCTTCATCAATTCTTTTCTGGTTTGATTTGATTTTTCTTGTAATATAAATATGTATGCATATGTTGGATTTAACATGCATTTCTACCATGCTTAACATATATTGGATTATTTGCCATTTGGAGGGGGAGTAGTAAAAGGGGGTAAAACTGGAACATAAGTTTTGCAACGGCTAATGTTGCAGAATTATCTATGCACATGTCTTGAAAAATAAAAAGCTGTAATAAAAAAAAGAAAGAATAAAACCAAAAAAAATCTGTTCATGATATTTTTCTAATTTTAAAACACGTCTTTATATTATGATTTTAATTGGCATATAAGATAATACCACAGGCATGTTGTTATTGTTTATTTTGGATTAGAAAGATAATTTGATAAAAAAAATTTAATCTTTGTGTATAGTCCCCTAAGTCTGGAGATACTCTTTACTCACCTTCTTCCCAGAACTTCCTTGTTTCCTCCACAGTTTTGGTGTCATTTCTCTCATGAGGTATAGGAGGTAGAGAATTGCACAATGAATTTGTAAAGGTCAGTTGGAACAAGGTTGTGAAGGCCTTTAAGAGGAATTTATATTTAATTAGGCAGGCAATAAGAAGGTGATTGGGTTGATTGAGTAGGAGAGAAGTAGAGTCGGATCTGTGTAGGTAAAATCATTTCGGCAGCAGTGTGAAGGGTAGACTAGGTGAAAGAGGCCATTCTTTGCATCAATTTCTACTAGCATCAATCACTGAATTGGGTATGATTTCAGTGGAAACTGAGACTTGTTGAAAATCTTAGCTCCCACTGCATCCAGGGCCATCTCCAGTTGTCCTGACCTATATGTCCCTGCTGGACCCAGATGATGCTGGCAGGGAAAATGAAGCAGTCCCCTGAACAGTCTTCCCTCACTTAAATATAATTCACTTGCATGTCACGGCATCCCCTCCCTGATGTCTTGGTCCTCTTCAAGAAGGAAGGACAAATAACAACAACAAAGTTAGAGTGAAGGTGGGAGAGTCTTGAGGCAGGAACATTAGTTAGAAGACCTTTGCAATAATCTAGACGAAGAACCTGGAAATAAGGTACAAACTGTGTGATTACAGAACAAAGGTCATGTGTAAGAGATATCACTGAGATAGAAATGACAAGATCTGGCAGCTGATTGGATATTGTGGAATAAGGGAAATTGAAGAGCTAAAGGCAATACCAATGTGGTGAAACTGGGATTCTGAAATGATGGTGATATTTATATAAAGAGGAAAGTTTGGTAGGGGATGTGGCTTTTGGGAAAAAGATAAGTTCAATTTTGGTCATGTTGCATTTGAAATGTCTCTGGGACATCCAGTTTGAAATGCACAGTAGGTAATTGGTGATGTGGAACTGAAACTCAGAGGAGATGGTTGAACTGGGTATACAAATATTGGAGTCATCAATATAAAGATAAATAATTAAACTCATGGAAAAACATGATTCAGGATTTTAAAAATATGATTCTCCATTAGCAAGATACTTTTTTCCCCTGGTATATTGGGGAAAGAACTTTATATAGTTCACATTTAAATGAAGTGTAAAGGTTAAAAAAAAAAAATACTTCCTACCTATGTAATTACTCTGTATAACTTCTCAAATTTCCTCCTCTCTAAAATGAGGAAGTTGTACTAGATTAGGTGACCTTTAAGGTGTCTTCCAACTTTAAATTCTCTGATCCTATATTAATTCATGCATTATAAAGAGTTTTAAGAGAAAATACTGTTGTAGCAATATTATTTTTCCTTTAAAATGATTGGTATGTATCAAAAATACTTATCCTATGTAGCAATTTCTTGTGTAAAATTTAGCTTAATTTCATTTTTTCCCTCCAGAATATATCTAATTACCCTTTGTCCCAGGGATACCTTCCCAAGCTAGCACGTAGATATAGATATAGATATAGACATAGAGATATATAGAAAGATATATTCCATCAATAAATTTCAAGTCCAGAATCACAAAATGTGAAAGTTGGAAGGTATCTCAGCAAAATCTGCCCAATCCAAATGCAAGAAAAGAATTCCCAATATTCACCTTGATGAGCAGTTGTCCAACGTTTGCTTCAAGCCTCCAAGGAAGGAAAACTTACTAGTTATCAAGATAGCCTATTCCACTTTAAGACAGCTCTAAGATTAAGGAGTCTTCCTCAATATCTAGTTTAAATTGACCTCTCTGAAATTTCTACCTATCATTCTTGATTCTGCCCTCTGGGATCAAAACAGAACAAGTCTCATCCCTTGTTAGCATGACAGCCTTTCAGACACTTGAAAACACATGTTATATCCCCTGCGCCTTCTATTCTCTAGACTAAAATCCTAAAACAGTTAATATCTAGATTGTTTTTGAAAATGTAAACCTAGAGGGTCTCTTCTTTAAGATGTACACAGGCCTCCATACCTTCCTTTGTGTCAATATTTTATGACCTTAATGTTGAGGAAATCCTTACTTATGCCCAACTGAAATCTCTATCTTCTCCTCTAACTGAAATCCCTATGTCTCTTCCACTGACAATAAAAATTACCCCACATCCTCTTCTTTAAAAACCTTACTAAACTTAAAACCTATTATTACATTGGCTTTTAGCATTTCTGATCCAAAAATAATAACCTTAATTCCTTTGTCTTCCAGTAGAATGGAAGTTTTATAAAATTGTGGATTGTTTAATTTCTTTGCTTTATATTCCTAGTGCCTAGCACAGCGCCTGACCCATAGTAAGTATTTTTTAAATGCTTATTGATTGATTGATTGCCTCATAGTATCTAATTTCCTCTCTATTGCACACATCTAATTTCCTCTCTATTGCACACATTTAACATTCTTTTATGTTTCCTCTTACAATTTCTCTATATTCCATTCAAATTTTAGTGACCAAAATGCAAAATTTCTAGTAAAAGTCTACCTTACTGATTCAGACCAGTTCCAGTGATCTTGTGATGAAGAGAGCCATTTACACCCAGAGAGATGACTGTGGGAACTGAATGTCGTTCACAACATAGCATTTTCACTCTTTTTGTTGTTGTTTGCTTGCAATTTATATTCTTTCTCATTTTTTTCCTGTTTGATTTGATTTTTCTTGTGCAGCAAAATAATTGTATAAATATATATGCATATATTAAATCCAACATATATTTTTTACCATGTTTAACATATATTGGATTACTTGCCATCTAGGAGAGGGGGTGGAGGAAAGGGGGGAATTGGAACACAACGTTTTTCAAGGGTTAATGTTGAAAAATTACCCATGCATATGTTTTGAAAATAAAAAGTTTTAATAAAAACAAACAAATAAATAAAGGTCTACCTTATGCAGAATATAAACAGAATAGAACAATTACTATCCAACTGATAAAGATGATTACAAAGAGCCACCATGGTTTCATTTAGAACAGGTCATACCAGGCTTTTTTCAATTCCTTTTTTCAAAATTTTTACTAAACTAATAGATAAGAGCAATTCTATAGATGTGATTGTGACTGTTCAGTTGTTTTCAGTCATCCCCAATTCTTTGTCATCCTATTTAGGGTTTTCTTGGCAAAGATTCTATAGTAGTTTGCCAGATCTTTCTCCAGATCATTTTACAGATGAGGAAACTGAGGCAAACGGAGTTAAGTAACCTGCCCAGGATCACCCAGATAGTAAGTGTCCAGGTCTTTCTGATGTCATGCCCAGTGTTCTATCCACTGTACCCCCTAGCTGGCCTATTTCAAAACAAGTTTACTTCATTTTAGCAAAGAATTTGACAAAGTATCTTGCATGGGAAAGTGAAAGATGTAGATTCATAGGATCACAAAATCATGACGGAATTGGAAGAGAATTTTGAGATCAAGAGCAACCTCTCCTTTTATAAATGAGGGAACTGAGGCACAGGGGAATTGAGTGACTTGTCCAGAATAAGAAAACTAGGAAATGGTCTGAAACCAAATGACAGTATAACTGAGGTGATTTGAAATTGGTCAAGTGAGCAGATCCAAAGATAATTATTACTGATTCTATGACATTTTGGAAGAAAGTTTCTAATGGAGTTGAATGTAAGAACCTTTAAGGACACAAAACAGTTTGGTTTTATCTTTGTAGCATCATCACATAAACAAAGTTCTTGGCACATATCTGTGTTGAGTAAATGCTTGCCAGATTGAATTTCATTCATAAGAGATCTATGTTGGACCCTATTCTGTTTAACAATTTTGTCAATGATTTAGGTGAAGGCATAGATTGCATGACTATCAAATTTGCAAAGGATACAAAATTAGATGAAATAACTAACAAGTTGCACGATAAAATTAGGATCCAAAAAAGACCTTGACAGGCTAAAATCTCAGGCTGAAGTTAATAAGATGAAATTTATGAAGTTTTCCACAAACAGTCCAAAAAGCAGCTTCTTAAGTTCATGAAAGGGTAAGAGTGGGATCCTCAAGCTATGACCCCACCAGCTAGATGCAGTAGCTGAGGACGATTATCCCCCTCACTCAGGGCTATGAAGTTTCTTTATTTAAAGGCCCACAAAACAAAGTTTTTGTTTTTACTATAGTCCAGCCCCTCAACAGTCTGAGGGACAGTGAACTGGCCCCCTATTTAAAAAGTTTGAGGATCCCTGAGACAGTCTGCAAATTATCTCTATGCTTTAGTGGGCAGCATTTTCAAAATGAATTATGAATGTAACTCCATTCAAGAAAACCAATGCTATCAGAAACTGCTTTGAGAGGCCTAGTATCCAGAGCTTGGAAATTAGCAATTATTCCATGAACAGTCAAGTTAAACCCCACATAACTAGAGCATTATGCCCAGTTCTGGGCACCGGATTTTAAGGAGGCCATATATGAGTTAGAATGTCCAGAAAAGGACAGCAAGAATGGTAAAGGGCATCATAACATGTGGAGATCAATTGAAGAAATCAGAGTTACATAGCCTAATGAAGAAAAGATGAGGATTTGAGAGCAATGTTTAATTATTTCAAAGAGTTTATGGAAGGAGGATTAGACATGTTCTGCATATCCCCAAAAGGCAGAACTAGGAATAATATGTAAAAGAAAAGAGACATAAGTTTTGGCTTGATGTACAGCACAATTTCTTAATAGAGCTGTTGCAAAGAGAAATGGGGCATCTTAGAAGATGACATGGGTTCCCCTTTTTTTCAAGGAAAAACTGGATGACCACGTATCAGGTACGTTAGAGTGTAATTCTCTGGGGGTTATGGGTTATACTAGATGACTGCTAAGGTCCATTCCAATGAACAAATTTTGTAATTAATGTGATAATTTTCTAGTGGCCCCTTATTTCAATACTTCATCTATGCCAGTCCTCACCTTAGAATGGCTGTCTTCTCCTAGTCCACCAAGTTTCAGCCTACACTCATCCATGAAGTCCTTTCCATGAGACTTTTCTTTATCTTTATTCACCATACATTCCGAACTTGAGACTTCCAAAAGCTCACTCCCTAATACATGAAAATATTTGTACAATACTGATACTGAATATAAATATATTATAATTATTATGTGACATCTTCTTAAAATTCCATGTATATGCAGTTTCCTCTGTGTCTATATATCTTTTGTTCTGCTTATGTAAGTCCATGTTGTCAGGGGTCTTCAGTCTGCTTATTTCCCCTCCACATCACTGTGGGATCTATAAATATTTTGGATAACAAAAATAGTAAAGCCATATGGGAGTTGTTTGCATTCTTTGGAGGGTAACTTGCCCGGGCTCACATAGGATCAAAGAACAGGTTAAGTAGACTGTGCTTGCTTCTGGGAGTCAAGTTTATATATGCTGTGACTCACTTCAATCTTTCTGGGTTGGTCTCAAGTTTCTTCTGCTTTAGCACAGATGGGGAGTACTGACCTATACTGAAAAGCTGTGTGGACTAATGTACTGACACGATTGCTGGTCATATCAAACTGCCAAGTGTAATCCCTGAAAGTTGAAAGATACAAAATAATATCTAAGAAACTTCCAATCACCAAATAAATGTTAGGCTTTAAGAAGCATTCCATGTTTCTCTTGTATTCCTCAGGAAGACTTAAGTTGAACTGTCAAGATTTAATAGAAAGGATCCAGCAAGACCCAGCTCTAATCTCAGCTCTGCTACTTGCTATCTAGGTGATTTTAATCAAGTCATATATTTAATCTGAGCTTGTTTTGTCTTGTGGAGAATATCAGGACTCCTTTTGAGCGGTTCTCAAATTCCCTTTCAATATTGTGTTTGCTGTGAAGGAAATGGCACACTAAAGAAGAGTCAGAAGATTATACATGTATAATCAATTACAAATGAAAGTTCTCTGCAATTTGAAAGGATGCATGCAATTGCAAATTCTATGCAATTGGTAGCAGACCACCCTGAGGGCTGCATGGTATATCTTTAGAGGATTCCTGGACTTGATGAATTGTAAAGTCTCTTCTAACTTTAAATTTTATATTCCTACGTATCTCACAAACTCTCATATCCCTAAGTGAGTCAGTCATTCTTCCCCCAGTTGGAAAAATGGAGAGGAGGAGATCTGATCCTTTTCTTTGGTATTGTAAATGCCTATCTTTAGTTCTTTTTCTACTCTCCGGGAATATTACTCTCACATCTCTATCTTGCTTCACTTTTGTAAATGGAAACAGGCTATTATATCTCCCTCCTAATGTCTAGAAGCCAAAGAGGTCATTACACAAAGGCTGGATGGCCAATAGTCAGATATTTTATAGATCTCTTGTTCTGTAGAGGGGGACTCTTGTTCAAGTACAGGTTGGACTAGGTGACTTCAGAGGTCCCTTCCCAGCTTTGAGATTCTGTGTGATTCTTTTGCCTTCTTGGAGCCATAGAAGACTCAAAGACAAGGTAAATGCCCTTATCTGTAGGAGAGTTGAGTAAGTTTGATGGAATCAGGCCAAGTTTAGAGCAATTGTCAGCCCTAGGACAGATCCACCCACCTCAACTCAAGTTGGCTGTGAGGTATAGCTGTTTCTGGCATTATCAGAATGGGACAATTTTAAGCACCCCATAAAATTAAATCTGTATACTCAGCAGCCCTACTGAGGAACAAAAGCTTTCTCTTTTGCTCTGTAAGTGAACAAGAAACAAAAGGTAGCTAAGCATCTTTTAAGTTATAGAGAGCTTGGGGTCAAAAGTTCTAGGTACTACACGTTAAATCATCCTTATTTTTCCTTACATGGCCCTAAAACAACAAAGAAGGCCAAAATAAAATTTTTCAGACTGATATAACCTGGAAAATCAATATAGATCACTTTTAGCCTTGTTATCTGTTGGGTTAAAAAAGACAAAGCAGAATTTTCAGTCTCTGTGTCTATACTATGGTGTTTGTTCATGCACACCCACACAGACTTTGTTACCAGCAGGAGGGCTGTGAGGTAGCCTGTACAAAACCTCAGAAGACAGATTGCAAAATGCTAGAAAGTGGTTGTTTGTCCTGCTCCTCTTCCCTCTCACTTCCTTGGGCAATTTGATTTTGTCTGGTCTGTGACACTAACTTCCTCACTCACATTGAGATTTTGATGAGCTGTTGTCTCAATGCCTCCTTAGGGGTGAGGGACAAGAAACTCTGCTCCCCTCTGAGCTTGGGCTGCTGTGGTGCGCCATGGAAGCCCAGTGGTCCCCCCCTTGCTCTGCTTTTTGTCAGATGGCAAGGATTCTGTTCCTCTCCTGTCAAGCAGACAATACTTTCCCCCAAACCCCAAAGATCAGCAATAATTGATTTGGCTTCTGTCCCTTACCCTTCTGGCGCAAAAGCAGTTGCACAGTTCAGCAGCTCTTTCCAAATCTAGTTCTGCTCTCTCTTACAGCAAGATAAAAAGAGAGAGAGAAAAGCAGAGAAAGGGAGAGAGAGAGAAGGAGAAAGAGAGGGAGACAGAGAGTCCTGCCATTTGATTAAAAATGGAGATAGGTTGGACCTGAAGTAGAAAGGTGCCTGCTATTTATTTCTGTCAAGTTCTGCTTGGAAGGTTTGAAGATTCCTCCTACCAGACATTTCACTAGTAAACAAAAAAGTTACCCATATTGTCATGCTTGCCCTGACCTGCAAGCTAGTGAACAATAAATCTTAATTACAGTTAAATGCCAAAATCTGCAAAGAATGAGGCAGCACTAGTCAACTGTGAATTGGTCCTGAATCCTGCTTCGGCTGGCTTCGGCTGGAGATGCAGCTGCAGGAATACATAAATTAGTTTTTTATTTGTTTGGGCCAGAACAATCAGTCGGGGCTCGTTCTTAAGAGCATTTCCAGTATTGGCGGACTTACTGGCATTCATCCTATTACCATCAGATGCAGGTGGCATCTAGGAAGTTTTATTTTAAAGGACTTTTTAGCATTGTGCTTAGGTTAATAAGAAAGCACTATTTTTAAATATCTCGGCAGTTTTCCAACACGTAGCTTAATCTCATGACATCTGCTCAGTCGAAACTTGTTACCTTTGGGTTTATTCAAGAAACCCTCTGAATAACCTTTTTGTTAGCAGTTTTCTTTTCAAGCTGGGCATCGTAGTGGCACTGGAGGGCAGAGGAAGACTCTGGTGGAAGGGATTTTCTCTGTGGCTGCTGCATGGTTCTTGGGTATTAAAGCATTTGCTTGTCATAATATTAAATCAAACTTCCTTGTGGTCCCCTTGCTCCTGCTTTCCCGACATATTAGCATCTATATATGCAAGTTATGAGAACACTGATTGCAACATAACTCTATTCAATGACTTTGAGAGAATCTATCAATTTGAGGGCACACATGGAAAGCCGAGAGGACAATTAGAGGAGAAAACTGAGTTTGAGGTTCCCAATACTCCATCCCAGAAATCAATCTACACCTCATTTTTTTTTTAAATAACAGAGTTTGAGATGCAGGTGCCTTTGATAATCACAGAGTAGTAGTGCAAAGAATACTGAACCTGGAGTAGAAAAGACTTGGATTGGAATTCTGAATCTACCATTTACTAGCCTGTTTGATCTAGAAAAATCCTGTCAGCTCCCTGAACCTCAGATTGTTCATTGATAAAATAGAGGAGTTGGACAATTGAGTCCCCTCCCAACTCTGAAATGGCCAAGAGATTATAGCACTGGACTTGGAATTCCATTCCTGTTTGATGCACTTAATAACTGTATGACCTCAGTCAAGTCAACCTCTGGAAGCCTCAGTTTTTTAATCCACCAAAAGGGAATAATAATATTACCTCTAAAAGTATTGTAAAAATCAAATATATACATATACACATATACATATATATTCATTTATTTATATACACACGTATATGTATGTGTTATGAATGCATACACATGTATGTATGTATGGGATAGGTATGTAGGTGGGTATATATGTACCTACCTACAACCCACATATATATACATCCATATATGTATCTATCTATGAATTTATATATCTTTATATACCTTAAAATGCTATAAACATGTTAATTATAATTAGGCCCATCATTCTCTTTTCTCTAAGCTACCTTCTAATTTTAACATACTGTGACTACATGCCGTTGTTCACTAAGATATTCAATTTTTAAATAGAAAGGAACTACCTTTATTCTATCATTAAAATCTTCACCACTACAGGAGATGGGGATGCAAAATAGGTATTTTCCTAATTATGAGTGAGTGAATATCATGAAAGAGCCCAGAGAAGAAAGAAGCATGGGGAGAAAGTTACTCTCCATTGTGGAAATAAAAATAAGGACATATTTGAACAGTATTTAGAGGAGTACCAATTTCATTCCAAATCAAATAACTGCTTGAAACTTCTTACTCTAACAGGTCTGAGGTCTGTGACTTTCTTTTACCCCAGCTCTTGAAAGCAAAGACTCAATTCCTGCATCCAAAACTACCTCCGTTTAATCTCTAATCTCTATTCTCCCTCTCCAGCTCAGCATAGGACCTGACCTGCCTTTGCCATTTCTGGTCTGGGGCTCCCAGCTGTGTCAGACTCCCATCCTGTCACCAGTGACCATGCTTCCTGTTTGTGTTTCTGCTTCCTGCTGGTCACTCCAAACCCACCCTTCTGTCTTCACTTAGCTTCACGGCCTGGCTCTCTTCCCAGTTATATTCTGGTGATAACAAGTCTGCCTCAGCTACCATGGAAGCAATTCATTTTTTAAAAAAATGGACCCACCCTTCAATTTCGGTCTTTGCTTGTTAAGTCGATCCCACAGCCAGCCACAGCGAGTGTTTGCCGAGCACAAATGCATTGGATCTCGACCAGGAGTCCCTGCCCTGGATTTCTATAGAGCAGTTTCTCTACAGAGCTCCAAACCCCTTCACATCCATAAGCTCATCTACCCTCTCGTCCCAGCAAGGGTCATTTTTCCCACTGGGAAGCAGACACAAAGAGTGTCTGAAGGGAATGAAGTGGAAAAGGGAAGGGAAAGAATAAGTATTTATATGGCAGATGCCATGGGCCAGGCAGTCTGCTAAGCACTTTTACAAATATCTCTTATCTTCACAACCACCCTGAGGAGATAGGTGCCATTATTAGCCCCATTTTACAAAGGAGGAAATGGAGATAAATAGAGGTGAAGTGTCTTACCCAGATTTACACAGCTATTGTCTGAAGCCACATCTGAACTCAGGTCTTCCTTATACAAGATCCAACTTCCTAATCACTGTGCTGACAGCTGACTCAGTACGGTATTAAAAAGAGCTAGATACAATTTAAAATCCTAATTCTGCTACTTAATATCAACAATTCTGGCTTCTAGGTTTGGGAGAGAAGATGGAGAAAACCAGCCCCACTTCAAGTTTCTGAAAGGAAAGAAAAGAATCTAGAAAGACATGAGAGGAGTGGGCAGGATCCATCTCATCCCCATTCCCACATTGCTACACTAGAGACATCAGGTAGTTAGTTATACTATAGGGGAGATTCTCCCTCTGTAGGTAAGAGTAAGTGAAGTCACATCATCTTCTTCAACAGAAGAGCTCCTTCACTCTGCTATATATTTTCCTATATGTACCTTCTCTGACTTGTGTTTGGCTATGTTCTGGGGAAAATGTTTTTTCCCGCTGTTTGCTGTGTGTGTTCACTATGGAACTGGTATTTGGTGGAAAAGGAGTCAGGCTTTTGATATAGAACTTGGACTTCTTTCCCTTAAAAATGTCAAAGTGATAAAAAGTTTGAGCCCAATCTTGTCCCATAATATTTTTAAGACTAATACTTTGAAAGAGGCAGATAGATATACTTCTAGTCCAGTACCCCTTCTCCAAGAAAAGACCAGAGTGGTGCAAACTCCTGTTTCACCTTCTGGACAAGAATGGAAGTTTCTTTGGAGAAAGGTGAGAGGACAAGAGATTAGAGATGTCTAATCTGCCTCACTTAGGATTACACACAAGAGCAAGCCCTGGCAACATGTGGCCCTCTCTACACATGTGGGTTCCACTGCTACAACTTGCTACATACACAAAGGCTCCATAAATGTAAATGGACCACCACAAAAATCAAATGGATGCAATACATATATATATATATATATATATATATACATATATATGCAATGTGTATATATATTAGGCACATACATATATTTATATTTATATGATAAACATGACTGTTAATGGAGTTACAAAATGATCCAATTATTCTGGAGAGCAATTTGGAATTATGCCCAAAGGGCTATCAAACTGTGTCTATTCTTTGATACAGCAATACTACTTCTAGATTTATATCCCAAAGAGATCATAAAAAAAGAAAAAAGGATCTACATGTGTAAAAGCATTTATAGCAGCTCATTTTGTGATGGCAAAAAATTTGAAACTGAGTGAATACCTATCAGTTGAAGAATGGCTAAACAACTTATGGTTTGTGAATGTAATGAAATACAACTGTCCTATAAGATATCAGAAAAATTTGGAAAAGTGTTACATGAACTGATGCAAAGTGAAGTGGGCAGAACCAGAACACTGTACATAGTAACAGCAATATTGTGAGGTGATCAACTATGAGTAACTTATCTCTTCTCAGCAATACAGTGATCCAAGACAATTCCAAAGGACTCATGATGAAAAATGTTAACCAGTTCCAGAAAAAGAACTGATGGACTCTAAATGCAGATTGAAGTATATTATTTTTCAATTTTTTTGTTCAAGGTTTTTTTCTCTTTTTGGTTTGTTTCTTTTCTTACAACATGACTAATATGGAACTTTTTTTACATTATTGTATATATGTAACCTATATAGAATTACTTACTGTGATAGGGAAGGGGAAAGAGAAAATTTAGAATTCAAAACTTTAAAAAGTAATTGTTAAAACTGTCTTTACATGTGATTGGGAAAAAAATTATTAAAAAAAATGAGCAAGCATGGCCCCAAAGAAGAGATATGAATAGACATTTTTACCCTACTCCTTTGTAGAAATGAAAGACCCAAGAGTGTGAAACAATGCATATATTCTTAGACTTTTTCCATGTACTGATTGATTTTACTGGGATTTTTTCTCCTCTTCTTTCTCTTTTTTATTTTTTATTAAAAGAGGTTATCAGAAACATTGTTATATGAAACTTTCTCTTAGGAAGGAGGTGGAAAAGGGATACTAAGAGAAATTCTGGCAATATAAAAAATATGAATAAAAATGTATTTTAAAAATATTAATTATTATTATCAACACAGATTGGAACCCAAATCACCCAAATCTCAAACCACTGTTCTTTCCATGCTACTATACTGGCAGTCACTTTACTTAAACTCCACTCAAATGTATCCATTACACTTCATAATCTTCTTATGAAATGGAACAGAAGGATCTACACTGAGGTCAATTGAACTGCCTTTTCCAGTTGCTTAACAGTGAAATGAATAACAAGCATAACCCCTTTTTATAGAGGAAAAACTGAGGGCCAAAGAGATTAACTAGTTCAAGGTCACATGTTAAAAGTGTTAAAAATTTAAAGTCTTTGATTAGCAGACTGTCATTTGTTCTATTTTTCCTCACATTGACTACACTGTAGAACTAAAAGCTTCTTAAGCTTTTTTTTTTTTTTAAAATGTCATAGTCCTTTTGACAGACTGGTGAAGTCTATGGATTCCTTCTCAGAATTCTGTTCTTAAATTCATATTAAAGATTGTATTAAAACCTCACCATCTAGAGTTTGATTAGGTGTAAATGCTTGATTGAATCAAATAATTACAATTGAATGAGAAAGATCTGTAATGAATTAAAGTTGTGTGGGATGATGGGTCAATATTAAACACTTTAGATAGAAAGGAGAAGTTATATCAGATTCAGAGAAGAAGAAACACTGAGCAGATTCAGAGAAGAAGAAACACTGAGCATCTACCTGGACAAGTTAGAGCAAGCATAGAATCAAGAGAAGACTGAATCATTGACAAAGAGAAATATTGAGAATTGTCATTAGTTTTGCGCGCATTACGGAGAAGAAAACTGAGGTTGATGGAATTCCCAGAAAAAGGTCATCTCTTTCCCCAACTTTCTCTGCTGATTCCTATCTATTCAGAAACACTAAAACATAATCCACTGATTCTTTGTCCAAATGTCTCCAGTAAACTGATTTTTGCCCCAACCACAAATAAGTCAGGAGTTTGTCTAGCTACTATCTGTCTACACACACACACACAAACACACATGTGTATGTAAATATGCATGTGGGTATATAAGGTCAAGCAGCTAATATAGCTTCTAGGTAGATGTTAGAAATTTTTCCTTCATGGAGGCTCAGAATGATGTTGTTGACCTCAGAAAATTTTATCTAAAATACATTTCCAAAAGCTGAAGAGAAAGAAATCAGGTGGACCTTAGAGGACATTATAATGATTCCTAGGCTTCAAACAAAATTATTAGAACATTAGGTATACAATATATGAGTAAAAAGAACACCAATTATATTGAAAATTAGCTATCAAAACATAAAAAAAAAAAAAAAAAAAAAAAAAAAGCTTCACAAACTCAAGGTTAATCAGCCCTGCCATAGAGGAATAGATGTTTAGGTGGGGAATTACTTACAATATTTCTTAATCATTCTTGGGATAGGATAAGTACTTACTAAATGCCTTTTTCATTCATTCATGCTTGCAAAATTTTATGAGAAATATCATTTCTAAATGATACTAAATTCTTTCCAAAGCATCACTAGCATATTACACTCCTTCTAATGTCTCCAAATATTAGTCATGCTTCTTTATTGAATGAAAGATAGAATCACTGAACCAAAAAGGACTTGATTTATGTAGTCTTGTTCTCCACAAAAGATGGCCTGGAATCAGGAAAACTTGAGTTCAAATCCAATCTCAAAAATTTATTAGCTTTATGACCCTGAGCAAGTCATTTAATCTGTTTGCCTCTGTTTCCTTGTTGTGAGGATGAAATGAGATTCTCATTATAAAGTTAAGCACCGTGCCTGATACATAGTAAGTGCTATATAAGTGTTTATTCCTTTCCCTTCCCATCTCTGCCTTCCAAACAACTCATGTCCACATAGCTAACATTCTAAACGCAGTTTTATAAAGTAAGAATCTATTTTATTTTTTAAAACTTCAAGAAAAGACAATCCCAAGACTGATTTTAACTAAACCAATCAGCAAGTATTTGTTAAATGCCTTCTACCTGCTGTCACAGTATTAAAAGCTAGAATCAAATACAGAAAGGGAGACACTCCCTGCCCTTAAGAAGCTTATGTTCTATTTAACTTTTCTTGTTGATACTCCAACTTTAACAACAATTAGGGAAAAAAGGAACAAGTTAGGTCATTAACCTTCTGGTTAAGGAACTGAAATCTGAACCTGAGATAGAGCATAATAATTTGCCCAAGGTCACATAACTAGCTAGTGGCAAAGTCAAAACTAGAATTCCCCAACCCAAAGTCACACAGCTAGTAAAAATCTGGGGCCAAATTTGAACTTGGTTATACCTATGTGACTCCAGTCACATCATTCTCTCTACTGTGTCTTCTTAGTTTGCCTCTAATCCCTTTGATTATCTCACTTTTCTACTTGCATGTCCAGATTTTAGCACAATTCTTTGCCCATAGTAAGTATTTTTAAAATACTCATTCATTTAAATAAATAGATAAATAGACGAAATAAATGAGTGAATAATAAATAAATAAATAAATATGTGAATGTTCTGTTTAGTTAGAATATAGAGTAAATTAAGAGTGATCCTATATCTCTTCCAACTCCAAGATTAGGGGAATCCATAATCTGAAGAAGCCCTAAGTGAAATAGTATAGATGACAGAGCCATAATCACTGCTAATTTTCTCCCTGCTTTATCACAGTGATGAAAAAAAGGTCTATCCACATACCTGCCCCTGCTCCACTTCTTATCTGGAACCATACTATCACTTCCTTAATGCTGATGACCAATGCAAAATCAAGCATAGCAAGTTCACCCCAGCTTGATAGTATTGTTTCCAAGTGGGGGATGCTTAATATAATTGAAAGCTGGTTTGAGATTCCCATTCTTCATCATTACCATGGACAGTATGACTAGTTGTAATAGGGGAGAAGGCTTAAAATTAGTCCTAGATCACCCTCCTCTGAAGTCTTTAAGAAGACTAAGAGAATTCTGGGCTCCCCTAGGGGTTCAGATCACTGTGGGAAGGTCCAAGGTGGTCCTTCAAGGTCGTGGACCAAACCTGACCCCTAGCATGGCTTGGAGACAAACTTGTCAAGGTTTGTTATTGTATCTTAGGCTGGAATTTACCGTTGGAAATGCTGCCTTTTGTCACTGGTACAAGGAGAAAGGCTTTGCATTTGATGACATTTTCAAAACACTGTGAAAAAACTTTGACGTTTTTATGAGAAAATCTATAAAGCCCAAACAAATGGTTTCATGCTGCTCTGCCCCATTCTTCATAGGTCCATCTGTAATCCATCATCCCGCCCACTTCTCACCCTCCCACTTCTCTTGAACCCATCAGCAACATCATCTTGTCCATGAACAAAAGAGCTACTCACAGGAGCCTTTTCAACATCCCTTGGTGCCCTTTGCCTTTTAACCTTTACCCCTTAAATCAACTGTAATCATTCCATTTTCACTGGCTTCTGAAAGGCTCAGAAACATTATCACCTCCTTCTGAAAATTCCTCACTTTATCCTCTGCTCAACTAGTGAAAGGTTTGATCTTCCTCCCCCTTAGTAACATGTATCTCTTGTGTCTTCATCAAGCTTCCAATTTGGCCTGGATAGGTGATTCAGAGCATGTGAGCAGACTTTATTGTTCAGAAAAATTAATTCAAGCCCCCTTTCTACTTTAATATGTCATGTTTGATAAAAATCTCACCTCTCCCAAATCTCAATACAAATCAAATAAGTAGTACTGCAGCATAACTAGATGTGTCTTTGAAGCAATTTAACCTATCTGAACCTTGTTTTTCTCATTTGAAAAATGAAAGGATTCACAGATTTAGAGCCAGAAGTTTCCTTAGAAGCCATATTGTCCAATTCCCTTATTTCAGCCCTATTCCCCCTATTAAGCTTAGAGAAATAAAACAACTTACCTAAGATAACATAGTAGATCAGAAATTTATCTTCCAATTTTATATCCCAGGAACTTTACATTATGCCAAAGTTCCAGCTATGAAAGTCAATCATTCTATAATTAATCCCCTTAATGTTAAAACGCTGCTTTAGCCAACTCTGGCCAAAATCACTTCTCAAGTTCCATGACCTCCTACCTGTTACTTCTATGCTAGTAACACAACTTTTGATTGACTTTCTTCTTTACCTTCTCATTCTCCCACTGACACAGTAGCTTTCCTACTGATTTTTTTATCCATTTGATTGTTTCCTGTTTATCAACAGCATGAGTTAATGCCCTGGAAGTGCTCCTTGGATGTGGATTACAGTACTGGACTCTGAACCATTAATTTCATCTTCTAACATAAAAGACTAAAATTTATTGCTTTCTCACATTTTCTACCATCACCACAGGCTAATTATCTCTCATCATTGTTAACAATCCTTGGTTACCAAATCTTCCCTTTTATATTCTGTCATTCTCCCATTTTCTTTTGGATAGTAAAATTAAAGGACCTTAGAGATCATCTAGTCCACCCCCACCCCCCACCCCAGTTTATAGATGAAGGCACTGAAGCTCAAAGCAAATAAATGACTTACCCAAGTTCACATAGGCAGTCATTGACAGAGTTAAGATTTGAACCCTGATCCTCATTTCCAACACAGTTTCCACTGCAGTGCATTCCTCCTTTGACCTCTGTCTTTCAGTTTTCATCTATGGCTTCATTGTACAAATAGTTTCTCCATCCTTCATCTGTTTAGTTTACTTTTCTTTCCTCTGCCTGGCTTTCCTCCCATTTTACTTCTTAATTCTCTTTTTAAGGCCCTGCCAATATTCTTCCTATAAACCGAAGGACCTTTTCAAAATACTAGCAAAAGAATGACAGATCAACCTAAATAATGCTACCTATTCTCCTTGGAGAGTACATTTCCTGCTCTGTTTGAAAGTTATCTTTCATATAGGGTATTGATCAGAAATATTGCAATAGTGGTATGGTATCTATCCATCCTTTGATCTGTACCTATCCTTAACCCTTTCCCCCGAGAGAGAGAGAGAGAGAGAGAGAGAGAGAGAGAGAGAGAGAAAGAGAGAGAGAGAGAGAGAGAGAGAGAGAGAGAGAGAGAGAGAGAGAAAGTCATATGCCTCAAGAGACAAGCTGCTTAATTGCAGAACCATTCCCTATGTTCCAGAACCACCATAAGCTGTAAAATCTTGGAGGCTCATCTGTGTTTTTCCTCATCCTGCACATGTTTTGAAGTACTCCCCTGGGGCAGATAGAGACTGCAAAATGTAAAAAAGCAACAGCAGGCAGAGTTTCTGGCAGCACAAATGTGTGTGACTAGGCCAACCCAACTGACACTAGATGAAATAGTCAACAAACTTATATTAAAGGTGAAGTGAAAATCTGTTAGGGAAAAAAGTGTTCATTTTTTAAAAAGGAAGAAATGAGACCCAGAGTCTTATGGAAACAGATTCACAGATTTCCTCCAAGGACTGGCAATAGACTCAACAAAACTGTTTGCAGCATCCACAAACAGTCAATAGTCGATAAACATTTATTAATCATCTCCTAGGTGCCAGATACTCTGCTAAAATCTGAAGATACAAAAAGAGGCAAAAGCCAGTCCCTACCCTCAAGGAAAATACAGTCTAATGAAGGAGATAGCAAACAACAAAGAAGCTTTATAAAGGTAAAATAGGGAGGAGGCTGAGCAAAGATGGTGGAGGAGAAGCAACAACCCAGCTGAACTTTCTCATTATTTCTCTCCAAACATCTTTAAAATCATGTCTCAAATAAATCTAAGCAGAATAGAAAGTAAGGGTGAAACATTTTTCCAGCCTAAAACAATTTAGGAGGTCTGTGGGAATGATCTGTGACACAAGGGGAGATGCCATCCTGGAGAGCAGCAGCTGCAACACCAGCTGTGGGCCTTGGAGAGTGCTGCAACAGCAACAGCAGCAGCATTGGGAATTCTCGGCCCAGGGATGTCCAAGGAATGGGACAACTGGTCAGAAAAAGATTACAGGGGACCTTGAGCTGACACTGGGCGTGGGACCCTGTTACATCACTCTGAGTTGCAGTCCCAGGCTGGAGAAGAACACTCATGGTTGGAAGCAGGGACTTCCTACCCTGGTCACAGGGTAGGTCACAGTTCAGGGTAGAGAGGGTACCTTCTTGTCACTCACAAGGTAGCACTCTAAAGGCGTAGGGTCTTCTGTCAAAGCCTTTAAAAACACCTGCCCTCAAACCATTCCAGACTGACCTCCAAACTACCACACAAGGAGAGTCATCCCTTATCTCAGTAACCTGTATCAAAAGCTTTCACTCTCCGGAGATATTCCAATAGATTTCAAGCTTCTTGAGGGCAAAGAATGTCTTGTCTTTGCCTTTTTATTCACAATGTTCCGCCTAGAGGCTTGCATTTAGAAGTGTTTAATAAATGTTTGCTGGGGAAGATGGTGCAGTAGATTGATAAATTTCAAGCTCCCCCATTTCCCCCACAAATAGAACAAATTTTTACTTCAAGGAGAACATAGATTGGTGGAAAATCTAAAAGACTTGGGGCAGAACAGGAGTCCTCCTGAGAAGATCAGAAAAAAGACCGCTGGGCTGGGGATTAATTTGTCTGAAGTGCAAAAATCTCCAGTGGGAACTGCTGAGGTTAGCTGGATGTAACTGGAGCCTTCGCAGGAGACTTTCACCTCCAAGACTGTTTGTTGAGTCTGAGTTTGAGTCCAGGAAGATGAAGTGAACTTTGGCTGATTGGGAAAGCCAGGTTCAGTTATGCTGCAGAAAGACAGCCCTAGGTGAGAAGGAACCAGCACCCAGTGAATGCAGAAGCAGAGGGGCAGGGCCTGCTGGCTGGGGGCATTTGCAGTAGGATGGAACTCTTGGTTTGGGTTCCTGGTCAGAGTGGAGAGCTGAAGGGAAGCTTGAGGCACCATCTCCCCACCCTACAATTAGAGGCGCTTACACTAACAATACCTCTTATTTAAAAAAAATAACTGGCAAAGAAGAAAGAACCTCACCATTGGAATAAGGAAGACTGGGGTTCATTTTTAGAGGTGGACACTTCAGTAAAAAAAAAAAAAAAAAAACCCTTCTACCCCAACGAGTAATGTGAAATATCTCCCTGCCCAGAGAGCATTTATAGAAGAACTCAAAAAAAAAAAAAAAAATTAAAAATCAAATGAAAGACATTGAGGAAAAACTAAACTAAACTAAACTAAAAATCATCCAAGAAAAACAAGAAGATTATGGAAAAAAGTTAACCAACTAGAAAAGGAGATACAGAGTCTCAAAGATGAAAATAATATTTTTGAAAGCTAGAATTGGTCAAGAAGAAAAGCCAGTGAAGCTATGAGAGACCAAGAAATAACAAAAGCAATTTATAAAGAATGAGAGAATAGAACAGAAGGTGAAACAAGAAAAATGACAGATTGGAGAACAGAGTAAGAGAAAATATATGGAGGCATCTAGGTGGTGCAGTGGATAGAGCACCAGCCCTGGAGTCAGCTGCACCTGAGTTCTAATCCATCCTCAAACACTTAATAATTTTTATCTGTGTCACCCTGGCCAAGTCATTTATCCCCAACTGCCGCAGGAGAGAGAGAGAGAGAGAGAGAGAGAGAGAGAGAGAGAGAGAGAGAGAGAGAGAATGAATATAAGAATAATTGGACTGCCAGAAATTTGCAGCCAAAAAAGAAAACCTTGACATAATAGTGCAAGAAATAATCCAAGAAAATTATCCTGGAATGATAGAACATGAGGGAAAAATAGAAACAGAAAAAAATCCACTGTTCACCACCTGAAAGAGATCCTTTATGGAAAACATATAGGAATATTATTGCCAAATTTCAAAAACCCCAAATCAAAGAGAAAATTTTGCAAGAAACAAGAAGAAAATAATTCAAATACACTGGAGCTATAATTAGAATTGTACAAGACTTATCAGCAGCTACAATAAAAGATCGCAGGTCCTGAAATCATATCTACTGACAATTAAAAGAACTAGGCCTGTAGCCAAAATTATCTATAATTTTGAATGAGAAAAAAATGAACTTTCAACAAACTTGCAGATTTTCAGGACTTTCTATCAACCAACTCTGAACTTAACAGAAAATTTAACATATAAAAGCCAGTATCAAAGATCAATATTAAGAAACTTAACATGGACAAACTGTTTAAAAATGGACAGATTGTTTATATTTTTTTAACATGAGAAATGTATACTATATGTTTAAGATTCATATAAACATTAGGATAGCTCAAAAGAAAGATTGACAGTTAGGTTAAAAAATACTAATCATGTTATTCAAATGAGGTGCAGAAGAACAGACAGAAGCATTAGGGAGGGAGGAGGGCTTGTAGTTCTGAAAATCCATTCACATCAGGAATGGGTTCAATAGGCAACTATATATATACACACATACACATACTATGAAAGTATAGCACCCTCCAAAATCTATAAAGAAAAATGGAGGAGGGCCTGGAATATGATATTCCGAAAGGCACAAGAACTTGAGATGCAGCCAAGAATAAACTACCCAGCTAAGCTGAGCATTTTCTTCCAGGGAAGAAGATGGACATTTAATGAAACAAATGAATTCCATTTGTTTCTGAAGAAAAAACCAGAACTAAACAAAAAATTTGATCTCCAAGAATAGAACTCAAGAGATGCAGAAAAGGTAAAAATAACTCTTGAGAATTGTATTTCTGTTGTGGATATACAAAAAGAATACATGTATAATTTGATTGTACTGATATAACATAAAAAAGGGAAGTAGATATGGAAAAGGGATGATGGCAGAATAAGGTGGGAAGGAGGGATAAAAAGAGGGAAACCACATCCCACAAAGAGGCTAAGGAAACTTATCATATCTGAGGGAATTTAGAGAGGGGGAGGAACATTGTGTGAATCTTACTCTCATCAGAGTTGGCTCAAAGAAAAAATAATTGACATTTGTTTTAGAGAAAATTCTCTCTCGCCTCATTAAAAACGGGGGAGAGGAAAAGGGAAAAGAAAAAGAGTAATAAGGGAAGGAAGGGGGAAAGACTCAAAGGGGGGGAGGGAGGGATTATAAAGAGGATAAGTATCGTGATACAAGAGGGGTACATAAGTTTAAAAGGGGGAAAGAGGGTTGGGGGAGGCAAGAATAAGTAAAGCACAATCTGGGGTTATTAGGATGGCAGGAAATACAGATTTAGTAATTCTAACCGTAAATGTGAATGGGATGAACTCCCCCATAAAGAGGAGGCAGATAGCAGACTGGATCAAAAGTCAGAACCCTACAATATGTTGTTTACAAGAAACACATTTAAAGCAGGGGGATACATATAGAGTAAAGGTAAAAGGCTGGAGCAAAATCTATTATGCTTCAGGTGAAGTCAAAAAAGCAGGGGTAGCCATCCTTATCTCAGATCAAGCAAAAGTAAAAATTGATCTAATTAAAAGAGATAAGGAAGGAAACTACATCCTGCTAAAGGGTAGCATAAACAACGAAGCAATATCAATATTAAACATATATGCACCAAGTGGTATGGCACTCAACTTCCTAAAGGAGAAGTTAAGAGAGTTGCAAGAAGAAATAGACAACAAAACTGTAATAGTAGGAGATCTCAACCTTGCACTCTCAGAATTAGACAAATCAAACCACAAAACAAATAAGAAAGAAATTAAAGAAGTAAATAGAATATTAGAAAAATTAGGTATGTTGGATCTTTGGAGAAAATTGAATGGAGATAGAAGGGAATATACTTTCTTCTCAGCAGTTCATGGAACCTATTCAAAAATTGACCATATATTAGGACATAAAGACCTCAAAATTAAATGCAAGAAAGCAGAAATAGTAAATGCTTTCTTTTCAGATCATGATGCAATAAAAACTACATTCAACAAAAAGTTAGGGGGAAATAGACCAAAAAGTAATTGGAAACTAAACAATCTCATCTTAAAGAATGATTGGGTGAAGCAGCAAATTATAGATACAATTAATAATTTCACTCAAGATAATGACAATGATGAGACATCATACCAAAATTTGTGGGATGCAGCCAAAGCGGTAATAAGAGGGAATTTTATATCCTTAGAGGCTTACTTGAATAAAACAGAGAAAGAAAAGATTAATGAATTGGGCTTGCAACTAAAAAAACTAAAAAAAGACCAAATTAAAAACCCCCAATCAAATACTAAATTGGAAATTCTAAAATTAAAAGGAGAAATTAAAAATATTGAAAGTAAAAAAACTATTGAACTAATTAATAAAACTAAGAGTTGGTTCTATGAAAAAGCCAATAAAATAGATAAGCCTTTGGTAAATCTGATTAGAAAAAGGAGGGAGGAAAATGAAATTAGTAGTCTTAAAAATGAAAAGGGAGAACTTTCCACCAATGAAGAGGAAATTAGAGAAATAATAAGGAGTTATTTTGCTCAACTTTATGCCAATAAATTTGATAACCTAAGTGAAATGGATGACTACCTCCAAAAATATAGACTTCCCAGACTAACAGAGGAGGAAGTAAATTGCTTGAATAGTCCCATTTCAGAAAAAGAAATAGAACAGGCAATTAAACAACTCCCTAAGAAAAAATCCCCAGGACCAGATGGATTTACATGTGAATTTTACCAAACATTTAAAGAACAATTGGCCCCAATGCTATATAAATTATTTGATAAAATAGGGAATGAAGGAGTCCTACCAAATTCCTTCTATGACACAGACATGGTACTGATACCTAAACCAGGTAGGCTGAAAACAGAGAAAGAAAATTATAGACCAATCTCCCTAATGAATATTGATGCTAAAATCTTAAATAAGATATTAGCAAAAAGACTACAGAAAATCATCTCCAAGATAATACACTATGATCAAGTAGGATTTATACCAGGAATGCAGGGCTGGTTCAATATTAGGAAAACTATCAATATAATTGGCCATGTTAATAACCAAATTAACAAAAACCATATGATCATCTCAATAGATGCAGAAAAAGCATTTGATAAAATCCAACATCCATTCCTATTAAAAACACTTGAGAGTATAGGAATAAATGGACTTTTCCTTAAAATAATCAGCAGCATCTATTTAAAACCATCAGTAAGCATCATATGTAATGGAGACAAACTGCAACCATTCCCAATAAGATCTGGAGTGAAACAAGGTTGCCCACTATCACCGTTACTATTTAATATTGTATTAGAAACGCTAGCTATAGCAATAAGAGCTGAGAAAGAGATTAAAGGAATAAGAATAGGCAATGAGGAAGCCAAATTATCACTCTTTGCCGATGACATGATGGTATACTTAGAGAACCCCAGAGATTCTGCTAAAAAGTTATTAGAAATAATCCACAACTTTAGCAAAGTTGCTGGTTATAAAATAAACCCACATAAGTCATCAGCATTCTTATATATCACTAACAAAATCCAACAGTCAGAGTTACAAAGAGAAATTCCATTTAAAGTAACTACTGATAATATAAAATATTTAGGAATCTATCTGCCAAGGGAAAATCAGAAACTTTATGAGCAAAATTACAGACCACTTTTCACACAAATTAAGTCTGATCTAACCAATTGGAAAAATATTAAATGCTCTTGGATAGGGCGAGCAAATATAATAAAGATGACAATATTACCTAAACTAATCTATTTATTTAGCGCTATACCAATCAGACTCCCAAAAAACTATTTTAATGACCTAGAAAAAATAACAACAAAGTTCATATGGAAAAACAAAAGGTCAAGAATTTCAAGGGAATTAATGAAAAAAAAATCAAATGATGGTGGCTTAGCTGTACCAGATCTAAAATTATATTATAGAGCAGCAGTTACCAAAACTATTTGGTATTGGCTAAGGAATAGATTAGTTGATCAGTGGAATAGATTAGGTTCAAGGGATAAAACAGTCAACAAATATAGCAACCTAGTCTTTGACAAACCCAAAGATCCCAGCTTTTGGGATAAGAACTTACTGTTTGATAAAAATTGCTGGGAAAATTGGAAACTAATATGGCAGAAACTAGGCATTGATCCATACTTAACGCCGTACACCAAGATAAGGTCAAAATGGGTTCATGACCTAGGCATAAAGAATGAAATTATTAATAAATTAGAGGAACATAGGATAGTTTACCTCTCAGACCTGTGGAAGGGGAAGGTCTTTATGACCAAAGCAGAACTAGAGATCATTACTGATCACAAAATAGAAAATTTCGATTATACCAAACTGAAAAGTTTTTGTACAAACAAAACTAATGCAGACAAGATTAGAAGGGAAGCAATAAACTGGGAAAATATTTTTACAGTCAAAGGTTCTGATAAAGGCCTCATTTCCAAAATATATAGAGAATTAACTCTAATTTATAAAAAATCAAGCCATTCTCCAATTGAAAAATGGTCAAAGGATATGAACAGACAATTCTCAGATGAAGAAATTGAAACTATTTCTAGTCATATGAAAAGATGCTCCAAGTCATTATTAATCAGAGAAATGCAAATTAAGACAACTCTAAGATACCACTACACACCTGTCAGATTGGCTAAGATGACAGGAAAAAATAATGATGATTGTTGGAGGGGATGCGGGAAAACTGGGACATTGATGCATTGTTGGTGGAGTTGTGAACGAATCCAACCATTTTGGAGAGTAGTTTGGAACTATGCTCAAAAAGTTATCAAACTGTGCATACCCTTTGATCCAGCAGTGTTACTACTGGGATTATATCCCAAAGAGATTATAAAGAAGGGAAAGGGACCTGTATGTGCACGAATGTTTGTGGCAGCCCTTTTTGTAGTGGCTAGAAACTGGAAACTGAATGGATGTCCATCAGTTGGAGAATGGCTGAATAAATTGTGGTATATGAATATTATGGAATATTACTGTTCTGTAAGAAATGACCAACAGGATGATTTCAGAAAGGCCTGGAGAGACTTACACGAACTGATGCTGAGTGAAATGAGCAGGACCAGGAGATCATTATATACTTCAACAACAATACTAGATGATGACCAGTTCTGATGGATCAGGCCATCCTCAGCAACGAGATCAACCAAATCATTTCTAATGGAGCAGTAATGAACTGAACTAGCTATGCCCAGAAAAAGAACTCTGGGAGATGACTAAAAACCATTACATTGAATTCCCAATCCCTATATTTATGCACACCTGCATTTTTGATTTCCTTCACAAGCTAATTGTACAATAATTCAGAGTCTGATTCTTTTTGTACAGCAAAATAATGTTTTGGTCATGTATACTTATTGTGTATCTAAGTTATATTTTAATATATTTAACATCTACTGGTCATCCTGCCATTTAGGGGAGGGGTTGGGGGGGGTAAGAGGTGAAAAATTGGAACAAGAGGTTTGGCAATTGTTAATGCTGTAAAGTTACCCATGCATATAACCTGTAAATAAAAGGCTATTAAATAAAAATAAAAAAAAAAAAAAAAAAAAAAAAAAAGAAAAAGGAGAAAAAAAAATGGAGGAAATGATAGGCAGATGGAGAAGCAAAAGGGTGAGAGAAAAAATCAAAGAAGGGATCTATGGATGAGAAGAAATTAAGTAATAGCAAGGCAAGTTATGGAGCAGAATTTAATTAAAGAGGCAGCAGGGATAGAAAAGATATATATGTTTTGGGGGGTATATTTTTGTGTGTGTGTATTCATAAATGTGTGTGTTATATATATTATACACACATCTTTTCTTAACTATAGTTTACTTGGGGTGAAGGTGGAATGAAAGAGGGAAAAAAAGAATAAAGTAAATAAGGTGCACAGCAGAGAACAATTTACAAGGAAGTAAAGAAAAATGGATATTCATGAATATAATTTCTTCCACTAATATATATATATTTTCTCGTTCTTGTAATTTGTTGTTATATATTTTGAATCCTACCTGATGTTCTGCTGGGCACATGGCAATATTCTCTTTTGTTTTGCCTTATTTTGTTTTGTATTCCTTTTTTGTTTTTCTTTTTTTCTTACTCTGTTTTTTCAAATACATTAATTTTTTTAAAAAATTTTAAAATAAACATTTGTTGAATTACATCTCACCCTATGAGATAATTGTTGACATGAAGCTATTTAAATTGAGAAATGTATTAGAAATCAAATAAAAATTTATCTTCTGTACAATCTCTCTCTCTCTCTCTCTCTCTCTCTCTCTCTCTCTCTCTCTCTCTCTCTCTCTCCCCCCCCCCTTTTTTTTTTATCCCTGAGAATCTTTGACTTTGAAGATATGGGTTCTACCTTCCAGTGATGGAGATTTTTTATTCTATAAAATTGTTATACACATCCCTACAAAAATCATTCTCAAGGGATCCTTCAGTCATGCTCTAGGTCCCTTGAAGTTTCATGGATACCAATACAATGCATGGGCTGTCAATCTGTTTTCCTCAATGTTGCAATACATAATTAGCTGACCACCGTTTTTCTTTTTTTTTTCATTTCTTACAGCTCTTTGTTGACATATTTTGGTCTGTTTCTTATGCACAGTTCATTATTGCTATAGTTTATTTATACCCATCATGCATTTTTTGTTGCCTTTTGGTGAGCTAAAATTCTGATTCTTCAGAAATATTCTATGATTCAATTCATATGCATAGAGAGCACTAAAATATTGGGGTAAAAAAGATAGGTCATTAATATAATGCCACATGATTTCCCAAATCTTTTTTATCTTTTTTTTTCTATTCTTGGCTTAGTTTATTATATAACTGCAGTTTTGTGCAAGATAGATATATAGATATGCATCAATATAGGCCTCTATATAGAGATATAGATATATAGCATACTAATGGACTACTTCAAATGAAAATCTACCTAACTGCATATCATAAGCTAAACAAAGGGCATTCCTACTTTTACTTTGTGGATATGTAGGCCAAACAATTATGAATCTCATTTAGTAAATTTTGCACTAATCCAGGGATCAATGAAATCAGTACAAAGTCATCCACAAATAAGGATATCTAGGGAATCTCACCATGCTTCTTGGTAAATCAACTTAGCACTATATACTACCGTTGATGCTCCTGACTCTTTATCTTAATCTCAAACATTCCCACAATATGCCTCCTTCATTTCAATTTATTTGTTGAGTGAAACAATGCTGACTGGAGCCTCTACAAAACTCTACCAAAAGTCTTAGTGATGTTTTAAGCTATTAATGTGCAGCATTAGGCTCTCAATGCAGCAAGGCAAACACTCTTTTTCTTCTTTGTTTCATTCTGACATATTACTTCAACAACTGCAAACCTTCTCATCTCTAGACAAGCTTCTCGTGGCAATCCTTCACTCCACTCTCTCAGTCAATAATCTAACTTCAGACTTCACCAAAAAGTCAGCACCTACTTCATAGGATTATTGGGAATATCAAATAAGATATATATATAAAGTATAGTGCAAATCTTAAAGTCTTATATTAATGCAAACTATGCTATGCTATCTATAACAATCACTTAAAACCTTTCTTCTCCCTCACTCTTGTTCTCACATAATTCAGGGATCTCCCTCCACTATCTCTTCCTTCACGCTGGTCTCAGATGAAGTCCTTGCAGCACAGTGCCTAGAACACTGCAACACTATATAAATGTTAGTTATTATTATTTATATGTTGTCTTGATCCCATCCACTCCCAACTTGTCCAGAAAATTGACCTCTCTATAGTATAAGTTTATATATATATATATATATATATATATATATATATATATATACATATATATATATACACATGTACATTTCTCTCATATTTAAAAAAAAAACTTCATTTTACCAACTCATACCCATTAATTGGCAAATTCAACACCAATTCAATATATATTAGTGGATGAAATTACATTCATGAATATCCATTTTTTTCTTTACTTCCTTGATAAATGCTGGAAGGATTATGGAAGAAACAAGTACACTAATGTATTGTTGGAAGAGCAATGAATTGCTCTAGTCATTCTGGAAATCAATTTGGAAGTATGTCCAAAAAACTATTAAATTTTGTATATTCTCTCTTTCAGTGATACTACTACTAGATCTTTACTCCAAAGGATCAAAAAGGAGGGAAAAGACAAAAATGTACAAAATTATAGTATGTGTAAAAATATTGATAATAACACTTTTGGGTTGTTATTTAATATTTTTTCTCAATTACATGTAAAAACAATTTTAACATTGTTTTTATTCAAATTTTGAGTTCCAAATTCTCTCCCTCTCTCCTTCCTTCTCCTCATTGAGAAGTAAGCATTTTTACATAGGGTTATACATGTGTAGTCATACAAAACACATTTCCATGTAAGTCATACTGGAGAAAGAAAACACAAACCACATAATCTAAATATTTCTGAATATTCTTCTCATGGTTTTAGTGACCTTTCTTTCTCCCGATTCTCCTGTTGTATAATTACTCCTTTTGTGTCTCTTTCTTGCCTTCCTCCATCCACTAACTATGGCCATCCCCAAGGGATTGTCCTTGGTCCTTTTTTTTTTCTCCTTTCATACTATATCCTTTGGGGATCTTATCAGTTCCCCATAAATTCAGTTAACTCTACACAAATGATTCTTGTGTGTGTGTGTGTGTGTGTGTGTGTGTGTGTGTGTGTAGGCTTCTGAAGCTCAACATGTACATAACTGAACTCATTATAGTTCTTCTGATTACTGCCTTCCCCCAATTTATTCTCCTTTCCATAACTCTCCACTCCTTCTCTTATGCTTTTCCCCTCCTACTTATCTATAGAGTAAAATATATTTCTGCACCTGATTATATGTTATTCTTCTTTGATCCAATTCCAGTGAGAGTAAGGTCAAGTTTTTTTCTTCTCACCATCTTTCCCTCCACTCTCTCCATATATTCTCTTCAACTTCTCCCCTCTTTTCCTAATGCAATCCTCTTTCACATCTGTTTTTTATTTGAATATCATCCAATTAAAGTCAATTTATACCTACCCTCTGTCTATGTATTCTCCTAACTGCCCTAATAGTGATAAAGTTCTCTTGTATAAAGATATAAACAGTCTCTATTATTTATTAAAATCTCTTTGTTTATTTCTTATTTATTAAATCTCTTATGTTTTCTCTTTCCTGTTTAACTTTTTATGTTCTTTTGTATTTAAAAATCAAATTTTCAATCAGTTCTGGTCTTTTCATTGGGAATATTCAAAACTCCTCCATTTCATTGAATAACTATCCCCCCCCCCCCCCAGGAAAGATCATATTCCATTTTGCTGGATAGGTGATTCTTGGTTTTAATCCTAGATTGTTTTTTTTTTGGGGGGGGGGTTGCCTTTCAGAAAGTCATAATCCAAATCTTTCAAGTCTTTACTATAAAAGCTGCTGAATCCCGTGTGAGCCTGACTGTGACTACATATTTCAATTGTTTCTTTCTAGCTACTTGCAGTATTTTCTTCTTGATCTGGGAGTTCTGGGATTTAGCTATAATATTCCTAGTAGTATTCATTTTATATTCTTTCAGGAGGTGATTAGTGAACTCTTTCAATTTTCCCTTTAGATTCCAAGATTACAGGGCTTTCCTAGTTGCCCCTGATATTTGACTGAGAGAGAATTCCTACTGACCTTCTAAGTTATCTTAAGCTAGAAAATTGTTTCACCCTGTCCTTTTGTTGATTCTTCCACACCAGAATTCATTTTGAGTTGTCATTTTATAGTTATTTGGAGGTGAATTTGGGAGAGTTCAGGTGAGCTTCTACCTTACTCTGCCATCTTGACTCCACTCCCCCAACTCATTTTCTTTTTTCAAAAACTCTTCCCTCTTCCAAATTTTTCTTTTACCATCAAAGATACCTACATCTTCCAGGTCACCCAAGCCTTTAATTTCACTTACCCTTCATATCCAATCAATTGCCAAATCTTCTTGTTTTTAACATTACACTATTTCTCATATGTCTCCTCTCTTAGTTCTAGAAAATTATCAATTCTTGTCTGGATTACTAAAATAGCCTTCTAACTGGTCTTCCTGACTAAAATCTCTCCCTATTCCAATAAATCATGACTCAGCTTGCAAAGGTGATATAGTTCTATAGCATACAGTTCTGATCATGTCATCATCACCCTAGTTCAGTGAACTTCAGTGGCTTTCTATTACTAAGTCAAATATAGAATCTTCTCTCTGACATTTAAAACTTTTTATAATCTAACCCCAATTTACCTTTCTAGCCTTCTTACATAATACTCCTACCTACGCAAGCTATAATTCATATTGATCTACTTGCAATTCCTCAAAAGCAGTACCCTATACTTAAGATGTCCTTTCTTCTTCCCTCCACTAGCTATCTTTCTTCAAATCTCTCTTTAAATCCAGCCTTCTTCAAAAAGCCTTTCCCAACCTCTCATCCTCAATGCCTTTGCTATTCAGCTTCAGTTTCATTTACATAAATATATGCATATAGGTTTGCACGTATATTCAGTACATATGTATTATATTATGTCATGTGTGTATATAGAATATATCCCATTATATATGTATGTATGGTATATATATGGTATGTGTACATATATGTATATGTATTATACAT
Organism: Sarcophilus harrisii; assembly: GCF_902635505.1. Lineage (NCBI taxonomy): Eukaryota > Metazoa > Chordata > Mammalia > Dasyuromorphia > Dasyuridae > Sarcophilus > Sarcophilus harrisii. The sequence goes on from NC_045426.1 coordinate 460,504,575, forward strand.
ATACATACACATACATTTGTGTATATGCATATAATATATATAATATGTCTCTGCATGTTATAATCTATATCTTCTTTGTCTCTAATTATTTACAGCTTGTATCTTCACTAGAATATATTCAGCCCATTAGCATGAACTATTTTTTCCCCTCTTTTTGTAATTCCAATGCTTAGCAAGTGCTTAGCATATTGTAAGCACTTAATAAATGCTTATTCACTGACTGACATGTAAAAGAAATTTCTGTTCCATTTAGACTCTGCACTTTTCATGACCATGATAAACACTTTTAATGATAATGCCTACCTGTTTTATGTTTTGCTGTTACAAATCAGAAAATTATTGAATAGAGTTAGCGTTGTGTTGTGACTACTAAGGAATCATATATGACCTTAACATGGGATTAGAGAAGAACACTTAAGGAGGCATTTAATTCTAACAAATCAAAAGCTTTTTTTAAAAACAGGAAGCAAATAATAAGCTAAGCAAAATCTTGTAACCCATCTACCTTTCAGTCACTTGTAATTGTAAGGTTATCTTTTGTCTCATTTTTGAAAACCTTCGTATTCTTTTCTCATATTTTGTTTAAGAATGACCTCATTTGATTTGTAGATTATTCTCAAAAGTACTTTGTAAAGATGAAAAGTAGGCATGAATCAATATTCTTCCCTTTTTACAGATATTTTCAGAAACAATCTTTCATTATTCCCAAAATTATTTTACCCCTCAACATGAGCCTTTCAATCTTTGTTTTCTTTAGTGAGACCAAATGTAATGGCTTGATTGCTCATCTGTTTATTGTTCTCTGTACAGTTTCATCCTTAAGTAATTATAGCATAAGTTGTTTTAACTGGATCTTGTGCCAAGTTTTATGTCTACTTTTTTCTCTCTACCATTTCATGTTGTGATGATACTGCACATGATTTTCCAATGCTCTTCATTTACGATTTTATTAATTAATTCATATTCTAAGCCAGTGTTGCTCTTAGTTGCCATAGGTCTATATTTGCCCAACATTATAATGAAGAAAATCACAAAGTCACAAAAGCATGTTGTCTGTGTTCATAACACCTTTGCTACAAAATCTGATTTGGGTTCTCACTACAGCAAAGCAATCCTTTTTTGCCTCCTGCACCCATTTGCTATCCTACTTAGCACAGGAGATTTTCTCAAGCCATTTCACCTCTCTTCAAGCTTCCCATGGGGCAACTATCCCTCATCCTTTCAGTCAAGAACATTGCTTCATATTTCATGGAAAAAAAATTAAAACCATTCAATCAGAATTTTTCTTGTTCTTCCCCTAAAATCTTACATTGCTTAGATGCTGAATAAATGCTTGTTGTCTGGCATTGAATAAATATGCAGATGATTTATTCATAAAATTTGCAAATAACAATAAACTGAAAAAGATGAATAACAGTGAATGATATAATCAGGATCCAAAAAATATATCAACAGTTATTGGAACAGTTAATAATTGTAAGCCTACATTTCAATAAAACCTTTGTGCCAAGTACTGTACTAAGCAACTTACAAATGTTTCACTTGATCTTCATAACAACCCTGGGTACTATTATTATCCTCATTTTAGAATTAAGGAAACTGAGGCAGAAGTTAAGTGATTTGCCCAAAGCCATAAAGTTACTAACAATTTATGTGGACTCATGTCCTTCTGACTCCAAGAACAGTCTATCTACTGAACCATATGGTTCCCCAACTCTCTAGAACCATGATCCCATGAATGGTGTTGTCTAACCCTGGCACCTTTTTAGTTCAGGTCCTATGTCGGGAAAAAATGAGTCACTTTTGAGTCATTGAGCAAAAGAGGTTTACTTTGTTCTTAGCTTCTCTGGACATGATCCTATTCATCTCCATCTGGAAATTTGTTTACATCATCAGGTTATGGTGACTATAATTAGGGAATGGTGACTCATGTGGTTTTTATATTACCATCAAGTCTGAAGGCATTAACTGTATGTGTCTGGACCCTTTGATGCTCCCAGTCCAGGAAGCTAGATCAGGAAAACTGGGGTCAATCAGGTGGTATAAGGTAAAAAATCAAGGAAGTAGGAAAAGTCATGGAACTTGGGGATGCCGAGTCAAGAAAATGCTGATTCTATCACAAATACTATGCCACAATTTATATATTGACTAATAGACTTTTGCTAGAGGGATTTTTTATTAAAGCTTTTTATTTTTCAAAACATTTGCATGGACAATTCTTCAACATTAGCCCCTGAAAAACCTTGTGTTCCAATTTCCTCCCCCTTCTCCCACTCCCTCTCCTAAATGGCAAGTAGTCCAATATGTTAAACATGGTAGAAATGTACGTTAAATTTATACAATTATCTTTCTGCACAAGAAAAATCAAATCAAAACAGAAACAAAGATAAAAAATAAAATGCAAGCAAACAACAACAAAAAGAGTGAAGATGCTATGTTGTGAACCACATTCAGTTCACACAGTCCCATCTCTGGGTATAGATGGCTCTCTTCATCACTAAACCATTGGAACTGGTCTGAATCATCTGCTAGAGGTTTTTTAATTACAAATATATCAAAAATGAATATTTCTACATAAATGAATCCTTTTCTTAATATCTTTAGGACATAGTGCCTAACGGGAAGATAACTAGACCAAAGGCTGACCAGTTTGTTAATTTACTATATATTTCCTGATTATATATACTATATATTTCCTGCAGTTTTCCAAAAGCAAAGTGAAGTCTAATATGTTTGTCCATTCTTTCAATGAATCAATGTTTATTAAGACCTATTTTGTGCCCAGCACTGAACTGGGGACATGAGGATAAAACAGTCTTTGTGCTTGAGGACAGTCCTCTCCAAGTTCTAAAGGACTAGTAAAGATTCACGCTAATACAAACGCTTTGAGTTCCTTTTAACTATATTAGATCATCAATATTCCCACAAGAGTTATTAGACGTCTCTAAGAAATAATTTGGATTATTAGATTATTAAACTTTGTACTCCTCTTTGAAAGGGTAATAGAGAGTGGTTCTGCTTTAAGTCTGGATTTAAGTCCTGCTGCACATACTAGCTGTTACTATGATCAGAGCCCTTAACTTTTCAATACATTTCAGGCAACTCTCCAAAACTCTTGGTTACCAAGGATTACCTTGGTATCTGCATTGGAGGAAAAATTCTCTACTCTGGGAGTTCTCCCTGCATTGATGAAATTAAAGGTCTAAATAACAAAAACCATAGTCATCTTTGCTATGAGAAGAGAGGATGCTATTATAGAGCGAGTCCCTAGTATAGTCTTGCTTTCTGTCACTGTTTTTACTGCCACAGGTTATAGGTAAATGGTCTGGTCTGGCTCTGTCTGTCCACAGTGCATTTTAACAGTAGGCCATTCTTTTCCAATACAGATATGTAGTCAAGGGACTCATTCTTGATTTACATAGGAATATAGGATAGTTTACAACAGATGGAGACTGGGAAACCTTGCAGTCTATCCTCTCCTTTGATTTGATTCTAATCAGCATAGATTTAACAAATGTGCAGTGTTTGGGGGCAGATATTTTTTCTTTTTGCAGTTTCCATTCTGAGCACGTGCTCCAGACACTGTGCCTCTATTGGCACTGTAGACTAAAGTCTTATAAGCAAGAATGTCCTACAATAGCTTCAGAGATGCTAATTGCTCAAGCTCCCAGGATTCTCAGCATGTCGGCAAGTTATCCGAAGACTCTTTGAGGGCTCCTCATCATTAGAATTCCCTGGGTTTCAAACTCCCTTCCTTGCAAGCCATCTGGTCCTTCTGCACTCCAGCTGTGGTCCTTCCCTTCCCCCACCATGCACACCTGATCCTTTGACTTCCCCACCTGAAACAACTGCAATCCAATCAATCCATCAAGTAAACCCCAAATTGGGCAAATAAGTATATATTTTTCTAAAAACTATTTTTTCTATTTTAGCTCTAAATTTTCTTTTTAGAATCTTTTTTTGTTATTTACATTATTATGAAATAGAACAAGACAAGAAAGCTTTTTACAGAATGCTTTTTTCCTAAAGTCCACTAACAACAGTTAGGAGATGATAGAGTCACCATTGCCCAAAAGAAATATGATTATGATGAGCCCCATAGAGTCTGGTATGATAGAATGTTGCCATACAGAAATAAGAAGTCTTAGTGAGAATCAGTTGGATGAGAAAAAGCAGTCTGATGGTTATGGTGAGTGTCACTAGTTTAAATCAACTAATAAATACTGACTTGAAGACTTCAATGATGGTGAAAGAAAGATTTGAAAGATAGCCCATAGAGAGCCAACAAAAATGCTGCATGGACATGATATTGGCAACTGAAGTGCTCAGTGAACTGAGCCTTGGGAGATTAGCTGCAGAGAGTAACATTCAAATGGCAACAGATTAAAGTGTTCCTAAATCTTCTGTTCTGAAGTGGTAGATTCAAGCGGTTGCTATTATGGGAGAATGACAGCTTATCTTCCCATCTTTTCTCACTTTTGAAACTAACCAGAGTTTAGTATTATTGATTCCTTCCTCCCCTTTATCCATTTATTTACTCCAATACTGAAGTAACGATGGAAGATCTATCTAGTAGCTCTTTTATAAGAATCACAACTAGTCAGGAAAAGGTGCCATTCAATGCAACTCCAATAAATGATTATGGAACAGAATTAAAATGAAATGATTTGTTGAATTCTTTGCTTAGGTTACTTAGCATGACAAATATCATCTGACCTAAAGATACAAAGTTCAGCAGAGAGAGAATATGTTCTGAATACTTTGCAAGTAACTTGTACCCTGAAGGTGTTTGCTGAAAAAAATTGTTAATGATCCTCCATTTTTCAAATTCAACAGCTTTGCAGGTAGATGCATTAGAAAAGTCCACCTAGTATACCTATCCAATTATGTGCTCTCTGGAAAAGGTAACATGATATAACAGGCTCAGGGCATTTGTGATGTTTGGGGATGGGGAGCTGGAAATAGATTCACCTAATCCAGGATGGCAAATGTACCCTGTCCAGACCTCTTTCCCCCTACAAGGTAAACATCTTATAAGCAATATTTAGTCTTAGGAGAAAGAAAATGTTTTTCCTCTGAAATAACATGATCACCAATGAAATAATTGTCAGAAGTGGGTAAAGTAGAAACCTACTGACCAAAATCATGCTATAGTGGCACAAAAGTGATAAAATATAAGATTGTAGTAAAGGACAATAGGATTTTACTAAAATTATGACTCTCCAATTAGCACTATTTTAGAGATGAAACTACATTATTATGAATACTACCTTAATTAAATCATTTTTGATGGCATTTAAAAACAGGGATAATAGTGAAAGAAGTTCTGAGTTTGGAGCAACAATGTGCTGGTAAATGTTTAACAACCAGCTCCTCAAACAAACAAATAAAAGGTATATACAGCATTTTTCTAAATTTAATCTGTATTAACATTTTCTCCATTTTTAAATCTTTTGTGGGGTGGGGGTGGGGAGCAAAGCAATTGGGATTAAGTGACTTGACTAGGATCACATAGCTAGTAAGTGTTAAGTATCTGAGATTGGGTTTGAACTCGGGTCCTCCTGACTTCTGGATCATGCTCTATTCACTTTGGCATCTAGCTACGCCTCCATTACTTTTTTAAGTCTAGACAATCAATAAAACAATGAGTCAATCCCTGATTTGTAGTATTTACTGATTTCCAAATTGTAAATGCTCACACTGAAAATTTAACAACCAGATCTCTTCAGTTAGTCTCTATCTCTAGTACTCCCCTAACTTGGAGAGAGAAGATTTAGGTTTGAATCCAAACTCTGCTATTTATGACATGTGTGATCTTGGAAAAATCACTTTGCCACCGGGCCTCAGTTTCCTCATCTGTAGAATGATGGGATGGGGAGAAATTGGAATGAATTATTTCTAAGGTTTCTTTTTGGCTGAAAATGCTATGTTCCTTTCTAATGCACTTTTTTTCTTCCAAATTTCATTTTATAGTGAATAATGTTATAGTAAGCTCTCAATTCCTTGAGCATATTTGAAAGAAGGATATATGTACATTGTAAAGGTCACAAACTGAAAAAGCTTCAGTTGATTGAAGTACATACTTGCATCTATTGAGATACATGGTGTAAGAGCTTATACAGATCAGAGAGACAAGAAAGTAAACTAAGCTAGAACATTCTTAGTACCTGATGATGACTATCATAATTTATTCATCAAATCCAATGAAAATCTCTTATAAATTTAACTTAGAACTTAAACTTTTAAAAAAAATTTACACTTAAAAAAACTTTTCTAACTGAAAAAAAGGAAAGGAAAAAAAAAAAACAAAAGCCTGGTATCCACTGGGATAAAAGTTCATTGAGAGCAGGAATTGTTTCATTTTTGTCTAGTTTTCTTCAGGGCCTGGTGGTTAGTGTGTTAAGGATTTCAAGAACTTAATGTGTTCCAAACATTGTAGTAAATGCTGGGAATATTACTAAAAAGCAAGCAAACAAAAAGCAATCCCTGCCCTCAAGAAGTTTGTATTCTAATGAGAGCCAACATAAATAAATAGGTACCTATAAGATATATAAACAATAGGGCTTCATAAGTGTTTATTGAATTAAATATACTGAATGTATTATTACTAAAGCTAAAATAGGGGTTTTCCCTAGAACAAGGAGAAGGAAGGGTCTATTGATTGTGAAAATAGTGTGGGATGTGGAATTAGACTAAAGTACCCAGATTCAAGATGCCTATTCACCCAAAGGAAGGTGTGATATACGCAACTATTTCAGTCCTTCAGAAGAAAGACAAAATTATAATAAACTAGCCCCAGTCCCATACTCTAGTTTTAGGACTAACAAAAGTGAGAAACTCAGTCATAATTTAATTATCTGGTATAATCAGAACAATATTCCCTATTACAGTGTTAGTAAAATGTTCTATAAGCCATGAATTAAATACTCTACAGTCACTACATTCCATACCTTTTAAATGTAACTAAATATTTTCTTCTACATTGTTCCAAAATATGGAGACGCATGATATGATGGAAAAATGCCCTGGACTTGAAATCAAAAGATCCCTTTGCCAACTATTAGCTACTCCTTGAGTCCAAAATTCCAAGAGACAGAGGGAAGAGAGGTGGGAGAGTTTGGCCATTTCAGTTATTCTGGACTCTACTTCTTCACCTATAAAATGAAAAATTTATACTAGATAAGATCCCTTCCAAATCTAACTTTCTCTGATTGTATCTAATAGCATCATTGTGAAAATCAAATGTAAGGTATTGTATAAACATTTGCAGTTTTTTAAAGAAAAGATTATTTTATTCTTCCCCTTTCTTTATTAAAGGGCTATAAACTGGGATTCTGAGAGAAAGAATAATTTTGGTAAAGGCCAGTAATGATGGGCTATGACAAGCATCCAGAAATCCAAAGTTCCTTCTATGCTTTGTATTCTGCTATATTTTCTCCCCTCCTAAACCCTATTGTCATGCTATCATGGATTTCTCTAAAATATCTCTCAAACTTCTCCCTTTTCTCCTTATTTCTCTTTTTTCATACTATGTTCTCTGACAATTCTATTTCCTGCTATCATTTTCTCTTCTTTCCTATTTAGTTTTTAAAATTAAAACCAAAACCATGGATCTTACTCCTTGAATTTCCAGAAAGGCTTAGTTTTTTTCTCCCAAGAAACTCAATGATTATTTTCTTAAATTCTATGTTTTCCACAGCTACCCTCCCTTCAAAACCTGCCCTCTTCTTTACCATTATCACCTCCTTCAATACTACTCAAGTCTCTCCATTCAGGAATCATAATCCTCCTTTCTTGTACTCTGGTGCCTATCTTTATCTGCATTTGACATGTCCAAATGCCAGATCATTTAATTCAATAAGTTCTTATTAAGAGGCCAGTATATATATATAAAACATTGCTGGAAGGAAGGAAGGAAGGAAGGAAGGAAGGAAGGAAGGAAGGAAGGAAGGAAGGAAGGAAGGAAGGAAGGAAGGAAGGAAAGAAGGAAGGAAGGAAATCAAGTAATCCCTGCTTATTTAACTGGGCATGGGATATGAGTGTATACAATATATACATACAGAGACATGCAAGAGTTTGTTTAGTCAGGCTCCTGAGAGCCAATTGGTAAATTTTGGTGTAAGCTTTTACACCTGAGAAATAAACAAATGCTATAAATCATGTCTTAATTTATTATTTCATTGATTGTTTAGTCTTAAGAAAGTGAAGAAAGAAACATTAATTGTGCAGATTTAATTTGTTGATGAAGATTTCTTTGCATACATGTTTGTTTGTTTGTTTCCAGAGATTTGGTCATTAAACCTTTACCAGCACACATCTATTAAGTAAATACAAATATTAGGGGGGGAAGCACTAAGAAATGGACGCAAGAACAGCCTTAGGTAGGAAGTAACACCTGATTTGGAAGTGAAAAGGAGCCAGGAATTCCTGGAGGAAGAAGTAATGAAGAACATTCCAGGCATGGAAGTAGGAAACAAAATGTGTGTTTAGGAAACAGCAAATAGACCAGTTTGGCTGAACACAGTGTACATGGGGAGAAGCAATGAAAAATAAATCATAGGATCATATGACTCAGAGTTAGAAGTTACATTGGGAATTGTCTCCTATAACCACTTCATTTTACAAATGAGCAGACTGAAACTCAAAGAGGCAGAGTTCCTTGCCTGACACCATATAGGCAGCAAGTGACAAGGCTGAGAAGTCAGCTCAGGTCTGCTCATTCATTTATCACTGAGATGATAATCTGTAGAATGCTGCTTTCCTTGTGCTTTTCTAGTATATACTGAATAAGCAAAGCTGAGATTTCATGATTTAAACACATCAGAATTATATAAAAATTAGAACACAGAATGAAAACATTGAAAGCCTTGTGAATCTCAAAGGAAATCTCAGCATTTATTTCAGCTAGGGAGAGGGAAGATTTAAAAACTAGGTTTTTAATTTTTTTTTTCATGTCTATTCACCTGTTCTACGAAGATGTAATAAAATATTACCCATAATCCTATGGCAGGATATAATTTGTGGTAAATAAAGATTTCCTTTCAGTACACTTTAGCCTGTGCATGGAAGTTAGCACCCTAGCAACCACACAAATAAATATTGAGAGTAATGTTTACTACAATATAGCAAACTTGGATTGCCTCATGGAGTGAGTAAATTAGAAGGTTTGGTTAGTTGGTCTCCTTCCAAAAGCTTTAGTCTGCATAACTTGTGTGAAGTTTATTGTTTGGGAACTCTCCTCAATTTCCAAGCCTTGAGAAGCACTTTTCTTTTCATTCGGTTACCTCAGAGGTCACGTACTCACTGAGAGAGTCCAAGAGGATGAGTTTGGGGAATATCAAAAGTAGAAGGTGCTGAACTGCACCAGAGAGAGCTCTGACCCTTTGCTTACTGGTGCCTGGTTCCTGTCTCCATTTCTGTTTCCATAGAAACAGCCATTGGATCAGCAAAAATAAGTTAAAGGTTTCATTTTTTTCTTTCCCCTTCCCTTTGCTTTTGAGGTAACTATTCAAGTTCTTGCTAATAAAAGTGAATGACTCTTAAGATTGCTGAAATCAAATATGTTCCAAAGTTTTATGTGTATGTGTGTATAAGTATTTGACATATAAACATAGATTATAAATTAATCTATATTATTCATGATAGATTAATATGTGAGATTATAGATTATATATTAATTTATAATTATATCAACATATGGGATTATAGGTCCACTAATATGTAATATATATAATAAATTTAGAATTTATAATAGTTAATATAATATAAATTATAGATTAATATAGAATAATATAAATTATAGATTAATATATGTGTTTATATATACATATGTTAGAACATATATATTCTCTTTTTTAAAAATAAATTAATAACATTTGATTTCTGCTTAAATAATACATATATATTCATGAAGACACTAATCCCTTTTTGTGATAGGGCTATACCTCTATGATGATATATTCATGATTTTTTGACCCAATTGCTTTCTAAATTACTCAAAGTAGTTGGATAATCTTTATTACTATATACATTGCCATCTTGCATTCAGGAGTTCCCAGCCCCTTTTCTACTTCCATCAGACTGAGTGAATATATCCATAAAGTCCATTTTTATTACATTTGAACTTGAAGACTTCTTTCAACAAAACTATGTTGTGACAATCCAAAGTTCTTTCCTTAGCTCCTAGAAATCACCCTTATTGGACAGAGAATAAATGTGAAACTTGTGGCTACCTATTAGTTTGATAATGCTGCTCTCTCACCAGTGGGTTGTTTCTTCTTTTTCCCCCCTCTGATAGCAGCCTTCTAATTCTACTAAACCCACTAGATTTAACAAAAACCTAAAAGGAGAAGCTCACAAGACAGTATCTCTGCATGAGCTGCTATTACACTTTGCAACCTACAATTACACGAATCCTGTTAAATGCCTAAAAACATTATTTCACTAATTCAAGCTATTTCAGAATCAGTAAATATTTTATCTTCTCAGGCTGCTTTTACAAGCTTCATTTTTCAACAGACAATTAGAAGATTCTAGCCATTTGGCAAAATGCTGCCTATAGAATTCTAGTCTGAAGTCCAATAGTAAGGGGGGGAGGAGGAGGAGAAAAGTGAGAAGGTGGTGTTGGGAGGGGGGATGAGAAAGAAAAGGATGAGTAGTAAGAGAGAGAGAGAGAGAGAGAGAGAGAGAGAGAGAGAGGGAGGAAGGGAGATAAAAGACAGAGAGCTCCAGGTGGATCTTTATGGGTTGGTAGATTTAAACCATCTAATTACTGTGGCTGCACTCAGTCATTTCTAAAGCAGGAATCACAAAAGCTTTGCCCCTGTGGAAATCATCCATGTGCAGGAGATCAGGAATTATAGTGACTTTGTCGATGTTAGAGACTGGTTCTGCTTTCTGAATCAAACCTTTAAAGAGATTTCCTCTAGTGACAAATGTCCTTGCCCAATATAAATGCACAGCATGTAACTAATTTTCTTTATTTTTTTAATGGCCCTAACTAAATCATAGTCCTACACCTAACATCTAATGAAAGATTACTTTGAGGGAGGTGAAAATTAGTGTATATTTATGTCTATGTATGTGAACACCTCTTGAGAACAGTACAGGAGAATATCTCTAGGCATATTTCATAACAATTAGTTTATTAATTACAGAAACAGAGAAGTGTTGAAAGAGATAGAAATCAGGAAAACGAGTTCAAATTCTGCTTAAGACACTTTTATGGTTCAGTTATGTCAAACTCTTCATGAGAAGAATGACTTCCTTTGGGTTTTCTTGGCAAAGATACTGGAGATACTGGAGTGGTTTGCCACTTCCTTCTCCAGCTCATTTTACAGATGAGGAAACCAAGGCAAATAGGATCAAATGACACAAGTAAATGTCTGAGGATAGATTTGGACTCATGATGATGAATCTTCTTGATTTCAAGCCTAGTGCTCTGCCTACCATACTACTACTCACTGTTGCCTTTTGTACTACTACTTACAGTTATGTAATCTCAGACTAGTCACTTAACCCCTCTCTACTTCAGTTTTCTTATCTATAATGGGGATAATAATACTACATACCTCCCTCCCAGATTATTGTGAAGATAAAATGAGATAATGTTTATTAAGTGCTTTGCAAACCTTAAAGAACTACATAAATTAATAACTATTCTTACTGTTTAGGTTTTGGTTTTGATCTGAACTTGTGATTTCATTGGTATAGGAAGCTCTCAGTGAAAAAAGTAATTCTATCAATTTAGACCAATCCAGAGAGATTAATTGATTTGCCACAGCCAGAATGTGTAGGAGGCAAACTTGAGTCCGGTTCACCCTAATTTTGAAGCTGGTTTTCTATCCATCCTTCCTCTTCCCTCATTTATTCATTAGTAATAATAACAAATAACAGATAATACTGAAGGGGGCATTATTATATACCCCCTCAATCCCAATTAATGTAACAAGATGTTCTACATATTGATGACTTTATCAGGGTAAATTTCCTCTTTGATTGAATTACAACATAAATCAGTCAATTAAAGCCATAAACTAGGTGTGAACAATTCCAAAACACCCTGTGATCTATCACTGAAGCTGTAAGCTAAGTACAAATTGAATAAAAGCAAAAAATTTCATGGAGGAAATTCCTTGTAGTTGGTTAAAGAGAAGCAATTATGTCCTGTGGGGCTTGAATAAAACAGTAGGCCAGTTTAGAATGAGGCATTTTAATAGCAAGGCAGCCTAATGGTAAACCAAATCCAGCCCAGCCATGAAAGAGAATTATTTGGGAATGAGAAAAGGAGAAAACCTAAGTCTCCTTTCCTCTTCCTCCTTTAAGCAGAGCATGATTTTATGAGCTTTCAAAGGTAGAAAGATTTGGACTTCCTAGTGGTATTATTAACATTGTTCCCTGAACCACAGTGGCTACCAGCAATATTTACACTGGAAACCAAGGAAAATTGGGCCTATCAAGGAAAGTCAGCTTTAACACTAAAAGGACACTCGCCCTAGGGACCCAGTAAGAAAATAAGAGACATAAAAAGAATACATGAGGACTCCATAAAGAAAGACAAAAACTTCCAACAATCAGGTCAAGTTAACACTTGACCACATGTGCTTGCTAAATTTGAGTCCACTATTCCCTGGACTTTGTATACATGTGGGAGAGATTGACCCACTTTTCTGGGAATTGATTTTGTACCAAGTGTTCTTATACCTGCTTAGTACATATCCCTAACTAAAGGTTAATGAACACTTCTTAGCAATTGTTTGTTTTCCTCTGTCTCTCCCTCTGCCTTTCTCTCTTTGAAAATATCCGTAAGTGAATGATTCATTCACTCACAACAGGTGACATCAGGCAGTAAATAAGGAAAGTCTCAAGAGCCACTTTCCCCTTCTCTTAGAAGCAGAAGCCCTGAGTTTTGTCCTATTTCATTTTTTCAGTTCTAGGTATAGGGACTAGAGTCATTTTGAGCCACTAGGAACTTGGAACCAGAATTCCTGGTATAATGTTGCAGCTAACCCAGGAGGCAAGCCCTTGAGAAATCAGGGATCCAAGATATCAGTCCAAGAGGAACTAAGACCAGAATCTGTTGAGACTAATGCTAAAAATATAGGATATTTTTTAAACTGTAAATCTTTCTCCCCAAAAACTTAGCTGGTATCAGTAGGGGTTAACCCTACCCCCCCTCCTTGATGAAAAATTTTATGTTTGTTCTTTCTATACTTTTGAAATAAATATTCCTTTGTAAAAGATAATCTGAGTTCTTGGACTCCCAATAATTGGGGAATCACAATAGATGAGAATTCTAGCCAATGACAGAGAAGAAAGACACCCCCCACCTCCTTTAGGGTGTCAGAAAATCCCTCAGACAGGGGCCAGAGCAAACTATGTCACACTTGCATGTATATTATAAACTTATAGTTGTTTGTATGCTATCTCCCCTATTAGAATGTGAATTCCTTATATTCCAACTGTTTTTGTTGTTGTTAATTCTATTTTTGCTTGTATCCCCAGTGCTTAGCACAAATCCTGTCAAACAGAAAGTACTTAATAAATGCTTATTGGGTCAGCTAGGTGATACAGTGGCTAGAGCACTGGCCCTAGAATCAGGAGGACCTGAATTCAAATCCAGCCTCAAGAGACTTACTAACAGTGTAACCCTGAGCAAGTCACTTAACCCCATTGCCCACCTCAAAAAAAAAAATGCTGATTGATTGATAAGAAGAGCTGATACACTAAGAATTCCTTTCAGCTATTGCCTACTAAGAAAAAACATCTTCTCTGCAGTGGGTAATAACTAAAACTCAATTTTTAGCCACAGGGATTTAGGCATGCAGCAACAATGGCTGGAGTAGAGATCACTATTTTGATAAGTAATATTTTCCATATAGTAGCTGATAAAGTAGAGGAGATGATAGCTTATAGGACTAGAAGGAGACTTAAAGGTCCCCTAATTCAACTCCTTCAAATAAGAAAACTAAAGCACAGAAATTAACTAACTTGCATAGGACACACAGGCATTAAATCTGTTCAATTTTGAACCCAAGTCTTCTGATATCAAGAGTTGATCCAAGAGTAATGTCTACTACAGCATATTTGTTGCAATGAAAGAAGGAAACAAGGATTTTATTTTGGAACTAGCTCTCAGTGCTAAGGAACAATCATTTGACTCACTGAATGAAAGCGGTACCTAATAAATAATGTTACAGGGGAAAAACACTCTAAAAATAAAAAAGACTATTCAGATTTCAAGGACTTTCAATGGAAAACAGAGTAGCTAGAATCCTGAGTAATTTGGAAGTTTTCATTTCCAGAAAGATGAGAGTCTTCTCCTCTAAGTTATTATGATCTAAACCATAAGGATGCCCTTGAGAATAGGAGTAAAATGTTCACATTTCCTTGAGGATGGAGAACGTTAAGAGGACAGGGAGCAAATGGACCCATTGTGCAGGCAAAGATGAATGGGGCTCACCAATATGCCCTTAGTGTATTGTGCTCACTGGGATTTCACACTGTTTGCACAATTGTGTAACAACAAACAGAAAAACTGCCAAATCACTTTTCAAAGGCCTCCTGACACCCTTCTGTCTAGGGGTTAGAGTGTAGTCTGAACCACACAAACGTGGCTTCGTAACCAGAATTTTTGCTCAGCTATCAGAGCCCTTGCTGGAGGCCTCAGCCCCCACACAGATCAGTGCACCGGCCTATGGAAGGAAATCATCCTACCATTAAGGAAGGAGCAGTTCATGTAAATTCTGCTTTTCTTCCAGTTGCATTCATTTGTGGGGCTGCTTGCACAAGGGAGGAAATCTAACTGTATCCAGGAAAACAATTCAGCTCAACAAACAATAGAGCTGCCCCGACTGGTAATAATGGGGTCTGGATCAAATGTTGGCGTGCTCACAAAATATTAATTAAAATAACACAGATTAAAAGGAATATTCATATCCCAAGGACAGTTGGCACTTATTAACACTGTCAAAAAATAAATAAAAACACCAACCTTTCCAGCTACTTGCAGAGAGAGGTTACATCAAAGAATTATTAGGAGGGAAGGGAATTTCTGAGCTCATCTAGTCTACCCCACTATTTCTCTCCCCCTTCCCCAAATTGAAACAGGATAATAATAACAAAGTGAACCTAGCTCCCAAAAGAGAAGTGCTTTAGATCTCCAGCAAAGAAATCGAATATCCTCCTTAATAACTAATTAAAATGGTTTAACACCATTCACAGGACAAGGCAGTTTCTAGTAGAAAAAATGCTGGATTTGTAGGTAGAAGACCCAGGTTCAGATTCTGCCTTTGCCTCTTAATGCCTGTGTATGTAACCTTGGATACTCACTTAATTACTCTGGTCCTTAGTCCCTCACATATGAAGAAAGATGGAAGAGCTGACATTTAGGATCTCCTCAAACTCTAAATTCATGGCCCCCTTAGGGAAGGGCAGTCTCATGCCATGTTAAAATCCAATTTCATATACTTTAACATATTTAACATGTATTGGACTGCCTGCCATCTAGGGGAGGGGGTGGGGGAAGGAGGAGAAAAGTTGGAACAGATTTTACAAGGACCAATGAGCAAAAATTACCCATGCATATGTTTTGTAAATAAAAAGCTATAATAAAAAAAAATAAATAAAATAAAATCTAGTTTCACATGATCTATTCTGGGTCAAGCAGGAGCTTTCACTGGATTTCCTTTCTAGAGCCTTTGGAGGTTGTCCCCAGTAAAAGGAGAGTATTGACATGGAAGAGAGGTGATCTAATATCACTGTATGTTTTAATTTATCATTTAATCCTAAATCTAGTTCCAGCTTCCTAATTCATTGCAGAACATAGAAAACATTTCTGTCTTAGATATTCTTTCCATTATCTGATCTATTCCCTTGTTATAAAAAATGGATTGGCTATTACTCAAATACTAACTAGGAAAGACTGCATTCGGTAGCAGTCAGTTTCAACGGTATTTCACACTTGGGGTGCAGTGGAAGTCTCAAAATCTCTTTAAATGCATTTGATTTTCCTTCCATGAGCCTAACCCACACCCTACACCAATGACCACACCTTAATGTCACACTCCTAACCCAGAGGAGCGTTCAGAGGTCCTCATGGTAACAACATAATGTTCAATCAGTGCAGAGAAATTAATTAAATTAAAATTATTTTTATTGTGATTTAATTAGCCTGATTTAATTACTTTGTTCACTGACTGAGCATTCTCTTATTATGGCCAGCTCCCCTTTCTCATTTGCGGCATGATGTTCCCGCTGAACCACACTTTATTTATTTATTTATTTTACATCTGAGTGTTTAGCCACAGGAACAGGCCTGCTGAAGTTTGCCAGAATCTTGCAATTTATCACAATCAGCATCATCACAAATTATAGAAGGCATCGAGCAATATGATAACTTCTAAATGAAGTGTCTATAACCAGGGCACATTATCAGCCTCAGCTGTTAATTTGTCATATTTCATAGCCAACCTGACACCCTGTCCAATTTGCTTTGCATGCTTTATCACCGGGACAGCTCCCAGAGCTGCTGCAACTCTGACCTGCCCCCTCCTGATGATGGAGGACTTGAAGTAGCAGCCTGTTGTACTCAGCCCCCTTCTTGGAACAAGAGTCCCCTTGACAGCCTCCAATCTGCCTACCTGTCAACAAGCATGAGACCTTAAAGCCGCAGCCTGGAAGTTGAAGCCATTGCTCCATTCCATCACCCAACCCCCAAACAAATGAGGTACAACCTATTGGATTCCCATATATAATGCACTATTTTATATCTATCTCTGTCACAGTTTTTCTAACATATTCAGAGACTTAAAGACAGTGTGGCAAGGTAGACGGAGCCCTGGTTTAGAGGCAGGAAGCTCTGGCTTCAAGCCCTACTTCCTTCACCTACCCGAGCTGTGTGACTCTGGGCAAATCATTCAGTCTCTCAGTGCTCTAGACAGCTGGGTAAGATTATAATTTGCAGAGAAAGTGTCAAGCTGCACTGGCCGAGGGTGTTTCCTCTTCTTTCTTAGATTAAAAAAAAATCACACATCCGGTCTCTATTTTTGTTGTATAACTTTATTGCTAAGAGGAGTATGGGCATTCATTTGGTCTAAGCCCCTCACTTTATTGAAGAAATTGAAATGTCAGTCAAATGACAGACAGACCACACAGCCAGTAAATGTCAGAGCTGAGATTTGAATCCAAGCTAATAACTTGTATGTTCCAGAGTTGATAGAGATCTAAATCTGGAGGTACCTTCTAAGGGAAGGGTTGTTGACTGAGTGATAGCGGTACAGACACAAATACACAAGTTGGTTAGACTGGTGCGTTGAAAGGATGCTATGTTGGCCAGATTTTACGTCAGACCAACTGTCATTTTCCAATGCCATGTACTGCTTCCTCGGTGGGGTAGCCTGATTGACTTTTCGCTGACTCACCTCTTCATCTCCTTCTTTGGAGTCAACAACACATGAATTAAAATACTAAAAACAAAAACAAACACAATTTGATATGTCATCAATATGATCAATTTGTCTGCCAGTGTAGATCGAAACCCTTCTATGACTTAGTAGAATGTTTCATGTGTTGCTACAACAATAATTCATCCCCATGTAAAAAAAATTTTGGTGCTATATTCCTACACTTAATAAGACTAGTTTTCAGAAGATAAACATATGCCTTTGAGCAAACCATGATCAAAGCCTTTCCATCTTGTAGGACCAGTCCTGCTGAAATAAGAGGAGAGCATACTTTTGAGAAATTACAAATCTCCTTTATAAACCCACAGTTACATCTGGAAACAAATGTTATTGATATTATTGATATCAATATTGATATTATTAATATCAACAATCTCACCAGTACTATGAAATAGTAGGAAGATATGGAAAACAACAGTTTCTGAAAAATGAATATACATTACACAGAGCAATGGTGAGACACATGCTAAACATGAGCAAGCTGCAAAATATAAACAAGACATCATCGAGGAACAGTTAAATAAATTATGCCACATGGAACGTGTTATAAGAAAGAATAAATAAGAAGAATATAGAAAAATGTGGAGAGAACTAATATAAAGTGAAGTACATAAAACCACTATATATGACTATAACAATGTACATGGAAAGAACTACCACCAAAAAATGAAAGCGAATGTTGCAAAATTATAAAGAACAAGGATGCTGCCCCAAAAGAGATATGAGATGACACCTCCTCCTCATTTTCCATAGGTGTGAAAACTTGCAGGTGTTTTAAGATCTTCTTTCAGTGTATTGGTTGGTTTTGTTAATGTTTTCCCCCTCTTCCTTATATTTTTCATTCTTTTTAATTTTTGTTGCTATTATAAAGGATGGCTTTCTGGGAGATGGAACAGGAGAGATTTAGAAGGAAATTTGGACAATGAAAAAACAAAGGATATCAATAAAAATAATTTTTACAAAACATAAGCAGTTAAGAATTTTAAAGGATAGAAAGACATAATTAAGGAAGTATATGATGAGGAAAAAAGATTACTGTATCAATAATGAAGGTGAAAGATGACAAGTAGACACACAGTCTGGGTGCCACCTGGTAGCCTCATACAAAAAGAAAGCAAGGAAGGTATTCAGTATGTTATATTTATTTATGGGAGAACCTGGATGGGCAAGCATGGATGGGATGTGATCTTTATTGCAAGGAAAATTTAAATCAATGACGTCAGATCCATTGGAATATTTCAGTGTTTAAAAGGGCCAGCTGGAGTTTAAAATCTGTAGGCTTTAAAAACCCAGGATGACCTCCCATACCATGATCAAGTATTAGAATAGAACCTCAATATACTCCCTTAGGCAAGCCAAGGGGTATTTTTTAAATATGAGAAAAATAAGATCATGCTAAAATAGCTAACTATGCCCAGAACCAATTAGCATATGTAGGTAGTGATGATAACAACAATGGCTAACATTTATGTAACACTAAAAGGATTTCAAAATATTAGAGAGACAGAGGAAAATAATTATTTCTTTCTTTTATTGATAACTAATTATTGAATTAGGACCAAGGTTTTTCCTTTTTTTTTTTTTTTTTTACTTTCTCATCCACAAATCAACCCATGCGGAAAATTTTGCTCAAAAACTTACCCAGACTAGGATCTAATCAAAGACAATAAAAAGAAATTCTAAGTTTAAGCTAATGAATGGATACCTATTCATTGTGTTTATAGACAGGTGGGAGGAAATGTGGATTCCCCCTATCTTCAGGTGATTTGGAAATGGCCAAAACTTAGATGATCAAAGTCATGCACTACATGACCATCTTGTAATGTGACCCACTTCTCATTATAATAGTTATTCTCTCATTAATTGTTAACCAATCAGAGTTGATTGCTACCCTAAGAAACACTCACTCTTCTAAGAGCAGGGAAAAAATTGTGAGCCCACCACCATGAGGAACCTTTGGCATTCAAGAGTGCCGCTAACCTCTTTTATTAATGATATGCTAGCTTTATTAATAAAATGATTGAATTACCTTATTCAATCCTCAGAGGAAACTAAAGCTTAAAAGTTAAATGAATTTCCCAAATTCATATAGCTAACAAGTGTGTGAGACAGAATTTGAACCAGACACTCCAGACTCCAAGATAAGAAGTAATATAATATTTAAACATAAGCCATGTAAAGAGGAGAGGGGGGCAGAAATAGGAAAAAGAGGGAACAATGTCTCATCGTCCTTTTTGGGAAATGAAAGCATTTTCCCCTTTGATTCTTATCTAGAAGAAAAGAAATATTTTTCAAAATTAAGAATTAGCAAATGTTAAAATTCCCAATCTTTGCAAATTGCACATTGTTACTATTCAAGGTAATTGCTTTTTCTTTCTAGCTCTTTTTCACTACCCTGTGCATTTGTATCTATGTCTTCTGCAGTGTTAAATGAGGAACCTGAACTTCTGACTAGAAATTTTTAAAAAGTCAGATCCATGTTTGGGGATTTTTTTTTAATTGGACGGATCAAGAAGTCATCTTTGACTATAATATGAGGTATCTAATCAAATCAAGGGAACACAATTTATGTGTCTCTAGAATTAGAATGTAATATATATATAGATAAAGCACTTGGAAGATCATACATTTGCAACTGATAAAATGCTGAAAATATTAAATCCGGTCCCTTCACTTTACAGATGAAGAAATTGAGTCCCAGGGAGATAAATGATAAATGATTTCCTAGGTCCACACAGGTAGTAAGTAGTACAAGTGAAATTTGAACCCATATGTTCCAACTCAAGAGCCAACCCATATGCTCCAACTTAAGAGCCAGATTCCTTTTACTACAATAATAAAAAAAAGAAAAAAACATACACACACACACACACACACATACAATCTTTCTCTTTGAAGGTCTTTAAAATAGAATTGATTATCAATTTTCAGAAGTATTAAAAACAAAGTGCTATTTAAAAGAAAATGTATGGATCAAATGAATTCCTTTCCAGTTCTATGCCTTTTTTTTTTTTTTACACCTATTAAAATAAACTTCAGAGATTTAAGAATAAAATTACCAATTCTAAGGTTGAAATGACTTGGATCTAAAGTTGATATGACCAATAACTAGGGCTGAAATGATCAATATCTCAGGTTGAAGTGACCACAGGGCTTAGTAAGTCAAACTGTTCTTTACACAACGTAAAACAATGAGGTTTGTCACCTGATTCACTAGGACTCAACACATTTTGGCATTTAAGCATGAGGTCATAAAAAGAATACTGAACTTGGGGTCAGAAAACTGGAATTTAGATTCTAGCTTTTTTCATTTCCTAGCTGCAGAGGGTGGCAGTTACTTCATCTTTTTAATGCTCAGTTTCTTCATTTGTAAAATGGGGAAAAAGAAGGGGGTAGAGGACTAAATCATCTCAGAGATCTCTTCTAGCTCTAATAGTCAGTTATCATTTGGTCCAATCCTCTTGATTTATAGTTTTATAGATAATGGATTTCAGGCCCAGAAAAGCCAGAAATATCAAGGATAATGCTCTTTAAAGCATTTTTTTTTTTTTTTTTTTTTTTTTGCACCTTTGAACTCTACAAGATATCTTAGGGATTACTGGCCAGATTTCTTTCTTAATGACCAGGCCTTAAACTAAAACCAATCTGATTCTAGCCACCAAAAGGTCCTAGCCCAAGCTCCATTTGGTCATTGTTTGGGTTCTGATTGACTCAGATTGAATGTAAATAGCAGTCATTTCTTCATTGGCCAGAAATCCTGAGGGTCTTTCCCTTCTAGATTCATTCATTCATTTATTTATTTAGATTTTTTTGGATTTGGTGAAAGAGGAAATTCTTTGCCTCAATCACTACCTAACTTTAATCATTGAATGGCTCAATCAAGCCTCAGTCAAACTGAAACCTGTTGAAGACCCTAGTTTAAAAAGGCCTAGGTCTCTCATTTCATTCAGGATCAGTCATCCTGATCTATATCTGGCCACTGGACCCAGATGGTTCTGGAGGGGAAAGTGAGGCAGGTGACCTTGCCCAGCCCTCCCTCACTCAAATCTAATTCATTTGCATGATATGGCAGCACCTCCCTAAAGTCATGGTCCTCTAAACAAAAAAGGACAAACAACAGCCCTAGAGGTAGAGTTCAGTACAAGCCAAGGCTCCTGAAACTTAGCTTAGCGCTTTTTCCAATGCCTTACTAACCCCTAGGTATTCCACTTACATTATGTAACTGGGCCACTTCTCCCATGGCTACATTTTCCTAGCTGTGAAGTGGAAAGAATATTTATTACTGAGCCTCGTCACATAGGTTATGAGTAGACATGAATAAAAATTATTATAAAATAGATAAAAATGTTAATGTACTTTGGGTGAGCTTAATATTGATTTAGAAACAAGACAGAGGAAATAATGATTATTTCAAAGCTTAAACCAAACCTTTTCCCAAGTATGAAAAATCATTTCCTCTGTCCAGGTCTTTACATTCTCATGATCTATCTTGAAGAATTAATAAATCCAATTATTTTAGCTGCCATCTTTAAGTCTCATGAGTTCTACAAATTCCCTTGTTAGGAACCAGGCTAACAGTAATATATTCAGGGATTTGAGTGACACAGGAAAGATCAGGAAGAAGAGTGAGCTTTGGGATGGGTGATCAGTGTGAATTTAAGCAAAAGAATGTGAGAATCCAAAGCTAATAAGTCGCATCTTTTCATCACTGGGGGAACAAGATGATTTTAGGCCTTGGGAAGCTTGGGTAATAGGAAGGGTTGATTGTGGGAGTTTTAGAGTCTCTTTCTTAGAGGATTCTTTCATTTTTTGAAGCACTAGCGATACAAATTAAAAAGAGAGAGAGCTCATACTCTAATTAAGGAAGACAAATGTAGAAGAGTTTAACTACCAGGCAGATGGAAAGGCCCAAGGAAGTGTTCTGGGTATATCAGCAGGTGATATGGCATTGTCTAGAAGTCTATCAGACCACATACTCAGATCATAAGTAGGGCCTGGAAGACTGCTATCCTACCAGAAATATTATGCAAATACTAGTGCATCAAATGATGTGGGTAGTTATGTCATTCTTCACAAGAGTTACCCTAGATGGGGTTTTGGGTATTTTTGGTACAGTGGAGACAGTCCCAGGTTCAAAATCAGGATTATTACAGGCTTCAAATTACAGTTTATCACTTGCTAGTCATGGGTCTCTGGAAAAGATATGACATCTACATCTGTTTCTATATCTGTAAAATAGAAATAATATTATTTTTACTACCTCCCTTGAAAGGTTATAGTAACAAAAGCATTTTGAAAAACTTAGGTTGCTACATAAATATAACATATTATAAAGAACTTATCCCAAAAAAGATTTGGACATTTTAGTGAGCTACAAGATCAATATGTGTCAATAATGTGATGATAGTCCAAAAAGCAAAGGTAGTCAGAAAATAAGCATTTTTTAAGTACCGATATGCCAGGGACTATGCTAAGCTGCATAGCTACAAAAGAAAGAGGCAAAAGACAGTATCTATCCTCAAGGAACTTGCAATTTAATAGAAAAATAAGTGAACAAATATGTACAAACTACATATAAGAAAAGGTAAGAAATTATTTTAAAAGGAAACAAATCAGAACTAAAAGAGGTTGTGATCTTGATCTGCCTTAAGGAAGGCTTAGTTTTTACTAATAAAGGAATGATGATTAAAATGTACTTTGCTTTGATAAAAGGATATCTGGAGTGGTATATTCCATTCTGGGCATAAGTTTAGAAAAAATTGGGGAGCATACAATGAACAATCAAGATGGGAGGTGACCTGGAGCCTAAGCAATATAAAAAATTATGAAAGGAACTCTTGGTATGGGGGAAAGCCTAGAGAGGTAATTTAAAATATATGAAGGATTATCATATGGAGAAGGGTTTAGATTCATTCTGTCTGATCTCAAAGATCAGAGAACCTGCGAAGATGAGTGAGGGTTGTAAAAAGGAAAATTTAAGTTTGATATAAAAAAGAAACTTCCTCTCACTTGGAATTATCACAAAGCACAATGAGCTGCCTGGGGAGGAATAGATTCTCCATCACTGAAGCCTTCAAGCAGACCAGGAATGAGCATTATCAGCTTTATATAATATGGATTCTTTTTTTGCGGTCAGTATTGTGCCACATGACCCATGATATTGCTTCCACTTCTAAAATTCTGTGGTTAGAAATGTATTATCAATTAATTCTTATAGTTACTTAAGTTTTCCCACATATGTGGCTTATTTCCCCACATAAAAAAACAGACAATTCTTTATACTTTGTAGCTTCTCTAGTATCTAACAATGTCAAGGACATCTTAAGTTCTTGGTGAATATTTTTTTAATTTGTTTGAATCAATGGGTAAATGAATGAATGAAATCCATTCCTAGTCTGAAAGAGAAAGTGAGTTAGACTTGGTCACTCACCTTTTTACTTTGTTAGACTTCTTGGTGCCTTGCTCTGTGGAACCAGACACAATAATTTTACTCCATTACACATACTTCTTACTAGGGGAAGTTTTAAGAATTCATGAGAACTGAAGAAAATATCTAGTTCTTCACCTTGTTGGTCACAAGACCTGGAAGTCCACTTCTTTTTTACTTCTATCCTCTTTTCTTTTCTTTTAATACTCCTTTTTCTTCATTCTACCTAATTTGCTATCTCAAAAAAAGCTCAGAGTTGAAAGAGATCTCAGAAGTTATCTAGAAACAAGCAGGAATTTTTTTCTCTAGCATCCCTGATAAGTGGCCCTTTTACCTCTACTTGAAGATTTTTACCACTCCAGGCAATATTGTTTATTTTAAGGTTTTTCTAATTGTTCGTTTTGAAACTGACTTGAGATTTCATCTGCTTATGAAACACTGCTTCCTTCTGCAACTTTTAATGTTAGAGACTTAATGGGAGCACTGGAATGTTAAGTGACTCATTCAGGGTCACAAAGCTAACGTGTGTCAGAGATGGAATATGAGACCAGATCTACCTGAATCTAACCAGATTTCTCTGTTTTGTTAGAAAATAAAAATCTGTTTCTCTACAATTATCTCCCAATGGTCCAAGTCCTACAATCTAGAGTTAAACAGAACCAGCCTAATTCTTCTCTGACATGATAGATTTTCAAATACTTGAAGACATTAATCTTATTCCCACTCTTTCATAAACCTTACTCTTCTTCAAGACAAAACGTCTTAGTTCCTTCAATTGTTCCTAGTACAACATAGTCTGTGATACCACAACATCCTTGATACCAGGATGGTCAACACCATCTTGACCATACTCCAGACCTAGAATGCACTATCTTCTCACCTCTGCATCTTAATTTCTCTGGCTTCCTTCAGATC
Organism: Sarcophilus harrisii; assembly: GCF_902635505.1. Classification (NCBI taxonomy): domain Eukaryota; kingdom Metazoa; phylum Chordata; class Mammalia; order Dasyuromorphia; family Dasyuridae; genus Sarcophilus; species Sarcophilus harrisii. Next base: position 460,529,379 of record NC_045426.1, read on the forward strand.
TCAGTTCAAATCCCATCATCTGCAACAGCACTTTCAGTTGCTACTGCCTTCTCCTCAGAATTATATATTTTCTATATATCTAATTATTTGTATATTGGCTCCAGCATTGGCATGAAATCTCCTTGAAGCCATATACTGCTTTTGTTTTCCTTTATATCACTAGCATTTGGCACAGAGTAAGCACTTAACAGATGTTTTTGACTGATTGTCTTTCCTTTGGATGCTCTCAATTTGTCAATATCCTTCCTGAAATGTTACCCTGGAACAACATTTTAAATGCAGTCTTCTTAGGGCAGAATATGGCAGAATTCTCATTCCCTCATCAAGATACTACCTCTGTCTCAATGTATTAATTTATTCAGCTTCTGCTAACCCTTATTTTCTTTCTCCCATTAATGATATCCACAATTAATCACACACTTATTTGACCAATCAACATGAATTTATTATGTCCCTCCTGGACAGATAAGTAGCACAGTGGATAAAGTACTGGAATCGGGAAGACTCATCTACATGGGCTCAAATTCAGCCTTAGCACTTACTAGCTTTCTGACCCAGGTCAAATCACTTAACCTTGTTTGCCTCATTTCTTCATCTGTAAAAATGAGCTGAAAAAGGAAAAGATAAAACTCTCCAATATCTTTGCAAAAAATGGAGTAACAAAGCGTTGGACACAAATGAAACAACTCAACAACAAAAATGTCCCAACTTTGTGCCTCACACTCTACAAGTGCTGGGAATACAGAGACTGAAATGAGACAGAATTCACCTTCAAGGAGATCACATTTTATTAGGGTAGACTTTGTATATGGAAGTTATATATTCAAAATACTAATCAATGGATAGGATGATGATAATAAAAGACTTCATATGGAAGGTAATACTTGAGCTGAGTTTTAAAGGAAACTATGGGTTTTAAGGAGAGAGGGCATTACAAACCTATGCAAAAGCATGGAGAGAAGAGATAGAACATTATATATGAGGAACTGCAAAAAGCCCAGTTTGACTACACATGCTCCATAGTTTAGTTGATCAGTGAGTCAGGCAACAAACATTTATTCAGCACTTATTATATGGCAGGCACTCCAATGTTGAGCACTGGAAACATAAAGAAAAACAAAAACATGGTCCCTTCCCTCAAGGACACATTCTAATGTGGCTATGTAGAAGGTTAGCTAAATTTTGTTCCTTTCCCCAATGTCTAGAACAATGCTTTATATATAATAGATGATTAAAATATTCTGGATTTTAAGGGGATTCATGAAAGATAAGTTCAGACTGAGTTATGAAAGGAGGAAGAAACAGAAAAAATACAGAGAAATCTGTATTTTACATGGAATAGAGAGCCACTGGAGTTTATTGAGTAGAAGAGTGTCATGTATGCTATAGAAAAATTACTTTGGCAGCAATGTGGAGAATGAATTTGAGAGAGGAGGGATTACAGAGAAAAGATTTAGGAGATTACAGTGATAGTCCAGGGAAAAAGTGAAGAAGGCTTGAAATAGAGTGATAACTATTGGAGTAGAAAGGAGACAGATAAGAAATTTTTTGGAGTTAGAATGATAAGACCTGTCATCTTCTTGAAGATGTGGAATAATGGAGAATCAATGAGTCAAGGAAGACTCCAGGTTTGCCAGGAAGGATGTTTGTGTCCTCAACTGATATAGGGAAGTATGGAAAAAGTGTGAGTTTGAGGAGAAAAATGAGTTCTGTTCTGGACATGTTGAATTGATCTTTAAGAGCTATCTATTATTCAGTCCTCCTGGTAATGTTCAAACTTAAAGAATATTGATGCTAAATATTCACATATCATCTAACACATTATTAACTTCTAATGCTATAGAATCTAAAAGAATATTCAAATTCAGCATCTTTGAAGCATCTACTATGTACAAAGCATGATCCTAAACATTGTAATTAAATATAAAATTTAGCTAAACTGTGATCCTTGTTACCATAGAGATTAGGGTCCAATAGGCAAATAAGTCACACACACATGAATACACACGCACACACACACATTAATAATACACAATTATGCATGATAAATGAAGTTTAAAAGTGCAAATTAACATGAGGCCAGAGTGGGAGGAAAGGGGAAAAGAAAGTAATTTCTTTTTTTCTTTTGTTTTAATTAATTTTTTTCAAGCAAAGAACTGCCTTTTCTCCCTCCTACTCCTATTAAGAAAGCAAGAAAAACAAAATCTGCTGTTGCAAGTATGCATACTCAAGTAAGCCATTTTCATATTGGAATTTCCCCATTCTAGTACACACAGGCATACATACACACACACATAAACACACACATACTTCTCAATTTGTATATACATAACACACACACAAATCTCAATTTGCATTCTTTCATAAACCTCTCATGTATTCTTAGTATCCTAGTTAGTCATTGTGTTGATTAGAGTTCCTAAGACTTTTAAAATTCATTGCTATTGTATAGATTATTCTGATTGTATTTCCTTCGCTGCATCAATTCATACAAGTCTTCTGAGTTTTCTCTGGAAAAAAATCTATCTCCTTCATCATTTCTTAAAGTACAATAGTATTTTACCATATTCATATACTATAATTTGTTCAGTCATAGCCCAATTTATTGGCATCCTTTCTGTTCCCAATATTTACCACCAGAAAAAGAACTGCTATAAATATTTTTGTATATATAGATCCTTTTGAGAGAAAGTATTTTTCTAAAAGTATCAGGAAAAGAATATGGACAATGTTACATTTGAATGAAGTCTTTGAAGAAACAATTCAACAAACAAAGAGAAAATATTAATAAACTCCAAAACAAAAAAGATTTATTAAGAATTTATATGTTTTGCATAATTGCACATGTATAATCTATATTAATTTGTTTGCCTTCTCCAAAAGGATGTTGGGGATGGAAAGAAAAAGAAAATTTGGAACTCAAAAAAATTTTTAAGTGAATGCTGAAAAATTTTTGTTTACATGCTATACACAAAGTCCAAATGAAAAAGGATTTCTTTATTAGAAGGGTTATTCTCCAGACTCTTCTGTTAGTGAATGGAATTATGCTGGTTGCATCTAGTACCAGAATATTCCAGAACCTTTTCAGTGAAATCCAAGCCACTCAAAAGATATTGACATCTAATGATCTACACAAGAAAAATCAAGTCATTGAAAAATGTGTGTTATAGTGGCAGGCACTGTGTCAAGCACTAGAGATGCAAAGAAAGGCAAAAAACACGGTTCCTGTCCTCAAGTTCATATTCAAATGGGGCCATGAAGCCCAATCTTTAAAATGTGCAGAAGGCTTTACATATTTCCTCATTTGATCCCTATAACAACCCTCTGAAGTATATGCTGTTATATTCATCTTTTACAGATAACGATTCTAAGAAACAGTGAAGTTAAGGGACTTGTCCAGGTTCACACACCTGCTTAGAAGCAAGACTTGAACTCAAGTCTTTGTGACTTCCAGTTCAGCACTCTTATTTACTGTACCACCCAGCTGCTTCATATATCTTGGACAAATGCTGAAGAGAAACAATGAACTGAGCATAGAACTGAATAAAAAGGATAGTGGATGAGATAAGCATTTATTAAAAGCATAATAAATCTTCCAATGCTATATAGATGTTTTCCATCTAGTTATTCTGGCATTATTATATGGATGTGAATTATGGAATAATGTCCAAAGAATAGACGTTGTGAGTGATCCAAAGGGCCACAGAGAGGCAATGGTTTAGATATAAATAAGATGCAAGATATTAACAATATTAGCTTAAATGGGGGGAAATGGTATAAAAGTTATCATCCAGTGCAAACCCTTTGACCCAGCAGTGTTTCTACTGAACTTATATCCCAAAAAGATCTTAAAGGAAGGAAAGGGACCCACATGTGCAAAAATGTTTGTGGCAGCCCTTTTTGTAGTGGCAAGAAACTGGAAACTGAATGGATGCATTCTTATATTTTTGCTGAACAATACAATAAAGAAAGTAAATTTGCAAATTCACCGAAGCTAATTGTGTCTAACTTCTGGGATCCTCTTTGATTCATGCCCCATTCCTCGTGTTTCACCACTATGAATTGATAAGTTTTACTGATTCATCTTCCACAATGTATCATCTATCTGCTCCTTTCTCTCCACTCACATAATGATCATTGCTAGTTCATCCCTTCTCACCTAGACTATTCCAAATAGCCTCCTAGTTTATATCCTTGAGGCCATTCTCTCCCCTTTCCAATCCATGCTCTCTGTAGACAACATTTCATCCATGCTTTTGTGCAGGTTTTCTTCCAGTCTTGAAATTCACTTGCTCCTTACCTTCTTCACATAGAATCCCAACTTGTCTTAAGGTTCAGCTCAGATACTGCCTCTTACAAGAAGTCCATTCTATTCCTTCCACCCCCATTCTAGTTATTAGATTCCTCCTCCCAGAAATGACTTTATATCTATCTTGGACAAATTTTATATTTAATTTTTTGTACATATAGTATTTTCCCCCAATAGAATATAAATTCCCTTAAGGGCATATTGAAGGAGAGAAGGTTATCTGTGCATTCTCTGTTCCTAATCCTTATTAAATCCTCAACTATGTGACATAGTGGATAAAACACTGAGCTTAAAATCAGGAAGACTCCATCTTTCTGACAAAAATCCCAAATAGGGTCAGGAAGTGTCAGATAGGATTGAAAAAAAACCCCCACTATTGAGCAACATGTCAAACAATAGTCAATCAAAGAGTAGGTTTTAAATACCTCATGTGTGACCAGCACCCTGATTGATAGGTGCTGTGAATGAAGTATAAAATCAGAAAATGTAGCCCCTACACTCATGGAGCTTACCCTGTAGTTGAAAAGACATGATTAAACAATGTGAAACAAGAGGAAGTATACAAGAAAAATTGATTATAACTAAGTGCTAAATTATATTGTGAAGAATTTTATATAATTTTGGAGAAAGAGAAGATCAATAAGAGCAGAAATAGATAATGAAGCAGGAAGGATCAAATTTGAGTCCATAGTAGGTGTTTAATATATATTTTTGTTTTTTGAATTAAATGGATTTGAGATAGGGACTAGCACTGAGTACTAATATTAAATACAGAGGCTAAGGTCAGATGATACACTGCTTTAAAAAACTTGTTATAGGTAGAATGGTTGTTCTTGTTGTTTTGCAGTGTTGAGGGAATGGAGACTGCATAAATAAAGCCCAAGCAGTACAAATGGAGTATTATTGAAGGTTTCTGAGCAGAGAAAGAGCATGAAGAAAGATTGTTAAGAAAGGTAAATTGTCAGGGTAGGCTAAAAGCAGAGAAAGACTTTTTGGGAGGTTATTTCAGTAGTCCAGATAAAAGGTAATGACAATTTGGCCCATGATGTGACATTAGGAGTAGTAACAAAAGGGATAGATGTGAAAGATATGGCACAGATTGAATTGACAGAAGTTGGCAAGTGATTAGACGTGGAGGCAGAGGTGAGACAGATGATTGCTATAGTAATCCAGGAAGTCAGATGATGAGGTCCTAAATTAGGGCAGGAGTAATGGAATAGAGGGGAAGAGGATTTGACAGATATTAAAGCTAATAGCAATAACTAGTTCTGTGCTTGGCTATATGTAATGTATGCATGTATATTTGTTGTTGTTTAGTTACTTCAGTTGTGTTCAATTCTTTGTGATACCGTTTGGGGTTTACTTGGCAAAGTAAACTTACTATTTCCTTCTCCTGATCATTTTGCACAGAAGAAAATGAGGCAAAGAGGAATAAGTGATTTGCCCAGAGTCACAAACCTAATTGTATCTGCTGTCATACTATATAAATTTCTATAGCATTTCTAATCATAGAAACTAAATACTTGGATAATATCATAATATATATACCATATATATAATGAGACAAAAATATATTTTCTTAAATAAAATCTCAAGTGGTTTAAAAACTAGATCTGGAAGATCCAGTAGATGATCTTAGAAGATGAATCTTAGAATAAATCTTTTCATTCCTGTGAGAGGACAGAATATAAAAGAAGAAGTATAATGAGGGGATTAAAGGTATAAAGTGTCCTACTTACCAACAAGGCTATATTTTATGAGGATGTCAGCTTTTGAACTCCACACTGCTAATTACAAAATCATTCCACAAGTGGCCTTGATTTACCTTCATTTGAATTTGAAATTCAATCAGTCAGCAATCCCTGAATACTGTGTGCTGGGCAGAAATTTGAGAAATAATTAAATGATAGATGGATGGATAAATAGATGGATAGATAGATGGATGTCAACATGTTCCTACTTGTTTCATGTTAGAGAGATAGACAGACAGACATATGAAAATATGTTAGTACATTCCTACCTGTTTCATATTAGATAGATATATAGATAGATGGGTGGATGTCAACATGTTCCTACTTGTTTGATAAGTAGATAGATAGACAGATGAATGGATGAAAAGATGTCAACACATCCCTATCTGTTTCGTGACAGGTAGATAGACAGACAGACAGATAGAGGGATGGATAGTTGGATGGATAGCAACATATTCCTACCTATTTCATGATAGAGAGGGAGAAAGGGAGATATACTCCTACTTGTCCTTCATATAGCTTAGGAGCCAAAACAACAAATTAGAAGAATTAAAGTGATAGACACAATTACATATGTTCAGCATAAGCATATTGCTGGTTATTACGGTCACCTCAAACAAGAGCTATATCTCCCATCATCCTCCTTTGGGATATTGCTTTACAAACAACATCTGGAACCTACTAATTCATAAAGTCTCCTATAGACAGATGAGGCAAATCAGTTCATAAGGAGAAGTTGCCTACAAAGTATACAAGGTGCATAATCAGGAATTAAGGAAAAATGAGTTTGAAAATTGGCTCTGATACTATTTATATGCCCATGGGCAAGTCATTTAAAATCTCTCCGACTCTTGTTTCTTTCTTTATAAAATGAGAGTAATAATAGTAATAACTGGGATCAGGAAGACAAACCATGGTTCAAGTCCCATACCCAGCACTTACTAGCTATGTGACATTGGACATATCATTTTCAAAATGTAGATAATAACAGCTGTGGCTTTCTCACTGTTGCTGTGAGGCTCAAGTGAAATCATGTATAGAAAAATATTGTGAGCTTTAAACTACTATTTGCATGTTCAGTTTGCTCTGAAGAACATGGATATTAAGATCAGCCAGCTATCAACCCAGTAGCAATGTTATCCTTATTAAATCTTCCCCCCCCCAAATAAACACCTATGATAAGGCTAACAAACCTTTTAGCCTCTTAGCTGGAAGGAGCTGCAGTATCTAAGTTCACTACAGTGCAGTGTCCCCATATCGTACAGGGAACAAGTCCCATTGACTCTCAGAAGCCTATTCTGCTTGCTATTGTTATCCAGGCTCTATTTCTGACCCCAGGGTTTCTTCCCCCTGGTGTTGGTGCCCATAGAAACAAGCATCAGTTCAGGCAGGCAATGAGTCACCTGCTTCCACCACTGCCCTCCCAATACCTATCCTGGATTTGAAAGAAGCTGAGCTGGCTCAATTGTGCAAGGTAGTGCCTAATTACCTCCCTCCTATTTTCCTCATCCCTCATCCTCTTCCTGCTCCTTTCCCTCCCTTCCCTCAAAGGACAGTCTTTTCAAGACGCACATACACACACACACACACACACACACACACACACACACACCTGGCACGGTGAGATAGGGAAGCTCACCATGGATACCAGACTCCCTTTGCCACTCGGACTGCTGCTCCTGGGAATAAGTAACTATCTCTAGAATGCTACAAACTCCAGATGTGCACTGCCTAGTGCCTGGAGACCCTGCTCCTCAGTTTCATTATGCCTATTTTTTCCCACAAGTTCCATATATGCATATCAAGCTTTCAGAGGGGAAAAAATGGAAAATAGTCACCTTCCTTTTAATATGCTACCACTTGCCAGCCAGGAACAGCTGTGCATACACAACATGTTAGACTGGACATGAAATATAGCCCAAGACCATTTTAAAGCGTTCATTCCCACATTTACTGGGAGGGAGGTCACACAGCCCTCCTTTGGCATCAGAAGGTCGCTTTGAAATAGGTAACAGCCATCTGGAACCAGATTTCTGTTATTGATATGGAAAATATACATATTATACCACCTTGGTCTGGATTATACAGCAGGAGACTTAGAAACAAAGATCCATAATTGTTTAAATATACAACCTCTGGTTTTCCATAGTGCTTACCTTGCTCTTAAAAATCATGTGAGAGCAGCTGAGGTGACTCTAAACAGAACTTGTAAGGCAATTTGCTCATGGGTGCATTCAAGTGTGTGCAGTGGGAGGGTCCTGGAGGCCAGGTTTTCAGGAAGAAATATTTTTAACACAGCACAGTGTGATACTAAGCATTCTAATCAGAAAGGATATGTCAAGTCAGTGTCTGTAAATAAATAGCAAACACACCACCAAAATAATGACTCCCATTTTCCTTTCATTCATTATAACCAAGCTTTTCTTTAGTTTCCCTCCAGTAAACACAATTTTAGTAAGTGATTTTGCCAGATGTTAAAAAGCAAGACAAATCAGAAGCATACTGCTAACTGATCATCAATGGAATGAATCCATATCTTGATTAACATTTACTCCAAACCAATAGATATTAAGGTTGTATTAAGGGGATTATTGTGCCTAGCGCACAGTAGTTGTTTAATAAATTCTTGTTGAATGTGGAATTGTTTTGTATGCTTTTTTTTTAAAGCTACTTTTCATTATCCCAATCTATACTTGCTCTCTGGAGTTTTGAAAATGATTTTCCTTTTAGTCACCTCCATTTTTTAATGTTTACCTTCTGGTTCTATTTATTTACAATCGCTATTGAACAAATGAGCAGGCGTCTCTATTTTTCAAAGTACAAATTAGCTACACTACAATGTTCGACAGAATCCCAGAAGAAATCTCTTTTCGGGAACCAAAAGGGTTAAACTTTTAAATGCACAAATACAGAGGCTCCTCCTGTTACAGTTTAAGCACTGATTGGAAGGAAGAGATCACTCTAGGTCAGCATGTCCTTTACATTGTGAATAGCTTGAAAGGGGCTAATAAACCCAGCAGCCTATGGCAAAGATAATTTATTTTATATTCCCCGGCATCACATGTAATATATTTTTTTTGGAGGGGAGAACAAATATGATTCCAAGAAAATGCTTAGCAGGAAAAACACTATCTGCTCCCAAGTTCAAAGGACACAGACTTTCTTTTGTGCTATGGTCTGATGTCTTGTTTATAAGCCAGCATCTTAAAAGTCTTGTACACAAATTCAAGGGTTGCTGTGGTGTTGACTCAGCCTACGATGCAGTCAATGGACCTTCCTGGAGAAAAATGCCAACCTTTCTGGAAGACTGATCTGGAAGGTGATGGAACATTGGGATCCATATGAGTCTTCACGTAGGCCAATCAGTCCCCCCAACCCCTCCCAAAATAAATTCACTTGATTTATGAATAGCCTCTTGACTAGAAATAATTATAAAATGGACAGCTCTTGAGTTTATTTCCTGAGCCGTCCGATGGAGGACAGCTCCTCCACAGGCTCCTAATGAGGAAGCTGGCCCCCAGAGAGCTTTCTGCTTTGCTCCTGTCTTGCACTTGCTACATTTCACATAGATGAGGTAATTTGACTGCAGATGAGGTAACCGTGCAACTTGCCCATGAGCTGAAAGAGGTTACCATATGATCATGCATGTAAACATAACGTGGTTCCCCATGGACCCTGACTGACAGCTGGGTTCTGCTGTTGAGCTGCACCCGAGCCCGGTGGAGGAGAGGAGAAGCACAGGATTCCTGGAGCCTGTCTGTTCTCTTAAAGGAGCCAAATCACTGACTGAGACGCCTTCATACTCTGCCAAGACATGGATATAGTCACATCCACCAGACCTGAAAGCAGAAACTACACAGAGGTCACAAGAAGCTGGAGGCTTGCGATAGAAAGCTCCAATGCCTTCAAAGAGGACAGTTCTATAAATTTCTCTCTTAAAGACATCATTTCCATCTTTAAAAATTAAAGGAATGGATGATGTGACTTCCATGGTCTCTTCCAGTTCTAACACGCTATGATTTTATAAATGCTGTGTAAACTTAACAGATCAAAAGTTCTAGACAGAACTTTATAAGCAAAGCTTCAGTATCCTCACATCATCCATTCACATCTAGACTTATCTGTGTATCATAGGATTGGTACCATTACTGAGATGTCACTTAGTCTATTCCCCAGCCTCTAGGCAGGATTGCATTCAAATAGTGCCTAAAAGTTTATTCTTGTAAGTTTCCAATGTTTAGTATATTCTTTTTGACAGAACCTTTGACAATGTTCTTAATATATTTCCTATTATACAGTTATCAGAATCAAATATGGACTCATATACTAGCTGTGTGACCCTCGACAAGTCATTTAACCATTAATACTTTTTTTTTAATAGCTTTTTATTTACAAGTTATATGCATGGGTAATTTTACAGCATTGACAATTGCCAAACCCTTTGTTCCAATTTTTCCCCTCCTTCCTCCAGCCCCTCCCCCAGATGGCAGGATGACCAATACATGTTAAATATGTTAAAGTATAAATTAAATACACAATAAGTATACATGTCCAAACCGTTATTTTGCTGTATAAAAAGAATCAGACTCTGAAATAGTGTACAATTGGCCTGTGAAGGAAATAAAAAATGCAAGCAGACAAAAATATAGGGATTGGGAATTCTAAACCATTAATACTTAATCTTTGCAATCCATATTTGCGAAAATATTTGAAACATTCTTTTTGTGGTGGCAAAGAATTGGGAAATAAGTAGATGCCCATCAATTGGAAATGGCTGAATAAGTTATAATATATGAAAGTTATAGAATATTATTTTTCTATTTAAAAAATGATGAACAAGCTGATTTTAGAAAGGCTTAGAAAGATTTACATGAATTCATGCTGGGTGCAGCAAGTAGAACCAGAAATACAGTATACACAGTAACAGCAAGATTGTGTGAGATCAGCTATGAAAGACTTGGTTCTTCTCAGCAGTTAAGTTATCTAAGGCAACTCCAATAAACTTTGGATAGAAAATGCCATCTGCATCCAGAGAGAGAACTATGGGAAATGAATGTAAATCAACACATGGCACGTTCGCTTTTTTCTTTTTCTTCTGTTTTTTTTTTCCTCTTGTAGTTTTTCCCTTTTGTTCTGATTTTTCTTTCCCAACAAAATTCATAAAGAAATATGTATTTTAAAAATTAATGTATAAGTGTAACCAGAAAAAGAGAAAACAATAAAAAAGTTATTTTTTTATAAAAAGGGTTTTTTAAAAACCACTTAACCCTTGCCTCAGTTTCCTCATCTGTAAAAAGAGCTGGTGAAGGAAATAAAACCACTCCAATATCTTTGCCAAGAAAAACCCAAATGGGGTCACAAAGAGTTGGACATGACTGAAATGATGAATAACAACATCAGTTATCAGAATAATTATTGCTGACATTTATATAGTGATTTATAATTTAGAAAGTTATTTACAAATGCCTTTTAAAAGACTTTTTAACTTTCTTTGCATTCCTAACCCTTAGTACATTGCCTTGCACATAGTAAATGATTAATGAATACTTGTTAACTGACTGTCAAAGTATTATACCATCTGATTATTAAAAAAAAAATAACACTATAAGTTAGTTAAGATATCACCATTTTATGGATAGAAAAAATGAGATATAGAAAGACAAAATAACTTAGAATCATAGATTTAGAACTGAGTCTTTAGAGATTACCTAATCCAATTGTCTCATTCTATTTCTGAAGAAACAGCTTCAAGGAAGTTAAATGCCTTCCAAGATTACATGTTGTCTAGTATTACTATTGCTATCAATACCAAAACTACTGTCACTGCTACTGCTACCACTGCCACCACAATGATAATCATAAACATGTTTTTATCATAATATATGAGATAATATATTATATGTAATATAGTATAATAATGTAAGATATAATAATAATATTATCATAATAATAATAACAGCACTTATATAGAACTTAGTATATGCCAGATATTGTATTAATCATTTTATGATTATTACTTATCTGATTCTCACAACTCTAGAAATGCTGTCATTACCCCTATTTTACAGACAGGGAACTTAAAGTTTTTAACAAAAGTTGAGTTATATGCCCAGGATCACATAGCTAATAAATTTCTGAGTCTGGATTTGAATTCAGTTCTTCCTGATTCTAAGTCTGGTATTCCAACCAAAACTGCCCCTCTGATTCTACTCCAGGGTTTTTTCCACTACAACACTGACCTCGATTCCTATCATAATGAATCATGGTCTATTCCCATCTAATAACATTTTCATTTGTCCTCATTTTGTATGCTTAAACTTATTTGATGAAAACAGAACTATAGCTATAAGAACAAAGGAATTCCTGTGGGTTTCTTAAATATCATGTTAAGCCAGCTCAAGGCAGAACTATTATAAGAACTATGCCTAATATCTCTAGGTTTCTAGAAAGTTGAAGTTTGAATGGACCTTAGAGAACAGCTAGATTATTCTCCAGTTTATAGATAAAGAAACTGAGGCTTGGAGAAGTCATGTTATTTGCCCAAAGTCAAGTAGAAAGCCAGGGACTGAACAAGATTATGAACCAAGTCCCTTTATTCCCAGTTCAACTTATTTCCCACTCTGCCTTCTAGCTCTCAGAATCTCTTAAGGCTGAGCTCCCCAAAGCAACATCCATAAAGATCTTGTTTGCCTCCATCCCTCTCCTTTTGTCCAAAATTATCTAAAGACCAGCATAATACAGTGAAAGGGACCTAGGATTTGGAGTTTGAATTCCAGCTTTACCAGTAACTGGGTAATCCTGAGCAAATCACTTAATCTCTCAGACCCTCTCACTTTCCTCACTTGCAAAATGATAAAATGGTTTCAGCATTTTTAAGCTCCCTTTTAGCACTAAAACTATGGTCCTATGTCCTTTTCTTGAGCCTATTTGGTCAAATTACAATTATAATAACTGCAGGGCCAGTATTCTGTATAGATCAAGTGGACAACAAAGACATGCCTCTTTCCCTAAAACTTCATCTTGCCTCCGTGACTAATTTCCAATATTCTAACTAGAGTTTCACAGAATCATAGACTTTCATAGACTTTGCTTAAGGGACCTTAGTGACCTGTGCTTATACCTATAAAGAATTCTCCTCTACAACATCCCCCCCCAAATAATTTAGTTTTTATTTAAAATTCTTTATTGCAAGGAAATCCCTAGCATTTCTTGAAGCCTACTATTCCACTGTCAGAGGACTAGCTATATCAGACTTTCTGCTGGAGAAAAAAATAGTTTAAAAAAAAAAAAAAAAAGGTTTCAAGGGACACATCTCTAATACTTCAGGCTGTCAGAGAGAATTATGTATTTCCTTTTTTAAAAAAAGCATGAGTTTCAGTGTAGGGGATGTGAAAGTATCCCAGGTTTTGGAGCCAACTTAGCATCAGTGCCCTGAGGAGGAAGTAGTAACCTTTAAAACTCAACCCAAGTAATATCTAGAATAAGGATCTGGAAGTTGTATCACATCCTGGCATAAATATGATGGGACTAATAATATGTAGGAACTGGGCTAAATTTGAGCCTTCTTCTCCCAGAGAACAAGGTGAGATGGAGGAGAAAATGATTCCAAGGTGTTAGGGAGAAATATTTGTGCTTTCCCCTTTGTTACATTTTTTGAAATAAGTATTCTTTTGTTAAGAAAAAAAAAAATAACCACAAACCTAATCTATGTTAAGTGATTAAATGAAATAGGGGCTCTTGTGGATGGAATAAAGCCAGTATGGTCTCAATTTGATAGTATTAGAGAAGGAATACCCCAAATCTCTAAGTATCTTCTGCCCAAACGTGAAGACAAAATAGAACAGTCCTCACTATGGGAGAGATAATGAGATCTGAGCATATTCACTACAAAGAGAGAGGAGGGCTCTTCTCAAAGTAGAGGAAGCTGATCCCTTCATCAGGAAGCAGCTGTTTGTCCTCCAAGGCTGCTGAAAAGTATTCACAGGTGCCCTCAGGTGAAAGATCATCCAGAAAAGGTCACAGAAAGAAGAGAGGATTGGTGGGGGTTTGAGACTCTGTAGCAAAGGCTACTGGGGCAGCTGTCAATCTCATAACAATAAAAGGGTCTTCCTCAGTAATACCCAGGACATACCAGAGAACCTCCAAGCTTTGTCAGACTAAATGATGATTAGGCTATAATACTAATGATTCAAATGGGCATAAATGAAATTGCCAGAAAACATCTAGAAGACATTGCTAAAGATCATTAAGGTTTTTAGGTAAGAAACTCAAGGACCTAAGGACGCAGGTGGCATTTTCACAAGTACTTTCAGATAGGTTTTCATAGTTGAGAGAGAAGTGCAAAGAGAGAATAGAGAGGGTGATAAGAGGGGAGGGGTAGAGACAAAGTGGAAGTAGCATTGATCAGGCTGTGCTAAGTAAAAATGAGATAGAAAATAATTAATGAGTAGCCCTATTGCAAATGTCTCAAGGAAGGTTGAATACTGACCTCTCAACTGCTTCTCATTCATTGCCATCCAGTGGTGATCATTCCATTAATCTTTTACTTACATTTCTGGTTTCATGCCTAATTCCTGTTTGTATTCGAGGTACTTCCCCTCCTCTCTTTGCTGTCTCAGATTAAAGTTGAAAAGAGAATTGTCCCTTAGGAATATGAGGTGGGAGTGAAATAAAATCCTAAGAAGCCCAATTCTTTATTGAGAAGAGAGACAACTCTAGAGCAATAAATTTTGGACAAATTTTGATAACAGGTAAAGGATTAGAAAAGTTAGCTAGTCCCTGTGGCCTCAGTCTAGTGTTGTCTGCCTAAAACCTGTACATATTAAGCCTAAATTAGCCTCTCTGAAACCCATCTCCATTGCTCTTTGTCCTAGCTTCTAGAACCAGCCATACCAAGTCTGAACTTTCTTCCTTTTAACAGTCTTGTTACTTGATAGCAGCTGGCATGTCTTATCTAGGTCTTTACTTTTCCAGGATAAAAGTCCCCAGATCCTTCTTCTGTTTGGCTTAAGATTTGGGGCTTGTTTAAAATTCAAATACTTAAAAAGAATAAAATATAAGCTTTTATCTGTCATTCACATCTTGACTCTCTATTCCCTTTCACCCATATAGCCAACATTGTCAAATCTTGTCAGCTCTCCCTCCATGACATTACTCTCACCCATCTCATTCTCTGTTTACATGGCCACCACCCTAGTTCAGACCTTCATCACCTTTCACCTGAACTACTGTAAAAAGCCTCCTAATTCATTTCCCTGCTTTCTGTCTCCTCTCTATCATCTGCCAAATTAATCCTTCTGAAGCACAGGCCTGATTATATCCACTTCCACCTATCCCCACAAAAACAAACAAAAAATCTAGTGACTCACCATTAATTGTAGGACAAAATACAAACTCATCTATTTAGTATATAAATCTCTTCACAATATGGCTCTATCATATATTTCTAGACCAATTTCACATCTACTCCTCTTCACATATTATGCCTTCTAGCCATTTGCTGTTTCCATGTACACAACATTATATCTCCCATCGCTGACCCTTGATTCAGGGTGTTTCCTCAAATCTGTAATTCTTTCCTTCCTCATTTCCATTTCTTAGACTCTCTAAATCCCTTTGAGGTTCAGCTCCTTCATAGTTCCTGATTTCCTAACCCTCCTAATCTTAATTCTCTCACTCCCCACAAAAATTACTTTGTATTTACTTAGTATTTTTTTATTGTATCTGTATACATGGTGTTCCCTGCAAGTATAATGTAAACTTCTTGATGGAAGAAATTTTTTTGTATTGGTCTTTGAATCTATGCCTATTGCTTAGTACAAACCCTGGCACTACTAAGTACTTAACAAGAAGTAGTTACATAAAATTCAACTGAATCTCATGGGGCTAAATCTGACAATTTTATTTAGGGTACACTCTGGGCATTTTCACGGTCTTGCTATCCTAAAATGCTTTTCTTCATGTCCATCTCTGGCTTCCTTCAAGTATTAGCTAAAAACCCACTTTCTACAAGATCCTAATCCTTTAAAATCCCAATGCCTTTACTCTATTGATGATCATCAATTTATTCTGTCTATAACTTGTTTGTACATAGTTGTTCTCATGGTGTTTTCTATTTACTGTGAGCTCCTTGAAAGATAAGGCGATTATCCTGTGTTCTTACAGCGTTTGGCACATAGTAGGTATTTAATGAATGCTTGCTGGCTGACTAATTTATTCTTATGTTCTTTGGGGAAATTGACTCTTCCTTTCAAGGAAGGCTGTCTATAGAGATAATGTCTGAACTCAAAGGAATGATTTTCCCAATTAGGATTTCAATAAATTGACAGGCCAAAATACTTTGGGTTAGGCAGGGAGTCCTTGTGGATATGCTCAAATCAATCAAACCACATAGAGAGCCACTCCACCTCCTTAGAGGGCCAGGTGGCCCTGATTAGAAGGGGGAAATGCCTCTTAAGTAGCAAAGGGAAATGGACTCTCAGCAATTGAGTTGAGAGATTTTTTTAGTTCAAATTTAAACTGTCATGGACCTACAGGCAATCAAACTGCAGTTTGATCTTATTCCCAATACGAAACTTGGGTCAACTTGTCCTCTTCCATGGGTATTCTTTTTTCTGGGAGTTCAGAAATTTTCCCATAATTAAGACAAACAGCATCTGATAAAAGCATTGTGTCATATCCTCTGACTTCAGAGTTCAAGGAAGAGCCAAGGGTCCCCAGCCCGTACAATTACCTCTACAATTCAGTACTTCTATACAATGAGTCACTATAGAACCATATTTCCAAGCTTCTTAACTGATGCTTCCAAGTCCAAAATGGCTGCTACTATTGTCCCTCTTCCTATCATTCACACAACTATTCTCCATGACAGCATAGTCCTTTTGAATCCCTCCTTCCCTTTGCAAATGTGTCTACTAAGTCACATACCCATGTCAACTGCCATGTCTTCTCTAACTTCAGAATCAGAGTTCTATCTTGATACTCCCTAAATATACCCAGGGGATACTCGGTTAGCAGTTTCAGGCATCTGCGTGGTCCTGAAGCTTTGGGCACACAGCTAAATCCCCTTCACTCACATCTCCAGGCTTTGACATGAATCTTTGGGTTTCAGCTTCCCAACTGGCATCTGTTCAATTCTATTATGGATTACCTCCTATCATCAAACTGACTAGGCAGGTAATTTTGCCCCAACCAGAATCACCCATTTAATTTACAAAGAAAGCAATTTTCACAAGGGACCACCTCCCCTAAATTGAGGACAGAATTCAAATACTTTTAATATGTTCTCAAATTGCTCCCTGACTAGTAAGAATGAACTAGAGAGGGAAAAAAAAAAAAAACATTTAAATGGCCATGCATCAACTTTCCCAATTCATTTAAAAGAAATCACAGGGAATAATCCCTGTTCCTAAATCCTTGTTGCCTTCTTTAATTGTAGTGCAGTTGTAATCACCATAAGATAATTTAACATTTAACAATGTAAGAGAAAGAAATGATTTAAAAAGAGTTAACATTTGATCCTAGATTTCCTAAACTTCATTAAATATTAATAACATTAATAAATCAAATCTATATAATGTCTTACAGTTTACAAAATAATGTCATGACAATAAATCCAGGAAATAGATAATGAAAATATTAGCATTGCTAGTTACAGATAAAGAAACTAAGGCTCAGTCAGAGCAATTAAATTAGTTGTCCAAGGTCAAATATCTAATAAGAGGAAGAGTCAGAATTTAAATAAAGGAGGTCTGATCTCAAAAATACAGTGCTTTCTCCACTGAGTAATATTAAACCCAGTTTTCCAGCTATCCTTAACAAGTCTGACCATATAACTCCCCTCCTCAGACAATTCCAAGAACTTCTTCTTGCTTCTAAGATAAATTATAAACTCTTCTGTTTAGCTTTAAAGATCTTTCATAGTCTGAACCCAACCTATTTTTCTAGGTTCTATTGGACCATGGTCCCCTCTCATTCTTCATCTCCCAACTCTATGACTTTGTACTGGTCATTGCCCATGCCTGGAATGCACTCACTCTTTGTCTCTTAAAAGACCTCCACTCCTTTAAGATATAGCTCAAGCACCTTCTTTCTTCATATAGCCTTTTCTGATCTCTCCAAATATTAATGCACTTCTTTCCAAACTATCTTATATTAGTTACATTGTAAATATTTGTATATATTTACTTTATATTTGTGCTGCATATATTTACATGTTATCACCTCCATTTGAGCATAAACTCACTGAGAAATAGATTGTTTTGTATCAATAGTGCCTAACATAGTACCCAGCAATAGGTATTTATTAAATATTTTTATTGATTAACTAATTTAACTATATGTGTGTGGGGGGGAGAGAGAGAGAGAGAGAGAAAGGAGCAGAGAATGGGGAGTCAGTTGTTAAATATTTATCAGCATACCTCAGACATATTTCTTCACAAAATTCATACTCTGATGCTTCATGTGCCATAGATATGATCTTGTCTCTTAAAAAAACTGTGACAATAGAACTGCAAAGATTTTGAGAAGGGATCCACACTAGAGTGGGGAGAAATGGGAAAGGCTCATACTAAGTATGCTGGCCATTTGATAATACATTATTCAGCCACAACAATCCATGAAAGAAAGGAAATACAAAATGTCCCTTATTCCTACATAAGTCCCCTTCTATAATTACAATGGAAAAGTGAATGGAAATGAGAGTGAAAAGATAGTTGAGGATTATGCAGTATTTATACCAATATAATCATTTAATTAATGGTTTGTACTCTTAATATGAAATCTTTGTTCAATAATGAATGATTTCTAGAGAAAGTGAACATCAATATTGACATCCTCATTATGAGTGAAACCAAAAGTCATAAAATTATAACTAAATGAAAGGATGTTATACCATTTCTTTTCAAAGAGGTAAATAAAGGAATTGGTAGAAAGTCAATTTTATCATTTGTCTAAAATGATCAACACAATCATTTCATAAGACACTTGGCTATCTTGTCTTCCATATAATTCTACCATAGATATACATGAATAAAGTGTGTGATGGGTGTCCCCAGGCATATTTTGCCTCTAAAAAAAAGATATTTTTGCCTTGTTTTAAAATTTCATATTTTATATGATGTCTAATTCTTAGTTAAAAATAAATTTGTTGCTTTAATTTTTTGATGAATAAAAATAATGTCCTTTCTGATTGAGTATTCAATAAATCTAAGGGAGAAATTTTAAAATGAATATTTATTAAATACTTAATCATAAAGTACATCTGTTTTTATCCAACAAATTAAATAAATTTACAAAAATTTTAAAATGATGCAAAAATATCTTTTTTTTGGAGACAAAGTATGTCTAGGTTATGTTTTAAAACTAGAGAAATTAAGATTATTTACTTATATTAATGTCCAATTTTTTTAATGAAACATTTAATTTTTTTTAAACAGCAAGGTATCTTTAGGGAAGCCCAAGAGACAGTATGTGAAAAACAATTCAGACTACTACCATCTTAACTACCATCTGCCCTCAGAGCCCAGTGGAAATAGTGATGCTTTTAGTCCAGTGCCCATAGCCATTATCCTGGGAAGCAAGACCTCCTGAAGTTGCTTGAAGACCCTTAAAAGAAAGTTCTTGTCATCAAAGTCTTTGGTACTGTCAAATGACTAAATACCTGAGAATGATAAGATTTTATTAGTGGAAATAACATTTGAGAAGAGAGGTTAACCTCTGTTTTGTCACTGCATCCTAAAGACCACTGAACCTTTCCATCTGATTTGTAACTGAAATCTTCCATATTTGTTACCTCCCCCATTTAAATGTGAGTCCCTTGAGAACAGAGACTGTCTTATTTTTTTATGTGTATTCCCTGGATTTAGCACAGTGCTTGGCACATTATCAACACTTTAATAAATTATTCATTTACTCATTGTAAGGAGTGGAGATGAAAATAAGCTTGAAATAAGAATGGCAATAGAAACAATTAAGCCAATTCATTCCAAATAGTTGTAGAAAAAAATTGGGGAAAAAACAAATAGATGGGAAATAGAAAAGATTTACCTGAATTTACCTATGATTCAGTCTCATTATCAGTCATGTTGGAACTATGACATTTGGATTTAAGACCCCTAAGTAAGTACCAGATGAACATAGCAATGGAAATCACTCTGAAGAAAATGAAATAAGGAAGGACAAATACTAAATAATAAATAAAAAGTTCCATATTAAAGAAGATATACCAACAAAAAAAAACAGTCAGAAATTGATTTTGGGAGCTATCATGAAAAGAAAAGAAAGTATCTTAGAAATAAAGAGGGAAAATTACAGATTTTAATAACAAAAACAAAGAAAGTAAAAGCAACAATTGATCCACATATTCATTTTCTTATCTCTATTAAGCCTTGATGAAAATAGAGCCTGTGTATATTGAAGCTTTCCTTGATTAAAATAGAATGGAACAGACTGACTTTCATAGATAATATTTAGCAATCATACAATTGACTGAAATATGTCAGGAATATAAATCCTGCTGCTTTTATTTTTGGTTAACTATTTAAAAGCATTTGACTTAGTAGAGAAAAATGAAGTCTTTTGAGGATATCCTACAAGGTGCCTGTATTTAAGGTCATATGAAAATTTTTGATAGAAGCAATTTATCAGGATCAAGTGAGACAAACATGGAAGATAAATGCTCAATGAAGAAGTTCATCACTATCATGGTGACTGTCCTGCAGAGAGTTCAGTTTAAAGAGTTGTTGTTTGCCCTTCATTTCCAAAGAGGACCAATGAAATCAGGAAGGTGATGTCTTGACTTGTAAATAAATTTAAGTGAGATAGAGGTGTATAGAGTCATCAGCCTTGCTCTCCCCTCCAGGGTCATCTAAGCCCAATGCCAAGGCATAGGTCAAGCCAACTGCCTCAAATGCATTATGAGATCTTGGTCTTTTTAAAGTTAGGTCTTTCCCAGGTCTCAGTTTGTCTAAGACAACACCAGTTGAGTGATTTAAGGTTAAGTAAGAACTGAGGTAAAAGATGATCTAGTTTGCCTTCACAAAAGAACCAATCTGGGAAAGGCAGATCCTCAGAGTTTCTGGCCAAAACAGAAACATTTGCTATTTATACTCACTCTGAGCCATCAAAATCCAAATAATGAAGGATATCTTATAGATATTTCTAATTGCATATGACATCATGTTAATTGTATTGATATTGAGAACTACAGGGCCTCCTCGGGGAAATTCACAGTTACTCATAAGTGATCAGTCTAGAAAAAACAAACCAGAAAAAAAATGAGTAGAAAAAGAATATATATATATATTGACCAAAAATAATATTTGATTATATGGGGAGTTCATTGAGAGACAGACACACACACACAAAGATAGACAGAGAGAAAGAGAGAGAAAGAGAAAGAGTTTGATAGTTAAAGCAGATAGTGAATTGGGACTATGATTGAATGGAGATTGAATTAGATCAAATTTGGAAATTCTTCACTCTGTTTTCTACAGTCTCTAACTCTTTCCTGACCCCCTGGAAACCCAAACTCTTCCCAGTGTTCTCATATGACTACAAATCATGGAACCCCTTGATATAAGGGTAACAAAAAATTGCATGGGGATAGAAGAAGACTCCAACAACATTAAAAGGAAATGTAACATAGGAAAAATAGGCAGCTAGTTGGAGAGTGGATAGAGTACTGGACCTGGAGTCAGGAAGACTCCTCTCTGTGAATTCAAATCTAGCCTCAGACATTTAATAGCTGTGTGACCCTGAGAAAATCACTTGAATTCTGTTCACCTCAATTCCCTCGTTTGTTGGAGAAGGAAATGGCAAACCCGTCCAGTGTCACTGACCAAAAAACCCAATTGGGGTCATGAGGAATCAGATACAACTTAAAAGACTGAACAATAAAATAGAAATAATAATAGCACCTATCACACAGAGCTATTCTGAGAATCAAATTCTTTCCTATCCTTTAATTACTGAATCTGTTGCCTTAGACAAATTGAGACTTAAGTTTAAAAAAGACTTAAGCTTAAAAAGTGCAATATCTCCCACTGCATCTGGGATCATTGCTAGTCATGTTGACCTATGTCTTGCCACTGGACTCTAATGACTCTGGAGGAGAAATTGAGGCTGGTGACTTTGCATATCTGCCTCACTTAAATCCAATCCATCTTCAAAAGAAGACGTCATACCCCTCTCCCCAGTTGTCATTGGTCTCTTTGACAACAAAGGACAAACAATAACAATCTGTAAAGTACAAGATAGAGACTACACTCATCTGATTTTGGTTCAGTGTTTTAGCCTTTCCACATTGTTCTAGATCCTCACTTTTTCATGAAATATGCTAGCTAGTTCTGCCATCTTTGGAACATTTGAAACCTTAACACTCATGTCGTCTGTGCTTCTACAACTGGTAATCGACATATTAACAAGAATAAAAAATTGCCACAATCACTGCAATGTGATCTTCTTGAAGACAACAATTGTGATTTTTGCCTTTCTTTATATCCTTATTGCTTAATAAGCATTTACTAAATACTTATTGAGTTAATTTGACTCCCCCATTATGGATCTTCTTCTCTATCAACATGGAAGCATTAGTAGCTATTTGGGGGTTTGGTCATTCTACAAGTACCAAATCTGACTGAATTATTGTCTAGACCATATTACTCTATCTTATCCACAAGAATAGAATTAGAAACTTTGTTAAACTCTTTATCAAAAGTCAGATAACAGCTACTATATACATTATATATGTGTATGTATATACATATATACAAACATACATATATAGTGTGTCTATTTATATATACATATATACGGATGGATAGATGGACAGAGAGGTATCTAAAGATTACAAGAAATATATATATATGCATAATGCAGCTAAAATTCTCTTTATTGGTATAGCTATCTAGTTATTAAAAAAAAAGAAAGAAATGAACTTAATCTGGTATGAACTGTTTTAATGAAGTTATGATAGTGCTTTATTCTCAGTGCTTCTACTTCTAGATGTTCGCCAAGCATCTCTTTTAATTATACATCCTAGAATTTTTCCAGCAATCCAAGTTAAATTCATTTGCTTATGATTTCCAAAGTCTGCTATTGTTCCTTTAAAAAAAATCTGGCCTGCATTCACCCTTCTACAATCCTGTGGTATTTTTCCTGTTATCCATAATCTTTCAAAGATTATTAACAGTACCTTGGTAATCATATGTGCTGATTTTTCAGTACCCTACTATGTAATTCATCTGGATGAGGTGATTTAACCATATTATCAGAGTCAGCTAGATATACTCCTGATTTATCTTAAGTATCAACCCACTATTAGTCATTCAGTTCTGTCCTTTCCCATGCAAAGATCATTCTATTTGGCAAAAAAAAAAAAAAAAAAAAAAAGAAACAAAATCTAAATTGAGCAACCCACTCACTTTATAAGGAAACAAGGAGATATGAAGTAGCTGACCAATTCAACCAGTAATAAAGAGTAGAATTTGGATTTGAACTTGGGCTCTTCTCACTGCTAGGACACTTTCCACTGTACCACACTGCCTGGCCCTCCTTCCATCATGCCTTTAGAGACTTAATGTTTCCATTGACATAGACAGGAAATATCCTATATTATGAATGATAAAAGATCAAGGGTCATAACCTTGTCATTCTATGAAGGAACACAAGATCCCACTAAAGAATAGAAGTCAACCAATTTAATCTGTTCTGTAGGGAAGTTGGTGGGGTCCAAAAGCTTCCATACCTATTTGGTGCTCAATACCGGGACTCCTAAATCAGTCTGATATGCCAAGAAGCCATGCTTTTCAGAGAGATGTGGATGAGATTAACATAGCTAAAAACAATACTTCAAAGGAAATGGAAGACCAACAAACTATTAGTAAATTATCCCAGGAATTTGTCCATTTTAAATGTAGCAAAACAAGAGAGGAAGGAAAGGAAAAGAAAGAAATTTACATAACAATTTTATTATGTATTTAAAAAGAATAGAATGTAAAGTATTAAAAATAGATTTTTAATTTCCTGTGCAATCTTTTTTTTAAAAAAATTCTACTATACTATAGAAATGCTTGTATTATATCATAAATTAAAAAGAAAAAAAAAAAAGAATGACAATGAGAATGAAATTAGGTGAGTTGAGTAGGGTTTCAACTTCAATTATTGTCCAAATGAATATTGTTAGATTAATTATCAGCTAAAGCCCCAGATAGAAATTTAAATAGTCCTATGTGTTTCTTTCACTCCTACTGAAAGATTGCCAAACCCTGAGGTAGTACCTAGTTGGTCACTGGAAGTACACTTTACATTAAATGGTGCCTAATGGCTGCTGGTTAATTGAGGTAAGGATGCACAATAAGTGCTTTTGAAGGTTGTCTAGCTCTGGTGAGTTCTCATCAGATACTTCCATGATGATAAAGAGGGCTAGTACATTCACTACCACCAACACTATACTTTACATATTAATGAACTAATTATAAGTCTGTACTGAAAGCACCCTTTTTTCTCTGCTTTTCTCCCTGATTCTCCAAAGACAAGATTGCTGTTTTCTGTACATGGCATTCTACATCTCATATCCTGTCTTTCTGGGTTTGTTTGTTTTTTTTTTTTTTCTCAATAGTATTTTATTTTTCCAAATCCATGTAAAAAGATAATTTTTAACATTCATTTTTGTGTTCCAAATTTATTCTCTCTCCCTCTTTTATCTTCCCCCTCCCTATAGCAAACATATTATAGATTAAACATGTGCAATGCTTTTAAACACATTGCTATATTTGTCATGTTGTGGAAGAAAAATCAGACCAAAAGGGGAAAAAACATGAGAATAAAAAACAAACAAACCCCCAAAAGGTGAAAATACTATGCTTAATCCACATTCATTCTCCATAGTTTTTTCTCTCTGGATGCAGATGGCATTTTTTCATCCCAAGTCTATGAGAATTACTTTAAATCACTGCATTGTTGAGAAGAACCAACTCTATCACAGTTCATCATCACATAATTTTACTGTTTGTTACTGTGTATAATGTTTTCCTAGTTCTTCTTACTTCTTTCAGAATCAGTTCATGTAAGTCTTTCCAGACTTTTCTAAAATCAGCCTGCTTATCATTGTTATAGAGTAATAATATTCTATTACATTCATATAGCATAACTTAGTCATTCTGCACAATTGATGGGCATCCATTCAATTTCCAATTCCTTGCCAATACAAACATTTTTGGACATGTGTGTGCCAATGTGGATCATTTTCCCTAGATTTCTATGATCGAATTACTTATCCCTTATACTTCTAAGGCATTCCCTCCTTACTTTCTTCTCCTAGACTCTCAACCTTCCTTTAAAGAGTGCTCAATTCAAGTGCCATTTCCTATATGAAGCCTTTGCTGATCTTTCCAGTTGCTCATGTCTCTTTCTCCACTGAAATTATTTTGTTTCTACTATATATATATTTTGAATTTACACACACACACACACACACACATATATATATATATATGTTGCTTCTCCCTTTAATAGAATGTAAGCTCCTTTTAATTTTGTCTTTGTATCTTTAGCATACTAGTAAGAGCACCTGGCTAATATGGTGCTTAATAAATGCTAGTTAAATAATGTGAATACAAGAAGTTGGCTTTCCCTTTCCCAGTGTTTCAGTTCTAACAACTCTACCCTTGTTTGTTTTGTCCCTTAGGGCCCAGTATATATTTCCTTTTATCTGATATTTATTATATACTACATTTCTATTCAAAACAATGTTCTGGGACATTTTGCAGCTTTTAAATATATTTTGTGGGGAGTAATTGCTTTCCTCATTAATGTAATAAATCTTAGCATGAATTTAGAAATTCATACCTTTTCCCTAAATCAAAATGACCTATACACATAAGCATACTAGCCATGCCCTTCATGTGGCTCATCTCTCAGTAAAACCCAGTCAGCAAGTTATAAATGACAGCAAAATATGGTCAGTATTTGAAAGATAGGCACTTAGCCTTGCTCTCTAACCAAATATTACTGGTTAAATAATTTAATTTAATTCATCAAGAATTTATTAAGCACCTACTACATGCTAAGCACAAGGAACAATCTTAATAAATTCAGAAAATATCCATATTCTCTCCAGCCAAGAACTAACCATAGAAGTGTCTGCATTTACTTCACACAGTACCATGCACACAGTGGACTTTTAATAAGTGCTTGTTAACTGACTGATTTCAACTCTGTCAAGTTGAAATAATTTAAATCCATCTTCCTCTGGCTGCCTATCCAACTTTAGCTGATGCAAAAAGGACATAATTCCCTTTAAATCAAGGCACAACACATCTTGGATGCCAAGTGGTCTTGGTGTCTAGAAATGGCATCAACATGGTAGTATTTTCAACAATAATCATTCATAGCTTTTCAAGATTTTGTAATGGCTAAGGGATAAATGTCTCTCTGACAGGAATGCCAACTCTATTGATTGGTTTTGCCCCAGCCTCTGTGTGCTACTGATTTTACCCCTCTTCTAATCCAAAAGTTGGGGGTGGGTTGAGTACTGGAGAGAAGAAAGGAAGTTAGTCAACAAACATTTATTAAACACAGTGAAACTCTTTTGCCAGGATTACAAATCATTCATTATCTTGTTCAGATGTCCCATTCCCCAGTTCCTTTTCTCCATTAAATAAAAAAAAAAAAATTTTAATGCCCAATGCAACATCAATTACTTCCTTATTTTATGTAGCCAGTTCTTTCTTCCAAATCCCTAAACTAGTCTGAACTAACCATTCTGTTTTTGCTATCCTATGAGGAAATGTCACTTTTCTCTCCCTTGCCTCCTTCCCCAAGTTCATTATGTTAAGCAGGAAAGGGTGGATCCAGAAAAGCCTGCCCTTCCTTCAAGAATTTTTGCAAAAGAAGACAATCTTTCCCTTTAACAAGAAAATGCTGGGTTTAACCATTCTGGAGAGCAATTTGGAACTATGCACAAAGACCTATCAAACTGTGCATACCCTTTGATGGAGCAGTGTTTCTACTGGGCTTATATCCTAGATCTTAAAAGGAGGGAAAGGACCCCACATGTGCAAAAGTGTTTGTGGCAGCCCTTTTTGTAGTGGCAAGAAACAGGAAACTGAGTGGATGCCTGTCAGTTGGAGAATGGCTGAATAAGTTATGGTATACAAATGTTATGAAATATTATTGTTCTGTAAAAAATTATCAGCACGATGATTTCAGAGAGGCCTGGAAAGACTTACATGAAATGATGCTAAGTGAAATGAGCAGAACATGATGATCAATTCTGATGGATGTGATTCTTTTCAACAATGAGATGATTCAGTCCAGTTCCAGTGATCTTGTGATGAAGAGAGCCATCTGCACCCAGAGAGAAGGCTGTGAGAACTGAGTGTGGATCACAAATAGCATTTTCACTCCTTTTGTTGTTGTTTGCTTGCATTTTATTTTCTCTCTTTTTTTTCTTTTTGATTTGATTTTTCTTGTACAGTAAGATAATTGTATAAATATGTATGTATATATTTATCACATTTTATATATATTGGATTACTTGCTATCTAGGGGAGCAGGTGGGGAGAAGGGGAAAAATTGGAACACAAGGTTTTGCAAGGGTTAATGTTAAAAAAATTATCCATACATATCTTTTGAAAATTAAAAAGCTTAAATAAAAAAAGAAAAAGAAAATGCTGGGTTTTGTAGGAGAAGGTTTAGGGCCAAATGCATTGGGACCTCAAAACATTCTTCTCCTCTTCCCACCTTTATGGCTGTAAGAAGGAAGAAAATGGTTGGTTCAGAATTGGAACCATTTAAAAGCATTTCATCATGTGATTCATTTAATCCATAATGCACAAGGCCAGAACTGAAATCTTGGGCTCCTAGGAACCAGGTTCAATCCTAGGGGCTTCTCACAAATCACTCTCTGGTTCATGTACCCATACAGGGTTTTCCCTTCAAATGTCAAAATCTGACTTAATCTTCCCCCACCTAAGATTTACCCTTGGAACATCAGAATTTGGCTTATGTAAAGGTCTCCACAACAAATGGAAAATGAGCCCTCCTCTGCCATGCAATCACCCAAGCAAGTAATACATAGAATGCAAGTCAAGCTTTATTTCTCCTGATAGGAAACACAAAATACACAGAACACCTGAGCCCATAAATAGTCAAAACAACTCTCTTTTTCTCTTCAGGGACTCTCCACCTCCCATGGAGACTTATGCACTCCTCCAGTCTTATAATAATAATCTGGTGTTGAGGTCTATTCTTCCCTCATCCCTACCCCAAGCAGCAGGAGAAAGAACTCAAAGCTGTTTGAGTCAAGCTAACTATTCCTACTGTAAGCACCACCCCCTTGATAACTAGGATTTGCTATAGGGGATTGTGGGACCATGAGATTACACAGACTCCCTCTAGGGAACCAGAGTTCTTATGTGTTTGCAACCTTCTCCCTGGTCATTTCATCTCTATTTCTGATTTTAATCTAGCTAATCATTGATTATATGACTTTGTAGCCTTGAAAACTATGTTTAAATATAATAGTTTAAATTCTCAGATTCTTAGAAACAAATGAGACATTAGAGATAACTTAGTCCAAGTTTCTCATTTTATAGATGAAATAAACAGAGATGAAGGGATTTATTTATCCAAAGACACTATATAGCCACTTAATGCTAATGCTTGAATTGGAAGTCATATCTTCTAAATTTCACATACTACTACTATGCCACAATGAATATCGACCACTAAAAACAAAGACATTTCCTGTCTCAAAAGGAAGAAATCTTATTGTTGTTCTTAATTACTCCCAGATTACTTAATTCCTCTGCATAAAGAAAAAAATAAGATGGAAAACAAAAGGAAGCAAAGTATTAGTGAGATTATCTCTATACTATTCAACATATTACTAATGAGAAGGGATACAAAATGGCATCCTTGGAAATATATACAATCTCTCCACCTCACTCTTTTTTTTTCACTGTTTGTGACTCCCAGGAAAGAGACTCTTATACCTTGAAAGTGAGAACAATCACATAGAAACACACACACTAGCAGTGTAATGACAGTTCATCATGAAGCCATATTTATCTAGCGTTTGTTGGATCCACAGAGTTCCAACAAGGGACTCTAGAGAAAACAAAGGATAGTCACTGCCTTTGAATCCTAGGCATTCCCAACAATTATTGTCCAGGTGGAACAAGGCCTTTTGAAGACAATATCAGTTTGTTTAGAATAGTATATAATTCTACATAATTGCTTTGCTCCAGGTGAGGTGAGGATTGTGTTCTTTTTCTCCTACTCTATATTGTTATTTCATGTTTTGAAGTGCAGATACTTAGAACTGAAAGGGACTTTATGGGCCATCTTGTCCAGTTTAAGGAAACCAGTCCAGAGAGGGGCAATAATTGTTCAAGATCACACAAGTTTTAAGTGACAGAGGTTCTCTGTTTTCAAATCTAGCACTTAACCCACTAAATACACTGTCTCCCACCACCTTAAAAAGGGAGTGGGGATAAGAGTGGGGGGTTTCAATCCTTTACATTTTCCAAAGCACTTATCTTGAAATAAGACTCTGAGAGAGAAGTAATGAAAGCATTTTTTTTAAACCACCATTTTACAGAAGGGCAAGCAACTTTGCTCATGATCACATAGCTAGAGTTTATGGATGCAGCACTCAAAGTCAGGTCTATTGAGGACAACTCCAAAGCCTTTTCCTCATCATGTTGCTCTCTAATTCAAGAGGTTGGGTATTTCCTGCCATTTTTCCAAGGTTTTAAATTAAATAATGGTGTTACCAATTGCCATTAGCTATGCCAAAAACAATGTGCCTTTCAAAGTACATTTCAGCTAACATCACCCCCAATGACAGCAAGACAAATCCAATGAAGAGCATGTAATAAGGGTCTATTCCTTTCCCATGAAGCATAGGATCCCTATAAATACAGTAGATATATGTCCATGGATTTATGTGACTGTAAATACTTATATATGCCCTATGCTGTTTTTCGCTGAATATCAGGCAAAAGAGGATAACACTGAAATTTTTTAACCCAAAAAAGATCTCCCTGAGGAAATAACGAAGGCTCCAATTGCTCGAGTTTTTTAAGTAATCCTGAACAAAGCACTCAAGAAAATATTGGAGAGAATAATTTTGTCCTCACTGGGGAATTGTTCAGATGATCTAATAGGTCTTTGCTCTCACTCTAATTTCTATGATTCATGTGTGACTTATTTAATTGTTACACTGTATCGCAGCTATCTTAAAGAATGCTTTTATTCTTTGAAAAAAGTCTGAATTTAAATAATCCCCTTTTCTCTATTCCCAGGCCCACCTCCCACCCTTTTTGGATATATTAACTTTTTGACCTACCCTGAATGATGAGCTACCTCCAAAGATGTGATAAATCTGTCTATCTGCTGGATAAATTAAAAAAAACAAAAAACTATATGTCATCAGGATGACTGGCACAGAACAGGTTTGGTGATATGCCAGCAGCCAAAGAGTTAAGTGGGGTCCCCACAAAGCTCCAATCAGTGGTTAGTGGTTAATTCAGAACAAGCTTGGAACCTGGATACAACCACAGCTTGGAAAATAGGACAAAACTACTTCATTTTCTACCACTTTTAGTACTTATCATTGTCAGGAAACCACCTGTTACTTGGGAGAGAGTCAAAAGAATTTCAATCCATAATTAAAGCAATAATGAATAAAAACATATTGTGAATTGCTATCCAAGCCCCAGGCAGATGTGTTCTTTAACTGGTGTTTGATCGGTGCTATTAATTTAGGAGAAAAATAACACGTAACAAAGGATATGTGAACAAAGATTATGCCCAGCTCGGTGTTTTGTTTCCATTCACTCTCTGGTTTGAGCCCTCTCAGTAGACAGTTGTGGTTAGCAACAATTTTGCAGGCAGAGCTCAAGTTACTTGAAAATAAAAGTTGTACTTGATAGTATATTAAAACAAAGCTGACAGCTAATTAGAATCAAACCAACTATTGCATCATTTGAACTATCCATAAATGACAGCTGAAGAATATGGCTGAATAGAGTAAGACTGTCTGGGTTTTCATCCACTCTGAACTGGAAGGAAATATCAAATACAGCTGCTGTAAGGCTGTCTCAAACTGTTGACTTTAAAAGAGTAGGGCTGAGGAGATCTCTGTCCCAGAGCAACCCATAAATTGCACACTTTCACAAATCCTTTTGGCTACTAGAAGCTTCATTTGCTTTATGAACTATATCCTAAAACAGGTTTTTCTTAATATTACTAAGAATACAAAAAAACATTATTGTTATAATTGATAGGTAGTTAGTTGAAATTCAGGTCATTTCTATATGGGATTTCAACAGCTTGGAAATCTTCAGAGGAAAGTATAATTTTAGGTTCAGAGAGAGGCAAAAAAAGGAGAAAGTAAATCTTGTTTATAGTCAACACAATGATTCGACAAACATTTATTAGTCACCTACTATGTCCAAGAAATGTGAAAAACACAAATTTAGAAAAATCCCCCCTCCAAATGTTGATATGGGCTATTTATAACTGACATGTAGTGGTGCTTTCTAAGTCCATATTGGTTTGATCAGCCATAGCTGGACAAATTATGCAATGATCCCAACACAGGGATGTCATTTTGATCCTCTTCAAGTATGAAGGACAACAAACTATGTTCAAGACACTATGTTTAATGCTTAGATAACATAGATGAATGCTAAAGTCCCTGTCCTCAAGGAGCTTTCAATCTAGTGAGGGAAAGGCACTCAATATTGAATGTGATAAGGGCAAAGAAAATGCTTCAAGATTCAAAATGCTGTAAGAAAATTTGAGACAGGAGATAATGCTTTTCACTTGGAAAGAATGAGGGTTCCTGAGTTAGATCTCAAAGAAAAGGATGTCAGCAACATTCATGAGGAAAGAAACTTCAAACACATGGGATATACTCTGTGTGATACAGGAAAAACTGAGTGCTACAATTAGTAGCCCAGTTTGGCTGTACTGTAAAATATGTCAAGGAGTGGAGTGTGAATAAAATTGGGGAGGTTCATTGGAATCAGATTATAAAGGTTTATAAATGTCGGACGGAAGAACATTAATTAACTCTCCAGTTATCCATAGACCTATGAAAATATATCAAAACTACAACTATATCACAAATATACACCCACATAGAAGTTGGAGGGGAGAAAAACAACTGCTATGCCATCTCATCTATTTAAAAAATTCCTTAAATGGTTAAATAATAATAATAGACTCAATGTGGGGAATAGGGGATAGTATCACAGAATAACAGTGTCATATTTGGAAGGGATGAACAAGTGATCATACAGCATTTGTTTAAAAACCTCTAAGAAGGGGGATCCCACTGTTCCCCTCCTTGGTCCCAGTATGTTCTATCCTGCTCTAATTGTCAGGATATTTTGTTCCTAAGTAAATGCTAAATGTGCTACTTCTAAACTTTCATCCATTGTTCTATATTCTGCCTTATAAAACCAAGAAGACAAAATTGAATTCCTCTTTACATAATAACAACCCTAATGCTTGAAGACAGCAAACCCATTCCCCTGAGAGTTGGTTTTCCACAATTAGAATGCCTTTTCCCAACCTATACCCCAACATACTCTGACCAATTCTAAGATTTTGAACCTTTGGAATTCCCAATAATTCCAAGCTTATTAAATCTAAAATACTATATTTATGGAGTTTCTAGAATCTGCATATGTTATGATACCTCCTAAATGAAGAAAAAAATGATTTCTTTTGGTATAGAATTAAAAGTCCAGATGCTCAGTTAAGGAACCAAAAAAAGGGGTAAAAAGTCACCAAGTCCTTATTTCTTCCCCCCACCCTCACCCAAATGAGCCGAATTCTTATCAGTTATCCCTGTGTCCATCAGTATCCACGCTGCCATGCAT
Organism: Sarcophilus harrisii; assembly: GCF_902635505.1. NCBI lineage: Eukaryota > Metazoa > Chordata > Mammalia > Dasyuromorphia > Dasyuridae > Sarcophilus > Sarcophilus harrisii. The sequence continues at coordinate 460,562,339 of NC_045426.1, forward strand.
TTTCAATTGCTGTCATTTTTCCAAAAGTCATGAAGAGCCTGGATCTTTTGGTTTTGTTACCAATGAGCAGGATCATCCATTTATGAAATGCTGATGGGGATTAAGACTTTAGCCATGTGACCATGAAAAAGCAAGCTCTCAAATCTAATTCCGTCCTAGTCCATCCACTTGACTTCATTCATTGTTCAGCCATCAGAAATACGGCAACAAACCTTTACAGACTCTCATTTTGGGCTTATTCACACATGGTCCTCCAGATGGGCCTGACATCCTACACTACTCCATTCTCAATTTGTATGCACTTTATCCACCCAAGTGGCCTCCTATATGCATATTCTCCCTCCCTCCCTTCCTCTCCCTTCCTCCCCCCTTTCTTTCTCCCCGTCCTCCTTCTCTATTTCTTTTCTCTTTGTCTCCTCCTTATACACTCTCTCTCTCTCTCTCTCTCACACACACACACACACACACACACACACACACACACACCATGCTAATTGGGCTCCCTTGTGAGTTTGCATCACTTAGCCCACCCCTGAAGGCAGATGTGAATGTGAATGGGTTAAAAGGGACACACTTTGCACCTGTCAATTAAGTTCACTAGATTGATCTGTGACAAGATGCCCATGGTACCCAGGAACATGCTGACCTGGGCTAGATTAGAGAGTTTCAGCTGTCCTTTAAAACTAACCTTAGGGAAAGAATGCTCCCCTTCTGTGGCTAGTTGTTGGGGGAACTCTCTTGGAATGTCCATGACAGCAGGTGCCCATCCGAAGGCTTAGCCAATTGGGCTGTACTGAGCAAGTTGAGAGAACTCTATGTACTCCAGTTGACTGGTTATTTTTAGGAAGTTCCTACAAGTGGCAAAAGGTTTGAGGAACAAACATAAAGGCCACTGAGAGGAGAAAAGTAGGATATGAGAGGACATGGACACAAAGCATAAAAATTTCTTCTCCTCCACAACTATTTATTTGCTCATTTGTTTCAAACAAACAAAAAAGAAGCAGTGAAGAGAATTCATAAGGAAAGAGGGTTAGGAAAAAAATTATAACAGAATATTGAGCAGAGAAGGAAAATTTCAGATATGTTGAAATAGTCAGGAGAGAGAAACATTGAGAGAGAATTTGTCTTGGAGGGGAGGGGGAAAGAGAGATTAAATAATTATAGGACACGTAAAAATTCACTGATAGCTTGACATCTGTCTCTTAAAGGTCTCTCACTACTAATTCACTCCTTCCACTTGGATATCACTTTAAGGCTCGTTTATCAATCCAGTGAATATCATTATGGACATCTTTTAAACTTATTCATGACACCCTCATCTTAGTTGTAAAATTATGGGAGTCAATGTTGCATGATGAGAGTTGGATAACTGGTTCAAGTTGATGATCCTCCACTTTTTTTGTGGGATTTTGGCTAAATCACTCAACCACTCTGTCCTCCTGTTCATCCCTTCCAGCTCTAGTACTCTACTGTTATCAGAGCCAAACATAAGTGACCTCAGAGACCAAAAAGTGAGTGCCTGCCCTGCTAAAGGCAGGTGGAAAGGGTATGACTGTGCCAGAGGGCCTGAAAGTGACAGGAGTGTGGTATGACTGGCCTCCTTTAATCAGAGATTAGGGGTTGAATGTTCTTAGAGTATTAGTCAACACCTGGTGTCAAGTGTTACAGGTGTTTCCAATTCATTCAAAAGAAGACAATTCATGAAAAAATAAACAAGAGAAATGCTTCAGAAAAACAACAGGCCTTCTTTCTGCGTTTGTATTTCTGTGAAGGAAGTTTGCTGATTTTTTTCTTTTTTTGGAAGGAAGCTGGCAAGAAAGCTCTTCGTCTCAATTAACCTTTAGTTGTTGCTATAAAGGATCCTGAATTCAATGACAAGAGAAAATCTAGCTGTTCCTTTCTCTGAGGGAGAAACCACGGAGATCATGTTTCAATGTTATTCTTTTTGATCTGTTTATTATTAAAGTTAAGCATAGAACAAGGTCAAGGCTATCTTCAACATATTCAAATGGCCTTAAACAGGACTGTCATCATCAACTAATGGCATGCATGTACTCACCATAGTACACTACACAGAGAAGTCAATAGTAGCTCATATTTACAGCGTACTTTAAGATTTGTAAAGTGCTTAGTAAATATTATCTTATTAACCACTCTAGAAGGTAGGTGCTATTATTGTCTTCATCTTACAGATGAGAAAATTGAGGCGGATAGAGGATAATGTCTGAGGCTCAATTTGAACTCATCCTTTCCTGACTCCAAGTCCAAAGTTCTATCCCTTCACCATTAATAAAAATGGTGTCTGTAAAAAATTTAAAGAACCCTTGGAAATTTAAAATCTAAAACAAATAATATTGATGTAGAGAAATTCATATACAAAAATGACATTTACCAAAAAAAAAAACTGTTCCAAAATCTGTGAAAGTAACTGTGAGAACTAACAATTAACTTCTCTGGGCTCTCAGTTTCTTTAGTTGCAGTAATGATATATGATACAGTTTACCAACCCCCCCCCCCCAAGCATTTAGCAAATGTGGGCACATTATTTCCACCAGTACACAATCCTATGATGTGGATAGTTTGAATATTATTAGCTTCTTTTTGTAGATGAGGAAATTGAGGCTCAGATAGAGTAAATAAATTGCTTGAGATTATATAGTAAGTGTCAGAATCAGGCCTCAAACTCAGGTTGTCTGTTTTCTAATATAATGCTCTTTTCTCTAAACTATACAGTCATACTATGTGACCACTGATGTTCTTCCTAGCACTAACATACTATGATTCTACTCTTTTTTGTACTTTTTAAATTTTTTATTTAATTTATGGGAAAAAAAACAAGTGTTTCCATAATATAGTACATTAAAAAGATAATAAATGAAATTGCACATCCTTTACAATTCTACTTTTGAGAAAGAAAGTAAATATTTATACCATATTCAACATCCAGACTTCTGTGATAAGGAGTACATAAGTGGTTGTTTTGAGAACAGTAGCCTCTTCACTTGTACTGAGTCAAAGAAAACATCCTGGGATACATAGCATCTTGAAGATGCCCTTTAAGATGAGAAGTGAGGGTGCATGTCTCAGACTTAAAGCATTTAAAAAAAACAGAAAGCTGAACTAAAAATTCTGGTACAAGCTTTGCAACAATAATTGACAAAGAAGGCAGTACAGAAAGAAAAGGTAAGAAGGCAAAGATACATAGATAAATGCATAGATGCCAGGGAAACCTAGCAAAAGATCTTTCATCAGAAGATGAAAGTAGAAATGACTCAACTTCAAGTTGTAAAAAAAAAATTAATAGGGATTCAAAAAACACACATGCAAATTACATCTGTATATGAGGATCATATATGTGTTAACATCAATCATGTAGCAATATCTTCTATGTGACATTAGAAAACCATCAAGCAAGGCTACTGTTTATATGGCAGTATAAGATGGAAGTTCTCCCATTTTGTCCATTGTATTTCATGGATGGTTCTCAACTAGCATTTGTGGGCAATTAGTTTAATGTAGTAGAATATCCTTGTCAGAGAATACCAGTTACTTTAGTAGTCTTCCAATGATAGACCCCATTCAATCAAGAGGGAGGGAGGGGAATTTCCTCATTAATATTAATAATAATTAATATTTAAATGTTATAAGAATATGTAGGATAAACAAAGAGTATATTGCAGGACAATTTTGTTCATCTACCCTATTCTATCCCCCATTTATCAGATATATCAGATATCATCTACAACCAAGTATATTATAAAGACATTACATTTAAATTCGGCAATACCAATTATTAATCCTATATATTAAATACACAGTACATACTGAGCATTCTGGCAGTATTTGATTATTATGAACAAAGATGCTCTTCATAGTCTCTTCCATTTCTTTCCCACCATCATTATCATAGGCATCTGCAATATTTGAATAGACCTTCTTTGTCATTTTCAAAAATGTATACAATCAATTGCAAATTTACATATAAAACATATATGTGACATGTGTTATTTATGAATTATTATTAATTTAGAAATAATATGTATTAATAAAATTATATATTATATCATAAGTATATCAATAAATGATAAATAATACATAAATTAAATAATTTATTTATGTTATTTTGTTTTAGATATGTAATATATAAAATAAAATACACAATATCAAAACCAATAAAACCTTTTTCAGAAACAGTTTCACTATAGTCATCCAAAAGATACAATTATGCTCATAAAGTAGAAATAATTGCCTTTCCTTTTCCTATTGTATGACTATGTGATCATAGTCCATGCTTATAATATTAATAATAATCTGAAGTTCTGTCTTAAAGATCTCCAAATTGGTCCCAGATTATTGTACCTGGAAAAAACTCATTAAAATGTTCTGGGGACCATGCCCAAAGAGCTATCAAACTGTCCATACTCTTTGATCCAGCAGTGTCTCTACTGGATCTGTATCCCAAAGAGATCCTAAAAAAGGGAAAGAAACCCAAATGTGTAAAAAGGTTTGTAGCAATCCTTTTTGTAATGGCACCATCAGCAGAATGATTTCAGAGAGGCCTGGAGAGATGTGCATGAACTGAAGCTAATGTGGAGTAGAACCAGGAGATCATTATAAATGTCAACAGCAAGATTATACAATGATCAATTCTGATGGACATGGATCTTCTCAACAATGAGATGATTCAGGCCAGTTCTAATGGTCTTGTGTTGAAGAGAGCCATGTATACCTAGAGAGAGGGCTGTGGGGACTGAGTGGATCACAACACAGTATTTTCACTTTTGTTGTTGTTTGCTTGCATTTTGCTTTCTTTCTCATTTTTTTTTCCCTTTTTGATCCGATTTTTCTTGTGCAGCATAATAATTGTGGAAATATGTATAGAAGAATTTCATGTCTTTAACATATATTGGATTACTTGCTGTCTAGGGAAGGGATAGAAAGGAAGGGAAGGGAAAATTTTGTAACACAGGTTTTGCAAGGATGAATGCTATAAATTATCTATACATATGTTTTGAAAATAAAAAGCTTTAATAACAAAAAAAAATTTTAAAGAATGTTCTGGGGTTCTTCAACAATGAGATGAACCAAATCAGTTCCAATAGAGCAGTAATGAACTGAACCAGCTACACCCAGCAAAAAAACTCTGGGAAATGAGTATGAACCACTACATAGAATTCACAATCTCTCTATTTTTGTCCACCTGCATTTTTTATTTCCTTCACAAGCTAATTGTACACTATATCAAAGTCTGATTCTTTTTGAACATTAAATTAACTGTTTAGACATGTATACATATGTTGTATTTAACTTATACTTTAACATATTTAACATGTATTGGTCAACCTGCTATCTGGGGGAAGGGGTAGGGGGAAGGAGGGGAAAAGTTGGAACAAAAAGTTTTGCAATTGTCAATGTTGAAAAATTACCCATGCATATATCTTGTAAATAAAAAGCTATAATTAAAAAAAAAAAAAGTTCTGGGGTAATCCTAATTCAGCCCAGTCCCCTAGTAAAGTTTGATATTAGAATAAAATATGGGATCATTCAAGGGGTCATTCACTAGTTTAAAAAAAAAGGGAAATTGACAGACTTTAAAGAATAAAAATATAAACCAAAGATATGCACTGAGGATACTTCAAGTAGATTTAGCTGATTGAAACAAACCTCAACCTCAGGCTTCACTTGAGTTGCCCATGGTGATCTGTTGGCCAAGCACCAAAGTGCCTTAAGTTATTTTGACTGTTTGTACTTAGCTAACCAGGGAAGTGATGTAAATGTCCCAAGTATTCATTCCCCTAAACCAATCAAATCTAAAGGAGGGTTTCAATACCCTAAAAGAAAAAACTAGTCTGAATTGCATAGGAGTAGGGATTAGAATATTTTTCCATTGTAAGGAGGGAGTAGATTCATTTCATAATAATATAGTACCTTATGGGAGGTAATCTCAAGTATCAAATGACTGATGCCTAAGACTGATGAGTTAGTACATAGTTTTTTTTTAATGCATGAGCACAAAAATTTTAATGAAAAATCATTTATTAAATATTTACAATATGCAAATCAATACGCTAAATTCTAGGGATACAAATAGAAAAGCAAAACAATCCTTGCTTTCAGAGTTTACATTCTAATAAAGAAGACAACACAGATAGGAAATTTTGGTTATAAGTCAGATGGAAAAATTCCATGGTCATTAGACTTTAGTGTTAAGAACGTGTGTGTGTGTGTGTGTGTGTGTGTGTGTATACACACACATTCTTAACACCTATTTCTGAATATATATATATATATATAGTCATTAAAATATTGATTGTGCATTAGATGGGCACCAGAAGGATGTTCAGATTAACAGGAGTGGAATAAGGTGTGTAGATTAATAGGAATGGAATAAAGAAAGAAAGGGTGGGGGAGAAGATAAGAGAATAAGATAAGAGTAGGAGTAGGATAAGTAACAGCAAAGCAAGTTAAGAAGCAAAATTAAAGAAGAGTTAGCAGGTATAGGAAATAAAAAATATATAGAGACACTACAACAAGAATCAGGAATAGAATTTTTTTATTATAGCTGTTTATTGACAAAACATATGCATGAATAATTTTTCAACATTGACCCTTGCAAAAACTTCTGTTCCAACTTTTCCCCTCCTTCCCTCCACCCCCTCCTCCAGGTGGCAGGCAGTCCCATACATGTTAAACATGTTAAAGTATATGTTAAATACAATATCTGTATATATATATATTCATACAGTTGTCAAGCTACACAAGAAAAATTGAATTTAGAAAGAAGGTAAAAATAGCCTGGGAAGAAAAACAAAAATGCAAGCAAACAACAACAGAAAGCGTGTAAATGCTATGCTGTCGTCCACATTCATTTCCCAGTGTTCTTTCCTGGGTATAGCTGGTCCTGTTCATTACTTATCAATTAGAATTGATTTGGATCCTCTTGTTGTTTAAAATATCCACTTCCATCAGAATTAATCCTCATATAGTATTGTTGTTGAAGTGTATAATCATCTCCTGGTTCTGCTCATTTCACTCAGCATCAGTTCATGTAAGTCTCTCCAAGCCTCTCTGTATTCATCGGTCTTTTCTTATAGAACAATAATAAGGAATAGAATTTATTAGAAAAATAAAATAGGTCTAATAATCATTGATCTTAGACAAAGTCAAACTTAAAGATTCAATCAAGAAAGAAATCTACATGACATGTCATCCATATTAATATTGTTTTAGATGCATGTTTATATATGGGTGAATGTATAGTATATATATTTATCTGCATATATGTGAGTATATATGCATGTAAGTCTATGTGTGTGTTTATATAGATATATGTATATGTGGAGGGGTCTCTGAATGGGTGTGACTATATATATGTGTATGTATGTATATATTCTTGTGTGTGTGTGTGTGTGTGTATGCTTACCTGCTTGGGGGGAGGGAAGATAAAAAGGGAAAAATTGAATAAAGTAAAAAGTGTGCAGCAAAAAACAAAAGAATAACCTACAAAAAAGGAAAGAAAAAATGGACACTCATCCATATAATTTTTTCTATGATTATATATGCTTTCTTGAAATGGAAGTTTATTGTTATATATTTTGAATTTTGCACTGATGTTCTGCTGGGCACTTAACGATGTTTTGTTTTGTTTCACTTTGTTTCACTACTTTTCTGTAGTTTTCTAATCTGCTTTTTCTTATTTTATATTTAGCTTAAGAAATAAATTTTAAAAATTTTTTCAAAAAAAAAAAAAAAAAAGAAAGAGATACTGATGGTGATGATGTTATTGGCACAAGCTACCTCCTGTCTCTCATTTAGAGTACCTTGCTGCTTCAGGAGGCTGGCTTGCCTATTCCAAAGACACCTGTTTAGCGTGGACTAGTTTCTCCACAGGAGAACGACTTTGTGTCATGAGTTTGGAGGATGAATTGAAAGTGAAATCACTGGCCTGGAAGGGAAATGCTATTTGTGGGGCTTTTGGGCTTACCCACCAGGTAATGACCATCACAATTCATAGCCCTGTGAATAGCATTTTATCCCAACCATTTCTTCTAATAGTTAAAATAGTATTCCACAAATACTGTTAGGAAATTCCCATCTCCAAATCAAGAAATGACCAGTGACAGGACCTGAAACTATATCTAAAAAGTATAAGTATGGAAAAAAGAATATAAGAAAGACCATTTCAGAAGGCAAAATTGGAAGGAGTCAGAATGACACATTACTACTGGTGATGGAATATCACAGTCTTCAAAGAATTATAGTAGCAGGTAAGCCAATGGAGAGACAAACTGCCTACCTTGCAGTAGAAGATTGCAAAAAAAAATGTTATCGAAGTAGCATAGTAGATGCTATCAGAGGCACATATAACCAGAAAAATAACTAGTCATGGAATAAGAGGAAAGGTTGGCCATTGGGCACATCTTATGTTCCATTGTTACTCATACAATGCTAAAATGAGAGGAAGGCTTCTAGTCGATTGAGTGAACCCTGTGTTGAATATTTATAGAATGACAGAGACAAAAATTGCGCAGGGTGAAAAAGTGTGGATTGTATAATTTGTATTATAGAAGGTTCTACCCTCGGGCAGCCACCACAGGACCACAGGACCTGAATTCAAATCAGACACTTAACACTTGAGAGCTGTGTGATCTTGGGCAAGTCACAACCCCAATTGCCTCAAGGACAAGGAGAAGGTACTACCTACATTGAAGAGATTACAACTCTACCCAAGTATCAAAGTATCTCCTCCGAATGTTGCCTAGACCCATGTTTCCTAAGCAACAGAGAAACTGAACTATGTAACAATCATGTAACAATCAATGTTATAATATGTAACAATTTATGATTAAACAACAATTTAATCATATGAATTGTTCCCTACATCACATCTTTCTATCCTCACAGACTTAACTCATCACAGCATCCTATAATGTTAATCATTTGAGGGTATATGGAAAGTCAATTTTATTCTACATTCCTGACATCAGTAAGACTTGCATCGTGGCAAAGTGGATCACAAGGTATAGAGTATGGAATTTCATGGTCATATATGAAGCATTCTTTTAGCTCCCTAAAGGCTAATTCTGACATGGTTCAACAACTTGGGAATGTAAAATGTAATTCTGAATACTAATGACAGTTAAAGCAGTTCTCTACTCCTTTCACTGGTGGTTTAAAAACTCAGTTTATCATCAAGTGGCAAGTTGTTCTTATTCTGAGTTTTTTACAAACTTGGATTTAAGGCAAATTGTATGAGCATAAAGTTGATTCAGATAGATGCATCAGAGTAAAGATCTACTTAACTTTTCTCATACCTCGTAGACCATGTATATCTTGCCACATATGCTTACCTTATAGGATCAGTTTATGAGGAAAGGGAGTCCTAAAAGTGTTTTTTGGTAGGTTCTTACAAGTTTATTGTGCTTTTATTCAAAATGATGCATTTTTGGTGGAAAATAAAGACTATTTGTCTTGTAGTCCTTCTTCTTCTCCAAGGATCTCTACTTGTGCCTTTGATCTTACTTCCTCCAATCTCCTCCAAGAACTTCAATCCTTTGATCATGCCTGATCTAATTTCCTAATCCATTGGCTTCTTCCCTGATGCCTACAAACTATGACTGAATCTTTCTACTCTTAAGACTCTCTCACCTCAGTTGACTTTGTCATCTCAAGTTATCATCCTATATCTTCTATTCTCAAACAAAATTCTAGAAAAATTTTCTATATTAAGTATCTCTATTTTCTTATCTCCTTTGCATCTTGCTTTAACACCATCATTTGACTGAAATGACTTTTTTCCAAAGTCAACCAATCAATATGTATTTAATAAGTGTAACTATATGCCAAATATTGGAGATACAAGGAAAAATATGGAATAATCTCTATGTGCAAAGATCTTACATTTTGATGAGGAAGTAAACAAATACATGCAAAAACACCTTCATGATAAATATAAAGTCAATGACTACAATAATAATAAATAAATAACAACAATAATTAAAATTTATAAGTACTTACTATGTACTAGGAACTTTGCAAAGTGCTTTATAATTATTATCTTATTTGATCTTTACAACATTTGATCCCACACCAGCTGTGGGAGGTACATGTTGCTATTATCCCCATTTTACCAGTGAGGAAATTGGGGCAAACAAGTAGTTAAGAGACTTCTTGGGGTCACACAACTATTATGTGTCTGAGGTAAGATTTGAATTCAAGTCAGCACTTGCATTGTGCCACCTAGCTGGGATTTGAGATATTTGGGGGCTTACAAGCCCTCAGAGCACTTCAAGGCTGGGATAATCCTTTTTCCTATCTCCAAGAAGGGTATCAGACTGAAATTATGCCTATCTGCATAAAGTCCTCAATTTTGCTGGCATAGTGGCAAAATAAAAATATTTTTCATGATAATTCTTAAGAGAAGTGAAGCCACCACAAGCTTATACTTGCTTTCTTCCCTTTCCTCTTGCCACCAACATTGGTTGTATAAAAGACTGTTCCAAATATCAAGAAAACATATTCATCTAAGTAAATAGCAAATAGTAATTAGAGACATCATACAGAATGGAATATATTAGAAAATAAACAAAATGAATAAGTTTTAGATAGGAAAAAATAAAATCTCACCTAAAAAAATTTCCCAGTCTCTAAAGAAGCAAGCTGGAAATCAGGGACATGATAGGGAAGCATATTTCCCTATATATCACTTCAGCTTCCAAGCTCTGACTCTCTTTTTGCATGTCTATAGTTGGTTCCAAAGTATATTGATAGCCTATGAGGCCTTTCTTGAAGAAGAAGGAATGTCTCTCCTCTCCAAAGCATTTAAATCAATTCTGCCTCTCAAGCAGACATACAGCATTGTGACAGCATTCTCTGAAATCTATTAAAAGAGTCTCAAGCAAAATATTCTGAGTTTGGCTGTAAATTCAGGTTATGTAAGCATATATAAAGCAGTTCAATACAAGGTAGTAGGGGAGGAAGAAGATTAGCATTTGCAAAGGGCAAATCAAGAAAAACTTCATTCAGAAAATGATGCTTGACTGTGGTATATGAATGTAATAGAAACTATTGTACAATAAGAAATGATGACTAGGCAGATTTCAGAAAACCTGGAAAGACTCGTATGAACTGATGCAAAATGAAATAAGCAGAACCATAAACACATTGTACACAGTATCAATAACATTGTGTGATGATCACCTTTGAATGGCTCAGCTCTTCTCAGCAATACAGTAATCTAAGACAAATACAAAGGATTAATGAGAAAAATGCTATCCATATACTGATAAAGTACTGAGACTCTGAATACAAATTCAAAGCATATTTTTTAAATTTGCTTTAATCTTTTTTCATGCTTTTTTATTGGTTTCTTCTTTCACAACTGTGACTAACATGGAAATATGTTCTACATGATAGTATATATATATATAACCTGTATCAAATTGCCTACCATTTTAGGAAGAGGGGAAGAGACAGAGGAAGAGAGAAAAAAAAAATGGAACCCAAAATCTTGTAAAAATATATAAATGCTAAAATTTTTCTTGACACATAATCAAGAAAAAATAAAATGTTATTAAAATATTGAGAGAGAAACAAAGAAAGAGAAAAAGAAAGAGAAAGGAACAGAGAGACAGAAAGAAAGAAAAAAGAGATAAAGAAGGAAGAAAGAGAGGAAGGAAGGAAGGAAGGAAGGAAGGAAGGAAGGAAGGAAAAGGAAGGGAGGGAAGCAATGGGATGGTAGCTTGAAGAGATAATAAAGATGAAGTAAGATTTTAAGGATGAGGAAGATTTGAAATCAGTACAGAAAGACTCAGTTGATAGAAGACTGCTGAAGATTCAACATGGGAAAAAGTAAGACTGCAATCTGCAAGAGTAAAGGGAGGGTTTGGGATCAATTATATATGTGAGATAATTGGTTCTCCTCTCAATTCAAAAGGTCATCACCCTAGTTAATGTTCTTATCACCTTTTATCTGTGCTACTGCTATAGCCGTTAGTCTTCCTATCTTCAGGCCATTCTCCACATATTGGTAAAATTTATATTGCTTAAACAGAGGTCTGACCAAAACAGTTCCCCCCTCAAAAAGCAACCACTGGCTCCCTAGTGCCTCTAGGGAAAAAACACAAATCCCTCACAAACTGGTTCCTGTCCATCTTTCCAGATGGTTTTCATATTATTCCCCTTCAAATATTCTACATCCCAGGAAAATCAGCTTACTTACTAGTTCTGTAATTTACTTTACATTCTACCTTTCACTTTTCATGCCTTTGCACAATTTCTATCCTTAGTTCAACTCTTGGCACCCCCAGCTCTTTCAATCTTCATCTTAAGGGCTACTTCCTAAAAGAGATCTTTCCTGATCTCCCACCATCACCTAAATTGTTAGTTCTCTCTTACTTTGTATTAATTTTGTATTTAAAGAAGCAGCCTTGTTTAGAATTGGTCTTTAGGCCCATAAGGACTGCAGTGAAGTCCTGTCTCTGACATAAACTGGCTATTTTAACCCTATACAAATCATTCAAACTCTCAGTGTTCTAGATAATTCTCTAAAACTAAGTTGTAGAGAAAGTACCAGACTTCCTCATTTGGGAGATCCCATTACCAATGAAATCATAAGACCATTCTCTACAGTTCTATGTGTATTTCATTAGCTGGGTACAAGCTGTTTGCCCCTGGCAATGGAAATTCCTCAAAGGAAGAACTATATTTATGTCTTTTATATAACTAGTGCCTTGCCAAAGTTGGGACTGAATAAATGCTTATTAAACTGATTTTAATTCAAATGGAATTTCCAATTGATTAATATCCACTAAAAGAATCCTGCCTTGTAACTCCAGTGTCCCCTCCCAACCCTACCATGGTAACCATGCTTCAGACCATTCAACTATGCCTTTGACTACAGATAACGAATGGGTATAAATATGCTCCACCTCTCAGGTCTCATCTTTGGCTCTTTTAGAACATTATAAACCATTTCCAGTTTGGCTCCTTGAGAGATTGTCTTTTTCATCTTATATCACTAAACTGGACATTAGCTAGCGGATGAAAACTGTCCATTTCTAAATGACTTATTGCTAATTTTTTTATTCCAGAGAAACAATATTACTTGACAATTTGTCTTTTTGGATGGAAACAGAATCTTTCTATCTCCACTTTGATCAGCCAATTAGGATAACCCTAACATTCTGGGTCTACAAACAAATATGGAAATTGTGCCAAATTATTCACTATGTCTTAATATAATACATTCAAAAATAGCTGAGTCTTTTGTTATTGTTTAGTAGTTTCAGTTGTGTCTAATGTGTATCTTGCTACCATTTGGAGTTTTCTTAGGGAAGATACTTTTCTTTTTCTTCTCCATCTCCTTTTATACATGGGAAAACTGAGGCAAACAGGGTAAAGTGACTTGCCCAGGGTCACCCAATTAATATATCTGAGGCTAGATTTGAACTCATAAAAAGGAATCTTCCTGACTTCAGGCCCAGGACTCTACCTACTGTATTGCCTAGCTATCCCTAGGTGAAACTACTACCAGGTATAATCCAGGCTTCATGGATTCTAGGATGTGTTAAAATGTCTCTATTATTTTCTTACCTATCTCCTATTGGCTTCCAGGAAAAAAAAAGGGGGGATTCTTGTGCCTACTTAGGTCTACCAAAATCAATATCTGTTTTGAACCAGTATCCTTAATATTTGGTCATTTCCCTTGACCTAGTGTATGGTAACACGTGGAAATGGGAAGCATCCATTCATTCTCTTGCCAGGCTCTCAAACAGAGGTATATAAGCTCTCAATGAGAGAGAGAATCTTAGGAATCTCAATGATAACTTAATTACTTTTTTGTACTGCATTTTCACTGGCTGGCCAGTGCCCAATTCTACCTAGTTCCAAACAAACAGGATGGTTCATAATAGAAGATTATAAAGCTGTGGATTGAAGGGGAAAATGAATTTCTATTTTCAATTCATCTGGGCTTCAAAGTCCTCTTTAATATGTCCTTTTCCTACCTCAGGCTTAGTGATATTCTCAATAATGGAGAAAACTTTTCTTAGAGCTTAGATGTCACACTCTGATGCAGAGTTGGAGCCTGTTGTTCTGCAAGTTAATCTAATTTTTTGAGCTTTTCCAGGGATTTATACAAAGTTATCTTCTCCATCCACTTTGTCATCATACACTCCAAACTACTATGTTCTGGATCATTTAATCTCACTTAATCTACTCCATTTTGGAACTCCTAACTTGGGCTCAGCTCAGCACCTCCTATGTCTAACCAACCCAGAGCCCCAGACCATGCTTCCAGATTTTCTTCACTTATTTTCCCTGCCACCCATTGTCAACATCTTCCACTATACTTTTTTATCTGAGAATTCTAACATTGCTTCTATGACATATGCTTATGACAGGTGAATCATTCTGCACCAGTTGATGACTGGTGAGTCACTGGAGTAGTTGACATGTTAGAGCTGTAAAAATGGCTCTTTTTTATCTGAGAATTCTAACATTGCTTCTAGGATATGCTATCACCTATGGTTTCATTCATCATGCTTAAGACTTCCTAAATGACAACATATTCCCCTGCCACAGCTTCTCTATGTGTGCTGTGTCCCCCTATTAGAATATAAGCTTCTTCATAACAAGGACTATATTGTTTTTGCATTCCAATCAAACATTAAATATTTATTAAGCATCTACTGTGCACTAGGCCCCGTTTTAAGTAATAAAGATGCACAAGCTGACAAAAGGCAATTCCTGACCCCAAGGAGCTTGAAATTTAATGGAGGAGACAACCTGCAAACAAATACATAAGGCAAGCTATTCTGTCCAATCTTGTCCCATGAAGTACAAAAAAGAAAATAATTAACATAAGAAAGGTATTAATATTAAGAAGGATTAGGAAAGGCTTCTTATAAAAAATGAGATTTTAGTTGAAATTTGAAGCAAGCCAGGAAAGTCAGGAAGAGGAAGAAGAGAAGGAGGAGGAGGAGGAGAATTTTTACAATGAGTTTATATTCTAATTAGGAAGAAGCCTGTACACTCTTCACCTCATTGACCATATCCCTGGTTATTTTTATTTTTATTTTATTTTAGAAAACCCATCTACTGTATAAATTCGTCTCAGTATACTAACTTTCATTTAAGATTCTGATATTTCTATCAAGTAGTAGATTCAAGAAGGTTTTGCAAGGGTCAATGTTGAAAAATTACCCACGCATATGTTTTGTAAATAAAAAGCTATAATTTTTTTTTAAAGTAGTAGGTTCACTTCATCTCAAAAGCTTTCATCAGGACTCATATATGTGAGTATCTCTGTTAATGTGTATATATAGATTTACATGTCTCATTTATTGTTTTAGAATTTATTTACCTAATATACTGGGTGGGGAAGTAACTAGATTATTTTGAGAATATAAGTTTACTATTTCTAGTCATATAAAAAGATGCTCCAAGTCATTATTAATCAGAGAAATGCAAATTAAGACAACTCTAAGATACCACTACACACCTGTCAGATTGGCTAAGATGACAGGAAAAAATAATGATGATTGTTGGAGGGGATGTGGGAAAACTGGGACATTGCTGCATTGTTGGTGGAGTTGTGAACGAATCCAACCATTCTGGAGAGTAGTTTGGAACTATGCTCAAAAAGTTATCAAACTGTGCATACCCTTTGATCCAGTTGTGTTACTACTGGGCTTATATCCCAAAGAGATCATAAAGAAGGGAAAGGGATCTGTATGTGCACAAATGTTTGTGGCAGCCCTTTTTGTAGTGGCTAGAAACTGGAAACTGAGTGGATGCCCATCAGTTGGAGAATGGCTGAATAAATTGTGGTATATGAATATTATGGAATATTATTGTTCTGTAAGAAATGACCAACAGGATGATTTCAGAAAGGCCTGGAGAGACTTACACGAACTGATGCTGAGTGAAATGAGCAGGACCAGGAGATCATTATATACTTCAACAACAATACTATATGATGACCAGTTCTGATGGACCTGGCCATCCTCAGCAATGAGATCAACCAAATCATTTCCAATGGAGCAGTAATGAACTGAACCAGCTACGCCCAGAGAAAGAACTCTGGGTGATGATTAAAAACCATTACATTGAATTCCCAATTCCTATATTTATGCCCACCTGCATTTTTGATTTCCTTCACAAGCTAATTGCACAATATTTCAGAGTCTGATTCTTTTTGTACAGCAAAATAACAGTTTGGTCATGTATACTTATTGTGTATCTAATTTATATTTTAATATATTTAACATCTACTGGTCATCCTGCCATTTGGGGGAGGGGGTGGGGGGTAAGAGGTGAAAAATTGGAACAAGAGGTTTGGCAATTGTTAATGCTGTAAAGTTACCCATACATATAACCTGTAAATAAAAGGCTATTAAATAAAAAATAATAAAAATTAAAAAAAATTTTTTAAAAGAGAATAGAAGTTTACATGTAAATGAAGAGAAATTTTCCAGTTTCACAAAAAGTGTTTTTATGTTTTTTCAATGTTTTTTGAAATTGAAAAAATTTTTTAAAGAGAATAGAAGTTTACATGTAAATGAAGAGAAATTTTCCAGTTTCACAAAAAGTGTTTTTATGTTTTTTCAATGTTTTTTGAAATTGGATCTCCCTGTTTCTCCTAGATTAGAAAGACATTCAAGGGTTTAATTCCAATATCGATTGGCAATAGAAGCTTTTTATTTGTTCTATTTTTTCAACTGAGGCTAGTCTATCCCTCCTTGTGTACCAGGGCCTTCTATTCCCAGGATCTGATTATATTGATACTAGACTTAGTGGGGACTTTTGTTGGCTTTAATCTACTGTAGCAGAGAATTCCAGAGTCTATGTGCTCCACCATCTTCAGTTTCCCTAGCAGAAGAGATTAAAGACATCACTCATCCTGCCTCAAAAGTAATTTTTAAAAAGGCATATTCTTCCTATATCTAAAAGTTTTCTTCCTTCTGAATCCCATAACCTTTGTATATTTTTATGTATTAGACAAACAACTGGTCCTCCACTGAACAGCTCATGTGATCTAAAACATTACTTTGTAACAGATTTACAATGTCTAGATTATAGAGTTTGTGTTGCTGAAGATAAACTTGTAGTGATGTGCAGCTGGTTAGAAGTACCAGGAAAGTGTTTCCCAATTGATTCTCAAGTACCTATTCCCACTGGCTAAATAGGACTGGGGTAGAAAGAAAGAGAGACATGAAGCATCAATTAAGGGCCTTTCCATATACCACTTCTAGTCTTTCTTGAATCTACTAGTAGTAGTTTGTATCTCACTGATTCCATATTGGTTTTGTGGAGAAGAGAATTGAGGACTATTCAGAAGAACCAGAAAAAATTAAAGTAGTTAAACTTGTCTCAACTTTTGTTGGTGCAAGTATTGTGAACAACCAAGAAAGGGAAGATGAGATCTTAAATGTCTTTTCTGAGTACTATGGACACTGATAATACCTATCATATCCTATCACAAAACCTATCAAAACCTATTACAAAACATTCATATATTTTATAAATTAAAAAGTATACAGCTGAGTAGACTGAGTAGTACTTTAATTCAATATTTCTAAGTATAATATTTTTAAAATAGCTGATTCTGAGAAGTACCAGTATTCCTATGCTTGCTTTAACGATGAAAACTCATCTGTGTTGAAATAGGGCCTGAATTCAAATGTGATCTCACACACTTAATACTTCCTGGCTGTGGGACCGTGGGCAAGTCACTTAACCCCCAAAAAACAAACAAAAAATAAAAATACTTAAATTTAAAAAATACTTTGAATGAGCTATTGAAATGAGTAAATGTATAATGGCTGTGTTCTCATGTTTTTACGTGGCTTAGTGGTCACTTTAAGCAAGGCAAGATAACCAACATTGTTGTAAACCAACATGTTCATACCAGAAGAACCTGGACCTCAGAAACTTATGAGTGGCTAAAGTTGTGTTCCATACAGTAACATACAGAAAAACATTTTTAACCCAAAGCTGTTTAAAGGAGCTTTCAAACATAGTAACCTAGTACACGAAAATGTTTTGCAATTTTTTTTGCTCTTATAACAGACCAGAGTCTTGCACAGTAACCACATCCTCTCTCTTCAGCCGCTTCTTCTTTCCTGCCAGTCAATTACAACTCAAAGTGATGTTTTGAGAGTGAACTTGGGACAAGTGGCTAAATGGAACTGATTCCAGTGACCCAGACCTGTTTCACTTTCTTTTTTTTTTTCCCTAACGTTATGTTTATCTGAGTCTAACCACTTTTTCAAAGGAAAAGGAAAAATACAGCTCTCCCAATTTCTTCAGAGAAGGTTCTAAGACAGGAAATGTTCTCCAGGGATCAGACCCTTTGACAGATCATTTTTTTACAGCTCTAACATGTCAACTACTCCAGTGACTCACCAGTCATCAACTGGTGCAGAATGATTCACCTGTCATAAATGGGGATGAGTACTAAGCTGCATTACTTTGGATAGACTTGGATTTATAGTTCACCTCCTTTCTAGGGCTTTGCATTGCAAATAGTAACTGCTATATATAAGTTCTTCCTTAAACTATATTCAATACATTTAAAAAGAGAGCAAAATTAACATAATGAAAATAAGAGATGAGGAAGGAAACAGTCACCTGACTTCAAGTTAGCTAATACTTTGTAAAAACAAATAACCAAAGAAGCTTGACATTGTGGATAATCATATGCTGGGATTTGGATTCAGAAAGAATTGGTTAGGAAATTTAATAGCTACATGACCCTGAACAAGTCACAACCACACAACCCTCACTTTCTCTGTCATAAAATGGTGATAATAAGATCTATAGTACTTACCTTACAATGGTAAGAATCAACTGCGATAATAGATTTAAATAGATTTAAAAACTTGAAATGCCATATCAATGTCAACTATGATTTAAAAATACGTGTTTTTATTTTTCCAAATGCCCATATAAAGCCATAGGCAAGGCAGAAAGTAATAGAGAATGGGCCAAGAATGGGCCATAGGATACTTACTGACAGGTAAGGAAATTCCCTTTT
Organism: Sarcophilus harrisii; assembly: GCF_902635505.1. NCBI lineage: Eukaryota > Metazoa > Chordata > Mammalia > Dasyuromorphia > Dasyuridae > Sarcophilus > Sarcophilus harrisii. The sequence continues at coordinate 460,581,378 of NC_045426.1, forward strand.
CTTATGCAGCTTAAAACATTCTGCAATGTAGAGTCTTAGAGTTGCCTAGAACACTGAGAGTCTCATCAGAGGTATGACTTGAATTCAGGACTTCTTTCTGGCAATTCCCTGGTCCTTTCACCATACTGCCTCAAAAAAGCAAGTCAAAAAAGCAAAAGGAATCTTCCAGAACCTTTCATGGAATTCTACAGTTATTAGAAATAGATGTTATTTTCTCAGCAGGAAGAAGAATTGGGTACTGACAAGTATTAGACAAATCAATGTCCTGCAAACTTGTTGGGTAAAAGACAAATAGGTGAGAGGGTCAGAAACTTCCCCCATTATGATCCCCAAATTCACCTGCTTTATATTCACAGCAGTCACATCCCTTGGTTATTAAATAAAGATCAGAAACAATTACTGTGACAACATAGCAACAGCTGTCTTTGTCCTATAACCCCTCCTCTCTCTCAGTCACTATCCTGTGACTATCCAAATCACTTATAAATCATAAGGCTCTGATAGCTATTTCCCCTTAGAGTCATCTTCATTCCTTGTCTAACCCCTTTCTTCTTCCTCAGATCTGGACTATCCAAATAAAAGCTGGCTAAGAGAAGAAACAAGAAGTCACAGAGGTATAAGAGATGATGAAATACCTAAGAATGACATCATTTTCAAATTGAGAGACATTTTAGAAACTATGGAGTGCACCACCATCATTTTAAACATAAGGAAATGGAGGCAGCTAGATAGCACAACTAGATAGAGCCCTGACCTGGAAGTCAAGAGGAAATTGGACCTCAGACACTCAATACTTACTAACTCGGTAACCCTAAGCAAGTCACTTATCCCAATTGTCTCATCTCCTTCCCCCCCCCCCCAAAAAAAAAAATCAGATTAAAAAAATTAAGGAAATGGAGAGAGTTAAACAGCCTTGGACAAGGATATATAACCTCAGTAGCTCAATTTCAGAGCTAGAACTAGATCCCAAATCTAATTCATTATTCTTTTTACCATATCACCAGTTTCTACTTCTGCTTCCTGGCCTTTTATGTTTTCAGCTAGGTTCTTTTTGGCCTCAGTAAGACTCCACATATCTCAGAGAGAACAGAGACAGCTCACTATCAAAGGCTAAGCATTTAGTCAGCTTTAGGCCCAAGGAAGGGTACAGTAGTCCATGAAAACATCAGAGGGCTGTTTCCTACTTCTACCCTGAAACTGTGAAAAGGCATTTAATAACCAAAAAATTCTATGACTAACTCTCAAGAAACTCCAGGTGTGGGCACTCCTTCCATCAATACAGATCAAAATTAAACTATTAGTAGGTGAGTCCTAGATGTGGTTGACTGAGTCACGTTCAAATAAGTGACTAGCCAGGATTTAGTAGATAAATCCTAAGGAGTCACATGCAAATTAAATGACTTGTCTAGAATTAAGTTCTTATGTTGAAGGTAGAATTTGAACCCAAGTCTTTGTGACTACACATCTAGCACTCTTATCTACTATGCTGTTCTGTAGATTTTAGTCTTCGAGACTGATAAATTCAACTTGACACCGCAAAATGAATTTTCTGGCACTAAAAATATACATATAAAAGTCATAAAAAAGTATACATCAGTGTATAGCTTGCTATAATCTTGTCTGTTGCCCACTAAGTCTACACCTAACCCTGGCTCTACTTCATAAAAATAGATTTTTTTTTTAAATCATTCATTCAACTTGCATTGACTAAGCCTTTACAATAGTCTACTGTTTGTTATCCTTGCCTCAAGTCTCTCCTCACTTCAATCCACTCTACTCAATGGTCAAGGTGACCTTCCTAAAGCATAGGTCTAACCATGTTACCCTACTACTCAATAAACTCCAGTAGCTCCCTATCATCTCAGAATTAAATATAAACTTCTGTTTAGCATTCAAAATCCTTCATGACCTATCTCACCTATCTTTCTTGTCTTCTGACACCTTATACCCTACCACACACACACATCGTGATATATATAGTAATACTGGTCTCCTTTCTGTTTGCCTGAACAAAAAAAATCAATTTCCTGTTTGTAGCTTCTCTTTTTTGTAGTGGCAAGGAACTGGAAATTGAGTGGCTGCCAATCAGTTGGAGAATGACTGAATAAATCATGGTACTTCAATGTAATGGAATATTATTATTCTATAAGAAATGATGAGCAGACTGATTTCAGAAAAGCCTGGAAAAACTTACATGAACTAATGCTGAGGGAAGTGAACAGATCCAAAAGAACATTGTACATAGCAACAAGTTTATGTGATGATCAACTGTGATGGACTTGACTCTTCTTAACAATGTGTTGATTCAAGGTGATTCCAATAGACTTGGGGTGGAAAAATGTTCTCCGCATCCAAAAAGAGAACTAAGGAGACTGAATGTGAATCTAGGAATAGTCTTATTTCACATTTTTTGTTTGTTTCTTGTGCTTTTTTTTCTTTTGGTCTGATGTTTCTTCCGCAACATAACAAATATGAAAATATATTTTAAAAGATTGCACATATGTGTATCTAATTTATATTTTAATATATTTAACATCTACTAGTCATCCTGCCATCTGGGGGAGGGGGTGGGGGGAAGGAGGGGAAAAATTGGAACAAGAGGTTTGGCAATTGTCAATGCTGTAAAGTTACCTATACATATAACCTGTAAATAAAAGGCTATTAAAAATAAATAAATAAAAATAAAATAAAATATTGCACATATTTGACCTATATCAGATTGCTTACTCTCTTGGGGAGAGGGGAAGGAAAGAGAAAATTTTAGAACATAAATCTTACAAAAATGTTGGAAAATATTTTTCCATGTATTTGGAAAAACAAATAAAAAAAGAAAAAAAATTCATTTCCCAAATCTGGGGGTTTTCATTCATTTTCACCTGTGCCTGAAGTGCTCTACTTTCTTATTGTTCCCCATTGGATTCCTCTGGCTTCCTTTCCTATATTCTATCATTTCTCCTAATGCTGATGTTTTCCCTCTATTGATTATCTCCACAGTACCTTGAACAAAACTAGTCAGCACATAGTTGTTTGCATGTTTTTATTGTCTCTCCCATTAGATAGTGAGCTCCTTGGGGGCAGGAACTGTCTTTTTCCTTTTTTTTTTTTTTTTTTTTTTTAATATTCTTGGTACAGTGCCTAGCACATGCTTAATAAATTTCAATGAATACAAGATATTGCCAGCCATTTGATTTACCAAAATTCTAGAAGGTAATTTTCTATAGCAAAATAACATAATGATCTTATTTTGGGAGAGGACCTTCTTAATTTCTTTGATTATAGCAATGAAAACACAAGTAAGCAGAGAACAAAGTTCAAGATAGAGAGACCACCAACTGAGACTATGTAGTATAAGACCCAAAAAGGCACAATGACACACACTAAAAGCTAACCACATTTTCCTTGAGAAAGAGAATAGCAGAGGTGAGTCATATGTCTGATTTGAAAGAGCCATGAGGAAATGGAAAAGTAACAGCTGACACTTAAAGGTCTGAGGGAAGAGGGGGAAATTTTTTTTTTTTAAAGAGCTAGCTAATACAGAGCTTTGGTGAGGGTTGAGTCTCTTGAGAGAGAAGCAGAATGCATCATAGGAGTCTTCTGTTAGAACGAATAAAGGAAAAATTATTATTGCATCTGGAAAATTGGAAAGAGACAGCAGTAATTATATAGGATTATATATCATCTTCCATGAAGTGTCCAACTAAGAAGAATAAAAGATAAGAGTGTAGGCCCCAAAGAGAAGAGATGACTATCAGAGAAAAGAAGGAAGGTAGGAATGAAGAGACCTATTAAAGGAAGGTTGAAATAAGAGGGAGGATGGGGAAGAGGAAAGAAGTATGGGAGGCAAAGCATTCATCAGCCTAGAATAAGATTTCAACTGGAAGACTAGCTACGAGGAATAAGAAGGCCTGTGGTAACACTCTTAGCAAGACACACGGTCAGATTATTTATCAAGACTCATCAATTGAGGAAGTTTCAGTTGGACTTGAAAGTCAGCCAGTTTCCAGTTGCCACGACCTGGAATTTCTCCTTTTACCATCCCAGTAATTATGGGAAGGGAAAGGCAGCATGGAGCAGCTCCCCCTGGGGGCATGAGCTCAGGAGTCCTTTAAAAAGCCTATAGGATGCAGCAGATTCAAAATCTCATTGTTGTGCTGGCTCTGACGTAAGTGCTGCATACACACCCTAACGTTCAAAGCTTCGGTCCTGGGGGAAGGCAGCTCCAGGCTGGATCAGGTGCCTTGTTAGGAATAAGCTCTGGGATAAATGATGGTCATGGGAGTTCATGACGACAGTCTAGGGCTAATTATTTAGCTGAGGGAGTGACCTAAGGTAGAATGACCCACTGGCTGTCAGAGATGGGACAGCTGGATTGCAAACCCTTGTAGAAAAAACTCCAGGGAAGCAGCTAGTTTAGGAGATGAAATCCTAAAGGGCATAGACTGGCTCCCAAGAGGCAAGATACTATTCCAGAGGACTCTTATATAGAGACCTAAGAACACAGTAGAATTACTGGAAAGAAAGCTAGTATGCTTAAAAGGACAGTGTTCATAGGATTTTATGCTATACAAAACTAAACACTATCATAACCAAGCATAGACTAGGAAAAAGACTTGGAGAAAAGCATCTTCCTTATTTCATAGCAAAGGTAGGGCACTATGGGTTTGAAATATTGCATGTACTGCCAGGCAATGGTGGTGTGGAACATTTTTGTTTACTTTTCCTGATTTTTTTTTCTTTTTTTTAAAAATACAAAAATTTTTTTAAATTACAAGCAAATGTCTTGCTTGGCAGAAGTGGGAAGTGATATATCTGGAAATGGATGTGAAATCAAAAACAAAAAGGCATCTATATAAAAAAATAAAATACTCCCCAAAACAGATATAATGATCTGCTGGGAATCAAATATAGAAGTTAAAAAGTCAAATATTATAGACATAATCAAGGCTCCCTTTGATTAAATGGCTACCAGTTAAAAATATTTATGTGGGTGTTTTTTTTTTTCCATTTGTTTATTTCTTACCTTCCTTGCCTGCAATAGGCTGTTGTTTTTGATCTTATCCAGGAGCCTGAGCAAACAACCAGGAAGCAGATGTGACTGCAACTTTTGCCTCTTCTGCCTTCTGAAGTTTTGCAAATGTAAACTTCCTTTAAGAAAAAAGAAAGAGAAATCCTTGAGAAAGAGCTTTTTTCTACAGAAAACTTAAGAATCTTAAATTAAAAGGAGGCCTGGAATTTCTGAGGCCTGTCCAGTTGTCTAGCTTTTTTTCCCTTTATGTTCTCTTCCTTTGTCTCCCCTGTCTTCACACCTGTCATCCTAACAATCCCCAAAGCTGGCTAGAATGCACTAAAAATTTGGAGCCAATTATGTGTATGATTATGGGTAGTGAGGACAAGCCTAAATGGCTATAGTATTTGAAGTCAACTCAACTTCTCAGGAGGCTTCCTTCCATTACTTTACTTCCCCTTCCCCTTTCTCTTTTCCTTCCCTTTCCTTTTCCTTCTTCCCTTCTTTTCTTCCTTCCCTCCTTCCTTCCTCCTCCTCAATCATTTCCTTTTATCTCTACTTTAAAAGTTATTGGAAGATGGGGGTGTAACCCAGAGGTTAAAAAAGTAGAATCTGAGAAAGGTCGGATTTTTCATTTTCTTCAAACTTCCCAACTTTAAGGCCTTTCCATCTATGCCTACCTGCTCCAGTGTTCAAAAGGAGAAAACTCCAGCTGGAAACCCATAAGTCTCCTCCTAGCAGAAGTGAAGGGGTTAAGAGTTTAATAACAGAGGCCACAGAGCAAAGCAGAAGTTAGGCCCAGCTGCGCCCCTCCCCCAGCCTGCCTGCCTCCCCTTTCCATGCTGCAGTCCTTTCCTTTTCCACTGGAGAGCCCGGGCAGCACTGCTTTACTCAAGTACCTCTTTCACCCACTGTGCTCCTGCCCCACTTGTGTGATGTATTTAAAAAAAAAAAAAAAAAAAAAAAAAAAAAAAAAAAAAAACCTTTTGTTTCCTCTTTAAGACATCAGCCTCAGGGGCCATTATGGGAGAAGAAAGGTAGCCCAGGCTCTTTTATCCAAAAGAAGCCATTAAAGGGTTTTCCTGTGTCCAGTTGATCGGCTCAGTTCTGCACACTGTTCTAAGTGGCCAACCCTGATGGGACCCCACCACTGCCCCGGGAAGAAGCACCAAGGCTTTGGGCCATGGCTCTGCCCCCACCCCTACCCTGGCACTTGGAAGCTTTGTCTGCTAAAGGCCACAGGGAAAAATTGAAACTGCCAATAAGCCAGCACAGTCATCTATTTTATCCTTTCTGTCCATTCTGATTTCTTCCCAGCTGCCCCAAAAATAAATAAGGGACTGAGAAAACAATGCCAATCTGCACCCACCATGATAGTGCCCATGCACGGGGCACCCGACAATTCCATCCACTCTAAAAACCAAGGAAACGGGCCCCACCCCCTCTATTAATTTACAAAAGCCCTCCTAGCCCTGGAGAATATTCTTGGACTGTGCCACTGAGTGTACAGAAGAATGAATGCAAACAGTTGCTCCACTGGGAAAGAATGTAAGAAATTACCAAAGGTATGCTCTGTATGTATACGAACAGAGACATAGATGTGAATGAATGGTGGGTAAGATTCAAATCTCCCATGATTGCAAGAACCTAGAGTTTTGTCAATTGAGGGGCCTTCCAAACTCCCTTAAGCAGCTATTTTGCATAATACAGTCTGGGAAACATTGATGAAAGCAACTGGAGGTTTCATGTGACTCATCAGAAAGTAATCTAACACCGATTAATTATTTATGTCTTCCTCAAGAACTTGTAGCCCAAAATGCCCACTCTGCATGTGTGCTCTGCATTACCTTGTCTCCCTGTCAAAACAATAACGAGAAGAAACGCCAACAGGCTGAAAACCCTGCCTGCGAGAGAGAGCTTCTTTGAATTCTGGGTCTGCAGGGGCAGAGGAAGGGGGAGGGGAGAAACAGTTTGGAGCCTTGGCCAGGCTCTGGGAAAGCATGGAGGCTCAGGCTCTGCAATGGGGGTTGGCCTGGGCCTCCCAGCAAATGATTCAATGGGTGAGTGGGAGGGGGACCGGCCAACGAGGGCTCTAATTTTCTAAATGCAGGTACTGCATTTATTGGGGGGGAAGGGAGAGGGTGGGAGGGCATACTTTTATATGTCCAATCAGCAAAGAGGCCGGGGAAAAAAAGGTCTCTAAAGGTTCCCTGTTGTATCCAGATAAAAGACAGTAGATGAAGTGTACATCTCTCTAGTTGGAATTCTCCGAAGAGTGGCTTTCTTTCAGATCTTCTGCTCTTTTACCATGAATATAAATATTTTCCCCACTTACCATATGTTACCCATGCACTCCACAGAATTCATTGCCATAGTCATGCTGGGCTCTAGGCAAAAGGAAGGGAATGCCCTCCTCTCAGATAAGGGGAGGGGGCAAAGGGGAGGAGGAAGGGAGCTGTGCTGTCTAAGGGACAATGTCACTCTCTTCTTCCTCCAGATTCTTTGTCAATTGCTCGAGAAATAATTGACCTCAAGCTACTTCAGTCACAACCAATAGAAAAATGGAATAGTGATGTGTCCAGCTGTTCAAGGGAAGAAAGACAAGCAGGCTGGAAAACAAAGGTAGCACGGAATAGAGCTGACATGGAAAATATTTGAAGCTTCATGTTGGAATTCTCAAACAATCCAGGAATCTCATTGTTAAAAAACAACTGGGATTCTCTTCTTGAGATGTAACTGCAAATTGTACGCCTTTCGGTAATTTAAAAGGGAAATCCCAACTCAGAAACTCTTGAATGAAGATGTGTTGTTTTTTTTTCCCCAGCATTGTAACCCTAGCAAGAGATATGTTTTCCACTGTATATTTCCCAATACCCTCCAATGAATCAGCAGCAAGATGATTCAGGAACTAAGAGAGTGGTTTTGAAACTTTAGGGAACATTGCTTTAATTGTCATTGTTTGTAGGCAGTTAGAAGAAATAATGAATGAAAGGACCTGTGAAGGATTTTCCAGGTCTGTAAGAAGTGGGATGGAGTGAAGAAATGCAAGAAAAGATTCACAAAATTTCCTTCCTCTGTTCTCTTGGTGAGGATGGAAAAGAGTAGCTTGTTAAAACATATATTGGATTTCAAACCACAAGTTGTCCCATTTACTAAACTGATCCTGCTCCAGGATGGATTAATCAAGCAAAAATCAATATAGATATTTGATTCTACCAATGTGGTAACAAGCAAGTACAATATCAAACAGGTCTCAAACACCCACCAGCTTTTAACCAACCACCTGAAAATAGAACATCACTCTAAGATTGGGAAAGGAAATCATAGGAAAAATTCAGCAGATACAGAAGCAAAATAAGTGTTTTACTTGAACATATTTTCATTTCCAACTTTGAGCTAAATCAATCCTATGAACAAAGTGCTGCTGAGCAACCACAGGATACATATATACCTAACAGAATACATGAGAGCCAAGACTACAGCAACTCTATTTTCTAGACTATCAATTTTGAAAAGAGAAGGTACAAAATGTCCCCAAAATTCTTAGTACAATTTTAGGCTTCAATATTTAAAACTACATTAAAGTTTTTGGGTCAGCATGCATATTTTTATTATTTGATTTTGTCATTATCTTGAAGCTCAGGAACATTCAGTAGCTCCCTATTGCTTTTCCAATAAAATAGAAATTCCTCAGGTCAACATTTAAAGACCTTCACAATCTATTTTTTGAGACAAGAGTTCTAATTGCTTTACTTTACAAACTCAATATTCCAGCCAAACTGGCTGGTTACTACTTGGGAGATCAGCATTCCTCACAAGCTATCTTACATATCTGGAAAACATCTCTTGGAATAATTGACTTCCTTCAAGGCTTATCTTGGGTGTCACCTCCAGTGGGGGAAATCTTTTCTGATCCCAGTACTTGTCAGGGTTCCTTTCCTGCTCAAGCTGAATTTATCTAATCTGTATAGATATCGGATCCCCTGGGTAGAATGTAAATTCCTTGAAGGGGAAAGGGGGTGGGGTAGGGTGCGGTGGGGGGTGTCCTTGTATCCTCAGTAGTTAGAATAATGTCTTTACTATTGCCACTAGTGACATTTAATAAATGTTTGTTGAATTGAATTGAAGGATTTAGAGACTATCTATTCCAACACTCTGTATTACAAATAAGAAAACTTAGGCTCAGAGGGAAAATAAAGATTACATAGCAAATAAGGAGAGTGGTGATTTAACCTAGATCTTCTGATTAGCACCAAAAGTCCAGCCCTTTTGTTCTTTAAAAGAACTATTGGGGGGCGAGGGTGGGGGGGGGAATTGCAGCTAGATGGCACAGTGGATGGAGCACCAGTCCTGAAGTCAGAAGAATTTGAGTTCAAATCTGATCTCAGACACTTAACACTTCCTAGCTGTGTGACCCTGGGCAAGTCATTTAATCCCAATTGCCTGGGGGGGGGGGGGGGGGGGGGGGGGGGAATCCAAATATTTATTCTTTGCTATATGATTTCTTCAGAAAATATGGTCTTCTATAATTGCACATCTTTAATCTATCAGATTGATCGCTGTCTTGGGGAGAGGGAAGGAGAGAGGAGAGGAAGAAAAATTTAGAACAAGGTTTTGCAAAGGTGAATGTTGAAAAAATATCTTTGAATATATTTGGAAAAATAAAATACTACTAAAAATTGAAATTTAATTTTAAAATTTAAAAAAAAGAGAAAATATGGTCTTTTAACTTATAGGATAAAGTTTCTGGAAATTGCACCACAACAACATGACCTCTGCAGAGAGTTTTCAGTACATGGAGGCAGGTAGGTAATACAGTAGATAGGACTCTGCTCCTGGACTAAGGATAACCTAAATTCAAATCTATCCTCAAACATTAGTTTGTTCAGTATTGTTTAGTTGATTTTAGTCAAGTCTGCCTCTTTGTGATTCCATTTGGAGTTTGGCAAAAATACTGGAATGATTTGCCATTTTTTTTTCCTCCACCTCAATCAACAGATGAGAAACTGAAGCAATTAGGATAAAGTAATTTATCCAGGTTAACAAAGTTAGAATGTGTCTGAGACTGTATTTGAACTCAGGAAGACTCATCACCTTGACTCCAGGCCTAGCACTCTATCTACTTTACCTCCTACCTGGACAAGTCACTTAACTTATGTTAGCCTCAATTTCATAATAGGGTCTACCTTCGAAGGTTTCAATGAGGATCAAGTGAGATATCTGTAAAGTACTTAACACAGTTCCTTAGGGTACATAGTAATTAATGCCCATTTCCTTTTTATTACAGATTTGGAACTTGTTCCCATTAGGTACCCCTATACTTGTAAGATGAGCAATCCCAATGCACTTCTCTGAATTGTAAGGAATATAAAAGAGGGAGAAAGCCTTTTGTGGATGCATATTAAAAAGTAATTTTAAATTCAACTGAACAAATTAAGAAACAAATATTTCTCTAAAGTCCTTTCCAGAAAAGGAGAAAACCATAAGCAGGGGTTAACAAGATGGCAAGTAATACAGAATTGGTCATTTTAACCATAAATGTGAATGGGGTAAACTCCCCCATAAAAAGGAAACAATTAGCAGACTGGATTAAAAGCTAGAATCCTACAATTTGTGGTTTACAGGAAACACACCTGAAGCAGGGCGATACATGCAAAGTAAAGGTAAAAGGTTGGAGCAGAATCTACTATGCTTCAGGTGAAATAAAAAAAGAAAACAAGAATAGCCATTCTCATCTCAGATCAAGCAAAAGCAAAAATTGATCTAATTAAAAGAGATAAGGAGGGCACTATATCTTGCTACAGGGTAGCATAGATAATGAAACAATATCAATATTAAACATATATGCATCAAGTGGTGTTGCATTTAAATTCTTAAAAGAGAAATTAAGAGAGCTGCAAGAAGAAATAGACAGCTAAACTATCTATAATAGTGGGAGATCTCAACTTTGCACTCTCAGAATTAGATAAATCAAACCACAAAACAAATAATAAAGAAGTCAAAGAGGTAAATAGAATACTAGAAAAGTTAGATATGATAGATCTTTGGAGAAAACTAAATGCAGACAGAAAGGAGTATACTTTCTTCTCAGCAGTTCATGGAACCTATACAAAAATTGACCATATATTAGGACATAAAAACCTCAAACTCAAATGCAGTAAGGCAAAAATAATAAATGCATCCTTTTCAGACCATGATGCAATGAAAATTACATTCAATAAAAAGCCAGGGGAAAATAGACCAAAAAATAATTGGAAACTAAATAATCTCATACTAAAGAATGATTGGGTGAAACAGCAAATCATAGACATAATTAATACCTTCATCCAAGAAAATGACAATAATGAAACATCATACTAAAATGTATGGCATGCAGCCAAAGAGGTAATAAGGAAAAATTTCATATCTCTAAAGGCCTACTTGCATAAAATAGAGAAAGAGAAGGTTAATGAATTGGGCTTGTAACTAAAAATGTTGGAAAAAGAACAAATTAAAACCCCCCAAGTCAAACACTAAACTTGAAATTCTAAAAATAAAAGGAGAGATCAATAAAATTGAAAGTAAAAAAAAACTATTGAATTAATTAATAAAACTAAGAGTTGGTTCTATGAAAAAACCAACAAAACAGACATACCCTTAAAAAATCTGATTTAAAAAAGGAAAGAAGAAAATCAAATTGTTAGTCTTAAAAATGAAAAGGGAGAACTCACCATTAATGAAGAGGAAATTAGAGCAATAATTAGGAGTTACTTTACCCAACTTTATGCCAATAAATTCGACAACTTAAATGAAATGGAAGAATTCCTTCAAAAATATAGCTTGACCAGATTAACAGAGGAAGAAATAAATTGGTTAAACAGTCCCGTCTTGGAAAAAGAAATAGAACAAGGTATTAATCAACTCCCTAAGAAAAAATCCCCAGAACCAGATGGATTTACATGTGAATTCTACCAAACATTCAAAGAAAAATTAACTCCAATGTTATATAAACTATTTGAAAAAATAGGGAATAAAGGAATCCTATCAAATTCTTTTTATGACACAGATATGGTACTGATTCCTAAACCAGGTAAGTTGAAAACAGAGAAAGAAAATTATAGACCGATCTCCCTAATGAATATTGATGCTAAAATCTTAAATAAAATATTAGTAAAGTCCTTTCCAGATTTTTTCCTTTAGCAATGTCCATAAAATGTCAAAAACAAAAACTAAGATCTTAGAGAACTAAATTAAAAGTGGTAACCAAATTTAAAACAATATTGTTGCTTTCCTCTTTCTCCGAAAGGAAGAGAATAAAGATTTATCTGAAGGAAATACCTTCTTTACCCATTCTGAAGATTTTAATGTATAGATCATTTGGAAGTCCCTTTGAATACCAAGAAACATTTGAAGGAGTGGCCTAGAAAAGATGGAGTATTTTAAAAGATTAAGGGGCTTGTTTATTAGATAGAATAGAAAGTTAAACCCCAAAGCTGTAGTTATTATTTCTATTAGAGGTCCTGAAGTTGCCTTTTCTGACTCCCCTTTCTTTGCTCAGGCCATTCCCTATAGCTAAAATGTTTTCCATTCAATTTAATTCAGCAAACATGTATCAAGTATCTACAAAAATATAATAGTTCTTCCTTTATAGGAATATCTAGCTACAAGAAAGATACAACCTAGACACAAGTACATATTTATAAGTAGTAAATACAAAGCATATACAAAGTAATCTGAAAAGGGAAGAAGAAGCACAAATGACTGGGGAGGTAGAGGAGAGAAGATGGTTAAGAAAGATCTCTCATCTCTACTTTTTTGCTGTAGAAATTCTAAATAGTCTTGGAAAGATAGACTCATTCTTCCATGAAGTTTGCCCTAAGACCTCATGATAAAAATGTTCTATCCCTCTTCCCATAGACCCTCCCTGTGGTTTATATTTCTTAAAGCCCTTTATCTCTTGGGCCCCTTTGATGCTTATAATTTTAATTCATACTTAATTAAATACCAGTTATTTCCTCATCATCATCATAAGATTATAAACTCCATGAGGACAGATACTATGCTTTACTTAATTTTCATCATACCCATCCTAGAATAGTGCTTTGTACCTAATAGGTGCTTATATATAAATATCTACATATGTAGATATCTATCTATATAAATATAGATATATTTATATATGTATAACATTTTAATTGAAGGCAGTATGATGCCTGAATAGAGCAATTGCTTTGACATAACAGAAGCTCTATTCAAATCTTGCTTCTAACATTTATTCTTTGGGTGACTTGGACTAAATCATTTAGTCTGAATTTCTTAGATCTAAATGAGGGGAACTAACTAAACTCTGAGATTCCTTCTTATGATCCTAAATTTTAATAATGGAAAAAAGTCCTGGGATGTTTCAGTCAATTGCTTAATTGCTTTCTACATCAATTTTAAAACATTTTTAAATTTTGTTTTTAAAAAATTTAAATTTCTTTAAAAGAAAAAAAAACCCTGTTGTACTAGATGATTTCTCAGATTCCTTTTGAACTCTAACATATGATGCTATAAATTATGGGTGTCTTCAAATGATCTAGAAAAAAATCAATCCAATAAAATCACAGAAAATTCTGGGCAGGATTAATGGTAGCAGCAGCAGCAGTAGTAGTAGAAGTAGTGGTGGTGATGCACTGGTAGTGGTGGTGGTGCTGGTGGTGGTAGTAGTTGTTGATTTAACTAATATTTATATTTATACAGCACTTACTATGTTCCAGACATTGTATTAAGTATTTTATAATTATTATTTCATTTGATTCTCATACAAACCTGGGATCTGGGGGATAGGTGCTATTATTTTCCCACTTTTATAGATGAGGAAATTAAGGCAAACAGATTAAGTGACTTGCACTGGATCACACAATTAATAAGTATCAAAAGCTGTATTTAAATTCAGATTTTCCTATCTCCAGGCCCTGTACTCTATCTACTATATCATCTAGTTACAACTAAGTCATAACTTCAAAACAAATTTAAAAAGGAAAAATACTTTCTATCATTATAGAAGAATGAATATAACGGGAAATATATAAGAAGAATCAAGGATTGGAAGAGACAGGCATGTGACCTTAATGTTTAAAACTTAGGTGACTGGAATCATGGTGATAGAAATGAAAGGGGAGATGTTTTGGGAAAAGATGATGAGCTTGTTTTTTAAGAAGTCAAATTTGAAATGATATTGGGACAACCAAATGAATTTCTAGTAGCAGCTTAGTGGTAATGGCAATACTATTGTTCAGGGAAAAAGAGAGGACTGGAGATTTGGAAATAATACACAAAAAGTTGATAGTGAAAGCATGAAAGTATAGAAAGAATTTCAAAGCTGGAAATTAATTTTGGGAAGTGCTTATTATTAGAAAGAGAAGAGGGAGGAGAAGCCATATGACAAGAACTGCTCCACATCATGTTTGAATGCAAAATCATCTGCAATTCTTTTATTGTTTATAATATATTGCTGTTCTTCCTCTTCCTCATTCTCATAATATAAATCCTGTTTTTTGACCTTAACAATCCCCAATTACTCTGGCTTTCAGTTCTTTACCAGACCTAGCAACTGACTATATAAATCCTTTCCCCCATTTTGGTCCATTGGTAAATCTGGGCAACTCTAAGTTAAACTCTTCTCTCAAGTCCTTTGCCTATTTATCCTAGTGAAAGTATTGTCATTTGATAAAATCCAATACCCATTCCTATTAAAAACACTAAAAAGTATAGGAATAAATGGACTTTTCCATAAAATACTCAGTAGCATTTATTTAAAACCATCAATTGGCATCATATGTAATGGTGATGCACTGGAACCATTCTCAGTAAAATCAGGAGTGAAACAAGATTGTCTACTATCACCATTACTGTTCAATATTGTATTAGAAATGCTAGCTTTGGCAATAAGAGATGAAAGAGAGATTAAAGGAATTAGAGTAGGTAATGAAGAAACCAAGTTATCACTCTTTGAAGATGATATGATGGCATACTTAGAGAACCTCAGAGATTCTACTAAAAAGCTATTAGAAATAATTCACAATTTTAGCAAAGTTGCAGGATACAAAATAAATCCACATAAATCCTCAGCATTTTTATACATCACTAACAAAATCCAACAGCAAGAGATACAAAAAGAAATTCCATTTAAAATAACTGTTGATAGTATAAAATATTTGGGAATCTATCTGCCAAGAGAAAGTCAGGAACTATATGAGCAAAACTACAAAACACTTTCCACACAAATAAAGTCAGATCTAAACAACTGGAAAAATATCAAGTGTTCTTGGATAGGTCAAACGAATATAATAAAGATGACAATACTACCTAAACTAATCTATTTATTTAGTGTTATGTAATCAGACTCCCAAGAAAATATTTTGATGACCTGGGAAAAATAACAAAATTCATCTGGAAGAACAAAAGGTCAAGAATTTCAAGGGAACTAATGAAAAAAAAATCAATCAAATGAAAGCCTAGCTGTACCTAATCTAAAACTATATTATAAAGCAGCAATCACCAAAACCATTTGGTATTGGCTAAGAAATAGACTAGTTAATCAGTGGAATATGTTAGGTTCACAGGACAAAATAGTCAATAACTATAGCAATCTAATGTTTGACAAACCCAAAGACCCCAATTTTTGGGATAAGAATTCACTATTTGACAAAAACTGCTGGGAAAATTGGAAATTAATATGGCAGAAACTAGGCATTGACCCACACTTAACACCATACAGCAAGATAAGACCAAAATGAGTTCATGATTTAGGCATAAAGAATGATATTATAAATAAATTAGAAGAATATAGGATAGTTTACCTCTTAGACCTGTGGAGGAGGAAGGAATTTGTGATCAAAGAAGAACTAGAGATCATTATTAATCACAAAATAGAAATTTTTGATTTTATTAAGTTAAAAAGCTTTTGTACAAACAAAAAAAATGCAGATGAGATTAGAAGGGAAGCAATAAACTGGGAAAACATTTTTACAGTTAAAGGTTCTGATAAAGGCCTCATTTCCAAAATATATAGAGAATTGACTCTAATTTATAAGAAATCAAGCCATTCTCCAAATGATAAATGTCAAAGGATATGAACAGACAATTTTCAGATGATGAATTGGAAACTATTTCTAGTCATATGAAAAGGTGTTCCAAATCATTATTGATCAGAGAAATGCACATTAAGACAACTCTAAGATACCACTACACACCTCTCAGATTGGCTGGGATGACAGGAAAAGATAATGATGAATGTTGGAGGAGATGTGAGAAAACTGGGACACTGATACATTGTTGGTAGAATTGTGAATGCATCTAGTCATTCTGGAGAGCAATTTGGAACTACACTCAAAAAGTTATCAAACTGTGCATACCTTTGATCCAGCAGTGTTTCTACTGGGATTATATCCCAAAGAGATATTAAAGAAGGGAAAGGGACCCATATGTGCAAAAATGTTTGTGGCAGCCCATTTCATAGTGGCTAGAAACTGGAAATTGAATGGATGCCCATAAATTGGAAAATAAGTTGTGCTGAATAAGTTGTAGTATTTGAATGTTATGGAATATTATAGTTCTGTAAGAAATGACCAGCAGACACCCAGTGAAAGAACTCTGGGAGATGACTATGAACCACTACATAAAATTCCCAATCCCTCTATTTTTTTCTGCCTGCATTTTTTATTTCCTTCACAGGTTAATTGTACACTATTTCAAAGTCCAATTCTTTTTGTACAGCAAAATAACTATATGGACATGTATACATATATTGTATTTAACTTATACTTTAACATAATTAACATGTATTGGTCAACCTGCCATTTGGGGGAGAGGATGGGGGGAAGGAGGGGAAAAAGTGGAACAAAAGGTTTTGCAATTGTCAATACTGAAAAATTACCCATGCATATATCTTGTAAATAAAAAGCTATTAAAAAAAGAAAGAAAGAAAGAAAAAGAGATGACCAACAGGATGAATACAGAGAGGCTTGGAGAGACTTACATGAACTGATGCTAAGTGAAATAAGCAGAACCAGGAGATCATTATACACTTCAACAACAATACTATATGAGGATCAATTCTGATGAAAGTGGCTACCTTTGGCAATGAAGGGATCCAAATCAGTTCCAATTGATCAGTGATGAACAGAACCAGCAATACCCAGTGAAAGAACATTGGGAAATGAGTGTGGACTACAACATAGCATTTCTACTCTTTCTGTTGTTGTTTGCTTACATTTTTGTTTTTCTTCCCAGGTTATTTTTACCTTCTTTCTAAATCATATTTTTCTTGTGCAACAAGATAACTGTATAAATATGTATACATATATTGTATTTAATATATACTTTAACATGTTTAACATGTATGAGACTGCCTGCCATCTAGGGGAGGGGGTGAAGGGAAAGAGGAGAAAAGTTGGAACAGAAGTTTTTGCAAGAGTCAATGTTGAAAAATTACCCATGCATATGTTTTGTCGATAAAAAGCTATAATAATAATAATAATAAAGAAAGTATTGTCATTCTAGACTCTAGTCTTAGATTATTCACCTTATTTACTACCGTTATTCCTCAAGTACTACTGAACAAAACTGAAGAAAATCATGAAACTGTCCTGATGGAGTACAATATGAATTTAGACTACATAATTCCAACTGGGCCCTCACTACAGAAAGGCAAATTTTTTACACCTCTTTTTGATTCATTCTCCCATTCATCAAAGTCACTTTTTCACATGTTACATAGCTCTCCCTCTCTCATTTTGTCAGATGAAAAGCTTGCTTATATTTTACTGAAAAAAATATTCGGGTCATTACAGAAAGTTCCTCTGCTTACCACATCACCTCACTCAGATGTTTTTTGCTACCATCCTCTCCTTCACCAATCTCATATAATGAAGTAGTCCTTTCCCTTGCCAAGACAAATCCCCCTACATGCACAAATGATCCTATTCCACTGCCATTTCTCCAGCAGATTGAACCCTCTATTATTCCTAACTCTCTCATTAACCTTCAATCTCTCCTTGAATCCTAGCTGCTTCCTTACTGCCTACAAACATGAGCATGTTTCCCCCACCCTTAAAAATCTCTCATGAAATACATCCATACCTGCTAGCTATTGATCAGTCTCCTTTTTTATGGCTAGACTCTAGGAAGAATACTATAATAATTGTCCCACTTCCTTTGCTTTCATTCTTTTCTTAACTCTCTGAAGTCTAGTCTCTGAAGATCTGACCTCATCATTCAACTAAAACTGTTGTCTTCAAAGTTACTAATGATCCCTTAATTGCCAAAGTTAATGGCATTTTTTAATCCTTATCTTTCTTGACCTCTCTGAAGTCTTTAACACTGCCCATCACCTTATTCTCCTTGACACTCTCTTCCTTATAGGTTTCCATGACTCTTTTTCCCTTGATTCTTCTCCTGCCTGTCAGATCCCTTCTTAGTCTCCTTTGCTTCTTTCACTCAGGTCATGTCTGCTAATCATAGCTATCCCCAAGACTCTGTTTTGGGATTCTTTTCTTCTTCTATAGTATAGAGAGAGTTCATCAGCTCCTTTAATTGCACTTAATTTCACTATCAACCTTATGCTGACGATTTTTCAATCTATCTATCCATCTTTATCTGCTCTTTTATTAACTGATCTCACATCTCCAATTGCCTTTGGGGCATCTTAAACTGTAAATCGCAAAGACATCTAAAACTCATATGTCCAAAATTTAATTTTCTTTTCCCCAAACCATCTCCTCTTCCTAATTTCTCTATTATTGTCATATGTATATGATCTTCCCAGTCTCTACAACTAGTAATCTAGGTGTCATCTTCAACTCCTACTCTTTTTCATTACCCATATCCAATCAATTATCAAGTCCTATAACATCTACCGAATCTTGGATTTTATGACCCATTCTCTCTTCTCACCTCATAACCATTTTGGGGAAGGTCACACCTGGACTATTATAAAAGCATTACAGTCATTCTCCTTTTTTCAAGTCTCTCCCCTACTTCAGTCTATATTCTATTCAACCATAAAATAAGTCTTTCTAAATTTCAAGCCTAACCATGTCACCATCTATTCAATAAACTTCAAAGGTTCTCTTTGTCTTTAAGATAAAACATAAAATATTCTCTTTGGCTTTTTAAAAAGTTTTAGCTAAAACTCCACCTTTTGCAAGAAGTCTTTTCCAGTCTTTATTAATGCTAACACTTTCCCTCTGAGGCTATTCCCATTTTATCCCATACATATCTTGTACATATCCTATACATAGTTGTTTACATTTTGCCCCCCCCCCCTTAGAGATCCTTGAGGATAGTTAATAGGTGATTAATAAATGCTTGTTGACTAACCAAGTAATTGATTCATAAGTAAACAATGGCTAACCTCATCATGCTCTGGTTTTATGTAGACCACTTCAATCCTGATTGGGTCCACAAAATATTTTCTCTCTCCAACTTGTTTTGTATTCTCCCTATATTGCCTCTTGGAAATCTATGAATGTAACTGAAATCTAAAGATATAGTTGTAAAAGGATTTCTAGATATAAGTGAAAGGATTCTCTAGATTCTGCAAATACAATTAAAATAACAACACATACCAATTGTAGGATTATCATATCCTATTAACCATCAATTACATTTTGGACACAGTACTGAAAAATGCTAGAGATGCAAAAAAAGTCAAAGATAGTCCCTGCTATCAAGGAACTCACAGTTTAAGGGGGAAGGCAGCATGCAAATAACTTCCAAATAAGATAAATACAGGGTAACTTGGAGAAAAAACAGCATTAGAGATTGAGAAGGGTCTTTTGAAAAAGGTTGGATTCTAGCTGAGGTTCAAAAGAAAAGCTAATGAAAATTCAAGAATCTGAGAGATGGAGAGGCTTATTAAAGCAATAGTAAAGAGGCCAATGTCACTGGTTCAGAGTATGTGAAGGGAAGTGAGGTGTGAGAAGATTGAAAAAATAAAGAAAGAGGCCAGGTAATGAAGGGCTTGGGAAAGCCAAACAGAGGATTTTTATATCTAATCCCAGAGTTAATAGGGAGCTAGTGGAGTTTATTGAATAGGAAAATGACACAGGTACTTAAAGAAGTGACTTTTGAAGCTCATTTTGATAGATGAATAGAGCATAGATTGGAGTGGTGAAAGGCTTGAGACAGGAAGACCAACCCAAAGGCTAGTACAAAAAGTATTTTATCCCACAGAAAATACAGAAAGGCTCACAATTCAAAGACTCAAAAGGTTTACTGTAGCCATAAAACAATTGATGTAATTCTCCATCTATAATGATCCCCACTTAGTGCCAGAGCCCTATCTAGCCTCCAAGACTCATAGCACCATTATATGTCTTGGAGTCTTTAGAAGAGAAGCAATTCTGAGATTACTAGACAGCTATTCCATCACCCCAACATTTTGGATAGACAGCGAAACAGAGATAGAGACAGAAAAGGAGACAGAGGCAAACAGACAGAAACAGAGAGAGAAGTTAAGAGAGACAGAGAAAGGGAAGGAGGAAGAATAGGAGGGAAGAAGAAAGAGAAAGGGGGAGGGAGAGAAAGAAGGAGAAAGGGAGGGAGAGAGAAAAAGAAGGAGGCAGGGAAAGAGAGAGAAAGAGGGAGAGAGCTATTTTCATATAATCGATTTCCTTTGAAACTTTATGCATTTTATTTTATTTTTTAGAACAAGTATCCCCTTTGTCTCTAGAGTTCTCAATCTAAGGTGATCCAAAAGAAAACAAGGAGAAGGACTTCCTAAGGCCTCAAGCATCCACTAAAACTAATGGTCATGGCCTAGTGTGAAACTGTGATATAGTTATAGGATAATGAATATGAGAGTTGGAAACAAGGATATGCTGGCAAATGTTTATCTGTGCATAGAACACACTTTTAAATTTAATCTCTTTGTAGTTTTTCAAGGTTTAAATGCTGAAAGTGAAAATTTTAACACTAGGCTCTTGTCAGCCTCTAAGAACTGTCTCCAGCACACCTCTGTTTGGAAGGGATCTCAATAGCAATCTAGTCTAACACATACTTTAAAAGAATCCCAAATATAACATAATGACAAATGGTCATCCAGACTTTTTTGGAAGACTTCTAATGGGAAACTACCCGTTCTTCACCCTGAACCAGCACATTTCATTCAGATCTTTAAATAGGAAGCTTTTCCTGAAATCAAGTCTAAATTGACTTTTTTGAAACTTGTACACATTGTTCCTGGTCCAGCTCATTGAGGCTAACTCCTCTTTCATACAATCAAGTCTGACCCCTCTTTCATACAATCATTGGCCTTCATATACATGAAAATAATTATGGTGTCCTCTTAAAGTCTTCTTCAGGCTAACCAGTCTCAATTCCTTTAACTATTCTTCTTATTGCAGGGACTCAGGATTCTTTGCTATCTTTGTCACTCTCTTTTTAATGTTCTCCAACTTCTTAATGTTAATCTTAAAATATTGCATCCAGAATTTAGCAAAATATTCCAGACTTGGCCTAACCAGCACAGAATAGAAAAGACTATCACCTCTATTTAGGAATAAATAAATCATCACTATTTAGGAATAACCTAAAATCTCTCTCTCTCTCTCTCTCTCTGTCCTCTCTCTCTCTGTGTCTCTGTCTGTCTCTGTCTCTGTCTGTCTCTGTTTCTGTCTCTCTCTCTCTATCTCTCTGTCTCTCTGTCTCTCTCTCTCTCTGTCCTCTCTCTCTCTCTCTCTCTCTCTCTCTCAAGGCAACTCAAATTTCACTAGCTCGTTTGGTTGTCATATCACACTGCTGATTCATATTGAACTAATGGCCCACTAAAACCTCTAGGTTTTTTTTTTTTTTTTTAAATAAACTGCTATTGAACCATAAATCCCCTCTTTTTCAATAATGAACTTGATTGTTTTGGACCCAAATGTGAGACTTTGCTTTTTCCCTATTTAATTCCATCTTATTTGATTTAGTCCAATGTTCTAGGCCTGCTAAAATCTTTTTGGATCCTGACTCTGTCATCCAGTAGGTAGCTAATCCTTCTGACTTCGCATCATCGGCAATTTTATGAAGATTGTCATCTACAGCTTTATTCAAATCATTAGTTAAAAATATGAAACAGCACAAAGCCAACTAAGCACATATCCTTGGGGCACTAGAGACCTCAAGATACCATGTTGACATTGAAATATTAACTACTTTTTGAGTCCAGTCATCAAAACAGTTCCAAAACTTTAAAGTATATTATTGTCTAGTTTGTATCTCTACATCATCTTCACATGAATAGTACAAGATACTGTATCAAAAACTTTGCTAAAATCTATATAAGCTAGATCTTCAGCCTTCATTATCTACCAATTTAGTAATTCTCAGAAAAATAAAAAAGTAAGGTTAGTCAGGCATGATATCTAAAATATATATTTTTTATTCCCCCCCCACAAATATATGTAAAAATATTAAACATTCATTAGGTTTTTTAAAGTTTTTAGTTTCTAATTCTATTCTTCCCTCCCTTCTGATCCCTCTCCCTGAGATGGTAAGAAATCAAATATAGGTTATATATGCATAATAATAGTGAGATTTATTCTTTTTTTAATGTGAAGATGTTTTATTTTTTATTAAAGTTTTTTATTTTCAAAACATTGACCCAAGCTTGCAAAACTTTGTGTTCCAAATTTCTCCCCTCCCCCCATCCCCTCCCCTAGATGCCAAATAATCTAATATATGTTAAACATGTTAAAAATATATATGTTAAATCCAATATATATGTACATATTTATACAATTATGCTGCACAAGAAAAATCAAATCAAAAAGGAAAAAATGAGAAAGAAAACAAAATGCAAACCAAACAACAACAAAAAGAGTTAAAATGCTATGTTGTGATCCACACTCAGTTCACACAGTTCTTTCCTTGGGTGTAGATGGCTCTCTTCATCACAAGATCATTGGAACGGGCCTCAATAATCTCATTATTGAAAAGAGCCATATCCGTCAGAATTGATTATCATATAATCTTGTTGCCATGTACATTGATCTCCTGGTTCTGCTCATCTCACTCAGCATCAGTTCATGTAAATCTCTTCAGGCCTCTCTGAAATCATACTGGTGATCATTTCTTATAGAACAATAATATTCCATAATATTCATATACTATAACTTATTCAAACATTCTGCAACTGATGGGCATCCATTCAGTTTCCAGTTTCTTAGCACTTCAAAAAGGGCTGCCACAAACATTTTTGCACATATTATATAAGAATATATTGCAAGGTATATTCCATATTTATTTATTTCCATAAAGGAATTAGCTAAATAGTTCAGTAGTTAGAGTGCTACAGAAGTCAGGAAGACCTAAGTTCAAATCCAGCTTCAGATACTTATTAGTTGTGTGATCCTGTTTAAGTCTTTTAGCCCTGTTTGCCTTCATTTCTTCATATATAAAATGAGCAGTAGGAGGAAATGACAAACCACTTCTGTATCTTTGCCAAGAAAATTCCAAATAAAGTCACAAAGAATCAGACATGACTGAAAACAACTCAACACAATTTTTAAGGAAGTTATAACAGCTCTAATAATCACTGTTTTCCTTTCTAGATGTTCATAAACCATCTCTTTAATAGTCTGTTTTAGAATTTTATAGGAATAGAAATTAATACTCACTAATTTATCATTTATAGATTCTCATCTTTCTCTTTCTGAAAATCAGACTAACTTTTGCCCTTCACTCTTATGGCATAACTCTGATTTTTCATCAACTTTCAAATATTATTAATTCAAAAGGCACATCTGCTAGTTCTTTCAGTAGCCAAGAAGGTAATTCAGCTGCGCCAGGTGACTTCAATTCATCTAGAGCAACTGGGTACTCTGTTACTAGAGTATGAACTTTGTCAAATATTTTTGTTCTGTCATTTCCAATGCAATAGTCATTCTTGGTGGAGAAAACAGGAAGGTAAAATATTCTCTCTCTATTGTCATTTGTCATTATCCCTTCCACCCCAAGAAACAGGCTGGTCCTTTCTTTGATTCCTTCTTTTCCATTATACTTTGAAAAACAATAACAGACTATTACAATAATCCAAGTATGAGATGAAGAATCAGGATAGCAGCAGAGTCAGCAAAAAAAAAAGAAAGCATATATGAGAGTTATTGTGAAGATAGAATTGATGGGACTTGACAAATGATTGCCTATGGGTGGAGGGTGAGAGAAAGAGTGAGGAATAGAGGTAACATCTAAGTTTGCTACCCTGAGTAACTGGAATGATGGTGGTCTCAACAGTAGGGAGGTTTAGAAGGTTTAGCTTGTGGAAGAAAGATAATTAGTTCAATTTTGGATATGATGAATGCAACATGTCTATAGGACATGCCCCTAAGATAGTTTGAGAAATCCAATAGGTAGTTGGAGAAAGTCAGGAGAGAGATTTGGACTGGATTAGTAGATTTGAGAACCATAAACATAAAAATTATATGAAACCATAGAAGCTGGTAAAATAGAGAGCGAAGAGAAGAGGCTCCAAGACAGAAACTTGGGGGGCATTCATGGATAGCTTGCTTGACCTAAATAAAGATCTATCAAAGGAAACTGAGAAAGAATGGTCAGAAAGTAGGAGGAGAACCAGGAGGGAAAAGTACCATAAAAACCTAGAGAGAAGAGAGTTTCAAGAACAAGAGAGTAATGAGCAGGGTCAAAAACTGCAAAGAAGTCAAGAAGTATGAGAAGAGATCATTGGATCTGACAATTAAGAGATCAGTGGTGACTTTGGAGTAAGCAGTTTCCATAAAAGAGACAATATACTTACCTCCTGAGTTTAGCTTGTCATGTGCTTTTTTCCTTTCAATTTCTTAATTTATATGGGAAGAAAAAACAAATTTTTAAAAACGAGGAACCCAGAACTATTTGGCATTTTCTGAACTAATAACCATTACTTGGTTTATAGGTTAGCCCTCAGAGATAAAAATTTTAGAGATATGTGAAATAATCTAGCGTGAGATCCATGATCAGGAAGAAGAATCAAAAGAAAAGATTAAGCCTGAGTACATTAGCTAGCTGAGCCACGGGGGAATGAGGAGGAAGAAAGGGGAAAAAAGAAAGGAGAAGGGAGGGAGGGAGGAAGGGAAAGAGAAATGGAGGAAAGGAAGGAGGAAGGGAGGAAGGGAGGGAGGAAGGAAAGGGAAGGAGAGGAAGGAAGGGAAGGAGAAAAAGGAAGAGAAGAAAGGGAAGGAGAGGAAAGAAGGGAAGGAAGGAAGGAAAGAAGGAAGGAAGGAAAGAAGGAAAGAAGGAAGGAAGGAAAGAAGGAAGGAAGAAAGGAAGAAAGGAAGGAAGGAAGGAAGGAAGGAAGGAAGGAAGGAAGGAAGAAGAAAGGAAGGAAGGAAAGGAAAGGAAAGGAAGAGAAGAAGGGAGGAAAGGAACACATACTTATTAACCACCTACTTCATGCCAAGCATTATAGCTTATTACAAATATTATCCTTTTTGATCCTCATAATAACCTTTCAAGTACTGTTATTATCAGGTACTATTAGTATACCTATTTTACAGTTAAGGAAACTGAGGTACACAGAAGTTAAGTGACTCACCCAAGGTCACACAACTAAGTACATGAACCTGGAAAATTGAGTTTTTCTTGACCAAGGGCCAAAACTCTAGCCATTATACATCACTGGCTGTATACCTAGCAAATATTTGCTAGAGAGAAGAGAAACTTTAGAGCCAGACTTTGAACAGGACAAGAAAACATGAGAAAAAGCTTTGTGCTATTCTGCCTTTTCTTTAAAATCTGACATGAATCCTGCTTTTTAATTTAAAAAAGCATGCCAGCACCTTTTTCCCCTTAAATGGAGAGATTCAAGGATTTTGGCTGGATCAGAAACTGGAGATGAAGAGATCATGAGTTCAGTAAACTCTGATGGAATAGAGTCCAGGTGAATTATAATCTGGTCTGTCTGAACAATGTGAAGTAGAAGCCAGAAGATAGACCTGGGCATCAATTGATTGGAACTCTGACATCAGCAGCCACAAAATATTGGAGGTGTGAGTTGCTTCCACACATCTGCTTCCTCTTCAGTCGTGTGTTGGAGCCAACTTGGCGCCTAAGACCTGATTATTCAGTTTTTAGCATATAAGTATTTGCACCTTGAAATTGGTAAATGCTCCAAATCAGGCCTTGATTATTTTTTTGTCCATTTAATGATGCAAATTAAACTTAAAGGTATATCTTGTATACATCTTTATTTTCTGAAGAGCTAATTGTTAAACATCTTCCAACACAGCTCTGGCAAATATGTTCCCAACACATATGTCTTTCCATATGTATTTCCTACATGTATTCACCCTTCCTGCAAATGTACAGAGGTGAGGGAGAGTCAGATTCTGATTCAGGAGGGAAATATTTTGTTCCTACTATTCTTATTATGGCATTTTGCCTTTTCTATGTGTCCTCTGACTGACTTATAAAGGTAAACACTTTGGTAGGGACTGATGAGCTAGGATTTTAGAAGATGTAGACATAGGATTTCTTGAACCTAGAATAGCTGTCCCCTGGGGGACACACCCGGAGAGCTTGAGGATGCTCCAGGAATAATATGGGCAAAATGCTAAAATGGGGAGATAGGTTGCTTAGGAAGAGAGGAACATAACAGTTACAAATAAGATGTAGTCCCTGACCTCACAGAGAACAATCCTATAAATCTATTGTGGTTTTTTTTGGGGGGAAAGGGGGGGAGTATTGTGGTTTTCAGTCATGTTTCATCTCTCCAACTGGGCTATAAGCTGTTTGAGAGTCTTATTTATATCTTGTTTATCTTTACTTCACTATAATGCCTAAATCATAGCATGTCCTTAGTGAATATTTGTTGAATGAATTGATTAACTTAAAAGTTAAATTGATTTTTAAAGCAGTCTTTGCCCATTCTTCAGTGAATGTTGGCCCCCTCTCTAATTGCTGTGTTCCTTTTCCCTGTAACATTTGGAATGCTGGAAATATCTATAGTATTCTAAGAGTTAAGGAACTCCCATGGCTTTAAAAAGATGTTCACCGTTGGAGATGGTATTAAATGCTTCTCCAAAAAGGAAAAGTCTAAAGGAAAAAAGGGAGTAAGGAGGAGTGGGGCTTCTCATTTTATGAACAGCTCAGCAGTGGTGGTGCTCCAGTCAGCTGCTCCACCCCAGCAAAATCTTGCAGCAGGGAAACCTGCCTGTGGCCTCTTCATTTAACCCTTCCATAGCCTTCACTTCAATAAAATACTGAGAAAAAGATCAGAAGAACAAGTTGCCCACTAAGGGGAGGGGAAGAGGGAATAAAAGATCGGTTTGAATGTTGCTCCACCCCTGACTTTCTTCCCCCAAAGAGCCTTCTGTTCAAAGAAATTAAAGGACTGCTAGCAGTTCACAAACTCAGGACAGAAGAGCTTTGCTGTATAGCTGGTGAATGGATTGTGGGTAACCAGACATTGAACATTTTTTTCTGCTTGTGAACTTTTGGAGACCACACGAATGAAAGAGTATTTGTCCCTGGACAAATACTCACTGCAGAAAGCAAAGAAGGCTTTAAGAGGAAGTGGATCTTGGCTTTGTGATTTCTTTTTTGTTGAGAGAGACAGACAGACAGAGAGAAAGAAAAAATAACCAAAGGACAGAAACAAGGCAGAGACAGAGACAG
Source organism: Sarcophilus harrisii (assembly GCF_902635505.1). Taxonomy (NCBI): domain Eukaryota; kingdom Metazoa; phylum Chordata; class Mammalia; order Dasyuromorphia; family Dasyuridae; genus Sarcophilus; species Sarcophilus harrisii. The sequence goes on from NC_045426.1 coordinate 460,609,003, forward strand.
ACAGACACACACACACACACATGCACACACACACACACATACACACACACACACAAAGAGAGAGAAAGAATCAACTTATGCAATTTGCTTTTCAGATAAAAGAAGCTTGACTAATATGTTGAATATTGCTAAGGACATGTGTTTACATGTTCCTATGCCACAGTGATTGAAAAAAAATTGCTATTTTTGAAAAATAAAAACCCACATAAGCCTCCATATGTTTTAGTCTTCTTCCCCTTCCTGTCTCTCAGCTTTCATTTTACAAATGGCCACAAATGTATGAATAAATCAAGCACAAGATCCCACCTTAGCAAGATGTACTTTATGAACACCTCCCAATTTCCAGGGTTGCTAAACCCCTATCATCCTTTCAGGGCTACCTCAGTAAGGCCCAGCAAACAAACCTGGAAATCTCTATAGTCTCAATCAGAGAAATACTTGTTTGCCCTGAAAACAGACACCAGATTTATAAAGCTTGTTTTTAGAAAGAAAAAATTCAAACTAAAAGAGAATACACATTTTAAGTGGACATACACCTTGTTTTCTTAGAGCAGTACTTTACTAGCCAAACAGTTCACACTTTATATTAAACCTTCCTTTTATACACCTTATAGTTCTAAAAATCAAACTAAACCAGGCCTTTAATATTGTACTTTTAAAACAGTCCAAATAAGGATTTTGCCATAATTGGATCACTTACTGTGTGACTAATCACAGTCATCTGTAACCACAGTGACTGTGGTTTTAACCTTACTTGGTCATTTGTAAACCACATTGATGACCCAGCCATCTGCAGCAAGGCTGCCTCTGTCTGTGAGCTTCACAGCCCATCCCTAGAGTGTATAACGAGATTGGGCCTCATACATCTGGGATGGGAAGTGGCTCACTCACAGTTCGCTGTCCAAGAAGGGCCTGCACAGTCAGAGATTGCGCTCCTCTTATTTTTTTCAGTTCAAATCTTTCTACATTAAATTCAAATCTGATTTTGGACTTCAAATGAGCTGACAAGCATTTATAAAATGCTTACTATGTGTTAGACACTATGGTAAGGACTGGGTATAAAAATAAAGACAAAAACATGGCCCTTGCTTTCATGTTCACATTCTAATAGGGGAAACATGTAAAAAATTATAAATGGAAGATAATGATACAAATGGAAGGTAATCTCAGAGGAAAGGCACTAGTAGTGATGGAGCAGAGTAAAGGAGCTGAACTGTGGATTTTACAAAACAGGCTCCTCTTTTTAGACAGGAAGGTGGGCTCCAGTTTATTTAGACAGTAGTAACGTTCTAAAGGAAAAAGTGGGGAGCACAGGGTTCTTTAAAAAACACCACACTTCCTCCTCCTTAGTTTTCTCTCTTAAGTGGAGTCTGGAAGATGGAAGCTTTTTCTGATTTCCCTCTATAGAGCACTACAGGTTACTACTTCTTCCTTTATTGTATAAGGAATCGCCTTCAATCATAAAGTTCTTACAAGTCATTGGAACAATCCTTGAAATGTGTCTGATTATAGCAATATTCACCAGTGGGGATCCCAAAGCACCTCATAACCAATGTTTCCTCCCTGCTGCACCACAGAAATGTCTTCAGAGTGGAGACTTGTTTAGCAAAATTTAAAATTTCCATGGTTTAGAAGGTGTGAAAACTCAGTTAAGAACATGAAGGCTGTTTTACAAATAATATAAATGAATTAATTTTTTTCCTTCTTACTACTTCCCCAGAGTATCTAAGAGGAATGACTTCAGTCAATGCTAACCTCTTTATCCCACATCAATCAGTAACCTATAGCCAGAATCTACTAGTGACCAGGTTTTGCTAAATGACCTGATAAACTTGAATACTATTCAGAGACATTGGGGGCTGCTGTTAAGTATTACAGAACAGTATCAAGAGAGTTATTTTCATATTCATAAAAACTGAGGTTTTGTGAGGAAGTGGAAAAGACTAGGATTCAAGTCTTACCTCTACTGGCTGTGTGTCACTGGAAAGGTGGCTTAACCTCTCAGTATCCCAAGTGACTAAGACTAAGTTGCCAGGAGGTTCCTCAGTATTTTATTGTTGTTCCGCCATTTTTTAGTCTTGTCCAACTTTTCATAACCCCATTTGGGATTTTCTTCACAAAGACACTGGAATAGTTTGCCATTTCCTTCTCCAGCTCATTTTACAGATGAGAAAATCAGGAGGCAAATAGAGTGAGTGACTTGTCCAGGGTCACATAGCCAGTAAGTGTCTGAAGGCAAAGCTGAACTCAGGTCTTCCTGACTCCAGGCCCTGTGGCCTAGCCACTGTATCACCCAGCTGCCCAACCAATATTCCTGGAGGGAATTTATTCATCAGTAATTCCTAATAATATAAAGAAGTTTTACTTAACTGGTCTCTTACACCCACATACTTAAAAAAAATGAAAAGAAAAGAAAATGTCTTTGTGAGATGGGTGATCTTGTCTGAGAGGAGTAGGGAGGAATAGTCTCTCCGCAATGAGAGAAGGAAGCAACAAATGGGAAGGAAACTCACTGGCAATGCTTGTGAAATCCAAAACCGGATTGGTAAGAAAAACATCATAAATTATGGATCCCCTGGAGCCGCCTCCAGCCTGTCATATGCATGATCCGTCTCCATTGTACTTTTCTGTGTGGGAGAAACTGTTGTAAACTAAGCCCAGGATGAGCTTGTGCTCAGGCTCCCTCACTGCCTGCTGCTGCTCCCATAGACCATTGCCTTCCAGCACAAATATCCCCATTGGAAACCAAATGTTTCATGTAACTGATAGCAGGCCCAGTGGGCAGGCCTTGAAGGCGGATGAAGGGAGAGGAGTTTGAGCTGAGTGAGCCTGGGCCACTGGAGCTTAGCACTGGTGGAAACACCAGCTGCAAGGACAGGGACCCACAGTCTCCCCCGAGCACAAGGCTCTCTATTGTTCCCAGAGTACACTAGTTTAAAAGACAAACAGATTAGGCCAGAGAGCCTGGGAGGGGGAAGGGGAGGAGGAGCTCAAGGGTTGCAGCAGTCGGTGTCAGCAGGAGCACTGTACTTTGTGACATGAAGAGAATCAGGCTTCAGAAATTACCTAAAGGATCCTATCCCTGGGTGTGGAGGGGTGGGAGGGAGGAAGAAAGGAAGAGAAATGCAGAAAGAACAAAAGAGGAGAGAAAAAAGGGGGAAAGGGGTTGTTTGGATGTGTGTTTGGTTTGACCGGCTTCTCCTCACACCAGAATATCTATGATTTCATCAGTGTGGGTACATGCTCTGCCTGACCCAGATGACACCCTTCTTTCCCATCGCCATTCTTAATCATAAGTCACCACAGACAAAACATGTCTCATACTGGGAGTCAGTGTGGAGTGTTCTGGATCTAGAGTCGGAGAGTTAGCTTTGAATTCTGCTTGAGGAGGAAATTCCGACTACTGGCTCTAAAATCTTGTATCTCCCCTCTGACACTAAACGCTTTTCTGGTTCTTGTTTTCCTCTTCGCTGGTGAGAATGAAGACACTGGACTTGATGCACCTGGAGGTATCTGCTAGCTTCATGATCTATGATAAATAATCCCCTTACTTGTAGAATCTTGGACAAGTCAGTAAATCTCTAGTTTTCCAATTAGAAAATATTGGTAATATTTGCACTACTTGACTCTTATGGTTGCTGTAAAGAAAGTACTCTGCAGACCATAATGTGCTAGTTAACTGTGTGAGCTATTATTAATATTATTATTATTAATACTTGGTGGCCTTTAATTAGTCCCAAGATCATAGACTTCTAGCTGAAAGGAACCTCAGAGGAATAGTCTAGTACCCTATCATCTAATTTTAGCTGGTCTGGTCTTTATTGTAAGGATCAAATAAGATAGTAATTGTAAAGTATCCAATGTAGTGCCTGGTACATAGTAAGGGCTATATAGATATTAGTTATGATGAAGAGCAGGAGAAGGAAGCAGTGGAGAAGAAGGAAGATAAATGGTCTGTTGCTAGTCTGACTTAATGAAGATCTATTGATTAATGACAGTCCTGAAGAATGTGGCAATGAGGTATCTGGAGAGAGGCAACTGGAAGAATCTTGTTTCCTATCTCCTTACTGGTACATCACAAAATCTCTCCTGGGAGATCTTCATCAAGTCAGGACTAGTAACTAGCAACATTTATTTTCCTGAGATTGGAGATCTAGAATTAAAAGGGAGCTCAGACCCCTTCTGATCCAACCTCTTTATTTTTCAATTAAGGAAACTCAGACCCTGGGAGAATAAGTGATTTGTGTGAAGTTATATAAGTTGTATCAGAGGTGAAATTTGAACCCAGGTCCTCTGACTTGAGCCAAATCGCTTTACATTGTACCATGTTGCTTCATAGTTAAAAGAGATCTCACACCATGTAATCTAGACTATACATGAATAGGGATTGCCACTACAGCATTCCCAACCAATGAGAAGACTGCTTGACGACTCTTAAAGAGAGATTCGTCCCAAAGCAGTCCATTTCATTTTTAGAGCATTCTATTTGTTAGGAAACTTTCCTTTTCCACTGAGCCTACACATAAAACTTCTTCTACCCATTGTTTCTGGTTCTACCTTTGCTACTCTTTGAGCAATCCACTGAATGGGAGGTGGGGGGAGCACAGTAGTTACAGAACACAAATAAAAATAATTGCTTCTGTTTATATGATGCTTTCCCATTTATAAATTGCCTTCCTAAAAGAAATTATTATTTCCATTTTGTAGAGGAAAAAAATGAAAGATAAGTGATTTGCCAGTCACTGTTTAAATTAGATTAAAGTCTGAACTCAGAGCCAGGACAAAAATCAGCTAAATCATACAGGTCATCTGACCCCAGTGACAGTGTTCTTCCTATGACATCACCCTGCCTTTTAACAATTAGTTCGAAGGGACAACGTATTAGGATGTACCATCCATGTGCTAGAATGAACTGCAAGATGGAGGGAGAAAATCCCAGCATTTAGGACTTCCCTTCAGCCCTTTTTGCTAAGATTGAAGTTAGGAACTTTCCTCCTCTAGTATGACAGATTCGGGAAGGGAGAAGGCTAGACTAAATGCTTTAGGGAAGATTTGGAGGAGGCAGAGCTCAAGACAGAGAAGTCACCTAAAGGACTTAAAGAAGATGGAGCTGTTTCCCTTCTGCTAATTCTACAGATTGGAGCAACAGGAGCCTTATCAGTTCATGAAATGTAGGGTAGCAGAAAAAAACGAGTTTGCTCTTTATTTTTCCTTTGGAGTAGATGTGCTGTGACCTCTATCATTATTCTTACTGGTGAAATTTCAGGTCTAAAATCTTATTTAAAAGACAAAAATAAAAGGCAGAAGAAACAACCTTTTTCTAAAGCTCCGAATCCATGCCTTTCCCCTCCCCCTTCCAGATTTCTTGGCAATATGTCAACCTCTCATCCTAAGGTAGACAGACCCCTTGCAGCAGATTCAGATTTGCCTGGTGCCAAATTGACCTGCTGTTGTCTTTCTTTTAGCTACTGTAACCAATACCACATCAACAATGAGTTATGAGATTAAAGTTACAGGAAAAAAAAATGTACTCATTCTGCAGATGTTGTCTGGGACAGGCTGCTTCTGTAAAGCCTGTGTGGGGCAGATTCATTATTTATTTATTTATTTTTGGACAGGCAAACAGCCTCTCATTTGTTCTTGGTAATTTTCTATTTTTTTTCTTCTTTTTAATGAAGGGTCAATTATCGGACTAAAACAAAAAATGGGAAACTTTATCTGGCAAGAACATGATTACTGAAATGAATGGAGAGATGGGCTTTCTCACAGGGGCAGGGAAAAGAAAAAAAAAAAAAAAAAGCCAAATCAAGTTTGACTTGTGTGATAGGCCAAAGCACTAGAGAAAAATTGAAAGGTTGGGGGAGGAGGAATGGGTAATATCTTCATAAATTTCTGTTCCAGGAAGTCACTCCCAGTAGGGGGTGGAGATAGGAAGGGGTTGTGAGAGACAGATGAGCAGAAACAGAGAGGCACCCAGAGGCAGAAGCATCCCTTAAGGAGGAAAGGGTGTGTGTGTGTGTAAGGGGGAGGTTCATCTTTCTTTCATTGCTTTGAGTTTTTTTGTGTGTGCATGGAAAGGTTTTGGGGGGATTAGGAGAAGGTAGTAAAGAGTGAATGTGTGCATGTGTGGATAACCTACTGTCAGCTGTTCAATGCCGTAACAGCTGGTACCTGTAGACCAAAGTACAGTGTACATTAGCAACATCATTATTTAGCATTACAACATTAAAAAGATAATTACTAGTTAATGAAACAGAGGATAGATAGAACCAATGCTACAGATCCCTTGGCTTCTACTCTCTGGCTACTAGGGTAATTTAAAAGAGTTTATAGAGCTTCCACACCTGTTACAGAACCATTTAGTTTAGAGCATTCTGGATGGCACATTCTCTAAAGGACTCACAAGAGAAAAGTGAAGAAGTCAGTGTACACAGACCTATGCACAGGTGACCCGTGCTGAAGAAAATAAAGTTATAAGTAAAATCTCTAAGGCCACTAAGGCCTCTCTTACTCTGTTAACCCAGCAAGGCAGTATGAAGCAGTGAATTTGTTATCAGAGATTTTGGCTGTGCTACTTACTACCTGTGAGACCTGGACCTTAGCTTCCTTATCTAAAGGACAGGACAAGATGACCTCCAAGGCTTCTTCTAAGCCTATAATCTTTTTCTTTCTTATTAGTATCCTTTCTCTGTCTCTCTAGAGCAGTGGTTCTCAAATTTTTGTTTTCAGCATTTTTATCCTATTAAAAATTATTGAGGATCTCTCCAAAGAGTTTTTGTTTATCTGGATTATATTTATAAACATTTACCATATTGGAAATAAAAACTATTTTTGAATTTGTAGACCCTCTAAAAGGGTTTCAGAGATCCTCAGGATTCTCTAGACCATACTTTGAGAACCACTGCTAAAATCTTGAGATCTAGGAAACTAATTCATTCTTAGCTTCTTTCAAAGTTCATCTGGATAACATCTAAGGAAAGTCTTTCCCTATCTCCCTTCTTAAGAGTGTGTGTTCTGTTAAAAATTATATTCTATTAGGCATTCTCTAATTGAAAATGGTCAAAGAATATGAACAGAAAATTTTCAAAGAAATTGAAACCATTTCTAGTCATATGAAAAATTTCTCTAAATCACTATTAATCAGAGAACTGCAAATTAAGATAACTCTGAGGTACCACCATATACTCCTCAGACTGGCTAAAATGACAGGAAAAGATAATGATAAATGTTGGAGGGGATGTGGGGAAAATTGGGATACTAATTGTTGTAGAGCTGTGAATTGATCCAACTATTCCAGAGAGGAATTTGAAACCAATCCCAAAGGGTTTTCAGATTGTGCATACTCTTTGATCCAGCAATGTCTCTCCTGAGTCTGTGCCCCAAAGAGATCACAAAAAAAGGGAAAAAGACCCATATGTGCAAAAACGTTTGTAGCAGCTCTTTTTGTAGTAGCAAGGACCTGGAAACTGAGTAGATGCCCATCAGATGGAGAATGGCTAGATAAGTTATGGTATAGGAATGTTATGGAATATTATTTTTCTATAAGAAAAGATCAGCAGGATGACTTCAGAAGGATCTGGAAAGACTTACATGTACTGATACTAAGTGAAGTGAGTAAAACCAAGAGAACATTATATACAGCAACAACAAGATTATACGATGATCAATTCTGATGGATGTGACTCTTTTCAACAATGAGATGATTCTGGCCAATTCCAATAGACTTGTGACAGAGAGAGCCAACTGCATCCAAAAAGAGATTAAATGTGTATCACAACGAAGTATTTTCACCATTTTGTTATTGGTTGCTTGCCTTTTTTTTCTTTCTCATTTTTTTTCCTTTTTGATCTGAGTTTTCTTGTGCAGCATGATAAATGTGGAAATATGTAGAGAATAAATGCAGATGTTTAACATATATTGGATTACTTGCTGTCTATGAGAAGGGAATGGGGAGATGGAAATGGAGGGAGAAAAATTTGAAACACAAGGTTTTGCAAGGATGACTATCTTTGCATATATTTTGAAAATAAAAAGTTATTATTTAAAGAAATTACACTGCATTTACTTAGCTATGTGTTGTATTTCCCAACCCCACCATAAAGTAGAATGTAAGTTACTTGAGAGCTAGAAATATTTTTGTATTGTTTTATATCCCTGGAGCCTCGCATAGTGTCTTTCATAGAGCAAATGTTTAATAACTGCTTGCTAAATTGAGTTTAATAACCTGACGCTTTCTTTTTCATCTCTACTAGCTAAAGCAAATACACAAGAAATATCAATCACATCATGCATTTTAGATAAAATTGGTGTGACTGCATCTTGAACTTGACTATCTCCTACTTGGTCCTGAATACGAGTAAGACTAAAATCATCTTTAGCCTGTGATCTCTCACCTGTGAGACTGATAATGATGCATTGACTTGCCCCATATTAAAAAAAAAAAAAACAGCAAATTATTATCAGTTACATCAGTGCTAAAGAATTTGATGCACCTGGAATAAGGGCAGAGAGCTAGTGCTGATTTTTTATTATAAAATAATTGCTAAAATAAATGTATTTTCTGGATAATAATGAATTGGTTTTCATAGACATATAAATTTAAGGATGAAAGAAAGCATAGATATCAACTTAATTCAGTCTCCTCATTTTACAGGAAGGTGAGAATCAAAACCCACAGAGGCTATGACTTGCTCAAGATCACACAGTTTTTCACTCTTTCTATTGATATTTGCTTGCATTTTGTTTTCTTTCTAGGGTTTTTTTGCTTCTTGATCCAATTTTTTTGTGCAGCAAGATAACTGTATAAATATGTATACATATATAGGTTTTAATGTATATTTTAACATATTTAATATGTATTGGACTACCTGCCAGCTAGGGGCAGGGGTAGGGGGAGGAGGAAAAAATTTGGAACAGAAAGTTTTACAAGGGTCGATATTGAAAAATTACCCATGCATATGTTTTGTAAATAAAAAACTTTAATAAAACTTTTAAAAAGACAAATAGAGTTTGTCAAGAAAACTCACTCTTCATATTTACACTCTTTTTCAACAACCCCAAAGGTGACTCTATACTCAGAAATCACCAAATGCTTAATATTGAAATTAGATGGATTATACTTATAGCCAAAGATGGAAAAACTCTATACAGTTGGTTAAAACAAGACCTGGAATGACTGTAACTAAGATTTTGAACTTCTTGTTGCAAAATTCAGATTTAAATTGAAGGAATTAGGTAAAACCACCAGATCACATAAGTATGACTTAAATAACATCATATATGAATATGAAGTGAAGGTGATGAATAGATTTAAGAGAATAGACTAGTAGATAAAATGCCTGAAGAACTATGGACAAAGGTTTGCAATATTATACAGGAGGAGGCAACAAAAAAGAAGAGCAATAAATTAAAATGGTTATTTGATGGGACTTTGCAAATAGATGAGGAAAAAGGGTTATATGGGCCAAGAAATAACAGTTAAAACTGAACATAAAACAACAGATTGGTTGAAGACTGAAAAAAATGAACAACAAAGCTGTTTATTATCACCTTATTTGTTTAACTTATATGCAGAATACATCATGAGGAATGCAAGCCATAATAAATCAAAAGGTGAAATTAAGGTTACCAATAATCTCAGATATACAGATTATACCACTTTGATGGCAGAAAGTGAAGACGAATTAAGAAGCCCCTTGATGAGTTTTTAAAAAAGTATAAAAACTAATTTGAGGCATCATATTAAAAAAACATACACACAATCTAAGATCTTGGCTACTGGTCCCATTGCTTCCTAGTAAATAGAGAGAGAAGAAATGGAAGCACTGTCAAATTTTATGTTCTTGGGCTCAAAGATTACTGTGGACAGTGACCATGAAATTAAAAGATGCTCACTCCTTAGAAGGAAAGATATGGGAAATCTGGACAGGATACTTAAAAACAAAGATATCATCTTGCAAGTGAAGGTCCATATAGTAGAAGCTATGGGTTTTCCATTAGTAATATATAGCTATGAGAATTGGACTATAAGGAAAAACTGACACTTTCAAATTGTAGTTCTAAAGAAGACTTCTGAGAATCCCTTAGATAGCAAGGAGAACAAACCAGTCAGTACTTAAAGAATTCAGGATATTCACTGGAAGGTCAAATACTAAAACTGAAGCTTAAATACTGTGGCCACATATTGAAATGATGACCACAACGAGATCAACCAAATCATTTCTAATGGAGCAGTAATGAACTGAACTAGCTATACCCAGAAAAAGAACTCTGGGAGATGACTAAAAACCATTACATTGAATTCCCAATCCCTATAGTTATGCACACCTGCATTTTTGATTTCCTTCACAAGCTAATTGTACAATAATTCAGAGTCTGATTCTTTTTGTACAGCAAAATAATGTTTTGGTCATGTATACTTATTGTGTATCTAAGTTATATTTTAATATATTTTAACATCTACTGGTCATCCTGACATTTAGGGGAGGGGGTGGGGGGGTAAGAGGTGAAAAATTGGAACAAGAGATTTGGCAATTGTTAATGCTGTAAAGTTACCTATGTATATATCCTGTAAATAAAAGGCTATTAAATAAAAAAAAAAAACAAAAACAATAAAAAGACATAAAAAAGAAAAAAAAAAAAAAAAAAAAAAGAAATGATGGCCACATTAGAAAAGACCAGGATGTTGGGCAAGATTGAAGACAAAAGGAAAAGGGGATGGCAGAGGATGAAATAGAGATAGAAAGAAACAGAAAGAAAACAAAGATAGAGATAGAGAAAAACAGAGCCAGAGAGGCAGTGAGAGAGAGAAAGACACAGAGAGAGAGACAGAGAGGAAAGAGAAGATGGTATCATGGAAACAACAAATATTAACTTGGACAGACCTTGAAAGATGATGAGAATAGAAGGGCCTGGTGCACTATGATCCATGGGCCACAAAGAATCAGATATGACTCAACAACAAAGAACAACAACATGTGTGAGGCATTGTGCTAAGTGCTTTATAAATATTACCTCATTTGATCCTCACAACAGCCCTGCGATATTGTTATGTATTATTTTATTATTATATTATTATATACCAAATGTACAGATGAGGAAACTGAGACAGATAAAGGTTTAAGTGCCTTGACTGGGTTCACTCAGGTTTCCTTGCCTCTAATTCCAATTGACTCTCTATTATGCGCAGTTATTAGACACTTTGGGAGGGAAAAAAGCCTCCTCACCAACTCCCCCAAAAAACTTCAGAATAAGCCCACGAAAAGTAACTTGAGTTGTTTGAGGAGTGTGAGAACTCACTTCTGAAATTTTAATTTATACAGAGTATTCACCCAAAATACATTCTTGGGTCTCAGAGTAACAGATTTTCTTTTCTTTTTTTTAATTTTTGATATCTTTTTTTCCAAATTAAAGCAAAGATAGTTTTCAACATTTGCCTTTTCAAAATCCTGTGTTCCAAACTGTTCTCCCTCTCTTCACGCCTCCCCAAGATAGCAAGCAATCCGATATAAGTTAAATATGTGCATTTCTTCTAAATATATTTCCATATTCATCATGCTATGCAAGAAAAATTGGATTAAAAGGGAAAAAATATAAGAAGGAAAAAAACCAAGCAAACAAACAAACAACCAAGGTAAAAATACTATGATTTGATCCACATTCAGTCACTGTAGTTCTCTCTGGATGTGGATGGCACTTTCCATTACAAATCTATTGGAACTGAAAGGAATACATCTAGCTATCTGACAAATACAACCTGATTAAAATTTTGACAATATGTTTATTATATCATATTTTTCTTTCCTTTCCTTCTCTTAGTCATTTGACTTTTAAATTGCTTTGTTTAAGTATTAAGTATGGAACATTTTTGATCTTTTCCTAAAAACTATGTTTCTTAAAGGGAAACTCAAAAGGAAATAGCAAAACATTGCTTCTTTGCACATCAGTAGGGGCCAGATGTAGCTACAAATCCAGTGACCCGCTCTTCCTTCTGTTTTCTAAATCTTGGATCAACCCAGAACTACCCAAGGGAAACAAGAATTTCAAAGGACGGAGTAGTAACCATTTTCTTCTTTAGATTACTTGTACTCTTGGGGAGAAAAAGTGGGGGGCAGACGGGAGGAGAAGAGAGAGAAAGCATAAGTCCAATATCTTTCCAGAGTAAGTAGACTGCTTTTTGTTAAAAAGGAAAACGTCATTCTTATCCTTTCTGCCCTTAGACAATCCTGGATGTATTAAAAAGGAAATGCAACAAGGTTTCCATTAGGGCTAACTTTCTATTCATAAGTAGAAGGCTTCCCTTCAGAGTCTCTAAGTTTCTCCTAGTTTCCTTCCGGCACAGACCATGGATGGTCTGTAGGAAAATTCAGGAATGCTATTCATATAGAACAAAAAACAACAACCTTGAAAAAAATTTCCTGAAATGTATGAGTGTTCCTAGTTTCACATGATGCTATAATTCACGCACTAAAAGAGGGTGAAAATTGTCATTTCCTGGCCCTTCTGATTGTGGTTTTTCCACTGAGGAGAGTGTTCTGACTAATCAATTTTGCTTTTTCTACTTTGAGTCCCCTGTGCTGCTAAAGAAGGGAGAATTGAGTCTGGCAGGGGGGAGGGGAAGGGGAAGAAGGTGGTTCCGAGAGGAAACAACAGCCTTGCAGAGATCACAGAGTTGCTCTTGGTATCAATCATGTCTCCTTATTGTGAGATTTAAAAACAACAACCTGAACCACCTACATAAACCAGCACTGATACACGTGGCTGCTTGTGACTTAAAGCATAAATAAGGCATAAGCTGCCTTTCTATCTGATAGACGTTTCATATTAAAGAGCAAGCTGTGATTTCAGACAGAGGTCTTTAGGAACCCAAAATTCTATTCTGAAAACACCAGTGACACTGATGATAAATATTCTAGGATTTTTCTCCTGCATAAATTGATTTCATTCGATGTGCTTCCTGTCCCTTATATTCAGAGGCCATGGCCAAATCTCTCTTGATATTTGCTTTTGAGGATCCATAACATAGCTTATAGATGCCAATCTGGAGTAAGGGGTTATTCCAGCTAAGATAGAAGACACCTCCAATTTAAATCGGGTTTTAGGAAGAATTTTAAGGAGTTTCACAATGTCTTTCCTTCTTCCTGATTACTATAGTTCTATGTGCACTTTGTATTTATTTTTTATACCTAGAGGTCTTCTCATCTCTACTTCCTAAGGTTTCTTGGCTTCCTTCTAGTCTCAGTTTTACCCTCTGCAAGAAGCTTTTCCTAATCCTTCTTAATGCTAGTGCCTTCTCTCTGTTGATTGTCTCCAATTAATCCCTGGATGTATCTTGTTTGTATCTAATTGTTTTCATCTTGTCTCCAGATTAAACTGCAAAGTCCTAGAGAGCAGGGACTGTTTTTTCCTGTATCCCTAATATTTAGCACAGTGCTTGGCACATAGTAGGTGTTTAATAAACTCTGGTTGAGTTCTTTTTTCTATATATTCATATGTGCACATCTTGTTTCCTCTGATAGAATAGGAGTTTACTCCTTGAGTCAAGGACTATTTCATTTCTGTCTTCTGACCTATCATGTAATACAGTCCATGGCATATATGAAAAGTGCTTGGAAAATGCTTACTGATTAATTGATAAAAAGAAACAGTCACTTTTTTTTTTTTTGTCAATGAAGAAATTACTTGTAGAACTAATCTTAAATGCCCAAAACACGAAGGAATTGCTGATGATAAACAATACAGAGGTACAATCTGGTAAAGTGGAAAGACTTCTGGAATCAGAAGATCAGTGTTTGAGCCTTGCTTTCTACAAATAGTAGCTATGGACAAGTCAAGTAACTTCTCAGAGCCAGTTTTCCTATCTGTAAAATGGGAATATGGATATGCCAACAACTTCATAAGGCTTCTAAGAGATAATTAACTATAAAAAATAAATTATCCATAAAGATTTATATAAATGTAAATTTTAAAAATATTTTTCTTTCTTTCAGTCACATATCCTAAAATTGCAATAGCACCCTCCCATTATCTTAAAACCAGAGTTCAATATAACAGGTGCAAACAAGCATCAGGCTATAACAGTAAACTAAAAGGGGGAAAAATACATTGTCCATGGGGTCTTGAAACCTGACACTCCTGGAGCCAAGGTTCTAGGACTCTTTCTTTAGGGAATGACTCTTTTGAGAATTAATTTGAGGAACAAGCTTCCTGAATGGTCGTCACCAATTCCAGTAGGGAATAAACCCCAGAGATTTTAGGAAGAATTTTAAGGAGTTTCACAATTTCTTTCCTTCTTCTCTATAGAACTATAGTTCTATGTGCCCGATTTGAGGATAGATAGCTCTTACAATGGCACTTGGGCCGAATGGAAAAAAAAAAAGTGGAATCAAGTCCCATTGTTTTCTAGAGAAGATACTTACAAGTAAAACTTAAATCCACCTTGAATGAAAGGCAATGCCTGATACAAATTTGTCAAGTAGCAGAAGGACAATTAATGGGACATTTTCAAATCCTAACCAAGACTAACTGGGTTGTTTGCTTCAGAGCTTTCCTCATCAATTTTGAGTTATTCAGGTGATCCTTTAATTTACCTGGAAGCATTAGAGGAATCGTGTCAAAAATTTTGTAGAAGAATTAAACCCACAAAGTGATAAGTTACAATGCTCACCAAGCTTATTAGAGGGGAAAATTGAAAAGGTTGCTGCCAATTATTAATAAGGCAGATGAGCTTGAGATGAGAATAGAAGCAAGTGGACTAAAAGAAACAGATCCAAAGAATTCAGAATGTAAGATGCTAGAGGAGACACACTATATATGGGTTACCCTTAAAAGTTCTTAGTTGAGTACGAAAAGCTCCTATCAGGTTGATGTAATAGAAAAGAATTCCACTTAGAAGCCAGAGAATTATAGCATCTCAGATTTGAAAAGGATTTTAGAAATTATTTAATGGAATCCCTATCTGAATGGCTTGCCCCTAATCTATAATATCCTCCAAACTCCCTGACCTGGGCCCTTAAGATCTTCCATTTGTTGCTGCAGTAGAAGAAGCATCTATTTTATGTAGGTGGGCTGATTTCCCTTTAGGGAGACTGAGAGGCTGTTCTCAGGATTGTCATTAGGTTGACTTCCTTGTCACCTAAAGCCTATAAGGGCAGGTGGTGTTAGAGGTTTTAGTGGAATTTCCCCTGCCCTGTGCAAAATGGTTTAGAATGGGCCTCAGAATGCCTTGTGGGTCGGAAATGCCTTTCTGATCTAACTCTGATGGTTGCTGTGCTGAAAGTGGCCCAGAATTTTTGCTTCATAATCCCCCTATTCTTCATCCTCATCATGACCTCTATTTATTTTAATCCTCAATCCTTTGCCCAGGCCATCAAACATTTATTAGCTATACTTTTTTCCCTTTTCTATTTCAATCTCTGGTAAAAACAATTTGATTGTTGTTTAGTCGCATCTGAGTCTTCATGACTTCATTTGGGTTTTTCATGGCAAATACTAAAGTGGTTTAGAGCTCATTTTACAGGACAGGAAACTGAAGTAAAGTTGAAATTTGCCCAGGGTCACTTACTAGTACATATCTGAGGCAAAATTTGAACTCAAATATTCCTGACTCCAGGCCCAGAGTTCTATCCACTGCAGCACTTAGATGCTTTAATAGGGGCACCCTACACTCCACTTTATACTATCCTTCACCTTCAGTTCCATTGTCCCTTTGGTCTAATCATGTCTGATGTCTTACCAAGCCCCTATCCTGGATCATTCCCACCATCCATCTTCTTTGCTCCTATTCACATACTGCTAAAAATGAAGCTGGAAGGATTTTTTAAAACTGTGTTAACTGGGTCCACTACAAATTTATATTCCAATCCCAACTGTTCCCTCATCAAAGTTAGACAAATATTCTCTTCCTCCCTAATTGATTTGGTTTCCCACTTTCCATAGTGACTATTCTAAAACTTCTCATCTCTCCTCAAACTTTTCATGATCACTCTTCTCCAAACTTTCATCCTCTCTAAAAAGTATTTTTTTTAATTTAATAGTCATTTCTCAATCCCAATTCTCCTTGACCTTTCTGAAGCAACTGATTCTGTCTATCACTTCCTTCTGTATACTCTCTAAGTTTTTGTGACATTTCTCTCCTGTTTCTCTTTTATGTCCAACTGATCCTTCTACTCAATCTCCTTAGCTGATTCTCCATCTGTATCATACTCAATATCTGTGGGTGTTTCTCGATATTATGTAACATAGTCTATGCTTTAGACTTAGGGAACTCATGAGCATCCATAGGTTCAATTATTATGCCTCTGAAGCTAATTGCCAGACCCATATATTTGTCCTACTTTGCTGAACTACAGTCATGCATCTCCAACTGACTCTTAGACATCACAAACTAGTTGTTCTGTTGGCAACTCAAACTCAACCCATCCATAATAGAATTTATTATCTTTCCATCTTCATAACTTGTCCCCTTCTTATTTTTCTAGCCATTTTATACTCTATTCCACTCCATGAATTCTATAATTCAGTTAGTCTTACCTATTTGCAGTCCTTCAAACATTGTTAAATATCTTCCATCTCCATGCCTTTGCACTGTGTCCCCTATGCCTGAAATGCTCTGTCCCTGTATCTTTACCTCTCAATTTCTCTGATTTCCTTCAGGGCTCAGCTCAGATCTTGTCTTCAGTAAGAGATTTCCCCCCCCCCCCAAGTACTCCTACTTATTAATACCTTTCCCTTTCATATTGCCTTCACTATCTCAGAAAACATCTTCTATGTATTTAGTCATTTAGATGTTATCTTCTCCATTAGAACATACAGTCCTTAAGACAGGAACTGTTGTGGTTGGTTGGTTTTTTCTGTTTGTTTGGGTTTTTTTTTTCCTTTCGTTGTATCTCCAGAGCTTAGCAATTAATAAATATGTGTTGATTGATTGACGATCCTTCCTGGGTTCCTTCTGTTGATATAATTTGTTTTTGCATGAATCACTAGAAATGAGTATTGGTCATCAGGCTGGACAAGTCTCAAAGACTTTAGTGCATTCCAGATACTCACCTCAAGATGTCAACGGAATCTGTCTATTTTTTAAATTAAGCTAATCAATAGCTGCCTCTTCATTGGAAATTAGATGTTTCTTCCATTCCTTTCATTCTTCCTTATAAGAGGGAGACCAACCCTAATTTTGTGCATGTATAGTTGTTACTTGAAACTGGCAGAAACATAATCATAAGACAATATTTGCACACCCTCCATACTTGCTAAAATTGAGAGCTTCTGTTCTCAGTCACTTTTTGCTTTTAACTTTCATAAATAACTAGCATAGAATACTGCTATTTGACTTGCCCATTTGCTGTGCTGGCCCCAGTCTGTGCAGACTACTGAGTGAATCTCTATTTATAGCTGGCTTTACTTTTTCTAGGGCTTAAAAAAACACACCTTGCTGGGTATTTTCCCTGAATTTCCTCTTGATGTTTGATCTACGTCCTCAAAATGTTTTGGTATGAAATTAGCAAATTTCTACTAATCAACTCACAAAAATAATAATTCCCCTTAGTCCATTATCTTTCAGAAGGTCTTATATAAGTATCTAACTTCTGGCTATTCACTTTCTGTTTTCTCTCACTCTAAGTCAGACACTGTATATTCACACCTTATTTCACTTTTGGTACCATATGTCAGAAAACTTAATTTATGGTTCTAATTCTATATACTCACTCAATCCAAAGAGAAAGAACATTGTAAAGTTAAAACCTCGTACAAATATAAAATATCATTAGTGTCACTTTTTGATGATCATTAACAAAGTCATACTCCAATGCCAGATGATGATGATATATGGTAGCCTCTTGCTTCTGGAAGACTATAGCAACAGATAAAATACAAGCTCCAGCAAGCCAAGTTTGGAGTAGTCTCCTTTCTGACATAAAAATTCTTGGGGTCTTTCAATGAATTCCAAGGACTACAAAAAGAAGAAGACAACAGCAGGTCAGCGAAGAAGAACAAAGATCCTGTGAACAAGTCCAGGGATAAGGCTGAAAAGGAATGGTCCAAAAGAAAGTACAAGACAAAGTCAACAATCTGATTTTTTTTTTTTAACAAAACAATCTATTACAGATTCTACAAGGAAGTTCCCAAACACAAATTCATCACCTTGGGGTTATATTCCTCCAGGAACTGCTTAGTCTTATGTCTAATCAGGCATGGTTGCCAGTCACAGAGCACAAGTGATAATGTCCAGGATGGAAATGCTCCAGCTGAAGGTAAAAATCCATAAAATTATTTGGAAAATTTTATGCACATAAAATTATTGAATTAAAAATAAAGTGTAGGGGAGTACTAGTCTGCTGGCCAACTGGGTGTCTGTGGATGAGCTCAAGAGGCTCAGCATTAGGATAGCCACCAGATGATGAATTCTTTTAGTCAGAACAATTCATTCAGCCACATACTAAGGCTGTGACTTGTACCAGTAAAAGATTTTTCATGCTGATGTAATAAGGTAACTTTTGAACTACTGAAAAAGCATGAGCATGGTGACTAAAATAGACTTGTCCCAGGGGTCCTCAAACTTTTTAAATAGGGGGCCAGTTCACTGTCCCTCAGACTGTTGGAGGGACAGACTATAGTAAAAACAAAAACTTTGTTTTGTGGGCCTTTAAATAAAAAAACTTCATAGCCCTGGGTGAGGGGGATAATCGTCCTCAGCTGCTGCATCTGGCCCTTGGGTCGTAGTTTGAGGACCCCTATGACCTAGACAGTTAAAAAAAAAAAAGTAATACTCTCAAATCAGTCTCCCTGCATATCTTATAATATGCAGCACATAATAGCAGTAGATTGGACTTTATATTGTGCCAGCTGAGAGTAAGATAAAATCTCAAGAATAGTGTAAAGCCAAAGGATGTGGTAATAACTGGTTGTAAAAAGATATGCTATAGAAGAGTGAACAGCAAAGAAGTCTTTTGGCTGCAAACTTATAATCCGAGTACCTCAGCCTGGGATGTGCCAATTCTAGGCTACTTTGAATATCTTTGAGGTTTCCTCAAACATAAGCGTTTCTCAAAATATGGTTCAATACTTATAGATACTCATAGAACTTGAAGTGACTGGCTCTTACCTCAGATAAGAGTCTAGAGAACTGAGAAATGCCAAAATGATTACAAATTCTTCCAAAACCAGAAACTTAAGAGGGCAATACAATATTTGTGAATTTTGGTACCATCTCAGATTATTTTGCTATCATCTTCCATCAGCTAACCTCTAAGCACTGTGAATTACATGTGGTAGCCACTTAATAAATGAATAGTTGAATTCAATTGAATTTTTTATGTACAATTATTTTTATGTACAGGCCTTTATGTACAAGGCCTGATCTAACTACCAGATAAACATATTTTATGATAGCATAATTTGGACTTCTCTTTCTTCCCTACCCCATACTAAATAATTGTGGGATTTAAATGACAATTTTTTAAAAATACAATAATCACAAAGGTCACTTTAAAAACTATAAATGAATCTCAATCTGTGTGTGTGTGTGTCTGTCTGTCTCTGTCTCTCTCCTCTCCCTCCTTCCTTCTCTCCCTTCAAAGCATATATCTAGTTAAGTAGATGGCAAGAAGGGTGGGTAAGGAAAGCAAGTAGAAGAAATTGAAACATGATCTGGAATTAAAGTTGTTTTGATCCACTCATTTTTGGAATCATCAACTTGGTACCATACCATCCTGATTGATGGGTCAGTCAGTATAAACACACATGGTCTATTTAACCAGTCCCAGACCATGTTTCATACTTTACATGTTTACAATTTAACTTGATCATCCAATGAGATAGTATTTGTGAAGTCCTTAGCACAGCACATTCTAGGCACTTAAATGCTTCTTCCCTTCCCCCATTTCCTTGCTCTCTGCCCTGCCACCTCTCCTTCCCCCTTAATTTCCCATAATCCCGGAACAGTAATCAAGCCAACACTACTATTGCTTCTGAAAAGGAAGCTTTGTGCTTCCTTTGTGCAGAAGCTCGCCTATGGTTCCACTGACCTTCCCAGTGATTTTCTAAGCCAAAAAAAAATTGGCCACTACTTTCTAATATCTTTCTCTTATAATGTCAACTAATTGAAGGCAGGAACTGAATTGACTTTGTTTTTGTAACCCCAGCACTTAGCATAGTCATTTCATTGGATAAAGTAAATACTTAAATTTTTCATTCATTCATTCATTCTCATATATTCATTTACATGTACTCACATGTGCAAAAATATTCTTTATTTCTGATGGTAATCTAGACTATGAGGTCAGATCGGGTAAGAGGATGACTGATTCATAATCAAAACCACCAGATAGATAAGAGAGATGAAACTACTAAACTTCCAGTTAGGAGGATGATGCAAAATGATGATTAATTCTGAAAGTCAGGTCAATTAGTGCAGAGGAAAGTACAATGGACCAAGGTTTGAATCTCAACTCTGATATTTACTAGATATATAACTGGGGGTGACATTTATTAACTCACATTCATACACACACACACACACACACATCTCACTCTTAAGTGCTGTGTAAAAGCAATTGTAATTATCATGCTTGAACCTCACAATAATACTATGAGGTAAGTGTTCTAGGCCCTATTATCTTCAATTTACAGATGAGGAAATTTAGAATGGTTAAAAGACTTGCCCAATGTCACACAGCTATTAAGTGCCAGAAACAAGATTTAGACCCAATTTTTCTGACTTCATGTTCAGCACTCTATGCAAGTTATCTTTTGATTAATCCTTATCCTGAAATGGAGATGATAACATGTGAATAACCTATCTCACAGGCTTGTTGTGAGGAAAGCAGAAAGCACTAAGGAATATGAGTCATTATTGAGAATAATGCCCATGGGATGGGAAGATGAAATGTTCCAGGAAAGAAAAAAATTCTTACTAAAATGGAGA
The DNA here is from genome assembly GCF_902635505.1 of Sarcophilus harrisii. Taxonomy (NCBI): domain Eukaryota; kingdom Metazoa; phylum Chordata; class Mammalia; order Dasyuromorphia; family Dasyuridae; genus Sarcophilus; species Sarcophilus harrisii. The sequence goes on from NC_045426.1 coordinate 460,629,926, forward strand.
GCTAGAATGGCTTTCAAGTCAGGAGAATTTAGGTTTAAGTCCCCTGCAGTATATACAAAATGTGACCCTGGTCAAGTCATATACCCTTCCTGTCCCTCAGACACCTAAGGCTAAAAGTAGCAGGAGATCTGCAAAGAAAGTAAGACTTTCCTCATCAGGGAATTCCTTACAAAGATGATGTCTGCATATGGTCCAGGAGATCTGGGGATTCCCAATAAGGAAAGTTCCTCTTCCACAGCAAATCATGACCTTGTCTGTAATTTGTAGTCTTAGAGTTGCTTGGGGGGTACTGAGAGGTTAAGAACTTTGCCCAAGGTCACATAGTTAGCTCATTGTCAGAGGCAGGATTTCAACAGCAGGTTTTTATGACTCTGGGCTGGTTCTCTTTTCACTACCCAAGCTGCTTCTTATCTACAGATAATGAGGGCACATGGGCACAAACATATGAGAATATTGGACTATGTATTTTTCCTGTATTTATAATACTATATAGTAGAGGTTACAAAAATATAGAACTAGAGGAATACTGAACAGATGCCTGATATATCTCTTGCCTGCTTGTGGGGGAGGGGGAGCAGGAGAAGAGAGAAGAGCATTTCTTTCTTCTCATCCTGGCTATCTAGGATGTTTCTGAAAATCTCTAAGAACTTCTATTTCACAGTTTCTTTTAGCAACCTGTTTCAATGTTTGATCAAGAAGTTTCACCTTAATTCTGTTTAACTCATGCTACAATTGAAGCTCATTTTTTTTATTCTATAGTCTATGAAGAAAGAACAGCTGAGCAATATTCTCCTTAACCTTTCACTTAAGCAGAATTATCGTCATCCTTTTCTCATTGAAACCACTTTTCCATCCCCTTAGTCATTTAAGTTATTGGTTTCTAGAGTTTCCAGGCAGATGCACACCCACCTAATGGCATCCTCAACTGACCACAATAAGCCTCCTTCCTATATTGCCAAAAAGCTTTATTTGAGAACCTATTGCTTTAGGGGTATTATTAATATCTTGTTTGGGGAATGACTGAAGATTAATCCTTGTATTTGCATTTCCAGTGCTTATCTTGGAGCCAGGCATACAGTAGACACTTAACAAATGTTTGTTGATTATCAACCTTTTACATCTGACAATTGAGGCATTTGTTAGTTTCAAGTCCTTTGAGGACCTCATGAATTTTCTTTTTCTTTACTGTTTTGATTTAACTTTTGAGTAAATTATTACCACTTATCCAGAACTACTTTGTTAATCAGAAGCAGCTAGGTAGTTCATTGAATAGACTAGAGTCAGGAAAATCTGAGTTCAAATGCCGCTTCAAAAAACATTCTAGCTGTGTGACCCTGGGCTAGTCTTTTAAGCTCTGCTTGCCTTAATCCACTGAAGAAGGAAATGGTAAACCACTTCAGTATCATTGCCAAGAAAACATCCTCGGACAGCATTGGTGTGCTGTACTCTGTGAGGTCACTAAGACTTGGATATGACTGAACAAAACTATGTGAAACAAGGAAAGCTAACCAGAAAAAAATTGCTTGGTCTTTTGATTCACTTTTTCCTTTTCTTGTCTTTAGGAAAATTAGAAGAAAGTATGAATTTTCAGGAAGAATACTTCAGTACTTTTGAAATTTAGACACTCAAGCTCAACTTCAAGATTTTCCCTGGCTTGTCAGACAAATCAGTGATCACCACTTGACCACATGCACTTCAGAGCATTAAATTAGGAGCATCATATCTGCCTGTCCCACAAAAATCTCCCCTGAGAGTTTGTTTACAATGCTTCTAATTCCCAACATGTGATCAATCTCTTTGATTTAAGGTCTTGTAACTATAGAAGGTCCAGGCAAACTACAAAAAATGTTAGTTACCTGAAAGAATTATACTTTAACCTCTTGACACTCATTGTCACATTTAAACCCAGATTAGTTTTACTTCATTACTTCAAAAGATCTAAAATTTCATCACTGTAGGTACTCCTTCCACCCAAATAGACCATAACCCCCTTCATAACTTAGTAGACAGCTTCATGGGTTACTATGACTTAAAAAAAGAGCCCTCTTCTCCTTGTACTCTGTTCTTTGATGATTTCATCAGCTCCCACAGGTTCAATGATCATATTTTGCAAAAACTTTAAAATGTATATTTCTCTCTCCTAAATTTCATTCTTATGTTACAAATTATCTGCTGGAAAACTTTATCTATGTATCCTATAATCATATCATTTCAACATGTCCAAAATAGATCTCATTAAATTTTTCCTAAAATCCATCCCTCTTGCCAAGTTCCGAATTTTCTGTTTGTGGTACCACTAATCCTTCCAGTCACTCAGGTAGGTAATTTTGAAGTAATCCTTGACTTTTCCTTCATTTCCTATGCAATCAAATCCCAAGTACTGTCACTTAACACTCTCCATTTTCACAGCACTCATCCTAGTCTCTTGTTTGAATTAATACAATAGTTTCTATTCCTGAGTTTCCTAAATTGGAATCCATAAACTTTTTTGTTTTTATTATTATGATAAATGCAATTCAATATAAATGGTTTCCTTTGGAGTTTATATATTTTATGTTATATAGTCAAAAACTTTATCCTGAAAAAGGATTCATAGGTTTCAATAGACTTTTGATAGAGTCCATGATGAAAAAAAAAAGTTAAGAATACGCAATCGGCTATGCCCCATAGGGATTTTTTAAAAAGAGGAAGGGAGACTTATTAGTAGAAAAATATTTAAAGCTGCTTTTTTCTGTTTACAATGAACTGGAAATTGAGGGATGGCCATCAATTGGGAAATGGCTGAAAAAGTTAAGATATATGGAAGTAATATAAGACTATTGTGCTATAATAATGAGCATGTGGATTTTAGAAAAACTTGGACTTACATGAACTGATGGAAAGTGAAGTTAGTAAAACCAGAAAATTAAATACAGTAACAGCAATATTGTACAATGATGAACTATGGATGACTTAACTATGCTCAGCAATACAATGATCTAATAAAATTCCAAAGGATTCATAATGGAAAACATTATCCAGATCCAGAGAAAGAACTGATAGTGTATGAATGTACATCAAAGTATCAATTTTTAACTTTTTTTTCCATTTTTCCTTTCATTGTGTTTCTTCTTTCACAAAATACAACTAATATGGAAATATGTTTTACAAGGTTGCTCATCTATATCCTATGTCAAATTACTTAGCATTGTAGGGAAGAAGAAGGTGATGGAGGGAAGAAGGAAATTCAGAACTCAAAAGTTTTTTTTAAATGAATATTAAAAATTGTCTTTATTTGTATTTAGGGAAAAAGTACTCTCCCTGGTCTCTCTCACCAGTTCATCCTTTACAAACTCCACAACTGACAAAATTAACATTCCTAAAATAGATCTGACAAGGTCACCCCCTTTTTCTAAAATCTTTAGCGGCTTCCTCTGTTGTCTAAAATAAAATGCAAACTCCTCATCTTAGCATTTAATGCCTTCTAGAATGTGGTTGCCTCCCTTTCTAAGCCCCTTAATTCTTCCTCTTTGTGTACTCTCCAATTCAGTCAGACTAGCCTGCTATCTCTTCCTTAAACACCATTCTAGTACCTGTCTTTGCACAAGTGTTCATCCATGTTTGGCATGTGCTCTTTTGTTCAAAGCATAGTCCAGGGACTATCTCTTTTTCTCATTTCTTCAATTATTAGAATTCTGGCTTTCTAGAAATTACTTTGTATTTCTTTGAATGCTCAAGTATTCTAATGGACTGATAATCATCTGCTCAATATGGGTATTCCCTCCAACAATACATAATACAATTCTTTTCTGTCCATCTGATGGAACTCTTGTTGATGTTCTTATATAAAGTCACCATAAGGGATTCTTCTAATGCCGTTGGAGAATTTTCTTTAGTTTTTCTTTCTCAAGATCATGATGGTAACAATGAGTCCCATTTCCATCAATGTCCCTTGCTTCTCTAACATGACTAGCCCACCTTTTTCTCTCATGGTTGTTGCTCAGTTATTCAGTTGTGTTTGACTCTTTGTGATCTGTTTTGGGATTTTCTTGGCAAAGAATGTGGAGTGTTTTGACATTTCCTCCTCCAATGGATTAAGGGAGTCAGAGGTTAGACTTGCTGAGGATCACATAGCTAATGAATATTTAAGGTTAGATTTAAATTCAGGTCTTCCTGATTCCAAGCTCCATGCTCTATTCACTGAACTACTTTGCTGCCTCCATTTCTCTGGTACACATTTTTAATTGCATTCTTTATTCTAGCTCTTTTTCACAATTTTTTGTCAAGTTTCGCAACCTTCTTTTATCCATTATGCACCTTTCTATTGCCCCCGGGTGATCATCAATTTTGATTTTGTAGAGATTGCAGTATGCTATAATTTTACAATTATATAATTCAAGAAAAACTGATATTTAAAAGATAGGTTTTGGTTTCAGGAAGAAGTCATTAAAGAAATTCATGGTGTTTAAAGACAAATCATCAGCTTTTTCTTTTAGGTTTTTGGCCCTGTTCATTATCCAATAAGAATATCTCTCCAAAATATATATGCTCTACATATGTTGGATGGATATCTGATTAGATGGACAAGTCATAGATTTTAGAATTTCTTTTCTCATTCTATTAATGAATAACCTGAAACTCAGCGAAATTAAGTGATTCAAGTAAGTTCACACTGCTAGTTAATGGCAGTCAGAAGTAGAACTTGAATGTCCTGATTTCCCAATTCAGTGGCCACACTGAAGACAATCTACCAAAATCCCTACCCCTACCCTCATTCCTGAATGAAAAGAGTTAAGAAAGAAAGCTATGATGATGTTCAGGACTGGATTAAGCAGCTTTCTTTTCATCTGTCACATCCTTAATTAATTTATCAGCAGAGGTACTGTACAAGACAAGATTTAAAGTGATGTTTATAAAATGAATTAGCTTCTTCCCTATCTTATTTAGAATTCTCCATTGTAAATGTACTTAAATTGTAAGAGAGAGGCAATTTATGCGAATAAAAGCTCCAGTGGCCTAGATTCTGTATTCTCTGGTAAATTTTATCATTCTATGTCTTTTCTTCCCTTGGGGCTAGAAGACCATGCAGCTAAAGGACAGAATTTTGTTATTTTATGAACATTCAACACATTGCATGGTAGGCTGGAAAGTATATTTACTTATTCTTTTTTAAGGATAATTGTTCATATTTCAGATTTGGGATATTCCAAATAGGGTCAAAACAGAAGCTGTAGCAAAATGACACAACTCATGCTTTTCATGCATGATACATACCAGTTCAATTCAATCCCTCAATCTCATTACCTCAATCAAAAAGCAACAAGGGGTACAATGGAGAATAGAGGAATTAGAGTCCAACGAAATGAGTTTAAATCTTTCATTCAATTAAACACATTACATCCTAAACATTGTCCCAAATGCTGAGAATTAAAAAAAAAAAAACTCCTATTCTCAAGAAGTTTATTTTCTATTGGCTAATACTATATATAATATATTTGTATTAATAACATATTGAGTAGAAAAGAGATAGAAAAAAAGTGGAAGAGCACTAAAAGTGGCTCTTGAATGGAGCTCGAAAGGAAACCAGAAATTTTTACAGGATGAGGTGAAGAGGAAGAACGTTCAAGCCTAAGAGGACTGTAAGAAAATGGTCAATTGACTTATAGGTAACAAGAAGAAATTGGGCCAGTATTACTGGAGAAGGAAATGACTAACCATTTCAGGTTCTTTGACAAAAAAAAAAAACCCTAAAAAAACAAATGGCATCATAGAAAGTCAGACAACTGAACAAAACTGACTATAATAAAGAGAATTTATTGAGTTGAAGAGTGGAGCAGGAATCTGATGGTAAATGTTTAACAATTGGCTCTTTGGGGAAAAGGCACATGTAAGACACTTAAATTTAATCTTTGTATTATTGATATCTCTTCCTGAAGCCTAAAGACTATCAAAAAACTACAAATCAATCTCTGGTTGGTAGCATTTGCAAACTTCTGAGATGTAAAAAACTCATGCTGAAAATTTAACAATCAACCCACCTGATTCTGTTTTGAACAGACTCCAGCATCCCTCTGGGGTGTGACATAGTCAAACCTGTTCTTCCAAATCTTTTTAACAGTTATGTGAAGAATGTATTGCAGTGGAGAGAGATGGGAGGCTGGAATCTCAATAAAAAGCAGCTGTAGTAGAGATAAGGGCCTGAAATAGAATAATGGTTTTGAATGGAGAGGGGGGAGAATATGCATGCAAGAGCTATTGTAAAGAAAGAAATTACTTTAGTAGTTTACTACCTGTGTGGTCTTCTAGGACTTAGTTTCCTGATCTGTGAGATGAAGAGGTTTGGCTAGTTGACCTCTAAGGTGTCTTATAGCTTTGATTATAGAATTGATTGTAGATTATATAATCTTGATTTTTGTCTTGGTAGCTAGTTCAGATGACTCTGGAGGAGATCATAGGATCATAAGTATGCCTATAAGGTGAGCCAAATCACACCCTAATATGCAGTAGTGACAGAAGAAAGAGGCGGATTTTCCTGGTCTTTGAGGCTCCATGGTTCCTGTAGCCACCACTCTTCTTCCTACCTTTGCTTCCTCTCTCCTGCTTTCTTGGCACTATTGTGCAGAAGGAAAAAGGAAGTATGCTCAGTGACTTGGTCAGTCTATAATCTAGGTTCCTTTTTCCAGCACCTTTCTGAGATTCTCTCTGCCTTCTACAATCTGGTGGCATTTCTGCTTGGTGGACTTCTGTTCCTATAGGATCAGGAGAGCTATTAGCAATGGTGTACTGGCTAATGTTTAACAACTGGCTCTCTAGGAAAAAGAAAAGGCACAAACGAGACTCGTTTCAGTTTAATTTGCATTATTAACATTTTTTAATCACTTTCTTAAATTGCAAAAACAAAACAATAAATCAAGCCCTGATATATAACATTTGCTGGTTTTGACCTGGAACAGCCTCTCAGACCCAACACTGTTGGTCCCCCTCCTTTCTGTTCCCTCTTTCCAAACCTGAAAATCCAATTGATTGCCATATTGTCAGGAATCAAGCAACTAGACATTTTCTTTTTGTGACTCTTCTGGCCATTCTGCTTGTTCTTATATCTTGACTTTTATCTTGCCACTGGGCTTAGATGACTCTGGAGGAGAGAGTAAAGCTAACAACTTTGTTAGCTCTGCCCCACTTAAATCCAACTGACATGAAAGTCAAAACATTGGGGAGTGGAGCCAAAATGGCAGAGAAGACACACACTTCATTCTGAGCTCCCTTCTACCTTCACTAGTGATTACAAAATTCAGCCTCTGAAATAGTGCTTGATTGGTAGAATCCATGAATATTGGGAGTACAACAAATTACCAGCAGAAGATAATCTGGAAGATCACCAGAAAAGGTTTGTGTTGATCGGGCGGGAGGAGGCCAGTGCAGGCAGGGAGGCAGAACATGGAGGCTAGCCCATGCTGAGCAGATCAGGGGCAGGTGCAGTCTCTGCAAGTAGAGAATTTGCAGGGAGGGCTCTACCACAGGTTGGCTGCTCTGGTTTGGTTGCAGAGCAGTAGATCAGCAGAGAACTTACACAAACACCAAAGGTAGAGTGTACCCCAAAATGCCAGAATTTAACAGGATCTGGCTACACCTACCCAGCATCGGGAGTGATTCAGCATAACCACAGCACAGTCACAGGATCACAGAATGGCTGCAGTGTGGCCACTCTTTGCAGCCTGTTTGAAGGACAGCCACTGTGGTCATCTATCCCTGTTCTATAGAGGGAAACTCCTTGCCCCTTTCAGACCCCAAGAATTTTTTTTAAATGAGTAAAAAAGCAAAGCGAGCTCTAACTATAGATAGCTTCTATACTGAAAGAGAGCAGATTTCTAACCCTGAGGAGACTAAAAGCAGTGTCTCCAGATGAATCCCCAAAGGGGTATATAATCTGATCCCCATCACACAAGGCTCTCCTAGAAGAAATTATAAAGTATCTTAAAAGAGAGATAGAAGAAAAATGGGGAAAGGAAAGAGAAGCTCTGCAAAAGAGTATAGAAAAGGCATATAACTCATTAAAAGAAAGATTTGATAAAATGGAAAAAGAAAACAACTCCCTGAAATGTGAAATGGAAAAGGTAAAGAACTCCCAAGGAAACAGAATTTGTGAATTGAAAAAGATAAAGAACTACCAGGAAAGTAGGATTTGTGAACTGGAAAAAGAAAATAACTCATAAAAAAAATTGTGAAATGGAAAAAAATTCCATAGAGCAAAACATCTCATTTAAAAACTCAATTGGACATACAAAAAGAAGTTAAAAAGTAAATGAAGAAAATAAATCATTAAAAATCATAATTGAACAAATAGAGGTGAATGCTTCATTGAGACATCAACAATCAATCAAACAAAACCAAAAAAATGAAAAAATAGAACAAAAAGTTAAATATCTACTTGGAAAAAACAACAGACCTGGAAAATAAATCTAGGAGAGATAATCTAAGGATTATTGGGCTCCGTGAAAACCATGATAGAAAAAAGAGCCTAGAAACTATTTTTCAGAAAATCATCAAAGAGAACTGCCCAGATGTAATAAAATCAGAAGGTAAAATGGGCATTGAAAGAATTTATCAAACACCTTCAGAAAGAGAGCCTAAAATAAAAACTCCAAGGAATATCATGGCTAAATTTCAGAACTATCAGACTAAGGAAAAAATATTACAAGTAGCCAGAAAAAAAAAAAAATTCAAATACCAAAGAGCCACAATAAGGATCACTCAGGATCTAGTAGCTTCCACATTAAAGAATCAAAGGGCCTGGAATCTGATATTCTGAAAGGCAAAAAACCTTGGAATGCAGCCAAGAATAAACTACCCAGCTAAGCTTAACGTTTTCTTCCAGGGAAGAAGATGGACATTCAATGGAACAGGTGAATTCCATTTATTCCTAATGAAAAACCAGAGCCAAACAAAAAATTTGACCTCCAAATGCAGGACTCAAGAGAAGCATAAAAAGATAAAAAGAACTCTTGAGGACTGCATTTCTGTTACAGGCATACATAAAGAATGTATGTATAATTTGATTTTACTGCTATAATATAAAAAAGGAAATTAGAAATGGAAAGGGGATTGTATCAGAAAAAGGGAAAAGTGGAGGTAAAAGAGGGAAATTACATCTCATGAAGAGGCAAAGGAAATCTATCATATCTGATTAAGGGAAGGGGAGGAACATTGTATGAATCTTACTCTCATCAGATTTGGCTCAAAGAAAAAATATTAGACATATTTGGTTTACAGAGAAACTTCTCTCACCACATTAAAAAGAGAGAGGAAAAGAGAAAAGGAAAAGAGTAGGCTAAATAGAAGGGAATATAGAAATAATAAGGGAATGTATAAGAAAGGGGGTGGGGTGGGAGGGATTCTAAAGAGGGAGAGCTGTGTGAGGTAAGAGGTGCCCATAAGTTTAATACTGAGGAGAGGGATAAGGGGGGAAAGAAAGGGAAAAGTATAATCTGGGGATAATAAGGTGGCAGGAAATGCAGAATTAGTAGTTTTAATCATAAATGTGAATGGGATGAACTCTCCCATAAAGGGGAGGTGGATAGCAGACTGGATCAAAAGCCAGAATCCTACAATATGTTGTTTACAGAAAACACATTTAAAGCAGGGTGATACATACAGAGTAAAGATAAAAGGCTGGAGCAGAATCTATTATGCTTCAGGTGAAGCATTAAAAAAAAAAAGCAGGGGTAGCCATCCTTATCTCAGATCAAGCAAAAGCAAAAACTGATCTAATTAAAAGAGATAAGGAAGGAAATTATATCTTACTAAAGGATACCATAGATAATGAAGCAATATCAATACTAAACATATATGCACCAAGTGGTATAGCATCTAAATTCCTAAAGAAGAAGTTAAGAGAGCTGCAAGAAGAAATAGACAGCAAAAACATAATAGTGGGAGATCTCAACCTTGCACTCTCAAAATTAAATAAATCAAACTGCAAAACAAATAATAAAGATGTTAAAGAGGTAAATAGAATATTTAAAAAGTTAGGTATGATAGATCTTTGGAAAAAACTGAATGGAGATAGAAAGGAGTACACTTTCTTGTAAGCGGTTCATGGAACCTGTACAAAAATTGACCATATATTAGGACGTAAAGACCTCAAAATTAAATGCAGAAAGGCAGAAATAGTAAGTACATTCTTTTCAGATCACACTGCAACAAAAACTACATTCAACAAAAAACTAGGGGAAAATAGACCAAAAAAAATTGGAAACTATATAATCTCATCCTAAAGAATGAATGGATGAAACAGCAAATCATAGACACAATAATTTCACCCAACAGAATGACAACAATGAGACAACATACCAAAATTTGTGGGGATGTAGCCAAAGCAGTAATAAGGGGAAATTTTATATCTCTAGAGGCTTACTTGAATAAAAAAGAAAAAGAGAAGATCAATGAATTGGGCTTGCAACTTAAAAAGCTAAAAAAAAGAGCAAATTTAAAACCCCCAATCAACTAAACTTGAAATTCTAAAATTAAAAGGAGAAATTAATAAAATTGAAAGTAAAAAAAAAAAACCTATTGAATTAATAAATAAAACTAAGATTTGGTTCTATGAAAAAACCAACAAAATATATAAACCCTTGGTAAATTTGATTGGAAAAAGGAAAGAGGAAAATCAAATTTTTAGTCTTAAAAATGAAAAGGGAGAACTTGCCACTAATAAAGAGGAAATTAGAGCAATAATTAGGAGTTACTTTGCCCAACTTTATGCCAATAAATTTGAAGTTTATTGTGAAATGGATGACTACCTTAACAAATATAGGCTTCCCAGATTAACAGAGGAGGAAGTAAATTGCTTAAATAGTTCCATTTTAGAAAAAGAAATAGAACAAGCTATTAATCAACTCCCTAAGAAAAAATCTCCAGGAACAAATGGATTTACATGTGAATTCTACCAAACATTTAAAGAACAATTAACTCCAATGTTATATAAACTATTTGAAAAAATAGGGAATGAAGGACTCCTACCAAATTCCTTTTATGACCCAGACATGGTACTGATATCTAAACCAGGTAGGTTGAAAACAGAGAAAGAAAATTATAGACCAATCTCCCTAATTAATATTGTTGCAAAAATCTTAAATAAAATATTAGCAAAAAGGTTACAGAAAATCATCCCCAGAATAATAACACCATGACCAGATAAGTTTTATACCGGGAATGCAGGAATGGTTCAATATTAGGAAAACTGTTAGCATAATTGATTATATTAATAACCAAATTAACAAAAACCATATGATCATCTCAATAGATGCAGAAAAAGCATTTGTTAAAATCCAACAGCCATTCGTAATAAAAACACTTGAGAGTATAGGAATAAATGGACTTTTCCTTAAAATAGTCAGTAGCATCTATTTAAAAACGTCAGTAAGCATCATATGTAATGGAGATAAACTGAAACCATTTCCAGTAAGATCAGGAGTAAAACAAGGTTGCTCACTATTACTATTACTATTCAATATTGTAGTAGAAATGCTAGCTTCAGCAATAAGAACTGAGAAAGAGATTAAAGGAATTAGAGTAGGTAATGAGGAAACCAAATTATCACTCTTTGCAAATGATATGATGGTATACTTAGAGAACCCCAGAGATTCTATTAAAAAGCTATTAGAAATAATTCACAACTTTAGCAAAGTTGTAGGATACAAAATAAATCCACATAAATCATCAGCATTCTTATATATCTCTAACAAAATCTAACAGCTAGAGATACAAAGAGAAATTCCATTTAAAATTATTGTTGAAATACTATATGATGATCAGTTCTGATGGACGTGGTCCTCTTCAACAATGAGATGAACCAAATCAGTTCTAATACAGCAGTAATGAATTGAACCAGCTACACCCAGCAAAAGAACTCTGGGAGATGACTATGAACCACTACATAGAATTCCCAATCCCTCTATTTTTGTCCGCCTGAATTTTTTATTTCTTTCACAGGGTAATTGTACACTATTTCAAAGTATGATTCTTTTTGTACAGCAAAATAACTATTTGGCCATGTATACCTATATTGTATTTAACTTATACTTTAACATATTTAATATGTATTGGTCAACCTGCCATCTGGAGGAAGGGGTGGGGGAAGGAGGGGAAAAGTTGCAACAAAAGGTTTTGCAATTGTCAGTGCTGAAAAATTACCCATGCATATATCTTGTAAATAAAAAGTTATAATAAAAATAAATAAATAAACAAGCAAAATAAAATAAAATAACTGTTGATAGTATAAAATATTTGGCAATCTATCTGCCAAAGGAAAGTCAGGAACTATATGAACAAAACTACAAAACACTTTCCACACAAATAAAGTCAGATCTAAACAATTGGAAAAATATTAAGTGCTCTTAGATAGGTCGAGCTAATATAATAAAGATGAAAACACCATCTAAACTAATATATTTATTTAATTTAATGGACTGAGGCTTGAGTTGATGCACTGAGGTCTCAAGCATGTGAGGCTAAATAGTAATTGGACCATACTCTATTAATATATATGTTTGGAGAAAGAATGGCCCCCGCCCACTCTCTGTGCAAGTCCTGATGTGTTGTATAGGAAATGATGATTTTGGTGGGTGGAGGCAATGGGGCAGGAGGAGAGACGGAGAGAGACTGCTGGCTGGGTTCTAGTCTAGTGGCTTCTGGTCTGGTGGCTTCTGGTCTGGCTGGGTTCTTGATATAGCTGCTGACATTGCTAATCTCCCTTTACCTCTGATTCCCTTTTACCTCCAATCCTTCTTCACCTCTACTGAGAATAAAGATTGAAGATTTTCCCTTAACCTGAATTCCTGACTCAGGCTGATTTTAAATATGCAGTCATCACAGTTTAGTGCTCTACCAATCAGACTCCCAAAAAACTATTTTAACCACCTAGAAAAAATAACAAAACTCATCTGGAAGAACAAAAGATCAAGACTTTCAGGGAAACTAATGAAGAAAAAAAAATCAAATGAAAGTGGCCTAGCTGTACCAGATCTAAAACTATATTATAAAAAGTCACCAAAACCATTTGGTATTGGCTAAGAAATAGACTAGTTGATCAGTGGAATAGGTTAGGTTCACAGGTCAAAATAGTCAATAACTATAGCAATTTTGTGTTTGACAAACCCAAAGACCCCAACTTTTGGGATAAGATTTCTCTATTTGACAAAAACTGCTGGGAAAATTGGAAATTAGTATGGCAGAAACTAGGCAATGACCCACACTTAACACTGTACACTAAGATAAGGTCAAAATGGGTTCAGGATCTAAGCATAAAGAATGAGATTATAAATAAATTAGAAGAACATAGGATAGTTTGTCTCTCAGATCTGTGGAGGAGGAAGGAATTTGTGACCAAAGAACTAGAGATCATTATTGATCACAAAATAGAAAATTGTGATTATATCAAGTTTAAAAGTTTTTGTACAAACAAAACTAATGCAGACAAGATTAGAAGAGAAGCAATAAACTAGGAAAACATTTTTATACTCAAAAGTTCTGATAAAGGTCACATTTCCAAAATATATAGTGAATTGACTCTAATTTATAAGAAATCAAGCCATTCTCCAATTGATAAATGATCAAAGGAAATGAACAGATAATTTTCAGATGATGAAATGGAAACTATTTCTAGTCATATGAAAAGGTGTTCCAAATCATTATTGATCAGAGAAATGCACATTAAGACAATTCTGAGATACCACTACACATCTCTCAGATTGGTTAGGATGACAGGAAAAAATAATGATGAATGTTGGAGGGGATGTGGGAAAACTGGAACACTGATACATTGCTGGGGGAATTGTGAATACATCCAGCCATTCTGGAGAGCAATTTGGAACTATACTCAAAAAGTTTTCAAACTATGCATACCCTTTGATCTACCAGTGTTATACTGGGCTTATACCCCAAAGAGATCTTAAAGAAGGGAAAGGGACCCGTATGTGCAAAAATGTTTGTGGCAGCCCTCTTTGTAGTGGCTAGAAACTGGAAATTGAATGATGCCCATCAATTGGAGAATAGCTGAATAAATTGTGGTATATGAATATTATGGAATATTATTGTTCAGTAAGAAATGACCAGCAGGATGAATACAGAGAGGCCTGGAGAGACTTACATGAACTGATGCTAAGTGAAATGAGCAGAACCAGGAGATGATTATACACTTCAACAACAATACTACATGATGATTAATTCTGATGGATGTGGCTCTCTTCAACAATGAGATGAACGAAAATCAGTTCCACTTGTTCAATAATGAAAAGAACCAGCTACACCCAGCAAAAGAAGTATAGGAAATGAGTGTGAACCACAACATAGCATTTTCCCTCCTTCTGTTTTTGTCTGCTTGCATTTTTGTTTTCTTTCTCGGATTATTTTTACTTTATTTCTAAATCCTATTTTTCTTATGCATCAAGATAATTGTATAAATATATAGACAAATGTTGTTTTTAACATATTTAACGTGTATTCGTCTACCTGCCATCTAGGGGAGGTTGTGGGAAGGAGGGGGGAAGTTGGAACAGAAGATTTTGCAAGGGTCAATGTTGAAAAGTTACCCATGCATATGTCTTGTAAATAAAAAGCCATAATAAATAAATAAATAAATAAATAAAATTTTTTTTTAAAAAGTCAAAACATCACCCTTGTGATGTCATAGATCTTGTTCAAAAAAAAGAATAAGAACAACCACTTATAGAATGTGACTCTGAGGCTCTGGTTGTTTAGAAAGGAAGACAAAAAAGTTAGTTTTAAAATCTACAAGGAGTTACCACTGGTCACTCGACCTTAAAATGAATTGTTGGTCTTCACAAACAAAGTGCAAGGTTATGGCAAAAGGATCTAGTGGGAAAGATGCTTTCTTTGATCCAAGGCAAAGTTTATGTTTTTAAAATAAAGTTTAAGTGTTCATTTAAAAAATGGAGTTTAATTGATTTTAGTTTCTTTGGTATGAAGAATGAAAATGCCCTTTATTATGTAATATTCAAAAAATGCTTTCTTTGTTAAAATAAAATAAAATAAAATCACTCTATGTGTCCATCCTGATGAAGTATGCTACATGTAGCTATCTATTATCCTATGAAAGGGCATTAAATTAGGAGCCAGGAGACCCAAGCTCTATTTCTGGCTATGCCACTAATTAGCTGCGAGAGCTTGCTTGAATCACCTAATTTCTCTGGACCTCAGTTTCCTCATTAATAAAATGAGAGGATTGAATATCTCTAAGGTCCTTTTCTGGGAAAAGTTATAGTAAATTGATTCTTTCTTCTAATCTGTTATGAGACACCTTTAAATCTAGAGCCATTTGGGAGGGGGAGTAAGAGAATGGAAAAGATGCTAGCACAAGGTCTGGTTTAGTAGCCAAGGGGTTGCATTTCATCTAAGTAACTAAAGGATTAACTGAACCCTCCCACCCCCAACCCCATCTGGATGCTACTTAGTATTTTAAATAAATCACTGACCCTAAAGAGATCAAAGAAAGAAGAAAAAAGACTGATATGTCCAAAAGTACTAATAGCAATTCTTTTTTGTGATAGTGAACAGCTAAAAATTATGGGGTGTTCATTAATTGGGAATGACAGAGCAAATTATAGTAAATAAATATAATGGAATAATATTGTACCTTGAGAAAGAAGGAAGGGGACAGTTTCAGAGAAATTCAGGAAGACTTACATTAACTGAAGCAGAGTGAAGCCAGAAGAACTAGGAAAGCAATTAACTTATAATAATATTTTTTGAAAAATTGAAGAATTCTGATCGATACAATAAGAAATCACTTTAAAATATTTTTTTATTTTGTTAAATATTTCCCAACTTCATATAAATTTTTTAAACATTCACTTTTTAACAATTTGAGTTCCAAATTTTCTCTATTTCTTCTATTTCTCCCTTGTCTTTGAGATCGCAATTTGATATCTATATACATGTCACACTATGCAAATATGCATAATAATAATGCAATCATAAATTAAGTTTCTAGAGGACAAATCAGGAAGAATACTATCTACTTCCTAACAGAGAGATGATGGCCTGAGTATATGAAATGAGACATGATTTTAGACATGGTTGAATTGGATATTTTATTTGCTCAACTATGCATATCTGTTATAAGATGTTTTTTCCCTTTCTTTTCCCAATGGTGAAAAAATACAGATGGGAGGGAGAGAGAAATAAATGCTTGTTAGTTTAATAAATTAATTAAAATGTACTATGTTCTTTGAGTATCAATGTCCCAAACTAAGGACTCACTTCATCTTCCCTCTTAGAAATCTAGGGATAATCTCAAGGAGTTGAGGTATCTCTGCTCTTTCAAGTCCCAACAGTTGGTGTTTACCCACTGTTAGCCATAGTGATTAGCTCTCAGTTCCATTTAACACCAGTTAGCTTTTACAAAGGGATTGTTTTTGTTATAGAAATTTCCCACTAATATTTCATAAGGACACTTTATAAGAGCTCAGTCTCTAGGAAGAATAGGCTCAGATCTAACAAAACTTCAAGAAATCGTCAGTCTAAACAAGTTTGCATCCAGATACAACATGACTGACAAATGAGTCTTCAATTCAGTTGCTGATTTGGCATGGACTTAATTCCTAGACTCTTCGAATTTCTGGACAACTGATGATTCACTCTCTTAACTTTTTGATACTCACAAGGAAATAGCCTCCAACTTCTTTCACCTAAATTGAAGAAACAAAACTCAAGACAGGAAAAAATAAGATCCATATTCACAGGGCCACATGTTGGCCTTGAAGGGAGAGAATCCAAGAGTTGTGCTATTCTCCTTACATCACTGTCATTCACCAGATGTTTTCAGTAAAGGAGAAAGACAGAGAGGCAAAGTCTGAGAGAAGGCCTACTAAGGCATCAATTCTGGCTCTAAATGACAGTCAGTCAAGAAGAAAAGAACCAGTTACAGAATGTTGATATATGTTCTAAGACTTTTCTTAGGTACTTGTTCCATTAAACCTCATCATGACTTCAGAAAACAGGTTTCCCAGACGCTTCCACTCTGTTTGTGTGTGTATGTGTGTGTGTGAGAGAGAGAGAGAAGAAGAAGAAGGAGGAGTAGGAAAAGGAGGAGGAGGAGGAGGAGGAGGAGGAGGAGGAAGAGGAAAGAAGAAAGAAGAAGAAGGAAAGAAGAAAGAAGAAAGAAAGAAGAAAAAGAAAGAAAGAAGAAGAAAGAAGAAAAAGAAGAAAGAGGAGGAGGAAGAGGAAAAGGAGGATGACAGGAGAAGGAAGAAGAAGAAAAGAGGAAGGAAGGAGGGAGACAAGGAGACGGAAGGAAGAAATAAAGGAAGGAAGAGAGAAAGAGAAAGAAAGAGAAAAAAGAAAGGAGAAAGGAGCTCTGACTCTGAGTTTAGTTCCTGATGTATATTACCTCCATAATCTTGGCCCAGGTTTCTGGGGGCCTAGGTTTCCCCATCTGTAAAATAAGAGCTGAGCTAGATGGCCTGTCACTTTTTAATCTATTAAACATAAATACAAATATATATGTATGTGTATTTATATATGTATATGGGAATATCTGTAGTAATATCATTATTCATATATATAATACATTATAGGTAATATGTATATGTCATGTAATATATGTAATGTATATTTATATATATATATATATTTATATATATATACACACACACATCCAAGTGTGTGTGTGTGTGTGTATCTTCTTCTATTTCTATGTGTAGAATATAATATATACATACCATAGTCTCAAGGGACAGTCTTCCAAATTGCCCTCTCAGTGGTATGATCTAAGAAGCTCTAAAAAACTGTCCTCCACATCTCTCTGCTGCGACCCTGCTCAAATGTCTGGGTTTATTTGTTTGTTTTGTTTTTATGTTAAAGCATTCTTTCCAGAAAAGCAGTTAGAATGTTGCCTGGTTGGAATGACATCTCTTTATCACCCATTGTTCCATGAGCAAAGATTTAGGTTTTCAGGGACTAGGAACTGTCTTATGTAAATTTTAATAAAGGGCAGGAAGGTGCATAAGGGGAAGTGGAAGAGAAAGCTCTGGAGTACCAGAGCCCATTATAAAAGAGCAGACCTGCAGTGAAGCCCCACAGAGGGTAGGCAGGAAGTAGCACAAGAGCCTTAGGTACCACTGAATAACTGTGCTACAATATTGCTCGTTTAATATATAGATACTTTTCTCTGCCTCTAAAACCTGACTTTAGATAGGTTTCTACTGGACTGGGAGTGAAAGAAAGGAGGGCCAAAAAAGAGGGGAGGAAAGACAGGTGACTGGCTCAGCTAGTAATTTTTGCAACCTAAAGTTCTTGAAGAGAGTGGTTAGAGATCTGATCTCAAGTCAGGAAGACTGGTTTCAAGCCCCACCTTCCACACATATTGGTTGTGTGACTCCGGGCAAGGAGACAATCTCTCAGTGCCCCCATGCAATAATTCAAGAATACAAATTGTAAAGCAGTTAGAGATCTACATTCACTGTGGGAATTTCCTCCCTGGGAGATCACTATACCAATAAAATTCTAGGTCCATTTTTTTTTTTTTTTTTGAAGTCTGCTTTCCACATATCATTTCTAAACTGCCTATCCTTGATATTCATTTTAGCCTATTTCTACTCTGTAGCAGTGTACAGGGATGTTAGGGCAGAAAAGGTATATAAATTAGCCCATAAATACCTCCTTCCCCCTTATCCCAAGATTGTGCTGAAAAAGAGAATTTGGGAGAAGTATTGCTGATAATAGATTTCTATACTGGATCTAGCATTGTCACCCTTCTTCCATCCCAAATTACTTTTTAATTTTTGGTAGTGAAAGGCCGTGGGGAGAATGTTCTTTTGGTTAGTAGCATGATGATTGAGGAAATAGTTCAAGTCTCCATAAAATTACAACAAAAAAGGTTGAATTTGAAGAAGTGCAACAAGCTGTGTAGAATTAGGAACTAGTTAAATTTCAGTAAATTAGTGACAATATTGAATTGAGAAAAACAGTCAGAGGATTTTCTAAGATTATAGGTGTTGAAAGAAATTATTCCTTGAGATACAAGGTTATTACTGTAATTATTGTATCTTTGTTCTCCAACTTTTTCTATATCTTGTTTCTGCTATTAAATTTTTTCACTAAATTTTAGCAATGAAAAAATTCCAAATTTTAAAAGACCCACTCAGAAAAAAATGAGAATCAAATAATTATAAATAATAATGATATATTATAGGTAATAATAATATGTTTTAGAGTTCAGGCATTTCAAATAATTAAAAATAATTATAAGGGCTTACTATGTGCAAAAAAGAAATTAGCATGTGGGGAAGAGAGAGTAAGAGACAGAGTATCTTTCTTTAGCTGCTAGCAATACGAATGATGAGGTAGATATGTAACTATGATCCAAGTTAGAATGTGATAAGCACAAAGGAGATGTCTAGACAAAGTGTTATAAGAAATTCAGGAGAAAAATTGGAACAAGAGGTTTGGCAATTGTTAATGCTGTAAGGTTGCCCATGTATATATCCTGTAAATAAAAGGCTATTAAATAAAAAATAAAAAAAAAAAAGAAATTCAGGAGAGATCACTTTTATTAAGAAATGTAATATTTTTCATAGAGAAAGTAAGCATCAAAGCTTGAGGAGAAAATTATGTCAACATTGTGTTTGGGGTAGCAAGAAAGAACAGGACAAGATCAAGAAACAGTGAGTTCAACTTTGGCTTAAAGGTAGAGTGAAGTGGACAAATGTGAAATGTGGATATAATAAAAATTTTAAAAACCCAGATTGTGGAGAGCCTTGAATTAAGTCTTGAATGAGCTAATAATGATATTTGATATTGATAAAGCATTCTAATGTTTACAAAAACTTTGTATATTTCCATATATGATCTTATTTGATTCTCAAAACAAGCCTATTAGATTGGTATTATCAGTATCATTATTCCCATTTTACAGATAAAGAAACGGAAGCTCAGGGAGGTAAAATGATTTCCTCATGAATATTTGGATAGCTCAGTGTTGGAAGAAAGAGTCGAACCCAATTCTCTACTATCCCCAAGATCAGTTTTTCTAATATACCATACTATAGCCCAAGTCTATTTGTATTTTATCCTATAGGAAATGATGATTTGTTGAAGGTTTTTTTTTAAAGGTAAATGATGGGGTCAGATCTCTTTATTAGAAAGATCATTTTGATAACTGTGTTGATGATAAAAAAAAAGTTGGGAAAAGGGACTGGTTAGAAGGTTATAAGAATATTATTGTTATATTATTGTGTATTATAACATTATTTTCTAGGTGAGAATAATAGATTGACCTTGGCTGATGGAAATTGAAGTGAACAAAAAAGGATAGATTATGGAGGGAGAATTAGTAACACTTGACTAAATAAATGTGATGAAATAAAACAGAAGAAAGAGTGAAAGATCATTTTATAGGTTTAAGCTAGCTGACTAGAACAGTGGTGGCTGCATCAATAGAAATAAGAAAATTGCAGAAGGAACCAGTTTTGGGGGGAAAGAAACTTGAAGAGGTATCAGTGGGACATCTGTATAGTGATATCCAGTAGACAACTGGAAATGCAGGAATGGAGCTCAGAAGTGAGAAAGGATTGGTTGAATTGGAAATGATCTGCATAGTCGAAATAATTTTAGTCATAGAAGTAGGCAAAATTGCCAAGAAGGAGTTTTATGACAAAGCTTTGTGCCTTGCTCAACGTTGGGATGAACAGAATCAGATGAACTAAGAATATTTTGTGATTACAATTGTCCCAAAGTGAAATGGACTATCTAGCTGGTTTTCTGCCCTAAACTTTCAAATAGTCTAGATAACCATTTGACAAATATGGTATAGTGGGAGTTTTTCTTTGGGTGTGTGGGAGATTGGGATACTGAGGTAATTTCCAAATTCTAAAGTCTATAATTCTGTAAAATATATCATTGTGTATGTCACCTCTCTAAAATTCCTCTTTGAAAAACCCTGGCTAGGGGAAGTGTGTACTACAAATTTAAAAAGATAATAATTACTTCAATGTTTATGCATTTCCATCATACCCCACCCATAGGCCCATTACACAGATGTTTAAGTACCTTCAAGCTGTGTTTTCAGATGTGCAGCTCACATTTTCTAGATGTAGCTTCCCTTTAAACAAAGCTAAGCATCGATGATAGCTCTACTTGGCAGAGGCTCCCCTATATAAAACATCATTTATTTTTAGTTTATTGCATAGAAATGCAGGGGGAAAAGAAAATAATTAAAATGGTGTGCTGCCTTATAACATGGTATCTACATTACTGAACTTCTAACCTGACATAAATACATTGCATACTGTAACCTGTTCCTCCTGATTATTAACCTTGAGCATGGCAACCTATAAATCATCCCTGAAACAGCTGGCGCTCAGCATTGCCCCAAAGGTATATGATTACGATCGTTTTATATATATCTTGGTATGCAGACATGAAAAATTCATTGAAGAGGTTGGTGTTGTAAGACTTATTATAATGAATTTTCTCAAAAACATAGATCATGCTTAAAATAGGTGTCTGCTTATTATAATGCAGCCATTTATATCTTCTCGAATTACCTTGCCCATAGCTCAGCCAGTTTCCTAAAGTCAAACATGATGATACCTAAACAGATTTACTGCGGTCAGTTTGCCTATACTCTCAAAGTAGAAGTTGGTTTTTTCTTATGTTCTTACTTCCTCAAAAGCTAGTGAGGATGAGATTTGGAGGGGATGATGATGTGATGGGGGGAAAGGAGAAAGGAGAGGAGGGAGGGGAAAAAAATGAGCATCTCTGTACATATGGGCCAGTGAAGGGACTCTATTTATTTGGGTATCTCATAATACCATCTGTAACATAGAAGCCCCAAGAAGAGATGACCCTTCTCCCATAATCAACAAATTTCCCTCACCCCTTCCCTGTTGATCAGAAAAAGACCAGAATCTGAGAATTTAAGAGGGAGCTTTAGACATTATATCCTCATCTTCTCATAGATGAGGGAATTAGAGATTAGAGGAATTAAATTATATTCAAGGTCATATACACATAACTAGCAATAGCTAGAGCCTAAATTGCCTATCCCTCCCCACCCCACCCCCGCCCAGTCCAGTATGTGTCCTTTCCCATAACCCTACTCTGTTTAACCCTATTATCTTGCCCCACTCTGGCAGTCTTGTGCTTCTTCAATTTAGGAAAACTATCTTATTTCCAACCACAGTACAAAGAAAATAAGACATTCAGAGTAATTTCCTTGTCCAAGGACCACATTTAAGAAGCTCATTTTAAATTGAGTTCCAATGGGGGGTTTTGGGGTTTGTTTGTTTGGTGGGTTTCTAGTCATTCCTTATCAAGTGTGAGTCGTTAGCTCTCAGGAATCTTTTTGTCCAAGACCTCTTTAAAACAAAGCCTCAGTTAACAGATGCCTGTTGTGATAATGGGTGAGTTTTTCCACACCTTACTCCCCCTTCTTCCGGTATAGACTAAAACTAGATCCAAAATTCCATCCTTATCTTAATATAGTCCAGGTCAAATTAAATCCTGGAAAACACCTCCTTTTCCTTCTTTCCTGCTTGCCCTACAAGATACCAGTAGTTCTCAAGTTGCATAGGAATAGCCTCATTCAGAACTGAATAATGAATAACAGCAATTTGATCACCATTCAGGCTTGCTAGCACAGTGGAGTGAAGGCGGGCAGGTTGTTAGGAGTCCTGGGCTTCTGAAAGGATAGTGTGAAATATAAAAGTAAACTTAAAATCAAAACCACACAAATAAACTACCTACTCCTCCGAGGACATAGGGTATTGATCCTAAGGGGATTTTTAAATTTTTAATTACAGGACAAGTAGAGACAAGTGTCCTAGATCCTGAGGGCATTTGGTTTGTGGAGGGGTGGGGGTTGGGGACAGTTAAGTACTATAGTCTCAGAGGGAGGCTTTTGAGAGTCCTTTATCCTCACATCCCTCCTTTAGCAGCATCTCTCAGAGCAAAACAACACAAAGGAACCCCTTTTGCCTATTAGTCTGGTTCAAATGTGCTAGGAGGAAAAAATAATAGACACTAGGACTATGCATTAGTGTAATGTACTAGCTATTTTTTAAAATAACAGTGTGAAAATTCAGTCCACCCTGTCTATAAGTTAGTCTTAGAAAACTTAAGGGGGAGGGGGGAAGAATCTGAGATGAGAAGTGACTTTCCTACAGTCACACAAACCAGTGTGTGTCAGAGGCAGGACATAGATTTTTACCCAAGGTCAGCTCTCTATCCACTATATCTGCTGCTGCTTCTACTACAAAATTGAACAACGTGATTATTCTAAGTAATCATAACAAATGTGTTTTATACAAATATGAGAAAAAACACTTTCTCTGTATTGTTGCAGGGATATCATTGCCTACAATCCTAGATGTTAAGATCTACTGTCAGAGAAGGGAAGTGCTTTATCAAAAGGACAAGTTCCATTCAGTGTATTCAGTTCAATTGTGAATTTCAACGGCCTTTCCTATTCATATCTTAGTCTCTGACCATGTATTAATTCATTATTAAGTGAAAGTATGATTTCATACTACTATCAGATGAATATTCTGAAGCAATAACTCAATTCTTCACCCTCTTGCTCAAAAATTCTCAATGGCTCTCCTCTGCCTACAAGTTCAAACTCTAATTCTTCCCTTGTCTGGTAAGTACTAGATTGGAAAGGGAGGCAATGTTGTATGTACTCAATTTGGAACTGAAAATCTGGGTTACAATATTACCTCTCTGTCTTATTGTATGTGATTCTAGATGAGTTACTTTCATTTCCAGGCTTCAGTTTAATTATCTGTGAAATGTGACTAGGTGATCCCTTAGGTCTCTTCCAGCTCTATAGTTCCAGTTAGGGAAAGGTTAACATGTAGTATATTTTTTTCTTGGCAGGGAAGGGAAGGGGGAAATCTTTGCACTGAAAACTCTCCATTTGGCCATTCTACTTTTCTTTATTACTCACCATATAAGAATTGGGCAATGAGATCTTTGGGGGAAAAAAGTTGGACTTAACTTGGGAAACAAAATACTTATTAGCTTGGTTACATTAGGAAACTCATCCAACTTCTCAATTTCCTCCTCTGTAAAACAAAGATAACATTTGCAGCATAGTTATGGATTAGAATGGGAAGGGAACCTAGGATATATGATCATTAGAATTAGAATTAGAAATTAGAAACTGAGCTTCTGAGACTGTCTTGCCTAAGTTCACACAGATGGGCTCATAGTCAAATTCTCCAATTCTAAATACATTACTCTTTTCCTCCTACTCCATAGACTCAGCTACTTGGAGGAAAATGCTTATTTTTCAAACCTATAGAACTATAGATAGAAAGGCAAATCTGATCAACTATTAAGCCATGAACATGTCACACCTATTCCTACCATTCCATGTTGGTTCATTCTGTTCTCTCACCTTTTCCATCTATTTAAACCCTGCCTTTTTTTTCTTTTAAGGACAAGCACCTCCATGAGTTCTTCCCTTATCACCCTAACACACTGTACTTATTCTCTCCTCAGAATCAGTATGTCACTTACCACTTGGATATTTACACTTATGTACTGCTTCAAATTGTTAGTTAGCATATAGACACATTATATGGACAAATAACAGACATGTTTTGCTTAAATACTTGCAAAACACCCAAGCAGGTAAGTGGCAAAGTAGATAGAGAACTGGAATTGGTGTCAAAAAGACCTAAGTAAAAATTCAGTTTCAGATTTGTGGGCCAGGCACAACTTCTCTTCCTTAGATTCTTCATCTCCAAAACAGGGATAGTAGTAGTACCTACCTTTCAGGGTTGTTGTGAGGATCAAAGGAAATATATGTAAAATGTTTTTTTTTTGTTTTGGTTTTTTTGTTTTTTTTTGCAAATGTTAAAGTACTATAGAAAAGTTGGTTATCCAATCTAGTGTTTGACAAACCCAAAGATCTCAACTTTTGGGATAAGAATTCACTATTTGACAAAAACTGCTGGGAAAACTAGAAATTAGTATGGCAGAAATTAGGCATGGAACCACACATAACACCATACACCAAGATAAGATCAAAATGGGTCCATAATTTAGGCATAAAGAATGAAATTATAAATAAATTAGAGGAACATAGGATAGTTTACCTATCAGACTTGTGGAGGAGGAAGGAATTTGTGACCAAAGAAGAACTAGAGATCATTATTGATCACAAAATAGAAAATTTTGATTATATCAAATTAAAAAGCTTTTGTACAAACAAAAAAAATGCAGACGAGATTAGAAGGGAAGCAATAAACTAACTAGGAAAACATTTTTATAGGTAAGGGTTCTGATGAAAGCCTCATTTCCAAAATATATAGAGAATGGATTCTAATCCATAAGAAATCAACCCATTCTCCAATTCATAAATGGTCAAAGGACATGAACAGACAATTTTCAGATGATGAAATTGAAACTATTTCTACTCATATGTAAGGGTGTTCCAAAGCACTATTCATCAGAGAAATGCAAATTAAGACAACTCTGAGATTCCACTACACACTTGTCAGATTGGCTAAGATGACAGGAAAAATAATAATGAGTGTTGAAGGGGATGCAGGAAAACTGGGACACTGATACATCATTGGTGGAGTTGTGAATGAATCCAGCCATTCTGGAGAGCAATCTGGAATTATGCCCAAAATGTTATCAAACTGTGCATACCCTTTGATCCAGCAGTGCTACTACTGGACTTATATCCCAAAGAGATACTAAAGAAGGGAAAGGGACCTGTATGTGCCAAAATGTTTGTGGCAGCCCTGTTTGTAGTGAATAGAAACTGGAAACTGAAAGGATGCCCATTAATTGGAGAATGGTTGGGTAAAATGTGGTATATGAATGTTACGGAATATTATTGTTCTATAAGAAATGACCAGCAGAATGAATACAGAGAGGCTTAGAGAGACTTACATGAACTGATGCTGAATGAAATGAGCAGAACCAGGAGATCATTATATACTTCAACAACAATGATACTGTATGAGGATGTATTCTGATGGAAGTGGATTTCTTCGACAAAGAGAAGACCTAATTCAGTTCCAATTGATCAATGATGGACAGAATCAGCTATAGCCAGAAAAGGAATACTGGGAAATGAATGTGGACTACTTGCATTTTTGTTTTTCTTCCCAGGTTATTTTTACCTTCTAAATCCAATTCTTCTTGTGCAACAAGAGAACTGTACGGTTCTGCACATATATATTGTATCGAGGATATACTATAACATATGTAACATGTATAAGACTGCCTGTTAGGTAGGGGAAGGCGTGGAGGGAGGGAAAAGTCAGAACAGAAGTGAGTACAAGGGATAATGTTGTAAAAAATTACCCATGCATATGTTCTGTCAATAAAAAAGTTATTAAAAAATTAAGAAATGTTGACTATCATTATGATTAAAACACATTATTGCACGGGAACCTCATACTAATCCTTGAGGTAAGAAGTATAGGTATCCCCATTTTAGAAATACAGAAAAAGCTCCTAGAGGTGAAATGGCTTTCCTTACCCAAGTCACACAATGAGTGTAATGTAGAGGAAAGTCCTAGGCTAAGTCAAAGTACCTGAGTTGTAGTCCCAGCTTCTACTACTACAGTCATCCCTTCCACAACCTGGAGTTAGAACCATGGGATCTCTCCCCTCCCCCTTTGGGAAAATCCAAGTAAAAATTTTTGCTCTTCCTCTCATACCAGAAGTCTAAATATTTTTTTTTCTTTTATGTTGTGTTCCCAATACCTTATTTAAAAATTTGGATTAGTATTTGGCCATACCTTTATGTCATCAGCAGGCCTTGTGTCACCTGCAGCTTTCACAAAACCACCCCCAAATTCCCATTTAATTTCTATGCCAATTCTTAATACATTGCCACCTTGATGGAGAAAGCTGAGATGCAGAAAGAATAATTGTATATGAATCCTTTGGGGATTCAAGTTTCTTTATCCAATGAATAGTGTATTACATCACAGATTGTTATAAAGACAAAATAAATGTGAAGATGTTTTGAAGGTTATAAATTGTTCTACAACTTAAAAACAGTATCATTATTCCCCAGGTGTTTTGCAGACTCCTTACTGAACAGGAATTGTGTCACAGGCATCTTTGAATTATTCCTCACAATATGGGGAATTGTTGACACATTATAGGTGCTCAATAAATATTTGTTTAGATTTATGGATCTAATGTGTATTTTTTTTTAAATAAATACTCCAAATTTAAACCTCTCTCCTAGTCTTGGGGTACTTGGGATGTCAAGATAGGATGTAGTCTTATCTAAATGGGTCTGAATTAAGACTAAAGCTCTTCAGTCATTCAAAAGTATCTGAACTGGAGTTAGGGCTGAGAAATCAGGTTATTAGGCATATAAGAATGTAAATTTAAAATGAATACAACACACATATTTTCTAAGTGGCCATTTATCCATTTTTTCTTTTTCTTTTTTTGCAGTACTATCATTGAATTCATCCTTTAATAAAACTGATTCTGATTCTCTCTTTGGTAGAAAACTAAATTCAACCTTTTTTTTTTTACTATAACAAAAAATAAGATGAGCCCTAAATGGTTCTGCTTGGGATAGAGTTGTCCAATATTTCATCTCCTTCCTACTACCATTTCTATGAAGTTAACATTAATGTAAGTTTCACAGAGCCTGTCACTGAAGACAAGCCTTTCCTTTAGTCCCTATGCTTAGTACATTTTCTTATTTGATTATCCAATAAATTTTCACCATAGTAAGTAGTAGGTTAAGATAAATTATACTCAATAACTACCATCAGATCACATAGACCTTCAAGACATAAAAGCTTCCAGTAGCTCCTCAAAGAGATGAAGAAGTTCCCTGCTTTACAGAATCTTTTGAGATTCCAAGATACTGAATGAATAGCCTGGCATTATAATTAATCATACCATTGATCCACACATTTTAACCTCTACATTGCCTTACCCTTGCCCCCTTGTTATACAAATGAAAATGGTATATTTAGAGTTAGATTTTTCAAATTCATGCAGGAGCAGTTTCTTTTGTATGGAAACAAATTTAAGTTAGTTGAAATTGTGCTAAAATTAATTTTTGAGCTCTTATACTCAGTTAATTGATATTTAAGCTCACAAAGCAGGAGAAACATCTCTCTATATATACTTCTCTTCCTCCCCTCCCCCACACCCACTAATACTTATCTTGACAAACAAGATTGCACTGGAATCTATATTCCTGTCACTTCCATATTCTTATCATAGAACAATTTTCTCATTTTACTCATTTGAGTTATTCAGAAACCATACCAAAGGAAGACATAAAAGCCTTCAAGGCTATCTTTACCTCAGGTATCAATAAGCAGAATTCTGTTTTTTGCAGGACCACAGTGGGAAGGTTTTAATGATAAGATTATGAACTGTCTACACAGATGATACCTGGACATCACTAAGAGGAACTCACAAAAAGTAATTTGAACTCCACAACTACCATTTTAGGTTGAGGGATGAAGGAAAAATCTTCTGTTTTAATGTTGTGTGATATTTTACTTAAGTGCTTTTGATAATGCTGATAGAAATCAGTCTCTTGCAAATAATCTGTCACTTAATGTGGGTACTTCCATTAAAAGTAAGGGAAAGAAAGGCAGAATCAGGTACTCCACACTGCACACCATTACTGCTTTACTTCTTAAAACTCCTATCTGGAAAAACACACACACACATCCTAAATAAAATAGCACTGTTATTGGAAAAGAATTGTTTGTTCACATCTTTGGAGTAAGGGGGAGTTTGGGAGTTTAGAGTGTTTTTTTTTTTTTTTTTTAAATTGGTTTTAAGAAAGACTTCAGGCTATTCATGGTCTGCCCAGCTGCTTCTCAGTAGCCAGCTATGGCTGAAGGAGCAGAAACTGTGAATCTGAGAAACATGCCAGCTTTGTCTGGTGAAGAACAATGCCTCTGCAGTCAAACACAATGGCCGTCCCTTATTTTCGGCTAACCCTTAGAAATAGAGGGAAAAGGATCATGGAGTTGCCTTGCAGGGCCTCTGAGGCAAGGGAGAGAACATTAGCTCTGCAGCCACAGATATGCAAATCCTTTATGAGTCCTACAATAGCCCAGAAAACCCTGTGGGTGGAGCAAAACCATACAGCTACAGCAAACTCCTGAATGAACTATAGGTTCCAGACTTACATATCTGTTTCTGCTCACTCACATCAGCATCTAAGGGGAGTCACATTGAGGGTCACTTAAAGTGAAGTCAGTCCCTACTTGCTGAGCTGAGTGCTCATTTTCCACAGGGTCCTAAGGAATAAATTCTAAAAGACTGGGGAAATATTTGAAAATGCACAGCTAATTGTTCTGGTTTTATCCTACAGTTGTCCTCAGTGATATTACAAGCAAGCTAAAGTTATCTATTTCCAGATTGCTAAATTTTCTTTTGACCACCATTGGTAAGGAACATAAAATTGTTCCTTCAGTTCATCGATTAATCATTCATTTATTAAGTACTTACTATGTGCAAAGGATACAAGTAAAAACTCTTTTAGTAAAAACGCTTTGTTCTCTCACAGCCCAGTTTCTAGAAAATTAATCTTTTCTTATTCTAGACTAACACTAGCATGGTTTACATTCCAGGAAGATGGCCAAGTATCCCAATAAGCCAAGGTCTAAATGGAAGAATTCTAAGCCTTACACCTTCTATTCTAGTTTTTCATGTGGCCTCTGACTTCATCTCAGTGGTGCAAAAAGTAGCCACCATATTTCCCTAACTCATAGGGGTGTGGTATGGATGAACTCACTAGTGCAAATTAAAAAAACAAAAATGATTAATACTAAAATGTTAACAGCTTCCTGACTCCTACAGAAACAGGGTTGAACATGTCAAGAGGATGAGTTTTCTATTCTGAAATATCTTGTGTACTCCCCACACTATTAAATTTACAGCTTGCTTAAGTTTCAGTGAATCAGCCTACTTCTACATTTAAAGGCCCTTGAGCAGAAGAGACTGACAATTATAGGATGGTTTTGGATTGTAAATGATTTTTAAGCCATTGCAGCACCTCTTCCTTAACAGAGAAAAAGAGAGGAAAGGAAGGAGGATGAAAGAAAAAGAGAATAGGGAGGAGGAGAGAGAGAGATCATGTTTCTTCTATTTGAATGTTGAAATCAAGCTTTTAAGATTAATATCATGGGTTAGGAAGGCAAGGAAGACATCTTACACCAGAAAACAAAATGATTTGCTCTTAATGTTTTGACTTGCCTTTTTTTATTTACTACATATTATAATTTTACTATCACTTTACTGACTAGTGCAAAATTTACAAGTCCATTTTTGTACACCTATCCACATATACCTTACAAAAGACTAGAACTTCATAACTGTATTATAATGAACTCCAGGGTACTTTTAAAAGTTCTGAGGTATGAGGGCTGATGAGTCTACAGTATTATTCCAAAGAATTATTATTTTATTTTTGTGTTTGAAGGGAAAAAGAAATGTGCAAAAGCAATGGAAGAAGTTAACCAATGTAAAAAAGCATTTAAAGAATTTGTAATACTTCAAAAACCAATATGCTACCATTAAATTTGGATAAGAATCTACAAAAGGTCTAGTCATGAAATAATTTTTGCCAAAAAAATATTGCATTAAATGAAATGGCCTAACCATTAACTTAGTCATCTCATGTCAAATGCAAACTTGACCATAAAATGCCTACAAAATGATGGCGCTTTTTATCCAAGTTGAGGAAACATCAAATTGTCCATTATGCAAGAGATCAAGCTAAGGAATTTATAGAGGCTACATTTTACTTTTTAGCATTTATTTAGTACCTTAGTAATTTAAATTGCTTTGCTACAGAATTTATAGTAATTGGCAATTCATTCCCATCTTCATTCATAAAAAGTAATCTGTAGAGCTTCTTATCTCCAATTAAAAAAAACCCTTCAGCACTTTGAAAAAGTTTGCTTATATAATGGGGGACATATTAAAAAAAAAAAAAAAAAACATTAGCATCAATGGCAATGGGTTTTTGTTTTAATTATATTGAGAGTATATTTTACTGGCACTACTACAAACATTTTGAATAGAAGTATAATAAAATATTTTTGAACGGTGGGTGGGGAGGGGAAGCTATTCACTTGATATACCAAAATTAAATACCAGAATTAAGTGGTGGGTAGGAATTTCCCTCTGGGACTACTTCACTGTTTTCTTTTTCTAGGTAGTGGTTATTAATGCTGTGCTTAATGTGAGGAAGATCTAAATTCAAACCCTATTACTGGCCCTTAAAGGCTACATAACTTGGGGCAATTTATATAAACTCTTTCAGCCTCAGTTTACTCATCTGTAAAATGAGGGGAGGACTGGATGGTGTTTAAGGTCCCTTCCTCTTCCAAATCTATGATCTCCTCTCAAATATTCTTTTTTTTTTTTTTTTTTTACTTATAATCTTTTTCTGGTCATCTCACTCTCACTAAAACAAACCAAAAGATGCAAAGTTTCTTTTCTTTTTCTTTACTAAAAACATAGTAGATATTAGTAAGTGCACAATCTTAACATGTCCTTGGATAAAATAATACAGATGCTAAAGGATTAAAACATACCTGCGGTACATGTAGCATGAAAAAAATCTTTAGCATAAATCTACAATTCTATGACTCTGAGCTAAAAGGGACCTTAAACAACATCCATACCAATATTCTTTTTGACAAATAAGGAAAGAGTCCCCAGAGAAGTTAAGTAATTTGGCAAAGATCACAGAGTAAAATGGCAGAATTTGCATTTGAAACCAGGTACTCTAACTTCAAATTTAATACTTTCAATTTCACCAGTGAGTAAAGACAAAATATAGAAGTAGAAGCATCTGGGTCCTACAGGATCATCTGTCAATACTTCATTTCTTGCTGGGAACTGTTTCATTCTCAGTGCAGTGAAAGAGTGCCAAGTCATGAGATCTGAATTCAAATCACAGATCTGCCATATGTCACTTGTATGATCTTGGACACCTCAGTTTCCTCATCTGTAAAAGGAGAGGGTTGCATTAAATGGTCTCTAAAATCCTTTCTTGTATAGAGCTGTGATCCTAATTGAACTAAAAACATCTCCTAAGTAGGCAGACACCTAGATCTTTAACCTTGAAGCTCTCTTAGAGAGCAAATATGCAGTTACACTTTTCAATATAGAATTTTAAGTAACTTCAAAGATTAAACAAACGTGTCCTGTAGGCTATGCTGTGATGGTCAATAGTTGGCCTATCACTTACACTACTCTACTTGGACTGCAGCTAATAACTGATGGTGAAAGTCATAACTAATCATAACATTTATCTTCCAATATGGATGGATAAATATACATTGTATATTCTACTCATTTAAAAAAAAAAAACTTGTCCATAAAAAAGATATAAAAAATTTCCCTTTCTAGTTTATTTCATTACAAATTCTAGCTTGACTTATTCAAGACCTATAAAGTTCTCTAGTTACTGTACTATAGATTTAACAATTCATTTGTACGCTATTCTCCTCCTTACACATTTTATTGACCTCTTTTTATTTTCTGTGTTCAAAGAATTAATTCCCTTTCAGAATATATGCCCTTTCAGACACTTCTTCTAATACACACCATATATTAAGTTACTTTTGAGGGGGAGAAGCAAGAGTATCATTATTAAGTGAAGATTCAAAACTATCCCCCTTTCTGGCACTTTGAGTACAGTGTGTGCGTGTGTGATATTCAACCTAGTGTTACTAAAGTTGCATGTGTATTTGTAAGTTTAATTTCTGGCGTGAATAAAGAAAAAACATAAATAAAAACAACTTCCTCCTCCACTTTTTCCTCTCTGCTCTCTTGCCTTTAGTTTTGTTTGTCCAGGTGACACAGAAGATTGAAAACAGTAGTTCTCAGATGATACATTATCTCAAATATCAAAGGTCACCAAAGGGTACAAATCGGTAACTCTCTAGAAAAGGCTTTAGTTTTTTTTTTTTGTTTTTTTTTTTAAAGTGGGTCAGATTTAGTTTCATGTAGGTTGTTTGACACACTGGTTTCTGGCATCACAAGCACTGGTCTACAGGATACCACAGAGCCTTTGTGTCCCTTGCTGACACTACAGCATTGTGTTTTTCTATCCATTAACCAAGGATAAATGACCTAGATATTGTGCCTATTAAAGCTTCATTTTTCTTTTGCCCTTTTATTCTTTAGTGTACCATATTATCACATGCTGAACACATTTTTAAGTATTCTCAGTCTCTGATGCCCTTTTGAGGGGGTAATGCAGGGGGTTTTGTGTGCATTTCTGTAGTTAGCTAGAGTGAATAATGTGAAGGTAATTCAAGATTTTTCTGTCTATTCTCAAAGACAATCAGTTCAGAGTATTACTAATAGCTAATCTAGTATAAGAGGATATATCAAGAAACCGTACAAAAGCCAGAATGCTGTATTGGCATCTATTGCAAATACAAAAAATAGAGTGAACACCAGTTGTGATTTCCCTAAACACTACATTCTATAATTACATCTCTGCATATCATGGGTCACTTTTATTAAAAGTATCATTACTACAGTTGGCAGCAATTTACATCTTATCTTACATGATAGCAGTTTTCAAAGAAAAAATAAAAGGACATCACAACAAAGAAAAACAATACATTTACAAAGTCATGTCTGTAAACTTCAAGGCTAGTTTAGAGTTGAGGTAATGCTGTTTAGCTTTGTGGCTAAAGTAACAAAGTCCTTTAATTTAAAAAAAGGTACCTGATTCTCTCTCTTTTTCTTTCTTTTTTTTTTTTTTTTGTTTATACCAGTGCATTACAAGATCATGAGATA
Organism: Sarcophilus harrisii; assembly: GCF_902635505.1. Lineage (NCBI taxonomy): Eukaryota > Metazoa > Chordata > Mammalia > Dasyuromorphia > Dasyuridae > Sarcophilus > Sarcophilus harrisii. The sequence continues at coordinate 460,663,715 of NC_045426.1, forward strand.
ATTGAACTGTAGTTTTATCCTGTAAGAACCTTCTCAGTGGGTTAATTTCCAAAAGGTACTCTTCACATTCAACAGCTGCCTTATTATTGCTGTGTCTCAAGACAGAGACATTCACACTATCTTGGAGATTGTCAGAGTGTGTGTTTGTGTGTGTGTGTGTGTGTGTGTGTGTGTTTGTGTATGTGTGTGTGAGCAAGTGTGGGAACTCCCATACAGTCAAAAATAATGAGCAAATATGATATGTATGGTAAATTTCATCTTGACCTTCACAGCAAAAAAAAAAAAAAAAAAAAAAAAATTAAAATTAAAAAATTAAATATATAACTTCATACTTCCTTTAAGCAGCACTTCCTTCTATTAGTGCCACTCTGTTACAAATTGCTGCTTTTATAATACCAATGGTACCAAAAGAAAAAAAAAAGCAGAGCATTATGTAAGTTTCCTTAAAAAGACATGATCACCTCTCAAATTTCATCTCTCCTAGGGATAATAAATAATGCACTGCACAATACTTAATGACCAAGATACCTTTTGACACATCTGTATAACATGACTTAGACTTTTTTTTTTTGCTACACTATGTTACAGAACAGCTTATAAAAACTAGGTATGAACATTAACTGTGAGTGTAAACAGTAGGACTACCACTTGTCAAAAGTTTTAAACACTTTAACTGTAACTGGTACTGGTTATTCATCATTTTCATTGTTTTCTATTTCATCCCCCCCATCAAGTGAGTCTAGTTCTTCACCCTGTGCTATTTCATCTTCTAAAATGGAGGAATCTGCAGTCTTATCTAGGCTTTCCTCAGCATCACTGCCTTCGAGGTGTTCTTCATCTTTAAAGGGAACTCCCTCAGCTTTGTCAGCAGCCTTGTCATCACTGGAACCCACTGCATTCTGAAGTCCTGCTAATGCTGGGAAACCAGGCAGTGTCAATCCTCCCAGTCCTGGAGGTAGAAACATGGATGGGTAGAACAGCCCTGGAGCCATGGTGGACAGAAGGAAAGGATTGAAGGCTAGAGGGTTTGAGGGCAATCCAGCTGTGGCAGTAGCAGCACTGACGGATCCATTTGCAGAGTCAGTAGCAGAAACAGTATCTGTGCTTTTCTCAGAGTCTTTGTTCTCTTCTTCATTCTCATTTCCTTTCTCTTCCACTTTTGAAGTGCCATCTTCAGGTTCTCCTTGACTGGAAGCAGTAGTGGTGTTTCCAGTAGCAGCTGAGAGTGGGTTATTTAACAGCCCACCAAGTCCAAACATGTTGGGCAACCCTGCCATTCCTGGCAACACCAGAGGGAGCATGGTGGCAGGATTCTTAGAATCGCCTCCAGCAGCAGCAGCAGCAGCAGCAGCTGTTGCAAGTCCTGGAGGGAAGCCCATAAGACCTGCCAGTTGCAGAGACTGTAGATTTTGCAGGCTCTGAAGGCTCGTGAGATCCATCCCAGCAAACAGGCTGTTCATCAGCAGCGGGTTGATGCCTGAAGTGGAGGCAGCAGCAGCAGCGGCCGCAGCTGCTTTGGCAATTTCACTTTTTGGCCTTCTCCCTCTTCTACTTGCCCCCTCTTCCCTCACAACAGGCCCTGTCAGAAGACGGTCAAACATGGACTCTGGAACGAAACCCTAGAAAGGGGAAAGGAGACATGGTCAAAGCTATCAGCAACTTTTATAAATGAGCCAGCAATGGTATATTCCATTGCAGTACTTAACATGGAAGAATTTAAAACAATTAAAGTATTCATAATCTTCCTTTATTGTTGTTAGACTCATCTTTGAGTTCATTTTCCAAGGGGACATTGAATATCAAGTGCTAAAATTCAATTCAATTCCACAACGATTGAGTACACATGTACTATCATGTAAGGTTCTGTTTTGGGCTCTAAAGATATGAAAGCAGAACAAAACGTCCTTGCTCTCAAAGAGTTTACACTCTACAGCAATTAATACAAAATCATTTCAAGAAGCAAGGCCTGCTCATATTAATCCTTGTGGATCAAAATCTAATACTCTAAACTAACAAATATTTCCAACTAAGTTCAATAGATTTTATGATGGCAACTATTTTATCTTCTATCCTATATTCTCCTTTTGAATGATGTTTTGAAGTAGTGCAGACCAGCCCATTTATTAGCAGTCTCCCCAAATTCAGACTGATGAGCTAAAAAAGAGAAAAATGGTTTCCAGTTAAAACAGGATAAATATATCCTTGTTAAGCTAGAAGAGGACTTTGAACAGCCTTCCTCTAAATGATTTCCAGGTGGGGCTGAATGACTACTATTTCTTCTTTCTGACATCCAATGCAAAAATTTTAATGTTCCTTGTAACTAAAGCTAAGAAAAAATAAGCTACTACTATTGCATCTGTAGTCAAATCAGATTTAGTGTCAGTTCCTTTAGTTTAAAAATCTTTAGTTTAAAAGATTTCATAAAAATACCTGAGCTTCCTTTGGCAATGGCGCACATACACACACATGTGTGCACACATACAGACACACTCACACACAATATATATACAATGAGTTCATACTTACAGACTGCTTTACTATATCAGTCCAATCAGGAGCCACAGCAAACTCAGGATTTTCCTCTAACCACCTGGGCAAGTCCTTCATTGGAGGAGCCATAGCCCCACCCATCTGATTAAAGACATTAAAAAAAAAAACTATTTTAAACTATAGATATACTTTTACATAATCTTTTTTAAATGATCTTTTTCCTATTTAGAAATAAATTACGAGGAAAATTACCTTTCTGAAATAAGAGCTACTGATAGAAAATTCTTTCATAAAAAGTTTTACCTTCTTTCCATTTCGTTTATTTACAACAGGTACCCTTTCTTCTCCCGTCAAGGTGTTGATATCCAATTTGTTAGGGTTTCGACATCTATGTCGTTTCTGTTTCGGTTTTTGAAATGGGGAAAACAGCACATCCGCACTCTTCTTTGAGAAAAAAAGGAAAGAAAAGTTGTTGTTTAGCCTTTTCTACTGCGTATTCAATAAAATTACCAATTAGTCATTTTCAATTTTCAGCAAAGCTTAAAGAACATTTAATATGTAAAGTTTTTGGGGCAGCCAAGTGGCACAGTGGTTAGATTATCAGCCCTGAAGTCAGGAAGACCCGAGTTCAAATCTGATCTCAGACACTTAACACTTCCTAGCTGTCTGACCTTAGGCAAGTCACTTCACCCCAATTGCCTCAGGGAAAAAAAAAAGTAAAGTTTTCTTGGTTATGTATGTATATGATATTTCTTATGTACATTAAGGCCATAAATTAAGTGTACAAGTTGAGAATATATAACTATGTATATATGTATATGAATATATGTATATACACATATGTATGTATGTAAATGAATACATATTATGGTTAATAGTCTCCTGATTCTCATTATTATATACTATTGGCATGATGAATGAATTAAATTTTAAATATTTAATCAAGTTATGCTACTATAGGCTATTGTTGTTACACAATACCATACTACACTTTATTCCCAACTTAGGCTTTGTGGATATCAAGAAATAAGAGAAAGCAATAACTAATACCATGGTTAGTTAAAGGTTCAAAACTATCTGGAATATAACTGAAACAAAAAAAAAAAAAAAAGAAGAAGAAGAAGAAGAAGAAGAAAAGAGAAAAAAAAATCTAATGGAATAGATGATCAAATTTAAAAAAAAAATTAGTCATGTCTAGGATGAAGTAGATCTGATTTAATAAGAATAAAGTCTAAGATTTTTTAGCTGATCATAAGCATAATTACATAGAAAACTATTTAAAAGAGTTCATACAATAATGATTTACATTAATGGAATAGTTTTTAGATTGAAACATTCCAATAAAAAGGTTAAATGAAATCTGTTGAAGAAGTTGTGGAAGAAATTCTGCACTATATTGGACTAGCCAGATTCTGAAAAAGAGGTTCTTAATCTGGAGCTCTATTGATTTCTGGAGGTCTGTAAGCTTGGATGGGAAAAGAATTACATGCCTTTTTCTCTGACAATTTAAAAATACTACTTTGAGAAGGGGATCCAGAAGTTTCACCAGATTGTCATACAAAAAAGGTTCAGAACTCTTTTTCTAAAGTCTCTTTCAACTCAGTGATTCTGTGATACTTACTGGTACATAACTTGGCATATCAACAGTGTAGGTAGGATGTAGTTTAAGCCAGTCAACTAAATCCTTGTTTTTAGGGGCATCTTCCCCAACCAATCTGGTCCCATCTTCTAGGTTGATGACAGGGATGCGAGTGTCTGGGTCCAGCTGTCCAGGAGAGGGAATGTTCCGTGTTGGTGGGGTCTCTATATCTTCTTCAAAAGCTTTGGTCACCTCAGCATCCTCCTATGGAAAGATAACAATTCTTTTAATTCTAACTTTAAACAAAAAATTCCAACATTGTACCATATCCAAGAAGAATGTCACCCTAGCATCATGAGACTTCATACCTGGATAAGATAAAAAAGTTTCCAAAAATGTTAACTTTTAAACAAGTTATACATTTTTTTATTTCACATATGAACAGCAATTACTGACAATACTTCTCTCATTTATAATTTATAATTCAGTCAGAATTTTCATACTTTTTCAACCTGTCACCCCCTTGAACCTCCCAACCTTTGAAATCCTAAGACACTATTTTTCTGAAACTATATTTATATAGCTATATAAACCAAAATGAACAAACAGTTCCTATGTATCTTCCCTGTAAGAATAGTAAAGATTACTTGGCTCTTTTGGAGGTCATGGACAAAAGCATTAAGAGAAATTAATTAGGAAGTTTGCTAAAAACAAAAACTGAAGTCTGTAAAGTTAATCATTGGTGCATTGCCCAAAGTAATACTTTGTTGGCATGATAATATTCATGGAGTTTATGTAATAATACTGTGAAATGGCTCTACTTTTTTTTCAACTTAGTATATCTTCAATTAAAAATTGTTGCTCTTTTAGATATGTTTTTGGCAAAGTATGTACAAAGTCCAAATTTTTTAAAGAAAAAGTAAATAGCTCCTACAAAATAAATTTGTGACTGTGAACTTTCAAAATTTATGAAGATTGCCTTACTCAACCAGCTATGCCAAAATGGCATACAAAGTTTCGAGAAGGAAGGCAGCATATTAGTGACAGTATGACATGTGAGGATGACATCTAATACAATTGCCATTTTAGAAGGATACATCAAATTATAGTAAAATCGCTACTTTTCAACATTCTGTTAAGTCTTATTAAGTACCTACTATTTACAGTATAGTGAGAGTGTGATAATGGATAGAATGCTGAGCTTGGAATCAGAAAATCTTGGCCACCCTGATATTTATTAGCTGTATGATCCTGGGCAGCTCACATAATTTCTATGCCTCAGGCAACTATGAAGGATTCATTTACTATCTTAAAGGCAAGTTGCCTTATTTTCTATGATAGAGGGCATTCACATAACTGTAAGTAGCTTATGGACTATTTTCACTATTTTCAAAGTACAACGCATACCTAACAAAACATCATACTGTATGACTGGAGAATTATTATGATGCATTGGAAAGAGTGCTGGACTTGGATAGAAGACTTGGGTGAAACTTTTGACACCTAATAGTACAACAGCTAGAAAGGACTTTGGAATTCCCAGAGATCAACACCCTTACTCTGTAAGAAAGGTGATTCAAATTCTACCTCTGACATTTATTACCTAGGCAAGATACTTCACTCTTCAGAGTCTCAGTTTCCTTCTTCATCCATAAAACAAAGAGTTTTCAACATGATAATCTAAGGTTCTGATTCCATTTGCATAAAATTTTTTCTAAGTTCTAAGGTTATAAGACAGGTAAAAAGATGGCATGAAGAGAAGTTTGGTGGGGAGAAAGGTTTTCTTTGAGTCATATCACTTAAAAAGCACAATTTCTTGCCGCTTCACAAAAACATAAATCCAGCTACAACCTAAATGTAAGTCATAGAAAATAAAACTACAAGTTGATACTGGAAATTACTTAGAGTTCACCTAGAATAAGCTATCTAATACTATAAATTCAGTCCCCAATTTTGAGGTTAGAAGGAGTACTTCTGAAATCTTTCAGTGATAAGAAATGGCCAGTCTTTTTGATGAATTATGGTGGTAAATTAGAAGAAAGGATAAATGTATTACACATTAATGAATTTATAAGTTCTTTTAAAGTTATTTCATAAGTGATCACTGGACTCCACAGGGAAATATATGTCATTCTCAATTAAAAGAATAGTGACTTTTGATCTGTTAAAGTTAAAAATCTGGTGATCTTGGATCAAGGAGAAAACTCAATTAGAAGGTGAACTGACCTGGCCAGAAAAAAAAACACACACACACACACACATTTATGTAAAGACTGATCCCCCAAACCAATTTTTTTTTTTTTCATAAATTCCAGCTTACCATAGCTTGATAAATTGTGGTAACATTTTGACTAATGAAATCAAACTTTTTTTTTAAATCAGTAATCAATAAATCATAACCAAAGGAGAAATAACATCTAAACTAAGTTGGAATCAATAAACATATGAAGAAAAGGAAGCAGATTTCTTGTATAAATTGGGAAACCAATAAGTCACCTCCATAATTGTCAGATAATACCTATTTGTCTGTTAACTACAAATCTCATCTAGTTTTTCAATGGCAACAACTAGATTTGATATCTTTAACTGATATGAATTCAACCAGATACAGAAACAGGAGTGCACACCAAATGAAAACTAGCTACTGGACTTACTACACTCAATGATGTCCGTTTGTTGCTCATGAAAAGCAGATCAAGCCCTTCTACATTTTTCCTCCTTCCTCGCCTCCTCTTCATGGGAGGTTCTCCATCCATTAAGGAGCCATTAAGCAGATGCCTTGTGGGTGTGCGTGAGAGACCTGCCTGTAGCAGTTCCATTTGAGTTTTAAAGGCATCAGACACGGGTGTAGAGACATTAGGCAAGATAAACTTTGAAGTAACAGATGAAAAATTTGAGGTAGAACTTGTTGCCTCTCGTGAGGCCTTTGATAAATCTACAACTTTTTCTTGTCCATTTTCTGAGACCACCTGAGACTCCCGCAGCTGAGCCACCATCTCCATGAGATTCCGCCGCTTGGCAGCTCTTTCAGCCTCAATTTCTATTTTTCTCCTCCTTCTCCTCCTCTGACGAGGGACTGATAGGTTGAGTGCATCTTCCTAGTGAAAAATGAAGATGTGGAGTTGTAAAAGAAGCAAAGCTATATCTGGGTTATTGACTGGCTTTCAAAAAGCAAATAAAAATAAAAAAAAAGGAAATAAATTGGCCTATTATAAATAAAAATCACAGAATCTGGAAGAGTCTATTTGTATGACAGCCCCTTTTATTCTAAAAGGAATTGAATAAGTATAAACATTTTCAGTTTTTAAAAAGGCATAGAAATTATTTTATATTAAATAAATAAAATCACTCTAACTTGCCTTTGACAATTGAGGAGAAGCAGCAATGTCCTCACTACCACTGATGCTAGCTTGACCAATCATTGAAAGCTCTGTAAAGGTCCTTTTCTGTAAGGGGCTGTCCACAGCTGTTGATGCATAACCAGGCATAAGTCCCTGGAAATCAAACATCTGGCGTCTGTTTACTGGCCACTTCCCTTTCAACACTGCTTCACAGATGTTATCTAATCGGTTTATCATTACACGATCCTATACAAAGGAGAAAAGATACAATGAAATGTTGGCACAGAGAAAACTTCTGAGTCTTCTTCTAGTTAAGAACAACGACATAGAAATATTTGGGGATCATTTGAAGGATAAAGGAAAATGGTTAAAGTAGATTAGTGAATCTAGAAAGTTATGGATTAAGTCCTCAGGTAACCCTAGGACAGAGAATTTTGTTTTTCTCATATGAACATTATAACAACTGAAACAACAGAAGACACATACAACTGCCTTCTCAAAAAAAAAAAAAAAAACAAAAAAACAAACTACAATAAATTTTTTTTTTAATTCTTCAAAAGTAGATTTCCATTCACATCTATAAAGATGATAGCTTCATATGTGGTTAGGAATAAAGTTTTTTTGTCATCAGGATAAACATCGAACATCTGTGTTTAGCATCCCAAGGTCTGGCACCTTCACATCCAACAGGCTGGATCTAAAAGTCTGTACCAGAAAGTTGTTCCTCATTAGCGTCACTATTAATAAAGTTCAGTATTATGAAATGGGCATCAACCTAGGGACATCTAATGAATGTCAATTTGCATTCCACACCCATTATCACTTCAAATTTCATTGAAGCGTGTACATTAAAAAATTCTAATTACAGCTTTTAGTCTACTTAGACTGAGTTGCCATAGATTAAAAATGCTTGTTACTATGAATCCTTCAAATCATCTCTGAAGCTCCTTTCTGTATTTAATAAAGCAGATAAATTTCTGCAGGAACTAAGGAGACAGTAAAGGAAAAGAATTCCTCTGAGAATATGATCTTGAAATTAAAAAAAAACAAAAACATTTTTTCGGTATCCCTCTATTCCTTTAACTTAAGCAATGATTATTGATGATTAAGATATAAGGTCATCCTTTAACTTCCTGATTGGCAGGAATAATCTACCAGTGATCTTAGTAGCTACAACAGATGAGGTGCTTTTCCCTTGAAATAAGCTTATTAAAGCAAGTTTTTTGTTTTATTTTGCTTTAAACCAGATAGCTCTATTTAGGATTACAAATATTCCTACTTTATTTCTTTAGTCTTCAAAACAGAACCAAATTGATAGGGCAAAATTACTCTATTCAGCAATAAAACTAATTTCTCTAAGTTTACATAACATCTCCTTTTAAACAGTTCATAGTCACAGAGAACACAGACTCAGAACCAGAAAGAACCTCAGGTCATATATACAGTCTAACCTCCTAATTTTACAGATGAAGAAACTGAGGCCCAAAGATATGTGGTGATTTGTTCAAGTTAACAGAGATAATAAGAGGGAGAAGCAGGAAGTGAACCAGGTCCTCTAACTCTGAATCTCTCATTCATTCCACCACCATTACTGCACTGTGATTAGCTTTCTAAAGAATAAAATTTTACCTACACAATTTGCTTTTTTTTTTTTTTTGAAGAATAATATTTAACATTAGATGTTTGAGACTGAAATAAATGATTAATGCTATTCTATCCCTCGCCCTAGATGGAATTTAATCTTCTAAAATTCTAAAGTTTTGTTGTAATACTGAAACATTTTTGTAGATAAAATCCATAATTCAGATTCATTATCATTACATGATCCTATGCAAAGGAGAAAAGATATAATGAAATGTTGGCACAGAGAAAACTTCTGAGCCTTATTTTGGTTAAAAACAATGATACAGAAATATTTGGTAATCATTTGAAGAATAAAGAAAAATGTTTAAAGTAGATTAGTGAATTTAGAAAGACTGGCTTGTATTAGATTAAGGCCTCATGTAACCCTAGGATTGAGTGTGATTCTGTTGACACAATAATCTATAGATTACAAGGAAATAATACAAGTTAGTAAACCATACTATCTAATCAAAGAACCCATGCAAAACCTCATGGCATAAAAAAGTTGTAAGCACATTCTACAGTTTTCTGCTCCCCAACCACTCTTGGCTTGTTACCCCATTTCTATTGGGTGGTCTGCTAAAAACATTTTTCTCAAGGATTTTCAAGAATCATTAACAAAAAAAATTCATATACAAAATTTGTAGGTGACAAGTATAAGTTCTATAATTATTTGGGGAAAATACAAAAGGGAAAAATTTGCGAAACTATCTCCCACCTCGTACATTTTGATCAAAAAGAAATAAATTGCCACAAACCTTAGGCCAAAAAGAAAAAGTGAAAGTTCTTTCATGAAGGAGCTGAGCTACAGAAGGATCTCCATCCTCCATATAAAATCCATCCCGGGTCTCATCCCGGGCAGTGCTCATAGATGCATTGCTTTCTTCATCAAAATTCTTCCCCTGAGAAGCAGTTCCTGCTGAAATGGAAGAGTTGATATGCATGAACTACAAACAGGACAGTGCCTGTAACTGAAACTCAGGCAGAACAAGAATTAAGTTAGAGAAAAAAGGGTAATTTTCCAGCAATTGTTCACTAGAAGTGACAGCTATGGCTGAAACATATCATTTTGTACTTTATTTCTACTTTGAGTAATCTGCAGTAATCAGACACCAACAAGTTACTTTCTAGAGGAAATTTATTGTGTGCCCTGATTCTATCCCTTTACCTATATAGAAGGACCGTGAAAAAAAATGAGTAATGATAGTATATTGGGTAGGATATTTACTACTAATTAAAAAACTCTTCTTCAAGGACCTCTCCCTATTCTCCAATTCAAGAGGAATAGTTCATTTACTGGCATGTCATGTCTGATACACTGTAAGTATAAATGCAACCTCTTGTCACTCAACAGTAAAAGATCACACATTTGTCTAAACCCATTCCTTTACGGTTTAGACTGTATGAAAATTGTCATGTTTATACATCAGGTTAACATATCAAAACTAATGAATAACTTAATATTCAAGAGCAACCTGGGAATATAACAGAGAAGTTCATAGATAAAGTTGAGTATGATTCTGTTGGACAGTATGTGTCAGGGAAAGCTGTTCATAACTGGAACAGAGAAATAGGTGAGGAGGCTTTACCTTCAGGCTGTGAAGACTCTTCTGATTTATCATCATCATCTAATTTTTCTTCTTCATCTTCTTCAGAACCTTTTTCTGAAATAGACTTTGGATCTGCATCTGCACTAATTTCGATATCCTTTGTTTCACTTTTAATAGAAGATGTCTCAACCTCACATTCCTGCTTCATGTCTTTTTCTCCAGGATCGGCTTCCTCTTCCTCAACCTCAGGTTTTTCTTTGACCACTGGATGGTCAGACTCCTCTACTTTAATTTCAGCTGGTTCTGTAGTCTTTTCATCTTGAATGTGGGTTGATGAGATAACTGGAGGAGTCTGACTGAATCCAGTAGCCAGTGGGTTTAAGGAAGATACACTACCTGTTCCTCTATTTTGAGCAAAGTTTTTATGGGCATCTAAGAAGGACAACTCAGGATCATTCAAGATATGATAATCTGTCCTACTAACTCCATGTTTAGCAGCACCAACCAATAGATCTTTGTCATGTTTACCGCACTCCCACCACTCTGGCAAATCCAAGCTTGGCTGGCAGAGTTTTAGCCTTTCTCCCAGCTGAGGATGATGAAGAACTTGTTCTCTTATTTTCCTCAACAGTTCTATGCGGTATAAAGTTCTAGAGGCACGCTCTTCAGTGATGGGCTCAATCATGGAAGAGAGATCAGGTGGTTCTACAACACAAAAGCAACTCTATCTTGATAAAACAAAAAGACTAGTTTCTAAACTGCAACTAATTAACTTATAAACAATATTTTTATGTTTGTTTTTAGTTGCTTATTTATAATTGAATAGTCTTTTTTATTCATCAGTATACCTACCATCATCTGGCTTTGCTGGCATTCGGCATACTCGCCTACACATGGCTACAAAACAGTTGAAATATTTCTCTAAACTCTCATCAGACTTTTTGTCAAGTCTGGCAAAGGCTCGGAATTGGTTCCAGTCAAACTGTTGTTTCATAGGATCAAAAATAATTCCAAAAGTAGAAACTACACGGTAAAAATCTGCCTCTTCTCTTCTTGTCCATCTATTGAAAAAGAAAGATATTATCTTGAATGTATCTGAATAAAAGAGATTAAAGCTAACTGTTAGTCTCCTCCCAACCCCTACCCTTCACAAACTAAGCAATGAAATATTCAAGGGAAAAACAAAAACTGAAGCGCTTTGATTTTTTAAAAATTTTCCCATAAATAATATAGTTGATGATGGGCTACAAGTTACCTCCTTTACCCCCAAAAAAGAACATAAAGGAAGAGCATGTGGGGGGAATTGAACAAAACTGAAAAAAAACCTCACTTTTGACGTTTTTCAGATATAATAGCTTCTCTTTCTGCTTCCAGGGCTCTCACTTCCTCCCGAGGACGACGCCTTCGTCGGTCAGTCTTCATTAGTGCCTCTTGCCTCATTTGTTGCCTTTTATAGCTGCGCTGATAGGCAGTAATGAGGCGGCGCAGACGGGTAGTCAGGGTTGAGGTGTTAGGCCAGTAAAGTTGGCCTAACTCGGCATTACTTTCACTGTGCTTGCCTAGGGGAGTGGAAAAAAAATTTTTTTTAAATGCCTACTTGCTTTGCAATTCACAACAAAATAAGATGACTTATTAACATTCGGACCACACTGCAGAAAGGATGGCTCAGTGCCCTAAAAATGTAAAAATATAAATTTGGAATAATTACTAGTGTAGAGTTAATTACTCGAGTGTAAAAATGAAATTACTGCTTCAGAAAAATATATGGTTATTTGTCAAATATGTGAGTGTATGTAGATATTGTGCACATACACACATATATATCTATATATAAATTTATTTTATATCTTACATTCTATATTACAAGTGCTCCCTTAAACTATATTTTTTCAAAGGAAGTTCATAGATCAAAAAGACCATAAATTTACCAATAATGCAATGATTTTACATACTGGGCAAGAGGTTTTATTTACTACATACAATAGTAAAATTTAATCTCTATATTTGGCAATATTCTTGCATTTCTAATGATGCTTGATAATTATTACCAACAGCAGAAAACCCCAAAAGCTTAACTCTTTTAATCCAAATTACCCTGAATCATTCTTTTATAGATAAATCCCACTGTATAATCATAAAACAAACATTAACAAGAATTATTTAACAGGTAACAGAAAAAATGCTAAATTATGGGGGAGGGAGTAAAAAAAGATGATTTTTAATAATGTTTAACAAATAAAATAAAATCTAAAAAAGACAAAGGTGTCTAATGTCTTTGGTATTAACATGAATCAAAATCATGCAATGTAAATTCACTTCCCTTCATCAACTTTCAGGCAGTGTTACCTGTAGTATGTATCTCCATAGATTCTTCTTTTTCCTCTGGAGGTGAATTTGCAAATTCCTTGAAAAAAAAAAGTTCTTTAGATTTTTATTTTTCTTTAGCTTTTAGGAAAAAAGTATTTTTCCTCACAAAGTTAATGTTTTATGGATATAAAATAATCTTATATTATAAATATTGAATTGAGAATCAAAATTACTCAAGTTCTTACATCTATTTCATCCTTGAAGGGTGTTCTGGTTGGTTTGTATTCAGGGTCTTCATCTTCTCGGTCAAATTCTCCCCTATTGATAATTCAATTTAAAAATAAAATCAAATTGATAAACAAGTGAACTTTACTTTCCCAAATGATAAACCATTTGTTATGTACCTGAGGCCTGCTATCAAAGGGGGAAATAAATAGCACCAAAATATGAAGTGGCAAAAAAAGAATTATTTGTTAGCGACCAGATTTATATTCAAGAGATAATAAATATTTAAGTCTGCTTGTCACTAGTATTTTAACATTAAGTACCGTATAGAACAAATCAATGGCAGTCATTTAAGTGCCCATGTTAATTCTGTATAGTAAACAAAAAGTATAAAAATGGAATCTTGCTAATGTATGTGATACTGACATAAAGTTTATTAAAATATTAAAACATCCTTCTTACCCATCACCACCATCTGCTAACATGTCTGTTCCTCTTTGCTCAGCAGCTATGGCCTTGGCATCAGGCATGCCAACCCGTTCCAGAAAACACAGTGCTGGGTCAGCTCTCATAGAATTGTACTTCTCATAGCCTGTTTCCATCACCACCACCACCCCACCGATGAAGCAAACAAAAACAGAAACAAAAAAAGGCCTTGTCACAGAAAGATTCATGGCACAGATACATGACGCATATTTTGTTTCTGAATCAAGGTTATTATCAATATTGAGTTGAAGGAAACAAAAATCTGTTTTTAAACAAAGTTTCCTAGGAATGAGCATGTTATACGAAGTTTTTTGGGTTCAAGTTATTTTCAAAAATATTTCAAAAAATATGACCAATGCTAACAGGAGAATACTTTTTTTTTAAATTATAAAATAATGACATAATGTCTAGGAAGATCCCCTCACACACCTTTTTTTTTTTTTTTTTTTTTTTTAAATTGGATCCAATTTTGTCTAATATTTGAAAGGCTTCTTAATGGGTTCTTTATGACCTCTACAATGGTACTCTTTTTTCACTCCCATTACTCCTTTGTGAACAGTTTCAATCCTGCTGGAACTTGTACCATCAATCGACCCCAAAGCTCCTCTACATAAGGCCCAAGGACCTGTCTTCTTAGGTTTGGGATGATGCATGTCAGGGAAATGACGCTGTTCCCTCTATGGTTTATACACTGCAATTTGCTTTTTTACTGCCCAAGTTGACTAGATGGAAAATGGCAGAGCCCAACAGTGCACGGCAGGGAAATGATTTTTAGGCTAGACTTGCCTCAGCTGAGCTCACAAAACGTGGCTGCTGTACATAGGCAGAACAGCACAATTCAATTAGGATTTGTACTACAACACACTGCTCCTAACTGCTGTAGAGCCCCAAGCCAAACTGTAATCATGAAAGGTTTTATAAGCCATCATTCTCCCCTTTAGTCAGGCTGGGCTGCTGAGAATACCTCTGCGACCTCCAGAGAATTGGGATTATAATCAGGAATCGCTCACTGTATATATCCTGCCAGCTCCACATCCCCAGCCTTTCAAAGTTAACAAGGCTGCATCCCACTCAAGGGAGCCGGGAGTTCTCAGCACTGACATTTGTGAAATATTGCTTGGAACAAAGCCCAGGAGGCACTTGTACAGATTAATAGCAGAGGTTAAGCCCACCGTCCACTTTGACACTGGTTGGCAGAATTAGCAAGAGAAGCAGTCGTGGAAGCAAAGTTTATGGAGATCTATAGTGCTACTTGGCTATTATTAAAACAAATATGGTTTTGTTTTATTTACAGCCAAGAAAGAAATATTTTCTTCTCAAATATTCTACAAACATTTAAAAACAGCATCTGATATTTACAGTTCAAATTAGATTTTTAATGCAGAAAAACAGTAGAAGCCAAGAGTCCTTTGGAACTGTACTCATTAATATTATGACGGAAAGAAGGCGTGTGAAGAGTTCTAAAATACAGATAAAGCCATACAGTCAAGTTGTATTCAAATACACAAAGGGAAGCCTCACTTACCATGTTTGTACACTCCAATTAAGAGGGATTTATCTGCTTCCTTATCCCACCAATCTGTAGGAACTTCAGCATGGAAAGGTTCAGGTATCCATACATCTGTTTCACTGCAAAGAAAATAGCTTAAATTATGCTTAAATCGAATACCAGTATGATAACTAAATAAAAACAAAAACAAACAAAGCCCCCAAACCCTATGTATTATGTGCAATATATATACACCAACAGAGCCTTCATTATGGAATCTATGTGGAGAGATCTGGGCAATGTGGTGAAGTGAAGGCTAAGGAAGACAGCAAAGGTCAAGGTGAATCATTTTGCTGTCTACCTTTATAAACAAATTTTATGTGGCAACATGTTTAAAAGGATACCTTCAAACTATCATCAGCTAATTAAAAGAATGACTAAAAGTAACTCACATAAGAACATTATTCATACACACACATAATAAAAAAACGAGGCTCACCCAGCTTCCTATCATACTCCTAAGCTCAAAACTAAGACAATCACATTCAAGATGCAGAAAGAGAGGAGTCATTGATAGCAGCATATGAAGGTTCTTAAACACAATGTTTAAAATGTTTTCAGATTACACCGATCTCTACAATAAGGCATAGAAAAAAATGTGCACTTGCACTAACCTTGAGTCAGCACCCTCTAAGATCTTATCTGCCTGGTCCCCTATCACTTCTTGTCTTAGATAGTACAGCATGCGGACACGCAGCAGGACCCTGGAGAGGAAGACAGAGGGGGGGGAAAAGTTCTTAACTTCAGGACTGTTTGCCAACAGTGGCTTTTGGCAGCTGCTGCTGTTCATCCATCATCCTGCCAAGGCTGATTAGCCATGCTGTATGGTAGGCTTGAAGCGTGACAGATGGTGGCACATAATCACCTCTGTGTGGTGCTTTCTGCTGGCTTCCAACAGGCCTGCCTGGCAACCGCTTACACTGCACAGAGAGGGACCAAGCTCAGCCCAACCCAGGCGCATTTCATTTAGTTCTACCTCGTGCAGCTTGTGAAGTTTGGACACGTACTCCACCATCGCCTCTGAAGTATTGAAGCAAGTTTGTAAACAACTGAGCAGATGGCTTTCAGTCACTGTTCTGCTTCATTATCTCATAAAATTTCCTCAGCTGCTGCCTTAATACCATTTTTGGAAGCACATCAGAAGTTGTAGGAATAAACGAGATATAAAATCTGGTTTTACTACCTTACAATAAACCTTCAATATGGAATGTCAGGTTTTTCAGATTATACAACTTTTGTTTCCGAGAAAGGTGGTAGTTGTGTATATGTGTGTGTGGGAGTGAAATCCCTCTCCCTTTGGGCAAATCACTTTTGTTTCCTCCCTCTAGTTTATACCAGTTTTTGTTTTTTTTTTTTTAAAACCTGTGTATAAGCTGTAACAAAAAAAACCCAGAAACTTTACTCAGGATTTGAAACTGTCCTATTTACTGAAGCTCTTGGAGTGATTTCCAAGGGATCAGTCAAAATCACTTGGAATGCCAGGAACCAGATTTTCCAAGGTAATCAAATCCCATTTGGATTTTCACAATGGCCAAGACATTATTCTTTGCAACAAAATCCACCTGGCAAATCCCACAGGCTTACACTATGTTTACCCAAATACAGCATCCCCTGCTGGCCAGCTTGAGATGTTACACTTAACTGAAGACCACCCTCATAGACATAAGCAGGTTACTTACTACTACATGTCTAACCTCTTTCTTAAGGAAGAAGCAAATGGTTATTTCTGAAATTCTAAAATTACAAATACTTTGTGCCAGATAGTTTCAGTGTTGCACATCAATTCTGGATTTTACTAGAATGGGCTATCCACAACTTCCTTTTCTCATCTGTAATCAGTCAGGGCTTAGGCTACTGATAAATGGCTGCCAAGAATGATTGACTATACTCCAAAGCCCCAAATATATATTTTTTATTTTCTATATCTCAATTTTTCCTACAACAGGTAGGCTCAACAGTTGGCAGCAAATGAAGGATAGACCAGTTAAAATCAAAGATACCATTTAGCATAATTATGTCTGGTATCTTAGTAGGAACATAACATACTTCTGATACAAAAGCTATCAGAAAGAGAATCTACAAAGTGTAGGCCAAACCTTTGGCAGAATTATTTTTTTAATTAAGTAAAAATCAACACTAGTGATGTTTTTGATGGCTTTTTCCACCTGAAGCAGGAGGTCTTCGTGTTTCAAGAGGAATTAACAGTCTGTATTGAATCCTGGATCTTTTCCCTCTTTTTGAAGGAGACAGAAATGGTGGAGGACAGAATTAATCTTACCCTCTAAAACCTAAAGCTTTTAGCAAATGGAATATTCAATGAATTATGGTAGAACCAATATAAACTCCTGTTTTCTACCCATAGACAGCATCTCATTTTAGAAACAAACAGGGCTTAGGAGAATTGCTTGAAAAGATGAAGTAGGCTGGGCTTAGATGTTTTCAAACTACTAAAGATGAGTTGGGTTAACAACTTTTCCCCCCACACACAGACTAAGAGGAAAAACAATAAGAACATTAGTTACTGCTTAAAAATGCAGAATGTAACTGCAGGGACCATACTAAGGTAGGAAGTCTGTTAGAAGTATTAGAGAGGGAAATGAAACTGCAGCGCCTGGTAGCATAAGCCATTGTTCCCACATTAAACTAAGGGAAATGTATCTACTTTGGAAGAGTCTCATTTCCTGGTTTGTTTGGATTCAAAACTCAAAAGGATATGACTAGAAATCATAAGGTTTCCATAAATCCCAAGCAAATGGAAGTCTGCTAACAGTAATACTTGGGATGCCTTTTTAGAAGATACTACTAGGTTGCTACCTTTAAAAATAAAGTGCATTAGTATTATAAACTGAGAAGACATAAGGAAGAAAATCTTTATGTACAAAATCTGGAAAATATCATCATCAAAATCAGTCTGCAAAAAAGTCCCAGAACTATAAGCAAATATTTTCTAATGTTTCCGATTCTGAAACTTTCCTTTCAATAATAGCATAGAAGCATTAATGTATATGGGTCTTCCTTTAGTTTGTGGTTATATAAACAGCTTGCTAATAATTGATATTAAAATTCAATTATACAAATATT
Source organism: Sarcophilus harrisii (assembly GCF_902635505.1). Taxonomy (NCBI): domain Eukaryota; kingdom Metazoa; phylum Chordata; class Mammalia; order Dasyuromorphia; family Dasyuridae; genus Sarcophilus; species Sarcophilus harrisii. The sequence continues at coordinate 460,681,946 of NC_045426.1, forward strand.
TTCTGAATGCCCAATAGGTACTATAAAGTACTGAAATGGGATCAAATTAAATACATTCTATTTATTTTGTGTTGTTAAATTGCTATATTCTACTTGGAAAATATTAATAGGATGGGATGAGAAGAAAAGAGAAAAAAAAAATCTGCTTCCGCTGAAATTTTTTCCTAAAGTTAGCTAAATGCTGAATCACATAAAAACTGACCATAACTTTTTACCAAATGTTTGTTAGAAATAAATCATTTCTAAAGACTTGATAACCACCCAGGCAGGCATCATCTGAGTTGTTCTGATGCTTCAAGAGAGACAGAACAGCTGTGCAAAAGACACTAATCATACATTCCAGGAGCCTTAAAAAAAAACCAAAAAAAAAAACACCACACATTTTCAAAAAGAAACAATGCTCACAATTACTAATTCTTTAAAAGCTTACTTGTTACAGTGATGTTTCAAATGTTTCTTATAGCTATCCTCCTGAAACAAGGCATCTGGGTTGCAGCTTGCCAGCCAATCAGCATCTTGCAGCACTGGCTGTGCACTCTGGGTTTTCACTTTCTTTCCCTTCCTTCCCCTTGGCACTGGTGCTGATAAGCCTATAATAATAATAAAAGCTTTTCACCATCCAAATTGCAGTGTCAGAGTCAGATATTTATACTTAAGAGACAGGAAAATATAGGGTTTATGTTACATCTTTTTAATAGCAGTATGTCACAAAGGTCTCAGCCAGCTCTTTGCCACCAATGAACCCCAAATAGTGCAATGACACCAACATACCAGAATGATTAACCAAGGCCCGGGTCTGGCCATCAGCTGTTGGAGTGATCAGATCCCAAATGAAGCTTTTGATATTTTCATCCCCTTTGTAATGATGGAGACAGTAGACAAGGATGGTACGGCAGATGGTTTCCACATCTTGTTCAGTTAGTTGACGTTTGTAACGTCCATGAGAAAGGATGTCAGTCCACCGACCCCAACTGTAGGGAAAATATTCAGTGTGTGAGGCTTTCATTTTAATCTTCATAAATCAGTTATGCTGTGAAATTTTTGATTAGTACTAATGATATTTTATCTAAGGTCAAGTCAGGAAAACTCAGCACTCAAAAATTGAGTATTTATTTTACAGAGTAGGTAATAAGTTTACTGCTTGTAAATGCAGCAATTGAACTACCCTAAAAATAATCAAGTACACATGTCTAACATGAGCCTTCCAAATCAGATGCAGCAGAGTGGGTTGTCCCAAAATACTAATAGAATCCAGGGATTTGGGAATATATTGTATACCTTTCTCCCTTCAAATAAATATCTTTATGATTTGATGCCATATACTTCTTTTAAACTAGAGGAATAGTTCAAGGTTAAGAGTGATCACCCTGAACAGAACAGTGCAGTAAGGTGAGTGCTATATTAGTATGTCCTCTCAATATATTTCAAAGGGATGTTCTGAAAATTAATGAAAAAAAAAACTGTAAAGTGCATTGAGTTTCTTTATGAAAAAGGAGCAATAATCAAATAATAAAAGCATCCAATAGTGCCATTCATTCAAAAGAAAAATTAAAATTACCAACTCTTGAATATGAATGCTAGGGAAAAGGGGAAACATGATACTTGTATCTTTTCCAGTACTGACTGGATCTTCAATCATTCTCTTCAGCTTACTAGTCAAAGCAGGGGAATTAGAATACTCCTTGCTCCCCACTATTTTTTTAGGTTCTCCCTGTACCTCGATCATTTTAAGGTTCATTCTATTAGTATATGCCACCCAATTAAAATTCTGGCAGCTGTTGTCCCAAATCCCCAAATCATTCCTTCCTTCTTCAACAGGTTCAGTACATGGTTCACAATTATTCTCCCTTCCCCAACTCTTGCCCTCATATTAATAGACAGACAGATAGACACACAGATGCACCCACATACATAGTCCTTCAAATTTCCTAACCAAGTTCCTCAACCTACTCATTTCCCCTGAGCTCCCACCTCAGTCACACACAAAGACAGACATACCCTTGATCTTGCTATATCATTCACAAATGTATTACCTCCATGTTCAAGAATTCTAAAATCTCCTCATCTAACCACAATAATACTGGTTCCTCACTTCTCTTGTTTTTCCTCATAAAATCCTATTTTTCATCCACAGTTACCCATCAATTCTCTCTCAGACCATCTCCATTGCACTCTCCCCTTATTTTCTCTTCTTTAAGCCAACCTGATCTTTAGGGGACTAATTCAACTGGGTACTGTCCTGGTCTCTTTAATCCTTAATTACCTTATCACATCACTGATTATGCCCTGACAAGTCTCATCCTTGGAAACACTTCTACCATTTAGCACCTTTGCTCCTATGAAGAATGAAAGTGGAGAAAATTACGCAACTGTTCTAACTGGAACCACTAAAAACTAATTTTAAATAACTTCACTGCTAGATAATACTAATATATATTCCTTATCAACTCACTATCCCTTTGTCCAGAGTAACTTTTCATCTCTCCTCAAACCTTCCATGGCTCCCTCATAGCCATACCAAACTTCTCTGCTGAGATTTTTGCTTCCTATTTTACAGAAAATATTGAAGCCATTCACTGTGAGGCAATTTATTCTTCTCCTTTCTTCCTCATTATCTATCATTTTGAAGCCTTCTACTATCTTCTCCTTTACCCCAAGTCATAAGATGAAGTAGCCTTATGTGTTACAAAAGCTAACCCCTCCAGTCATCAAGTAATCCCTTTCTATCACATATTGTCCCTTAGATTGTCCCCTCAGTTATTTTCACTCTATCACTTATTTTTAATCTCTCTCTACTTGCTGACTTGTTCTAACTGCCATGGAATGTTTTGCTATCTCCCCCATCCTGAAAAAATCTTCACTTGATTCTTCCATCCCCATTTCTTCTACTCTTTGTAGTCTTGAAAAGGCCATGCACAATGAATAGGCGTCTCCAACTTTCACTCTTTTCTCATTCTCCTCTTATTTCCTTTCAATCTGACTTCTGATTTTTTCATTCTACCAACACTACCTATGATTTCATAGTTGCCAAATTCAGTGAGCTTTTTCTCAATCCTTATTTTCCTTGACTTTCCTGCAGCTTCTGACACTGATGATCTCCCTCTCTTAAGTTTTTGGTTCTTTGCTGATTCCTGTCCTCTTTATCTGACCATTCCTAAAGTTCCTTTGAATATTCCTTATTTAGATCATGCCAATTTACCATAGGTATTCCTCAGGCCTCTATCCTAGGCCCTATTCTAGTCTCCCTCTATTTTATTTCACTTGGTGATCTCATCAACTTTCAAGGATTTAATTATCAGCTCTATGATGCAGCCTCTTTGCAGCTTTCAAATACTGCATCATGTCACCTTTCAGATATCTCAAACTGGATGCTCATTACTTGTCTCAAACTCAATATAACCAAAATAGAACTTATTATCCCTCCCTACCTTCCTTCTTTCTATCCTATCTTTCTAATTACTGATGAGGGAGACACCATCTTCCTAGTCTCAGATTCGCTCAAGACTTTATTATCTCTCACTATATTCCCCAACCCAGCCCCCTATATCCAAGATTTTGCTAAGACCTGTTGATTTCATTTTTGTTACATTTCTCAAAATATGTGCCTTTCTCTCCAACTTGTCATCATTCTAGTACAGGCCCTCATCAACTCACAGTTAAGTCTACTGCAACAGCCTATTGGTAGATCCACCTACATCTTCTCCCCCAACTCTAATCTTCCTTCCATCCATCACCAAAGTGATTTTTTTTAGAATACAGATCCAACTAAGTCACTACTCTACTCAAAAAATTCCCAGTAGTTCCTTATTGCCTACAAGATTAAATACAAAATGCTTTCTTTGGCATTCAAAGCCTGTCATAACTTAGTTCCCCGCCTAACTTTGTATTATCTTCTACCTTACTCCCAAGTCACATCCTTTGACTTGGTGGCTTGGCCTCTTGCCATTCCATCCACAAGATACTCCATCTCTCTCATTTCTGCTCTCCCTCCTCAATACCACAGACTTACTTTCCTGGCTTCCCATAAGTCCCAACTAAATTCCTATATTTTACAGAAAGTCTTTCCCAAACCTTTTTAATTCTAATGTCTTTCTTCTCTTAATTATTCTTGCTATGTCCTGTATATAGCTTCTTTTGTACATATTTGTTTGTATTTTGTCCCTTCCTTTAGACAGTAAACTCCCTGGGTTTGTTTGCATTGTTGGAGGATTGTCTGTTTGCATCCCCAGAATTTAGCACTTAGAGACTTAACTAGAGAAGAGAGAGATAGCAAAGGGATTAGACAAAGGTAGTCTCAAGAATCAGGCTTGCTTTGCATAGATCTGCATAGTAGATAATAATAGATAATCAGAAATTCAAAATGTTTAATACAGTTGTTTTGGGACAAGTTAAGGTTGTGTTAGAATAATGGAGAAAAAGTGAAAATAGCAACATAAAGGACTCATTGGAACTTTAGCAAAATACAATTTCAAACTTTAAAAGTACCCTCAAAAATCACCATCCTAGGATTTTATGTTCCTAGAATTACACATCTAAGAGCTGGAAAGCAGATCATAAGTTCAACCACTTATTTTGAGAAACTGAAGCCCAGGGACATGAAAGGCAAACTCAAGGTTGTATCATAATAATACAAGTTTACATATTTACATTTTAGTTATTCAATTATAATGGATTTTTAACAAATAATTCATTGCTTGAAATCTCAGTGCAAGTCTATGTGAAAGAAATGATGTGTGGCTGATATCCATCCTTTCTATAGTGAGTTAGCAAGAAAAAAAAATGCTTTGAAAAGTATAAGCTACAAAAGAAAATGTTACATATACTAGCCTCCCAAGTGATCTGAGAGTTTAGGTGGCTAGGATCTGAAAATGAGGAGAAAATGAAGAGTAACTGTTACTTGTTAACAAGACAAAACCAAAACCAAAACAAATACAGGATCTAAAAAAAAAAAAAGTCAAATACTTCTAATACAAAATATCTCAATTTCCCCCTTTTATTCAATGAACACCACCTGGTTCCTGGCTTAGGGTAGCTGTTAAGAGAGGAAAAGATAATATACACCTGTTACACAGGATGTCCTGTAAATCATAGCAATGAAATTCAATTTATAGGGGCCATCAACTAAAAAACTGAAAGAGAAGCCATATGCAAAAGCTTTTAAAAAAACAAACTATGATTCATCTAATATCCAGTAATCTTCTAAAGAATTTTATCCTACCCTCCAACACATTATCTCTAAGCTAGTGTTTAGGTGACTTAGAAGAGATTTCAAGGGAACTTGTTTTTATTGTCTTTTATACATCTTTTGCAATAAATAATACATATTATTATTATTATAACAAAAACACAATTGCAATCTTTAACACAATGCATTAATAGATGCATTAGAATTAATAGAATTAATAACTTATTACATAGTTAACAAAAGCATTATCATAATTAAATATCATTAGTAGTATTATTACAAGCAAAAGATTTAGGAAACAAATAATATATAGAAAGAAAGAATTAGCTTCCAGGGACCAGTGAGATTCTTGCTATATTTTTTCTTGGTAGGGATTTGATTATTTGACTAGATCTGATTAGAAATGGTTTCTTTCCATTGCTGAGGATTTTAACACTGGACAAGCAGACTTTCCCCTCATTATGAATGATTCCATTACTATTAATCATCACCACAGACAATCCCTGGAAATAGGCAGAATACTCTCATTTTATATATTTCATTAATAATGACAATCTAAAAGTTAGTGTTTTAGAGATGCTGAGTACTTTATGCATATTTTCTTATATGAACCTCACTCAGAAACTGATAACATGAAGATCATCCCCACAGTATAAAGGCTAAGCCTTAAAAAAATGTACTTATGACCACAAAATTAGTAAGTAAAAGAGTCTGTGTCATTCTAACTTTTAAGTTGAGTCCTCATGACTCAATGCTGCCTTTCAAGTTTTGTGACCTTGATCACTTGATCATATTATACATCTCAAAATCTAGTAACTTAGTCAACCCAAAACCATAAAATAAAGAAAAGCTTAAATTATATCTCAAGTCAGTTTGCTTACCCATAAACTAGAAGATTCTTTTCAACTCTAAAGCATTCACTCCTTGCATAACCCTGTGACTTGTCCTGAGGTCTCCGGGGCTTTGTGCTAGGCTTTTCTTCTGAATCACTTTCCAAATCTGAAAATTCCATCAGCTCATCTTCTTTCACAGCGCTATAAAGTCTAGTTTGCTTCCTCACTCTTGGAGTGTCAATAACCAGATTGTTCTGAAACAAAAACCAGAAAGAAATGTGAAACTTGTGAAAAAAAAAAAAAAACAGTTCTACAAATGAGATAAATATTTGAATGGGACTTTTACTCACTCGTCCATTTAAAGCATCAATATCTAATTCAGCTTTTTTAGCCCACTTCTGCCAAAAATTTGGATCATCCAAGGATATGTCTGTTCTATTTCCAGATGCAACAAAACTAGCCTGAAGGTTAAAGATACATGTATCAATAAATATGTAATTGTTTAAAAATTGCGCTCTCTCGTGCGCTCGCTCTCTCTCTCTCTCTCTCTCTCTCTCTCACACACACACACACACACACACACATTCTTCCTGAATTCAATCATTCATTCAACAATTAGGTAACAGCTATTGAACAAAGTCTTGATTTAACATTATAACAGCAAGTTATCAAAAAAAAAGCAGTGGTTTTTTTTCCCCTTTATTCTGCTGCTGCCTAACATAATCAGATCTCATTGTAACAGATTAATTCACACCTTAGCAAATGTAGAGCCCTTCCCTTCAGACTCAATAGTAATGGTGTGTGTCCGCCTCAGAAGGATCTGATCAATATCTTCTTCACAGAATTTAGACCCTTCATCCTCTTCATCCATAAGTGCACCATAAGCACCTTTGCGTAGAAGATCTTCTATTTCTTTCTTGGAAAGCTGCTGCACCTAAAACCAAGGAATAGAATGCATTGACACTGCATTTCACAAAGACAGAAAATATATAAATTCAGGTAAAATAAAGCATGATACCAATAAATACTTAATTCTTCTGAGAATAAAATTATCTTGCCTCTATAATTAGTATAAACTTCATAATAATCAAGGAATCAGTACAGAGTTTAGAGACATTTTTTTTACCCCATTTGTAGCATTTTCTCTTCCACTCATGGACTGTAAAACAGCTTTATCCAGGCCAAGTTTCAAGCTTGCCTTGTCAAACATTTCTCTTTCATAAGAGTTTCTTGTGATTAATCTGTAGATTTTTACAGATTTGCTTTGTCCTATTCTGTGACATCTAGCCTGGGCCTGGAAGATAGAGAAATTAGTGTGGGATGGTAGAGAAGAAGAATATTCAATTGCAATATAACTAATCTAATGAGTTTAGCTATGGGTTAGAATATTAATAACACATTAAGATATAATTATTTTATAATGTTTAATATACTTAACAAAGTAACATAAACTGGCTTTTTTGGTATAAAGCATATAGCATTACCAGAATTAGATTACAAAATTTTAAGTAATTAATCTCGTACTTATCTGCTTTAAATATTTATTTTATTCATATTTATTCAGAATATATATGTATAGCCATGCACATGTGTACACATACACACTACATACACAGTTGATGTGCATACCCTTTGATCCAGCAGTGTTACTACTGGGATTATATCCCAAAGAGATTATAAAGAAGGGAAAGGGACCTGTATGTGCACGAATGTTTGTGGCAGCCCTTTTTGTAGTGGCTAAAAACTGGAAACTGAATGGATGTCCATCAGTTGGAGAATGGCTGAATAAATTGTGGTATATGAATATTATGGAATATTACTGTTCTGTAAGAAATGACCAACAGGATAATTTCAGAAAGGCCTGGAGAGACTTACACGAACTGATGCTGAGTGAAATGAGCAGGACCAGGAGATCATTATATACTTCAACAACAATACTATATGATCCAGTTCTGATGGACCAGGCCATCCTCAGCAACGAGATCAACCAAATCATTTCCAATGGAGCAGTAATGAACTGAACCAGCTATGCCCAGAAAAAGAACTCTGGGAGATGACTAAAAACCATTACATTGAATTCCCAATCCCTATATTTATGCACACCTGCATTTTTGATTTCCTTCACAAGCTAATTGTACAATATTTCAGAGTCTGATTCTTTTTGTACAGCAAAATAACGTTTTGGTCATGTATACTTATTGTGTATCTAATTTATATTTTAATATATTTAACATCTACTGGTCATCCTGCCATCTAGGGGAGGGGGTGGGGGGGTAAGAGGTGAAAAATTGGAACAAGAGGTTTGGCAATTGTTAATGCTGTAAAGTTACCCATGCATATATCCTGTAAATAAATGGTTATTAAATAAATAAAAAAAAAAATACATACACAGTTGATCTTCCCTGTTAGAATATAAACTACTTACAAATAGGAATTGTTTTATACATTACCTGGCATATAGCAAGTCTTTAATACATGCTTATTAATTGATCTTTTTTTTAAAACTAATGAGCACAATAGTTAAATGTTATTAAAAAAAAAAAAAAACTAAGCAAAATTTGTCTCCTGGGTTTACCTGAAGATCATTTTGGGGATTCCAGTCTGAATCAAAGATGATGCAGGTATCAGCAGCAGTCAGATTAATGCCCAAACCTCCTGCTCTTGTACACAGGAGGAAAACGAACCTATCAGAATCAGGCCTAGAAAACCTGTCAATAGCTGCCTGACGAAGGTTGCCTCTTACTCGGCCATCAATTCTTTCATATGGGTACCTGAAATAGATTAATGTTACAAAAAGGTCTGGCAGGTCATTTTGTGTTTCTTTAAAATCCTCATTCTCTTTAATTCAATACAAATTAGATATTCATGCTATTCAGCATGATGGACATGTTTATTTACTAGCAGAATAATAATATGTAGATTCATAATATGTTTGGGCTAAATTCATAATATGTTTGAACCATAAAAGATCTTAAAGATGATTTAGTCAGACTCTTTCTTTGAAACCAGTATTTGTTCAGGGTAAAAAGGGGGTTATCTTTTTCTCTTTGTTTAAAAAACAGACATCTCTCCTGTCTATTATCTTCCTGAAAACATTTTTTTTCCCTTTCAGTATAATATTTGGGTCATAGAAATAACTCATACAAAATGCCTCCCCCCCCCATTATCTAAATCAATTCAAATGCAATTTGTATTCTTGGTAAGAAATGTTTCTCTCACCTTCCCCATCCCACTCCTCCTCTCCTTAAAAAAAAAGATGAAATTGATGAACTAAAGGATAGCTCAGTAAGATCTACAAAGGTACCACATTGAAATCATTATGTAAAATACAATTAAAGAGGAATGCCATATAATTCTGTAACTATATATATATATTTCTCATCTTCTACCTCTTACCCTAATATCAGTTAGATCACTGAAAACTTTAGAGGTTCAATTTTTACTTCATTTACCATAAGTATCACTTATATTGTCAAAAAGTTAATATATCTGTAAGTTGATTTTTATTTCATTTTTATTCTTATCATACTGTTGCCCTTACCGTCTTTGAATGAGGTAGTCTTCCAGTATGTCCAAGCAGCGCACCATCTGGGAAAAGATAAGCACCCTGTGGCCACCAGCCTTCAGTTTTGGCAGCAGCTTGTCAATCAGCACTAGCTTGCCAGCAGCCTGGATCATTGCCTGGAGCTGAAAATCTGGAGAGTCTGCATTGTGTGTTTCTTTAAACTCTTCCAAAATTTTCTCTTCAGCACCTGCAGAGATTGGACAGCATTACGTGAATACTGTAAAAGGTTTTTATTACTAAAAACAATGAACTTGCTTTCAAGACCTGATGTAGGCTATAGGAACGGTGTAAGCTCACTCATATTTATGAAGAATATACAAACTGATACATAGCTAAGCCTATGCAAAAACATAAATGCACAGAAGGGATCAAAGTTTTAAGTATAACACATTTGAAGGAAAAAGACATTTTTTCCAATAAACAAGTGTTTGCTGTCTGTAATAACTGAATTTCAACAACAGACTGTCAAGCCAGAAGTGGCAGAAACAAGCCAATGGGCCAGATACCTACTGAAATTTTGGAAGCTAAATTGTTAAAGAAATGAAGAAATGTTTACTAGCGGAACACAAACACAAACAACCAAAATATGTTCTAGGATTAAGAAAATGACATTTTAAAAACTGGAGTACAGTATGGCAATTTTAGTCTATCAACACATTAATATAGCCATTGCCCAAAATCAATACAAAGCAAGGCTCGTATTTCTAGGTTATTTAATGATTTTTAATTTTTTAAAATGCTTCCATTCATTTTGTTTTTGATATTTTTTCCCTGGTAGTTAGCCAAGGGAAAAAAATGTTACCTATAATTATCCAAAAATCTTTCATTTACATTGCAGTAAATATTTCATATAAGAATTTCTAAGCTTGAATTCTTCTTCTTTCTCCCTTTCCCCCCCAAAGAAAAACCACTTTTTGATACTTGTTTTGAGGTATTACAAATATAGGAGAATGAAATTATTTTCTTTCTCCAAAACAGACAGACTTTTTGTTGTTGATGGATAATTTAGACAGTAGCAAACAAAGCTTTCTATATTACTAAGGAGTTTCAACTTAAAAATATAAAGCCTTAGTCTGGTTTCTAATCATGTCTGTGAATTAAATATGGCATGGCTTTTAATTCAAGCTATGTTCTGGACAGAACAAAAATGTGATTGAAATAAAATTGTTTATGAACTAGATTTCTGTCTAAGACAAAGGGGTTATAAATATAAAACCATCACCTAATGGAATTTTTCCTCCCTAGTCCCAAGAACTAACTTGTCAATCAACAAGCAATCATTTAGTAGCAACTATAGGCATGATATGTGCTAAGCAAAAGTTTATTAACTTCTTCCTCCTATTATTAGTCCCCTCCCCCCCCCCAAGTATTTAAATTAATTGTGTGCGGAGTAGGGTGGAGGAAGTAAGCATATGTCCAGGTTTTTTTAAATTAGATAAAGTTTGGAAAGAACTGCCTTTAAAAATTGATGACATAACTACAAATGTATATCTATTGAAAGGCTACTAATAGAAATCAACTTACACTATGGTCATGTATACAATTATGAAATGTTAACTAGGGGTGTATGTGTGTGTGTGTGTGTACGTGTGTACATATACAGATTTTTTTTCTTTTTACTGAGAACCAGTTAAAGGCATGTAATTTCTTCATCAAGTACTAAAACTTTATAGAAAACACTAACTTTTTTTCTCCTGAAGAACATTTAAAAATTAACACACAGGGTGTTTCAAAGATCTTAGTGTGGTTTTAAGCTTTAATAGTTTAAATTATAATAAATTGGTAAAGCAAAAAAAAAAAAAAAAAAAAAAAAAAAAAGACAAGGGGTGGTCTATGGCAAGGGAATAAGGGAACAGTATTTCCAAAAAGGATTCCCTGCCACTACTCAACAACTCATATATTGATAGCATTTGGGTCTACAAAGTGTTTTTCTCATAAAATCTTGTCATTAAGATAGTGTATTATTATTTTTATCTTATAGATGACAAAACTGAAAATTCACTAATTTTTCCATAATCTTATAACTACCAATAGTTATTTTTTTAAACCCAGGCCTCTACACTTTAAATCAAACTAATTCCCATTAAAATAAGTCATAATTATTAACCTTATATAGTACTTATCCCAGCAACTGGACTAAGCACTTCACAATTATAATTTACATTGATCTTAACAAGACTGGGAGGCAGGTGTCATTACACCCATTTTACAAATGAAAATACTGAGGCAAACAGAGTTTAAGTGACTTGCCCAGGATCACACAAACAAAATATCTGAGGCTGGATTTAAACTCAGGTCTTTATGATTCCAGGCCTTAGGCTCACTATTTACCTCTAAGAAGATAGATAGGTGTGAGAGGTCCTTGGAAAGCAAAACTTTTTTGATTGTCAAAAGACTAACCCTTTAATATTTGGGAAGTGCTTCTGTGACATTTTGATTAATAATAAAATGTCCTGGATTCAAAATATTTTCTCATTCACATTAAATATTTTATCATCAGAGCACACTGTCAGAGTCCATACTGAATTTAAGTTTTCTGACTCCAAGTCCAGGGCTTCCCGTTTCTGCCATACCAAAAAAAAAAGGTATTTGAATATATAAACTAAATATTCTGGATATTTTTATTCATTAACAATGATACATAGTTATTTTGACAAAACAAACCTTGATTAAAAAAAAAAATAGTGAAAATGCTATTATACAAAGGCAGAATTTTTAGACTGAACAGAAGCCTAAAATATTGTGTTAAACAGATTAGTTTTTATGTTCTTCTTTATGTTTATTCAAACTAGAAAACAAAGAACATCCCTGATTTTTAAATTTTCCAAATATTGTTCAAATTAGAATTAATTAATAATTAGAATTAAGTGGTAAATGAACTATTTTAAAAGTTAGTTATTACACTTGCTAGTAAGACCTATTTTGTAAATCTTAAAGGCATACCATATATTCATGTGTACACAGGTAAATAAATACATACAACACAAATTAGGCACATGGAATACTATTTAATATATGGAACATTTACTTGTATTCCTGAATCTTTAAGTTTTAAGATGGCTTTAATTTAAATTAAACTGGAATTCTGTATATAAACTTTTATTTGAAGTAAGTAAATGATCATATAAGGGGGTTAGGACTAGACTGTAAGATTGGATTTTTTTGATCATGAAGAAGGCCTAATACAGATATTTAACCAGCATATTGAAGCCATCAAGAGAGATGATTTGCTCTTACAAATCAACAGGAAAGCTAGCAAAATTTCTCTTTATAAAGTATACCAATTTTCACCATTTCCCTTTATAATTTTACTTTCTCTTTTTAGTGGAGACAGAAAACAGATGGCAACTACCCACAGAGGGGAAGAAAGGGAGATAAAAATTCTTCAATTAATCCTGATCATTTACAGACCTTATCTAATTTTCTAATATTAAATATAAGTACAGTTCACTGAAGTTAGTAAAGGTTGAACCAAGACTAAATATAAAGATTTATTTATTTAACCCTATTGCCTGCTTGATTTTTTTTTTAAATGATGTATATATTGGATTTATTTAGATGGTAGACCATCACTGCTAAATCTTTTTCTACTGTACTACTTATTTAACATGTACATTTAAAAAATAAATTTTAAAGTGTACATCTTTAAAAACAAATGTACATTAAATTTCACTTTCCCTTATTAAATGACGTATATTAGAGTCATTTAGAATTTTAATCTTATCTTCTAAGGTTACAGACTTCCTTTTGGGTTCCATATCTAACAGTGCACTAACTTAGTATGCTTTCTTGTCCATTCTCCAGGACTGCTGAACTAAATATTTATTAAATGCCTACTATGTGGAAGACACTACACTATGAGCTAAGAATACAAAGATAGAAACACTACAAACCTGAATCATAGGGAATTTATAATCTAATGTTAGAGGATGGGGGAGACATACATATAAGAAGAGTGAGAGTGAGAGAGATCAAGAACTACTTTTAGCAGAGATCAGGGCTTCTGAGGAAGAAGTGCCCCCAGGGCAGGGTCTTATGGGAAGGGAGGGGGATAATGATAGGAATTGAGCCTAAACAGGATGGTGGACAGCATAAACAAGGCAGAAGAACTTTTGAAAAACAAGGAAAGGAGCACAGTAAGAGATAAGATAAGGTTAGAAAGGGTGGAGCCAAGTTTTAAATGACCTTGAATACTGGAACCAGATTTATTTAAGTAATAAAGTTCTGGCTAAAAAGTACCTGGAAAAATAAATACTTATAGAGAACAACTCTTCTGGCCAGGTACATGCCTTTATAGCTGCATTCTTCAGACCAGGGTTTTCCTGTAGGAGTTATTACAAGGAGCTCTTGAATCTCTATATGCAACAGGTTTTGTCATTTTGATACTTATTTGGCCTTAACAAAATATGCAGCATGATTCTGTTTAAGTAAATATTCTATAAACTGAATAAATATATTTAGCATATTGCTGATTTTCAAATATACATAAGTGCATTTGTATCTGCTAGTATGTATTTTCTTAATCAACAATTTAATAATATGATTATAATGTAGATAGTCAGAAATGTCTTCATGCTAAAAAGTGAGCCTTTATATGCTTAAAAAAAATTTGGGAGCCACTGCTTTCGACCACAATTTTCTAGTATACAGATATAAACATTTGAGGACTTGGTTGTAATGAAAGACAAAGTAACCTCCCTATCCATGGTAGAGCAAATCAGTGATTGCCAAAGAGAATACTATGGCAGTGATTAGCTATTGCATTTACTTAATAAGCTATACAACACAAAAGTAACGTCAACTCGTCAATCATCATTTACTAAACACCTACTATGTATCAGGAACAGGGCTCAAGATCAGAAATGGAGAGAAAAAACATCCTTGTTATCATAGAGTGCACAGTTTAATAAGGACTACGACATGCTAACTAGATACATTTAGGATATTTTTGGAGTAAACTCAGAAAGAAGGCATTAAATTAAGGATTGGGAAAGACATTTTGAAGAAGGGATTTTAGCTAAAAACTTCAAGGAAATTAGGAAAGTTAGAATAAATGAAAAAAGAAAGAATTCTAGGCATGGGAAATAGTGAAAATTCAGGAAATCCAGAGAGAGAGTGATGTGTGTGAAGGACAGCATCGTGTCCAGTAACTGAATCAGAGGATATAGAGAACAGTAAGCTATAAGAAGTCAGAAAAGGAAGGAAAGGGACAGTGTCACAAAACATCAAGAAGAGGATGTGGAATGGGGAGGGGAAGAGAAGAAGAGGGTGATGAAGATTGAGATCAATTGTCATCAATGGTAATTAGTATTACCATTAGATGTGGCAATTAAAAGATCATTAAAGACTTTTGAATACAATAAATACAATAATGGACTTGGGGATACATTAAAGCTAACAAAGAGTAATAAAGATTGGAAGAGAGGAAATTGAGACAGATAGAACTGGCAGGGGAAAAGGTGATGTTTCCATCTGTGGCTAACTTAAGTCAACAAGACAGCCAGAAGAGAGAAAAACTGCAGTCCTGCCACACTCTAATCTGGTCAAACCACATTTCAAGTAATATGTAGTTTTAGGTTCTACATTTTAGGCAGAATATTGACAAGTTGGAGAATATATAAAGAAGAGTGACCATGATGTTGATGCGACACTGTCATGAAATAAGAAAATGGAGATGGAGAAAATGAAAGAGAAGCTATGATGGGATTGTGTAATATTATTACAACCATGAAAAACTGCAAAATTTTTACCATATATTGGTGAAAACATGCATACATTCTGCATATAATTCTTTATAAAAATATTAATTCTCATAACATATATTTCCTACCGGTAACCATGACACAAACCATAAAAATCAGGAGAAAGGAAAGGCAACATTAGATGGGAAAGGGAATAGTACTATCAGAAGAATTGATTCTTTTATTGAGGTAAAAGAGGGAAAGGGAAAATCCTCCATGCCATCTCCAATCTTCCTTTCAGCTCAGTGGTTGAACTGTTCCCTGATGAGAAGCACATGCCTTGATGGGAGGAAGCAGGGAAGGTGGGATGCTGGCTGGAGGGAGGGTAGGGGTGGCAACAATCTCATTTACTCACAAATTTAGTTTCTTTTTCATTTTCCCAATTCTTTTATCACACATGTAAGAAGTGATTTTAGCACTTTTTGGAGCAAATTCATGAACCCTTTTATGAAAACTTTCCTACTTTTTGCAGATTCAACGGATTTTTGATTTATTAACACCAAATGCCAAGTCAACAGTGACTACTGACATTCCAGTATAACTCATTTATAATTTTAACTCATTTATAAGTTTAATAATTCACAATCTGGTTCCAGATTTGTGATCCATCTTTTCATGATGTTCTTGACAGAACAGAAGTTAGGGAGAGGATCAGCAATTTGGTGGAATTATAAAATGAGTTCAGTTTGAACGAACTGAGTTTGTAATGCCTACAGGACATCCAGTGCAAAGTATCTCATAGAACACTAGCAATATGGGATTAGAACTCAGGAAAGAGAAACTAAAGATGAATCTGGGAATTATGTGTGTAATAATCATCTATGTAATCATCCATGAAAGCTGAAGAACACACCAAGTAGGAAGAGTTCTGAGGTTGGATCATTGGGGAATATCCACAATAGAGTGCGCCTTCTACATGAGATTTTTTCTGTTCACCCCAACAGCTAGTTTTATTTCTTCCTCCTCCACTCCCCCTCAATCTCATATTTCATTATCTCTCATTACTAGACTGAAAACTTCTCAAGGACAGGGACTATTTCCCATTTGACTTAGAATGCTCAATACCTAGCACAATGTCTGGCACATACAGAGTGCTTAATAAATGCTTGTCAATAAACTGATCGATGAAGATCCAGGAAAGGACATTGGCTAGACAAGTAGGAGGAAAAACAGAATCAGAAAAGTCTCACAAAAGCTCAGAAAGTATCCAGAAAAAGTGGTCAATTATGTTAAATGGTGAAGAAAGGTCAAGGAAAAAAAGATTACTGGACTTAGCTATTAAGAGATACTGGTATCTCTAGAGAGAGTAGTTTCAATTGAATGACGAGGATAAAAATCAGACTGTAACACAGCTGCAATGGATATAAACAGCTTTTTCTCGACCTTATATTTTCTAGTATATTTTTTATTTTTATTTTTTTTAAATTTTATTATTTTAGCTTCTTATTTACAAAACATATGCATGGGTAATTTTCAGCATTAACCCTTGCAAAACCCATTCCAACTTTTCCCCTCTTTCCCCCCACCCCTTCCCCTAGATGGCAGGTGGTCCAATATATGTTAAAATTTTCTATTTTAAATGAGAAATATAAAGGACAATTTCAGAATGATAGCAGGGTCAAGTAAAAGTTTTTTAAGGAAAAGGGAAAGCTGTGTTTACTTAAAAGTAGCAGGGAGGAAATCAGTAGATATAGAAATTGAATGCTAAAAAAAAAAAAAAAAAAAGAGGATGATTGCAACAATAAGCTGCCAAAAGAGACAGAAGGGTATGGGATAAAGAATATATGTAAAGTGTATAGGACTGCTTGCCATCTGGGGGAGGGGGTGGAGAGAGGGAGGGGAAAATTCAGAACAGAAGTGAGTGCAAGGGATAATGTTATAAAAAAATTACCCAGGCATGGGTTCTGTCAATAAAAAGTTATAATTATTAAAGAAAAAAAAAAGAAGGGCTGCATTATTATCAGAGATTGAAATAAAGGAGTAAAAACTGAGGGATCATCCCTAAGGGCTTCAAGATATAAAAAAAGGAAGAGGGCTAGTATGTGCCATACACAGAAATTATGCCAAAACATGTTGACAATTTCCTCTAATTTTTTCACTGATTTTCCTTCTCTACAATCTATGTGAGTCCAAGAATGCATTTTATCTTTTATTCAGACTACTGCAGTTTGATCTGGATCTCTACCTGGATCCATGCTAATTCTGTTCCTTACTGGTTAACCTACATTTATATTCTTGCCTAATCTACTCTGCATCCTACCATCCACGATGAAACTTCTTAAAGGATAACTCATAAGTTTAATAAATACAGACTTAAAAGAAAAAAGTTGACAAAACAGTTTTCTCAAAAATCTTCAATAAATTTCCATTGCCAAATGGATATAGTCCAAATTCTTGTGCCTGCCATTTGAGGAATTTCATTTTGGGGTTCTAATCTTTTCTGACCTGTCTTCCAATGTTTCTAAACAGAGAGCCAAGCTATTTGCTAGCTCCCAAAGACTTGCCATGCTTTCTCCACTCCATGTCTTAATCTAAATAGTCTTCCCCACCCTTTCTGATTTCCTGAGCTCAATCTACATTTTAAAATCTCAAGTCTCAATTCAAATGCTACTTCCTAAATTCATTTGTGTCTCTCTTATACTATTTAACTTGTGGCACTTGACATTACCATTTAGTATAATCATTTGAATATAGTATTGAGGAAAACAGGATAGTACAGGCAAAAGATGCTAGATTTGAAGTCAGTCTCCTGGCTCTTCTATTTATTGCCAATATGAAACTGGAGAAGTCCCTTAATTTCTCTAAGCCTCAATTTCTTCAGCTTTAACATAAGAGAATTGGGTTAGGTAACTTCTAAAAAGTCTTTTGCAGCTCTAAATCCATAATCCTATTACTCCCTAGATAGAAGGCTCCCTGAGGGCAAGGGCTGTATCCTTTTTGTCTTTTATCTCTCATACACTACACATATAATGGCAGCTAGGTGGTGCAGTGGATAGAGCACTGGGCCTAGTGAAAAAACCTCCTCTAGGTAAATTTAAATCTATGTAATCCTGGGCAAGTCACTTAATACTGTTTACCTCTGTTTTCCCAACTATAAAATGAGTTAGGGAAGGAAATGGCAAACTACTCCATTTTCTTTGCCAAGAAAACTCCAAATATGTTCATAAAGAGTCAGACAAAATTGAAAAAAATCTGAATTCATTGCACATAGTAATCAGTCAAAATGGTACCTGAAAAAATTTTATATAACATAATCACCCTATAGCTAAACCATGTGAGTGAAGAAAATTACCATTGAGTCATTAATAGTTGGCATAAAATAGTTTCACATCAGTCCCTCTTACCAACAGAAAATCCTCAAGTATAAATTGCAAACACAAAGTGCTTAAAGACAGACAGCTGTTCATTCTCTCCAATGCTTTCTTCTTTTCAATGTTTTCCCCAATTCTCCTGATTTAATCAGGGCAAACATCCCCCTTTAACATTTTGAGCCCCCTATTACTTTCAAGAAGGAGGAACTACTAATCTTTTGAACTAAAAGGCTATGCTACAGTCTCAGTTGTATTTGCAGCAATCATAAGCAGCTAGCTATGGGAAGGGGTGGACTTGGGCCAGTCATTCAGAGGTAATCTAAAATCACCCATGTACTATATACAATGCAAAGACTATTCAGTAGGTATATGTACTTTGGCCCAAAATCAAATAAACTTAAAATAAATTGACTTACCATTAATAAGGTATGGATGATTGCAGCATTTTCTCAATTCCATCATAGTGTTTAAAAGGTTAGGGACATTAGCCTGACCACCCCCTTTGGAGAGAAATGTGAAGTTCTTCTCCAGGATGGCACGATAGTATTTCTTTTGAATGTTTGTTAATTCAACTTCAATAATAGTTTCTTCTTTGGGGGCCAAATTTTTTTCCACATCCTCCTTGAGGCGTCTCAACATCATTGGCTTCAGAATAGCTTGAAGCTTTTGCACCTAAAAAAAAAAAAAAAAAAAAAAAAAACCAACATAAGATTTAATCCCCCCATTAAAACTACTAATTCCAAGACAAAATACTAAGGAGCACACAATGTGTCTACTAATAATATGAAGGTGATTTTTCTTCTTTCCCTACTCTTTCAAATTATTCTGTTGAGGGAATAGTTTCTATTAACCCCTTTATAGTTGAAACCCAAGAAGACTGAATGGTTCAATTCATCACATCAAAAAGATTTCATCACTTGAGAATTCTTCTATTCTGTATATATCTTGTTCACTTGCATATTGTCTCCTCTATTTGAATGAAAGTTCTTTGAAGGGAGGGACCATACTTTAACCTTTCTTTGTATCCCCAGAATTTAGGAAAATGGCTTGTTGACCCTATATGGTTCCTGTTAAGTTCTGAATTTCATTTTCCATCAGTATATCTTCTCAGTCTTTAATCCATGGAAAACTATTGCTCCTCCTTCTCCCCTCCACCAGGTATCCTTTGATAATCACCTGCTTTCTACTGGCTTCTCAACTTCTTTTTGTGTGTTGTCTTCTTCCATTAGATTGTAAGCTACTTAAGGAAAAAGACATTTTTTCTTATTTATATCCCCAGTGCTTAGTTTGCTCTTAGCTCACTGGAATATAGTAGGTACTTAAACAAATGTTTACTTAATTAAACTGAAATTGAATCCTAAGACATATTAAAAACATAAGAAAAAATAATCCAACATCAATCAAGGCCTTCTGTTTGCCTTTAGCCATGGTGATATTAGGAACTAAGGCTGAAGATCACACAAAGGGGCACTGGGCACCTACAATGAGAAGAATGACACAAGTCATATCTCTCCTCTGCTGCTTAATCATTGCTAAGGTACCTAGGAGGAGAGGGGTGGAGAAAGGAGAACTCATATGACCTCTAAAGTCCTACCTTCTTTCCTTCCATTTGATTGATGATGAAAAAGTATTTTGTATGCTTAGATGTATATAATTTAACCATTACCCCAAAACCTTGGTACCCAAAGACAAAAAGTCAAATGGCACCAGGAAAAAACTAAAGATCAATATGTTTCACCTCAAACAGGACTTGAACTTTTAGTAAAGCTTACACAGTAATTTTGCAAATGGTGGGTAGTCTAATAAATTTTAAAGAATGCAAGAAATCAGATTTTAAAATCCTAACTACTAGGAATATCTGTAATACTTGAGACAAGCATAAAAGTTTCACAAGTTCATGTATTTTTATTCAGCCCCCTTCCCTCTACACAATAATTTGTTATATTGGTTCCTTTGCAAAATCTTCAGTTCTGTCTTAGATTATATAATGAATAGGCAGATCTACAATATGAACTGAAAAGCAGGAGTGAAGGATGGGGAGAGGGGGTTGGGGATGAGGAAAGGAGACCAAAGCAATAGAAGATGAGGCAGAAAATGTTAACAGAGTTAGCAAGATTCTAGTCCAGGAATAGACACCTCACATTATAAAGAAATACATTTTATATGCCATGCATACTCAATAAATAGTGAGGTCTAGTATGAGAGTATTTAGCATAGGAGTAAATAGTTCTTAAAAATTTCAATAACCCTTGAAAACATCACTGAATAGGAAAGAAAGCAGATCCACCAATTAATGCAAACTCAGGGAGTTCAGGAGCGAAGAAACCTCCTCCCACCTCCACTCCAAGGTATTTAATCCAAAAAAATGAAAAACTGCTTAAGAGCTTTTAGGGAAGTTAGTCATTCTATTAGAGTATATTCAAATACAGAAAAAGATATCTATAGTTAGCAGTAATTTTAATAACAAGTGTTAGAATATAACAAAGGGCCCTAAGAGTGTCTGGTAAACTGAGGTTAAGGCAGCTGTCTATTTCCTTATGGTCAGCCAGATGTGAAATATCACCAAGTTCTTTACCTTGCAGAAAATTGTCAGTCTGCCACTTCCTCATCCTGGGACTGGATGAGCTAGAAATGTTATTGATAAACCCTATTCATGTGTGGATGCAGTTGGTAGCACAGGAAAAAGCTAGGAGATAGGCTATCAAGGAGATAACTTTCCACACTTCAGGATATCACTGAATAATAGCAAAGTACATAAAATAATATTTATGATGATGACTTTATCAATTAATATAAGAATGACATGTGGGAATGTGAATTTTTTCCATTTCAAATGGAGAAAATTATTGATATAACTAATATTCCTGACATAGACCTTTCTAATTATTTTTTAAATTGTTGGTATCTTTTATTTTTACATCATTGCTCATGAATATAAACCCACACAATAAGCTGTCCATGGAAAAAAGATTAAAAAAGAACAGCAGAGGAAAAAAGAAGTTCAGGTAAACTAATCAAACATAAACTGAATAGAACAAACTCAGAGTGCCCTATCTCTGCCCTGCCCTCTCCTTTGCCACCCACAAAGGGATTGAAGTCCAGCATATACTTTTATTCATCCATTTACCTATTCATTTATTTTATTTATTTATTTGAGAGTTATTCCCCCCCAATTTTTTTTCATTTTTAGTCCCAAATTCTCCATCCACATACCCCTTCCAAATCCAGTAAGAATGCAAACAATACAAAACCCATTACACAAGTGAAGTCAGAACATAACCTTTCTTTCTTTTAAAATCATTATCTATTTTTATCATTCATTAAAAAAAAAATTTAAGTTTCAAATTCTCTTTCTCTTCTTTTTTCCATCCCCTGAAAAGGCAAACAATATTACATTAATTATACATGTGAAATCATAAAACAAATTTCCATACATATAGTGATAAATACCTGCTCTTCTGTTTTCAGATCACCAAATTCTTGCATGAAAGTGGTTTCTGAAGGAAAGCGAGTTGGTTCTAAGAAATGAAGCAAGCTAAAGAGCTCTTCTACTGTATTCTGTAATGGAGTACCAGTCAGCAGCACCTTGTGTTCCTATTAGAAAGCAAAAGAGATAGCTGACCAAAGTGACCATAATTTTATTTAAGATCAGATCCTCTCTAGAGCTAAATTTCTCTACCTAACTCTTTACAGTCAGTCAGTCAGTCAGTCAATATCTGAGAACCTACTATGAATGGAGAAAAGTGTTATTGGGGGGTGGGGGTGGGGGCAATAAATGGGAAGAGGAGACCCAGAAAAACATAATCCTTACCTTCAATAAGAATACAGACTGGAAACAAGTACACATGAGCCTCTCCAAAATTTCTTATATTTCAAATACATGACTTAATGAGAATTAATGAGAATGGCATTTAGATCTAAAAAGGCTCAGTGCTCTCTCCCTGTCAAATTTCTTGCTAACATCCCTAGCTTCAGACAATGTTTGTCTTTCTGCTCAACACAAAGAGTTGTCATTTCTCCATCTCCTTCCTGCATGACTCACGGAGACAAAAGGTGTTCTACATGTGAAGATTTGTGCTTGAAAATTTACTAACTGGCAAAGAGATCTACTTATCCTAAATTCTCTGGCCTCCATGTATTAGATGAGCACAAACTAATAACTTTATGTTTGGGGGAAATTATACTTTTATTAAAACTATTGTTCCTTTCTCCCAGTAATTTCTTAGGTTATCTAGCATGAGAATTCCTTTTTAACATCAAAAAATTTGTACTGTTAGTAATCATCCATTGAGAAAATACATGAAGGAAAAAAAGGGGGAATAAAGAAAATACATGAGGATAAAAAGATAAATTTTATAAAATATAAGGGAATTTGTAATTTATCAATCATCTCTACATACATTTGGGGAAAAAAAAAGAGATACTGATTTGGTATCTGGACAGTGTTTTTCCTTATCAAGTAAAAAGTTATGCATTATTGGAGCTAAATAATAATCAAACAATGCTTGATGTTCATGCAGATCCTCAATTTGAAACACCTATGGCTTACAGCTGGGATTTTTTTAAAGCTTATTTTGCAGATGTCCCATACCATGCTATTATCACTCATTCCCTGACTCATCTTGAATGAAAAAATGGTATTACAATTATTAGAACTGTTATAACACAGATATGACCATACTCAAGAGCCTCATTAGTCTTAACTTTATTTCACCATTTCATACTCAGTGTTCCTCTTAGACACTGCTAATAAAAATTGGTTCACAAGGATCATTTTGCATCCTGAAACCTAACAATGTTTGGATACTAAGTAACTGTAGAAGCCTAATAAATACAGACTAAAATGGAATATATACCAAGGGGCATGTTAGCTTTACTAAGAATCCGCTTTCTTCCTTATCTCTTAATGAATCCATCAGATAATAGGGTACCAGAATTATAGACTGATTATGTGCTTATGCCTGTTTTCTTTATTGTGCAAGGCTCCCATGACTAAAAATATGGTATTTTCTCATTTTCAGATTTTACGAATCAATTGCTTGTGTTATGAATTTGCAAATAAATCCCAATTCTTTTTACAGGATTTTGAATGTAAAATGTATAAGGGCAAAATCACTACTGTACTCCATGAATAATTTTTCAAAGAATTGTCAAATTTCAGAGCTGGAAGAGGCTTGAGTGGCCATCATCTAGTCCAATTCCTGTCTTCAAAAGAATCCTTATGACAATCCACTTGACAAGGGGTCATCCAGTTTTTCCTCAAAGACTATTCATAAAGTCCTAGGGATCTTTTGAATAAGATCACAGACTGCTGAGATATAAAAACTTCAGTGTTGCTTCTAAGTTCATTTCTGTAACTTTTATGGTGATATGATGTAAATTTTTGAATTGCCAATTCATACTTCCAGAAAAGAACCTAATATCTTTTTTAAAATTATTATTACAAACAAAACAAAACATGTTATTTTCCTGTGTTTGTGTGTGTGTCTGTGTGTGTGTCTCTCTCTCCCTCCCACCAGGGATATTTGAGCAGTATTTGAATCTAAGTTACATGTAGGAAGGTGAATAAATCTGGACTTTGAAACTATGATGAGAAAGAGCAAATAACTTACTATTAACACATGATCATATAAATGTCATGAAATATATAGGTTATATATATGGCTTATCACTTCTAAACTAAATTGTGCAGGCTCATGAACTTCACTATTCTTTTTAGATTTGAGTTGAATGATGTCTATATAATTGCATTTTGGCAGTCTTTTATTTGTGTAGGGCATCCTGACAATGGAAGTGAGATAATAGGATCATTGAACTACTACCATCTCTGGTATATTCCTTTCTTGTCAGACAAATAAGGATGGAGTCACTGCTTTTCAAAGTCTATGTGAATTTTTTTGTCTTTTTAAAAAAAAAATTGCACACTAGAATATAATATTCCTTGAATGGTGGAATGTTGTTTATGTCTATGCTAGTGGGGCATTTGGATGGGAGGCGGGAGAAGGTGAAGGATATCAGTGGTCTTTGTTTTGTTTGAGCAATTGCTTCATTTTGGTATCATTCTAGTCAAACCTGTCTTGATGACATCAGTTCACTATACCTATTATAAATGCAAATAGCAATCTGAGAGATGTCATCTCAAAACTACCACATACTGTTTGCACTGTGACCTGCTGTTGGGAAGAATGGTCAGAGAAGATAGATTTAATGTTGCTTTAAGCTGTTTTTAAGTGAGGGTTTTGTGCTATTTGGCAATGATCTTTTCAGAATTGGAGGTGTGTTCTTCTGAAGTCACTGAAATCTTTAGAGTCTAATTTCACACAATGAGATTATTTAAGATGTCATTTCTTCCCTAAACTCAATACATCTTTCTTATCTGAAAAAACAAGATTACTGTTTACCACTACAGGATAATACTCAGTACATTAATTAATATTAAATCATTTTAGCTACAGTTTCTAATCCAATGATTTCTCTGAATTTCAATCTCAGTGCCTATAAACTCCTTCATATACCTTGTGGCAATAGATTGGGTTCTGGGAGTCAGTAAACCTAACTGTATATAATTAAACAGAGGGATAAAGGAAAATTTCACAGTAGAATTAATCATGTTGATCATGAAAAAAATAATTTTAGAATTAGACAATTTAGTAAACATGGATGAATGGATATATATTTGAGGGAGTACCAGTATGATAAAAAACTTAACATTAATAGGCATCCTTATGAAAATGAAGGCCTTTCAAAAAGATGTATACATTCCAGGATATTGATAATACAAAATATGACTTTATGGAATATATAAGTAGAGAGTTGGAAGCAACTTAAGAAGATATCTAGTTCCATCTCCTCATTTTACATTAGAGTAAAAGAGATTAAATCACTTGCCCCAGGTCACATATGTAGTAACAGTAAATGGTAAAATATAGAAATTTCAACCCAGGACCTCTGACACTAAATTCATTCTAAATCTGTTTTTTTATTTACCACATTCATATTTGGCCAGAGATGGTTTTCCTCCAGTAAGCCCAAACTTTCCTTTTTTTTCAAAACAACATGAATGTTGTGAAGTTCTCTCTACACCACAACACTGAATTAGCCACCAAATAATCTAATTAAAACACACACACACATACACACACACACACATACACACACAAATGACCAACCTACATAGAGATATCTTTTATATTGTTTTTTCAAGATAAAACAGAGTTTCATATGGAATAGGGCTGTTCAATCTGGTAGGCTACTTTTGAAATGACTAAAAAGTATGAAAAATACATACCTGACACAATTATCAGTAATACTACATACTAAGTCTAGTATGCATATACTCATTTCTCTTTTAAGTATAACCGGATTTTCTGCAAAAGGGAGACTAAGTAACAATACTGTTTGTTTCTACTAGTGTCTATGTGTAGAATCATGGAAGGAAATAAAAGAGATGAGTTGGGAAGGAGCAGATGTAAATAACATAGGAATCAAAGACACTGTTAGGAAGAAAAATTATATTGGCTTGTTAAAATTGAGCATCAATTTGAGACTACTATCACTACACAGAAATCAAGGAATTCAAATTAAAGCTATTAACTTATTTATAAAGTGAAAAAAATTACCCGAGTTTGAAAGAAAGGTAAGATAAAGTAAAGAAAGGGAAAGGAAAGAAAAAAGGGGTAAAAGTTACACATATATCTCCCCTCTCTGACCCACTCCCACATATGGAAAGAATGGTAGATTTTTTTTTTTTATCGCTTTCCTTGTAGATCTTAATAGACTCAATGTTCAGGAGGGTAATTCAGGAGATTTGTAGAATATTTTCCTCTATCAATAAGAAAATATGGATGATTACTTCCCAAGTTTTTTTTTTTTTAATCAATTTTATAAAAAAAAGTTAATTTAGGGAAATAAATATTAAACATTAGTTTCAATGTAACTTAAGTTCACATTTTTATCATACATTTAGATCTGGGGGGAAAAAACCTTCAACAAAACAAAATGTCATAAGCAAACTTGTCCAACTCCTTGATTTTACAGGTTCAGAAACTGATGACTAGGGAGTGTCCAAAGTCCCATGGGTAATAGGTCTTCTGGCTAAATAGCCAGTACTCTTTCCATGCTGCCATACTGCTTATTATATTCTATGGTCTCTTGGGAAATTATAGCTGCCATTGCCAAATCATACCACCAGGAAAAGCAAGAATTTTTTTTTAATAGAAGATCAGACTCACTGCCACAGTCAGTGGCTTAATCACAACCATCAGTAGATTCTGTAAATAGAGTAATCACAAACCAAAGTCATAGCCTTAACTTGAATCTCCTGATTTCTATTCATGATGTTAGTAGTTTTTAGTCATACATGATGTAATAGTAGTTAGTAGTTTAGTAGTTAGTAATTACTAATAAGAGCAAATTTTTTTTTTCCATATTAAAGGATGGTGACACTAGATAAATACTTACCAGGTCCATCATTTTAAGTCCCTCCAACAGTTTACAATTCCTATTCTTCAGCCTATGGGCTTCATCAATGACTACACAGCGCCATGGAATGTTCCGCAGCTCAGGACAATCAGTTAAGATCATCTCAAATGTAGTAATGATGGCATGAAACTTGTATGACCCCTTTATAACTCGACCCTGTTAATGAGAGTATTTATTTAATACATTAACTTGCAGTTTAATAAAACAGATTAAATATGGTGTTTTAAGAATAAGCAGCCCCCACTTATAAAAAGGTTATGTTGCAAAAATTCATTGCAATTTGTAACTCACTTCCCTACAGGAACAAGGCTATGCATTTTTCCCAAATTCAATCACAAAAACAAATTTGTTTCACAATGTATTTGAAACAAAGAACTATGCTAACATTGTGCCTAACAATATTTCTAGGAGAAAAATCTATTGAAAGTACACATTTCAGATGCTACTAATATATCTCCCCTTCCCTCCTAGTTACTGTATAGTCTCCTCCAGTTCCAAGTCACCAGAGATGATTCCTGTGGTGAAGGTCAAGGACAAAGGTTTCAAAGGATATGGTCAGAAATCAAGACTTTAGGAGCTTAGGAGCAAGGATACCTTTTAGTCCAAACAAATTCTCTATGAATTCTTTCCTTTGCTTCTTCATATACAAGGATTAGCCTATATGCTTTCTTTTCACTGTCAACCTCTGAGATCCCTTCCAATTCTAAGATTGTACTGGAGAGGAGCCAAGATGGCAAAATATAGGCAGCAACTCAGATGAACACTCCCAACATTCCCCTCCAATAACTCCTTAAATCAAATTTTAGAGTGTCAGAACAAACAAAAGATCAGTGTGAATCATTTTCCCAAACATAGACAAATTAGGGATTTAGCAGGACAAATCTGTGACATTGGGGTTGAAGCCAGTTCAGAGTGCAAGCCTTGGAAGTGGCCACTACAGAAGCTGTAGCAACAGCAGCTTTGGGAACTCTCCACTCTGAGACAGTAAGAGAGTTGGCCAATTGGTCAGAAAAAGATTATCAGGGACCGTTTGCTGACACTGAGAGCAGATGTTGCTGACTGGCAACTCTATTACCCACACATAATTCTAGGCTGCAGTTCCAAGACAGGGAGTGCTTACAGTCAATTACAAGGGAACAGAGGCCCTGGATTGAGTTGCAGAGAGAAGCACTAACATTTGCGACATTGGGAGACTAAGGGACCTGGTCCCAATTCAAAGGCCAGGAGTATTTATGGCTACAGGGGAACAGGGGCCTTTCCTGGATAAACACCAAAGTGTAAACCATGAGAAAATTGAACACACCTCTCCCTGGAACACAACTCCTTGAAAGCACTGAAAACTTGCAGACCCCCAGAACTAGCTCTGAAGACAGCAGCACAAGAAAGCCTGAACAAGAACAAGAACAAAAACAAGAAAGCCTTGGGATAATGCTTCCCCACCCCAAGGTGATCAGAGCCTTACATTAGCTTAAAATTCAAAGTCAATGAAATAGGCTGGAAAAAATAGCAAACAACAAAAATAATTTTACCATAAAAAAATCTACTCATGAAAGGAAGATCAAGACATAATCTCAGAAGACAACACTATGGAGGGGAAAGCTGCAACCAAAAATTCAAAGAAAAAGGCTAATTAGACCCAAGCCCAACAAGAATTCCTGGAAGAATTTAAAAAACAAAAAGAAATGAGTGCTAGAGGGAAAAAGAAATGACAGTGATATAAGAAAATGATGAAAAGAGAATTATAAAAGAGACATAAAAATGAAGAAAATGACACCTTAAAAACAGAATTGATCTAATGATAAAAAGAGGTAAAATTCAGTGAAGAAATGAACTTAAAAAAGTAAAACAGCAGCTAGGTGACGCAGTGGGATAGAGCACCAGCCCTGAAGTCAGGAGGACCCAAGTTCAAATGTGGTCTCAAGACACTTAACACTTCCTAGCTATGTGACCCTGGGCAAGTCACTTAACACCAATTGTGCCAGCAAAAACAAACAAATAAATAAAAGGCCAAATGGGGAAAAGGAGACTCAAAAATTTACTGAAGAACTGAAGAAAAGAATGGAATTGGTCAAATGAAAAAAAGAGGTTCAAAAGATCACTGGAGACAATAAGTTCTTAAACATTACAACTGGGCTAGAAACTAATGATTCCAGGAGACATCAAGAAACAATAAAATTAAGTCAAAACAATGAAAAAAGAAGAGGAAGAAGATTTTACCAGAAAAACAACTGATTTAGAAACTAGATTGAAGAGAGAGAATTTAAAAATTATCAGACCACCTAAAATTTACGATCACTAGACATCAAATTCAAAGAAATTATCAAGGAAAACTACCCCAACATTTTATATCAGAGAGTAAAATAGAAATGGAAAAATCCATTAAATCCACGAATACCTCCTGAAAGAGATTCCCAAATGAAAATCCCCAAGTTATAGCCAAATTTTAGAGCACTCATATCAAAAAGCAAGCATTTCAAGCAGTCAGAAACAATTTAAATATTTTGGAGCACACAAGACGTAGCAGCTTCCATATTAAAGGAGTAGAGGGCTTGAAATATAATATTTCAGAAGACAAAGTAGCTGTAATTATAATGAAGAATAATCTACCCAACAAAATGGAATAATCCTTTTTTTATATTTAATATTATATTTAATGAAATAAAGGACTTTCAGGTATCCCTGATGAAAACACAAGAGCTAAATAGAAAATTTGACATTCAAACATGAGTCTCAAAAGAAGCATAAAAAAGGAAACCATGAAAAAGTAATCCTAAGAGATGCAATAAAAAATGGAAAGATTATATATGTGATTGCTAAGAATTCTATCATTATTAGGGCAGTTAGAATGTATCCACATTTACAAAGGCTTTGAGTGTGAATTGATTATGTTGGGATGATCTAAAAGAAAAAAGTGAAGAAATGAGAAAGAAGGATGACTGAGAAATGGGGGAAAGAAGAGGTAGAATGGGAAAAACCTTCTAACATAAAAGGTGTACAAGAAATAATTTTTATAATGGAGGGAGAAAAGGATAAAAATGGTGGTTGTATATTTGTATTGTGTACATATACATATAGATATATACACACATATAAATACACATATACATATATATACTCACACACTCAACTGGGTATAAAAATTTACTTTACCCGATAGAGAAATAGAAAGGGAAAGGTGGTAGGAGATATGGGGTGCAGGGGAGGGGATGAGAAAGGGATAAAGGTGGATTAAGGGAGGCAGTGGATAAAAACAGCAGACTTTGGAGAAGAAACAAGAAAAAAGAGAAAGAAGCGTAAACAGAAGAAAATAGGTTGAAGCTAAATACACAGAAATCAAGACTGTAAATATGAATGGGAGGAGTTCACCCATAAAATGGAAACAGATAACAGAATGGATTAGAAATCAGAATGCAACAAAATACAAGAGACACACTTGAAACAGAAAGACACATAGAGTCAAAATAAACAGTTGGAACAGAATCTATTATGTTTCAGCTGAAGTTAAGAAAGGCAGGGGTGGCACTCACCATCTCAAACAAAGCAAAAGCCATTAATAGACTTAATTAAAAGGAATAATCAGGAAAATTACATTTTGCTAAAAGATACCATATCTTTTATGGTATCAGGGGCAGGTAGGTGGCTCAGTGGCTAGAGCACCAGCCCTGAAGTCAGGATGACCTGATTTGAAATATGGCTTCAGACACTTACAATTCCCAACTGTGTGACACTGGGCAAGTCAACTTAACCCCAATTGCCTCAGCCAAAAAAAAAAAAAAAAAGATACCATAGGCAATGAAGTAATACTTTCACAAAAAGTTTATCTGATATAGGCCCCATTTCTCAAATATATAAGTAACTGAGTCAAATTTATAAGGCATTTCCCAATTGATAAATGATCAAAGGATACAGACAATTTTCAGAGTAAGAAACCAAAGCTATCTATAATTATAAAAAAAAAAAAAAAGTGGCCTAATTCCCTATTGATTAGAAATGCAAATCAAGACATCTTTGAGGTACCACTTCACATCTATCACAAATGGCAAATGTTGGAGGAAATAAGGAAAAATAAGTGTACCAATATGTTGTTGGTTAAATTGTAAATTGGTTCAGCCATTCTGGAGAACAATTTGCAACTATACCCAAAGGGGTATGAAATTGTATAAACCCTCTGACCCAGCAATATTAGGTCTATACTTCAAAGGGGAAAAGATTCGTGTGTACAAAAATATTTATAGCAGCTTTTTGTGATGATGAAGAATTGGAAACTGAAAGGATGCTCATCAATTGAGAATAGTTGAACAAGATGTGCCTATGAGCTTATGATTATGATGGAGACTTATTATGCTATAAGAAATGATGAGGGAGGTTGTTTCTAGGAAAAAAACCCAAAATGTAAAGTCCTTTAAGAATGGAGCAAAAGGATGAGAGAAGAACCAGAAGATCATTTGGCACAATAACAGCACTACCATAATGATGATCAATTGTAAAAGACTTGGCTACTCTAATCAATACAATGATCAAAGACAATTCCAATGTGCTTGTGGAAAAAAAAAAGCCTTGGTCACACACAGAGCTTATTGTCAATTTGGACTCAAAACCATTTCCTCTATCTCCAAATTCAGGTTTCTTTCCTCTATATCATGCATTCAATATTAAATTTATGTATACAAAAGAATAAATTAAAATTTAGCTACAATGAAAAAGAAAACCAATATTTCTTAGAAAGGATAGCAGAATATTGGAGTGGTATAGGAATAACAAGAGTTTGTCTTTCCTTGCTCTCCTTGTTATCACATCTTGCCTCAGCAAATAACTACAGACTTCCCTAAAAATCAAGATAAAGAGATCTAAGAAATAGGTGAGGTTGGTAAGATTTAGACAGCAGTTTATAGAATGAATAGGAGATGAAAAAAACAGGGAAGTCATCTTTTTTTTTTTGATTCCTCATATCCAGGGATGAGCTTTTTGCTATAAACCTTTGAGAGTTTCAATTCTAAGATGCTATGTTTTTTACTGCTGAACAGAAAAGTTTTGATCTCACACAGACCTTTTTGAAGAACAAAAAGATTCTTATCTTTGGACTACCTAGCTCCTCCCTTACATAATTTCTTTTTCATTTGAACTAAGTGGGGAAACACAAAGTCATATGAAGATAAGGGGATTATGAATTTAGATCTATAAGGAACCTCATAGATCACTTAGTACACCTGGCTAAAGAGGAAGAAATTAAGACCCAGTAAAGTTTTATTACCTGCCCAAGAACACACAGTTAGATGTTATCAAATTCAAGTAGCTGTGGTAAAGATATGGGTCTACTTATGGTATATATAAATAATTTTTTTTTTTAGTCTGGCATTGTCATTTCATTAGTATATGGAATTCACAGTATGGAAATTTCATGGAATGAAAGAGATAGATCAGAAATTTATCTGTAACAGTATTAGAAAGTAGCTCAAGACATTGAAAAACTTACAGTCAGAATATACAGAGGAACAATCTGAATCAGATTGCTAGTTATTCCAAGGCTAGTCACCTAGCTACTATACAAATACTCCTCCCTCCCTCCACATCTATTTAGGAAGACAGTGTAAGCCTTCTTATCATCTTATCACCTATATCCTAATATTTATTTGGAAATATTTTCATGATAATTTGCCTTTTAGCAGATTTTAGTCTTTTGTAGAAATATTATAGTTTTTTCAAACTTTTGCTTTTAAAAGTGAAGTAGCAGCTAGTTTTGGACCCTTTAAGGTATATAAAGTAAGGAAAAATCTACTAACGTAGATTAACATCAGTCTGGCACTATACCAAACTGTTGAGCTAAAGACTGCCTATTGAGCTAACTTTGAGCTATTTCTGATTAAAAAAAAAAAATCAAACAGTTAAATTTTCTACTTTAGGCTGGATTTTTAAACAATAAGAAAGTTTATACAATAACAGATATAATAAGTTACTTTTTTACTTAATTCATTTCTAGGTTCTTTTAAAAGAATTTTTTTCAGCAGCTACTTCCAAATAAGTTCTAATTTAAAATTACATTTAAAATCCATTATTCTCCTTCCTTTTTACATACAATGTCTTGCTATCAATACCTTCCAATTCACAGTATTAAGTATACATCCTTTGGGAAAGGGATTCAACACTACATATAATTTTGTGGGATTTGCACATCTTAATATCTTTCACTTCAAGTAATAAATTATCATCTTTACATTCCCAATTAAGATTTTTTCCATTTAGTGCTCCCTTAGGCATGCAAAATAAAAGTCATCACTGTAATAAGATATATTTACTATTTAGTAGCCAGCTTTACTAAGAACAATTCTCTGATAATCAAGGTAGAAATACACTAAAATGGGAAGAAGAAAGGAGGGGAGTAAAAAGTATAAAGAGGGAAAGAAAAGGGGAGAGAAAAAAAAGATGAGGAGGAAAGAAGGAATAGAAGGAAAAAAAGGAGGGCTCTAAGTTGGAAGGGACTGTCTAATCCAATTTATCCTGAAACACAAATCCCTTCTACAACAAACGAGATGAGTAACAGACTTTCAGTGAAAAGAAACCTATTTCCTCCTACCTTAACCCATTCCCCTTTGATGCATTTATAATAGTGATGCAAGTTTTTCTTTAAAACTGAGCCTAAATTCCTCTTTAAAATCAACACCCATAGTTTTAAATTCTGCCCTCTGGGGAGGAAAAGAGCAGACCTACTCACTTCTCTTCCACTGATTAATTTTTTTTTTTCCCCAAATACTTAAAGACAATAACCATGCTATTTGACTTTACCTAGAAACTTCTCTTGTCCCTAACTCTACTTTCCTTTAAGTGACCCTCATATGACAATTACTAGAGGCTGTCATCATTGTTGTCTTCCTCTGAATTATTTCCAGCACATTAACTTCTTTCCTAAAATTTTCCTGTGCTCCAGATATGGTCTGACTGGGGCAGTGTACAGAAAAATTATTCTATTCCTAGTTCTGCACACTCTATTGTCCAAGATCATATTTGGTTTTTTGCTTCCCATGCCACATTGTTGGGCTTGCATTGACTTTACAATTTATTTAAAACCTCATCTCTTTTTCAGAGCTATACCTCAGATACCTTGTATTTCTGAAATTGATTTTTGAACCCAAATACAAATATGTATTCCTTCCCTAAAGTTTCATCTAATGCAATCACAGATCAGGAGATGGAAGGGACCTCTTGGTTCAGCAACTTCAACTTTTTGTAACCATATGCATCATAGCACACCAGGCCCTTCTTTTCTCCACTCTCTCTCAAAGTCTGTCCAACTCCATGTTTACTGTTTTCATGATACTATCTATCCATCTCATTCTCTGCTGTCATCTTTTTCTTTTGCCTTCAATCTTTCCCAAAATTGGGTCTTTCCCAATGAATCCCATCTTCTCATTATGTGGCCAAAGTATTTAAGCTTCAACTTCACTATCTGACCTTCCAATGAAGAGTCTGAATGAATTTCTTTAAATATCGAATGGTTTGATTTCCTTGCTATCAAAGAGACTCTCAAGATTTTTCCAGAACCACAGTTCAATTCTGTAAAGTTCGGCTTTCCTTATAGTCTGAATTTTAAAAGACATTTATTGCTACTGGAAAAAATCATACCTATGCCTATATGGACCTCTGTCAGGAAGATGATATCGCTGCTTATTAGTATTTGCCATAACTTTCCTTCCAAGAACAAGCATCTTTTAATTTCAGGCTTCAATTGTCATCTACAAGATTCAAAGATCCCAAGAATATAAAATCTGACAATGCTTCCATTTCTCCTCCCTCTATTTGGCAGAAAGTGATGAGACTTGTTGTCAAGATCTTATATTTTTTAATGTCAAGTTTCAAGCCATTCTCTACTTTCATTCTCATCAAGAGTCTTCTTAACTCCTTTTCACTTTCAGCCACCAGAGGAAAGGATCTTGGAAACCATCCAGCCCAATTCTTTCATTTAGGCCTATGATCACAAAAGTATTAAGTGTAAGAAGTATAATTTGAACTCAGGTCCTCTTACTCCAGCACTATGGCGCTTTCCACTGTACCACACTGCCTCCCCAGTCCAATATTCTGGCCTGTTCAATATTTCATTCAATATTTTTGAATGGCTAGCCTTTCATTAGCAATGCCTTCCAACTTTGTGTTATCTACAAATTTGATAACTATGCTATAATTTAAGTCACAAATACAAATGTTAACAATATAAAGCAAAGAATGGATCACTTAGTTCCTCCCCTAGAGAATGCCTTCCAAACTGACCAGGAAGAAAGGATAAAGAAGAGGGAAAAGAAGAAAAGAAAGGATTATAAACCAAGATGTGGAAGGGACTTCAGAGGTTACCTGGTTGAAAAGTCTCATTTTACAGAGAAGAAAACAAGCCCAGAGAGATGAAATCCCAGGATTTGAACCCAGATTTCTGAAACTGATTTTTCTAGGAAGAGGTAAAGAGGTGGAGGAGGAGAGAAAAGGAAAAAAGAAGGAAATGGGAAAGGTAAGGAGAATTTTTTTGTTCATAATTTATTGATACATAGATTTTTCTAGTTATTAAATTCAATTTTCCTGTAATTCCCTCTAAGAAGGGAAAAATAAGTCTGTGCTTCTATGACCAGGAAATACAGTAAAATAATTAAACTGTGCAAGCAATTTCAAGCAAATTCCTCAATCCAACAGACTCTCTATTGTCCCAAATGAGCAAGCCCAAAGCTTAATTCTTAAGAGTGAGCATGAGGAAAGAAGACATACAACTTTACCTGTGGATCTTTGAAGTACATTTCATACAACTGAATGGTCCGGCGACTAGCTTGACTCCCATGATACACAACCACATTCAACTCCGTCCAGGTACGGAATTCTCTTTCCCAGTTGGGGATTGTGGACAATGGGGCAATTACTAGGAAAGGGCCATGTATTCCTTTCAAATATATCTCATAGAGAAATGTAATGGACTGGATAGTTTTTCCCAAACCCATCTCATCTGCTAAAATGCAGTTTCTCCTGGGAAAATCAAACAAACAAAAAAATTAATTAATAGGTACACATACTTTTCAAAACACATAAATGACTATAATGTTAAATGTGTGACTACATGGCCATTGGCTAACACATAAATAATTATAATTGAGTTTCAATCAGAAAAATATCCAAGAAATAAAAAAAATCTATTAATAACACATTAGAATGTGTATTTCTGAATATTAGGCATTGGTTTTCCATTTCATTTCTAACATAAATAATCTTGTTTTTTAAAGATTATATGAAATAGAAATTCTTTTAAATAAGACACAGGTGTAACTAGAGAGAGAAAAAGGAAAAAAACAAAGAAACCTCTACTTACGTGTTGTACCAATTGAAAAGTAACCAGTTTACTCCCTCCAACTGGTATTCCCTGAGTTTGTTATTGTTTTTATACTCCCTGGAACTTTCTGATTTCTTCCAATCATCAGCAGGAGGTCGCTCCTAATTTAAACATACCAAATCCCATTAGTGGTTTCTCAAATACCATACTACTTTGCTACAAAATACTGTTTTGAGTCAATTCTTACCACACGTTCTGTTTCTGGTTCCCGGGACATCAGTCTCTCAAATTCTTCAATTTTAGCTTGGTCTATGTCCTGCTTTAACTCCCAAGTGCTGTCTTCATATGGAAGTGAACACCACTTCACCAGATAATGAGTCACAGGCTTTGTGATTAATAGTTTAAATAAGTCAGAATTAGATTAATTTTTTTATTTGGAAAAAAAGCTTTACCATCTACATATGCTACTCGTTCTAGAAAAACTATGATAATCAAGTTTGGGAAAAGTAGTTAAAATATTTCAAAATGCTTTCTCACATCAAAAAGAACCAAGCATCATCCTCTATGATGGTAGTGATACTAGACTGAAACCAAATGCCATATTGAGTATATTGTTTTATATTCATTTCAGTTTTTATTTAATTCACAGATATTTTCAAAAGAAATTATGTAAAAAAAATTCATGCTACTAAGTCTAATAATTATTTTGTTCTGCCTGAACAGAAAATGTTTGATCGCATCAAGATTATAAACCTAGTTTCCACACTGACACTTTAATACAATCCTGTCTATACAGATGCTATATATACCTTCACAAATATTCTCTTTTCCCTTTTAGAAAAGTCACAAATGGATATTCAAATGATAATTTCATCTTAATGCTAAAGTGTCTATATATTATGCAAATGTGGAAAAGACCCATAATTTCTTGGTTTGGGGAGGAAGATGTAGTAGTTGTTGTGGTATTGATATAGCAGGAACAGTGATAGATCAGAAGTTAGAAGACTTGAGTTCCAATCTGTGCTCTGCTACTTAAAGACTACTTATATGAACTTGTAATAAATTACTTAACCTCTAGACCTCAGTTTGTTTATCTGTAAAATGAACAAGTTGGACTATATGAATTATAAAGCCCCTTTGAGTTCCAAATCTGTTTCTTTGAGTCTATGAATTTCCTTCAAAAGGAAATCATTCTTGGTAGATTAAACTACAGCTTTACTTAAAATATATGCAAAGATAAAATAATTTTCTCAGGTTACATATCTAGTATAATAGGCAGGGCAGGTTTTTCTAAAGCCAACCCCAACACCACCTACCACATCACACTGTTTGTATAGGTTCTTCTTTCCCCCAAGAAAAAAACTATGGTTTTGGCTGAAGAAATTGTGGTATATGAATATTATGGAATATTATTGTTCTGTAAGAAATGACCAACAGGATGATTTTAGAAAGGCCTGGAGAGACTTTCATGAACTGATGCTGAGTGAAACGAGCAGGGCCAGGAGATCATTATATACTTCAACAACAATACTATATGATGACCAATTCTGAATGACCTGGCCATCCTCAGCAATGAGATCAACCAAATCAGTTCCAATGGAGTAGTAATGAACTGAACCAGCTACGCCCAGTGAAAGAATTCTGGGAGATGACTAAAAACCATTACATTGAATTCCCAATCTCTATATTTTTGCCCACCTGCATTTTGGATTTCCTTCACAGGCTAATTGTACAATATTTCAGAGTCTGATTCTTTTTGTACAGCAAAATAACGGTTTGGTCATGTATACCTATTGTGTATCTAATTTATATTTTAATATATTTAACATCTACTGGTCATCCTGCCATCTGGGGGAGGGGGTGGGGGGTAAGAAGTGAAAAATTGGAACAAGAGGTTTGGCAATTGTCAATACTGTAAAGTTACCATACATATAACCTGTAAATAAAAGGCTATTAAAAAAAAGAAGAAAGAAAAAGAAAAAAACTATGGTTTGATGACCTTCATATTCTGCTACAAACTCTCAAACTTCTAAACATGATACCAAGCCATTCCCGGTATTTGGTAATATAGCCTCTGAGACTTCTAACTTGATATTTTCCTAGTTTGTATCTCCATCTTTGTACAAGTGCTCAGAAACCATTTTAGTGCACTTAAGAAATACCAGAAAAGATAGTACCACAATAACTTCCAAACAATGATTAAGGATGATGCTGGTAGTTGCCATTTGACCCAAAACTTTTGATATGAAATCCAAGCAAAATAAAGAAGCAAAAAGGGACTAGTGCTGGCACATTCCAATGCACAAAAGAGCAGAAGACCAGCATGCATTTATTGATCTTTTCCTTACTAAAAAAATCTTTATAGTTAGATCGAATTCTGCAAAAGTAAACACATCGTAGTAAGGTAGCTGTATTCTAAGTGATGTTTTATGTAAATCAGTTTCCCGTATTATCCACTGTGGACCAAAATTGCATTTGGTTGATGAATTAAGGGTCATATTAAAACCTGGTGAGGTTGAGCAGCAGTAAGAGCTATTGTGAAAAAACACTCTGGAAACCTTACATCACTATTGAAATGGGAATTATTATTGTTAACATTATTATCATTAAGGATCAACAATCAGATGATCAAAACGAAGTTAACAAGTACGCTAGTATATATGTTAATGAATCTTACCTAGTTCTTTTTCAATGAACATATTCAGCAGTTTGGCTTCATAGAGAAGAATTATTTTATAAACAACTCAAATTAAATGGATTATAAAGTAACATATAACAGGGCATGTGTGTGTGTGTGTGTGTGTGTGCAGTTGGAGGTATATTTTGGTTGTAAGTTGTTATACATTATTAGAGTTCACCATACCAGAAATGAAGAAATAAACATTAAACTCAGGCCAAGTGTGTTAAAAATAGTTCCTATGTATATATGACACAAAGTTTTATAAAGCATTTGCCTTAGAACAATACTGTGAATGGTACAAATATTATTATCTCCACTTTACAGATAAAGAATCTAAAGGTCTGAGGTGTTAAGTGACTTGCTTACATAACTAGTCACGTAACTATTCAATTATATACCTAACAAGTATTTGAGATAGCATTCAAACCCCAGTGTCCTAAAGTCCAATTCTTTTTCCACTACATTATATTGCTTATCATGATCTGATCTATCTTTGTCTCAACAATTTATTTATTTAATACTGTAAATAGAACAATAATTTATTACTCTTGGGGAAGTCTGAAATTCCTTTTGATGTTTACATACTTTATTTTGTACACAAATATATATGTTGTCAAAATTTTATTCTAAACAACCAACATACAAACTCAGTTAAAAATTCGGCCCAGCTAATTTTTTTCTTTTACCTCTCCATTATCATCTGTGCTTCGTGCAAAATCCAGTATCCGATCAACTTCTACATAATCTGGATTAAAAAGTTCATCTTCGATCTATAAAAATAACAACAAAATTCACTTTATTTTCAATATCATACTCTTCACAAGCAATAATATTTTGGGTCATGGCAAAACAAAATTTATATTTGGCAAACTTCAATATGTTAATTGAAAAGCTACAATTCAGCAAGATCATTCCCCGTGAGGAAATCAGACTTCTCAGACTTTGTTAACTGGGCCTCTTAATTACTGTGTGAAACCTTTTACTGTGAGAGAATGTTTAAGAATATTTTAAATGAAGTGTGAAATTACAATTCACTAATGAGCAATCCAAAAGGCTTATAGCATGCAATGCATTTAACATTCTTGAAACTACAGCTTGCAATAAAGAAATTAGAGCCATGTACACTAAGTGATATCAGATTATCATAACTACTGCATTTGTCTATCTGCTTTAGAAGTACCATTTACAGAATATTATTTAAAAACTAAAAGCACTAAAATACTACTTGCCGTTTCACAATTTTTACATACATAAAGCTCATCATTTGTTACTTCTTCTTTACTGATCAATATTGATATCCCACTTACAAAAAAAATTTCTTCTCATTGCTCTAAATTCTTTTGTGATCTGTCTGTATTGATAGTGTGTAAGAGCAAGGCATTAAGAAAAGGAATAATGAAATGGATTTTTAAGTTTTGGCTAATATCCTAAAATTTTCTTTTAAAAAAATTACTAAGAAGTGTAGTTTACTGGCTAAGTTATGAAATATAAAGAAAGAGCAACTTTTAAAAGAAGAGTACTTATGTTACTCTTGAGACAAAACAGATTAGTTACTAAAGTTTTGGCCAGAAAACAAATAATACATTTTAATTAAAATTGTCATTTTTATGCATGCTTATAATCAGGCACATGCTGCCATAATTTATTATGATTTCTTCAAAAATTTTTAAACATGTTACAAACCATTGATCTTTGATCCTTAGACTTTGATATGTCAGCTGAAAAGATAGTTTCATGGTTAACAAAAATGGAATTATATTACATAAGGCCAAGGTAAATTAAGAAGTCTGAGGAGCTAGTGTATATATAAATATACAATTATATATATATATATATACATATACACATACACACTCCTGTTTTGATATTTTTCATTACAAATCAGGGATAAATAAGCAAAACTGTAAAGTTTTATCTCAACTACTTTGAGGTTTACAAGGAAAATTTTAAGTCAAAGATAAGGGTTTGATAAAATGTTTAGCTTATTTAAAATGCAAATGTTTTATTTATTTTAAAAGGGAGAAGTGCTGTACTGAAACAGATAGAAACTTGACCTCAGAGTCAGAAAGATCTAGATTCAAGCAAGTTCTATCTCTGATACAAATCATTTAACCTTTTAGTATCCAAGGATGTTTTCTAAGAGTGTAAGTTGCAAAAAAAAAAAAAAAATGTTAACTATAGTGGAGTGTTTCACTTAAGAGTTCTTAACAAAAATGAAATTATAGAACCAGTTCCTTATTCAAAATATGCTGATTATTACAGAGACTCTGGATTCACATGCAAAATATAAATGTAATATTTATACTCATCACTGAAACAAAAATATTTGTAGAACAGAATTAGATATTCCCTATATAACAACTTCCTGAATTTAAAAAAAAAAAAAAATATATATATATATATATACACACACACACTGAAAAACTTTCTTAGACCCAGTTTATTGACTGATAACCAAAAATATCCTATTAAATTTTTTTTAAAAATAAGAAAGGTTTTATATTCAGAGGTTCTTAATCTTGTTTTAAAAAATATTTTTACAATTATATCTCCATATAAATGCATACTTCTTTTTTGTAATCCTGTATAATTTACCTTATGAATTTTATTTCAGAATATATTGAGAAAAGGTATAGAGAATTTCACCAGATATCTAAAGGTATCCATGATGCAAAAAGTTTAAGAAACTCTACAGGCTTTTAGAGTTATAAACTGCAATATTTGTGACTTACTTATTTTATCAAGGTTTAGGGTAAAAAAGAATTTCACAAAAACAAAGGGAATCAAGTGCTACATACATAGTTATAAATGAAAATAAAGCTCTAGTAGTGAAACCATGTAGTATAAAGGATGATGGACAGTTTCTTTTTAAAAATTTTTAATAAAAATACTTAAGGTTAGGTAGCATAATGGATAGCATACCCACCCTGAATTCAGGAGGATCTGAGTTCAAATCTGGTCTCAGACATTTAACCTATCCTACTATGTGACCCTGGGCAAGTCACTTTACCCCAAATGCCTCAGGGGGGAAAAATACTTGAAAAAACTTCTATCTTCTGCAGGAGTGGCTTTCTCTATTAAATAAAATTTTTAATCAGGATAGTGTTAAAAGTTTATATTTGTTATATAGAGGTGATTCATCTACTGATGATATATATTTTGAAAAACATACATTCTGTGATGTGTGTCTTAACTCAATTCAAAATTACCATAATCTTAGAAATTAGAATTTTAGATTCTGAAAGGACATTATAAATCAAATGTGACTCCTTAATTTAACAGATCAGGAAAATAAGGCTCAAGGTGTTATTTTCCTAAGGCCACACAATCAAGTAACAGTAAAAATTTCTTAAAATAACTACAATCCAATTTCCTTACTGTAAGACCAGATAGACAGTAGAGCAAAATATGGCTTGGCTACACTTGAAGCTATGGTCAGGACCAAATGTGGAAATATATATATCCCACTATTGCTATTCCCCATCTTTCTCATTTCCACTGACAAAGTTAGCACTTTTGTTGCCCAGTACTCTCTAAGTACTATAATTTTTAACCTCTTATCTAGGCTCCAAAATGACGTCTGATTTTTTTCACTCTTCCATTGCCATAAATATCATATATTTGTTTGTATCTCATGAAAAACAGCCACAAAAATAAAGCTTTATGGGATTCTCCTGGAAACAGCTCTTGTTAAGACCAACTCAACTTAAGGATTCTATAAGAGATAAGTAAAGTAATTCTATGAACTTGAAAAGATGGCTGGTAAAAGGCAAAGAGCTCACTATCAATAAATCATAGGTTAATTTATCAACATATTTTAAAGTCTAAAATAAGTCAACTTGATCTCTTATCCAAAATAAGATCTGAAATCTATCAGACAGGCCTCACAGAAAATAAGGGGAACCTAAAATGTCTTCTGAGTTGTTGATCTTTAAAAAAAATTTTTTCTACATAAAATATTGAGAATGCTTACTGAATTGAATTGACCAAGTGTTTCTAACCCTCAAAATAAAAGTTATTTGTTAAATGAATGATAATTTTGCCTACAATTTCACAACCTCCGAGATCTTTTTCTAACTTGCTACATAGCAAAGATCTAAACAAATCAGCAAGTCTAATTTTTCATTTGGTAGGATCTCTTCTCTTATGCTATTTGTGACTCTAAGTGAAATTAAATTGGTGATCAAAAGCTTTGAGTCCCGAGTGGGCACTAAGCCAAATCACAGAAAAATGCCAGGCATTTTTCAAGTATAATTGGCTACTGTGGAGGGGGACCCAGTATTGCTTTTGAATGCAGACTCCCTTTTCTGTCCTAGGTATTGTGGTCTCTCTCATGTCACAAAAATCTCAGAATGAGGAGGCATCTATATGACAGGACATAAGTTCTTAAAATGTGACTACTTTTTTTTTGCAAACACACAGCTATTTAAAATACAAAACAAGAAAAATCCAGTCCATATCCTCCAAATCAACATTTTGAGTTGTAAAACTCTAAAATTCTCATTTTTTATCTATTTAGATTTTCTTATTATATTTTAGTAGAATTTTTATACACAAATTTTTTTTTGGCCTGGTTATGATTTTAATCAGAATGTCACAATATTTCCCCAAAAGATTAAAAGACTAGTATCTTTTAGAATAAGCAAAGGAAAAATGAAAAAAATTTACATTTACAAATTTTCGAGCTATAACCAATTAGAAGTATATAAGAAAAACAATAAATGAGACAAATCCAACTTCTGATAATTTAATTGAATTGAATTCTAAATTTTAACACATAGTTAAAAAAAAAAAACCTTTAAAAATTTAATCTTATTTTTCCTACCTCTGAAAGGAATTTGTTCTGG
Source organism: Sarcophilus harrisii (assembly GCF_902635505.1). Classification (NCBI taxonomy): domain Eukaryota; kingdom Metazoa; phylum Chordata; class Mammalia; order Dasyuromorphia; family Dasyuridae; genus Sarcophilus; species Sarcophilus harrisii. The sequence continues at coordinate 460,725,884 of NC_045426.1, forward strand.
CCCTGCTTTGCCTTAAATCGCTTAATCTTTTGTTGAATCCTCTTGTCTTTGTCCAGGTCTTCTATGGATGCCCACTGACAGTGAAGGTAAGAGCTAAAAGAATAAAATAATAATCCTTGAAAAACAAACAGAATCCCTATTCATCAACTTACCCTTATCCTTTACCTCTTGAATCAAACAAGCCAAATAAACTGTTAATAGTTATAGTACTGGACACCCCCTCCTTCACTACTCTCAAAATGGCATTGTTTAATGTTCAAGAAATAACAACAAATACAAGAAAAACTAAGATGAAAAGTTGTCACTCATGGCTAAAGCTTGATAAATAAGATTAATTTCCTCTTCTCTGATACATGGAAGAGAGAAGTAGAATCAAGGCCCTCTTTTACAGGGTCCAAATTCTTCTGAAGTTATATTTTTGGAATATGACATTGCCTTGGGAAATGAAAGGTACATGTATAATGATATCTCCCTGAGAAAGACACCCATTTATAATAGTTTTACTTTAGGAAAAAAAAAATCAAAAACTCCATAAAGCAGAATTGTCTGGGTTTATCCCTGTTGGACAAAAATGACTTAGTGCTCCACCTCCTATTTGACCCAGCCCAGTTGAAGGCAAGTAGGGCTTACCCTAGGCAAAGTTGGGAAGCCTGAAATTTTGTCTTCTGCCCCCAGCCTCCTCTTCTCTTCACCCCATCCCCCCCTATTAAAACAGGGAAAGATCTGATAACCAATCACTCATACTTATTGATGGAATGACTGATTATATTAGAATGGAAATTCATTTGCACTAAATTTGCTTTTATTTTGAATTGTGTTTTGAAAGGCTCTTCTCCTTAAAGGAGTTTTATGTATGAGGAACAAGTAGGAAGCTCAGAAGGAACCTTAACATCATCCTAAGTCTATTAAAGTAATCTGTAATGTAAGCTTTGCTCATTTTATGACATTCCCTTCCCTTTCCTCTGCCATTTTAAAGGACAAGGAAAGAGCACAATGATGATCACAGAAAGGCCCCTCTTTCCCTATGAAGATAAAGCAGCCTCTGGAAGTTGCTAAAAATTACTTGAGGAGTGGGTTTTGGAAAGAAGATTGGTGAAAGAAGATGGCTTGTGTTTCCTTTGTCTCTTGTTTTTGTTTTCTAAACTTATACCAGCCTTTCTTTAGGCATGGTTCTAGCTGCTGAAAGGTTTCCTTCTTCAGACTCAACCTCAACTGTACCTGAGCAGAAGTGAATGAGTCCTCTCTTCTCCCATTTCTAACCTCAATTCAAAACTCGCCCTCCCCTCTCTGCCCACATTTTACATTTCCTGATACGTACAATGCTAGTTCAGTTACTATTTAAGGATTTTTTTAAAGCTATGTATGGGCTTCAGATAAGGATCTGAGATTCTAGAATCCATCCCTATGGCTCCTAGGACATTACTATTTCTGGTGATAAAGTTTCTGACAAAGAAATTCTGTCACTGAGACATACTCTTGGAAAACAGAAGTAACACTATACTTAAAAGTCTATGATACAGACACCGTTTAGAACTGGAAACAGGCATATATGCAGACAGCTTTCAGTTCCAGTTTGGAGGCAGTGCCTAGAGTGTTGCAATGAAATAGAGACAGATACTTATAAAAATGTGTCTAGTCTCATTCACTTCCTATAAACCAGCATAAAATTCCCAGTCAGTTGGTGACTTTTATATTTTAAGTCCTAATAATAACCAACTCCAGGGGAAAAAAAACAGGAAAGCTGAATCAGAGTTGATGATTAAAGCTGTGTTACTTCATCAGAATAGATAATTAGAGGGAGGGAAAGAGGCATGCATGAGTTCAAGATTAGGATTAGACATAAAAAGAATGAGATTAACAAAATGTCTAAAATACACCTATAGTTTGTATAGCCTAAAAATAATATATTCACACCATATGGAAATTCCGTCAAAAAAGAAAAAAAAAAAATCTGACCTCTTTCTGGTAATGAAGCTTTCTTTACCATTTTGTAATATGAATTTCATACTTTCCCCCTTTAGAATGCATAAAATACACTATAATAATTCTACGCTTATGTAGCTATGTTAAATTTGATTACCTGATGATAATATGAATGGAAAAAAACCCAACACCACAGGAATGATTTGAAGTGTCTATATGGATTAGTAGAACTATTTAAAGCTCTGTCTTTGTCTTCTCCATAGGTTTAGAAAAAGCATCTTATTCAAACTGAGCCAATCCACGTTAATATAGTCAGTGCCCTTTCCCAGCAACCAATATCTAGGCTCTATGTTTGGGTGCTGTTGCCCAAGTATTACTTCTGTTTCTCTGTTGTCTTCAATATCAACAAATTGATTATATTCTTAAGACCCATCATGGCACCTCTTGATGTTTTTATTTGGGAATATGAAATTTTGCTGATGAATCTCGTATAGATGTTAATTACTCTTTTTGTTCATAAAATGCTTGTGAAATTTTCACTATGTATACACTGCACTACTAAGTAGTGCAATACATACATTACATTAGGTAGTGATGATTCCTAGTGCATTTGTCACTCTAACCCTTGTAGGCCGGACAGAAGCACGACTAAATAAAACTTCAGATTTACTTGCAACATCATGGCCACGTAAGTCTCCCCTGGATTCCTTGATATGATGTTCAAGCTCCTTCTCTAGTAGTGCCTGTTTTAAAAACATACTGTCAAGCTTTTATCCTCTATATCAATGAATACTGTCCTTGTGATGTTTCCTTCAATATAAACCCAAATCTTACTGTCAATTTGTAGTACTGAGATGACTCTACAAAGTAATCCCAATTTATGTTTTACTCTTTACTCTTCTATTACAATCATCAACTCCTAAAGAATTAATTGAATTAAAATCATTTTTCCTGAACATTAAAGATGTATTTTAAAAAATGTTTCTAAAGGTTAGAAATCTTATCTTAATATCAGTGTCCATGGTCTAGTTGCATGTTTTTGAAAGACTATGCAGAATAATCTGAATAAGATGAAACACACACATACACACACACACCAGTTTTTCTGTTAGAACCAAGGAACGTTAGAAATGAAAAAATCTTAAGAAATCATCTTCATTATCTAACTTCATTATTTTAAAGATGAGGATACTGAGACCCAGCCAACTTAAGTAGCTTGCCTAAATAGATAGTGGCAAGTCTAAGACCAGAGCCCAAGTTTTTTTAACTATTCCATCATTCATGCCTTTCTTGATGGTATAAAATCATCTGAAAAACCACAAAGGTTAATCAAATAATTTCATAGTTGAAAGACTTTAGAGATCATCTAGTGCAACCTGTACCTAGGCAGGAATTCCTTTTAGAATGTCATAAGTGATCAACGAGTAAAGAAGAACCGAGTTTCCTTAAAGTTATGTTCTTTCTAATTATGAACAGCTATTACTTGATAGTCAGACTTTTATTTTTCCCCTACATTGATTCCAAAACTATCTCTCTGTAATTTCTATGCATTGCTTCTAGTTCTGCTACTCAGGATAAGAAAGAACAAGCCTAATTCTTTTTCTATAGAATTTCCCTTCACACACTTGAAGACATCTACCATATCCCCTTCTAAGGCTTCTCTTAGGAAGTTATAAATACCTCCAGTTCCTTGTATTTTGCCGGGCATGGTCTTCAATCCCTTTACCATTTCATTAGCTCTTTCTTCTATTTTATTGCCAATTACTAAATGTGGCAAAGAACTGAATACAATATTCTAGATGTGGTCTGGCAAAGTAGAGCACAATAAAATGATCACTACTCTTGTTCTGGGCACATTAATGACTTCAAAACTTGCATTAGCTTTCTGAGTTACCATATCACATTATCAATTCATATTAAGCTTTCAGTATATGAAAACATCCATCTCCTTCATAGGAATTGTTATCTAGCCACATTTCTTCAATCTCATATTTGTGAAGCTGATTTTTGAAAAATCCAAATTAATGTCCTTACATTTATGAAATTTCATTTTATTAAGTTTGTGTTGTAATTAATTCTAGCCTGTTGAGATTTTTTTTTTCAAGATCTTAATTCTACCATCTAATTTGATAATACCAGGTTACAACATCTTGGGAAAATCTTCAGAATTTAAAAGACTAATGTAGTTATTAGTAGTCATAATCGAACATATTTATTAAAATAGTTACTCTTTTTTAAAAAATTGATATTAGATTTTAATAAGTTTCTGATATTTTCTCAAATGAAGTGTAATATTTTACCTAAACTGCTAAAAATTACACTAAAATTACTTGTGGCTACCAATGCCCAGAGAAATTAACCTTGTCCAAAATGATCTCTTTGTATTATTTAGCCAATTACAGAAAATAACCAGTTTTTCTAGCTGCTACCTTGAATCAGCATTTCTACCTTTTCTCTTAGGGAACAAAAATGACTATTTTGTTTTGTGTTGTTGTTTTGTTTTGTTTTTACAGTATTTCTTAATCAAATCAGCTTAACATTATTTTTGTTTCCTACTCATCCCCTATAGACTTTTGCCCATTAGTAGCTATAAAATTTGGCCCACTGAATTCAATTATCTCCAATGATGCAATTCCTTTTGTATATCCTTCTTTAATACTTAAGTTCATTTAGAAAGCTTATCTTTCAACATGCTTATTAGTGAGGTTGGGGAGAAATTGTAGTACAGAGCTTCTTTCATTCATTTTTACTAAGCTGACTTTTTTCTTATAAATTCTTCTCATTTATTAGGCAAGGAAATTAGCAAACATTCATTATATACCAATTAGAGACTTTTCAAAGAAAAAATTCATAAGAAATGCTTTAAAAATCTCATGCATTTTGCTTCTCACAGAAATGTAAGTCACCAAAGAATTAATATTGGTCAGATAAACATAAATTATGTGATCAATAGTCAAAACATTATTTTTACAAAATGATTGAAATTTTCAAAAATGACTGCCCCTGTCCCCAGAATAAGATTTACTTACAAGTTTTTGTATTTCACATAGAATTCCTCTACTTCCACCTCCTCTCCAGACTCCTTCTGCAACAAAAGAAATTTTCAGCAAAATGCTTAAAATCATCTACTGAGACATTTAGCAGTTTAATTATTCCCTCCCACCAAAGGATAGAATACGTGCACCTTTCAGGGATAAAAGTATGTTGTAGTTCAGTGGAGGGGAGTAAGATGGAATGCCTGTATGTGTAAAGCGTTCCCTACAACAGCTTATCCTCTGCCTACTCTAACTTCTAAGACATGAATCATTTTAACTCCTCCCTAACCACATGCAGCTTCATTCACAACAACTTGACCCCAAATCTGGCTTTCTGCCAAACCCACAGCGTTAAGTAGACGCCAAGTGTACCATTTTCTCAGGCAGTAGCCAATTAGCAACTGCACTCCTAAATGCCATATGTATTATTTTTGGCTGGCTCATGGCAACTTTACATTGTGGGTTTTGTAATGTTTTAAAATAGTTTAAAGCAAGTTTAGTCCTCATATAGTTAATAACTCCAAACACAAAACATATAAACCTAACACCCGTTCTTGTGCTATAATTTTAATGCATCACTATGCATGGCTTTGGTTTTACTCAGTAGTACGAATTAAATTTTCTCCAGCAAGATGTCACACGTACATAGCAGCCAAATTAAATTAACACCCAAAATACTGCATTCAAGTAAGGATGGCATTGTAATATATGGCATTAAAAACAAGGATATTCAAACTTAAGACTGTAACATCTCTCATTTCAGAATACTAGAATGTATTTATGGGAGATGACAATACTTTGTTATTTTAAGTTTGTGTCTCAATCTTTAAGGTTCTTCCCTACCCCTACTGAAACATTGGTTTCAGTGTTAAGCAGTTGAAATGTGCTCATTTTCCTTTAGAAGGAGTGATGAGATAGGATATGAATATAAAGAAGAATAGTATTTACAGATGTTTAGGAATTGTCTTTATATTCTATTAAAAGAATGGCCAAGCTATGGTGTAAGGAGATCATGTGACTTTTGTGAAAAAAAGAAATGTAAGAACAAATGGGTGAAGAACATAAAGAAGTCTGAAGATTCCACCAATTAGAGAATAAGTTACAAAATATGTTCAGAAAAACTGATCTCTCTTCAAAACTTATCTCTGTGAACTTCAAATCATCAATTACTGGGATCAAATCTAATTGCTGCAGCCTGATTTTACAAAGTTTAATTTTTTGGAATTACTCACCCCCATGGGAACACTGATAGGTATGACCAAAAAGGGAATGGAATGAGGGTCCACAGTATGACCAATAACTATTAGTGGCTCCATGAGAGAATGAATGACTACCAGAATGGCCAGTCTATAAAATGTCACAGTGTTAGTATGCCCTACTCCCATGATAAAGATGGTAGGTATTCTACAATGAATGTAAAAAGAGGCAGGCCATCTTTGTTCCAGACTGCTCATCTTTGATGAAACAAATAAAAAGAAATGTGTTCCCTACATACTTGGTGACCCAGCAGAAGGAACTACAAATTGTGAAAACAAAAGTTAAGTCATCCATTTGGATAATAATTTCTCCAAAACTCATTTACTTTTCATCTCCCCCACTCTTCTGCTGTAGCCTGTGCTTTAACATTTATTCATTTATATAATTCCAATTTAAAAATGGAAAAGTCATTTGGAAGTCATTTTATTGGAAGAAAGGAAATTGTATTTATTAAATATCTACTATGTACTGTGCCAAGTGCTTTACAAATATTACCTCATCTGATCCTCAAAATAATTCATTGTGGTAAGTGCTGTTATTATCCCAATAGAGGCTAAATGATTTGCCCAAGGTCACACAGCTACTAAGTATCTGAGGCCTGATTTGAGCTCAGATCTTCCTGATATCAGTGCTCTATCCACTGTGCCATCTAGCTGCCTTTTGGATATGTCACAAAGTTTAAATAAACTAATTGAAGTCAGATTTCCTTCCTTCGGACCATTTATCAGCTACTTTTATATGCCAGGCACTCTGTGGTCTGTTTGTTCATTGGAGCTCAGTGAAAATTTCCCACAAAAGCCCTAGATTTATGATTCAATGAACACATGACCATCATATTTCCTGTCATCAATATTTATTTTCCTGCCTCTACTGGCTACTATATTTTAGCTCATGCTACTGAATGTTCTATGTGGAGCACCAGAGTCCTAAAATGCTGAAAAAATATGGGTACATGCCACAAACATAGAATTTAGCTCTATTTTAAGAAGCATCTGCAGCTGACACAATCATCTCAAAGACCAAGACAACTGATCTCATTTGATCTTCATAAATAACCTACGGTTAAACACCATACAAGGTCCTTTAGAACAGGACTGCTTTTGTCTTTGTACCTAACATAGCATCTTGCACAGTACAGGTGCTCAATAAATGTTAGTTTAATTAAACTGTGGGAAAGAATAGCAAGCAATTCCTCATTTTATAAACAGGAAATGAGCTCTTGGAGAAATGACTTGACTTACCTAGAGTCACATCGCTAGAATTGGCAGAGCTTGGATATAAAGCCTCATTTGAATTTTAGTACTCTCTCTACTACAGCTACCCACACAGTTCAAAGAAAGCATTTTATGCTATAAGTGCTTCCAATTAATACTTAGAAATAGTCCAGGACATCTATGTAAATGACTAAATTTCCAAAACACAAGAACTAGTCAAAATAATGTTTTTAAAAGCTGCTGTGTATTTGAGTTAGTCCCTGTGAACAAAAGTCTAATGTTCGAAGGTCTTATTTCCAACAAAAAAAGCAGCAATCCAGTATTTAAATATTTTTAACTTTAAAATGGATATCATGAACTGAAATTCTAATACTCAGTTTATTAGTGGCACTTTGAGAACCACATGTTTTCCATTTAAATTGAAAAGTTCCAAACATCATGAAGCAAGCTGTCATTACTGTTGGAGCTATCCAGGAAAGCAAATCAGCCCCTTTTCATACCAAAATGGGACCTAAAACCCATTAGCCTTTCTTAAGCATTTAATTTATAACCAATTTAAAGAGTCACAAAAGAGGAAATAAAACCCATATATATCAAAATAACAAAACTAGTATTGGAGTAATTTTTTAAAGCAATTTTCACCAGACTGATTTTATACTATTTTCTCTCATACATTCTACGTTTCTGGCAAAATGGACTATTTGCTCCTCCTCATATAGAATATTCCATCTCCCATTTTCATAGCTTTCAAAAATGCCTCCATACAATGCTCCCCTTCATCACCTCCACTTCTTAGAACCCACAGATTACATTCAAGGATGAACTGAAAGCCTATCCTGATTCCCTTTTCTCTCTGTCCCAAGCCCCAGAAACTATTTTTTATATATTTTGCATTAAGTAGAACCCAAACTACTTGCTTAAGTGCAGGTATTGCTTTCATTTTTTTTCTTTATAGAACTGAAATCTTTATGTCAAGAAAGTTACCAACAGAAAGTAAAACTTCTTAAAGGTTTTAATGGACTTTTAAATTTTTTTTTCGCTGAGGCAATTGGGGTTAAGTGACATGCCCAGGGTCACACAGGTAGAAGTGTTAAGTGTCTGAGGTCACATTTGAACTCAGGTCCTCTTGACTTCAGGGCTGGTGCATCATCTAGCTGCCCCTTTAATTGACTTCTTAAAAAAATTATTCATAATAAGGGAAAAGACAATAGGATCAATAACTATAATATATACAGAGCCTTCAAATATTACTTTCACATGAAGTTGCAACCCTTTCCTCCAGCAAACCTATCTAAAACTGCTAATAAAAAGTGTTCATTCATTCAACAGAGGGGCAACTAGGTGGTCCACTGGATACACTGCTGGACTAAAATCAGGAAGACTCATCTTCATGAGTTCAAATCCAGCGTCATACACTTACTAGCTGGTGATACTGGGCAAGTCACTTAACTATGTTTGTCTTTGTTTCCTCACTTATAAAATAAGCTGGTGAAGTAAATAGCAAAACACTCCAGTATCTTTGTCAAGAAAACCTCAAATGGGGTCACGAAGAGACAAACATAACTGAAATAAATGAACAATAATAGCAAAACATATAATAGGTTCATACCGACTGTGCACAGAGTACTATGTTAAGCATTGGGCAAAGGCAATATTTTAACGTAAGATAATTCCTGCCCCCATGAAATTTAAAGGCCAGTAGGAAGAGATGGCAGCTAACTATATTGTATAATATTATAACTTCATCAAAGAACTTCTTAAAATAAGAAGTTCTGATCTGAAGGGAAAGGTTTTTTTTTTTTTTAAATTGACTGTTTTTTTCACAAAAATCAAGGAAAAAACTCATAGAGGAGATTGCAATCTAGTTTAGTTCTAAATGTCAGATGTTCCAGCCAAACCAGATTTTTCTCTCTTCTCCACATGTCACTTCATTTCCTTTCTTTCGGTGCCTTTGCACTAGTCTCCCCCCCCCCCCCACCTTATCTCCCACCCCCATCCAATTCCATGACTGGAATGCAGTTTCTCATCATATCTGCCTCATGGGATCTCTCCAGGATACTAATCAAGTACAACTTTCTACATAAAGTCCTTCCTGGTTACCCAACTGACAGCACTCTCCCTATCTAACTGACATTTATTTAGCTATCTTATATTTATGTGTATTTATTTTTGTTATGTGTATTCTCTGTATGTGTGTATACACACTCACACTCTCTCTCTCTCTCTCTCCCTCCCCCCCCCAATAGAATGTAAACTTCTTGGGATGAGGAGTTTGAGATTTGAAAGAGCCGAGTATGTCTGTAAGGCAAAATGGTGAGAGACAGAAGATGTATGATAAAGAAGCAATATTTACTGGAACTTGGTCCTTGTGGATATAGGAGCAAATGGGATCAAAGGCAAGAATAAGAACAGAAGTATCTTTTTCTAAGAAAAGTATCTCATGATAGGAAGAACGAAGGAGAGTGGCTGAAGGAGTCCCTAGCTAAATAACTCAAGAAGGGAAAAGGAAAGGAATTTTGGAATAGTCAATGGGGAATGAAATAGAGAATCAATAGGCATCAAGTAAATAGAACTGCCAAGCTTCAGCAAGAGCCCAACTGAAGTTAGAGAGGAGATGAAGTAAGTAAGCTTGATCTTTTATTTTAGACAGACTTTTCCAGTGATGTCCAGGAGCCCTAGAACAGAAGAGAATTCAGTGCTGGGGATCAGGATTCACAGGTAAGGAAACAGAAAGCCAGGGAAGCTAAAGATTCTAGGATTAGTGAGCAGAAAGAATTGTCCTTTAGTAAAAGACTTTGTAAGCAAATAGTAATTTCTAATGTCTTCTCCAACTATAATTAGATGATAAAATTATTTTATTGAGCATACTATCAATCTCAGCATAGTGACAGAAATTGAAATTATTTTTTTAAGTTGTATAAAATAGTTCCTATCAATAAGAAACTTAAGATACTAGTTAGATTTCATCATTCATTCCTAAAGTATATTTGTTAACTGTCTGCATATAAGAGGCTATGTGAGGGGTAGTGGAAGATAAAAGAATAAAAAAGACCTTATCTCTTCCTAAAGCAGCTTATATTTTAGAATGGATCACTTAATTAAAGTTCTCAGCACCTTATGTCTTATATTTTCAATTCCTAATATGGAATCAGATAGACCTGAGCTCAAGTACCATCTGTGAATCAGTAGATTTAGTTACTTGTGTAACTGTGGGCCTTAGATCTCAGTAGTATAAGCAAACTCCCTGTTACTATGCTGCAGAGAAAGTGATGACCTGTCCTGGAAAGAAGGATTTTCCTCATCTAAAGGTTTCCCCATACCAATAAAAATTGTAGTTCCAGGGCTTTTCTGAATCTTTATTTGGTTTATACTATCTGAATTGCTCTGTCTCAAGGCATTAAATTCTATTTTTTATCCCTTTAAGTTACAGCCCATTGAGGGAAAACAAGATGTGAAGAAAAATATTTCATTTGGAGTCAGAGTACCAGATTGGAATCCTAGTTTTGTCATTTACTGTGTGACAAATCTCTTAACTTAATCTTTTTGGTCCTCAGCTTCTTCCTTTATAAACTGAGAGGATGACCTACAAAGTCCTTTCCTTTCAGCTCTAAATCACTGATCCATCTACTACCATCTTAGTTCAAGCTTTTGTGACCCTCACCCAGATTACTACAAAAGCCTCCTAATTGGTCTCCCTGCCTCAAATCCCTCATTTCCGTCCATCTACACAATGCTTCCAAAGCAATTTTTCTTAAGGCTAGTGAGAGGCAACTCCCCTACTCACTCAAGTGCAATGACTCTCCATATAAATACCTTTGTTTAGCTTAAGTCCTTCACAACCTGACCCTCACCTATCTTTCTAGCCCCAATGGGCATTATTCTCATTCTTATATGCTGCCATCCAACCACACTGATCTCTGTTCCACACACTATGACATTCCCTTTCGGAATCTGTTTGTTCTGCAGTGGCCATGTTTCATGCCTGATCTTACCTCACAGAATCTCTCTCTTCTTTTAAGATGTAGTTCAAGCACTATCTCTTATATGATGCTTTTCTTGATCACCCTAACTGCTAGTTCCTTCTCTCCAAACTATTTCATATTTAACTACTTTGTATATTTTTGAATTTATTCACTTTCTATTTATGGAGCATGTATTTATATTTTTACTATGATTTGTCCTCAAGACAAATACTCTAAATCCTTACAAATAGGGAATATTTAATTCTCTGTATTTGTAATCACAAGTATTTTGCAAGCACATAGTAGATATTTGATAAATGTTTGCTAAATTTCTTCATTCTCATCAATGCTACCTCTATATTCCTCTCTGACATATATATTGATGTTGATTTTATTATCTCTATTAGACTATAAACTCTGTGAAGAACATATACCTATTCTTAAATTCTACCATCACTACTATCTCTAAAGCCCACTTTTCCTTTACTGGGGTTGCTAATGAATAATGAAATGATAAAAATATAGGTAAAATAGGAGAAAAGAGAAACAATGTCCTACAAAATCCAAAGAATGAATAATTAGCTACTGAATAATTGTGGCCTAATTATAATCTGAAACACCAAACCTGCTGGGTCTGACTACTGAAGCACTATCAACTAAATCAAAATTGATTTGTTCTATCCAAACAAGATGCTATTTAGGCAAATAAGTCACTTGACTCACTGAAGGAGATTATTCTTTAAAGCTAGGTCAAGTATGCAATATTTTCCCAAAACTCTACAATTCTTAAATGAACTGGCACTATAGGCCTCAATTTAACAGAAATATAGCCTTTTTAGGTTAAATAAAGCTAATTTTTCATTGAAAAAATATTTTTAGCCTGATTCATCACTTGTTTTATAAGAAGAGATCAAAATTCAGATATTCATGTTTGTTTTTTTAATGTTTCCAAAGAGTCAATGTATATTTCCCTCCACACATATATTGCTATTGCTTTTTGGGATGGTTATATTATGTAGCTTAAAAATGTATTGAAGAAAAGAAAAACTGAAAGCAGGGTGACCAAATAGGAGACTTACAAAAATATACGTGAGATGAGGAAGGCCCTAACCAAAGATGGTAGCCATGTAAGCAGAATCAAAGAGGCAGATTCAAGAAATACAGACTTGGCAAACTTGTCAACTGATTGATTATAGAAGATGAGAAAGAAGAGAAAGTTATGCAAAATTTCAAAGTTATCAACCCAATGGAGAGGAGGGAAATGATTTCAATTGAAGCAGAAAAGTTTAGATGTTGGGTATACCTAAGGGAATTCTTAAAAATACATGATGATTTAAGTTTTCTCTTATTTGAACAAGAAGTCATCTGAAATGAGGCACTTAGCACTAAGATTATAAAAAAAAATTCTTTTCCAACATTATTATTATTAGGGGCTAGTTTTATAAGTGCACCTAGCTCACTTTGTCATATGTACGTGAACTTAGTACATCTCTAAATACTTCAGAATGATTCACGCTGTCATCTGAAATTACATTAGAAATAGTCATGTATTCCACCTCCACGGTAACAGTAGAGACAGTGTTCATGAAAATTTCATTGGTATAAGTAAAAAAAGACTTACAAAAAGGGGGAAAGAAATAGTGTCAGAGGAAAAAAAATCTTGTTGACTAAAAGTTTAATACAAAGAACTTCCCACTTCACATCCCCCACTACTATCACTACTTCCCCACTTCCACCAAAATATAAAACATGGTAAAGAGAATCATCTCCAGTCAACTTAAGTAAACAAATTGAAGTCTATAAATTAAAAAGCAAGATAACATTTGAATGAAAGCATCCTAATTCTAGATATCCCTATAAGACTTATAATCTATTAAAAATACATATGTGCAAGACAAATATCATACACAAAATACACCATATGTTCTCTTTCTTAGCCATATCCCACCCACATTGGTCAGGGGTTGGAGGATGGGGAAATGTGACAGAATAAAAAAATTATAGAACTAGATCTTACCAAGGATTATTTCCTCAATGTGGATATTTCCTCACTTATAATAGATTGTAACCTCTCTAATTATTAGTATGAAGTCTTTTTAAATTGATGTGGTCAATATAATTTATCTCTTGGTGGCAAATCTGATAATGTGCCTCTCCAAATTTGGTTAGATCGGTCCTGAACAGCAGGCTTAATGTCTCAGATAACAGACATACAGTCTATACTCAACAGATTTTCCAACTTGATAGAACCTAAAAGAACGCATGTTCCACTGGAATAGCCTTTGAGAATCCCAAGGTCATCCCCTCTAACACAGTGTAGGCAGTAAGAGGTGACTTTTTGTAGGGGAGGAGTAACATGTTCAATTATCTGGCAATCAAGGTTCCTTCCAAAATGGAATTGGGTGAAACAGAGGAGTGGGGAGAAAAGGAAGGGGAAGGAGCATCAACAAGAGCCTATTTTAGGAATAAGCTCATTGTTCAAATTTTCTTTACCTGTTTTTTGACTGATCGACTACTCATGATTTTCTCTACTACGGGACCCTCTGCATCAACAGATTCCTGAAAAATAAAGTTTATGAGTCAACTGGAATGCTTTTTTTTTAACCAAAAAGATTTTATGCCATTTGCAAAACAGATAAACATTTCATGCTCCTTCTTAATTCACCCCTTCAAATTCAGTACTTGTTAGACATAGATATATGATAAATCCAGCTATTACTCAAGTAAGGATCACTGCATATATGAAGAAAACTAACTACAGAGAAGGGGAGAAATACATGTGTTTATTATTTCATAGGTATGTTGTAGTTTAATAATGGAACTCTTACCAGTTCCTAAAGCTAGCAAGTATTAAGAAACTGCAACTGCCAATACAGAATACTCTCCACATAGCTGCAATGGAAAACATGACTTTTCTTTATCTACATTCATAAGGTAAATGTAGTCCTCACTCTACTATTCTAAGTATCTTTTATCTATAGGGATCACATAAAACATTATGTAACAGCTTAACATTGGCCATATTACTAAATAAAGCACTGACATGAATTTAACATATTTTTCAATGGGTTATGAGTTTGTTAACTAAAGTACAATACTGTTAAGAAAAGAGCACTATTTAAAAAAAAAAAAAACACCGAACTTTACAATAATCATTCTTATATTACTATCCCTCATTTTATACAAACTATTTTATCCATCATTTACATTGCACAGAGAATAAAGTAGACCCTGCTGGGTACTACAAGGCTGTAATTTCATAAAGGAGTTCTTATGGTGCCTAACAGCAGGAGACAAGCTTGAGTGGTTTATTAAAGTCATAGAAGCTATAGCACTGAATTCTCAGAGGTAAATTCAGTCTCCTTGTAGCCTAGTTCTGATTTTTTTTCCTCAGCAGAGACCATTAATTCTCTAGAATTGTGTCAAATTACATATCATAGGCTTATAGAAAAATAAATTTGAGTGAATATAGCTCTTTAAAGGAAACAGCAAAACAACTCGTTTCTCTTAGCATATTACTCCAACATTGGATGAAGACCCCTAAGTTCTAAGTCCAGTCGTCTATTAAACTATCCAGCTTCCACGTAAGGAATTCACAGTTCATCTTCATTTATTTATTCACAACCACAAGCTGACCTGCTGCTCGGACTGTGAGGTGTTTGAAGGGGAGTCTCTCCCAGCAGCATCTGCATCATCTGCCTCCTCATCAGAAATCTTGAACTCCAGGTCTTCTGTGTAACGCTTTCTTTTAACCTGCCTGCTAGAGCGTCTCTTCTAAAAAAAAAAAAAAAAATTAAAAATTACTGACTTCCCACATATGCGTTGAAAGCAAGGAAGAGAGTGGCACATGCTGAGAGTAATTTTGATAAATCATCATTTAAAAATCCAAAGTTCTTGTTCTTGGTGAAAATTAAACATAGATGAAAATAATATTACTTTTATAATAATTACTGAAATTTACATAGCACTTAAAAGTTCCAAAGCACTTTCCATACAATATCTAATTTAAGCTTCCTAACAGCTTATAGAGTGAATCTTATCCCCATTTTAAGGATAAAAAAAACAGCCTGAAGTTGTTTAGTGCACTGCTCAACATTATGTAGCTTGTAAGTACTTGCAGCGTGGATTCAAACCCAGACCTTTTCCCAGCACTCCAATATGGCATATTCATGAATGAAAATAAAGAGTTTTAGAGTGCAAGCTAAAGAAAAAAGAAAGCTTGGATTGGAAATAATGGCATATAGTTTTGAATTGCCACCATATTCTTCTATAACTATATATAAGAATTTGTAAAGCATTAGCAAATGGAAAGAACAAAACAGTATTGAAACAGATACTAAATCTCCTCCAAAGTAAGTTACTATATCTCTGACATACTATCTATTAAATTCCCAGACTGTTTCTCCACTGGAATGGCAATTCTTTAACACAGCACATTGAGAATGGAACAAACTAGATTTGGATATAATGAAGCAGAATCTCTATATTTAATTTACTTTTTATAATTTCCATACAGCCAAACAGAATTGTTACATTTTTATGGACAGAGATATAGATTGACTATAAAATTTAGATAAAGAGTTGGATGCTAAGAATATAGTGGAGACTTGTTAGGATTCCACACTATGTGATCACATCTCAACAATGTCTTTTTTTTTTTTTTAATTATAGCACATAAATTTTATGGAATGGGGTCCCAGAATTAGCTTTATGTGACATTACACTCTATAGAATTATTGCAATTTCTCAGGGAAACTAAGAAATCTCTTTTCTTAACAATTTATAGTTTAGAATCACTTATGAAATAAAGTTACTCCTTATAAAAAACTTAGAAATAAATTATATTTACTTCCCATAATTTATCTAAAGTCAATTAACGGGTCAATCGCAACGAGAGAATTAGAACTCAAGTGCCAGAGTTTCCACATATTATAGCATGGTACAGTGCTTCTGTGACATTTAATTATATACCAAAAAGGCATTTATCCAAGGTACCAAGAATTGATTCTTCATCAATTAAAACTTTTGAAATATCTACACTACACTAATGTTTTTTAATGTTGTTCCTATCACAAGAACTGCTTTTGTAGGGAAGAATAAAATAGAAGAATTTGTTTATTTTTGAAAACTGCATCAGTGAAACACTTTAGTTTCATTAGCAACAGAAGGCTTACTCTGTAGAAATGTATTTTAAATGCTTTTAAAAGGTTAGTAAGTACAATGGTCATGCTGAAGGGAATAACTAATTGGTTTCCATTATCTCACTACTGTACCATTCTGTGATAGATACTTTCTTCTGAACCAGATAGCACTATATGCAATTTACTAAGATCTAAAAAATTACAGTCACAGAATTCAAGAAGTTTAACTTCCACCCTTCATACATATGTTACAGGAAGAACTATGATAAACAACTTGGTAACATCATTTCCTGAGCAGTATATATGAAGAAAAAATACTTCTTTGAAGATAGAGGTGTCCTTGTATAATAACTTTCTTTACTGCTACTATAAATTATTAAATCTATAACTTATTAAAATAACAACTCAAAGATATGCTTTTAAAAAAAGTTTTTAGGGTATTACCTTTAAAAAAGAAGAAACACCAAACTTGGTTATATGTTCTATAACCAAGATATAAAAATTCTAAAAAAATTTAATAATAATTCTTTATAGTAAGCTTGTATTTTCTGAGAAAATTCCAGGAACAAGTTCTGAATTTTAAAGCAATTTTACTGTTGCATAAAATGTTGTCTTAAATGTCCTAATTAAAAGCAGTATGGTTCAGAAAACACAAAATTCAGAATCATCCTTTCACTGCAATTTCTCAAGTAAATCTCATTAATCAACTAACCTTGTTAATATTCTTAGTAGTTTTGTAAAATAAAGGGAAAGCATATGATTATCCTAAATGGATAATACCACCACTAGGTTAGCTATATTTAAAAAGAAAAAACCCATTAGTTTTTTTCAGATCATCTTAAAGAATATAGTTTTGTGAGGTCACTGATAACAGGAAACTTTGCTAAAGAAAAGAACCAAAGTACCTACAACTCTGGAATACATCTGTATCTTACAAGTATTTTATTTCAAATCTCTTAGAGAAAGAAAAAAAACAAAAATGAAATATGTTTTTCTTTGAAAAATCTTTGAGAATATATTATGTAGTAATGAAAAGTCACTCAGGCCTCTGGAGGTTGGTTTCTGATTGCAGTAGGGCTCCCTGATAACTACTCTTTGATAACTATGATGTCACACAAGATACATTCCAGGGCATCCTGGTAGAACATACTGGCATGATTCCAAGGAACCTAAAAAGGAAATGGTTTCTAGCTGTTATGTACTGAGTGTCTCTCTTAGCCCAATCAATGAGGACGATGTACCCTGTTTGTGAGAACTAAAATTTCTCATGTTTATTTCAAGGGCAGTTTTGCAATTGATGCATATATTATTTCTCAAGAAGTAAATGAAAATAACTCAGAAAAATTTATGCTGAACCAATTGTTTAGAAAATAGAAGTTCATTAATTCACAGAAGGCCTGCCATTACACAAAAACATCTCATAATGAGTCAACAGACGCAGTAGAAGTTCCTGAGTTAATAACAAATGGCTCTAAGCCTAAATTTTTCATATTGTGAAAAGAATATTTCACAAAACTTTAGGAAAGTTAACAAATCTGATGCACACCAATTTTTAAAAGAACTTCTGCCAAAAACACAAATGTTTTCTAAACCATTAGATCATATTTTAATGCCAAGAATAGGGATAAAAATCACTCAAAAACTCTCAAAAGGAACTTTGGAATTTATTGAGATGCTTTTTTTTTTTTTTTAAGTTTTTTTTACACCTCTCTAGGCCATGTGAAATTAGGGTTGTGATACCAGAGGGTCCTTGAAGTCACCTTTCCGGACTTAAGTCCTGTGATCCTATGGCAAAAACTACAAAATTTTAGTCAGGAATGAGTTGCACACTCCATTCAACCTTGGACTCTGACTTTCACCTCTCTGAAAATAAGATCCCAGACAAAAATAAAGACATCTTAAAAGGCATCTTCTTAACAAAGATGGAAAGAGAACTTCTGTTGCGTCTTATAGCCATCTGAAGTTATCAAACACTAATCAACGCAGACATCAGAATAATACTCTTACCTGAACACCTGGGTCATCATCTTCTTCAGGAGGAGGAGATGGTGGTGGAGTTCTTTCTAAATCTGAGTTTTCAGAACCTTCTGTTTTTCCCTTGTTGATTTTTTTCTTCAAAGCACTTGCTTCAGAATCTGGTTTCTTATTACTAGAATTCAAAGTACAGTTCCCTAGTCAGTGTTGGGATTATTTTTTTTTAAAGTTTCTCCCATGGATACATGCCTCACATTTCCCAGATTAATATTCCCCAAACTATCAATAATAATAAAATAATACACTTTTTCTTTTTTGTAAGGAGGTACCATAAGATTAAATTCTTATGGCAAAACTCTATTTTTGAACATTGTAAATGATTGCCCTAATTTTAAAAACTCACAACTGATGCAAAAAAAAGAAAAAATCCTATAAAAATGCATATCCTGTATATTTGCTCACCAAGACAAAGAAAAATACAAGCCTAAACCTTAATTCATTTTGAAAAATCATATAAAATATCACTGTTACCCTGGCTATATATGCTCAATATATTGTGGCATGGAGCCATTCATTAAGAAATAATTTTACTATCAAGTTTTTAAGGTGTCAGAACACCTTTTTTTAAATGATGAGGAAGAATGGAATGTGATTATCTTCATCCCTTGCCTTTTGCAGTTGGCTTTAAACACTGCCTATTAGTGTTTTTGACTTTGATCAATGTTTTGAAATATATTTATGGTATATGGCTTAATATATTAAAGCATAAGAACCACTATTGATTTTATTTTATCAGCCTTATTTTTTATCACCTAAAAATAATTTTATCAATTTCATTTGTATTGATATTTATTTTTGTTTTATTTTTCTTAAGATTAAAAAAGTATGCTTTATTCACTGACATATTATATTTAACATAGCATATTGTTTTTTTAAGCTAGGTTACTGGCAAGATATGCAACAAAATAAACATAACTATAGAAATTCTACTGTATGTTTAGAGTAAAGGCTTACAGGATTTGAATGTTACATAGGTCAGCCAACATAAAAAGAATTTAGAGAATGTAATAAAATTGTTTATCACCAACTAAAACCACACACACAGTTCTGTCTGATCTACTTGTTAATTCTTCTTTAAGGCAAATTTAATTCTAACATTCAACTTCAGTTTCTAGTCTGGCACCAAGACTTACGAAGATGAGCTATCATTTGTGATAAAATATTTGCAAGAATCTATATTGAGTAGCAACTATTTTATTTTACATCACTACTATAGTGCCCAGGAATCAGAATGGTTTTGAAAATGAAAAATTCTCTTTTCAGCCACCTTTAAAAAGTTTCTATTCACCGAAATTGGTAATTTCACAGAAAAAAAAGCTGACAATGCACTAAACAGCACTTTTCAACCTCATATCCCTTAAAAGAAGCAGAGTTCTCTGTATTTTTTAAAAAGTTAAGCTCTTATTAAATAAAATTCGATTTCCAAATTATTGTTAATGTAACTACATATAAACATCATATGTAGGACTTGCTATCTTTTGGACTACTAGATTAAATACTGTCGGCTCTTAAAAGTAGTTATTTGAAAAATAATGCTTCTAAGTCTCACCCCCCCCCCAAAAAAAAAAAAAAAAAACCTTCAAGCATAAGGAAATAATGACACTCTAACTTAAAGCAAAACTCTGGAGCACAGCAAAAGACAGGTTAGCTCCCAAAAGATCTTTCAAATCATGATAATGCTTTAAAAAGTTTAATTCCCTGAAAAATTCATATAAAGCATAACATTTTAAAAAAATAAGAAAATCCATACAACAGTTCCTCTTCCAACTGTCCTAGTGTTTACGCTACACATGGACAGAAGTCTCCCCTACTATGAGGCTCCATTTCCAGCATTTATTTCCGCTCTAACTGCCACAAATTATACAATACTACAGCTGAACACTGGGCCCCTTTCCTTTCATCTGCACGCCAAGAGCAATCAGATTACCCTGGTAACCAGTGGTCACATGATCAGCACCTGCTCTTTTGGCTGGATGCCACTGACTAAAGCCATCTGCTTCCCTCAATCAGCTTTCAAACATTCTCAACACCTGCGCTGCAGTGTTTTGTGGTTTCTTTTATCAAATCAGTGCAAAACTGCTTCCAAAACTTTACATATTTCTCAAATTTGTTTAAATCAAAGGTAAGCCTGTCAAAGAGTTGAACTACTGCCAGGTAAAGTAAGTTGACAGCCTAGTGCTTTTCACTGGTGACCTCTATAAAGCAGAGCAAAGCACACAATTTAATTTAGTAGTAGTTACTGTGCCCTGGTGCACCATCACATATGAGTAACAGGCTTAATGTCTGGAAGAATAGCACAGCCCAAGTTTGATAAAATATCAATTTGCTGAAGGCAGAAAAGTGCTAATGATTCTACATCTTCTAAGAAGGCTCCACGGAACCTCCATGATTGTTCAAGTAAAGCAACATTTCTGCAAGTGCTTCTCACACAGGAAAATTCAGACAAAGAGCATGCAACTAAGTGAGACACTAGTACTGAATCTGACTACTGAAAAATTTCTAAACTCATTAGCCCTTAACCTATTGACATTGTACAGGGACTGCGCTCAACATGCTCATCCTCGTATCTTCTCATAACATTAGTCAGGATACAAGCAATCCTGCAAATTCTAGGACTTTTCACTAGATGTTATTGATATATAAACATGCTTACATATATTTGTATATATGTATTCCCCAAAGTTAAGAAAACTTAAATATAAAAGGTTTCTGTATGTCTACCAAAATCCATTATAACCAAGAAACATATCAAATAATGATTTTTTAATCTGAAATTTCATCTTTGAAATTATCAAATGAAATTAAAATAGTGTTTCATTTATAATCGGCAAACCAGAATTTGAAGTCTTATCCTTAATGTGATATAAAGCAGTTTACCTTATCCCTCTGGGACTTGGTTTCCTTATTTGTAAAATGAAGGAGTTAGACTAAAGCATGATTGAGGTCTCTTTCCAGTTCTAAATGTATGATTAACCAACTAAAAATGCCATTTTAGAAAATATACTTCATATTCAGGGTCTTAAGGGTCCAAATACATTCTTGGTTTAGGTTTAATATTTGTTAGTTCAAATTTTTTATGAAATTTGAAGGAAAAGGAAAAAAAGTGCACATACAGTTAATGAAGGAAAGCTCTAAAAAACCAGTATGATACATGAGTGAGAGGAATACTTTATGAATAAAACTTCTAACAGTAACAAGACCATATTTGATGGTTTAGGGAATGAACTTCATAGCTCTGTCATCAGCAATCCCACTCAGTCCACCCAGTTCTACCCAACTCCTCAAATTTTAATCATTACAAATGGAAAGCAAATTCTTTACAAGCATATGTAACCAACCAAAACCACACACTAGAAAATGTATGCATTTCCAAATCCACATTCAAGATTGAAATAGTTGTTTCAACAATATTTTACACATTTGAATGGCAATCTGGAATGCTTAAGTTCAATGTTTATAATTTTAAGGTTATAATATTCAGGCTATTCCATTATCTTTATTATGCAAAGATTAAAATAAGCATGACTATACAAAAAAGAGAACTTTTCCAAATATGTTTGCAAAGAGTTCAAATTAGTTTTAACATATATTATAGAAAAACTATACTGAGATGTTTGGTGTTATTACACTAATAACAACACAGTGGTTTTTCCCATTTCGAACTTCACTGTGATCATCACTAATTCTTTGACAATTATCTATTTACCTAGGTAGAGGCTACAAGCATGGTTGGATAAGTGTTTCCACTTCAAGAAAAATTAGTTTGTTCTAGTCCTCAATGATGTCAAAAATTGCCATGGAATAGTAATAAAACATCACATAAAAGCATATAGATTTATAACAGGTAATTTAGATCTAGAAAGAAGGGGTAAAACCTAGCAATTCTAAAATAGAGTAATCATGATCATTTCCCCAGATCTAACAAAAACTCCCACTTACAAACATCTCCTGCCCCCTCCACCCACACACACACCCTTGCCCCACTCCTTCCATCTTCTTATCTCCTGTCTGGAAGAGGTGAGAGACCTTATTACTTCTGAAAAAAATGTTTTTGAAGTATGCATTAAAAGTTTTGAGTTTCTTTATGTGTAAAGCTAAGAAGAGAGCTGAATCTGTCCACTTGAACACTAAAAGAAAGCATCTTTTACACACAGTATACACTTTTAAAATGTTCATAGGATGAACTGAATGGGAGAAAATGTAAAACCAAATGGATGATATTCGGCCCCTAATAAGAGGACAACTCTCAAATTTTTATAGTTCAGATTTTCAAAAATTGAACAAAGCATACCTAATTTAATTATCATCCTTTTAGAAATCTTTCTCTTCCTGTAACCTAAATTCCATCTTCAAAACCATTTTTGAATGATGGCTTTCATCATAAAAATGATGTCCATAAGGGACTCATAGTCCACTGCACATATGTGTGTATAACAATATAAACATATGAGAACCCAATAATTATTTTTTTTTAAAAACTATTTTATTTTAGTGTTAATTTCCTAGTCTACTGATAAATTAGCAATCTGTCTTAAAATTAGTTGTTGCAAGTGGAGGGAATGATATCCTCTTGTATTATTATTATATCTCTTGTAAGAGTATCCAAGGTGCTAATCTGCACTGTTCCTGTAGATTCTTAATGAACAACTAATAACTAATTTCAAGAAAGATTTATGAGAAATCCATTTTAGTAAAATATCTTCATTTCATAAGAAATACATATAATACATTAATACATTTCACAACTGTATATTTCTCTTCAGAGCTTTACTCACATTCATTGTCAATTATAATCTTCCCTTTCAGGAAGTGAAATGCTCATTTCCACATTGTATGGGACTAACCTATGTTACTATATTAGCTTCTATATGTTTTGCTTCTTGCCATAATACCTTCTATAACTTCATTACGATTTATGTCTTCGAAAAAATAAGTAAAATGAAATTACAGTCTTCACTTAATCTGTTTCTAAGATTATTTTAGGTAATTTTAAAGATATGTAACATGACTCCTCACCACCATGTACAATTTCATTTTGTAAGCCAGAGAAATATCATTCTTAGAATCGTGAAATTTATATTTAAAACATCATAGAAGAGCAAATAATTTTAACAACCACTGCTTAATTTAATTGTTCCTCTTTGTTTTGACGAGGAGAGTCTGCGGTTGCTCCTCCCCTCTTCCCCCCCCCATTTCCACACTTTTACTGAGATACACGGAAACGACTGTCTCAGAACAAAATGTCTTAGAACTCAAGCTCTTACTTCAATTCTTATGCCTTGAACAGCCAACATATGCATTTTAAGAAAAGGAAAGAAGGGAGGAAGGAAGGAAGGGAGGAAGGAAGAGAAGAAGGAAGTAAGACAGGAAGTAAGATAGGAAAGAAGATAGGAAGGAAGGAAGGAAGAGGGGGGAGGAAGGCAGGGAGGAAGAGAGAGGGGGAAGTGAGGGAGGGAGGGAGACTCAGAGCAGAGCTGGATAGGGTAGGGCAGAGGTGTCAAGACACTACTTGAAATTTTCAAGTTAAGAGTTAACCTCCAGGTCGAAGTTTGTGGGTATGGAAAGGGTGAAAGGGCCATATGCTAGAATATAGTGGGTCAGAAATAGCTTTATTTTATTTTGATACTCTTTTTAAAGTAATCCCACATAGCTAGTACAGAGCAGGCTAGTATTCCCCAATCCACTGAAATTTGTTTTAATGTTCAAGTAAACAAATCCATCTCTATTTTTAATTTTTCGTTTTTATTATCCACATTTTGAGTCTAAACTTCAGAACTTTATATAGTTCTGAAATCCCATCCTAAGGATTGCTGGGGAGCTGGCCAGTTCTTGAAAGATGAAATGCTGGCAAATCATAGAAAAAGAAGGTATACTAGGATACTGATAGCAAAGCCTAAACATTGTTCTAAATAAAACTGAAAATCCAAGTTCAATAAGTTTAATGGATCATAGTTGGAGCAATAAGAAATAATAAGAAAGGAAATAAAATTATCTGATAAAATATGACCAGCTCATGACACATTAAAATATATCAACACATTTGTTCATATTAACAGTGACTAGCACTGTAAGACACAAAAGGATCACAGATTGTTCAAATTGTACCTTTTAGTAAACCCTTGATAATGCACTTCAACAAATACTAAACTGTGATTTAACTATTTGGCTAATCAGATTCACATTCCTGTGGGTACAGAACCAAAACAATACTAACTTAACCTGTTTCCATCTATGTACACCACAGATCTTTACCCATTAAATAAAACAACCAAGGCTAACTCTGACAATCCAAACCCTGCAACCTTTATCTCAGTTAAACTGAATACTGACCTCAGAAATAAGCAATTCTTTTTAGCCTGGCTAGCCAAATCATACTACAAACTTTGTTGGGTGTTTTAAGCAGAGGGAGTATAGTACTAAGCATATGGTTAAATCTAAGAAAGAGAAAAGACCACCACCTACTCCAACAGGAGGGGTTGAACTCCCATGAAATTAGATTAGTTCTCACAGAAGACAGGACCACACACAGAAACAGTGTTCTGAAAGTCCACTCTCCCTTTCTCCCTTCCTTTTTCTCTAACAAGAGTGCATGTTTTGTTAGTTCACACTGCTAGTCTTAGGGAAGGGCAAGAATCCAAACTGTATGGCCCTTGAAATGAGGATGACTAAAATAATGGCTGATATGCTTGTATACTAACAGGATCCATTTCTGATACCTTTCAATACATTTCAAGAATAAAAAAGAAGTTTTATGTGTAAATGCTAAAAACAAAGAAAAACACCTTTGCATCTATGTAGAGCTTTATATCTTTCAAAATAGCTTCATTCATATCTCCTTAGAGAGATATGAAAATCTACTACTTTTATGCCTCCTTTTTCTTCTTTCTGGGCAAACCTAATTCTATGTTTCAACCCATAAGAGCAATTTGTATACCTTGTTCAACAATTCCACTTGGGTAAAACTTCAAAAACAGTATCACTTCCAGAGCCATTCTTTTCCATTTCATTGTAACATTACTGTCCGACTTACCTCTCAATTATCTGATTGGTGGCAATGGAATTTGAAAGCAAGATCCATTAGTACCTTTTTCTTTGTATTTCAAGTACCCATAGGCCACAACTTTGAAATTCTACCACAGTTCAATAGATTGGCAAAAACTGAACCCCAAAACAGACCCAACATTGTCACCCAATCAAAACTGAGGTTGACAGAATGGGAGGCAGTAAAAGTTGCTTTTAAGTTTCACAACTGTTCTTTCTGTTTCCTCTGACAACTAACAAACTGAACCACATGGTATGGGATATAGGATTTAGATTTTAAACGATATCAACAACATAATCGATTTGCCTTCTCTTTTTTTACTTAGCCAATTTTAAATGTACCATGTAGGAAAAGGGTAAAACTTTTTAAAAGTACAAAATACATCCATATAGTGTGTGTATGTACATAAATATATGTGCACAGATATATATCTACATGCACATACATACATGTATATATCTGTAATACATAAAGGCAACCTGCTCCCAAACCCAATTTTTAGTTTGGATCTGATGATAAAGAGACCAGACAACAAAAGACCAATATAACAAAATGTCGAGTCACAGAATCCCTTTCTTGATCTGCTTTTTTTCTTTACTATTACTTGCCATTCCTGGCTGCTTAAGTCTAAAGCTTTCTTTCTCAATCACACTTTCTACAGAACTCACTCCTGATGGATGCACCACCTACAACACTTAATTATATAATGCAGCCTGGCAAGTTGCCTAATGCCCTAGGTGAATAACAATTCCTAGTATGTGAATAGTTAAAAAAAAAAAAACTAGTTTAATTAATTTATGACTTATTTAGCTTAAGGTTATGAGGGGCTAAGAACCAGGTTGTCTATTCTTATTTGTAAAGCTTACAAATAAATTTACAAACAGGTTTAAAGATTTGATTTTATATCTCATCTCTATTAAGTTACATTACAAAACAGTAGCACACTCTAAGAGTATATATTAATGTGTCATTAGAGATAATTTTTGAGCTTATTGGCCGAATAAAATAGACTTGGGTGAATATGTGGATAGAATACAAATCAGCTAATATTTATAGAGAACTTGGACATCCTTTGAAGAAAAATGTTGTATGAATCCTTTAGTTTTTCAAAGATCTATAGGTTTGCCAGTAAAGGTAATTCCTCCACCAACACAGATCATAATGATCTTCAAAGCTGCTGTGATTTTATTTTATATATATACACACACAAATTCGAGCACGCGTGTGTATGTGTGTGTCTCATCATTCTGTGGCCAATCTGATAATATATCAAGACTCTCATAATACTGCAAGGTTGGCCCTTAAACAGCACATAGGACCACCTCTGGTCACTTAATCGACATCTTTCCAGGTTGGTGGAACCTATCAGAACTTACATTTCACCAATATAGCCTTTGTAAATCCAGGATGAGGCAACAGAAAAGGACTATACAAAAATAAGCACTGTATTTAATAGTAGCATAAATTGATAAGTAGGATGGAATTGGACAGTTATTACTTACAGGCTTTTTTTCAGAATCATAATTTTTAAAAAATATCTTTCCCATTTTATTACAAAATTATATTCTGAGTTTGTTTTCTGTTGTTTTTTGTTGGGAAAGATCAGATTGGAGAGAAGGGAAAAGATGGGCAAATGTCTAATGTGAAAATATCCAAAGCTTTAGTAAGAAAGTCAAAATATTTTATCAGTTTCCCATTTCCAATCCATTAGAAAGCTATATATAAAAAAACTTATTAGTTGTCAAACCTGTAGTTTCCATCTTCATGCTTTTTGAATCCATCCTCTTTGCTCCACTCAAAAAGCTACCAACCTAGCTTAGGTCTTCATAACCTTTTTTCTTAGGCTACTGAAATAGTGTCTTACTAGACTTACTAGGTTTTCCTGATTCAAGTCTCTCCCCTCTCCAATGCATCTTCCACACATCTGTCAAAAGTGACATTCTTAAAGCATAAGTTCGATTATGTCACTTTCCTTTCTCAACAAATTCCAGTGACCCCCCATTACCTCTATGATCATGGGATTCTATCTCCAGGCTCTGGACACAGTCCTCCACACCACCACCATCATCAGTGTCATCCCCTAGCTTGGAAATCACTTCTTTCTTCAATTTTTTCTCTTAAAATCCCTTGACTTCTTCAAAGCTCAGCTCAACCACCTCAATGGGCCTTTTCTAATCCCCACAGTTTAAAAAGATGATTCCATCAAAATCCTGATGGCTCATCACAGCACGGTGGTGATTCTGATTTCTCAAAACTTATATTAATGAAGGAAAGATTCTGACAAATGATATCAAAATCGGAAAGACATTGAGTATGGAGCTGAATGAGGGAGTGAATATCTACTCATTAGTGATCATTCTAGCTAAGTTCAAAGAAGCTTATCATCAGGCACCCTACAGGTCGATGATTTGGGGGTTTTTTGGCCATAGAATCTCTCCAAAACTGACTAAATCATATAAAGTTGTCATCTATCATTGGGTATCCAAACTGATGGCATTATGAGAATCTTAAAGTAATGATACATGATTCCAATCAAATGTAGAAACTTTTCACATTCTTCTCATCATAAAATATTAAAAAACAAAAACAAAAACAAAGATCTTATTTTATGTATCTTTTCCTTCTACAGAATCTGAGCAGGTTAGCAATATGGGACTGATGAGAACATGGTCACAGATACAATTATTGAAAAGAAATGCACCTTCCCAACTCTAAATAGACAGATATTTCTCCACAAAAGCCATACATAATCAAGCTAAATTAGTGATATCATAACCATTCCTCTGATGATGACAGAGACAGAGTATATATAGATATCATTCTTCCTATAAACCCACTATAAATCTCCTGTTCTACCAAAAGAAGACCAGTAATTTAGAAAATCTCAAAAATAACACTTTGAAATAAAGAATTTCTTCAGAAAAAGATGTAAGCATTCACAAAAAATTTATCATTTCATGTCTTTGTAGTCCCTTTATTCTAGGCATCTGCAGGAAAATTATTTTCTGTATAAACAAATTCATTAAGTTAACTTATTCACGAATGGAAATAGCTAGTATCACATAGCATTTTGAAAAACAAAATTGCCACTGCTCTAATTCAATGCTTAAAAGCAAGCTATGATGACAATTCAACATGAGTACTAATATAACACAAACCCCCTATTACCTTCATCACCGCATATTCAATTTACATAATTATTCTGCTATGCTATTCAGAATTCACATTTAGTTGTACACATTCTGGTTACCCCTACTTTAGGGATGTTATTTCCTTCCTAGATATAATAACATAGTCACAAGACCATGATGCAACAGATTCAATTCTTCTGACCAGTAGAAATACCATTCAACAGATGAATGGTTTAGTTTGTTGATTCGCTTAAAATTTTCATTGAATTACTATGTTACTGGATAGCTCTTTCCATCTGTAGCATTGCTAAAGACAAGTAAGTAAGTCTCCCAGGAATTATTTTCTACTGACAGACTTTCTCCATTAAGTCAGCAGATGTTTCTAAAAGTTTATAATCAACAGAGTCAACTCAGGTAAGTGTTTACTGAAAAAAAGGAAACAAACAAACAAACAAACAAAAAACCCACCCCATGCCCACACTGAATTTACAAAGGTAAATCCTCCTGGGCCACAGTGGCTCATTTCACTTAATACTAAAAGCCTAGAGGCCTCCTGATTCTATTTCACTCAGTTATTTATTACACTTTTAAGACAAAGGAAAAATCCACCTATCTGACGCACTGAGTATACCACAAGGAAAGTTGTTCTAATCCATCAGAAAAGAAGCGCCAGTGCTATCTACAAAAAACCAAATAAGTCCTCTTCTTCCTGACACATTATTTATTCCTCAACAATTCCAGTACTAAATTTAAATTAAACTTTCATTGACTAGTAGTCTTCAACATTTAATTTACATATTAGTAGTAACTTTTTCAAAATTTTCAGTGGATTTCATGCCTTTTGAATTGGGTAAAGGACAAATTATATACTTGGCAAAAATTCCTAAATATTAGGTCTTTTATCTATTAGATCAAGGGAGTATAGAGCGTGAAACTTGATTTCCAAACCCCAAAACAGTTCTAACAAACCTAGCTTAGTTTCTGTGGTAACCACGTAAATTGTTTTTCCAAATAAACAGAAAAGAAAGTTTAGCATAACTTCATTTCTTAAAAAAAAAAAAAAAAAAAAAAAAAAAAAAAAAAAAAAAAAAAAAAAAAAGGACCTAAAATAGGCAGAAACTAGAAATATTGAATAGTTTCAGAGGAACTGATGAAATATTCAGAGATTTTTTGCTCCGACTAGTTTAACACTTGTAGATTATCTTGACAGAAGTCTCAACAATTTGATAAAGCATTTTGTAAATGACAGATGGATCAGTTAATGATTAAACCTATGGTTACATTGGCATAGAGAACTCTCAGGTAAAAAAACTCTTTCCAAAACAGACTATAGTCTTCCCTGGAATATAGTCTTAGAACGATACCTATAGCAAGTATCAAATTTTCTCTCCAGAAATAGGTATTAAGCTCTGAAGCAATCTACACAATGCTGCTTCTCAAATAATGTATGGCTATTCTAAAATACAGAACTCAACAATATAGAACAAAAAATTCTTAGATTTGGCTTCTTGAAAAAATGAGAATTTTCTGCAAATCAATTATCAATAAAATTGTGCCACAAACCAGAATTATGTTATAACCATTTAATTTGTTTAGATCAAAATTTCAAAGACACAAAACTAAGAGACTGTATGATAGTTCCAAAGAAAACTAATACACTGAGCTCACAAGCAAATGCAAGTACTACCTAACTGAATGAACAATCTATTAAATATAATTCATTCATTTTGGCAAAATAAAAGAGTTTACCATGAGTAATTTTTTAAAAAACATTGTTTGGTTTTGATTTAAGTTTATTTCAAAATATAACAATGGAGAGACTACTTTTACTGATAAGATGCATTCAAATGTCAAAACCCTTTCCATAAGTGTACACTTGAGGTTTGCTTTTTAGTTTAGAATCATTTCACATAATTATTTGGTCATGCTTTATGAGTAATCAATTTACCCAATTTACCAAGAATTGTTAGACATGGGACTAATTTTGTCTATTTATGTATCTATACCTAAACTTACAGACAATCCAGAAATGAAAACCTTTGAGGGAAAAAAAAGCATTCAAAGGTGATTTGTTAATATCAGTTTTTTAAAGTGAAGTTTGCAAACGGATTCAGATTAACAAAGACTGGCCATAATTCCATCTGGAAACTATATTTTCTAACATCAGCCACATCCTGAAAAATAGATTCAGATGTTTGGAATGGGTTCAGAACAGTTGTAAGAAATGTTCAGTACAAATGAAAAAATTAGTTTTCAATGTCTTTTCCTCTCAGCTTTCTTTATTGAGTGAATATTTATACCCCCCAAATTTAAGGCAAGACCTGGATGGTGGTCTTTAGAACCTTCAACGAGTGCTATTCTTAAGCACAAACATTATAGATAACTGCTATTTGATTTCTCCCACATCGCCCACTAGGATTTCAACTTTGCCCCTGAAAGGCTTATTCTGCCAAGTGGAGATAATTAATTCTCCTGTTCCTACTACTAGGAAACAGGGCTGAAAGGCTTAGTGAAATGTAGTGACCTTTCTTCTTCAATTTTCCTTCTTCCCACTAAAAACTTGTATGATTGTCAAAAATAAGGTTTCTGGTCTCTGCCTGCAAAAAAATACTACTACTAACCTGTTTGTTTATTTTTTATGGCAAACAGATTCTTTGCTAGAACTATTTAGGAGTTAAATAAAAAGTTTAGCCTTGAAATACAAAAGGGTTTCTTAAAATGGTCCAAATAAAACTTTTCTGGTTCATGGGTTCTTTTAAGCACATATTAGCACCAACAGAATTAAGCAAACACAAATTATGATTACTGAAAATAAAACCAAGAACAACTCACATTTAATGTTTGAAAAGTGCTTTCTTCTAACAAACCTGTGAAGTAGGTAGTGTTACACTACTATCATCCTTGTAAATATTCTCATTTTAAGAATGAGAGTAGAATAAAAAGGCATCAAAATACCCAGTCTTCTGCTTAAAATACTCAGCTTTTTAAAGTGACATTGTTTTTGTTTATTCCAGAAATGCATCACTGATCCCCAGTGGGTTTTCTTCCCCTCTAACTCACCTGGTCTTTTTGTTAGACTTGGGTTTTGGTGTGGTATTTTTTGCTTTCTTTTCCTTTGGCTCTTTGGGGATCTTAGGGGTTTTCGGGGTCTTGGGTTCCTTAGGCTCTTTTTTCTCCTTGGGTTCCTTAGACTCCTTCGGATCTCTTTTTGCCTTGGGTTTTTTCTTTTTCTTTTTCTCTTCCTGGGACCCATCTACTGAGTTCCTGGCTAGCTCCTGGCTGTCTTTACCACCAGGGAAATCATCTTGACCAAAACTTTTACTGGGATCCTCTGCAACAATATGATTGTTTTTCTTTTTCTTTTTCTTTTGTTGCGGCTGTTGCTCCACAGATGGTAGGTAATCATCAGTCTTCACTAGTTGGGCCTTCGGTCCACTAACCTGAGTCATCTCTGGCACCGGTTTCTCTAGAAAAGGTTCTGATGGAGAATGCTAAAAAAGACAAACAGGAGTAGAAATTAGTTTAAGATAACCTTGAAAGGTGATCAAAAAAAAAAAAAAAAAAAAAAAAAAAGGAACTAAAACAAATGGGCAATGCTTCTGAATCAATTATATAGTCAAAGTAGCCTATAATATATTCATGTATCACCAAAAATAGCTTTAGATATAATATCACTTCCATTTAAAAATTCTGTTTTCCAAGATTATAACACAGTAATACTTCACTTAATTGAGAAACAGAAGGGAAATTAACAAACATATAGTAAAATTAAGTAATTAATAGTTAAAATAAAGAAAATGCATTTGATTAAAGATAATTCTATAATCCTAAAACAAAATTACTGTGCAGTCATTTACAAGAGATGTAAAAAATAAAGTTATTATTTTATATTTTATGTTGACATTTAATAAAACTTGTGAGAGGCTTTATAAAAAATGATGAAATTGTTCTTACCAAATTTTTACCAAATTGTTTTTGTTTTACCAAAAATAATGAATTCACAATGGGGTCCATTAATCTTATAAAACTCAGGGGTCTCAAAATAAGGATTTGTCATTTACTTACCTCTACCCCACCCTGTTCAAGAGTGTGTAACACAATAATACAACATTCTGATCACTGGAAACATTGAATTCCAACAACATATTCTTACCATAATACAGATTATTTTTCTGACAACTCTTAATCATCACTGAAATAATATACCTTCACTTAATAATAGGCTAAGGTTCAAGTACTGTTTTTTTTTTTTTAAGACACATTGAATTCTTTCTTATTTCTCGCCATATGTGAAAACTTAGCCAAAAGAGAACCAACCCCAAAAAAGAATTCCTGTAAGATACAAAAATCATTTTCTGTCTTTTTTCAGAATATTATAGGAGCTTAGATTTAGAGTTTAAAAAGTCACTTAGTCCAACCTTCTCATTTTACAGAAGAGACCCAGTGAGGTTAAATGACTTGGTATGATCCTCAATATGAATCCAGCTCCTCCAACTTTCCCTGTACTCTTAAAAATAAAGGAGAAGTTGTTGATAGAGCCAGATTTATTGGCTTATTTCCAAAAGGGCTACTGATTTTAATTAGGCAGGTCAAATTTGAAAACGGAGGATACTAAAATTAGAACGTCAAAAGGTGGTGCCTTAAAAACTTTGCTTTTGGTTAAGATTTCACTAACAGTGAAGATATGCTATGTTAAGATTTAACTAACAGTGAAAAAGCAAAAACTTCCCCAATTGATAAATGATCAAATATGAATAGAAGATTTTCAGATGAAGAAATTAAAGCCATCGATAATCATATGAAAAAATGCTCTAAATCACTATTAGAGAAGTGCAAATTACAACAACTCTGAATTACCACCTCACATCTCTCAGATTGGCCAAGATGTCAGGAAAAGATAATGATAACTTTTGGAGGGGATGTGGGAAAACTGGAACAATAATGCATTTGTTAGTGGAGTTGTGAAATGATCCAACCATTCTGGAGAGTAATCTGGAAGGGCTTTAAAACTGTGCAAACTTTTTAATCCAGTAGTGCCACTACTGGGTCTGTATCCTAAAGAAATCATAAAAGAGAAAAAAAAGGACCCACATGTGCAAAAATGTTTCTTTGTGGTGACAAATAATTGGAAAATGAATATATGTCCATCAATTGGGAAATGACTGAATAAGTTATAATGTGAAAATATTGGAATATTAATGTTCTATAAAAAAGGATGAATAGGCTGATTTTTATAAAGGCCTGGAAAGATTTACATGAACTAATGCTGAGCAAAACAAGCAGTACTAGGAATACATAGTACTCAGTATATTGTACACACATAATACAGTACACAGTAACAGCAAGATTATGCAATGATCAACTATGACAGACTTGGTTCTTCTCAGCAGTTCAGTGATTCAAGGCAATCCCAATAAACTTTGGATGGAAAATGTCATCCACATCCAGAGAGACAACTATGGAAACTGAATGTAAATCAACACATTCTATGCTCACGTTTCCTCCCTTTTTTCTTCTGTTCTTTTTTCTCTTGTGATTTTCCCCTTTTGTTCTGATTTTTCTTTCCTAACACGATTAATAAGGAAATGCATAAAAAGTATGAATGTACACGCATAACAAAAAAGCTGCTTTTATGTGTAATTGAATAAAAAGAAAAAAAAAAGAAAAAAGGAAAAATTTGGGTAGGACTAAGGAGGATTGATTTCTGTCATAAAAACTACCTGTGTCCCCATAACCTCTCAGTTTCTGTTTCCAAACTTGTAAAATATGTTCCCTCAGATTCCCCAAATCCTAAGATAATGTTTTTCATTTTCTGTATTTCCCTTGTTCAGATTTTAATAGTAACTGAAAGATACTGAATGAAACAATGGGACACAAAGAAAAAGAGAACCCCAAAATTGACAGAGAATGGAAAGGTATGAGATTTGACACATTATATGAGCTGATTTCTCCTTTGGATTTATTTATTTGAGGAATAGGGCCAAAATATATCTCATCATATTTCTCCTCAAACTCATCCATCCTCCAAAGTTCTCTGTTTCTGTCAAGGGCACTATCAATTTCCCAGATACCCAGGTTTATAATATTGAAACCATCCTTGAATACATCCGTCTTCCTCATCCCCCATACCCAATCAATCACCCAATGTGTTGAGTCTGACATTTTCTCCTTCTCTCCAATTCACTCTTTACAATTTCCAAAAACAATCTTATAAAAACAGACATTTGACCAGGCCATTCCTCTAATCAAAGGCCTTCAATGTCTACCAGTTATTGCTTTTAGTCTAAAATATAAATTCCTCAGCCTGCCATTTAAAACTTCTTGCTTCTGATTTTGTTTTTAGGTTCCTAAAATAGTTTTTCCTCATTATATATACATTCTTACCAACCTATACATTTCCCTGCAATATCTTTGCCCATAAAGTGCTTTCTTTTTATTCCAGACTCTTAGAATCCTTGTGTTCTTTAAGAATGAAGCCTTTTTTTAGCCCCTTAATTTTTCAGACTTATTTCTTCCTCATATTAATATGCATTTACTTATCTGTGTACTATTCATATTCCTCAGTAAATAAAAACTCCTTAAGAATGAAGATATAGATATATAGGTGTTCCTAATTCAATGATTTGCATATCACAGATAATTATTTACTCTTCCTTTGGGTATATCATTTTCTTAAAAAAAAAAAAAATCTGTAATCTTACTCTTTCTAACTGTTGAAAAAATAAATCACAACTACTGAAAAGTCAGGACTTTATTTTAAATATACTTAAAGAAGAGCAGTGTATAACTTTAACTTGCCTAAAATAACTTATTTAATGACACAATTTTGCTAAGCCCAGCTCTAATGAATAGGTAAGGCTATTTTGTTATTAGCACACCTCCTGGTGCCTGTTAGCTTTAAAACAGTGCTCCCTCTTAAGTAGATTGCAAATTCTTATTTATGCTATTAATAGTGTTAAGATAAACTTCCACACAGCTACCAATGAAATGGTCAAGAATTTAGAAGGGTGGAGGTGAGAGAAGAGAAATAAAGTACATCAACAGGTCTGAATTAGCACAAAATCATACAGCTATAAGAATCCTTAAAAAAATCATTTAATCCAACATCCTCATCTTCCTTATAAAGAAACTGAGGCTCACAAAGGGTAGGTGATCTATCCCAACTCACACAAGTAAATAGTAGTGTTACTAAGGTTTGACTCCAAATTGAGGGCATTTTCCCCTAACTCGTGTTGGTCTTACTATAGTGTTTTTAAATTGCTTCTGTTATGTGATATTGCTCCCTAATATCAACAAAAGAAGGAACAATTAATTCACATCTTATTGCAAAAGACAATGACATGGAATATAAAGTGTGTATGTGTACATTCATGAGGGTGGGAAGGGAAGTGTTGGCACAGCTACTGTGGATGCCTTTTTTAGGAAAATGAAGAAAAGTCACATTCCTGAAAAGAGGAAAAAAGGAAATCTAGAATAGTGAGTGACTTATTATATAATAAAAGGTATGTACCTTTCATTAGGCTCTAGAGGATCACCTCAAGTTATAGAATCTTATTTCTTAAATAAGATATGTGATTTCCATTTATAAAGAAAAGGGAAGTATGCTATAGATTTAAACCAAAATCTAAAAATTATTTATTTTAACATACAAGGCATGCTATCTGCTTTCAAATAAAGGAGGCTATAACTTCTTGTTACCCAACTTAATCTTTCACAAAGTAAAGATTAAATACAAAATGTATATTAATCCTACTTGAGTGAGACGCAACAGAATTATGTTTTGGTACTATCTGAAATAAGGTGAAAAAGGTGTTCAGAAATATTACAGTGTTTACTAAACCTACATCTCCTTAAATCTTTTAGAGAAAAGCTGTTTTTGTAAACATTTAACAAAGAACAGATGGCCTGCTTTAATCATGTGAAAAAAAAAAAAAAAAAAAAACATCCTGGAGCTCACATTAATACCCCTACAACAGCTTACCAGGACTAGGCACCTCCCTGACCAAACGCATGGTAGAGTTTTCCCCAGTGCTATTTAATTTTACAGTAGACATTTTCTCATCGTTTCCCACTCTACTTGACAGTTAATCAATGCCATTAACATTTGATATTATCACAGAAGACATTCCTAAAATCTCTCATTTATTAAAAGAAACATGCATGATGCTTAATACTAAGAGTACTTAAAAATAAGCTACACAGGGGCTTACAGATCAATGCTTTAAAAACCAATTTTTAGTTTTTCAATGTTTTTTAAAGAGTTTGAAAATTAGAGAGTGTCTAGTCATTTAGGACTAAAAACATTGTGACCAATACTCAAATTGCAAGTAAAATCAAGCCAATGCATTTTAAAAGATTTTTAAAGAGAAAAATATGCTAGAAATGGTAAATATTTACATTCAAAATTCCATGCTCATATCTTATTAAAATGGACATAATAAACAAACAAAGTCTGTTATATAAAGTAGCAGGATGTTGAATTAATCTGGTAAGAATGAATTAGTGGAAGAAGTATAAAAAGAAAGACAGCGCTATTTCTGTTGCTTTAAGAGAGATTGAACTAACTTAACCTACAAATTAATTCCTGATAATAGTTGAGAATCATATCCCTGGGAAAGAAGCATCCTGACACAGTATTCAGCTCTTCCAGTTTATTATAGTTGAAAGAGAAAACTATGTGAAATGACAGATAACTTTATCTGATCTGAGTTCCAATCCTAGATCTAGCATGAAGCAATTATGACATCTTAGGCAAGTCACAACCTCTCTGGGCTTGAGTTCCCTTTTCTGAAAATTAAGGCACTAGATGATCTCTAAGGTCTCCTTCCTAAACTAAAATTCTATCATTCTATCTAAAAGCCAGTATAAAGAGAAGTGAAATATACATATTTGCAGCTACAGATATTAAAAGAAATGAAGTTTCTGTTCTTCAGGTTTCAACAGCACTTTCAGACTTAGTTAAACAGAAATCTCCTTTAATCATGTTTTAACCTAATTATACTTCTGGAACCTCAATCTGTTAACAGTGTTGGATAACATGACAGGTAATGTCAAATTATCAGTTTGTAATGGCTCATATGTTGCCAATCTTTGCAAATAAATCCAATTCTGTTGACATACCATACCCTCTTATCTAAAACAAAAAATTTAAATCACTTTTTTACTTTAATGCATAGTGCTAGGACATAATCCACATGCAAAAACCAAGCCAAATTTTTCAAAGAAGAAACGAGAAAAGGGAGCCACAAATGGAAAAAAAAAAAAAGCATATTATTTACACTGTATAAATGCATTGTGTCACAAAATATCCCAAGCACATTTTTCTATAAAATAATAATGTTATACATAATAGTTAAGTCCTGGGGCCAACCCACCAAAACCTGTTTAACCCATAATGTATGCCATAATACATATTTCTATGGTACATTATGTTCAGAGCTGAATGCCAAGAAATAAATTTTTGCTCATTAACAGGAGATTTCACCTGTGGCTGGAAGCTAAAGGGGTACTGTGAGTGCTTGGTTAAGCACTAGATAGGGGAGGATAAATGGGGACTGGGCGAGTGTTAAGTTGATAGTGTATTACAAGTGAGCTATTGATAGGGGAGACACCAGAGGATTAGGGTTCTTTCTCAGAAATTCCAAGGATATAGATAAACTAAATTCGCTTCCAAATCTTGTTCTCACTTATCTTCATCAGGTCCCAGAGATGATCATCAACTTCCCCTTCCACTGTTTATTATCAAGTTATTTTAAAACAAAAGTTTTTCTTGTTCTTGTCTGCCTAACTTTAGGAGAGACCTTATCTATTCCTGACATAAATACATATGATTTTAGAAGCTTCTAAGCTCTGCTTTAAAATTTTGTTTTAATTATTTTAAATTTTTTCATACACTGGAACTGCAAAGGAAGTAAGAATCCATTAATCCAAAACTCTCACACAAATAACACTTTACTTGCAATCAACATTCCAATTCCTTGTTTCCATGACTTTGCAAAAGTTATCCTCTCATCCTCCTCCCACCCCAAATCTGGAATTCAATCTTTCCTTATCTACACCTTTGGCCATCCCCAGCTCTCCTACAATGCTCAACTAAAGTGCCACCTTCTTCAAGAGAAGTTTGTGCCGCTATCCCTCTATACTATTTTGTATAAATCTGGTATCACTTATTTTGCATTATCTCATAGACTATAACCACTTTGAGAATAGGGATTTAGTATTAATTAATTAATTAGCACAAGTCCTCTCCACACTCAGTACCCAATTAATAAAATTTTGCTTGAACACAAATCTCCTCTATAATATGCCAGACCAATGATCGTCTATCTAGCTTATTCATGAAGACTTTCAATAAAAGTGAAACTCACAACTGTTAGGCAGTCAATTCCACTTACAGAAACTTTTTACTTCAAGAGTTCTTGACATTTTTTTGTGTCATGCCTAGCAAAGTCAGATCCTCGTCTCAGAATATCACTAAATAAAATATACAGAACTGCAAAGAAAACCAAACCAAATATATTGAAAATCCAGTTATCAAACTTTTTAAAGTTTATGGCCCCCAAGTTAAAAACCTTAATTATACTTGTTAGAAAGTTTGCCTTGTTTGAAATTAATTTAATTTCTGCAACCTTCATCCATTGCTCCAACTTTTGCCCCAAAGAAACCACCAAAAGAATTAGCAAAAAGAAAGCTCACATGCACACACGTGTATACACACATGCACAAAGGGCTTAAAATAGGATTCAGCTGTATTTCAAAGTAAAAGAATACTACATTATCCTTAAAATACATAAGGCCACAAGAGTTTGGGGGCTGGAGATAGTGACATACAATAAGGCCACTTCAGGGTCCTACCAAAATCTACCTTCTTCCTAACTTTTATAAAAATACCACCATCCTTTTAGCCACTCTAGCTCTTAACCACAGAATCATTTTCAACTCCCCACAATTTCTCACCACATCACGCATTGCCAAGTCTTTTCAATCCTTGCAATATCTCTCACATCTGTCTCCTCTCCTTCTACTCATATGGCCACTACCCTAGTTCTTCATCATTTCTTAACAAGACTACTCCAATGGCTTTTTGATTAGTATTACTCCTTGCAGTTCATGCACTGCACAGCCCATTCTCTCCTCACAGTTGCCAAAGTGGTAAATACCATACCATTTCCCTGCTCAAGAAGTTTTGATGGCTTCTTATTCCCTCTTAAGATGAAATGCAAATTTCTCTTGCATTTAAAGACTGATACAAGAAAGGATGAAAAGAGAGAGAGAGAGAGAGAGAGAGAGAGAGAGACTGAGACTTTCCTTCTTTTACTGCGGAGATGGGAAGAAGGGAAATTTCTCAATTGTCACGGTACATAGCATATCATATTGTATGTTCATTGTATCTAGTTAATGAGTAGATTAGATTTGCAGGATTGCTTTTTTTTCCTTTGTTATGGGAAATAGATCTCTTAGTAGAAGACTTTAAGAGGGAATATTTTAAGATATAGGAGGTATAAAAGCAGAAGATATAAAAACATTTTTTTTTAAATCAGAATCTAGCTCTAACCTATTTCTCCAGAATAATTTCAAGTGGTTTCTGCTCATGCATTCTATATTCAAATAAAACTGTCCTACTAACTGTTCCCTGTACACAATATTCTATCTGCTGCCTCTATGCTTTGGCATCAGCTGTCCCATCCCATCTTGCTCTCCTCCCCCCATGGAATGTCATGATTTGACTAGAGTGCCACCTACCAATATGAGGCCATTTCTAATTTTTTCTAGTTTCTAGGGCTGAAACCCTCCTCAAAATTACTTTTATAATTTCTATTTACTTAACTGTGTTTATGGTGTTTTCCCCAATAGCACAAAAGTCCCCTAAGGACAGGGACTGTTTAATTTTTCTCTTTCAATTTTGACTGCCTAACTCAGTAAATTGGGTATGATAGACAGTTAGCAAAATTAATTGCTTAAATAGTAGCAGAACTTTTAATAAAAACTCCTATGCTGTTCTTATTAAAAAAAAAAAAAAGAAAGAAAGAAAAGAAATACATGCTTAGAAAATGTCAAGTGAACTCTAAACTGATTGAATGACCAGATACAAAGAGTAGTCATTAACAATATGATGACAACTTGGAAAGAAATCTCTAATTAGGCCTCTGCACTTGGTCCTATCTATTTTAAAGGCAGAGATGGGGTACAATTTGTAAATTACACAAGATTGGGAGTGACAGCTAAAACATCTTGAGAAGTGAGACTATTGAACAGAATCTTAAGAATACCCAGTACTAGGAAGATGATAGTAACATCTTTTTAACAGCAACCCTAAATTCAAACCAATACTTAAAGATAACAAGGTTTAATCAAACTTGATTTGTTTATTCTATCGCACTGGAGCATAGCCTACTATCCTGAAAAAGATTTTGAGTATAGTCCCTGCAATGAAAAGCTCTATCTCTCAGAGCATCTTACCCAATGACTGATAAGCTTCTTACCAGGGGTACTGACCATTAAATGATGAAGTCTTTGGTCACAACAACCCACAAAACCAAAAAATCACAACATTCTTAGAGCAGGAAGAGATCTTAAAAGTAATTGAATCAACCCTCTCATTTTACACTAAAGAAAATAAAAATCCAAGGCAATCCCAATAGACTTTGGATAGAAAATGCCACCTGTATGCAGAAAAAGAACTATGGAGAGTGAATGTAAATCAGCACAAACTATGTTCACTTCTTTTTTTTCCTGGGTCATTAAATAGGAGAAAAGAATGAGAAACATTTTAAATTGATTTTAAGCTTAAATTATGTCACCTAAATCTATAATATAGCATGCTATTGGTATCAGAAAGGAGGTAGGCAGGGAAAAAGGAAGGAAATAAAAATGAAGGAGCAGAAACAATTTGGCTAACAGTCACACAGCTTGTTAGCTGCCAAGATAGGAGCAGAACTCAGATCTATGGACTTCTACTAGGAGTAGTGTTCTTCAGTCTGTCACATTGGCTCTATATTAGTATAGTTTTGACTCCTAAGTTGGTTAATACATAGTATAATAGAGTAGCTTCAAAAAATAAATTAAATTTCATTACTATAATCACAGGCTGCATCCCTAAATTATATCCAGCTTTCTTGTAAAACCTTTTTATCAAAATGGGACATGAATGATAAAGTATTATGTTAGGTCGATATAATATCCCCATTTATGAAATTTAAAAAAAAAAAAAAAACACTCAAAGTAGGTCCTACTATGGGCAAGTTAGTAATTGATGCAGATCTTCCTAGTCTCTTAACTCATAACACATGTTCTTATACCTCATCATGCTCTGCTGTCAGCTCAAACTAGTCTGCAGTGACAGAACAGGCAATATATGGAAGTGGGTAAACTTCTAGTTTCTCCTTATTCTCTATAATCTTATGAGTTGATTGATAAAAAAAAAAAAAAAAAAGTCAATCTTATTATGTCACAGAGCTAGTTAATTGTCTGAGGCCAGACATCCAATGCTCCATTCACTATACCACCTCGCTACCCCTAAGATTTGAACCCAAACTTTTCTGACTCCAGCTCCAAGACTCTAGTCAGCACACAGTAAGAAATGAGGCCTTTACGAAAGACTCCAAAACTTATTAGTCACCAAGTTTTTGCCTCAAAGAAAATGCAAAGGATCCTGAGGGAAACTGGTTATTATAAATAAAAAATTGTGGGTAACTTTTATACTAAAAGTATTTAAACATTCAATTCAATGAAAAGTTTCTTTCTTCTTTTTTTAAAACTAAATTACAACTAATATACAAGGCACTGGATTCAAAAACACACCCAAGAGTTGGGTGATTTTTTTCTTTTAGTACAAGAAATCCCCCCCCCAAAAAATACAAAAATATAATCAAAATTAAGTTAAATAGCATGAATTCATTTGGGGGAAGATTGAATTTACTATACATCAGAAGCAGTCATTTTAAGATTTAAAGAGGAGAGGATTGTGTCCCTATGACTCCCTCCAGCTGGAATTGCGAATGAAACAGAAGATCCTAAAGCAATTAAGTATTTTATAAACACTGTTAAGGGGTCAAAAAGAGGGAGGTTCATTCACTGACTAATAATGTAGTAATAAACAAACAGCAATGTTATGCAACTGAGAAAATTATTATAATTGAATCTACACAGCTGGGCAAGAATAGAAGCCTACTTATGTATATTAGATCACAAATGCTTTGTGTGGGCAGATTTTAATAGAGTTTGAGAACTGTTGGATTATAACAAGTTATATTTAAAATGTTTTTTAAAAGTCTTATTTTTGTTTCTATCTGAATATCATCAAACAATCACATAGGTAATATTACAGAAAGTAAGAAAGGAAATTACCCTAGCAATTACTTGCTAATCTATTTTTACCATAGAGAAAGATGTGTGCAGAATGGTTAAGCAGTTACACTTTCTTGAGATGTCCTCATTATACATCTCTTCTAGAGACATTTTACCTTGTTTGTTCACAGCAATATGAATAATTAATGAGTGTGACACACTAGTGTATTGAGAGGGGGAAAAACAGGAGAACAAAGTAGCTTTCAACATTTGAACATTTAACCTTCACTCTGCTCTTGGAGTTTCCTTTATACTTTGATATGTTTCCCCTTTGCAATTGTTGCAATTGCTTTTCTTTCTTTTCTCTGCGCCATCCAGACCAGATGATAGGGAGAGGATCCACCAATTATTCTAATTTACGCTTATAGAGTTATGTGTTAGCAGGAATAAATGAATGGTTCTTCATAAGCAATCACAGTATTAGAATCAAAGGACTAGTTCACTAGAGTTCAAGGAAAATCTTGAAAAAAAAAAAGATTAAATCTAATGAGAATCACCACTATCATTACCACCACACCACCACCATCACCACCACCACACTCTTTTCAATTAGGTAAAAATGCTAACCACCCAAAAAACCATCTTTCTCAGAAGATATTCAATCTAGTAAATAGTCCTTATAATGATCAAGTAGCATAAGGCTTTTTTCTAAATGATTAAACATGAATACAATGTATTCTATTCCTTGCCTTGATCTATATAAAGCCTAACTTCAAGCAAAAATTAGTTGATTTTGCTCCTTTAAACATAAGGACAGAAATACAAATGTATCTTCAATAAGCACACATTTTAGATCAATGGCAACAATTTTATGAGATAAAAGTACTAAAGCTTTAATAGTTACAATTAAAAAAAAAAAGCCAAGAGTTTGAGTGACTCAATAGTTGAGCTGCAGACCTTTTACCTATAATGGAATTCATTATAGCCCTGATCTCAGTTTGAGGGGGTGGAAGAGGAAGACTTAAATATGGCTATAAAAAGGTAGTTTCTATAAACTGTGTAACTGTGCCATTTCAACATAAATTGCTGTATGATTTACTTTCCATCTCAAATTCAACATCCACTCAATACTGTTTTTTCAAAAAAGTGGTGACAGACAAGAGAAAATGAATATTACCTAAATTTTTGTGACGATTTTTTATAGAAATGGTATATCATTTGAATGACTACTTTAAAGAATGTAT
Organism: Sarcophilus harrisii; assembly: GCF_902635505.1. Lineage (NCBI taxonomy): Eukaryota > Metazoa > Chordata > Mammalia > Dasyuromorphia > Dasyuridae > Sarcophilus > Sarcophilus harrisii. Next base: position 460,770,153 of record NC_045426.1, read on the forward strand.
TTGTGTCTAGTTCTAAAGATATATTGCTTTGGTGATCCTCTTAAAGGAAGATTTTAAAGCTATTCTTTGACTTGAAAATTCTGAACAATTGCAAAATCTCACTAAAGACATGCTTAAATATCAACAATGCTAACATGTAAAAAGGAAATATGTTGACATGATCCCTATAAGCTAGTCATGTCAAGTGACTGAGTTTTGTTTTTTTTTTTTTGAAGAAGGGAAGAATATCATGAATTATAAAAGAAATGCTAAAGGTAGCTAAATGGTGTAATGGATAGAGGACCAGCCCTGGAGTCGGGAGAACCTGAGTTCAAATCCAGCTTCGGGCAACACTTACTAGCCATTTATAACCCTGGGCAAGTCATTTAACCTCAATTGCCTCACTCATTTAAAAAAAAAAAAAAAAAAAGCTTATTATAGGGACCAGGACATATAGACAATAACTGAAAGGAATTAGAAAGGAAAGTTGCAGTTGAAGTACTCGAAGGGATCTCATACAGAAAAAAAAGACTAGATATGTTCCACTCTACCCTTGTTGGGTAGAAACAGGAGCAATGGGAAGCCATTAAAGAGTCAGAGTTTGGCACCATATAAGGCAAGGTTTTCTAAAAATTAAAGCAATCCAAAAGTAAAATGGGCTGCCTGAGGGAGACTGATTTTTCTATCACAATAAGATATCATTTGGGTAGGTGAGTCACTTGACATACTGCAGTGGGTTTCTAGCTCAAGTTTATATTGGTTAAGATAAAAGTCAAAGTCCCTACAAACTCCAAGATCCTATGGAATATATATTATCATTTTTAGATAGCTTTCACTTATATTACAGAACTAGAACAAACAGATGTCCAATTTCTGCAGAATAGCTATATAAATTGATGCACACAACCTTCATAATATCTCTCAGCTATGCACCCTTTTCTGCCACCCTACTGCAGGACTTATCAACTCATCATCTCATGCCTGGACTACTACAATAGCCTACTGGCTGATCTGCCTGCCCCAATTCTCTCCCCTCCCATTCATTTTCTCAGCCATCAAACTGATATTTCTAAAATACAAGTTCTGGACACATTATCCCCCTCTTCAATAAATCTCCATAGCTCTCTATCATTTCCAGGGTCAAATAGAAAATTCTGTATTTGGCTTTTAAAGTCTTTCATAACCTAATCCAAAACTTTTTGCCTTTCCAGTCCTCTAACACTTCACTTTCTGATCCCTTCCAAATTCTGCAATCCAGGGACAAGAGCCTCCTTGCTTGCTGTTCCTCTCACAAGACAGTCACAAGAAAGTCTCTCAACTCTGAGAATTTTCTCTGTTTTGTCTGCCTGAATCCCCTCTCCCCCTTAACTTCCTGTCTTTTTAAAGAACCAGCTAAAGTCCCACCTTCCCAGTTCTCCTTACTCTTTGACTCTTCCCTCTGAGCCTACACCCAATTTATCCTGTATGTATCTTGTTTAGATATTGTTATTTGCATGTTGTCATTCATTTGACTCTTTAGCTCCTTGAGAATAGAGACTGTTTCTAGCCTTTCTTTGTATCCGCAAAGAAGAATACAAGTTATTGGCACACAATAAGCGGCAGTTAACTGACTACACAAAAAGAATATTACTATGCTGTGAAAAACAATGAATGTTGAGAAACATGGAAAGACAAATTAATTGATGCAAAAGGAAGTAAAAAGAACCAGAACAACATACATAATAACTGCAATAATGTAAGAGGAAAAAATGCAGCAAAACAATTGAAACTGCTGTGAATTATAATAAACAATTTAGGCCTTACTTTGGAGAGGTGGAAGATGGAGGAAGTGGAACATTACAGATATTCCACCTTTTTTGGTGTTGGTCAGTTTTACGTAATTGGTTGTCCCCTTTTTCATTCATTATTATAAGAGGCGGCTCTTTGGAAGAGAAAAAAGAAAGGAGATATGGTTGTATAACCTCATAAGCTTTTATTTTGAAAGCTTGTATTTATGTTGAAATTGCACATTCTAAAATTTGTTGGGTCTTAATCCAAATATTTAAATATTTTTGATATTCCTCCTTTTCCTTGATGTGCCTACTCCGTACAAGGGATTATGCACCAGTTATTTCAGAAATAAATATTAGCTGAGGATAACCTCATAGTTACATAATTTTAAAACTAAAAGAAACTATCAAAATAATCTAATGTATTTTTTAAATTTTGCATATTTAAAAAATTAAGTGTCCGTGACTTAAGTAAATTGATATAGTCATACAGATATTCTGTCAGAGTTGTTTTAAGGGAAGCCCAGAAAACAGAATTACACAGAAAAGAATTTTCCTTAGGTTTAAAGGATGGTGGACAGAATTGCTTGACTACTAGGCCCTTAGGATCACTAAGAACTAGTGAGATGAGACCTGCTGGTGCCATAGTAGAACAAAAAGTAAACTTCTTTAGAGCCAAACAAGAAGTATATTAATCTATATGATAAAGGAAGTGATGTTTACTATCATAGTTTACTCTTCTACGTGCTAGAGGTCCGGTCTATTTTAGTGTGTATAGGTCTTATCCATAAGGTTATAAGTAATCCTCATTATAAAGCATCTGACAAGTGACTATCTACTATCTGCAATTCTATAAGACCTGCCAGAGTTTATTGCTAACTGGCAGAGCCTTCAGCAATCCAAGGTAACCTGCTGTCTGTTCCAGTTGACTGCCCTAGAAAAATCATCCTCTATTTCCCAAATCTGCCATCTTTTCCTATCAATGCACTCCCCTTCACTGTTGTTGAATATAAATGTACAATTCTTCCCATCCTTAAAAAACTTTTAACTGGAACCAGTCATTACCTCAAGGTATAGCCTTCCTCAGTTTCATAGCCAAATTCCTTAAAGAAAAAAAAAAAAAAAAAAGCTTTCTATATTCCTTGGCTTCACTTTCTCTTCTCTTATTCACTTCGTAACTCTTCAAAATCAGGCTTTCAAACTCATTGCTCATCTGAAGCTGCTCTCTTAAAAATAAGCAGTATCTCTTTTAAACTTCATATTTTATATCACTGTCATTTTCAAATATCAGTTGCCTTTCTCTTATTTAAAGAATTGTCCCAGAAATCAAGGAACTAGAAAATTCCAAATCCTCTTGTCAAATCTTATCCTTCTTAACTTTACTTTCTCCCTCCTTGACATTCCCTCAAACTAGGTTTTCAAAATATTCCCTTCTACCTTTCCAGCTGATTTTTCTTTCATGTTCCACCTCCTAACTAGAAGTATATTACTAGCTCTGTCCAGAACTCTTTTTTGCTCATGTCTGAGTATTTTTGTGATCTCCTTAGCAAGTGTGGTTTCCATTTTCTCTATGAAAAAATCTCCTAGATCATTATATACTTCAACAACAATACTATATGATGACCAGTTCTGATGGACCAGGCCATCCTCAGCAACGAGATCAACCAAATCATTTCTAATGGAGCAGTAATGAACTGAACCAGCTATGCCCAGAAAAAGAACTCTGGGAGATGACTAAAAACCATTACATTGAATTCCCAATCCCTATATTTATGCACACCTGCATTTTTGATTTCCTTCACAAGCTAATTGTACAATATTTCAGAGTCTGATTCTTTTTGTACAGCAAAATAACGTTTTGGTCATGTATACTTATTGTGTATCTAATTTATATTTTAATACATTTAACATCTACTGGCCATCCTGCCATCTAGGGGAGGGGGTGAGGGGGTAAGAGGTGAAAAATTGGAACAAGAGGTTTGGCAATTGTTAATGCTGTAAAGTTACCCATGCATATATCCTGTAAATAAAAGGCTATTAAATAAAAAAAAAAAAATCTCCTAGATTTATATATCCAGCGCTTTGAGGCATCTCAAAGTCGTTAGATCTAATCTAGAACTCATTATCTTTTCCCAAAACTCACCCTTCTCTATCTAATTTCCCTATTTCCATTGAGGGTATCACCATCTTTCCAACTCACCTAGGTGTCCTCAACTCTTAAAGTTCTCCTAGCTTCCTCAATTTAATTCCTCAGTCATCTCACCTCTTCACTCTCCCTCACCTCTCAAAATCTATTTGTCATATTTTGTTGATTCTACATTCACAACGAATACATCCCCTTCACTCACATGGGCACCACCCTACTTTTAGTCTCTCTTTTCACAAGGACTATTGCCATAGCCTCTTAATTGGATTCCTTACTTCTAAGACTATCCCCTTTCAAATCAATCCTCCATACAGCCAGCTACCACAATAATATTTCTAAAGCAAATGACTGACAACAAAACTTCCCTGTTGAATAAGTTTCAGTGGTGCCCTTTTGTTTAAAACAAAAAGCTCTTCTCTTCAAAGTACAGGTCTAGTGTACCTGTCATGTTATACATTATTTCCCTTTATCCTATATTTCTTTTTTTTTTGGGGGGGGGGGGGGGGGGGGGGAGAGCCCTGAGGCAATTGGGCTTAAGTGACTTGCCCAGGGTCACACAGCTAGCTTTACTCTAAATTTTACATAAATTCCTATTTATCTACCTTTGCATAAGATGAACCTGAAATTGAATATACTTCCTTTTCCTTGCTCCTCTTTAAAGAATCCCTATCAGTTGCTTTAAAGTTCAGTGTAAGTGCCAGCTTCCTCATGAGACTTTTTACAAATTTCCATAGTTACTAATGACTTTCCTCCAACTCCCTTATTTAAAAAAAAACAAAAACTTCTTGTATTTATTTAGTATACATGTTGTATGTGATTGATTACATATGTACCTGTTATTTCAAGGAATAAGTTTATTCAAGACAGTCTAGTTTGTTTTCTGTCAAAATGTCTCATCCATAGTAGACACTTTGCTTATTGACTGATTTTAAAGTCACTTTCATCCCACAATAAATCTTACTTAGAAGGATTTTAATAAAACATTTTTACTTATGTTTTGCTTATGTTAAATATCCTATGAAGAAATGGTAAGGATAATTTCCAGAAGATTATAATTATTATCATCATCAAGACTGGGCCTCCCTATCTCACCCAGGCAGAAAATAAAATGGTATTCACAAAACCCTTCCCACTGCTAATTGACACAGGAACTTTGATATGTTCCTGGTGGGCTCTGCATATTGATGTCAGACTTAATGAAAAACACCTGATCAGTTTTGTCCATTGCAGCTCTGAACTCCCAAGCTCAAGAGATCCACTATATATTATGTTTCTCCAGTAGAACAGAATGTGAATGTCCAAGTTCAGAAAATAATATTTAGGAAATTTCCCTAATAAACTAAACATGAAAAAAAAACTCAAAACTGTTAAAAGTATACAGATAACAAAAGGCGTTTTGCCTCTTTAGTTGGAATAAAAATTAATCAGCCTAAAGATCCTTAAAGTCCAAGTCAATAGCTTCATTCTATATGCTTAAATAATATTTTAAAATAATCCTTTTTTTCCTACTCTTAAGAGAAAAAAAAAAAGCACTTGCATTCCACAATTTTTAATAGTAGAAATGTTTGCTGTTACTCAATATTATGTCATTAATATTTATCAAGTATCATAATGCAGATGACATGCTATCTGGCAACATTTCTACATACTACGTGGTTGTAAAAAGTTCTTTGAGGCTAATCACTCTCCACGATTCTAGTCATATTAACTAAACCAGGAAAAGTGGAGAGGGGGAAGAAAAAGAATAAAAAGGAAAAAGAATAAAGGAGAGGAAGTAAATGGGGGAAGGGAAATAAATTGGGAGAAAAAGAGAAAGCATACAATTCAGGAAGGAGTAAAGGAGAAAATTGGAGGGACAATGGAAGGAAAAGCAAAGAAGGAAGATGAAGATGAAGAAGGTAAAATGGGGAAAAGGGAAAAAAGAGAAATGATGGGGAGAAAGATTAACCTAGGCAACTTCTCTAAGGGACATTGATTCTATCTAAAGTGGAATGGAATGTCTGCCTTGGTTTCTACTCATACAGTGGTGGTTTGAAACTGCCAATCTATGAGAAATCACATATTATTTGCATATATAAGCAGCTAGGTCACTGATGCCACCTGATTTGGGATGAAGAAGGAAGTATATGGAAAAGTCTGGAACATTCAAGGGACAAAAAAGGAGTTAAGACAAAGCAAGAAAATAAGTGTATTCTCACAACTGAACCATTCTCTGGACTGCAGTAGCAGGGGTAGACTGGCTATCATGGTAGTTTAGAAATTACAGGAAATGAACACCAAGGAAAATTTGGTTTCAAGGGCCCTTGTTATGTTGTAAAAACACTCTAGTTAATAAATGCTGTCTTGAAAATTCTGTTTTCAGCTAACTTGAACAGGGAATCTGTGGCATACTTACACACCCATTCTGCAGACAAACTGGTCTGTTTGCTTTCCCACAAAACATATCTTCTGCCTTCTCACTTCCACACCTTTGCTCATGCCATTGTCTCTCCCTTATCTCCAACCATCATCACTCCACACACACTTCCAATGGTCAAAAAGCTTACCTATTCTTCAAAGGCCAGTTCAAACATGCCTCCTCTGGTCACTCCAAGACGAAGGGATAGCTCCCTCCTCTAAATTCTTATAGAATACTGTGTAAACCATTCATGTACACTTATGGTAGCTATATGTAATTATGTGTCTGCCTTTCTAATACATCATTAAACCTTAAAGGCAATACCTTGGTATTTTTTACAATATCTATTCCAATATCTTTCATATAGTAGACAATCAAAATTTGTTGAATAAACACAGCTGACATTCACTAAACTATAATGTTGTTATAAAACTATAATGGATCAAAATTCAAGTCAATTTTAGTGACATATTACTATGTTCAAATATATCACTTTCATTTTTTGGTCCCTCTCTCTCTCTCTTCTTCCTACTATCTTTATTATTTATTTTCCTTCTTCCTTTTCTTTGCTTTGAATATAATTTAACTACTTTTTAAAATGATTAAACAGTTTCAAAAGGGCCTGTGAAAAGAAAATATTAGAGAGCCAGATTTTAAACTTAAGTACTTACATTATCTCAGAATAAGCTAAATAGTGGTCAGATGCAAGAAAAAGGTTTTGGTTACTCATTTCAATCCCAGTGAGACCCTGACAAATAAAACTTCCCATAAAGGAAGATACCTACAAAGTTAATAGCAATTCTCAGAATTCAACTTCCAAAAGTAAAAAGATCACATACAAATATTTTTTGGTGACGGATCCAAGACAGTATGCAACCAACAAATTGTAGAATACTTTTTATCTCAGAAGAAAAGATTTTTAAGGTAGGCTTAGAAGTTTTTAATATATAAAAAAGAAAAGATTTCACCTCTCAAAGATTTCCCTGGTATATCCTACCACCAACACTTGCATTCACTAATAGAAAATAAATAATTCCATTAGGGTTCCAATACATGGAAGTGTAAATCAGATAGAGGAAAATGTGGAAGGAAACCATTCCCAGATAGTTTTGGTGCCCTGATAATTAATAATACAACCAGAGGAAAATGTGTAGCCCTCTATCCCTTGAGCTACTTAAACTTAAAAAAAGTTTAAAGCGTTTTCATGCTGGGTTTGAAGGAGAACTTCAAGGGACTTAAATGTTTAGAAAATCTCCTCATGTGAGCTGGGCAACTTTTGTGCATTATGGGACCTGTTTTAGAGAGTTCAATACTCCAAGTAAATGCCAAGAAATGTCAGCAATATTTAAGGGAAGTAGAGATAGAAACTATAATGGCAACCTAATTCTACTTTTACATACTCAAGACTTCTCCCTCTGGTTTATCACTTACCTGGCCTATTGAAGTGGCCACAAGTGTACATTTTGGTGACATCATCACCAAATGACAACCATCAACCTAATTTAGGCTCATAAATAGGCATGGACCCCAAGTTAGAATCAAAGTCTAAAGAAAAATTTAACCTGGGCCTTAAAGCATTCTAATGTTCAAGGAAAATGTTTAAGAAAAAACTAAAATCAATACTTGTTAGCACCAAATAGCTAGGTGGTGCAGGAAATAGGATATCAGCCCCGGAGTCAGGAAGACTCACCTTCCTGAGGTCAAATCTAGCTTCAGATTCTTATTAGATGTATGATCCTGGATAAGTCACTTAACTCTGCCTAAAATTCCTCCTTTGAAAAAATGAGCTGGAGAAGGACATAGCAAACTGCTCCAGTATTTTTGCCAAGAAAACCCCAAATAGGGTCACGAAGAGTCAGACACTTATTGAAACAACTGAACAACAATGGACAAAACCACCATTATCACATGTATTTTCCATAGATCATTTAGTTAAGTGTAAGAGACTAGTGAAATTTCTGGTTAAGTCTATAACTTTAGTGAAAAACCACAGATGAATTCTAAATTTAAATGAATTTAAGGTTTAACTTAAATAATATAGAAATACAAAGTAAACGCATAATCACTTACAAAAATCTTGTCCAATCTTTGGGTCATCTACATCAAACTTTTCATATGAGACTAGTTTCCCTATACTTTTCAGAATTTTTCTTAATTGATGAGAGCTACTTTTTTAGGTTGCTATCCAATTGGAAAATGTAAATTAATGTCAACATTATATTTAGCAAAATAGAAGATAAATTCATTTAAAGAAAGTATATAGATATTCGAAAAACTAATATAAATGACTGCATAACAGAATAGAGAGGGTGTTGTATCTGACGCAGACAGGCTTGGGTTCAAGTCTGAACTCTCTAACACATTGGGCAAGTCACTTCATTTTCTAGGCTTTAGTTTTCTCATCCATAAAGCAGAGTTGGATTAATGATCTGTATGATTCCTTTCAGCTTTAAATCCTTTGAAGCTATGACTTTTCAAATATATGTTTTTTTACATTACAAGGGCCATGTCTGGCCCTTGACCCAGAATGATTACCACCCTGCTCTCCTCAGCCCACTCTAGCTAAGATGTGATCTTTGCTTTAGCTATAGTGATTTTCTGTGTTGGCACGTTCCCATGAGACTTGGTGGTTGACCAGTGCAAGCTTCAACACTCAACAACCTTATCAAGATGTCAGAGCCTGGCCTGGCTTTCCCATCAGTCTACATGATCCCCTTCTAAGGAAATCAATGGACAAAGAAGGAACTGTTATGTAAGCTTCTTGAGGGAGGGAATCTATCTTGCCCTGCTTAGTATAATATAGATTATAGCCTAGGGAAAATACAAATACTAGTGCTTTGCACATAGTAGGTATCTAATGATTGATTTGATTTCTAATTTAAGCCATAATACATCAAAGTCTTTTCATAGAATTTAGGAACTTTGGTCTAGTCAGAGTCTGGAACCAGGCAAACTGATGTTATCTTTCTGGATTCTTGGACATCCTAAAATAATACTTTAGGTTTTTTTAATAGTGGGGTGGGGTTTGGGGTTTTTTTTTTTTGGGGGGGGGGGGAAGTTTGCCTTTTTCTTGGCTTTTTTTTTCTGGTTATATATGTATATTAAAATTTTAAATACACATTTCTTCATGAATCATGTTGGGAGAGAAAAATCAGAACAAAAGAGAAAATCCATGAAAAAAGAAACAGAAAAAAATAGTGAACATAGCATTTGTTTATTTACCTTCAATTCCATAGTTCTCTTTCTGGATGTAGTGGTATTTTCTATCATAAAGTTAAATTGGACTGCCTTAGACCACTGAACCTCTGAGAAGAACCAAATCTTTCATAACTGGTCATCACACAATCTTCCTATTATTGTGTACATTGTATTTCTGTTCTCCTTGTTTCACTCAGTATCAATTCATGTAAATATTTTCAGGTCTTTCTAAAATCAACTTGTTCATCATTTTTTATAGAACAATAATATTTCATTACTTTCATATACCATAACTTATCCAGCCATTCCTCTATTGATGGGCATGTATTCATTTTCTAATTCTTTGCTACCACAAAAAAGCTGCTACAAATATTTTTTTGCACATGTGGGCCTTTTCCCTCCTTTATGATTTCCTTGGGCTACAGATCTAGTAGTGGCACTGCTGGGTCAAAGGGTATGCACATAGTGGTTTTTTTTTAATTCTTTAAAATGCTTTTAATATATATTATCATAGTGGCTAATCATTAGATCTCAGAAGCCAGTGGCCACACCAAAGAAGAACTAGAATACATTATAGAATCCAAAATGGATAATTTTTATTTTATTAAGTTAAAAAGTTTTTTATACAAATAAAACCAATGCAGACAAGATTAAGAAGGAAGCAATAAACTGGGGAAAAAATTTACATCCAAGGGTTCTGATAAAAGCCTCATTTCTAATATATATGGAGAATTGAAGCAAATTCAAGCCATTCTTGAATTGAGAAATGGTCAAAGGACATGAACAGACAATTTTCAGATGAAAAAACTAAAACCATTTATTGTCATATGAAAAAATGCTCTAAATCACTATTGGTCAGAGAAATGTGAATTAAGACAACTCTTAGGTACCACCATACACCTTTCAAGAGTGGCTAAGATAACAGGAAAAGATAATGATAAATGTTAGAGGGAATTGGGAAAACTGGGACATTAATACATTGTTCATAGCGCTGTGAACTGATCCAACCATTCTGGAGAGCAATATAGAAGTATGCCCAAAGGACTATCAAACTGTGCATACCCTTTGATCCAACAGTGTCTCTACTGGGCCTGTTTCCCAAAGAAATCATAAAAAGGGGGAAAGGACTCACATGTACAAAACTGTTTGTAGCAGCCCTTTTTGTAGTGCCAAGAAACTGGAAACTGAGTGGATGGATGCCCATCAATTGGAGAATGATTGGATAAGTTATGGTATGTGAATGTTATGGAATATTCTTGTTCTATAAGAAAACATCAGTAGAGTGTCTTCAGAAAGATCTGGAGAGACTTACATGAATTGATACTAAGTGAAGTGAGTAAAACCAAGAGAACACTGTACACAACAGCAAGATTATACAATGATTTATTCTGATGGACATGGCTCTTTTAAACAGTGAGATGTTCCAATTATTGTGAGGAAGAGAGCCATCTGAATCCAGAGAGAAGACTGTGGGAATTGAGTGTGGATCACAACATAGTATTTTCACTTTTTTGGTTGTTATTTGCTAGATTTTGTTTTCTTTCTCATTTTTTTTTTAGGTTGAAAATACATATAGAAGTACACATGTTTAACATATATTGGATTACTTGCTATCAATGTGGGGAAGGGAGAGAGAAAAAAACTGGAAGGTTTTGAAAAGGTGAATGTTGAAAATTATCTATGCATATGTTTTGAAAAGAAAAAAAAAGAAAAGAAAAGAAAAAGTGGAGCTAGCCTTAGGAGCATGGAATAGAGGACAGTGAAGAAAATTTAGCCTACTTGCCTGGACCAAATGCAAATAAAAACAAATCTCTAGTTCAAGGCCTAGTCAGACCATGGTAAAATATCTTTGCTATCACTACCATTCATTTTTGCTATCATAGGAAAAACAAAAACAAAACAAAACAAAACACACACACACACACACACACACGAGGTATAGGCTGGAAAGTCCAGATGTAGCACTACAAAGAAAGGAAGGAAGGAAATCAATATTTATTAAGCACTTAGTACGTGCACCAGAGATATAAATCTGAGCAAAAAGACAGTTCAGTCCTTCAAAGAACTTACAGTCTAATAGAGAAACACAAAACACAAAAGGAAAGAGAAAATGGAATGGAATAAGAAAGGTAACTGATTTTGAAGTACAGAAACTCAGGAACATGTGCAAGAAAGGATAGAAGGCTGATTAGCCCAGCAAACAGAGGTTTCAGAAGGGACTCATGAATGGGAGGAGGAGAGGCAGGGACCTCACAGATGGATTTTTCATGGTAAGCAGTACAAAGAAGTGATACATCATCTCCAGGTGCTGAAGAAAGTTCCAGGATGAGAAAACAATAGAATCATGCTTTTGAAAGAAAGAATATGTCCCAAAAATTCCTATGTTTCTTGACTTCTCAGAGATGATTTTTCTCTTTTGTAAAATGCCATTTAAATATCTTTACAACCTGATACTTTTCTAGCTTTACAGCTTTTTCATATAGTAATCTCCTTGACATACTATATAATTCAGTTACACAGGCCTGCTTGCATCTTTGGACTTTTCCACTGACTGTCTCTTCCTTGCTTGAAATGCCCTCCCTCTTCAATCTCTTACTTCCTTCGAGATTCAACTCAAAAATTACCTTCAGGAAATAAAGCCTTTCCTGATTCCTCTACTGTTAGCACACTCCCTCCCAAAACAACTTAATTTTTATTTGGTGCAGATTTGGTGTATTTGTATATTTGTATTTTGTTTCCCCTATTCGAACATAAATTCTTTAAAGAAAGGAAGATTTCTTTTTCTCTGTCTACCCAGCATTTACTAATGACGCCTACCAAACAGCAGATATATGCTAACAGTATATGCAGCATCAACAAACAATAAGTACCTGCTAATTGGAAAAACAAGAACTTTTCTTTATTACCCTTAGCAAATGAGAATCTGGCCTCTGTTTGAAGAATTCCAGGAGGCTAAACTTCACGCTTATCTCCTGAGGCTACTCATTCTACTTTTATGTTTCTCCAAATGTAAGCATAGGATTCTCTCTCTCCCTCCTTCCCTCTGCCTGTCTGTCTCTTTCTGAAACTTCCAACCCATTATTTTTAGTCCTGCTCTTTGGAGTCAAACAAAAAAAAGCGAATCCTTATTCAATATGACAATTCATCAAACCCTGAAGAAAGTTATCATGTCTCCTTTAAATAGTTTTTTTCTCAAAAGCAAACATCATCAATTCTTTCAACTCATGTTCATACATATGGTCTAGAATCTCCACATCATCCTGGCAAGCTACCTCTAACAATAAACATCCTTCCTCCTTCCAGCTTTAAATACTATGGATGAATGACAGAGGAACTGCTGATTCCAAAGGTACATTAAGAAAAATATTTAAGCCCAGTAAGCATGAATCCACCCACAACATCTTGCAGGAAGTTGCAGCAGGGCAGAAATTTGCATGGCTACTCTCACCTTTTTCTCTACAACAGCCTGTGTTTGTTACTGCCTAGTTGTGCTCTTGGAAAGATAAGCACAAACACAAAAGATGTGTTGGTGTCCAGGGTTGGTTGCATGTCTATGTTTACTGCTTCGGAAAATCTCAACTTTGCAAGGTACTCCATCGAGGTCTCAATTAGAATCCTTTTTACAACACAACTAACAAATGGTCATCCAGCCATAGTTTGAGGACTTTAGTGAAGAGGAGCCCACTAAGTATATCCCTGAGGTACTGCATTCAATTTTGGACAGTTCTAATTATTAGGAAGTTTTTCCTTAATGTAAACCTAAGTTGGACTTCCACATAGTCCTAATTCTGCCTTCTGGAGCAAGCAGAACAAGTCTAATTGATCTTCCATGTTGCAGCTTCTTTTTTTATTTTTTTTATTTAATAGCCTTTAATTTACAGGATATATACATGGGTAACTTTACAGCATTAACAATTGCCAAACCTCTTGTTCCAATTTTTCACCTCTTACCCCCCCCCACCCCCTCCCCTAAATGGCAGGATGACCAGTAGATGTTAAATATATTAAAATATAACTTAGATACACAATAAGTATACATGACCAAAACATTATTTTGCTGTACAAAAAGAATCAGACTCTGAATTATTGTACAATTAGCTTGTGAAGGAAATCAAAGATGCAGGTGTGCATAAATATAGGGACTGGGAATTCAATGTAATGGTTTTTAGTCATCTCCCAGAGTTCTTTTTCTGGGTATAGCTAGTTCAGTTCATTACTGCTCCATTAGAAATGATTTGGTTGATCTCGTTGCTGAGGATGGCCTGATCCATCAGGACTGGTCATCATCTAGTATTGTTGTTGAAGTATATAATGATCTCCTGGTCCTGCTCATTTCACTTAGCATCAGTTCGTGTAAGTCTCTCCAGGCCTTTCTGAAATCATCCTGTTGGTCATTTCTTATAGAACAGTAATATTCCATAATTTTCATATACCACAATTTATTCAGCCATTCTCCAACTGATGGACATCCATTCAGTTTCCAGTTTCTAGCCACTACAAAAAGGGCTGCCACAAACATTCATGCACATACAGGTCCCTTTCCCTTCTTTATAATCTCTTTGGGATATAATCCCAGTAGTACCATGTTGCAGCTTCTAATGCTCAAAAACAGCTATTTATATTCAAATCCCTATGCCCTATCTTCTAAATATCCCACCCCTACAGGAGAGGATAAGTTATGTTCTTAATCTTGCTCATTTTTCTCTTTTCATACCCTAAATCTAGCCTTATTCACTGACAGAACATTGACTTAGTCAAATTGAGACCCATTAAAAACCTTAGCTTAAGAAGGACACTGCATCTAGGACCACTTCCAGTAATCCTGATCTACATCTTGCCCCTGGAAGAAGATGCTTCTGGAGAAGAACCTGGGGCTGATGATTTTGCACAGCTTTTCCTTGCTTATTCATTTGCACATCATGGCATCATGGTCTACTTTGAGAACAAAGAACAAATGACAAAAATAAAAGTTTCTTGATTCAATTATGTGAATGATTCCTAAATCCATATATTTTAACTGTCTTTCCCCTCGAACTTCAGTCCTGCATTTCAAACTACTCTGCTTAGTACATACCTCATCTGAGATGTTACACCAATACCTCACATTTGACATATCCAAAAGCAAACTTAAAACTGGAAAATGGTGTTAACCTTTCTGTCTTATCCTCCCACATATAATTACCTGCAAAGTCCTGTTTCTCCTACCTCTACAACCTCTTCCCATTTACACTGACATCCAAAGATGGGCATAGAATATGAACTGAGTATCCCCATAGGCTGCCATTATCCTAGCTCAGGCCTTCATCACTTCTCAGTAGTGATGGTATTCTAAACCCCTAACTAGTCTCCAATCTTGTTTCTGCCGTCTTAATCCATCCTTCACATTACTGCCATAGGGCTGTCTGTCACTGTCACTCTATTGCTCAGAAGTCAGTGTTTTCATATTGTCATGAATAAGATAAAAATTTAGACTAGAATTTATGGCCTTTCAAAAATATGATTCCAATCTATATTCCCAGATATTTCACTTTCATATGCTCAACATTCTAAATTCTGAAATGTCCCACAGTTTTAACATCATTTCAAGTTTCTGTGCAATCTCACTTGGCAGCCTCTCCACGCCTTTCTCTTATTTGGCCAATTAAAGTCCTCTTTCACCAAGACTCAATTCAAGTACTGATCTCCCCACATTTAAATGTATTCTCTCCTTCCTCAAAGTTTCCTAGAGTACTTCTACTTTTGCTCCAACTCACACTCTACCTCATATATCTCTAATGTTTCATTATTTTGAACTTAATAAATGACAAATGAGAATTTCTATGTACAAAGTAGAATGGAAAATATTAATTGTTTCCAAACCAAGGATCTTTATTTTAAGAGCTTCTTTTTCTTTTAAGGATATATAAATTTAACATGCAATTTTCTTTTTTTTTTTTTTTTTTTTTTTTTTTTTTTTTTTTTTTTTTTTTTTTGCTGAGGCAATTGGGGTTAAGTAACTTGCCCAGGGTCACATAGCTAGTAAGTATTATGTGTCTGCCAGTATTCTATCTACTGTGCCATCTAGCTGCCCCTTAACATGCAATTTTCAAAGCAATCCCAGTCACCTGTGATTCCTTTTGGACTTTCTTGATCATTTTTTAAAAATATTTCAATGACCCTCTTTTTATTTATTTATTTATTTTTGTTGTTGAGGCAATTGGGGTTAAGTGACTTGCCCAGGGTCACACAACTAGGAACCGTTAAGTGTCTAAGGCTAGATTTGAACTCAGGTCCTCCTGACTTTAAGGCTGGTACTCTATCCACTGCAGCACCTAGCTGCCCCATTTATTTATTTTTACAGTCCAATTACTATTCCCTCCTTCCTCCAATTCCTATTGGGGGGTGGAAAGGAAGGGAAGAGTTACGTAAAACTCTTGTAACATTTTTTTTCCCCAAGCAAGCTAACCCTCTGCCCAACCCCCCCCCCCCAAAAAAAAAAAAAAAAATTGGTGCCTGGTGGTAGAAAGGTGACACAATGCATAGAGCAATGGCCCTGGAATCAGAAAAACCCAAGTTCACATCTGGACTCTGACGCTTGATTAGCTGTGACATACTTCTTAACTTTTTCTGCTTGGGGCATTTAGGGGACTAGCTATTAATCTGTTGCTCTTACTACTTTATTAGCACCCCTTTTTCCTAGTCATATATGTTTTTCAGGAGCCTCTTCTCATTCAAGTCATCACTGGTTACATAGACCCCTCTACAAGTACTTTTTCTTGCCCTTTGGCTCACCTGAAACGTTGTTCTTTCTAAATTCCTAGAGCAATGCTAAATTAATACTAAACTAATATGGTTCTTATCGAACAAGCAGCTTAACATTGTTTAAAATGCTACCTAATTCTCCAGATAGACATATAGTAATGCATAAGTTCTATGGACTGCCCATGTAAATGTATCCCATTGTATTATGCCTTCTTTGCTAGATTTAACAAAAGTCTAAGGTGTATATATTGTTGGGCTTATTGCAAAAAGAACAGAGATGAAAAAGACAGATCCAGTACTTAAGAAACATACATTCCAGTTGTGTGGGAAAAGCCTAAACAAAGAAAAGCAATAAAAATGAAATAACTGGAAATTAAGGAGATGCCCATCACTTGGTAAATGTACAAATTATGGTATATAAATGTAATGGAATAATAATATACTGTAAAAAAAATGATGAAAGCAACAGTTTGAAAAACCTAGAATTATTTATATGAACTGATGCAGAGTGAAGTGAATATAACTTAGAGAATAATTTACACAAACAACAACATTAGAAAGAAAAACTTTGAAAAGTGACTTATCTGCTATAGAAGGTCTATGAAAAAACAGATAAGAATGGCAGAAGATGAGAAGTTGTATACAGACTGAATCTGTAGAAATGAAGGTGATGTCCACATTGGTGAAGTCATAAATCCATTAAAACATAAATAAATTCCCATTTATACAGCATTTGACATTTACAAAGAACTTTCCCTCAAAACAAGCCTATGAGGGACATTCCTGGGAGGGAAGATGTATCACAGAATGCTAATAGTATTTGTTTAAAACAGCAATCAAGAAATGAAAAAAAAAATCTAATCCTTCATTTGTTTGTTTTGATATGAGGAAGTAAGAAAGATCTAGAATTGCAGTTTTGGAGTTGTAAGGGACCTTTTGATCATTCCAGCACAAGCATATCATTTGAAAAGTGAGAGGAAAAAGATCCAGAATAAATGGTATATTCAAGACCACAAAGCTACTTGTAAGTAACTAAGCTCAAATAAGAATCAAAGTCAAGATATTAAAGGAATGTGATCTCCCTCATACCAACAACTAATATCTATGACTTACACTGGTTCTTCCTAACTTCCAGGACAGACCACCATCCACTCTATCATACTACCCTTCATATCAGGGGTGTCAAGCAAAAACATATATATCTTGTCAACCTGCTTTCCTGGATTTGATGATTTCCAGAAACTCACCTCTCTGAAATTCATCCCTCTCTCTGACTGGAAAGGATACAGATTGAACACTGGCTACCTTCCCCCAATCCTCTGCAATTACACAAAGGACTCTCAGGAAATTCAGCTCATCTTTTCCTACCTGGTTGTTTTCCTGGACTAAATGAACTCCAAAAACTCATACTTCTACAAGATGAAATCAACTCTGGATTCTCCCCTCTTCAGAGCATCTCATTCCCCAGTTATAAAACTTCTTCATGCTCCTGTCCTGGTAACTTCCTCTTTCCCCTTTCAACTTCTATGTACTGTCTTCCTCTATTCAATTGTGAGTTCCTTTGGGTAGAAATTGTCTTTAAAGTCTTCTGTCTTATCCCCAATGCTTAGCTTAATGCCTATCCATAGTTGGTCTAAATACTTAGCAAATGTCTTGGAACAACTGACATATCCTAAATTCCCTGACTTTTAATTCAGAGCTTTTTGTACCATATGCCAATGTCCTTCTATAGTCCTGAAGCATTACTGACATCCATTAAAATATGATAAACAAAAGTTTACAATTATGATAACATAAAATGTAACAAAGGAATTAATTTGGCTGTTACTTTGAATTCACTTCTACACTTCTAAATCTCCAAATTATGAATTTTTGTTAGTGAGTTAAATAATGTCTTCAATCCCCTAAGAGAGCCAAGTAGCTACTACTCCCCTTCCACATCATGGGGAGACCGCTGCCTAATTACCTTAGAAATAAAATGGAAAGAATGCCGGTTTGGTGGTCAAAAGTGGCTTTGTCACTTATTCTGTTTATGTGTAGGCAAGAGTCTCAACCTCTTTGGGCCTCGTTTTCCTCATTTTTAAAATGAAGGGGATTATAATGAATTAATTCTAAGATTCCTGCCAGCTCTAAAATCTATGAGCCTTTGAATTCTCCAGCCTTATGCCAAATAAATATTTTTGCTACATGAATACCAAAATATGTATAGTAGAACTTTTTTCCCCTAGCAGCAAAGAACTACCCTAAATAAGGTTCCCTTCATTAAGGGAACAATTGAGCAAACAAAAGTTTAAGAATACAGTGTAGTATTACTATGTACTAAGAAAGGGAAAGGGAAGGGAAGGGAACAGATATGAAGTACCTATTATATATCAGATTTTGGGCTAAGCACCTCACAAATATTACATCATTTGATCTTCACAACAATCCTGGGAAGTAGATGGTACTATAATTATTTTTTATACCCATTTTACAATTAAAAAAAAAAAACAAAACAAAAACAAAAACACTGAGGCAAACAGAGTAACTTGCCTAGGCTCACATATCTAGTTTTTGAGGATAAATTTGAACTCGTTTTCCAGATTCCAGACCCAACTCTAAGTATTGCACCACCTCAATGTCTTTTAAACTTCCTGGCTACCTAAGAAATGACAAATATGCATAATTCAGGGAAAAAAAAGGGAATCTGTATAGTAACTAATGCAGAGCACAAGGAGACAAAATATGCAGGGAGATAATGTAAAGGAAAGAGTATTAAAAGGAGGATGAAGTCTAAGTAATTGCAACGGCTAATCTTTGTTCAGAGAGCCTGGTTCCTCTCTTCAGGTTCTTAAAACCACAAGCTTAAAGACTACTCTCACTGACCCATGTATTCCCAGTGGTTTTTACTTAACTTCTTGGTTACAAAAAGAGTTCAGGGCTGAAGTGGAGGTAAATGAGGTACACATTTGGAAATGACTACTAAAAACAAAAGGCATCAACAAAGCTTTTTTTTTTTTTTTTTTTTTAAAGGAAAATAGTTTTAGCAGAAGCTGTGAGAGGAAAAAGTCTTTGTCAGTGGCACAAATAGTTTCTTCTTTCCCTCAGTCCCACCTTCTAGCTCAGGAAAGATCCCAGAGGAATCCACCATTCAGGGTACATCTATACCCTTCTGTCCCAATTTTTTCCTGATAAAGAAAATGATCTTCAATTTTAGAATAAAGTTAAATGTGGAAAATAGGTCATAAATATAAATATATCTAATATATTTTATACATATATATAAAATATTTACATAAATATATTAAGAAAAATAGGCTTGTAAGTATAAATGTCATACACACACATATAATATGTACATAAATATGTGATTTTTACTTTAGATAACTTATAAAGAACCTGTCTAAAAAGTGTATTGGACAAATATTACTTTCCTTCTCAAATGTGACTTATGTGATAATTCAAGAAGTAGTCTCTAATTGTTCTAAGAAAGTACCCAACCCTGGTTAAAGACAAAGAGCAATAATGATTTTTTAAAAATAAATAAAACTTATTCATTTAAACAGAAATGAATATAAAATATAAAAAGTTTGTGAAATTATTTATAATGTATTGTTTAAAATGCCTTATTTCTCTCAAAAAGATCTCATTCACTTTTCAACAAGCCATACCTATTCCAAACTTAGTGTTCATTATGTGCTTTTAATTTACAGGCTTCATTGAAGTGCAAAACAAGCCAAACAGGGGACTAGACATGCCAAGGCAGGGCAGGCCAAGATGAGATGGATGGCTAAAATGAGGAAATATAAAAACTGCCTGTAGATACAATGTTCCTAAAAGGGGAAGACCCTTTGTGGACAAGGCAGAAGCCAGCTAGGACATTGGATGAATTTGGCAGCAAATGATAAAACAGTTGATGTACATTTCTTTAGTGATATTGAAAATCTTTGCAATGTCAAAATACTGTTTTTTTTTTTATTTGTATCAACATGAGTATTCTTTCATTTAATCCAAAAAATATCTAAAGAACTTCAAGTCACTCAAAAAATTGGGATATGGTTAGAGAAAGAGGATGAGGGAAAAGGAAGAGGAAAGGGGTAAAGAGAGATATGGAGGGAGGAAGAGAGAGAGAGGGATTGGGGGGGAGAATTAATCACTAATAAGCTATTCGTGGATATTTTTGAAATATCAGTTATAGTCCTTGTTTGAATAAATATGAAAAGTAATGTTAAAAATGGTACTTATTAATTACTATTTTCTTTTAGATTTTTTCCCCCTATAATAGAGACTATAACTCTATCCTGTAACTTGAAGTAAAGTAGGTGGAGAGATTGATAAATATTAATTTGAAGATGACTATTTAAAATCTCTGCTTTTGTTTTCATTCATATGGTCATTGATCCTATGAAATCCCAGGGCAACAAAGTGAGTTTTAACATACGTCTTAGTCACATGCCTTCTTCTGCAAGCCAACTCTTTACATAAAGCGATTTTCTATCTGCATTGAACTTAATAGTTGCCAAAAGCGTCTGTTGGTGCCTACTGCTCAAAGCAGACCAAGACAGGTGGCAGACTTAGTGACCGGGAACATAGAAAGTATAGTCAGTCAGGCCAAAAACATGGAGTGCATCTGCCACCCATAAGCAGTTGGGGAAAATACTGAGTACAGTTTTGGAAACTAGGAAGACTACAAGAAGATATGAAGCAGGCAACCAATATCCTCCTCAGAAATCAGAACCATCAACAGAAATTCTTTTGGTTTTAGGCAATTAAATCTTATATTCAATTTGAAAAGTATCAAAAAAAGTTTGTCTTCTTTTTATTAAGCATTTGTAATTTAACCACTTTTTGGAAAAAATAAACAAAGCTATTTTCCTATTATCTATTTGAACACAGATTCTAGTAATTCTATTAATATTTAAAAAACATACACCTAGACAACTATATTCAAACAATTTCTTTCAAAGAAAAAAAGTTACATATCAATCAGCCAATCTATATACATATAACATTACAGTATTATTATAGTCTAGCTGGACCAAAAAACAATGAATACCCCTGGTGGAAGTGGATTCAGGGCCATCTGGTGAGAGGTAGAAGAAAAATGGAAATACAAAGCTTATACTGATGGTAAAACATAATTGCCTTTTAAAATTTCATTTGCACTTTACTTCTGCTAACCAAAAATCATAACTTCCTAAGTCATGAAGAAACTGACACTTCCAATATCTGGTCTGCAAAATTTAATGGCATATTCAAATTCATAAAGTAGAAATGCTAAAAACTAAATTATTTGGTTTGAAGCTTAATTTTAGATAATTCTGTATCTATAAGTCAGAATCTTAGATTAGAGGTATGTCAAGTAATGGCAGATAGTTATTCTTGTTTATCTGTGCTACTACAAATTATCCTTGTCCTAACCTAGATCCCTCTCCACTATCGTTCCCTACATTTATAAATTCCATCACCATAATCCACACTATACTTTCGAAATAAAAGTACCTGAGAAAATGCTATATATTTGCTTTATTTTCTGAGAAGTAAAGTAAAGAAATCTTATTTTTCTTTTGCTTTCTTTACCAAAAAGAGTAGTCTTCAGAATAATGATGAGAAAAATAGTTATCTGGAATTTGAAATCCAACATAAATTAGATTATAAGAACATGTCTAATTATCTTCAATGAACTCAAGTCAGAAGACTTATATAAATTGTCAATTAAGGTACAAAATGAGGAACAAAATATAAATCCCTGAACTGTTATTAGTGATTACTTAAAAAAAAAAAAAAAAACTCGTGGAGAATGCCACACATTATAGAAAACCAAGTATACCAATTTTTAAATAAAAAAGATGGAGTTTACAAAATAAATGTTATTAATATTTTGAGTCTAATTCTTTGAAAGTTGTTAAAACACATTAATAGGATGGTTTGTAAGGATTTAGAAAGGGAATAATCACTAAAGCATTATCATGATTTCATCAGTAACACATCATGATAAACTAATCTAATTTCCTTAAAAAAAAAAAAACCCAAGGTGGCAGTTATATCAGGCTGATACCATAGACATACTATAAATATCTGAATATTGTATTTTTCAAAGTTTTATATGCTATATTTATGGACAATATGAATAAAATGTGGATTAAATAAGAGTACACTTTTAAAAAACACTTGAGACTTGTTTATATGAAAACTAAAGAGTAGTCATTAACTGATCAGTGTCATAATGGAAAAAGGTCTCCAGTAGAGTATTCTTGAGATCTATTTTTGTTCATTTGCTGTCCAATATCTTCATCTATGACTTGGATAAAGACACAGATGTCATGCTTATCAAATTTATAGATGATATAAAAGCTAAAAGGGATATCTTGTATCAGAGTAAGAATACAAAAAAAGCATGACAGTTTTGAAAATCTTATTTTAAGAATGGTTTATATCACTAAAAACCACTAAAATGAAAGTTTTTTCTAAATTATATGATTATCAAAATGGAAAAGAGAATTGACTGAAATTATCTAATGCTTGAATTCAAAATTGAACATAGTATAAAAGCATATTTTTGAAATAAAAGACTACCATGCCTGATGGGTATTAAACCAAATAATATCTTATAGTCAGTTCCATTGACTTTGGAAACATGCATTTCCTTCTTTGATCAATACTTTGACTAAATAACTGCCCACCTCTACAAAACTAGGATTAAAGACAAGCAAAGGAGCTGAGGACACTGGACCCAAATGACTTCTATGGTTCTAATAGTATAGTTAGTGTAGATAGTATAGATAGCATAGATCTAAATACTGAGCCACAATTTTTTAACCTTAGGTATAAATACATTAAGTTCTGATGACTAAATTTTGGACTATTTTATTTCATTTTCAGATTTAGTAAGTGACTAAGTTGGATTTCAACTGTCTTTCCCCCCTACAAATTACAAGCGAAAGGAAAAAGACATGCAATAGAAATTCATAATTGTGAATTAAAAATACAATAAACTTCTCTTCCTTATAACTGTCTGACAACTAAAGGCATAAGTTGAAATAAAATATACTTTTAACACGATATGTGAAAGTTATTCTACTTGGCAGCAAGTTAAAGGACAGCAAGTAGGAAGAAATATCCAGTAGCTAGGTCTTATATAAAAAGAGAGACAGAGGCAAAATTAAAAAAACAACAACTACTAAATAGTTTGCCTAGTGGAAAGAGCACTGACCTTGGAATCAAGAAGACCTTGAGTCAAATCCTGTCTTAGAAACTTACTAGCTGTGTGACTGAGAAAACCACTCAACCTTTCGTTGTCTCAGTTTCCTCATCTATAAAATTGGAGATAATAATAATAATAATAAATAATGATAACAGCTCTAGGAACTGTTGTTAAATTTAAATAAAAATGCATATATTTTGAAAACATTAAAGTGCAATATAAGGGTGAGCTACTATAATTATTATATGAATGTGCCCCAGTTGAGAATTATACTCTATAGGAATGAGGAAGCTTTTTAAATTTTCTGAGTCTCAGTTTCCTTCCATGTAAAATAGAGATATCAGTATTTGCACTACATCACAAGACTGTTAAAAGCAATTTAACTGTAAAGTATAAGTGTTGTATATTGTTACTTTTATGTATTTTCACTTTAAAAACACTCTTAACATTGAATATATACACACAAAATATATATATATATATATAAATTAAATTGTTCATCTTATCTCTCCTAAATATTTATATTCATGGCTAAATTAGTTTTTAATGTAGGTTCGAGCTTCTAATATAACTATTAGGCTTCTTAAATGCCAAGTCTTAAACCTCAATAGTAATAAAATAGTAGCAATGAACTACTAGTTCATTTTTTTACTTTACCTTTTTCCGATTTCCTGGAAGTTTCTCTTCTCCATCTTTTTGTTTTAATAACATTACTAAATTTGTTCATTTGGTTAAGTGCAGTGACAAGGTTTACTGAAGAACAGGTTGTATTCAAAGGGCAAATTTTTACTTTATTTAGAATTTTGGTTATTACCAATTATTGGGAATTCTCTTCTTATTAGGAAAATAATAATATCTAGCTGAATCAGAAATCAAGAGTAACTATTCTCCAGTTAGACACAACATTGTGCAAGTGCAAGATTTCTGTCAAAAATAAAAAATGTGAACTTTTCTCTAGAGTAGAAGGTACATCTATCTCCCCGTCGTATCATATCTGTATCTCTTTTTATACACAAACACACACACACACACACACACACCCCTATATCTATATAACTACATGCATAAGTAGATGAATAGATACCTCTAGCTTTGAGTATGTGAAATTAGAAAGTAACAAAAAGCTAAGTAAGAAAAAGAAAAGAGATGACTCACAAAATCTTACCTTATACCCATATGCTTCATACCAAGAACCCTAATCTTTCTTCTCAAACTGTTTTTAGCTCCTTAAAATAAAAGTGAAATCTTAAACATTTCAAAAGTTAAGCTTTAAAAAAAAAATCACAACAAATCAGAAAAAGAACTATCTCAGAGATATACTGGGCCAAAGGAAATATATACAATATATTCCTTGTCTCACCTTATTCTTCCATCTCCAATATGCTTTCTTATGTGTTCACTGATGAATACTTGGTTCATCTAACACAAAATTATGTTAATTAAGCTCACATATACCGTGTCCCAGAAATCTTAGTGCAATCCTATAGTTTAAAACTACACTAAGACTTTAGGACACCCTATCTATTCTAAAAGAAAAGGGAAATAATATATTCCAATAATAATCCCTTAAAGGTAATTATCAGAAAACTTAAATTAAAATGTTGTAACACAAAATACCTTGCTTTATTATGAAACAAGTCCTAAATTACAAGTTAACAAATACTATATAGGCACTTGAATAAAGCCTATGCTGGGTCATACTCATAGATATGTATCCAATTACCAACTCTTGAGCTGCTATTTTGAAACAGCACAGTAAGCAAAAGCCAACACAGTTTTTCAGACTGCCGACACTGAGCCCATTAGCCTCTAGAAGCAGGTTCAGATGATTCTATAGTTTACCAAATACTCTTGGTGTGGATTTGCATTTTTTTGCTAATTTGAAAACTGGCTTTAGCCAGCTCCAAGAGTAAATAATAAGCACCATGAAATGCTAAGGGAGGCAGGTAATTTTTAACAAAGTTTCCTATCCATATTATGTATATCTCACTCAAATATACTTTTTTCCAAAACACGTATTTTTTCCTCCTCAAAAACATACACACTCTGCCCTTAATTGTCTTATTTATAAAAAATGTAGATGACTCTATTCTTTTCCAGGAATGAAAGAAAAAAAGCAGAAGAGCAAAATGGAGTTGATCAGTTCTTTTTTTAAAAAAAGATGCAATTTTTAGAAATGAATTAAAACCCTAAATATCTTGCTGTTTTGTGACTGTTGTTCAATCATTTTGGTCATGTTCAACTCTTCATGACTCCATTTGGGGTTTTCTCTGCAAAGATATTGGAGTAGTTTATTATTTCCTTCTCCAGCTCATTCAACTGATGAGGAAGTAAAGTGAACAGGGGAAAGTGACTTGCCCAGGGAGAATAGTTAGGAACTACGTATCTGAGGCTGTATTTGAACTCAGATTCTCCTAAATTCCAGGGCCAGTGTTCTATTGACTATATTGTTATTAATAAAATATTCAAATTTTCACAGCACAGGAATTTTTCTAGACTATTAGTAGAGAGGATAGTAGACTCATTTTTACGGAATTTGAAGTCAAAATTTAAGAAAAAAATTTTAATCTGTTTTTTCTTTTAAAAATTCTACTTTTTGAAAAAAAGAAACTGCAATGAAAACAATTTCCTAACCCCTTCTTCTATGCAAAAATGGCTAATTTATTATTTTAAAATATTGAAACTATTTTTGATATCTGACTGGCTTAGGAAAGTAGAGGCTCAAGCTATCAACATTACTTCTTAGTTTCCTTAGTACAATATTCATGAGGACTAAAGGCAACCACTGATGTTAAATTGGTAGAAAATGATGAGCAATTCAGGCAAGGAAACCTTGTTCAGATGAATCCACGTGAAGTGTCCTCAATGCATATCATTGTTAAATATCCTTCTGATATGCACAAGAAAATTCCTTTTATTAACTGTTAGAAAGACCAACCTTGAACACAAAATTAACAGTAAACTACTGTGTCAAGCTCAGCCCAGAACACTTTTTAACTGGTTATAGGAGCTCAGTGAAAGGGAAAATCAAGGATAACTCTGAGGTTGTATTGTTGCATGACTGGAAGGATGGCAGTGCCCTTGATAATATTCCTTACTGCTTCAACTGACTAATATCCCTCATTGGATATCTTCAGAAATGAGTAAGTTGTTTAGAAAACAGAACAAATTGGAAGGAGCTTTGGGAAAACAAGTAAACTTATGCACTGTTTACTGAGCTGTAAATTGGTTTTTGAACTATGTCTCTTAAGTTATTAAAGTGTTGGGTTGGGTTATTCATCCTTTGTGACACAAGTAAAAAGGTCTCTACTCTAGTCCCCCAAAAAATTAAAGAATGAGGGGAGAAATCCATATATACAAAAAATATTTTTGGCAGCTCTTTTCTTATTAGTCAAAAGATGGAAAAGACATACCTACATATTGGGGTATGGTTAAATAAATTATGGTATAGAAATATAATGGAATATTATTGTGCCACAAGAAATGATGAAATGGACAGCTTCAGAGGAAATTAAGAAGAGCAATATGAATTGATGCAGAGTAAAGTAAACATAACTTCTAAAACAGTCTTTACAATGTCAACATTATAGAGAAAAACAATTTTGGAATACCTTAAAATTATGATTAATGCAATGATAAATAATAAATCTATCATGCTGAAGAAGAAGAATCACACTACTTACCTCCTGCCAGTGACATGATAAATGAATTTAAAATGCAGAATGAGATACACATTTCTGGAAAAGGCCAATGGAAAAATTTGTTTTGCTGGATTATGCAGATTTCTTCAGGGCTATTCAATTAAAGGGATAGTGGAAGGGAAAGATAATAAATGCAAAAAAAAAAAGAAAAAAGAAAACCAAAACTGACTGCAAAAAAGAGAATAAAAAAAAAAAACTAAAGAAAGTGCTTTAAAAATTCTATGGAACAAAAACATTTATAAATGCTATCATCATCTTTCACTTAATTTCTTTTGATAAGATTTCCTTAACTCATATATTAAATGGAAAAAAAAAATTCTTATAATGATGAAATGTCATTCAGTCAGAAAGGGTTCCTACTAAAGCTTAACTTTCCCCTTATTATTATTTTTTGCATCTACTTATGAAAGAGGGAAAGGGCCGTTTCTTGGCAGTTTAGGTACAACTAGTCTGGATATATGAATGATTTTGAGATGTCAATGTTTTTTAATAAATTCCCCAGCAATCAATTACCTTTTCCCTTACTACCTCTATTCTAAACTCTTTCCCTCCATCTGAGACCTTAATCTATGCAGAAACTTTTCTTCTTAATTGCCCATTATCCCACTGTATCAAATTGTCCTTTTCTCAAAACTGGATAACTCTTGGGTCAAAGTAAAAAAAAAAAAAAAAAAGGCAGAAACTGAGAAAGAAAAGGAGGGAAAGAATGAAAGATACTAAAAAAAAAAAAAATCCCACCCCTTCATGATAAAAGAATCCCAGAATTTATCAGTGAGAAGGGACCTCAGAAGTCATCTAGTCCCCAGCTTCTTAAAAAATGGTTGACAACCCTATATGAGGTATCAAAACTGAACTCGCAACCCTATATTGGACCTGAAAACTGAATGTAGAGGGGTTGTGGAATTATGATTTATTATCAATAAATGTTTGATTTGTAAACCCATTTTATATACCTACATACCTAGGATCACATAAAAAATTTCACAGGAAAAAAGGGATCACAAGTGAAAAGGGTTTAAGAAGCCCAGATCTAGTCAATCCATACTTAGTCACCTTTGTAATTTTTCCAAGAAGTGATTCTCTCATTTCCCCAAACTCGAACTTGCCTGTACTTACTAACTAGCTGGGTGTTCCATGGCAAGCCACTTAATTTCTCTGGGCCTCAGTTCCTTTATATGGTAACTTAAGAGGTTACACTTCATGTCCTTTAAGATTCCTTGCAGCCCTAAATCTCTGACTCTATAACCCTCCTCTTAAATTTCTACAGTGACAGAAACTCCGGTACCTCTAGAGGCAGCTCAGACCATTTTTTGATAAATTTATATGAATATTTTCTTTACACTGAGCCTAAATCTGCTTCACTCCAAATCCTAGAGTTCACCAAGTCACAAGGATTCATATTAATGAAATGATAGAAGCTAAGACTTTCAGCTTGACTTAAAAAAAGCTACAAAATATTTGAAACAGGAATTTGTAAACCAATATAAGCCAGTTTTTGGAGGAATATAAACATACATACATTGCTACTGCTGGTGCTGCTATTGTTTTTTAGTCCTTTTTCAGCTGTCTCTGACTCTTTGTGATCCCATCTGTAGTTTTCTTTGCAGAGATACTGAAAATGAGGCAGACAAGGTTAAGTGACTTGCCCAAGGTCACACAGCTAATAAGCATCTGAGACCAGATTTGAACTCAGGCAGATGAATCTTCCTGATACTAGGCCCAGAGCTTTATCCATTATACCACCTACCCTCCATCCATACATATACACATCCATATTATGGGAGAGGGGGGGAAAGGGGAATGGTTTTCTTCAATAAGATCTTAATATCTTAACAAATGGTAAAGACCTTATTGCAAAAATCAAATCTCACACATCGCCTAAAATACACACATACATATCTCTGCTAAATACTACAATTCTATACTCAAATAGGCTAATATAATAAAAATAGATATTGACCATTCATCTTTCCCTCAAAAAACACCCCCAAGATATAGTATCAAACTACTAAAATTATAACATTTTCTAACACAGAACACTGTGCTAATCACCAGGAGATTTATAGACAAGTTATCCTTGCTCTTGTTAAGTTTATAGTTAATAGAGAAAAGTGAATAAGGGGCCAAAAACTTGTCCTATCTAAACTTTAGATGTGTTCTATTAAGTAGCACAGTTCTCTACTCAACAAGTATTTAAGTAATGATCCATAAGGGAGAGATATAAACAAGCAGCTATAATACAAAATAATATATAGTGCAATAATAGATGCAAAATGATGTGTTTGGGTCAAAGGGGAACCTTGAAAGTTACTTTAGGGGTACAGGGAAACCGTCATGGAAGAGGTAGTTTCTGAATGGGTCTTTAAATAGACATGTTTTAAAAGCCTACTTGCATAATTTGATAGTGCCCTGGATTTCTTGGGGGCACAAATGTTTTTCAGGCAAATATGTTGCTAAGGTCCCCATTAGAAATAAAAGTCTGACAAAAACAAACAAACAAAAAGCAGGCTGCTATATAATGTGTGTGTGTTATTTATATCTTTATTGGTGAAAATAGATAATGCAAAATTTCTTTTTAACTAGCAACATTGTACTTGGTAATACTGCCCATTGAGGAGGTAATAGTAAATGAAACTCTACTCTTTCACATAAGCCATTTAATTCTTGGACTTTGGGTTGAAACTGTGTTCTAGTGATACAGTAATAATATATATACATATTGATAACAAGAGGCAGGTTAACAGGAGGAAAACAGAAAGAAACTCTACAAAGTCTTGAAATATTTCAGTACTAAAAATAGTATGAAGAACCAAGACTGAGAAGCAAAAGTCAAAGACAGACCATGAAAGAGAACAATAATTAAAGCTTGTTGTAATAAGAGATGTTGGGAAACCTATCAGAAAAAGAAACAAAACCACAAATGAGCAACAGCTCCTCAGTGAATAAAGTGCTATCAACTAGCAAATTTTAAGTATGTGGTGAAATTTGGGTCACCCACTATAACAAGTGAACCCATACAATCATCTGAACCTTCCTTAAACAAGTAAAAATGTATTCTCTATTACCTTAATCAAAGGGGCATTGAAAAGTAGAGGTAATAAAGGACTATTCCTTTAGTAGAATTTTGTTTCTTTATATATCATGCCTGGGATATATTAGGTACTTAAATGTTTATTTGACCAACTGAGTGAGTGACTCTTCAAACTTTGTAACTTTAAGAAGTTTAGAAATGAAAATCCACATTGTCCATCAGGGTCCACTAAATATGTCCAGATTTAATAAGAGTTCACTTATTACATTATTATAATACAATCTAACAATAGTCAACATCACGTACCTTTAGATCTATCTATTGGTAATTATTTTAAGTATATGTCTAGACTTTAATACACTATTGTGTCAAACAAATAGCGAATTTCAGAAAGGGATAGTTAACAGAATCCTAATTTGCTAAAAGAAAGAAAAGGAAAACAAACAAAAAACCTTAAACTCTATGAACACATGGTGTTTGTTCACAGAGTATCAGTGGTGGGATATGGACAGTAAAAGTTAATCTCCTAATTAAAAACAAAAGTCTTAATGGCCACCAAAAATATAAAAAAGTAAACAACAATCTCAACAATCTTTCCATTTTACAATAAATTCTGTAATTATCATAAATAAGATGTCTATGTAGCAACAAGGAAATATTTTAAGACAAAATATCGCTGAAGATGGAAGAAATGAGTCTAAAGATAGTTAAGATTAGAACTACATAGAAAAGTACCAAGAAATTTCAGAAATCCAAATGGGCCTTTATCACTCCAGTACATATGGGAGTTTTGGTTTTGTATCCCCAGAACCTAGAAAAATGCCCTACACGTGAACAGAACATCTTCCCTTCATCATTCTTCATACAGTAAGTATAACTTGAACTCCGAAATCTTTGCAAGATAAAATTTAAATATGCTTACTAAATCAAGATTTACTCACAAAATTGCCATACTGGCCTTTATATGAGTTTCCAACTAAGCACAAACCTTGATAATTTTGTAATGAATTGAAACAAGGAGATGATTTTTTCTAGTAACTGGCAATCATCATGAGATCTGTCTACTAAAATACAGAGGGACTGTGAATAGTATCAGTACAGGGAAGATGCACACAGATCAAATCACAAAATACTTGGTATATTAAAAAAATTCAAGAGAATAATTTCACATATTTATTTGCTACCATGAATATAAATTTAGATTTATTATCCTCCTCTAAAAATTAAGTTAACATTTTACATTAGACAATGAATTAACTTGGTTTAAGACCAGGCTGTCTATTATAGAAAAATCAGTATGAGCAAACATAAAATATTTTCTAAAATGAAGTAAAAATGTTCTTAAGATCAGATAGTATTTCAGAATAAAAGTCCACCAGAAAGATAAAAAAATGAGACAGAAGATAAAGTAAATGTCTAAATACAGTTATTTTCCTTTAAAAAATCTGATTTAAATCCATGACAAAAACATTAACTTAGCCTTTATTGACTCTTCACCATGAAAATCATGCAACTGGCCATTCAAAGTTGTTAACAGTCTGTCCTCATTTTCCCAATCCAATTTTATACACTAAGGATCTGTTGCTTTTACATCCCATTATCTTATTGCAGGAACACCCAAAAGATTTGCTATCAAGTCTAAACATTTGCTCTACACCAACTTCCCCATCAGCAATGCTGCTTTCCTTTCTATCTGTCAATCTAAATCCTATCACCTTTCTTAGTGTCTCCCAGAATAAAAGATTCCTCCACAATTTCAGCCTTGATTTAACTTCTTTGGTGACACATTCCTTTCTTTCACTTTCTCCTTAACTCTCTTCAATCTGACTTGAAACCTCACCATTCAATGGACATTACTCTCTTAACTGTCACATTTAATGACCTTTTCTCAGTCCTCATCCTTCTTGACATCTCTGTAGCCATGAACACTTCTCAACCTGCTCTCTTTGATGTCTTCTTTATAGGGTTTTGACATTGCTCTCCTACCTATCCAATCACCCCCTCAGTTTCCTTTTCTGACTCTTCAGCCAGAGTCCACTAACCATTGGTTTGCCACTCACTTCTGTCATAGACCTTAATCTCTTCTTATCAGCTCCATAAGAATTCAATGTTTATCTCTATGATGATGATTCTCAAATCTACTTATCCAGACTTAACCACTTTGTGCTGACCTCCAGATATATATCTCTAATTTCCTATTTGATACCTGAACATGGATGTCCTACAATCAACTTAAACTCAGTGTATCCAAAATTGAACTCATTATCATTTCCCTTAAATCTTCCCTGATTCTAAATTTTTCTATTACTGTTGAGGACACCATCTTCCAGTTCTCATCCTTGACTCTCAATTAGTCCCTACCATATTCATTATGTTGTCAAGTCCTATCATTTCTATTCTCTCATACATCTACTACATCTCTCATATATACCCCTTCTTCCCATTGCAACTGCAATATGTCATTGTTGGACTACTTCAATAACCAGCTGATAGATCTGCCTGCCTCAAGTCTCTCTACCCATACTAGTCCATCCTTCACTCAGGTGTCAAAATGAACTTCCTAAAGGGTAGACCTGATCATATCACTTTTCTATTCTGTAAACTCCAATGGCTCTCTATCATATCCAAGACCAAACATAAAATCCTCTATCATTAACAGCCTTTCAAAGCCTGACTCCTCTCACCTTTCTAGTCTACTTATACCCTATTACCCCTCTCCCACATATTCTGCAATCCAGTGACACTGTCTTCTTTGAAGAAAAAAGAACCTGACACTCAGAAGGCAGTTAGGGTCATTGACTATATTGCAACTGTACTGTTTCCTGTATGGATATTGTTTTTTCTGATCACCAATGAAAATGTCCAAAAGAAAAGAACAATGTCTTACATATCTTTTGCAATCTATGCAGTACAAAGCACAGTGGTACAACATACAGAAAGAACTTACATAAGAAAAAAATCAAAAAAGGGGGAAGAAAAGACATCAATTGGGAAAAGCCTTGCATTGGAATATTTGCAATGGAATTGTACAATTGCAATGGAGTATTACATAAGGAATATGAAAATCTGAGAAGCATGGGAAAGATCTGTGAACTGGTACAGAGAAAACCAAGCAGAACAGGAAAACAACATAAAGATTATACAATGTAAATGAAAAGAATAAAACAAAAAAAAAACCAAAAATAAATGAATTATAGCTAAGTTGGATCTCAAAGAAGAGATAAAAAAATGGAAAATTATATATGCTGTTAGATTTCAATTGATTGTTGGTTTTGTGAACTGCTTATTTTCTCCTCTTTTTTTACTCTTTATTACAACAAATAACACCAATATGGGGAGGAAAAAAAAATAAAGAAATGAAGGTTAAGCAAAAACAAGAGATACCAATTAAAATTTGTTTAATTTAAAAATACATTTTTAATAGGAAAGGAGAAATTTCAGGACCCAAGAAAAAAATATTAGAAAGACATCTTTTCACTCTTTGTTCATCATAAAAACAAACCAATTGGGAGTCCTACTTCTCCCCACAACCACCAAAAACAGAGGTTGATTGGTTGTTTCTCTGATCTTTAATCTTTACCTATCTAGTAGTTCTTTCCCTATTACATTCAAACATGCCCAAGCTTTCCTGATCTTGGTTAGACCTTCTTAAGGTCCTAGAATCCAGTCCCATTATATCTTCCTTCCCTTTCTCAGGAAAACTCCTGGCCAGGGGAGGAAGGGAAATGGGGAAGATCACTGTCTTGATTTTCTTTCCTCTCACTCAATTCTTTTCAATCTGTCTTCCAACTTTATCAATTTAAATCACTCTCTCCAAAGAAACCAGTGATTTTTTAATTCCCAAATTCCCTAATGGTCTTTTCTCCCTCACTGGAGTGGTCAAAACATTTAAAAAATGCAAAGGTGAAATTTTTACTACTGAATTTTATAATTTTTGCTATTGCTCTTAAAAGCTAACTCTAGGAAAAATAAATTACTGTTTAATTGGAAAAGGGTTAAATCATACACATCTTACGGAGTACCTAATATTCTTTATATGATTTGCATTGTAAAGTGATGGATTCTCTGCCGATGATCTAGTGGAAATATTTTCTGTCCACTGTTGACTTTGAAGGCCTTCCCTCCACTTTGAGATACTGGATTTCTATTATGCATATGGAATGTCCTATTTTGATCTATTGCAGGTACAATCATGCACTGATTCTGAAATAAAAGTCATAGAAAATTTGAACTGTTTGGTGGTATAGTAAGTAAATAAAATCTATCACTTATTTAACCATAGTTTTATGGGAAAGTTTTTTTTTTTTTAAACTCTCCCTGATCCTCTATTTTATTATATACAAGATAAAGGGGTTGGACTACATAACTTCTAAAGTCTCTTCCAACTTTCAACACTTTTAGGAATCTCCATAAATCTGTATCAAGATTCTGAGAAGCTTGAGGGTAAGAACTGTCTTTTGACTCTTTTTGTATCCTTAAAGCCTCAGTGCCTGGCACATAATGGTGTTCAATCATTTCAGTTCTATCTGACTCTTTGTGACACCATTTGGAATTTCCTTGGCAAAGACAATGGAGTAATTAGACATTTACAGATGAGGAAACTGGAATAAGTGACTTGCCCAGGATGACACAGTTAAGTGAGGCCAGATTTGAACTCAGAAAAATGAGTCTTTCTTACTCTAGGCCCAACACTATTCCCTGCACCACCTAGCTACCCACCTGGCACATAGTAGGTGCTCAATAAATTTTTATTGCCTGACTCATCTATACCACTCAAAAAGGCAGGATCACTTGATAATTTTCACTATAAATGGCAGAATTTCTAAAAAGTTAGATAAGAAAGATGCCCAGAAACAAAACCTTCTCAGGAAAGACCTAAGATTACTTTCCTTATAAAAACTGAAAACAAATTTGTTAGCCTTTTAGTAGAGTTTGAACGTTTTCTGTCAGGGAAAAAAAAAATCAAATTTAAAATCTAAATTTGAGGTAAAACAAATAAAAGTAGCTATATATTGCTCTATGTATTATGATCTAATCTAGCGACATTTACTTGACACATATCTTTTCTATCTTCCCCACCTGACACAGAATCTAGTAGGGAAATTTGGAAGAAACCAAAAAAGTTATCTAACACCTACCAACTCAACAATATCAGTAATATGTATGAAAACCTCTGGACAAGAAAATCCCTACTACCACAAGGCAAATCAATGACTTTTTAGAAAGCTCTACTGATTGACTCCATGCTCAGTTTTAGAGTCTTTGCACTTAAGTCTCTGTGGCAATATAAAAATGTTTTTTTACCTAACTACTATCTCCACCAATTCTTTATCTTTGCATCCTCTAATTGTCAGTCACCTACCAGGTTCAGGCTTGCAGGGCTAAAGACAGCTCTAATCTTTGTTCATTCTTTGCCCTTTGGAAAATCCATCCCTTTGTCCCCTCAATGGAAATGACTACAAAATCCATTCTCAGAACCCTCTGTTTTTATAACTTCAGGTATCATCGTGATATTTCCACTAAAATGTTACCTGAAATGCAGTAAATTCGTGTCTAAAAAGGAATTGTTCATCTCCAAACTATTTTGAACCCTCCATTATTATCTCGTCTGATCTGCCTTTACTTCTCCCTCTCCCTCTCCCTCTCTCTCTCTCTGGCAATTGGGGTTAAGTGACTTGCCCAAGGTCACATAGCTAGGAAATACTAAGTCTGAGGTCTGAGGTCAGATTTGAACTCAGGTCCTCCTAACTTCAGGGCTGATGCTCTAACTACTGCAACACTTAAATGCCCTGACAATATCTCTTAAAAGCACTTACTATGTGCTAGATACTGGAGATGTAAACAGTACCGCCTCTGCCATCTTCTTAGTCAGTATGGCAAAGCTAGAACTTCTAGTGGAAATAGGTTCTTCAGTAAAACTCTCATAAAGCTACAAAAGAAATATTAAAGAAAAAAAAGCCACAAGATAATAAAAGTCTACTCATCTTCTTCTTCTCCCTATCTCAGGAGGGTAAAATGTAGGGCCAAGATAGATAGCTAGAATTTTAAAATGTTTTTTTTTTTAATGAAATTTAAAAAGGTCTACTTGGAGAATATAATAGGAAAACTGAAGAAAATGTATAGATGCTATCGGTGACAATCTTACTTACAATGGAAATTTAAAAATTAGATAATGGAAAAGTCAAAAAACAAGCTTAAAAATGATTTCTGAAAGAAACTGAAAATGTGTACCTATTACTTATAGACCTAGAAAGTAATAATAGTAATAACTTTATTATTATACAGCTTTAAAGTCTTCAAAACTTTTGTATACACATACATACATATCTAAGTATGTGTGAATGTATATTTTATTTCAACCTTTCAATGACCCAATGAAAGATCGTTCAAATATTACTATTTTCATTGTCAAGAAGAAGAAGCTGAGATTCAGAAGGATCAAAGAACTTTCTTCCATAGTTAATGTGTCAAAAGTGGAATGTGAACATAGGTTTCACTCAGCTCCATGTCAAGTGTTCTCTCCCACCATTCTTTACACCATCATTGACTTTCCAAATGAAAATATAGTAATCTCAGGATCAGGGACATCCCTGAAAATTAAGAAAAACCAAAGAAGCTAAACACTGTGTTTATCTCCAAACTAATTTTATGCTTTGGAGGCATTTCTTCCGATATTTTGAACCCTCCATTTATTACCTTGTCTATCCATCAGTCCCTAAATGCCCAGAATCCACTCAGGCTGCTTGCCTGTTCACCACAAGGCTTAAATAAGGTGAGGATCACCTATCCTGCCCCCTGAACCCCAAGGTCCTCCAGGCCCTACCATCTACCCTTCCTCTACAGAGGCCTTATGATTAAATGCCAAATGAATCTGTTCACTTAGATGTTTTGATATTTGTTAAAAGTACAGGTACACAATTTTGAATGGGAAGAACTTTCCATTTATTTACAAAACTTAAGATCTAGACCTATTCTTTAACTGAAAGCATTATTTGTTTAATAACTTTCATAAAATACAATGCATGAAAAAACCCATAGTTTCAAGACAATATTATTAAGGAAGATTGTTTTTCTCAGTGCTTGGGAACCAAATCTGCATGAATCAAAACATTGCAGTGTATAGTTTATTCTAACATTCTGATATTTACAATTTAAGTAGATTAAACATTAACTAGCATAATCACCCTTTAAAAAGCAAAGACAAGTATTCTATTCTGCAACTTCTAAAACAAAGGATACCCAAGTCAAATATAACCTAGCAAAAATTTTAAAAAATAAATCACAATTAATCAACAAACTTCTTCTAAATACCTAAGTACCTTCTAAATACCTGGGGGAGAGAATGGAGAGGAAATAGGGGATATGGAGAAGTATGGAGAGGTGTGAATTAAAGAGGAGAAAAGAACAAAAATAAGAAGGATTACATTTAGAGAAAAATAACTAATGAATTAAAATCCCAGGCAGGTGGCAATATAGTAATTACTTAACCCCTAAGCCTCTTAATTTCCTCAACATATAATACGCATTATTATACTTTATCATTAATATCATAAGAGTTATTGTTAAGGAAGACATCTTACACAAACCTCAAGATGATATTTAAACCTGAGAAACTTTTAATTTATTGAGCAAAGAACTTGCAAACATAAACCAAGGAAGCTACAACTGAAATCAATCAATTAATTAACACTTAAGCGCCTACTATGTGCCATGCTCTGTATAAAAGCCCTTTACCCACTTAGGGGACAAGAAGTTCAGTTACATGAGACAAAACAGAAGGTGCACCTTCTTACTGACCGAAGTTACTTAATTTCTTATTTCAGTAACTACAGATAGAGAAGGAACTTACTTGATGGACAGGCACTTTCTGGGGGGTGTTCTGGGGTGACTGGTGAAGCTGTGCCCAAGGCTGGTGATGTGGATGTGGAGGTGGTGAAGACTGGTGGTGCATCCCTGGATGGGGCTGCATTGGAGGACAGGTTGGCAACTGTTGAAAAGATGGGGGCTGACCAGGGTGCTGTTGGCCAGGTATCAAACGATCTTGTATTGCTTGTGGATCTGCAAGGCCAACACCAGGACAACCATTTGGTCTCATGTGCCCGCTAATTTCCCGTGGTGTTGAGGACATGCCCATAAATGGACGAGACTGTTGCATGTTTCTGGGGCCCATATTCCTCTGTCCAATTCCCATGGTGCCAGGGGGCTGGTGTGATGGCTGAGGGTGGGGAATATTTGGATAATTGCCAACTTCCATGGGTATTCCAGCACTACCGGGTCTAACTTGTGGAGGAGGGGTACCTGCCGGATTACTCATTGCTTTCATGGGTGACATGGGAGGTGGAGAGGCATAAGTTCCCTGAGGCTGTGAAGGATGCATAGTTTGTGTGTTCATTTGGTTAAGTGAGCCACTGGGGTGAATGGGCTGCTGGTGCATTAGTCCTTGACCACTGTTTGATGGAAATCCTACAGCATTTGGGTATCTTGGTACAGACGGATTCATTGGAGTGTTATTTGTAAGGCCTAAATTTTGATTCATCCCTGTATTGTTAACTAATCCCTGATTTAGGTTACTGTAAGGATATCGAGAATACTGCCCTGAGTTGTTTATAGTAGGAGAGGGTACTGTCTGGCTCCGAGAACTAAAATTAAGGGTTTGTGGCCTAACAGCCCCTTGTTGAGGAGGATTAGGGGAGAATCTGGGACTGTGAGCGACTGATTCTCCATGGAGAGCAGTGGGGGGATGGTGATGAAACTGTTGGACTGAGTGACGTAAAGAAGGTGCCATGCTGGGATTCTGTTGGGGCACATGAGACAAGTGGCCAGGTCCTGAGGAGGCAATAAAAGGATTTCCCTGATTAAGGCCTTCTTGACCTTGAGAAAACTGGTTCATCCTCTGTTGTGGTTGACCATGCTGCTGCATTGAAAAATCACCACGAGCCATATAGTTCCCCATCTGTTGCATGTGTGGAGGATGGCCCTGTCCAGGGGCTCCAGATGGAGTCTGCGGTGGCTGGGGTGGTTGCTGCTGTTGCTGGTAAGGGGCTCTTATCTGGTCTGGCACCTGAACAGCCCGTGGTCCCCACATAGAGCCACTGTCCACAAAAGGCTGTCCATGCCTTTCATTCTGCATGCCAGGATAAACTCCCATCTGACCACCACTACTGCCACCATGAGGAACCTGAGGAACTGGAGGGTTGTGATACTGTGAATGAGGAGAGGCTATACCATTCCCAGGGGTATTACTCATCATTCTGTTAGGCTGATCCATCAGATGCATCTTTTGCTGTTCATACTGATTATAGTGATCAAAGTGGGTCAACTTTGCTTGATTTTGATTGGTAGGAGGATGATGAAGAGAGGACTGCAAAGAGGCAAAACCTTGGTCTATAGGCATTTGCTGACCCATAGGATTGACTGGATTTTCAGGATAACCACATTCTCCAAGGCCTTCCAGCCCTTCACTGAAAATATTTCCATCCTCTCCAAAAAGACTCATCATTCCTGGATCTGCCATCTTCCTCCAACACACAGCTCCTCAGAGCTACACTTGGAGAGAGCTAGTCTGTGTTTCACCACTTCACTGAGGTGTTTGTCACCAAAGCCTTTAATCCTTAACTAATCTTCTTCATGTCATTCCATATTTCCTTAATTCTCTTGAACCATGCAGTGTCAAGCAAAGTCTGATTATAAGTCCTGGAAAAAAAAATAGAAGAGAGAGACAAAATAGACACAGAATTAGAAATAAATGCTGAAAACTGTCAAGACTTTACACATTTGAATTTGATTTATATCAAACAACACTAATTTATCCCACTGACTGAACTGTAGTTTATAAATCTGGTTCACTTTAAGAGAAACTCATTAGTTTCCATCAGAAGCAAAACACTAACCTTAACCTTAAATTAATCCATTCACTACACTTCCTAGTGTTCCATTCTTGGATGGAACAGAACAAAAGAACATACAACATGCAGCAGCAGCAGCAGCAGCTGCCACAGCAGGCAGGCAGATGTATGAATCTAGCCAAGCAGCCCATCTGCTGAACTAAAACCCTGAAAATGCTCTAGTTACCAACAGCATGTCCTTAACCTTATTCCCCTGAGCAGTGTAATCAGATGAGCAAGCATCATCATCTAGGGCTGTGATAAGCTAAAGTTAGTTAAATTCATGAAAATATCCTTCAAACACCAGAAGGAATCATTATATCCAAAATTAGAGCACTACAACCAACCTAAAAATGTATAGGTAATATAGTATTTCACAGGCATCCCCTTGTCAGACTCTGAAATAGAAATGAAAAACAAACTCACTAGACAGTAAAATACATTCATAATTGTATTACAGTTAACAATATGAATGTACAAGCTTCAGAATAAGACTTAAAAGGGTAATTTTCATTTGTCAAGAAAACAAATTTCTAAATACCATGCTCAGACTAATAAATATGGCTCGATGCCCACAAAATAGATCTGTGCCAAAATTCTGTATATTGATGACAAAGGAAGTTCAATCACTGCATGCATTATTTACCCAAAGACACAGTGGTTACTAATGACGTAACAGGATCACACTGATGACTAGATATCCCCCACCTGCTCCCCCCTAAAAAAAACCCTCAACAAGAACAAAAAACCAACAACAACCCTACCTTTAGACTTTATACAAAATTATTCTCATTAATAACAACTAAAACTTTCATAGTAAAGTTAAGCAAAATAATTTCCATGGAACAAAATCTAAACTATTTCATATAGTCAGCACCACCTTGTTTGTAGCACATAGTTAGCACGCAGTCTTCAATAGTTAATATTTTATTCAAATAGTTTCAAAGAAACATTTGGCTTCCAGTCATACTTTCTGCATGGTGTCAATAACTCCTTATCATGTTTTAAATAGCTCTTTAAAATTCACAAAGTTCTTTTCTTAAAATAAGTAGTAAGACTTTTACCTTACAGAGGTAAATTTTTTACAGAAAAGAGAAGTTGAGTAATTTCATCTAGTTACACGGTTACTGTCAAAATAAAAAAATCAATCAGATATTCTAATACTAACACTAATATTCTTTCCCCTATACCATGGTTCCTCAAGTAAGAGGATCTGTAAAATGGCCTAAAGTTAGTATTTTTCCTTGAGTTTCCTTTCATTAATAGAATCTATAAGTAGGTTCTAATTAACTTTTGAAAAATGACTGAAATCTTAAGCATCTTTCAAATTTATACTTTTTCTCCTTTAAAAGCACATAAAAATTTTGTATAATACCAATTCTTTTTAAAAAACAATTAATTCCCAAGGAATTTAGACTAGTCTAAATTATGTATGGTAATTATCATATGGTTAAATGACCAGTGGTCCACAACAAGCAACTCTTATGGGAATATATTAGACCAAAACTTGTGATCTTATTTTGCCCTATTCTAACATTCCTAACAAGATTGTTTATTCTATATAAAATGTAAACATCCCAATTCAATGCCAAAACTACAGACATAATTTAAAAGGGTCCTGAGGTCTGTAGTTTTCAGATGACGGCTGTCAACTAAAGCCAGTTTTCTCCTCATTAAGCTACTACTATTCCTTTTCTGATCTAGGTTTGCTTGTTGTTTTTTTTCCCCACATAAACAAGTCAAAAAGGTGAAAATAAAGTGGCCAGTTAAACAAATTTACTGGTAAACATGCTACATGTGTAAGTGTATTATGTAGTATTTGAAACAAAGTAAAACAAACCAACAACACAAAAAGTAAGAAAAAAATTTTTATAAAATGAATTTATCTAAAAAGCTCAGTTAAATTAATTTATCAAAGATTAGCTTTCCCTTTCAGGCATATAAATCCTGGATTGGAAATATTAGAAATGAGAACTGATAATGACTTAAAAACCATGATAAAACTTAAAAATAATGAAGAATAATTACTCATCAGAAAATGCACTGATCTAACTTAAGGAAATATAAAGCTATTTATATGCCTTTAAAAACCAAAGCTCTTCAAATACTAGTCCTTGAAATTGTTGGCTACCTAAAGGTAGGGGACTAGTTCAGAAAACAAAAGGAAAAATTATCTTCATGTAAAATTACTTATTTTAACTTACATTTTTAAGAGAACACTATCTTACTAAAAAAAAAAAAAAAAGGGATAGCCAAGAAATAACTTTTGCCTTATAAGCAAAAAGTAACAAATAATAATTATTATTATGAAAGGGACGCATATATATATATATATATTTTTAAAATTAGTTATGATAACTTTTTGTAGTGGCAAAAAACTAGAAACAAAGTCGATAACCATTGTGGATATATATTGTAGGATGACCGAACAAATTATGGACAGGAAATGTGATGGAATATTACTATACAATAAGAAATGACAAATGGCCCAGTTTCAGAGAAACCTGACAAGATTCATATGAACGGATGCAGTTAGGAAAACAATTTATATAACAACAATGTAAAAACAAACTTTTTTTTTAGGGGGGGGGGGGGGGAGGAGGTAAAAAATTGGAACAAGAGGTTTGGCAATTGTTAATGCTGTAAAGTTACTCATGTATATATCCTGTAAATAAAAGGCTATTAAATTAAAAAAATAAAATAAAAAAAAAATAAAAACTTTTAAAGACTTAAGAATTCTAACCAAAGTAATGATCATCAATGATTCTTGAGGACCAATCACGAAGCATACTATTTACCTCTTAAAAGAAAGATGATGTATTCAAGATGCAGAATAAGGAGTACACTTTTGAATCAAATCAACATGGAATATTGGTACATTTGATTATACATATTTGTTTCAAACATTTTGTTTATTTTTTTCTTTGTCCATGGATGAGTAAGAGAATGGGATGAGGAGGGGATACAGGACAGGTAACTCCTCACTTAAAATGAAAAGAGAACAAGACCAGAAAGAATCATTGACAAGCAGACAGCTTTGAAAATCATACTAGATTTATTGTTTGCTTAAAACAAGCTCTATTTTAAAAAGACAAAGTTTCATATATAAATTAATTCTAGAATACATAGGCTGCTTGTTTTATTTAGTGGTTATCCAATTCAGAATTTTTTAAAAAATCTTATTAAACACAAAGGATCCCTCGCCCCCCAAAAAATTACATAAGGTGTAAGGAAGCCCTGCCAGCATCTTAGAATAAATACATTCCTAGATTACAGAATTACTGAAGAGAAAATAAAAAGTAAAGATAAAAATGCCAGTTCATAATGATATCTTAAAATGATTTCTCTTAAACTACACTTTGAAAAGCATACAAATATTTAAGTTGTATTTATGCTTAATTATAGTTTTACGTAAAAATGTTTAAATTACTTTAATATGTAAAACTTCTGAAATCACTTTTGGACAAGAAATAGGATGATATGGGAAAATGATAAACATGAAGAATACCATATCATAAAATGTTCCTCGGTTATCTATTTGACAACTGTTTTAGTTATGTATTCCAGAGGAAACAAATTAAGAGCTTGCTATATGCTTAATATAAGAAAGTCTTAGTAATGTGAGTTTCTACTATAATACTATGCTTAGTGTTATGTGAAAAGTGAATTGAAGAATCTTTCTCTATTTGTCTCCTCTCATAGGATGAATAAGGTTAGAAAAAGAATTATCAGTTCTCAAAATAACAAAGGTGAAAATAAACAGAACTATAGAGCCTTGCTGTGAAACCAATTCTAAGAACCATAGAAATGTACAGCTACAAGGAACTTTAGAGATTACCTTGTCAAATATCTCTTCATTTTATAGCAAAAGAAACTATTTTATAGATTTTACTTAGCAAACATCTTCTTAAGATTTCTATGGCTTTAAACATATGTCCCTTTGACCAAGAAAAATAAAATGAATAAATAAATGTAATCTAATAACAAAGGAAAGATGAAAATATAAATGCATTTCCTTTTATTCAGAGATGACCCACAAACAAATACAAGGAGAATATAAAATAAAAGATTTGTTATCTTCTGGTGAATAATTATGCAGTATCTTTTAGATTATGCAATGATCATGAAAATTTTCTACAATGCTTAAAAATGATTATATTTTTAACATGAGTTACACATCTTTTAATGAACCAAACACCTATGCCAGCAGGGTTTGGCTAATAAAAACACACACTAGGAATTTCAACTGCTTCTTTAGGAAGTGGGAAAATAAAATACCAAGTTTAGCCACAGAATAAAATGTGCTTGGGCAAAAATGCATCCTCAGAAGGAGGAAATACTACCCAAAAAATCAAGAAATTAGAAATTTAGTACTAAAATATATTTTCAAATGAGGCTATTTTAAAAATATTTAAATTATCTTCCATTCATTTATGATTTCTTACTTCTCAAATAACTAGTTCTTAACAAATATACTTTGCTTAAGATAAGAAAATATTCCATATTCTTATTTCTATCATAAAAACTAGTTTGCTAGAAGAATCTGACAGTACTGGTAGCCAGACTGGATAATGTCTTGGAAAGGAGCTATTAAAATGTGCTTCATATGTTTCACATAGAAACTATTTCTTTTTAGTTCCTCTACCTTTCTCATCTACCTACTTGAATAAGTAGCATCCATTCAATCAAGGACAAGAAATGTGAACATAAATTTCCAACACATTTAGATAAATTTATACATGAGCAACACTGAGTTCCTTCCTACTGGATGCCAGAGGATACTTTTGTGTCATGAATTGATTAAATTGTTCTCCTTTTTTAAAAAGTAGTTAACTCCTCCCAGATTAAAGAAAGCATA
Source organism: Sarcophilus harrisii (assembly GCF_902635505.1). Classification (NCBI taxonomy): domain Eukaryota; kingdom Metazoa; phylum Chordata; class Mammalia; order Dasyuromorphia; family Dasyuridae; genus Sarcophilus; species Sarcophilus harrisii. The sequence goes on from NC_045426.1 coordinate 460,815,041, forward strand.
ATTAGTGAATACATCTAATATTAAAGTATTCCAAACCAATAAGTTTCTATTTACAGTAAAGTACTCTTATTAGAATCCTTCAAAGACTACATCAAAGATATCTGATCTGATGGGATCTTGTGTTGTTAGCCACTTTCAGGAAGTGGAAATTCAAGTCAATTGAACTGGAAAATTTCTGGCAATCAAGAATAATATGTTTAACTGACAATGACCTACAAAAAAAAATCCATACTTTTTGAACTAATAACTAATTTTATTCTGCACAACCTCATTCAAGAAAAATAACATCTGCTTAAACATTACCACTTTGAAAGTTTCTCTCCTCTCTTCCCCCACCCAGTTCCAAACTCTCTGACTGACATGGTGAAAAAACTCCATTATTTCTGAATGTCGTGCTAAGGTTCAAGTTTTAAATTCTAAACACCTATAAAAGTTCTTACTAAACATTTCCCTCATCGTTTCATTTCTTAAATATATTTACTATAAAGGGAATAATTTCTTTACAAGTCAACACTAAACTATTGAAATTTTAAGTATGCTATTTATTTTAAAAAGCAATCTTTTCTCTTTTCCCATCAATTTTCAGAAAGTATTTATAAGCTTAAATTTCTACTTCTGAGATAAGTAGATATAAATGTCATTAATTTATTATAGGAATGAACCAAGATAGTCAAATCCCAATAGAAAAGACAATGTCAGGTGTGTAAAGTTCTAAAATTTTAGAAAAATAAAAGAACAAAGTCAATAGTTATTATAAATACATTATGTATGGTATTACCAATTTTGTAAACAGTAATCAAACTCCATTTTTGTGGGAAAAATGAATTATTCTAATTCATGTGTTACATGCTAATACCATGCTTCATTTCCCAATTTAACACAATAAAAAAATAACACATGTGAATGCTAAGATTTTTTTTTAAGTTTCATAATAAAAAGATTTTTAAAAGTATATTTATATTTGAAAAAATAATAGGAAACTGACAACTGCAACAAATAAGTATTCAACTTAAAAATTATCACTAAGAAACATTTAATTGGCAATGTTATTTCAAAAGGTGGCGTCTAAAAATGGTTTCATTTTAAAGATAATTCCATTTGTTTTGCTCCATATATTTGCAAGATGCAAAGAACAGTTATGCTTAACATTTTGTTTTATTTTTTGCAATGGTGAGCTAGTACCACATTACATAAGAGTATTTCACAGTTTTATTGCAGAAAAATTTCAGTTATTTCCACATAAGTGAGTCTGAATATGGTGGTTTCTTTATAAGATAAAATGTGTTCAGTGCAACATTTACGTTTCAAGAAACTTCAGAACATTTAAATACTTTTTTTTTAAATCATGTGCTATAAAAAAAAACCAATCATCTAATAAGCCATAGTTAAGACAAATATATGACCAATAGAGGAAAATCAATGAATATATCAACAATATCCTACAAGGCACATAAGTTGCTTCATAAAAGCATGGGAATCTGAGAAAATGCTAAATGTTCCTTGACAGAAGGAAAAACGTCCTACACTTCAACTTTAAAAGTATCATTTCCCTGAAATCACCCCTTTTTTTTCCAAGTCCTCTGGGAAAAGAAAAAAAAAACAACACTACACTGGTTCTAAGAGCCTAGCTAAGTATGGCCATCATAAGAAAACGTAAACTACAGACAGCACCTAGGATTATCTTCACAGCTACTAAAGAGAACAATGTCACCACAGAGGGAAGTTTCTAATAGAGTATCACTGCAGTCTATCTTCTATTTAATATTATTCAAAATCTTGGATGAAAATACAGATGAAATGCTTATCTTATGGTTGACATAATACACTGGATAACAGAATCAGAAGCTAAAAAGATCTTGAAATTGTATAAGAATTTTAAAATGATATTTAACAAAGAAAATATGAAATCCTATATCTGGACTAAAAAAAAGTATCAAATATATGTGTCTAGGCAACAGTTTACATGAAAAGATCTTGGAGTTTTACTGAACTCATGTATTGGATAGAAAAAGTATCAGGGCCTGTGGTAATGGGGTAATTTCACATAGGCATTTCTTGTGCACATGCCTACACAGACCCACAGACAGACACACACACACACACACACCCCACAAACCCTTACTTCATTGGCCAATGCATCAATTGAATGGCTAGGGCTATTCTTGAAAGAATAACCTAGGAAGAAATGTGTTGTTAACAATTAAAGTGAAAGATTGAAAAGACCATTAGAAATCTGCTAGACTCTACAAAAACTAAAACTCATCTTCTTAAGTAGCCCTAGTGATGGGTATGATTTCTAGCCTACATTCTCCACTGAGCCAACTATCCCTGAAAAAGGCAAACTGGAGTTCAAGAGAGAGAATCCAAGAATTTTACCTAAGGTTTACCATACATGAATCAAAATTACTCTCCCTCCATAAGCAGTATCCTTTTAACAAATGGGCTGGATATCCACCTGTCCCACATTGCCCTGTCTTCCAGTATATATTCGTTATTGTCAATGCTCATCATAAACATTTTTTTCCGAGTTCTTAATAACTTATGATTCAAATGAGATTCAAAGACAAGCCTGTTTATACTTTCGATATTGGTAACTTAAGAGGGTTGTTTGTTTCTTCCTTTCTAAGATAGAATACAAGCTCAGTATGACTCAACAGCATGATGTGGCAGCTAAAAAAGCTAATGTAAAAATTCAGATAGAAAAAGGGAGGTGATGGTTATACTGTATCAGAACATATCTGGATTGTTCTGCTTATACAGAAAAGGCAATGACAAGTTGGAGCATGTCCAAAGAAAAGCAACCATGTTAAGAGGATTTGAAACTGTCATATAAGCTCAAGAAAAGGAAAAAGGGATATTTAGCCTAGAGAAGATAAGATTTAGGAAGGACAAGATAGTTGTTTTTTAAGCACCTGAAGTGCTGTCATGTAAATGAGGGATTAGGCTTGTTTTGCTTAGCCCAGAGGGCAGAGCCAGGAGTCATAGGTAGAAGTGATAGGGAGTAGAGATATTTTGGCTCAATAAGGGAAAAACATCTCCATTATTATGGTCATACAAAAGTGGAATAAACTGCCTCAAGGAGTGGGGATCACCCCTCACTAAAAGACTTTAAGTGCACAAAAATTTTCATTAATATTCTCAAGGGGATTCCTGTTCAGGGAAAAGGTGATCCAGTCAGATAATGATCCAGATAACTCCTACAGTTTAATACAAATCTGTAACTTAAAAATAGCTAAATTCATGTAGAACATATAAGGCAGAAAAAGAAGAGGGAAACTAAAGACCTTACATTCACTAGGGTAGAAAACACACTTTTAAAAAATGTCATCTCTACATCGATTAATTTCCCAAATTACTTTAAATTTATTGGAGAAAAATACTAATCAAAAAGACAAACAGAAAAGTATTATGTTAGTGAAATTGGAGAAATTAATTTTCGGTACTCTTGGCAAGGAAGTTACACTCTATAAAGATACCACACATTTATTAATCTAATTTAAAAAAAAAAACACCATTAGAAAGCATCATTTTCCCATTCATTTCAGACCTGCTTCAAGCTAATAATTTAGTATACATAAGACAGCTACCTGATGACAATCTAAGTAGAAATAAAGAGGACTGGAAAAGGAAAGAAAATTGTATTGTTGCTACCAACTGTCAAATATTGTCCTTCTCTTACAAATCTGACAATAAACCATACATAGGAGTATTCAAGATGTGGATCAAGGGGCAAAAGTCTCAAGTTTGTGGGAGGGAAGTACAATTGATTATTCTTGTGAAGGACCATATTTTTGTACACTTATTGCAGTTGTCACTGATTAATTGACCTATCAATTTCCTTTTTTAAAAAAGCATTTAAAAAGCTGCAAATAGCCCTCTTTTCAGAGAGGAAGCAAAGAGCACACCATACAGACTAGTTATGGGATAGGATGGAATAGATATTACATTCCTTCATGCACACTACCAACATTTTTCCTGAAAAGTTTGGCAGGACAAAAGATGAAACTAATTAATCTATTTTCTTTGCTAGAGCAGAGCATATATGATTGGTAGGGAATTTTATCCATAATGAAAAAACTTGAACACAAAGATGGGCTGTCAAAAGATACAAAAGGCAGAGGTCATACCAGTAAGCTGGAAGGTTTTTGAAGGACTGCAGCTGTTGATGTGTGGGTGTTTTATGCAAAAGGTAAATTGTAATGGGCTGAGGTTTGAGTTGATGCACTGAGGTCCCAAGTACGTGAGGCTAAATAGTAATTGGACTATACCCTATTAATATACATGATTGGATAAAGAATGACCCCCGCCCACTCTCTATGCAAGTCCTGATGTGTTGTAGAGGAAATGACGATTTTGGTGGGTGGAGGCAGAGAGAGACAGGAAGAGAAGCTGGGAGAGATTGAGCCTGGGTTCCATACTCCTGGCTGCTGGTCTAGCTAGCTTCTTGACTCAGCTACACACATTGCTATTGCCCATTCTCTTCCACCTCCGATCTTTCTTCACTGAGAATAAAGACTGACGATTTTCCCCTAACCTGAATTCCTGACTCCGGTGATTTTAAAATACGCGGTCTTCACAGTAAATGATAGGGAATAATATTTCAAATTTCAATCATGCTCAGTGAAGTAAGGAGACTAATGTACAATAAAAACAAATAACCAAAACTGAAGGGAATTGGAACAGGAGGAATTATAAAGGTTTCTTAAAAATATGCTACACATGTTATATTTATAAGAATTATAATAAAAGTAAATAATTTACAAAAAATTTCCTTCTCACTTATATAATGAACAAAATATTTTTAATAAGTACAATGTTTGGTAACATATTCATTAATTAAAAGAGCATTAGACTTGTATTAGAGAAAATTGTATCAAATCAACTAATCTCTGGGCCTCAATTTTCCTAAAATTAGAGAAATAAAGTAGATGATTTCTATTTTCCCTTCCAGCCCTAAATCTAAGATCCAATGACATTATAATTTATCTATTAATGATATATAGAAGTATTCCTTCTGAAAGTCATCCTGAATTTATCAGAAGCTTAAAATAAGTAAAGTGTAATTCCATTACTATACAAACAGGCAAGTCAGTTAATTTCCCTAAGCCACAGTTGTACATTGTTAGTTCTAAAATCTTGAGCTCAAAAATTATTTAATTCTAGGCAAATGTTTCAGTATAAATAAAATAAATTACTAAATTTTAGTAGATATTTTAAAGTTCAGTCCCCCAAAAAATATCATTTCAATTATAGTGAGATAACATTTGTTCTATCAATAGTTTATGATGTAACAAGTTCAGTAATAAGTTCCCTTCTACTGAAACAAATCACAACACTTCTACAACTTATTAGATGGCTTTTAAGAATTGCTATGATAAAAAATTCATCACCCTGTGGCCAATCTGGTGGTGAGAGGCTTCAATAAATTAAAACTCCTGACATTAAAATCTGTCTCTTTTTGCTAGGCAAAATATATATTTTAACTTAAAGAAACTTTTACCATATTGGAAAGATGAGGAGAGAAATAAGCATTTCTTAAGTATCTATTCATAAGGTCATTATGAGAATCAAATGAGATATTTATAAGAGCTTAGCACATTTTGTCTGACACATAATCATTTTTACAATTACTATCACCCAATGATATAGATGTTACTATTATCCTCATTTTTATAATTGAGGAAACTGAGAAAGTTTCCTCAACGACTTGAAGACCCAGCACATTCTTCACTGTTTTGCCTAGTTGCCACAAATGCTCAAAATAGATTTTTTGAGGGGAATCCAGTCAATCAATAAATATTCATATCCTATATACAGTGTATGTTCTATGGAACTTATAATCTAGTGAGGAGATAAACTATTTACATAATTTTACACAGTATTACCCAATAAATCTGGTTGAGAGTTTAAAAAAAAAAAGCACTACAAGAGTAAGAAGGACCAAACTTTTCAGAAGAAAGGGTATCTGAATCTAACTTTTAAAGAATGATATCAACAACTAGAATTAGGAGTAAAGATAACAAAGTGGAAAAATACTAGGGTTCAAAGGGGAGAAGAATAGTCCAGTTTGCCTGGCACATAGAATATGTAGAAGAGAGTAATATAAGATAAGACCAGAGAGACTTACCCTGTTGTGTAGATCCACTGCCAGGATGGGGAATGTGAATTTTGCTCAGTCACTGAAGATTTTTGAGCAAAGCAGTGGCACAATGAGATCTATACATAAGAAAGATTTTTCAGTGGTATGAAGGAAGGATTAGCAAGGGGAGAAAACTGAAGATGGGACTACCTGTAAGGAAACTATTATATTAGTTTAAATTAATGCTAATGATAGCATTACTAGAGTATGGCAGTGAGAATTCTTCACAATATGCCATTACTTTTTCTTTCCAGAAACACCCTAAGTTCCTTCTGCACATTCTGAATTCCCAAAGAGTATTCATTTTAAGGATTTTACCAATTAAAAACCAATGTGATAGCATATTATCCAAGTAATAGAGACTACTACAAATGAAAGTAAAAACATTAAAAAACATGAAAATTTTTGGATTGGATACCATTGGATTCCATTGGATACCTACCACTTCTAAGTTTCTTGTTATGAAAAGAATCAGCCTAACTTAAGGATACTTATGAGGACTTATAATTGGAGTTATGAATTTGGTTTAATTAAATTCAAAAATTCAACAAATACTTACAAAGCACCAACTATGTATAAAACTAGAGTAGTAAATAGATAGTTATATAGTTCAATTCTATCTCTAACATGTACTGGCGTAATGATTCTTAGCAAGTCACTTCACCCCCTCAGTGATTTAGACAAGGGGTGTAAACCATCACCCCTCTTTTCAAATAAAAATATAATAGAGCATAAATAATGTTAATATGTGATTTTCTAAGTCAATAAATGTCCTTCAGGGATTTTTAAGTAAGGTTTAATGGTCCCATTTCTATTGAGAGTTTGATATCACTGATGCACTAAACAGTAAGTTAGAGAATGGGCTAATTTGAACCTGTAGACAGAGATTTCTCTTGTGGGTGTTCCATAGCCAAAGGAAATAGCAGATCCTACCCTGATCCCTAATTGTAAATAACTGTCCAGGACCTAAAAATGCAAATATTCAATAGAAACCTTGCCCTCAAAGAGCTTACAATCTGATTGGGGGGAAGGGGGAGGGGAGAGAAGGAGAGAAAGAGAATAATATTTTATTTTTGATATTATTTGTAACTAGAAAGGTCCCAAAATGCAATGGATTAACATTCTTAAATAAAAAGTTCTAAAAATCTGGGGAGTTATACCTATATGGTTGTTTTTTTACAGTGCTCAACAAAATATCATAGTTAATAAGGCATGTGATGAATTTTTATATAATATTCACATATTTCATAGGTTTGGTTGGGTTTGGTTTTTTTTTTTTAATTTTAACACAACACTCCTAAATGGTCCCATCATCTCTTTTTAACATATTATAATAAATTAAATGCTATCACACATTTCTGTCCTATTCTCTAATCTTTCAGCAGTCATGTAAAAACAAATACTCAAAGCTCGATTAAGAAATTAAGCAGTTTGGTACTTAAACAAAATCTAATAAGAAAGTAATAAGAATACCATTACTGCCACCATAAAGCCAAGAAGGAATGCTTTCTTATCTACTCTACCTACATTTTCTAACATATCCCTTCTAAGTTAAACCTAAAAACATTTTACTTAAAGATATCCATTCTTTCAAGATTTCTATCAGGAATCTTGCCTCAAGAAAAATTTATTCTTTTTGAAACACTTTAATCAAACAATAATAAGGTAGCCAGAAGGGTTTGGGTGGCAGTGATTATTACCACAAGTAATAATGATTTATAACATAGCATAGTGGTAGAGTTCAACATTATTTAGCATTTTAAATCTAGATCCTTTTTATAAGAAGAGAAGCTGCTATAAAAGTGCATGACAGTGAATAATGGCTGGTCTATGTACCTTTATCTGGATTCAGGAAGTTCAAGCCCTACTCCTAATACAATACTAATACAAATTAGCTATGTAAAATGTGTATAAAAGCTGTATAAAACTTTAACTTTGTGGTATTTTATGTGATTCTCTATAAATTGCAAACAAGGTGTAGATGTGCCTTGATCAAGTACTTTCTCACCAATTCCCTATACTAATGAAATAACAGGTGCTCTAGCCTCTTGCTTGCTTTAGAAATTTCTTAGTCAAGTTCTCCCATAGTCTGACGCCATTCTTTCAAAGTACTCACTTAAAAATCTTGAGCTAGGTGATACATGAATAGACCCTGGACCTGGAGTCAAAAAAAGCTAAATTCAAATCCGGCTTCAGACACTTATTAGTCATGTGATGTTAAGCAAGTCATTTAATCCTCTTTGCCTCAGTTTCCTCATTTGTAAAAGGGGATATGAAAAATAATAGCACCTATCTCCCAAGATTGTTGTAAAGATCAAATGAGATAATAATTGTAAAGCACTTAGCAAAGTAGCTGGTATTATGATAACATTTATTATTACTACTCTCCCCTGATTTTGTCCTGGGGTGCTTGAACTTTCCCAACCAGCATAAATTCATATTGAAATCTTTCTCCTCCCAAGTCCAGTTCAGGTGTCACCTCTAAAGAAAATCAAAGAATCTTAATAGTTGGAAGGGATATCAGACAGTCAACTAGATGTCAATTACTTCAAGCAGTTTACAAAATACAAATTCTGTCTGTACTCTATAAAATCTTTTTTCTTGTTCAGTCATTTATCATTGCATCCAACTATTCCAGCTCATTTTACTGATGAGGAAACTGAGACAAACAGAGTTAAGGGTCACACAACTAGTAAGTATCTAAGGCTGGATTTGAACTCAAGAAGACGAGTTTTTCCAATTCCAAGCTCAGTTCTTTAGAGAGAGGTGTTATTTACTTTCTTCTCCAGTACTTCATTGACTGGGAATTTACTATTCTCCTTTATTCCTTTTTAGGAAGATTTTGTTTGAGATTAAGCAAAAAATCTACCCCATAAAAATTCTTATCTTTGTTTAATCTTTTGAAGCAAAAATCAAATCTTTTCCATAAAACAAACATTCAATTATTTGAAAATGGCTATCATTTTAACCCTGCCTTGTCTTCTCGTCTGCTACCTATCTAAAGATCCTTATTTCCTTTAGCCAATCAATCTTCATATGCCATGGTTTTGAGCCCCTGGTTAATCTGGTCTTCATATATTCCAGTTTATCAGAGTCTTTTCTAAAATATCGTGTGCAAAACTAGATACAATACTCTATTTCATGTCTCATTAGCATTAAATATTTTAAGTGCAATTCTTATATTTTGGATACTATATTTCCAGTAAAGCATGTTATAATAACATATTTTTTTGTTTCTTTGTTTAATTTCCATATCACAATATAAAACTAGATTAAACAGTTTTTTTCTTTATGTGAACTATTATTTAATTATGTCTCATACTTTGTAGCTAATTTTTTGAACATATGCATAGGGTTTTGTATTTTTCCATACAACATTATGTTCCAGTCCAATATGTACAAATCTGTTCAAGTCTTGGCTTTGTCATGAAACATCATAGCTATTCCTTCTTCCAGCTTTGTGTAATCTACAAATCTAAAAAGTCTATTCATTTTTACCTCAAATGGGTTCAAATGTTAAACAGTTCAGCCAAAGACAAATCTCAGAGAAATTCTGCAGATTCATTCCCCTCCTCCCAGGTTGATACTACTCCTACTTCATTATTACAAATTCTAAGATAGTATAGTATCTACTCCACAAGGTCTCTATTATTGCAACTAATACTTTGTTGTTGAGAATTAGGTCCAGGATAGCATAATTAGGAAGACAAGAATTTCTAATACACTACTTTTAGCAAACCAAGGTCTTTAGCAGATATCCAGATAGATGAAACTATTCAACATAATTTTATCTTTGCACCAGGTTAGTTAGTAGCTCAGATCACAAAAATATGCCATCCCAATTCTTTAAGTTAGACAAGAATGGGGAGGGGAAATAGGAGGTTATAATTTACCAAATAGCAGTTTATTTGTCCTTCCTTAGATCCACTGATCCTTAGATCCATGTGTTCTTCATTATGTTTTTCCCTTAAATTCATGATTTCCATACAAGTGAACATACTGTTGATACAATACAACTCTACCTCATCTATCTAATCTGTTTCTCTTAAGCCAAATATGTCTTTATATTTCTATACTCTAATCAAACATTCTATGATACTTGATATTATCTGTAATATCATTTTCTTTAATGTGCTACTGCTCATTCTTTCATGTGCTGGTTTATAAATAGTCATATCCCTTGACTGACATAGATCAGAGGTGTCAAATTCATGGCCCTCCTGGGGAAAACTGAATGTGAAACTTTCTAGAACAATTTAACATGTAATTAGTCAAGACAGAACAAAATAAATAAAAATAAAATACAACATAGACAAAGTGGTTTCCTAAGTCAATGTGAGGTACCTTATGCAGATCCCAGTCTGTGATTATCCTTTCTTTCCTGATCATTGTCTCCTAAGAGGTACTAATAACTTTCACTGCTGTTCTGCTATCTCTGCTCCCTACAACAGATCCTTTACCAACTTGAACACTACATTTTCTTTAAAAGTCTTCTTAATAAGACCAGCTAAGTAGCCCTATTAGATGTAGACCTTTCTTGGTCAAGAGTCTATCATGCCATCATTCAGAAAAATCAAATCTCATTCTGACATCATCTTCTTGGAAAGAAATTTACTTCCTACATCCTAACTCTAAGGTCTTACATTGACAACAATGTAAATTGATGAAAACACTACCTGTGTCCTTTAAGTCCTTCAGTTTGTTGTTTGAAACTTCATTATTTCAGATTCCTTTTTGGCAGTATCATTTGTTCCCATATGGATCACCAGTAGTGGGTAGAACTACTTCATTTTGACAAGCCTCAGGATAGTCTGTGTCACATCCCAAATGAATATCCCAGGAATATAACACACCTCCCAATTGTACATGCCAGGTTGACATATGGATACTTCCGTACCTATCGCCAGGGAGCCACCTAACACCACGACACAACTCTTCTTCCTGGGGCCAATAACAGATGCCCTCACTCTTGGTGGCATCTGTGAATCCCCCTTTTCTTTCATTGGAGTGTGAGAAGCTGTTTCCTCATCAGGCATTCCAGACCCTTCCTCTGTGGGAAGCACTTCATACCTGTTATACATTGCCAAATATTCAGAGATCCTTCTTCCCCCTTCATTCTGGATATTTCCCACCTTCTAACCTCCTGATCTATATTGCCTTTTGATAATACTATCTCTGATTACTCAACACACACACACACACACACACACACACACACACACACACACACACACGAGAATCCCATACCTCTGAAAATCTCAGGTCACCATTTCTTTCATTTGTTAAACCTCTATTGTGTGCAAAGCAATCTTTGGGAAAGAAGAGGACACATTTGGATAAGCTATGAACCCTGCCCTCATATAGCTTATAGTCAAGTAAAGGGATAAATAACAAAGAAAATACAATATTAAAGACATCAAAGAGATAAAAGTACTATATATAGTCTAAAGGAAGAAAAGTCATTATCAACTCAGGATAAAATGACTGGAAAAAAGAAAGAAAAGGCTTCCAAAGAGGTAGCCATTTAAAAATAGAGCTTTCAAAACTGAATAAGAATTTAACAAAGGAAGACAGAGAGAAAAGACATTCCACATAGTGGGAAACAGTCTGAGCAAAATAGATACGGAAAAATTTTGGATATGTTCAGAGAAGACACTATCTTCAGCATAGAGTATACAGAATGGGAAAACATAAAATAAAGAAGGATAGAGTAGATTTCACCAGATTATGAAAAACACTCGAGTTCGAAGTGAAAGTTTGAATTTGATAAAAATTTAATAAATGCTTGGTAGGTGTCTGATTAGTTAATAGGAAGCCATTAAAGGTTTTTGAGCAGAAGAATATCATGGTATACATAAATATAATTCAGGCAACTTTTGACGGATGGATAACAAGTGGCAGAGAATGTAGGAAAAACTCTGGTAAGAGATATCCAAAAAAGTACTAGTAGATGGTATTAAGGTCCTCTATTAGGGGTAGTAGGTAAGGAAAAAAATAAAGATTAGAGGTGAAAGAGATTGAAGACGGAAGAATCATAGGACTTAAGCAAATAAATGGATATGAAAGGAAAGAAGGAATAATTTAATTTTTTTTCTAAAAAAAAGAAACAAAAAACAATCCAAAATTTTTGAATAAGAACTGCAGGGTCAAGATACCGATCAATTCCTAAACATTGGATCTTTTTTCCTAATTCCTCTACAAATATGATTTTTTTTTTTTTTTTTTTTTTTTTTTTTTTGGCTGAGGCAATTGGGATTAAGTAACTTGCCCAGGGTCACAAAGCTAGGAGTGTTAAGTATCTGAGGTCACATCTGAACTCAGGTCCTCCTGACTTCAGGGCTGGTGCTCTATCCCCTGTGCCATCTAGCTGCCCCTACAAATAGGATTCTTGAAGGCAAACAGTGCCATTTTTCATCTTTGCATCTTGAGCACTTTAATTTAATAAAATTTTTAACTAGCTGAATTGAGTGTACTAACAAACACATTTTAACCTTGTCTTGATAATTTGGGATCATGATAAAATATATATGGGACTCTATATAGTAGGACTCTAATAGCTTATTGAAGAAATTCAGGGTTATGTACCCCTATATAATATGGCCCCAGGCTATTTTTTTCCAATTCTAGCCTTTAGTTGTCTTTTTAGTCTTTATTTTTCCCTGCAGTATCAGACTCAGATGATGATATTATAAAGAAATTTACTGACTGGATAACAAGATACCCCAAAGTTATTAAAATCAAGTATAAAGAAATGTTAAACAGGCTCTGAGTGAGACTGTAGACAAGATGTTTAAGTGTTTAAATTTTAGTGTATAGGTTTTCTGATGTCTATTTTGACTATTCAAAAAGGCCTTTTACTTTCTTCATGATTTTCATCCATCTCATTGCCAGATAAGTGAACTCCAAATAAGAGAGATCCTACTACATATTATGACTAATTTAGTCACCATTACTTAGTGTTCCAATTAAACCGATTGATGGGAAAAGTTTAATAAATGGGTTTTCAAACCAATTTCTACTTTAAAATAAAGGTCAAAGTATGACAATTGCATAATTACAAATATGACAGAAGTCCTTTTTTCAGAAACTCCGATTCTGATGACTAAAAAATTGCAAATATTGTAGCAAGAGCAACCTGTTTTAAAAGCTAGCAATTAAAAAAAAAACAACACCCCCCCCAAAAAAAAAGAACCCTTTAACACTTTTTAAAAAATCAATGCTTAAAAAAATTAGCTAAGAAAAGCATCAATAAGGATTCATTCAGTGTAAATGAATAATTACCACATTAAGTAATTATCAGTATGTTAAGAAATGAATATTGACTCTATAGATTATTGGTACTGAGCCAGTAATTTTAGGAATTGTTACAAATGGAATATTCACTAGACTTTTAAAACTTCCCTAAATACTTCCTGTTATCTCCTGGGAGTCAAAATAGCTAGAACCATTCTGGAAGAATGAGCTTCACAATGCTAAAGGAAAGAAAGAGGCAGGCTCAGAGGTAGAATACTAAAATACCTCATATGATTTTTAAAGGGAAGATAATGAGAAGATATTTTTTGTCAAAAAGAGACAAGGACAATAAGTATTCTCTCAGTACAGGAGAATGTCACACTAACAGTTAATTATTGATGGAATAGATTTCAGCTTACTGCATTCTCTATTTTTATTTGAGAAAGATATCTTAATGGTCCTGTCCAATTTTGGAAATTCAAAAGACATTTGCAAAATACCTACTATGCACATGTTCATAAGTACTGGGATTATAAAGGGAAGAAAATGAAATAGTTCTTGCCATGAAAGAATTATATATTGCATTCTAAATGTTGCTTTATATCAAAGCCAACTAAGACACTAAAACAATTTTTGAAACTCCCCCTTGCATATATGTATATGCACAAAAAACACTGCACTATCATTTTGGTTAGTGGTGAGACAAATGGAAAAACAAAACTCACTCAGATGGAATTTCTCCATTTAGACTCCACTGGTAAGAAAGTCAAAAGCAGTTGGAAGACAGGTATGTTGAAATTGTGTCAGTGAGCAATCTAGGCAAAACAGAGGTTTTGACTCTAAATCAATAAAGGCAATTTTCTGCATGGCTCATAAACCAATTCTCTATAACCAGGGGTTCTTAAATTTTTTCCCTTTTCACCCAAGAAATTTTTAAATGACTAGGCATATAGGTATATAAAATAGGTAAATAAATCAAACATTTATAACAATAAATCAATTTCATGACTACCACATTCAGTTAGGAAACCTCATATGGAGTCAAAAACACAGTTTAAGAAGCTGGGATATAAACAATTCCAAGAAAAATATTACAAAACTGCTTTACACAATGACACTATTTTCAAAACACCATCATTACCTTCCAATAGAACTACTGCAAAGGGCAAAATATGTATCTGGATCTATATTGCTGTTTTATTGGTTTAGATTCAAGTAATAAGCATTTCTTAAACACCTTTTGAGTGTCGCAAATTGTACTAAAAGTTGTGGATACAAAAAAAAAAAAAAGGCAAAACAATTTTTGACTTCGAAAAGCTTACAACCTAATGTTGAGAGATAACATGCAAAAAAACAAACAAACAAAAAATATAAACGAGCAAGATAAATTCAAGTTAAACCAGAAATAATCTCAGGGGAGAGGCACAAGTCTTAAAGGGATGGGAAAACCCACTTGGATTTTAGCCAAGATTTGAAGGAAGCAAGAAAATACAGGGACTGGAGAAAAAAGAAAGTTCCCGGCATGGAGAATAGTCAATGAAAAAGTACAGAGTAGGGAAATGAAGTGACTTGTGTGAAGAACAAAAAGGTCAGTAACCCTGAGTGATAAAAGTATGTGAATAGGAGTAAAATATAAGAAGATGGGAAAGGAAGAAATGATACAAATTACAATGTGCTTTTAAACCCAAGTGGAGGATTTCATATTTAAGGTTCGAGGCAATAAGAAAGCACTGGATTTTACTGAATAAAGAGGTGACATGGTCACATGTGAACTTGAGGAAGATCACTTTGACAGCTGAATAGAAGAAACTGGAGTGGAGAGACACTTGAGGCAAGAATATCAACCAGAATGCTATTGCAATAATCTGAATGTGAAGTGATAAAAGTAAGCACCAGGGTGGCAATAGTGTTAAAGGAAAGCAGATAGAAATCACAGGACTTAACAATTAATTGAATATGAGGGAGTGATAGAGAAGAAGGAATTAAGGATGACATCTGGATTGTTAGCTTGAATGACTGGAAAAATGATGCATTCTCAACAATAACAGAGAATTTAGGAAGAAAGGTAAATTGGAGGAGAAAAACGATCAGGTTATACAAGATGATTCTAAGATGTCTACATGATATGTAATTTAGGATGTCCGATAGGCATTTGGAGACATGAAACTAGAGTTCAGTAGAACAATGCTCTGGGTGATACTCAAAGTTAGCAAGAGAAAACTCTTCAGCTTTCATCTAGAAAAGACTGAAAAAAGCTAGACAGACAGAAGGAAAGCCAGGAAAGAAACAACACTGAAAAAAATCAGAAGAGGATGACAAACTGCAGAAACGTCAAAAAGGACTGAGAAAAAAATCATTAGGTCTGGAAATTAAAAGATTACTGATAACTCTGAATCTTGGAATGAGAAAAACATCATCTTGAGTTCAAATATGGTTACTTACTTACTACTTGTGTGAACCTGGGCAAGTCACTAACCCTGTTTACTTCAGTTCCTCATTTGTAAAATAAGCTGTAGAAGGAAATGACAAAATACTGCACTATCTTTGCCAAGAAAATCCGAAATGAGGTCAAAAAGAGTCAGAAACATTTCCTACTTCTAAAAAATGAGAGGGCTAAACCAGATAATTGCTAAGGTTTCTGTCCGCTTTAAATCCTGTGATTGATTGCATGAATTGCTCAATTTAGCCAGATCCTTTTATAAACCAACTGAATCCCCCAAAACTCAAAAAGTTCAAATAAATGAACAATTAGCAAAGCAACTAAAAAGAGCACATACAGTCAAAAAGCTTAGCCTATGCTTGTAACTATGTGATCTTGGTCAAATTCCAATCTTATTGTACCCCCAAGTATTCCTTCTATAAAGTGGATATGAGGACCTACCCTTCCTGACTAAAACATTGCAATCCAGTAAATTCAGCTGAGACATGGAGAAGCATTTCTATATTACATGAAGGAATATTTTGTATTTGTACAGAACTTACTAATAAAGAATATATTTTCAAGTTGAAGAAAATAAGTCTTTCTATAGTGAAATAAAAGTTCAGAGTGATCTTAGAGATAATCTACTCCAGCCCTGACACATTACCACTAACACCATTTTACAGTATTTGTATAAGTATTTCATTTTATTTTACAGTATAAGTAATTCATGCCCAAAGAAGTTACAGGATTTGCCCAAGCTCCCACAGAAAAGTAGTGGCAAAGTCAGCTCTAGAATCAATGCTAATAGTGAATCAAATGTTCTTTCCAATTTGCCATGCTAATTAATATCTGCTGAGAAAATTTCTTCTAAAATAAAATTATTAAATTGAATCACAAATCATATTCCATGTCAACAAGCTAAAGTTACAAACAGGAATATGACAATATTTTTACAAGATCAAAAGTGAAACAAAAAAAAAAAAAAGTGAAACTACTTCTTTAAGTATTTGCTTATAATCATAAATGATAGCCAAAAGAAAAAGACAACCCAAAAACTGTGCTGCATACATATCTTTCTTATTAACATTTAGTATTTTCATACAACATCCATTACAAAATGGAACATATGTTTTTAATGGTGAAAAATCATTCCCATCCAATTTTTCATTCAATGTTCAAGGTACTAGGTTATATCCCATAGGACATAATAATTTAGTAAATGAGAGGGGAGGGGAAACAAATATCTAGAGTGAAAACATAATGAGAAGTACAAACAAAGTGTTTAGGGAATACAGAAGAGGAATGGGTGGACTGTGTCTTTGGGATAGAGGAAAGGCTACCAAAAAAAGCTTCAGAGAGAATGTAGCATTTGAACTACAGCTGTGAAAGGAATTAGCAAATGGCTGGGAAAAGGGGGCATTTCAGGTGGCTAGGATAAGCAAAAACATTTAATCATGAAAATATATGGAGATAATTTTATTCAAATAACTTTTCTTAGAAACAGCTGTGTATCTTTTGTGGGAAAAAAACTGTAAGATGATCATCAACTGGAGAATGATCAGACTGTGATATATTAATTTAATAGAATATTGCTACATCACAAAAATGAGTATGAAAAATACTGAGAAGCATGAAACCATTTAAATGAACTGATGCGTCCTGGAATAGTCGATAAAATAATGGATTTAGAATTAGAAAGGCCTGTATTCAAATTCCACTTCAGACAAAACCAGTTGTGTAACCTTGGGAAAGCCACTTTAGTTTCTTCATCTCTAAAATGAAGATGGCTTCTGAGGCCCTGCCAACTTTAAATCTATGATACTATCATCTAACATGAATTATGCAGAATTAGGAAAAGAATACTACAACAATGCAAATAGAAATAATAACAAAATCAAATTCTGTGTTTTTATAAAGATCAAGGTTGGTTCTGAAGAAGAGAAACAAAAATGTAACAACTTTTCTTCATAAATATTGAGAAATACAAGCATGTAAAGCTTCCTACTTGCACTAAGCTAAAGTGTAGTTTAGTTTTGGTTTTTGCTCTCTTTTTTATTCTTTGTTATGAGGAATGGCTTAGGATGGGGGGGGTGGGTGGATATATTGGGAAATGATGGTGACACATTACCAAAAGAAAATATATTTTTAAAAAACATGTTACATACACACACTTTACTCACTAAATGAAAAAGATTGCAATTGTTTTTTTTTTCCTCAAAAGTGGTACTCCATTTTAAAAGCAATTCAAAGGGAAGATGAACTACTCAGTCCTGTGTTGTGTGACATGTATCTTTCCCATAACAGTATCAGACATTTACTTATAGACTTTAAAGTGAATTGGTGATACATCCAGTTTTTCAGACAGAGACAAGTTACTGAATACACAAGTACCCTTATTTTTGCTTTTAACTTTGTAACTCATCCATGCTACAAAAATATCACACAGAGTTTTTAGCAGTAATTATTAGAAATTTTCTAGGTTCCAGAATTGAGATATCAGATTACTAGTTTATTAATCAAAGTAAAGTAAAGAATGAATAAATTTGATACAAATGGTTAGTGACATGGTAACAAAAGATTTTTATGGGCAGAGGTAAATTTTAGTTATGGTTATCCCTTACCTTAAAAACAATGAAAAAAAAAAAGAATGATTTCTGTAAATATAATGATTCTCCTATATGGCAATTTAAAACAACGCCTCTAGTAATTATAATATTTAAGTTATACAGTTTATGTGATTAGTAATAATATGTCCACAGCATGAAATGAACATCTAGCAAAAAACAAAATAACAAAAAACAGAAACAATTTAGCAAAAAAAATTATCTTCAGAGATGCTAATTAATTCTCAGATTTCTAATTTCTTTTTGCCATTTATGTTTATGCATTTATACATTAAATGATAGCTATGATGGAATTCCATAAATTGAATGTAATGTATGGGAATACTACTTTTCAATGCCACACCTTAGAGAAATATAGGAACGCTTATTGAGACTAAAGATATCTGTTCAATCTTGTCCTTTCTTTAGAAATAAATCTATGTAATGAGTATATTATATAGAGAACATCTACCCTGAATAGTTGCATCTTCAGTTAAACTCTGGCAAAGAAAGTCAATACTTCCCAAGGCTTCTTCTACACAACTGTTGAATATATACTCAAGTAGTCACAGGCAAGATGATCAGTATCAGCATCTTTCAGTATCCCTATCCACATAATTATCTATTTAAAGAAATAAAATATCACTTACTAAGAGCCTCTATAGATTCAAAAGTCATGACCTGGACACTTATAAGCTACATCAGAAACTTTAAACAAATCATCTAACAAGTATATAATTTTACTAAATTGTTCAGTTGATGGAAGTTTTCTCGCAATCAGTATAAAAAATAATAGTATCTTCCCTTCTTTTCTCAATACTTAAGAGTCAAAGTCATCAAATAAGGAAAGATTTCATTAGCACCTTATACTGACAGAAACCAATATTAATTATTATTTGAATTAACCTCTGAGCCACGGTTTTCATCAGTACTCAGAAAAGACAGGGACAATTTCTAATTACATTCCACCCTCATTATAAGTCACTAGGCTGCAAAGCTGTATCTGATGAGACTGTACACTTTACCTTGAAACTACTTTGGACTCTATTATAAATCTTCTCATATCACCCACCTAATAACAGAGAATACACCAGTTTGCACAGAGTATTTCTCTGGAATTTATTTTTTTTAATTTTTTGAGAGAATGGTACTATTGTAAATAAACTATTTAATGGAAATCTCTTTATCTTATCAGTGACTATTAGATACTAGTTAAAGGTGTATAAGCATTATAAACATTAATGGTTTACTATTTTTATGGTTAAGCTTAATTATTAAAATCATTTTTTCAGATCGTTAAAACCATTTAATTTTCTTCATTCATCGACTTGACCACAGTGAAAATGTAATGTTAGCAATACCTTAAAGGAACTACTATATTTTTCTGCAATTAAAAAAATCCTACTTTAGATACTTTATGATATAATTTACTATATAGTTAAGCCAGAGGCTTGAATTGTTTTTTATCCATCATTCAATATTTCAGCTGAAACTATTTTAACTAATTCCTAGCCTTAGAACACACAGATCATCTTTAAATCAGTCTAATCATCCATGACACAAATCTTCCTAGCTATAGTAACATAGGATTACTGATCTAATTATGGCATTATGTAAATTGTAACACAATGTTTCAATGAGGTAAAAAAAGATCTGTGAAATTCAGATATTTATATAAAATGATCTTGAATTCATATATACATATGCTAAGTTCAAGATCATCTTGTTCAAATTCACATATATATGTATATATTTATATACATATGTATATATAAATATACACATACATATATTTATGGGGGGAAGGGATATTCTAATAATACCCTACCCTGAAGCCTAATGCTGACTCTGCGTTCTTAAAAGCTATGCCAGAAGAATGTAAAAAGTCTGACAGGTCCTCGTAGACTAGGAAGGTTTAACTTAGTTCTGAGAGGCTCACCTTCAGAAGGATAGCAATTAGATAGTGATTTTTGGTGGAGCTACAGAAGACTGCTTAGGCCTAGAAAATTGAGGTCTCTATCAGTGGAAGAAAGACTAAAATCGATAAAGTCTAAGATTCTTAGAATGCTAATTAATTAAACTCTAGACTAAGAGCCCTACTTGTATTATTGGGTTGAATATCACTTGGATGCCTTTGGCATGTGTGTCCGATGATCTTAATCTTTAGCAAAAATCAAATGTTTTATCTAATAAGTTAACTATCAAGCCAATAGGGCCTGACATCTCCACTTAAGCTATGACTGTGTAACTGACTGTAACTAGATATCATTTTAACAGTGTTGGATCAATTAGAAACTATAATTGAAGCTAAATATAGTTAATTGTATAATTAAATGCTTATTACCATACATATATGGATTTTTGCTCATGTGGGCCACAATTGGGTGCCCTTGAACTAAAACATATAAAATGTGAAGTGATTATAGGGAATACATGGTCTAAACTCATTCCCCATGAAGTCAGACAAACTACTGGTTTTATATTTTACTTCTCTCAATGTAGAAGGGTATATTGTCTCAGTAGAATATAAAACACTTAGCCTCAGTTTCCTAACTGTTTAAGAAACTGTGCCTTCTTTAACTCAAATATTTCACCATTAAATATACCACCAGAAAGACTAGTATAATAAAGACTGAAACATCATACCTCACTCTAATAAAATGGAATATATACTAGTAAAAATACTAATAAAAAACACGTTATCACTCTTCTGGCATTCCCCACCACAAAGAACTCAAAATCACAAGTGTCAAGGTAAATCCCTGGGAGTAAAGTCTTGGAGGAATGACTACACACCCATTGTTCAATCAAGGAGAGTACTTTGTGGGTTCACATTCTTAAGCAAAGGTATTTACTAACATAGCATAATAAAAAACAATAATAAGCAAATATTTCCCTTATAAACCTAGGATACATTCTCCCACAAATACATTCGTCATCAATGGAGAGAGTGAGCTCAAATTAGAATTTATCAGTAGTGATGACACATGTAAAGAAGATATGCAGCCAAGGCTACACATCTTTCATATAGTAAGGATCTGGTATCCTTTCTTTTTCTTAGTATCTTCATTCTGCTTTCCTCTGACTTAGTATCTGTGCTAGGTAGGTTGCTCATTTGGGATCTCTGAGCTTCTTCCTCTCAATTCTCCCTTCAATCTAAGGTTTGGCTCTGTCCTCTGTCTACAAGGGGTCCTCTCCTTGAAGCTGGCTGCTGATTCTTCTCAATTCTGTCTCTGTGCTACATATAGTGTCTCCTACAAAGTAAGAAACTCTGTTACAAGACACCATGGCCAGTAGCAAGGAGGAAGGAGAAGGAAAGAAAGGATAATGGGGGAAGAAAGAGGAGGAGGAAGAGGAGGAGGAGGAGGAGAGAGAGAGAGCAAGAGAGAGAGAGAGCGAGAGAGAGAGAGAGCACTCTTGTAATTCGATAGCACTCTCCACAAAGCTGCATTTACTTGTCTAGACTCTCTGCTGTCTCCAAAGTTGTCAAACTTAAAATTTTGAACACAATTGAGCGTGGGTCAGTTTTCAGTCAGCCATTATAAGGTATCTTGTAACTTTTCAGGGCAGCTAAATGGTACAGTGTATATATAGCGTGCCAGGTTTGGAATCAGTAAGATCCAAGTTCAAATCTGGTCTCAGACATTAACTGGGTGACCTTGGGCAAATCATTAATCTGATTTGCCTCAGTTTCCTCACTTGAAATGAACCAGAGAAGGAAATGGCAAACTACTCTAGTGTCTCTACCAAAATAAATAAATAAAAATGGGTAAAAAACACCTTCCAAAAAGGGTCACAAAAAGTTAAAACATGAGTAAATAACAAAACTTTTCAAACCAAAATATCCCTCTCTGGTTTACCATTGTCCTACATGTGTTTTCTTCTCCCTTAAAATTAAGTTCCTTACTTTTTTGGCTTTTGACTTCATATAACTATTTCTTAGCAAAATCAAAATCAATAAACATTGATGAAGTACCCAGGCACTGTGCTAAATAATAGAGATTTTTAAAAAAAAAGGCATAAGATAGTACTTGTTCTCAAAAAACTCACAATCTAATAGGAACAGACAACACATAACAAAGCTGAAAGGGGAAAGAGGTTTGATGAATTCCTGTAGTTAGGGTAAGAAATCTTAAGAGGAATGATCTGAGGACCAGCTAGCCCTCTTTAAATGGCAAAGGATATGATAGGAGCTCTTCAATGTCCAAAATACTCAGAGGGAGAGAAGGGTTCAGGGGAAGGGCTTTGACTTTTAGGGTTGATTTGATCTTGCAAGATAAGTTTCCGGAGATTATGAATTCCAGAAGATCAAATGGATAGGAAATGATGCAAATGCCAAGATGAATACTTGATCATTCATTCACTTATTTATTCTATAGGACTGAACAGTTCACTCCTTTTGTGACTATTCTTTATAGTGAACTCTTCTTTTAAACTTGCCTATTACTGCAGGCACCATCATCTTTCCTATCAACCAGATTTGCAACCTCACTGCCATCTTAAACTCATCATTCTCATGTATGCCACATATCCAATCATTTGCCAAACTTCTTGTTTCTCTTTTCATCACATCTCTTAAATATATCCCACTCCTCTTCACATACACAGCCACTACCATCCTAATACAAATTTTCATTACTACTCATCTGGACTAGTATAACAGTCTCTTCTTTTGGTCTCCCTATCTCCATTACAGTACATCAACTATATGGCCAGTAAAGAGATTTTCCTAAAACAAAAATGCAATCCAGTAGTTCACTGTTGCCTCTAGAATCACATATAAGTTCCTTTGACATTTAAGTCTTTTTCACAACCTGGCCCCATGCTCTATTTATAGTCTGATTACACATTATTCCTCTCTTTACACTCTATGATAGCTACATTGACCAACATGCTTTCCTTTATATATAAACAATTCCAATCCTGGCTTTCCTGTCCCTTTCCCTCATACCCTACTCCTACCCACTCACCCTCTCTGCCTTCCTGAAAAAAAAGATGCATTCCTTCCTAACCTCTACCTTTTGGGATCCCTTTATGCTTTCAAACCTTGACTCAAGCATTGCTTTCTACACTAAATTTTAATCTGAACTCTTTTATCTCTAATTTTTTGTCTTAAACAATAAATGTCTGCTAAATGATTATTCATTAGAGTGACTGGAAATATCATAATTCAAGGGAAATAAGTCAACTATTTCTAAGGAAAGGGGATTTTTCCTTAAATCAAGTGATCCTGTCATTTTTACCTATACCTGAATCAAAAACCTTCAGTCCTCCAGAAACCTACAGGCAAAGTCCAAGATCCTTAACCCTCACATTCAAGGTTCCTTCCATTATTCTGCTCAACATGCCTTTCAGCACTGTATTCTGCTACTATGGTTCACAAACCCTGTGGTATGGCAACAATACATTACACAACATGCCTGAAATATTCCCTAAATTTTCAGGAATAAAAAAGTGCCTTTGTGCATCATCTGTTCCACCTAAAATGTCCTTTCCTCTTCAGTTCCCACTGATCCCTTCATAGAACAGTGTTACACATACTCTGTAAATGCTTCCCACCTCTATCCCAAGTAAGAAATCATTTCTCTCTCCTTAGAATTCTCATGCCACATTTTTAAAATATTTTGATTAATTATAATACAAGAATGTGGAAGTTTACCATTTATTTGTCTTCTTCCCTCTACTAAATTATTAACTGTGTAGGCACAGGTGATATAGATGGTAATCACCAAAGGAGTCTAGCAGTGCCTTATATATGAGACTTCCTAAGTTGGTAAATGAATTAATAATTTAATGAAGTAAAATACCCAAATTTATTGGCTTCAAGATCTCCATCTAGGTTCAAATATTCTAACTAAAATTGGAATCTATAAATCTAATCTTTTGAATAATCACTTACAGAGGATTTTTCAACCCCATATTAGCATGATTAAAAAAAAGAAACTATCAAGAACATGCTGGATTTTACCAAGAAATTCATCTTTGGGATATTTCTTAGCGACTTTTATCAAACTTTTTACCATCATAGATTTGGAATGCCATTTGCTAGATTATAGGAAGAACACATCTGAACAAAAAAAATTAAAATATTTTTTAAACATCTCCCATATACCATTAAATAACTAAAAGAATACTCCTTTTTTCTGTATATGAAAATTGTGATAGTTAATGGACTCCATAAATATTGGCTTTGAATAGTACAAAACCCTTTTTAAAAAAATAAAAGCTTTTAAACAACATACAAACCAGGAAATTAAATCTAAATGACAATAGTTTAAACTTCGTGTTTAAGATAAACATATCTAACATGTGCTTTTTTTTTTTTAGTTTACTCCTCTAATTCTTGTTCATGCTGATTATAATTATCCACAATTGCAGCAATATTCTCTATTAACAAGATGTTTGGAAACATGCAATTACCTAACAAATAGTATACTATCAGCCCTTATTCTTTCATCAACTAAACATTTCAAGACACTGTTTTTTTGTTTTTAAAACTTTATTTTCTAGATAAATTGATCTTTCTATACACAAGATTCTAGGCAAACATAACATTCTCTATTAGAAGAAATCTATTTTTTACCAACTTTTCAAAAATATTAACTGATATCAAAGATATTATATTAATTCATTCTTAAATATTGTTAAAGCATTTGCTGACTGTTATTAAATGTAAAAAGCATGCTTAATTCATAGTAATGCAACTACATTGCAAATGCCAAAATCTATGCCAATTGAAACATTTCATGCTAACTTAATTGTAAAAATAAAACTATGAATTTTTAAACATTTTGTATAACAGTTCAGGCAAGTAAACTTTTTATCAATAGAGAATGCTAGCATTTATTTACATTAGATATTCCAAATGATTTGCTATTGTCTCTAAGTTCTTTTAAACTGAGATCTGAAAGTCTCCAACAAAAACATTCAATGATCGTTCTCTTTTCAAGGAGGTCTATATAAAATTATCCTCTTTGATAGGAGCAAAAGAAGAATAAGACAAACAAACTACTCTTTTTTCCCCTAAGTTGTGCTTTCTATTACCTTTTGATTTTCATTCTGCTTCTTCTTTTTAATTATCTCAACTCAACTATGCTAATAGATCTGTAAGTTATAGAAGGAAATAAATTTCCTTCTATAACTTACTCACAGATCTATTAACATGAAAATTTTCTTCTAAAGACCTCTCATTCCTAACTTCATTATTTTTGTAAATGGTACTACCATTCATCTGGTTATTCATATCTTCCTATCACTTGCCTTGATTTTGCTGTGAAAGCTTTTCTAACTTCTTAGGACAAAACTTCTTAAACTGTGGGATCATATAATAAAAATTTTGGCAACAGTGAAAGGTTCCTGAATGAAATAACCACAGATTAATTCAAAACCAAATACATAATGAATACAAAGTGTTTCTGGCAGTGTTTACCCTGTTGCATAAAGACTTCATTGCAGCCTTATTTCTGAATACATGATATATGAAGTTTGCACTATGCATGCACCTTTGATCAGATTCAAGACAGGATCTCACAAGAACTTCTTAGACTAAAATGCATCTCGAGTGGAAAAAAATTTAAGAAGTGCTGTCCTAATTATGCCCAAAATAATATCAAACTATGCATGCTCTTTGATCCAGCAGTTGTAGAGCCCAGTAGAACAAGGGCTTTATCTCAAAGAGATCATAAAAGAGGGAAAAGGACACAAGTGCTAAAATGTTTATGGCAGCCCTCTTTGTAGTGGCTAGAAACTGGAAACTGAGTGGATGCCCACGAGTTGGAAAACAGTTGAATAAGTTATGGTATATAAATGTTACAGAATATTATTGTACAGAATATTATTACACAGCAGGATGATTTCAGAGAGGCCTGAAGAGACCTACATGAACTGATATAAATGAAATGAACAGAACCAAGAGATCTTTATATGTGGCAACAACAAGATTATACAATGATCAATTCTGATGGACATGACTCTTTCCAGTAATGAGATGATTGAGGCCAGTTCCACTGATCTTGTGATGAAGAGAGCCATCTACACCTAGAGACAGGACTATGGGAACTGAGTGGAGATCACAACACAGCATTTTCACTCTTTTTGTTGTTGTTTGCTTGCATTTTTTCTCAGTTTTTTCCCTTTTTGATCTGATTTTTCTTGTGCAAGATAATTGTATAAAAATGTATACATATATTGGATTTAACATCTATTTTAACATGTTTAACATATATTGGATTACTTGACATCCTGGGGAGGGGGGGAAGGAGAGGAAAATCTGGAACACAAGGTTTTGCAGGGGGGTCAATGTTGAAAAATTATCCATGCATATGGGTTTTTTTGTTTGTTTATTTTTGGCTGAGCCAAAGTGACTTGGCCAGGGTCATACAGCTAGGAAGTGTGAAATGTCTGAGGCCACATTTGAACTCAGATCCTCCTGACTTCAGGACTGATGCTCAATCCACTGCATCATCTAGCTGCCCCTTGCATATGTTTTGAAAATAAAAAGCTAGAGAGAGAGAGAGAGAGAGAGAGAGAGAGAGAGAGAGAGAGAGAGAGAGAGAGAATAATGTGTTCTTAAAGTTTCTTAACCTGTCTTCAAATTGTTTTCAAACTGTCACAAGGATTCAGTATTCAAATGCAAACCAATTCCTAAGAGATGGTCAAATGCATCTAGACACTCTCATTTGTGTTATTGTATGCTGCATCAGAATAGCTCCTTCATTTTCTTCTGTTACCTTGTTGTAATCATACCTCATCAGCTGCCTAATCACATGATCAAGATGTTATAAAAATTTTTGTTTTCACAACATAAATATCAGGCTGTTTAAAAACTATGATCACTAGGCATGCACATTATAAACCATAATGTAATATCGTGGACCATCACAGATGTTATGTGAAAATAAACCTTAATTGCCTCTCTTTGCAGTAGTAATGCTGTTTTCTAATTTAGTCTTCTCTTCTGTTTATGTTGCTATTCTTCCATCTGGTGGATTTTCAAATGAACTAAAGGGCAACACTGGTCAGAATTTCTGTGAGACTACAGCCAGATAGTCATTGTACTAATAGTAAGACAATCTTGTAAAAGATTCTCTTCTTATAAGGTTTATTTTACCTATAAATATTGTTTATAAAAAAACCCACAAAGCAACATACACCATTGCAATTTACACTCATCATTTATTACAAGACTCATCATTAGCCAGTAGAAAAGTAAATCTTTTGTAATGCAACTAACTGCATTTTCATCAATTGGTTAGGTGACTAGAAATAAAAAAAGAATTTCCACCTGTCATCAAGTTTGTAAAATTCTCATACTATTTTCACCACATATTTATGTGAAAGAGTAGCTTCACTTTATTCTGTTTTAAATCAAAATAAAAAAATAAACTCAATACAAAACCAGAGTTAAATCTGTCTAGTATTAGCCAAAAAACATAAACGTTTGTTCAAATAAAAAGTCCATCATCAAAATTAAATTTTTACTTAATTATTATATTATGTTAAACATCTAAGTTGCAACTTATTTGTAGAAAAAGAAAAAATTTACATAAAATATGAATTTATAAATCCCTATAAAATTTATTATAAGTTTTGAAAATAATTTTAAGCATGAGTATTATAGGATTATTATTTTTAATTCTTACAGAGTGTTTCACTTAAATATTAATAATTATTTTATAATTTTATAGGGTTTTTATAATTATAGGTAGAATAAAAGTTTATATTTTATAAATAAAGAATGCAATTTTAAATTTGGAAATTTTCTCAGCAAAAGTTCTCAGCATAGTTATTCTAAGTACTTAATGGACAAATCTAAAAGAATACTATGAGTACTATACAAAGTTACCCTAAGAATTTGTTGTTGCTGCTGAAAGGAATTAATGAAACAAACAAAAAAACTGTTGAGAATCGCCAATCTATTTTAAATATCTGATTTGACAGATATGCATGTTGAGTCAATTGGATTTAAGCTACATGAGGTTTTAACCCAATTCAACTTTGTGATCAAAACAGCAACAGCAACAACTAACTCATGTTTACTTTGTCATTCCTATAAAAAAAATTTATGAGACTAATCCATAAATGTATTAGGCTATTTCTGATGAAAATAGAAGAAGGAAAAAGGTAGGCTATTCCAGATATTTTCTAAAGTAGACTACATCTATCTAGAAGTGCAAAATTGAAATAACAAGCAAATATATAAAATCTTACCATATTTATTGATTTGAAGAAAGCATATGATTTAGTGAAATAAAACTGATGATTTAAAAGCTTCCAAACTGATGATTTAAAAGTCTCACAAACACATAAAAATTATATATGACTATACAAATGTGCCTATCAAGATAACTTTGTTAACCAATCTAAATATGGACATCAAGCTATGTATCTGACTAGGCAAAGTATTCCAAATACATAGATGCAATTTATGAAGTATTACATAGTCCTAAAATACTACAAAGGCTATTCAATGAACTCAATAGCATTATGAGATTGTTTTTGCAGTTGAGGATAGTTAGAATAAAGTGTATATGATATATATTGTATAGACTATAAAATACAAGTAGGTTAAATTGTCATCAGCAGGATGGGTTCTATTTGAGACCCTCTCTACTCTTTACAATCACAATCATATCTTTAGTTCTCATGGATTGAAATGTTATCTCTATTCTTGATATATAACCCTAATCTCTCTTGAGCTCTAGCTCCATATTTCCAACTGCATGTTATACAACTCCAGCTGAATGTCTTATAATCAATCTAAAACTCAACACATCCAAACCAGAATTCTTTATTCTTCCCAATAAACGTAACTTCCTTATTTCTATCAAAGGAAATGCCATTCTTCCAGGTACTCAGATTTACAACCCAGGAGTCATTCTCAACTTTTCATTACTCCTACCACACACAATCAATTAATTGCAAATTCTTTTAGATTCCACATTTTTATTATCATTTACATCCATCCTCTTTTATCTACATTCACTAGAATTACCCTACTCTAGTTTCTCATCAGTTATTACAATGGCCCAATTGTCCTCCCGGTATCGTTTTTTTCCTCTCTCCAACACCTACTCTATATAACAACCAAACTGATATTCTTAAAGAACTCTCCTGTTCAAGGAGGTAAAATGTCCTCATCATAAAGTAGAAACTTCTCTGTCTGACATTTAAAACCCTTCATAAAGGGTCTGACATGCCACTACAGGCTGATCTGTGTATTACTAAAGAGTCAAAATTTTCACTCTGGCCAAATTGTCCTACCATTTCTTTCCCTTACACAACATTCCAATTCTGACCTCCATGTAATCACAAGGTTCAGCTCCAAGGCTATCTCCTTTAGGAGGATTTTACTGATTTGCCTATTCTTAGTGTTTTCTCCCTCATGCAGTTGCATATATCTTATATATATTTATCAGTGAATGTGTTGGATCCTTCCAGTAGGAAGTAAGCTCCCTGATGGAACCAACTGACTTACCAATCTTACCAGTCCAAGCAAACTGCTGAATCTAGTCAATTTTGCCTTTTCAACATATCTTGTGTGTATTTCCTCTTCACCCAAGCTATTCTATTTCGGTTCTCATCAACTATACTCAGATTATTACAATTACAATTTAATTGGTCTCCAGACTTTTACCAATCTCTACATTATGCCATTCCTCTCCACCACCTCTCTATTCTTTCCTCTCCTTCAAAATTAGCTGGAATTTATTTTGTATATATTTATGTGTTCATGTTATTTTCCCCTAACAGAATTTAAATTCCTTAGGGGTAAGTAATGAATTGAAACATGGCTGTAGTCTTTGCTATAATGGTGATATCATGAAGGAACTCACCAGTCAAGAAAGGAAGAGTTCAAGATAGTAATTTTTTTCAGGATGGAAAAGTGGCAGGAAAGGAGAGTCTGGAGAGTCCATGAAGCACGGCTGAGGTACTGCCCCAAATAAGAGTTATAGGAAATGTCAGCACTGATAAATAATGGCTCCACTAAAGAGTACCAAAAGAATTTTTCTAAAGGACATTGCAGGGTAGCTAAGTGGTGTTATGGATAAAGCACTGGCTTTGGAATCAGGAGGACCTAAGTTCAAATCCAACCTCACTCAGTTATTACCAGTTGTGTGACCAAGCAAGTCACTTAACCTCAACTGCTCAAAAAAAAAAAAAAAAAAAAAAAAAAAACCCAAAAAACAAAAAAAGGAACACTACACTGCACTGTTAATGAAACAACCCCCCCCCCCAAAAAAAAAAATGTTGAGAATCACCAATCTATTTGACAGATACGGAAGTTGAGTCAATTGAATTTAAGCTACATGAGGTTTTAACCTAATTCATCTTTGTGATCAAGACAATAGCAACAACAACTAACCCTTATTTACGTTGTCATTCCTATTTAAAAAAAAAAAATTATGAGAATAATCCATATATGTATCAGGCTATTTCTGATGAAAATACAAGAAGGAAAAAGGTAGGCTATTCCAGATGTTTTCTAAAGTTGACTACATCTATCTAGAAGTGCAAAACTGAAATAACAAGAGAATATAAAAAATCTTACCATTGTTGCACTAAGCAACAGAGAAATTTAGCAAAGAAATAGGATCATGTGTTTTAAGATGGGAAAATCTTAGTGAACATCAAGTCCAACCCCTTTACCTTACTATGAGGAAGCTAAGGCACAGAGAATTTAAATGATTTTTCTAGAATCACACATCTAAGGCAGAATTTGAGCACAGGTCTCCCTGACTTCAAATTTAACCTCTTATTCAATATGTCAGACTAACTCACTGAATTAAGATCTTTCTTGTTCTCTTAGGAAAATCTTAGGAATTAAGGGAGAGAGATTATGAAAATGGCATTCAAGAAATAAAATCTCCTAAGAAGACACATATCACATTCTAGTTAATCTATTCCATGTTGGATCTGTTGCCTAATCTAATCACATTTCAAACCAAATGAAATCTTTTTGCTTATTCCCATTTGACCTCACCAAATAAAATTAACACCTAAAATAGGAATCCTCACTGATGATAATTAAACAGATTCAAGAAATGCATATAATATTGAGAAGTAAATCACATGACAAAAATAAGTACATTCAAGAAAAAATTAAGGCAGTGTTTCAATTCAAAGTTATATTTATTATGTAGATACATAAAAATGCTAGTATATTGACCTTGATTTTCATAAGAAAAGATCCTTATCTATGCAGAGTGTCCCACATGCCTTATTGCACTTTAAACTTTAATAATAGCTTTTGAGATATTCAGCATACTTCACTGTTAAAGCTTTAAATGGCATTAAGACTTTTGAGTTATTTTATAAAAGTTGAATTTTTGAAAGGTCACAGAAAATTTTGCCCAACCAATTCAATTATTTGAAAATTTAGGAGAGGGCAACCTACTTACCTTCAAGAAATTAAAACTTACTTAGGAAAAATGAACCTGTTTCACTCACAAATGCCAGTGTGATTGAAAAGCCTCAATATATGACTTGTATTGTCTTCCATATTAACAACAGAAAATATTGTTTCTTACAGAATTGTTTATAACTTCGTCTTTATAAGCTTTCTGTGATATAACTTTCAATTCAATTAAACAATTATGTACCTACTATGTACGAGGAACCATGCTAGTATTGAGGATACAAAATGAATGAATATGACACAAGACCCCACTTTCAAAAAGCTTTCTCTATAATGTTGGGAAAGACAAATACAAATAATTGATACAAGAGAGTAAGATGAGCACAAAAGAATGGGGCCAGGTAACAAGCATGAGAAATTTGAGAGGGAAGATCACTTTAACAACAGAAGGAGAAGAAAGCTTCTTCCAGGAAATGACTTGAAGAAAGAGACTTCCACAAAAAGCAATGAGATGTCAAGAACCATGGCACAAAAGATAGCAGAATGGAAATGGGGCAGTAGTATAACTGGCAAGGAGAAAATCTGAAGAAGAGTATGAGTTAAGTTACACAGATAGAAAAGCAAAATGATAAACTTAAAATAAGTAGATGAGGTGAGGTTTAAAGTCCATCTTCAACATTTACCAGCTATAACATAATTGTTTACCTTACCCCAGACTCAATATTCTCATATGTACAATGAAAATAATAATCCTTTTAAAATTTAACTCATAAGGCTATTGTGAAACCAAATGAATAAATATTAAGACTTTTGCACTGTATGTTATTGATAATGATGATGATGACATATGTTTTGTATACTAAAGGAACATGCTTTGAATACTAAAATAAGGGATTTATATTGTACTTGGCAGGCTATTCAAGGTTTTTAAATAGAAGAGTTAACAATCAGAATAGTACATTAAAACAATTACTCAGGCACAGCCGGGGAAGATCAATTAAAAGAAGAAAGACTAAAGACAGAAAGACCAATAAAGAGGTTATCTCAATATTGTAGCAGAAAACTAAAGTTATTACACTGGAAGTAAAGAAGTATAATGTGATAAACATTGGGAAGGGTCTAAGTTCCCTTCTCTTTCTAAATCTGTGATCCTATCATAAGTCTGAATTTGGTAACTGATTAAATGTTCGAAGTAATGGTGTAAAGACCAAGAAAGATGATTGAAATCTGTAGAGGGCTGAAACTATTGAGTTGATGCACTGAGGTCAGGACTGCAGAGCATTTGAAGCTAACCATCGATTGGACCATACTCTGTGGGCACATGCTTGGAAAATGGTCCTTCTCACTATCCTGTGCTGGCTCAATGACTGGTGTTTACAGAAGATTGTAGGAGGGACTAGGGGGTGGAGTAAGACTAGCCAGGGTCACTCTTGGGCAGTAGAAGTGGGAGAAGGTGGTGGCGGAGAATCTGCTTCCATCCTGTTCAATCCTATGCCTAAGGACCAAGAATAAAGATTAAGGACGTTTACTTATCCTGACTCCGGCTGATTCTGGGGTGTCCTGGGTGCTAGTGCAGTCATCACAGAAATCAAAGATGGAGTAAAAATAAAGAGCCTACAAGAGTGGTAGACACTATTCATGGAATGTGCTGGGTATTGTTATTGTTTAATCTGGTTTGTTCTTTACTATGAAATAAAATCATCTGCAATTTATTTACAATTATTTGTATTACATCAAAATATATTTTTCTTGTTCCTATTCTTCTTTATCTATACAATTTCACTTAGTTAATTTCAACAGTTCACATGATTTAAATTATCATCTCAAGGCAAATGGCTCTGCAATCTACTTGTCCAGCCCTAACCTTTCTTCCAATGTCCAGTCCTGTACTTCCAATTGCCAACTAGGAGTCCGACAGTCATTTTAAATTCAACATGCCCAAACCAAAACTTATTATCTTCCTTCCCTTTTACATCCTGCTTTTAGGGATACCATTATCCTCCCAGTCACCCTGCCTCACAGGTGTCATCTTTTGATTATATACTCTTTCATCCCCTATATCCAATCAATCTACCTTCACAATATTGCTCTAAGTCCCCTTATCCTCCCTTTTCTCCTCTGACATTGTCACTAGACTGGCAACAGCCCAGCCTGCATCACCTCACTCTTGGACAACTTTAATAGCCTACAGCTCCATCTGCCTACTTCAACTCTCTCCTTTCTCTCATCTTTTCTCCATTTAGTTGTTAAATTGTACTTGCTAAAGTACAGGTCTGATCATGTCACATATATCCTCATTCGGAAAACTCCAACACTGCCTAGCTTTACAACTATGATCAAATATAAAATCCTGTTTGGTAAAAACCCTTCATAAGCTCATATGTTCTTGCCTTTCTAGACTCCTTATACTTTGCTCTCCTTCACATACACTGTGATCCAAAGATAATGGTCCCCCCTTATGTTCCTTGAATATTGACTTCCTCCAAGTATGGATTCCTCTCATTATTCATCTCCACCTGTGACTTCCTTCAAAATTTAGTTAAAATCCATCTTCTACCAGAAATATTCCCCAAACTCTTAATTTTAGGGCATTACCTCTGAGCTATTTCCAATTTATCTTGTTTACATCATATCTGTACACTGTTTATGTGGCCATCTCCTTCAATTGCCTGTGAGTTCCTTGAGAGCAGGAATTTTTTCCCCTTTTTGTTGTACCCCTAGTGTTTAGCAGTGCCTGGCACGTTGCAGAAGCTTAATAACTGCTAGGCTGACTGACTGTTAACTTTACTTCTTATTATGTTCCTTCATCTCACTATATTACTCATTATATAGCATTTGATTCAGTATTCTTGCACCAGCACAATGTAAATTATAACAAATATGACACATAATGAATTTAGGTACTCTGTATCCCAATTAGTCTGTTCTACCATTTTATATAAACTGTATGTTAAGTGACAATGATGAAACTGGCCTGTAAGTTATGTCAAGAGCAGGTTTAGATTATAAATTGTTCATATGACTTCTAAAATAGTTCAAAACACAATAAATCACTAATAGCAAAGCTTACTTTCCTGATACATTTTTTAAAGTTATCTATTTCTCTTATAATCTAATATAACATCATTTGATATCAAATTAAGAGTAGTAACCTCTTAATTTCACACTGATAATAAAATTGGATTGCATGTAGTTTTTATGTGATACAAGTATACCCTTAAATATTTCAGGCATATTTTGCAATGTCAGCACAATTTAAGACTGAAAAATTATTCATAATTTACAACATAAATTATGTACAGTTTAGAGCAAAATCAAACTATTATAATTGATGACTTGATATAAATTTTCAAAACATCTGATGATGTGGAAATGAAGTGACTTGTCCAAGGTGTCATAGATAATAACAGATCCGATATCCAAATCCAAGTTTTCTAACTTCCTAGTCCAGGGTTTTTTCCCCACTCTGCCATGCTGCTAATAACTACCTAAAGAATCATATCACTGAACTGTCTATTTCAGTATTTGGACTCTCATTCAAAAATGTATCATGGATCCTATGATATGCCATAGGTTCTAAAAGGTCAGACAAAGTCTACTTTTTTGAAAGTGTTTGCCATCTGAGTATTTATAATGTTGTATAGGAGATACTAATACTAGTATTTAATAAAAGAAACAAAGGAAAATGAACAAAGTACTAGGAAAATGTATAGAAAGAAAAATCACTTTCATTTGGTGCCTAGCATGAAGGAATTAAACATTAATTCAGTAAACATAGAAAGGAGGAATTTCTATATAGAAATATAGAAAGGGGAGAGAAGAGTTCATGAGTGGGAGGAGCCATAAGTTTCAAGATAAGGACTCTGGAGTCTTTGCTAAAAGTTTTTTTTTTTTTTTTTTTTAATTTTCTTTAAGACAGAATTTTAATTCAGTAAACATTTATTAAGCACCTACAACACAAGTAGGATACAAAAATTAAAAATAATAGTCTCTGACCCCAAGGAATTTATACTCATGAAGGGGATGATACAACTTCATAGAGAATACAGCATTCATCATTTCAAACAGAACATAAAGAATATATAAGATTTCAACAGTGTAGGAAAGAAGAGGCTTCAAGCTAGAATCATATTGATTCTGTGAAGCTGCAAAATGCAAATTTAGAATTGACACAAAGAAAAAATTTACCTAATGAAGGCACCCAAAATCACTCATTCAGAGTGAATTAGGGAGATAATGGGTTCTCCCCATGACAAGTCTTCAAGCATAGCCTAGAAAAACTGTTAGATATATTGCAAAATAGATTCTTTTTCAGTACTGAATTAGACTACATTGACCTTTAAGGTCTCTTGATTCTGTAATCCTGAGTCAAAAGTACTAGGTCTGAGTCCCCAGATAGAATATTTAGTAACTGTTTGATACTGAGCAAGTTACATTTGTAAAATAAGGAGACTCAGGTTAAAGGATGTGAATAGGCAATTTTTAAAAGAAGAAAAGCAAGCTATCAACAGTCATTTTTTTTAAAGTTCCAGATCACTAATAGGAAAAACTTAAAATACAATTTGAGGTTCTATCTCACATTTATCAAATAGCAAGATGACAAAATAGGAAAATGATAATTTGTTGGAGAGGCTTTGAAATCTTCATCCATTCTGGAAAGTAATTTGGAACTAAACCAAAACTGTACTCAACCAAGTATGATATCCTTTGCCTCAGTAATACTTTTACAAACATGATGATGACAAATAGACAGACAGACAGACAATGATAAAGAGACAGAATATTTACTGAGCACTTGATATGTGTCAGGCATAGTCCTAAGCTTTCTAAGTATAAATACAAGGCAAAGCACACTCTACCCTTTTGATGCTTACAACATTCAAATGGAAGAAACTAATATATTAAGGAGATCTAGAATGGCTATTAAAGCAATCTAGAAAAGTATACATGGATGTAGTACGGAATGGAAATGGCCCAGAAAAGCTGTGGAGATCTGGATCCTAAAAGGCCCCAAGGCTCATTTTCCGGCTAGAAAGAGATGGAGATGGTAGCCCAACTAACTAGCATAGTGTGGAGACTGCCAGGAAGTTCTGGCATATGCCACTAAATAATAAAAGACAGAGGGGAAAAAAACCTATATGTATAAAAGTACTCATAATTAGTGCATTTTGTTGAAACAATCAGAAACTAAGGGGTGGGGAGAAGTTAGGTCCATCAACTAGAGAATGGTTGAACAAATTATGGTATATGAATGTTAATGAAATATTATTACAGTGCTATAAGAAATGATGAAATGGACAATTTCAAAAGGAACCTCAATAAAATGATAAAAAGTAAAGTAAGCTTCAACTTAACAATGACTGAAACATTGTAAAGAAAAAGAATTTTGAAAGATTTTAAAAACTCTGATCAACCATAACTCCAAAGAACTAGTGATGAACCACACAACCCAAACCAGACATTTCTTAACAAATACATTATGGACTAGAAGTACAGCATGAGACATACATTTTCAGATATTCACAACATATGGTTTTGTCTTGTTTGAGTTATGCTAACTTGTTACAAAGATAGAGATTTGGGGGGGGGGTTATTTTTATTTTTGTTTTAATTGGGGGAAAGTATTGGAATTAAAGAAAGCAATTCCAGAAAAGAAAGAATATCTAGAGATTAATGGACAGAAGAAGAAAGCACTTCAAAAGAAAGCTGATAAGACAGCATTTGAACTTCAACAAAAACAAGTTTTACGTAAACGAAATTTTTCTGTTCTTCCTATTTAGAAATGCTCATGGTTAGGATATTTGTCAAAAATCAAAACAAAAATAAAATTAAACGAGAAAGCTAATACTCATATTGTCAATTTCATGGATTATTGTAAGGAAGCTATTTAGTAAACCTTCAAGGGCTATGAAAATACAAAGGATTATTTTTATTCCAGACAAGTGTGCTTTCTAAGCATGAGGAACAGCACGAGAAAACACATGCAGTAGAATGAATGTAAAGAATGGGAAAATTGGCTACAGTGTAAAATATAGAAAGGAGGAATTTCTATATAGAAATATAGAAAGGGGAGAGAAGAGTTCATGAGTGGGAGGAGCCATAAATTTCAAGATAAGGACTCTGGAGTCTTTGCTAAAAGTTTTTGTTTGTTTGTTTGTTTTTGTTTGTTTATTTTCTTTAGAAAAGGAGAAATAATCAAGTTCTTCACTGATAAAATGCAGCAGAGTATTAGATTGGTGATCAACCCGGATTCAAAATGGGATTAAACTAGATACCAAGAGGGTCTCAATCAATTGTGACATCCTGTAATACTATGAATTTCCAAGATTAAGCTGGCAGCTAAGTATAGAACAGAATGAATGGAAGAGGAAACTATTGGAAGAGAAATCAGTTACAACAATTAACAATAATCTGGGCAAGAGATTAAAAGAAGGTAAGATGTTGGTAGTGGGAATGTAAAGGAGACAGCAAATAAGAGAAAAATTATGTAAGTATAAGTAGACTTTGACTAATATAATGAAATAGGTAGGAAGGAAACATAAAGAATCAAAAATGATTTCAAAATTTCTAGGATGGGTGACTGAGAGAAAAGTAATAATATTAAAACAAGTCAAGAGAAATAGAAGCTTTCATGAACACGTAGGGTTTTCCAGATCTCCATAGCTTTTCTGGGCCATTTCTATTCCAAAAATTCCATGTAAGGCATGGGAAGAATGAACTAGAAGCAATCAAATGGTATGAAAACCATATCAATTATACTTCCACTGTAGCTTAAATTTTCATTATAATTTCAAAAGCACACTTTTATATAGTTTATATATATATATATATATATGCATATATAGACACATATAGATAGATAATTATAGTTATATAGTTAACTCTACTTGGCAAAATTGCAATATATTTTTTTTAATTTTAGCCAAAGTATTACTAGTAATAGGAAGATACAAAATCCCAAGATCACATATATCACAACTGGTTAAAAAATTGGAGATGTTTATCCTAGGAAAAAAAATCTTAGGGGAGACATGATTGCATTCTTCAAGTATCTGAAGGGTTGTCACATCAAAGAGGGATTTGTCCTGCTTTATCCCAAAAGTCAAAACAATGTGGAAGAATCAGAACACTTTAGGACTTAGATGGATAGAAGGAAAAATTTGCTAATAGAGCTCTTCCTAAGTGCTATCTCAAGAATCACATAATTTAGAGTTGGAAGGGACTTCAATACCCATATAATTCAACTAATATCCAAAAGGATATTTTACCTTATGTACCTGAAAAGTGATCATCCAGTCTCTTTTTAAATATTTTCAAGGAAGATCAACTAACCCCCTACAGAAACAACCTATTCTAACCAACTCCAAAACCAATCCATTCCACTTTGGGACAGTTCTAAAAGAAAGTTTTTCCTATCAACCCATTTTTTTGTAATTTTCATACACGCTCCTAATTCTTTGCTCTAGTGTCATATACAAATCCAAACTTTTTTTTGATCTGATAGATTTTCAAAAATTTGAAGATAATCATTATGGTTACTTTCTTTCCACCAAAGACTGTTTTCTCTGGGCTAAATAACCCAAGTTTTCTCAAATGATACTCACATGTCAAAGGTCCTTTGATACACTT
This sequence comes from Sarcophilus harrisii, assembly GCF_902635505.1. Lineage (NCBI taxonomy): Eukaryota > Metazoa > Chordata > Mammalia > Dasyuromorphia > Dasyuridae > Sarcophilus > Sarcophilus harrisii. Next base: position 460,854,424 of record NC_045426.1, read on the forward strand.
ATTTCAACTTATTGTTCTCCAGCTTATCAATGTCTTTATTTTAAATGAGGCATACAGTATTGAACATAGTAAGTCTGATCAGAACAGAATAAAGGAGTTGGTGATTTCACAATCATTCAAGATATTCAAGTAAAATCTAGATCACTGCTTGAAATATTGCAGATGTCTTTTCCTGTTCAGTATATATTCAACAATATGGCTTGTAGGACCCTTCCACCTCAGATTCTGATTCTACATCAGTCATATTTTTCACCTTTCCTCTTACAAATGTTCTTTGAAATTACAAACCATTTTTCTTAGCATTCTGTTTAAGGGGGAGAGAGAAAGGAGTTGAAGCTATATAAATCTTAGTATTATCTCCTATCTCTACTTAGAATCTACACAGCTCTGACTAGAAGATTATTGGGCAGGAATGACTTTAAACTTTACACTATTATATTTTCTTTATCAAGAAACAAAGAATGCCATACAGAAAGCTAGGACTTCTATTCAGATCCAGAGAGCCAGATTAGGAACAATTTTTGGAAATTGCATAGAGGTAAATTAGGTTTGTCATAAAAAAAACAATCAGAACTATCCCTAAGCAAAAGGAACTATATGGGGAAATGTAGGAAAATCCTACAGCTATCCAAGAAAGTGTTAGATTAATTATTCATCACCTCTATTATTATATATGGGGATTTCTTTCCAGGTATAGATAGTTTGGGCAAGAGCGCTTTGGAAGGCTCTTCAAGTTTCAGATTCTGGAACTGTGTGAATTTGCCAGATTTTTTTTTTTTTTTATTTTTATAGGAATTCATCTTTAATGATACATTTCAAATATTATTTAAGAATAATTAAGGTGCTGGCACCATTTCTGAAGAATTCCTTCTTATACTTGCACAGAGAATACAGTGAAAACAAAGGAAGTAATAGCTACCCATTGAAATAAAATGCCAGAGAGTATGACCCTTTATGGCCAAGAGAAGTACCTGCCAAGCAAGGTTAGGAACAAATAAGACTACTCCCAATATATGAATGCTGGTATCATTCAGAAATATCATGTTGATTTACTTGGTCTATAAGTTTACATATAATGCTCTATATATATTATTAGTATAATCTGAAACAAGTCAATATAATCAAAGATCACTTGAAGGATAAAAGAACATTAGCAAGTCCACAAACATGTTAAAATTGGACAGAGAAAGGTCACCTGAACTGAAGGAAAAAAAAAAAATTCAAAAGACAGGGAATAAAGAGAATGAATTCCAGGCATGGGGAAATGATTAATTTGAATACATAGTGACAGGAGACAGAATGTTGGTCCACTTTAGATAGAACACTAAGTATGAATCCACAAGTAATGAAATGAGGCAAAAAAAATTCATAGCTTTGAATGCTATGACAAGTCTGTATTTTATCCTAGTGAAAATCGAGAGACATTGAGGATTTTCAATCAGGATAAGATAATCAGACCAGTGTTTTAAAAACATTTATTTGGGGGCAGGTGGAAGTAAGGTGGCTGAGTAAAGGCAGAAACTCACCCAACCTCTCCACCAAATCACTTCAAATTTTTGTAAGTAATGATTCTAAACAAATTTTAGAGCATCAAAACATCCAAAACAACAAAGTAGAACATTTTTCCAACTGAAAACAACTCGGAAGGTCAAAAAACATCTGAAACTCCAAGGTGGGAGTCCAGCATGCAGCCTTGGCCTAACACCAATAAAGCAAGAACAGGTCTACAGCCCTCTGAATCAGCAGCAGTGCTGTAACTTCCAGACCTCTCAACCCAGAGACAACAAAGAGGGCTTGGAAGGTCAGCAGAAAAGGGCTGTGGCAACAGGGTGGGAGTCCAGGAGAAATACTCCTAACAGTTCCAGGGCAGAAAAGAGTGCTTATGGTCAGGTCCCTAGAAAGATTTCTGAAAATAGCTGCATAAAATCCCTGTGGCTTGGGACAGTGCACCCTCCACCCTGGAAACAGAGTCCTATTTTAACAGATTTAAAAGCTGAGTAAGAGACTAGGAAAATGAGCAGACAACAAAAAAAAGTTTCTGACCAATTTTCTCCTGCGCCTGGTAGTTCTGAAATTTGGCTATAATATATCAGTTTGGCTAAAATATTCCTGAAAATTTTCATTTTGAGATCTCTTTCAGGAGAAAATACTGCAAGCATCCAGAAAGAAACAATTCAAGTACAGTGAAGTCTCAGTTAGGATAATATAAGATTTAGCAACTTCTACATTAAAGGATCACAGGGCTTGGACTACGATATTCCCAAGAGCAATGGAACTAGTACTACAACCAAGAATCACCTACCCAGCAAAACTAGTCTTTAGTATGGCCCAATCTTGATCTTAGTGGAGGAGTACAGGAGGCAGGAGGGAGTAGAGCCACCAGGAGGATGATCAAAAATAGAATATCTCATTTCCAGTCCTTCTCAGCCCTTAAATACCTTATTACAATTACATCATTACAGCATACTGAATATGTGTGAACTAGAGAACCATTACATCACCATGCTAAGTACTAAGTATATATATACTAGAGAACCATCATCTCATCAATTTCACTGAGTTAACACCTTGTTTCAAGTTTTGGCCCTCTACAATCCTTCAGGCAAAAAAGGTAAATCATCCAATGAAATAGAGGCTTTTCAAGCATTCATGACAAAAAGACCTGAATGTAAAATCTGATTTTCAATTATAGGACTTAGGAGAAGCATAAGGAGGTAATCAGAAAAGTGATTACAAAAGGGCTTAATAAGGTTAGTTTGTTTACATTCCTACATAGGATGATTAGATTTGTAACTCATTAGAACTTTCTCATTACTGCAGTTTGAAGGAGTATATAGACAGAGGGCATAGGTATGAGGTGAAGATGAAATAATTTCTAAAAAAATGAAATTAAGGGGTGAGAAAGGAATATACTGGGATAAAGGGAAACGGAGAAGTGGAATAATTTATCTGCCATAAAAAGAGGCAAGAAAAAACTTTTCCAGTAGAGGGGAATAGAAAGAGAGACTGAGTGAACCTTACTCCCATCAAAATTGGTTGAAAGAGGAAATAACAGATACACTCAATATGGGCATCTTATCCTGAGGAAAGTAGGAGGAGAATGGGAAATGGGAAGGGGGGGGAGGGTGATAAAAGAGAGGGCATATTGTGGGAGGGAGTGATAAGTAGCAAAACACTTTTGAGGAGGAACAGCATGGAAGAAGAGATAGAAGAGAATGGGGGGAAATAGAGGTAGCAATAGTAATTGTAAAAAGAATCTTGAATCAAGTTTCTTTGATAAGGCCTCATTTCATAAAGAAAACTGAATCAAATTTATAAAAAATAAGAGCCATGCCCCAATTGATAAATGATCAAAAAACTATAAATTCACGCACATCTTTTTGACCTAACATACCACTACAAGGCATGACTACTAAAAGAGATTAAAAAAAAAAAAAAAAAAAAAAAAAAAAGGAAGGACCTATATGTTCAAAAATATTTGTGGCAGCTCTCTTCTCAGGGCAAAAAATTAGAAACTGAGAGTAAACTCATCAATTGGGGAATAGCTAAATAAATGATGGTATGTGATTGTCATGAAATCTTATTATTCTATGGGAATGATGAGCAGGATGCTCTGGGAGGTGGGGGTGGAAAGAACCTGGAAAGGCCTCCATGAACTTAAAAGTGAAATATATTGTGTACAAAGTAATAGCAATGTTCTGGGATGACCAGCTGCAAACGACTTTGTTATTTTGATAAGTACAATAAACCACAACTACTTTGACAGACTTCTGATGAAAAATTCTGTCTCTATCTAGCGAAGAAACTGCATGAATACAGATTGAAGCATTCTCTTTCTCTCTCATTTTAACTTTATTTTTTGAGGGTTTTTTTTTTCTTATGAGGGTGGGTGATCTATGTTTTCTTTTACAACATGACTTATGGAAATATTTTGCATAACTTCATATGTGGTTTCTTAATGGGAGATGATGGGGATAAGGAACAGAATATAGAACTCAAAAGTTTTAAAAACAAATGTAAAAGAAATACTTTAAATATAATGAGGAAATACTAAATAAATAAAATCAAAACATAAAAAAGATTTGATTAAGCCAAATTCTACTTCAGTTGCAATGAAGGGAAGTGAAGATATCGAACAGTTATTTGAGGAGCTAAACAATAGGTGTTATTTTTGCCTAGGATATAAAAGGCAAAGTGCCAATGACCACTAACTGAAATTTTATACTTTCAAATATAGTTGTATAGTCTGGTTATGTGGTACACTATAATAATTCTATTCCTATTAAGAGTCCCATAATCTTCCCAATCTAGCAGGCTCATAACCTAGATGTCATCCTCAACTCTCCATTGTCTTACCCCCATCCAATCTACTGCCAAAGCCTATCGATTTCACCTCTGCAACATCTATCCAATGTGTCTTCATCACTCTTCTGATATTGCCATAGCTCTTCACACCTAGAACTGTTCCAATAACCTACTGGTTAATCTTCCTGCCACAAATCTCTCCCCTCCCCCCATTCCTTTCATCCTCTACTAGAGACATCAAAATTATTTTTCCTTAAGCACAAATCTGACCATGTCACCCCAATCACCAACTCAATGAACTCCAATAATCTCTTTTCACCTCCACAATCAAATAAAAATATTTCATTTAGTTTTCAAAGCCCTTCATAATCTAGTCCCTTCCTACCTTTCCAGTATTCTTATATTTTAAATCCTCTATAACACTCCCCACACATGTATTTTTCAAACCAGTCTCTACAACCTGATTACCCTGCCTTCCTTCAAAGTTCAGATAAAATCTTACCTTCCACAAGAAACTTTTCCCTATCCCTCTTAATACTAATGCATTCCTTCTTAATTATATCCTATATTGGGGGGGGGGTGTCTGTGTGTAGTTATTTGCCTGTTGTCTCCCCCATTAGATTGCGAGCTCCTCAAGGTCAAAAACTGGTTTTTTGTCTTTGTATCCCCAACACTTCACAATATAGTAGGTGCTTAATAAATATTTACTGACTGACTACCAAATAGTTTGTACAATTTACTTATAAGATGATGACAATCAATAGAGATTCCTGAAGACATTTGTCTTTCTTTTTCTGAATGTCAGGATAGATTTGATCTTGGTGATACATTAACAGATAGGACCACAGAACTCAAAGTCAATGACTATATAATCCAAATAGCTCATTTTACAGATGAGGGAGTTGAGACCTATGAAGGCCAAATGTCTTACCCAAAGTCACATGAAATAGTAAGTAACAAAAATGGAGTTTCAACCTAGATTCCTTCATTCCAAAGTCAGAGTTCTTTGCACTATTCCAAAGCTCCTTAAACTATGGGTTATAACCTTCTATGAGCCATGTAATTGAATATGGGGATTGTGAATTTCTGATTTATCATTAGTAAAATTTTGATTTCCATACCATACATACACACACACACACACACACACACACACAAACCCAGGGTCACATTAAAATTTTTCAGGCAAAAAGAGATTAAGAGTGGAAAAAATTTTAAAAGTCCTACATTAGACATCTTAATACTGTGATCTAAATTACATGGTTCTCTGCTAAGCACCTTCATGACAAGAAACAGCCCCAAAACAGTTGCTCTCAAATAAGTTATCTTTTTACAAAAGACTATTCCAGTGTGAATGAGTTCCAGGTGTTAAATCTTTCTACTGAAAGCTCATCTACATGAACTTACACCAATACAGAGTAAGTTTTTTAAACCAGGCTAAAAAAATCTTCCTCACCTCCCAAATGTGAATATCATGCTAACATATTTAAGCAATTAATATGGTTATAGAAATAATACATTGGATATGTTGAAATCTGAGTGTTAAAAATGCTTAAAAAAAAAAAACTGAGCAAATTCAGAATTCCCCTGTGAAGACCTTTGCTAAACTAGTCTTTCTTCACATCACTCAGAAAAGCTATAAACTGGGCGTTTGTATTCAGACTTATTTGTAAGACAAAATTAATTACATAAAAATGAACTATGAATAAAAAAACAGATATACAACTAGAAGAGACCTTTTGAAACCATCTACTCCAATCTCTTCATTTTATATGTAAAGAAACCAAAGCATTGAGGTACAGATGACCTATCCAATGTCATACAGAAAATAAGCAGCAAGTCCATAGTTTAAACCAGGGTTCTTCTGTTTCCATATACAGTGTTCTTTCCAACCTCTCCAGATTAATCATAAGTCCTTATAAATATTCAATAAAATGTACAACGTATAGAAAGAAAAAAAAAAAACGCCCAAAGTTGAAAGTATACCAAAAAGTAATAATCATTTCAGAAAGAATTTCTATTAGTGTTGTGAGATACAACAAATCCTTCAAGTCTCTTTTTAAACCTGGCCTTCCTCATAGAACTTTCTTCTAATCACAGTAGCTAGTAGGTTTTTTCCCCACATAGTACACGATAATGTTAAGAGATTACGAGTTTAATTTCAAAAATATAATATTACAATTATTCTTTCCACATCATGACTCCCCTCATCATAGTTTCTATCTATTGTGCGTTGGCATAAGAAATTAAATGAGAATTTTGTGTGCATTTTGCAGAAGCCACAAACAATACACAAATACCAGAAGATAACACAGAAAAAGTTCAGAAACTCTGAAATGCATAATATATTTATAATATTGTACAATATCAAAATGTTATTTTTTAATACTATAGTAATTCAGACTTCTCTGATATAAAGAGAAAGCCCCCCAAAATTTATATGCAGACTATTTTTCTAGGATATTTCAAATGTTAAATCAAATTATAAGTCTGTCACTCTGGCTCTGATAATCAAATTCCAATGTCATATTGGTCCTGAGTTTAATTCCAAACCAGTATCACTTATTTATTAATACATTGGTATTAAAGGCATATGGATAGGCAGCTGGCAACACAAAGTTGAGAGTCCTCAAGGAGGAGTTGATATGTCACATAAATAAGTTTACTATTTAGATAAATAATAAAGATGAGTACCAGCACAACATGCTATCCAAGGGCATAGCCAAACTAGACCCTGAGATCCACTTGTTGTATGAATCTGACCGGAGGAACCTTGGTAGCCAGCAAAGTCAGGGATGGATCCATTATATGATCTATGAACTAGAACCTCATATCTTGCTATTCCAATGGCCACTGCCCAAGAAGCCTAAGAAATAAAGGAGCATGACATTTCTGCTCCAAGTTGTACATAGCTATCCTTAACTGCTAACACCTTTCCGCTAACAGCACTGCCTTCTTGTTTCTAACTTGGGATATTTAAAGGATATTTAACACACTGTTTGAAAGTGCGGATACCACTGTTTCTTGAAAAAAGTTGCCGCCGCCACCACTCAGCTGGGTATTCTGATGGATGTAACTTCAACTAAGATTTGCCTCCAAAAATCATAGCAAGCTCTGTCTCAAGAGGAGCATATTAGATAGATGAAAAAAGCACAAAAAAATGACTAAAGACTCATCACAACTTTGTTTATATAATTGCTGCCATTTGTCCCCCTCCTCCCTCTTCACCCCCAGCTGTGTATGAGAAATTTTATTTTCATTTGATGGCAATTTTCCGTTCTATTCAAGTAATCTCTGTTCTGTTTAAATCCTTTGAATAAAGAGGAAGTTTTTATAATTCAAAAATATATTAAACTTGATAGATGGTATAATCTAAACGTATCTGAAGATGGGAAGCCAAAAGAATTTTTAAGATTCTGACGTTAGTAAATTAATTCTGTTTAATATAATGCAAACATTGATTTAATGTTTGCTATTATTGTTTCAAAAGAAAAGTCTTTTTATGCCCTAAACGTTACTTTATTTCCTTCAAAATGAATCCACGACTCAGGATTTGACCTATGCATATGGGTCAAATATTTCTAAAAATTGTACAGAGAATGAAGGCTAAATTCAAAATAAATTTTCTTGTATCCCTTCATTCTTTGCAGAGATGGGGCTTATAAGATGTGAAACACTGTAGATATAAGACTTTTTCAATGTACCATTTAGTTTGTTGAACTGTTGTTTCTTACTTTTAAAAAATCTTTGTTATGAAAAAAGGCTGACTAAGAGAAGTGGGGGAAGGTTATACTAGAAAGAAAATGTTGGTGATATAAGGGGGGAAAGGCAACAATAAAAATATATTTTCAAAGAAAGTAAATTAATATACGCATACACACTATATACATATACATATATATTTTCCTTCTAAAAGGAAACTTTCTCATTAAAATTGTTATGATTTTCCTAGCTAACAAACTTTGGAATCATCCTTATTTTATCTGTCTCCTACACATCCCTCATATCTACCATTCATTCTTTTTAAATCCCTTTAGGATTTGTAACTCTTATTCCAAAATGTCTTAGTCCATAACATCATCACTTAATTGGCCTCCTATCTTCAGTTCCCCGACTTCTAATCTAATCTGATTCTAACCAATAAAAAAGAACTGATTGCAGAAGAAGAAATGACCAGAACTTTGGGAGGAAGAGTTAGAATACTATGCTGTCTTAGTATTTATAATAGATAAGAAAGGGTGTCTGATATATATGTTAGAATTTTAGAAAGGTCTATTTCAAAGAGTTCAAAGTAAATCTTAAGGACTAAATTTCTAAAATATTTAAGTCACATTAAGAGAGACACAACAAATGACATCAACCAAATAAGATTTTTAAAAGACAAGGACAGAAGGCAGAAGCAAAGATAGATATGTAAAGAATAGAAGTGCCAGTGCTGGAAGAACTGTCAGAAAAACTAAACAAATGATGAATTCAGGTTTCTTTACTGAAAGTAAGAGGAAAAGAAGATAAAATCGCTACTAATATAAAATGGAAACATTAATAGACAACAAAAAGAATACAGTACTATTTTATGTCTATCAGTTGTTTGTTTTTACTCTGAAGGATAACCTTCTACAAGGAGATGAAGGAAAAAAAACAAAAATGGTTAACATGAAACAAACTTGAGATAAGTGAAAATATGACAAGAGAGTATACCTAACTGCCCTCAGTGAGTTTAAATAAGCAAGATGAAATGAACTATAAACCAACAGAGTAAAAGAAATGGCCGTTGCAATTGCAGGACCACCACTGGAGAACTTCAAAAAACTGAAGGGAACTAGGGAAGCCATTCAGAATTGGAAATAATCAAAAGTTGAACTGATTTGCAATGGACGAGTGAGCCTGAAATAAATTACTGACAGAGAATGATGCCTTCTACAGGTGATGGCTTATTGTTCACTGGCTAAGCAGTCAAAGAATATGAAGAAACAGCTCTAAAAAGAATTGAGAACTAGTGACAACCACGTGAAAGACTACTCTAACTCACTAATAGGAAGTACCATAATTAAATAAGAGGAATAGTGGCCTAAAGTCAAGCTGGGTTCAAATTCTGATTTGGAATCTTCTTATCTGACTTTGCATTACATTTAATCTTCCAAATGTCATGTTCTTCATATGTAAAATGAAATGGTTGGACTGAATACCTTACAAGCTCTAGATATATGACCCTATAAAAGAAATGGAAATTAAAAAGAGGCAGTGATGGAAGGACTATATCAAAACTGACAGGTAGACAGTTGATGGAACTATGAATTGGGTCAGTCATTTTGAAAAGTAATTTAGAATCATGATAATGTGACTTAAAATGTCCATACTTTTTGACATAGAGATAGCACTGTTAAACATATACTTCAAGCATCTTGAAAATAGAAAGAACCCATATATAACAAAATATCTTACCAGAACTTTTTAAAGCATCAGAGAATTGGAAAATAAGCAAAATACCACTGATTTGTGACTGACTAAATAAACTGTCCTTTTCTAGTCTGACCATCTTTTTTAGTCTTCTTTGCTAGATCATCATGTGTGTGCACACACACACAAAATGCAAACTGGGCATCTTTTCTCAATTCTCTTCTCATTCTACTTGATGATTTCATCAGCTCATAGTAATTTAATTATTGCTTACTAATTGTTGCCCTCTAACCACAGGGGTTCCTCAGGGTTCTGTCCTCAGTCCTCCTATTTTCTCCTTCACTTGATGATCTCAAATACTATCTCTATGCTGACAATTCACAAATCTACCTATTCTACCCCAAATTCTGTTGACCTCCAATCTTGCATCTCCAACTTCCTCTCAGGCAACTCAAAATAAACTTAAATTCAGCAACTCCCAAACCAAACTGATTTATCTCCCTTCCCCCTTAATTCTTTCCTCTCTTCTTCCCTATTATTGTAGAGGGCAACATCATACTGCCAGTCTTTTAGGCTTTCATCATGACTCTTCACTGTCTGTCACTCCTCATATCCACTTCATGGGGCCAAGTTCTGTCAATTTTAACTTTGAAAAGTCTCGAGTATGCCCCTTTCTCTTCTCTAACATCTTAGCACTCTGGTGCAGGCTTTCATCATCTCACATTTAGACTAGTGCTTTAACCTGCTTTAGGGTCTACCTGCTTCAAGTCTCTGTCCACTTTAATGAATCTTCCATTTAAAGTGATTTTCCTAAAGTGCAGGTCTGATCATGTCATCCTTCTGACTCAAAAAAACTCCAGTGACTCCCTACTGCCTCTAGGATCCAAAGGTGTTCAAAATTCTTAACAACATAGTTCCCTCCTATCTTACCAGGCTTCTTATACCTTAACTCCTCATCATCTGCTCCTCAATCATGTGACAATGACCTCGTGATTGTTTGATAAATAACTTTAGCCCTTTCCTTTCATTGTTCCCCGATGGGATGCTCTCTCTCCCCAACTTTGCCTTCCTGACTCACCTGTCTTCTCAACTCCCAACTAAAATATCATCTTTTATAGGAAACCTTTCCCAACCCCTCTTAACTCTACTGCCTCCCCTTTGTTATTGCCTATTTATCCTACATAAAACTTGCTTTGTATATATTTGTTTGCTTATTGTCCACTACATTAAATCATAAGTTTCTAGAGGGCAGGGATTGTGCTCTTTTTAAAACCCGGCATTTAGCACAGTGCCTGGCACACAGAAGACACTTAATTAAATATTTGTGGATTGACATTCCAATCTATTTCCAGCCACAGTTTTTCCAGAGCTCCAATTCCACATCACCATCTATGTTCTAATCAACCAATGAATACCCCAAAATTATCCCAAACTCAGCATATCCAGAACTGACTCATTATCTTTCATGCACAACAACTCTTCTGAATTTCCCCGTTTCTGTCAAGTACAACAGAATCTTGTCGCTCAGGTTTACAATCACCCTCGAGTTCTCATTGTCACTCACCCTATACATCCAATTAGTTGCTTATTATTTCTGTATTCATAACATTTCTCACACTTGTATCTATTTGTTTACTCATACAACCATCATTCTATTTCATATCCTCATCACTTCTTATGTGGATTATTTCAATAATGTTCTAATTGGTTTCCCTGCCATAAGTCTTTCCCCTTTCACTCTTCATACAGCTGAAAACCTGATTTTCCTAAGGCCTAAATATAACCATGTCATCTTCTTGCTTTCAGTATCTTTCTATCTTCCAGGATCAAATGTAAACTCTTTTGTTTTTGATATTTAGAGTCTTTCACAACCTAGTTTTACCCTAACTTTCTAATCTTATCATACCTCACTTCCTTCAAACACTAATCTAAACTGGAATTCTTGATATTTTCCTCATAAATAGTATTCCATCTCCTGCCTCCTGCCTCCATGTCTTTATGTTAGCTATCCTTCATGCCTGAAGTGTACCCATCTCCATCTCCATCTCCACCTCCCTCTCTCAGAATCCTTAGTTTCCATCAAGACTCGGCTCAGGCACAGGTGGTCTTTCCTAATCAAAAACACGGTTCTCCCCCGGTAGTACACTCTGCTAGTGGCTTCCCTTAAAAAAAAAAAAAAAAAAAAAAAAAAAAAAAAAAAAAAAACTCTTAAGAACTGGATTTCTATTGTGGATATACATAAAAACCACATGTATAATTTGATTTTACTGCTATAACATAAAAAAGGAGGTTCTCCCCCGGTAGTACACTCTGCTAGTGGCTTCCCTTAAAAAAAAAAAAAAAAAACACTTTTTGCAGGGGTGAGTGCATGTATTTTGAAAATAAAAAGCTATTACTTAAAAAAAAAACTTTATATTTATCATTGTGTACAGATACACATCCTTCTTCTGTACATGTGTTCTCTTCTGATTAGACTTTAAATTATTTAAATTTTAAAACCAATTTTTACTTTTGTCGGTATTTCAGCAACCATTTGGGAGGTAATACATGAATGCTTTTGATTGTGCATTGCAACAAAAAAAAAAGAATATGAAGGTTTTAAAGTGTTGAAACAATTATATAAACTGATGAAGAGTGAAGTAAACATAACCAAAAGAAATACACCCTGACTACAATGTAAATAGAAACAAAAACAAAAACAAAAAAGAATACTATGTGACTGTAATGACCAAGTTTAGCATCAATAAAGAGTCAGAAAATTGTATCGCTTCCCTTCTTTGCAGAGAAGTGCAATTATGGATATAGAATAGGGCATTTACTGTCAGGTAACAACTAATGTGCTTCTAATTTGAAGTGCTTCTCTCTTCCTCTTTTTCATTTTTAGTCACAAATGAAGATTCAGTGGATTGGGAAGAACTAAAGAACATAGTCCAAAAGGAAAGTAATCTTTTAAAAGATTTCATTAAAATATCATGGTCAATGTGTGGGTTTATGTTGCTTCGTTATGCTTTTTTGTCACTAGGGATAGTTTTTAAATCAGTTTAATTAATTTCCAATTTTTTTAATTTCAGTGGTAGAAGAGGGAACAGTAATAATAATAAAAAGTAATAGTCATCATAGTAATAATAGTAATAAAAAGATCAGAAAAAAGGATAAGGAATTTTTTAAAATATGTAGAGAACAAAAGGAACTTCAGAGGGATATAAAAGGACTTCTTTAAAACAAACATGTTAAATTTGTTATATGTTTTAATCAATCAACAAACATTCAGTAAGCATCTACCATGTGCCAGGCAATGTGCCAAGCATTAGCTATACAAAAAGAGGCAAAAAACAAGTATATGAGAATGGTATAGTTGTAAAATACTTAAATTTCAGCAACGCATATAATAAATATGCTTTTAGACAAGAGAAAAATCTGTGGCTAGAAAACAATACAGTTGACCAAATTTAGAACTAATTGAACTACTATAGTCCAGAAGTGTTAAGCAATGGATCAACCTACACAGTAACTTCTACTTGCAGAGGACCATTAAAATATGCCCTTGGTTCTGCTCTGTTAACAACTTAAATCAGTAACTTGGATGATGGCTTAGATGGAAGGTTTATTAAATTTGCAGATGAAATTTAGCTGGAAAAGAAATGTACAGCAACAGAATAAGGATCCAAAAAGATTTTGACCAGCAGAAACATTAGGACAAATCTATAGATTTATATTACATAAAAATTCATCTAAAATTCTGCACTTAGGTCTATTAAAATCACCGATATAGGTAATATAAGTAAGGAAGTTTTGATCAGACAACAATCCTTATGGAAAAAAAAAACAACACCTGGTAGTTTTATGAGATGAGGAAGACAAAAAACCAAAAATAACTAAAAAAAAAAAAAAAAAAAAAAAAATCACACAACCTAATATGGTCTTAGACTGTATTAATAACTGCTTGCTAAATTGAAATGAATTAATAGAAATGTAATAGCCATAAAGAAAAGGAGGAAAAGCTTACTAAATCTGATGGGATTAGAGAATATTTGAACTATGGTATTCAATTCTGAGTCCCACATTTTAAGAAGGACATGATTAAGATCAAAGATGATTTATTAACTTTTATTAATCTTTAAATTATATGAGTATTATTTAAAGGACTTAAATATCTTTAGCTTAGTGGGAGGGGAAAAAACTTAGAAAGGCATGATACATATTTTCAAATAGCTGAAGGATAATATAAATAGAGCTAGAGGGAAAATTAGAACCTACTAAGTCCAACCTGCTCATTTTAAAGATGAAGAAACCAAAACATAGGGAACTTAAATTACTCACTCCTCATTACACAGGTAGTAAACAGCTAAAACGGTATTTGAACCTAGGTCTTTTTGATCTCAGGTTCATCACTCTTTATGCTATAGAACACTGCAATCTGCTTACAGGTAGTAACCTGTACAAGTGTAGTAAGCAAGTAGTAACAGGTAGTAAGGCAAAACTATGATAAATAGAGAAAGGAGTAGTATAGATTTCAGCTCCTTACCAGGAAAAAAAAAAAGGCTTTCTAACAATTATAACTGTCAACAGTAGAATGGGCTACTTCAAGATGTAGTGAGTTGTCTATCTCCAAAAGTCTTGATTCAGAAGAGAAATGAATAGTTGTCAGGGATGTTTTTATATATAATTCCTTTTTGGGGAAGTTAGACCAAACTTATTCATAGAAAGGTCAATTTCAACTCTAAGATTTGAAGTCATGAAAACTTTCACCTGGTTATTCATTCTTACATTTTATGACAGAGTTGTTGAAGAAGTTATTATTCTATAAATAGGGAGGGAGTAGATTACATGATCTCTTAAATCCCTTTTAACTCACAAACTGCAATTCTGGTTCTATGATTCTATAAACTAAGGATAAAAAAAAAGTAGAAAAATAATGATAATTAAAATAAGCAAATTCAGATGCAAAGCCTTTGACCAAGTATAAGTGCTCAACAATTTTTTTTAATTGAACTGACCAGAAATGAAGAATAGGTTTTAGTAGAGAAATGTCAACATAAGTGATATTAACAAAATAAAAAAATCTAGAAGGAACCTTATAGACAGACTAATCTGTAACTGAATTATAACCATTATACAACATCCATGAGAAATGGTCATCTAGCCTTTACATGGAAAGTCCAATAAGAAAGAACTAGCTACCTCCAGTAAGGAAGAACTTGCTAACTCCAAAGATAGCCCAATTCAGAATGGATACCTTTCAGTTGAAGTTAGGGGTTATGTATTTTCCCCCTCAAAACAATACTAAATCTGTCCTTTAGGTCTCCCTCCTGGTTCCAAACAAAACAATTTTAGCCCTTCCTTCCACATGAGAGTACTTTAAATATATTAAGATTGCTGTGATGTGATCTACTAATTCTTCTCTCCTCCAAGCTCAACATTTCCATTATTTCAACCAATCTTTATGGCAGGGTCCCTTGTCTTCTCACTATCCCTGGTGCTGTCTTTTGGATATGCTCTCAAAAACTTGGTCTTAAAAACATGGTAGCTAAATACAATAATAGAGATGTAATTCTAAACAGGATAGAGAAAACAGTATTTCTATCACATACCTTATTCTGGAATCTGATTTTATTAATATAGCCCAAGGTTAAATTGGTTTGTCTGCTACATCATCTTGAGCTTATAGTTCATTAAAACCCCCAATGTCCAGCTATTGAGCCCCTATCTTTATTTGATTTAACTTGTGTGAAACTTTAAATTTACTTTTTTTTAAATTGTGCCTCTCCTTCCTATCATAGCATGCTATAGTAGAAAGAACCCTGGACTTGAAATCAAGACAACTAGATTTAAATCCCCACTTGGAACTTACTAATCAAGGCTCATTTCCCCCTAAATGTGGAAATGTTCTTATTTCACAGGATTATTGTGAGGAAAGTGTTTGCCCTGTAAGCTAAAGGTGGTGTTATAAATTTGAATTAGTATTTTTATTATTCATCTTCTAAGTTTCAGTTCACCATGCTAAATTTCAGAGATTCCCCCTACCCCATATCCAGCAAATTAGTTATCCCTCCAAGCTTCATGTCACATATGTCTTCATTCAAATCATAGATATAAATGTTTAAAAGTAGAAAGTCAAGGATAGAAAACATTCCTGGACATTTCCATATAAGGCTCTCTCCAAGCTGACACTAACTCCATTAAGCCAATTTGGGGGAGCCAACTGGAGAATTGAAGTTCTAAACTCCACTTAAACATATCATTTAGCCAGCTTTTCTCTATCTTGAATCTAAGGATACTATAAAAGACCTCGGAATGGGAGGTTACAGTGAAGTGGTTGACTATAACATATTATGTTATAACATATATATTAACTAGTATTTATATAGTGCCCCCCCTTTTTTAAAGTATGACATTTGTCCTCTACTTCTAGAGCATCTTTCGCATTCTCCATAATTTTCAAACTCAGCTCCTCAAAAGCTCTTTTGAACAAAAATTGCTTTCCAATACATTAATAAGTCCCTGCCCCCACATAGTTGACCTTCCTCTTCCTCCCTACTTCTACATCAATCAATTGGTTGACAAACATTTAGTAGGCAACTACTATTATCTAGGGGATGTGCCAGATACCAGAATGACAAAGATACAAATGAAACAGTCTCTGCCATCAAGATTATATATACTGAGGTAAGACTCATTTTGGGATTCATTTTTTTTTTGTGAAACTACATAATAAAATGTGACTTCCCATTCAAATATATAAGCGCAAGAGAAATGTCTGGATTTAAGTCCTGCATCTGACACAGACTCACATACTGTACTACCTGTGAGCGAGCACTTGACCTATTCGTGCCCCAAGCAATTCGCTAAATCTGTTATAGAAGGAATGTAAATCTGAATTGGTCAGGGAAATTGCCACACTATGATTAATTTCCCCAAACCAATGAAATCAAAGGTCCAGACACCTCCCTCAAAAAAAAAAAAAAAAAAATGTAAAAACTTAGTGTAGGGCTTTACACATAGTAAGTAGCCCTTTGCAAATTTATGTTGAATTGGTTAGCATTCAGCATACACTGGATAGAACAAAAACATCATGTTTATTGTTAGAGCTGAAAGAGATCTCATCAATTATATTGTCCAACCATCTCATTTTATAAATAAGGAAACTGAAACCCAGAAAGATGACAATGACTTGCCTAAAGTCATATGGAGAGTAGCTGGCAGAAACAAGATTTGTGCCAGGATCCTCCAGTGTCTTTTTATACACACATACATATGTATGTATATAAAGATATATATACACAAACATATATAAAGATAATAGCAGCTTTTTATTTTTCAAAATACATGCAAAGATAGCTTTCAACATTCACCCTTACAAAACTTTGTGTTCCAAATTTCTCTCTCTCCCTTCCCACATCCTCTTCAGCAAGTAATCCAACATAGATTAAACAGAAGCAATTCTTCAATACATATTTCCATATTTATCATGCTGCACAAGAAAAATAAGATCAAAAGGGGAAAAAACAAGAAAAAAAAAACAATCAAGCAAACAACAACAATAAAAAAAAATTGTCAATACTATGTTGTGATCCACATTCAGCCCCCATAGTCCTCTCTCTGAATGCAGATGACCCTCCATTACACGACTATTGATTTTGCCCTGAATCACCTCGTTGTTGAAAAGAGCTAAAAACATCAGAGTTGATCATCACATAATCTTTTTGTTGCTGTGTACAAAGTTCTTTTGGTTATACACACTTCACTTAGCATCAGTTCATATAAGTCTCTCCAGGCCTTTCTGAAATCATCCTGCTGATTGTTTCTTTCGGAATAATAATAGTCCATTACATTCATATACCATAACTTATTCAGCCATTCCCCAAATGATGGGCATACATTCAGTTTTCAGTTCCTTGCCACTTCAAAAAGGACAGCTACAAACATTTCTCCAATGTCTTTTCACAACATCTCTACCTGATATTCCTCAGTCTCTTACCTCTTAACTTAGCTTGTACCATGCAAACAACTATGTGCATTTACCAATCTTTGACTGGGGCCACGTATTTTAATATCATGATAGGAATGCCCCTTGCTTAAAGCTGTCCTGAAGAGCTCAATCTCCTCCAAGATATATTGCCAACTATTCACACTCATCTCTCACTTCTCTATTCCTTCTAAATTGAGACAATACTTCAATGATATACACCTCATTCTTTAGTTTCACAAGGGTCAGTCTTTTCTCCCCAAATGAACTAGAAATTCCTTTAAGAGCTGAGAACTGTATCACAAGCATGGTTAGCAAAGTTCTAGGCAAAGTAGACTTGTCAGATGGTATTTAAAAGACTGACTACCCACCAGATAAAAATAAGGACATATTTCTTTAGTTGCTTCCAAAGTATATAAATAATTTTCATAGCCTTGAATGAAAAATATTTCTTCTTCAGGAATGTTAAATTAAAAATAAATTTATTCTTTCTTTTTTTAATAATAAGCATGCATTGATAATTAGCTTCTCTTCTTTGGGATTCTTGCATTCTTCATTTACATATCCCTCTTCTAAAATGCCTTTTTATAATATAAATTTAAATTTCTTGAGTCACCTAAATAATCATGTATAGCAATTAGCTTTTAAAGTAGGTTCGTGCTGCCACTATCCCACCAATATCATTTATAAAGAGGCTTAATTCTACTTCATTCTTCACTCTTTGCCCACCCTCTGAGGCATATGTCTCTACAAAGAGTCTTCGAATGTATCCCAAAATTTTGTAAATCAGTTGTTTCAAATGTTGAATGTTTTATTCTCAAAAGAAATACTGTAAATATTTGGGTATCCAAGTCAATCTAAAAAAACAAATTAAAAAAAAAAAAACATAGTCTTAACCCATAAAGAACCTAAAATATATTATTTCAATTGTAACAAATCACCATTAAAATAGTTCTCTGGGGGAAAGGGAAGGTGAAAACCTTCCAAGCTCTTTCTAGGAATGCTAAGAATACCACCCTTTTCCATTCCACCAAGAAAAAAAGAGCTCAATGTGAAGGAAGGGATGATAAGGCAAACATTGCTGGGAACTACTAATTTAACTATACATACATAAGTGATACAGCCAATCATTCCCCAGGTTCTCTAAATTGGGAAACATGAGATTGGAAAAAAGAGCTAAAAACATGGACTCCACCCATTAACAAATGCAAGTCACAAACCAAGTATTCTTAAGCTATGAAATGTTTATTCCTTATTCATTACATTCATTCATTTAAGTGTCTTCTAGGTGCCCATACTACACTAGGTACTATACAGAATACAATAAATAAGATGTAGCCTATCATAGACTTGTAGTCTAATAAGGGAGGTAATATATGAACAAGCTCAATTTCTACAAATATTTAAGTGTTTACTGTATACAGAAGATTCTGATTGCACAAGAAGAAATATAAAATTCAGATAAGAAAAAAACTCATCTCATGGTAAGTTTAGAAGGGAGATCTGCTATATACATAAATAACTTTAATACAAAATACTAAATGCATAAGAGAATTACAAACAGAGTTATATGGAGGCCAATAAGAGAAAGATCATTACCAACTGGAGGAGGCTTTATGGAAATAGTAACATTTGGGTTGTTGTACCTAAAGGAAAGCTAGATAAGCAATAGCCAAAGAAGGAGACAAAAAGAAATCTAGGCATACAGAAAGCATAAGTAAGGTCAAAGAGGTAAGAAAACACTACAACACAAAGCAAAATGAAGATTTCTTCTGAAGAAGGAAGATACAATTGGTTGGAAGCATCAAAAATTGCTTCAAGGAATAGCATTTGAGGTGGGTTGTAAAGGATGGATAGAATTTCATAGGTTGCTATTAAGATGAGGAAGAAATAGGAGGGACTTTCAAACTGTCAAGCCTTAATGACAGGAAAAAATGATGATGCCCTTGACAACAATAGGAAAATTGGAAACAGGATCTATTTGGGGAAGAAACATGATGAATGTGCACTGGAATATGCCGAATTTGTGGTGTTGACAGGACACCTAAAAAGAGCTATCTAGTAATTTGATATAAATAAAGAACTGGAATTTTAGGAGTCACATGTAATAGTTAAAATTGGGCAGTTAGATGGGCCTGGAGTTAGGAAGACCTGAGTTCAAACCCAGCCTAGCTTACTAGCTGTGTGATCCTAGACAAGTCACTTAACCCTATTTGCCTCATTGGTAGAGCTGGAAAATGAAATAGCAAACCACTCTAATCTCTCTGCCAAAAAAACTCCAACTGAGGTTACAAAGAGTCAGACGCAACCAAACAACAATAATAGTTGGAAAACATTAAATTGGCCTTTTATCTTTCCTTTGACAAATGAAACCTTAGGAGACACCAACTTTCACCCAGCAAGAGGAAGAAAGGCTATCAAGAAGGAAAAAGGTGGATCTGTGTCATAAAATAGAGGCAGGGATCTCAAAGATCATCCAGAAGAATGTGATATCACCAAAACCAAGAGAAGTCAGTTTCAAGAGGAAAAATATAGCCAACAATATTAAAGGCTATTAAAATCAATTTAATCAACATTTCTTAGCATGTCAGTGAAAGGCATTATATGGGAGACAGATAAAAATACAAATTTCTACTCTCAAGGAGCTTACATTTGGCCAGGAGGACAGTGGACTTCTTTATATTCTAAGTTCCTTAAGGACAGATGTGTAAATTAGAAGTCAGTTACCTCAACAAAGTAATTACTCTTAAATATTAAGTATATTAATTATGATAATAGCTACTGTGGAAATAGGAGCTACCAATTCAGTAAAGTTTTAGTTGCTAGAAAATAAATCTGAATAAGAATTATCCCCTATAAAATTTAACACATACCCCTCAAATTTTTTTTCACTCCAATATGGCTTTTTTTAACATGCAAAATAAAATCACCAGACCTATTCTACTCTTTCTAATACATATTAAAACTAGACTATGCTTCCAGAAATTAACTAATTATCCTTTTTAACCTACTTGCCATACTCTCACAGACTACTATAGGTATCACTTAACATTTCCAAAGTACTTTTGATTTAATATGCTTATTTAGAGCTTTGCTTTTCAATATGTTATAATAACACAACAAGAATTTTGAGTAAAATTCATAGATAATAAATAATCATTATACAATTTCTTCAGAAACCAATTTTTAGTAGTCTTCACTCATGCAAAGTACAAAAATATCAAATGTCTACTTTTTCTCCCCTACTTCCATCAACTTAAAATGACTAACTTCATGAGTTTTCATGACCTGGTGGCCAACTTTTGGTGAAGAATCTCTCCCTATTTTGCTAGACTAATCCCTAAAAACCATAAAAAGATAGACAGGCAGATACATAGACAGACATAACTACAGATATATTGAGACAGATATATAGTTAGTCACCAGATCTGAAACTTTACAGTGAATTTCATATGATCCTCTAGAACTTTCATTTTGCACTCGTCAGAGTAAACTTTATGTCACAATGAACAAGATTAGAACTTTATCCAATATCAGACAGAAATGTTAAAATACAATAATTCTCATTAAGAAAAAATATTATTAAGCTATTAGAATAAAGTCTCAAAAAAGAAAATAAGCTATCCTAATTTTCACAACTGATTTTTATGTAACTTCCTAAATTAATCTCCATATTTTCATTTTTAATACTGTGAAAAACTGTTCATTTTTAATGGTACATTAAGAATGTCTACCTTCTCTTGGGTATACTGTCATGCCAAAATAACTTTCCTGACAAAAAGTAGCATCTGAAGAAGAATGCTAAAATATAAAAAGAGACTTGAATTTTAAAGTCTAATTGTAAGCCATTATATTAAAATATTTTAAAATAGAATGAAAAATTTTTAATTAAGAAATTACAGTCAATAATCATAACTGTTTTATTTAAAAGTTTTCATAACTTCTATGTGCAAGATGCTAAGAGGACAAGAGACTCAAAAGAATAAGATAGTCTTTGCCATCAAGGAATCTAAGTCTAATATGGGCAGCAAAACAAGTATATAAATTAATAATATATTAAATATCACAAGTACTATAAAGTTCAGGATAATGTAAAGAAGTTGGGTTTTGTTTGTTTTGTTTTGTTTTTTCAGGAGGATTAAGTGTTCCTGATTCTGGAGTTCCTAAAAAGAATAGGTAGGATTTATTACAGGCAAAAGAGAGAAGGAAAAGAGGCTAATCAAGTCATTCTGAGTAGACACAACAAAATTATAAAAACAAAATCCCAGATGTTCAGTGGATAACAAGTATCCCAGGCTTGACTCTAAGTGGGACACAAGGCTAGGAAGGCAGAGCACTGAGTAAAATACCTTTTAACACCAAGGCAAGGAATTTGGACTTTATTTAGAAGGCAATAGAGAGTTTACGAAAGTTTTTAATGGGGGAGGGGGTGGGGTGGAAAAGGCAACATGATCAGAACTAAATGAAAATTAACAGAGGGTAAAATGGAAAGAAGAGGAAAGTACAGACTACTTCCGTTAATGAGATCCTAAACTTAGGAGGAACTAGTAGTAATGGAAAAGAGTGGATGGAAGACAAATGTTTTGGTGGCAGAAGCAACCAAATTTAGCAGCTTATTCAATGTTAGACAAGAGAGATGGAGGAAGTGAGGAAACATTTTATAGATTGCAAGAAAATTGAGGGCATAGACTGCAATTTGTTCATCTTTACATTTTTCTCAACAATCCAGCAGTACCTTCTAATTAAAAGGCCCTTAGTTTTTAATATAAATAACCATATATGTATACACACGTTGCTAAGCATTGTTACTATTCAGCATTTTGCTATGCCTACACTATGGTGTGTTTGGAGGGGCAGTGTAGCAACAGTGAAAAGAAGACTGACTTTGAAGCCAAGAAGACCTGGTTTTTAAATCTCTCCCTTATTGTTGACCAGTTAGCCATATGACTCTGGACATGTTACTTAACCTCAGTGTCCCAGGCAATTAAGATTAAAATTTAAAGAACAGGTGCTAAGCTGCATTAAAAGAAGCAATTTTCAATCAGAGTCCCCTAATGGATGGGATCCCAGGTCTAGATTTATTTTAAGTTATTTTTAATGCCTTAATAATAACTATTTTAGTTCCTTGAAAATCCCTAAACATCTGTTCTATTTTATAGATAGGTCCAGAAGAAAATGGACCAGAAAGTTGGTACAGGTCCAGCTCATTGCTTTTCTCTTCCCTATAGGGTTAGGAGTAGATCATGGCACTGATGATGCCTATCTTTAAAACCTTGGAGAGACTGAGGGAAAGCAGAGATAAGGAAGAAGCATGATCATATGTGGCTGGGTAGAAAATGGAAACTGATTAGTTCTCTCTCACTCCTTCCAATCTAGTTCATGGCAATAGCTTATTTGTTTACATGTTGGTAAAGACAAATCATATACCTAGCCTGTTATTTCAAAAGAAAATAGTGAGAGGAGGACTCAAGGAAAAGGATTAAATGCTATGCAAGGAACCTAATGATGGCAGTTTGGATAGACTGAGACACTGTAAACATCCCAATACATAAAGCAACAAACATGAAGTTAAATTCCTTTTAGTCACATCATGAAGAAATGAGTTTCTACTTTAAAACTATGAAATTTTGGTTAAGAAATGTTCCATTGCTAATAGGTAGTTATTATTTAGCTATATTCAATCTCACTGATTTGTTTATAGAGGATGAAATTTTATAGGGAGAGACTTGGAAAGTCTAATTGTAGGACTCTCTTCCATTGTCCTGAGGCAAACAGAGCCATGGACCATGCTGTTCGTGGAGTTTTCTTGGTAAAGACACTGCTATTTCCTTCTCCAATGAATAAGGCGGCAAAGGAAGCTTAAATGACTTGGCCAGAGTCATATAGCTAGTAAGTATCTGAGACAGAATTTGAACTCAAATCTTCCTGCCTCCAAGTCACCTAGCTGCCACCTGTTCTCTTCCACAATAGCCTAAAAATACTTTAATGCCAGTAATAGGATCACAGATTGAAACCTAGCAAGGCTCTCAGATGCCACTTAGTCCCAACCCCTAATTTTATAGATGAGCAAGCTGAGGACTACAGAAATTAAGGTCACACATGTAATAAATGTCACAGGTAAAATTTCAACCCCTATTCTCTGACATTAAAGCCAGTGACTCCTTCCACTATACTATGATGCTTGCCAGTCTTCTAGATCTGACCCAGTTTAATCACTATAGCTGATCATTTGTGATGTTAACAGTGTTTCAGAAGAATTATAGGTTTGAAAAAAGTGAGAAATATAAAATACAGATTAGTTTTAATTACAGAAATAACAGCAAAAGTTGGTAACTAGTGAATATTCTAATAGCTATATACAATAAATGAATCACAGAATAGAAGAACTCAACAGCTATCAAACCCAATCCATACCTGAAAATGCATTCCTACTGAAACATGATATACCTAACAAATGTCAACCCCATGTCTATGTCTATTACATTTATGTATAGATAACTGCTTGTTAGAAAGTTTTTTCTAATGTCAAATCTATCTCTCTGCAATTTCCGCTCAGAATTGTGGTCACATTCTATCCTATAAGGTCAAACAGAACAATTATCATGGTAGGTAGGGCAGAATTAGGAAAATGACTGGACTGAAGTTAAACAAGCTATGAAATCTTAGTCAAGTCTCTCTACTTCTTCTAAGCATCAGTTTCATTATTTATAAAATTAATAAGTTGGACCACATTGGCTTCTAAGGACTCTAAACATCTTATGGCTGATAGTGTGATTCTAAATTGTGACTATTTTAAGCAACTATGCTTTTGAATTACCTCTGTTACCAATATTAGGTAACATAGCTATTTTGTAAAGCAAAATAACCAGAAATGATTTACTAACATCAAAATTACACATAAATATGAATTGCCAATTCAGTACCTAGAGAATGGCAAAAACAATTACCTAATCACTACTTCATGTCATTTGTTCATTTTAAACCATTATGTTACCTTAGTAATACAGCATACAACAATACTACATAACATTTTAACAGAATAGCATATGCTGATATGGTATACTAAGATAGATTTTTGATAAATACTTGACTAAGGATTTTTTCTTTTCTGGGTAACACACTTTAGGAATAGTAATCTTAAAAGTGTCCTGCTGCATTCTCTAAACTGAACTATGAGTTCAGTTAATCCAACAAGCATTTAGTCTATTAATGTATAGTATTATTTTGCCCTATTGATCATCTGATAGGGAAACAGAATAGAAAGAACCATTCAAGCCATTTAAATATGCTTCATTACTTAAAAGATTTTGAAATGACTAAAATATTTCATGTGTATTTTTTGATAAGATCCACAAATTTGAGGTTAGCTGAAGTAAAAATGCAATAACCAACAAGTACACATACATAGGACAATAAAGCCATCACAGTCAGGGACTTTTTAAAAGTTTAGTTACTTTTAAGTTAAGGATGTTATTTCAAAGCAAGGCAAGGTATTTATTTACTCTAATGGGATAGTCACATAACCATTAAATAGGGTGCAAGACAGTTTATCCTTCAAAATAAAGTATTTACTTTCTCATTTACCTTTGGTTATTTGAAAGAGCTACAACAAAGTCACTAAGAATTCAAAAAAAATCTGCTAGCTTGGGTTTTTTTCCTAGTTCGATGGTAAAATATTTGGTTTGGAAACTGAAGGCCTTCTATCTAATATATGTATATGAATGATTTGTGGCAATACTTAGGAATATTAAAAATATGAATATAAAAAATTTTATTGTGCCTTCAGTATCAACTTGTTAGGTTTTTTTCACCCTGATTTTCATAGTTTTAGAGGGTTTTTTTTTTCCTTGAGATAGTTCAGAAGAGAAGGGTAGGGAAGTAAAGGAAGGACATGGGCTTTTTAATAAGCAAAATTACCTCCAACTAGCTAAAGCTCTTAACAACAACCAAAAAAAAATTCATAAACTACCCAACTATCACACATATTATATTACATAAAGGAAACATGGCACAGAAGGATAGGAATACATTCATATATACTCTGGATGTCTCTGTGTGTGAATACACAAAGAAAAAAATATGTTCAATCTACCACAACCATCTAAACTTCTCAGTCTACTATATAAAACTCCATCTTCATTCCATTCTCACTGACCATGGTACTTTCTCATTGAGTTTGCTAACTGATCATATAATAGCAATAGGAAGTATCAAGTTTTCTAACCAATGGCAGAAACATATTGATTACAGAACTTCAGCAACAGGAGCCTCTTACCCAATCCTTAAGATTGATGAAAACCATAGCAAGAAACTCCACAAACAGTCACATTACCTGTTCTATCTTCTCTTCAGTTACTCCACTATGTTCCTGAAATATAGACAACCTCTACCCTACTCAACAGACAGGCATATGTATATGCATATACCTGCACAAATGCATGTATGCACAGACAAGCACAAACATCTTCCTTACTCTTCCACTTAAAACTATACCATATAAGTCATAGAACCATAGAAAGGAGGCTTTCCATTTGAGCACTTTTGTTCAGAGATAGAATTTCATAAACTGCAACATTTATTATTTTGAAGATCAAATGAGACAACAGATTCCAAAATAATTTGTATTTTAAAAAGTATAAAATTTTATTTTTAAAGTGTCTTAAATCCAAGCAATCAAATCAATGCTTCCAATCCTATTCCATCACAGTTTCACTACTCTTAAGGCCAGTTTAAACATAGTATTCAACTAATCCAAAAGCAAAAAAAAAAAAAAAAAAGTAACCCTTTCATTAAAAGTTTTCCTCCTAACAACCTAAAAGGCCTAGCTTGGTCCTTGTAGAGCCCAGCTTCTTAAACTTTGGTTTCGACCCCATATGGGGTCTCATAACTGAATGTGATTTATTATTGGTAAATTATGATTTATTAATGGTAAATGTTTGGTTTGGTTTGTAGACTTATTTCACATACCTATATACCCAGAGTCACATAAAAATTGCGCAGGCAAAAAAATTGGTTTGGGAGTGGGAAAAGTTTAAGAAGTCCTGCACAGATGACTAAACCTTTCCTGTTTAGAAAGAAAAAAAAAGTTAAATAAATGTGCATTCAAAACAGAAATAACCTACAAGGAAAATGTAACAAATAACAAAAACATCTTTATAGTTGCTACTTGAATAATTAATTCTACTTTAAAAAAATAGATTTAACCTCTTTATTCCTAATATTAACAAATAACTGATTTTAAAAGCAAAAGTGAGTAAATTAAAAGCACATTTGTAAAATGGGGAAGGGGGAGGGAAATCCATTAAAAATCATTATATAGCAGTATTGAGGTCTCCTTTGATTTAGTGTCTCATAGAACATTTAAAGTCAGAAGATTTCAAGTTTTTAAAAATTAGCTCAAGTTGATTTCTTTCATAACTTGCTTATTACCAGAGTAATTTAAGACTCAATTTATTAATCAGTAGCTTCAAGATAACAATAAATACAAAAATAGAACTTACTTTCCTCAATGATTAGGATAAGATTCTAGATACAAATTGCTTTTTTTCTAGATAATTATTCAATTTATTTCTATCATATGAACAATATTGCAATGCTTTCTTAAAATTGCATGTAACTCCCTCAAGGAGGGATATATAATACTGAAAACATAGGGGGCCACAATGGCAATCTACTAGAGGCCCATGGGCCTTTATTGCATCATTTACATAACTAGTAACATAATGACAACCTCTTGATTCCTTCACTATTATTTCACCAGTGTGGAAGTACACAAAAAGTGGGGTGTGGCCAAGTGTAGCAATGGTGTGGAGTTGCCACAATTATAAGTACATTCTATCAACTGCATATATTTACTGAGATCAACCAAGCCCAAACATGCTACTAAGGAGAGCAAAGAAAAGGTGGCTAGGAGGAAATTGGTCTGATTATTAGTAGTATGGACAACCACTTCAACAACTTTTTAGGTCCATAGGATTGGGGACCTTCCATAAACTGCCTGCAAGGGAAAAATAAAAAAATATGTTTGCAAACAATGGCATGAATTAGTGAGTAAGATTTTGTCCAGAACTGACTGCCACCAAGAGCATATATGAATCCATGCAAGAAGCTGCATAACTAAATTGTCAATAAAAATCTAATATTAAAAGCATTTTAAAGGGCCACTAAAATATAGTATATTCCTAATTTTACATCAGCAGAAGCTTTGAAACAAATCTCTATTAATCTTTATTGTATAATTATCATTATTTTAAGATGTTTTCCACTTGACATAAACATTATATAAAAGGTTCACAAGAAAACTTTCACAGAATGAGAGAATGTCAGTTAGAAGTAACAAGAGGCTATCAATTCCAATCTGTAGCTGAACAAGAATCTTCCTCTAAATCTAACTTATTAGTAGTTTTATTGTTCCATTCCAAGTTTATCTCTTCTAGCACATTACAAAGAAGAAATCAAATTTCTGAAATTTCAAAGGAAAGTTCAAAGTTATCTCTTTTTTTTTAATCAAAGTATGCTGAGGAAAATCAATCACACTTGCATGTACCTAACATCACAATAAAAGAGAATGTAACTAAAATATTTATTGTATGTCTTCATTTAAAGTTAAACTTTGGAACAGCCACCAATCTTTTTCTTTAATGCTAACATTTCACAATAAGTGTATTTCTATAAGCACTTTTAAAAATCTACTGTCATATGTTCCTATGACTTTCTAAAAGAGAAGATGCCTATTAAGAAGTGATATTAGTGACAGAAGGCAGTGTGGTATAGTGGAAGACATCTTGGCATATTAAGATTCCTAGAATTGGCTCTATGACTAAGTAGTCTTCTTAGGTAGGCAAGTAAACCTACCTCTATGAACCTTGGTTTCCACATCTGCAGAAGAGGGGCTGGGCTAGTTCCCTAAGGTCCTTTCTAGTTCTTACATTGCCAGTAATGCTGTGTTCTATGCTAAAATTCTAATGCCCTTTAAGCCCCAGTGCAAATTTCACTTCTTCCCAAAAGCCTTCCTTAGTCTTTTCTATATATAAGATGATCTTTCCCACCCTGGAACCTAATAGAGTCATATATATATACACATACACACATACACACACACACACATATATATATTACTTCTCATATACTTTATGAGTTCCAGGAAGGGGGACAGTATCTTATTTAATTTTTGTTTCATCTCCATCACTTAGAAATGTTCTACATATAACAGATGCTTATTACATCTTAGTTGATTGAATGAAATTATAATACCCAACATTTATATACATTTTAATATTTGCAAAACACGATCTCATGTGAGCTTACCCACAAAATAGTTACAAGTTTTATAATTGACATTTTATAGATGAGAAAATAGAGACTCAGAGGTTAAGTGATTTATTAATGATCATATAGCTAGTCACGTTATCACAGATGTGATCTGAATCTATGTCTGCTTGACTCCAGGTCCAACATTCTATCTATTCACTACTCCATACTGTATGGTTTCTATTCAATAATGTCATTATAGATAGGTCTTTTTTCTATTAGAGTATGAATTTTGTAGGATTCTGATGAAAAATTGTGGCATGGTTTATAATTTTTGGTATCCCATTAAAAATAAAATAATATTCATAATTGATGTTTACCTAACTTTCCCAGCTCATAATCATAATCCTGACATTATAAGATTTCAAGTAATATCTGAATTAGAATAATAGAATTAAAGGCCAAGTTATCTTCAACACTTCAGATTAGCTATACTATTTATCTCAGATGTCAGCATAGACATTTTATTTAGTGGCAATAGCAAATAGTATGTTCAATGGAAGAACAAGAGAAAGTATTATTTGCTTAACTAATGGAGTGATGATAGTTTTAACAGATTTGTTTCATTTGTTAACTTTGTATCAAATCTTAGTTTACTTGCAGGTGAATACATATACACACCACCTACTGCCTTTCTCATCCTGGTACTCTAATTATTCCTTGACCTACCTTTCATACTATTTTTTAAAATACCAATTCTTATCTTACAGAGTTTAAAGCTAACGGATCAATAAATGGAAAGATTACAACAAAAAAGCTATTATACAAAAATTGAGACAAATACACCCATTTGGAGTTTACCATGCCAATGCAAAGAGTCATATTACATTAGAACATTCCTAACATGATCTCATACTTCAACAAAATATTCCTTCTCTTTCCTTTTTAACAGATAGACCAACATAATATATGTCCTTTTCCTTTATTGTTCTTACATAAAGTTCATTTGATTAGGAGGTTAAGTCATTTCCTGCCTGAACATAGCTAAAGTTTGGGGTAGAGGGGGTCATTTTTTAAAAAGTTAATTATGTTTATTATTTCATCACCTTATTCATATTCAACATTTATAACCGAGTCTGGTGTCCTCTATCAAACATGAAGACCTACACTGGACTCCTAAGTGAAAGAAGAACTACCACTATGAATCATTCATTCTTTTGACATTTTAATGCAAATATTTTAAAATTAAACTTTTTAAACAATGAAACTATAGTTATCTTCTGACAAAATTCTCGGTAGAACAAAGGAATTTAAAACTGCACAGTGCTTTTGGGGAAGAGTTACCATAAACTGATGAGTGTTCACTACTCTTACACGTTACATGTGAATTCATCAGAACACACGAACAGGGCTCTCTTGAAACAAAAACAGTTTAAATTATGTGTTCTTTTCATCTAATAAAACTAAATGCAGAATTTCTAAATATTGAATTTATATATGTATATGTATATAAATGAAGAAAAGTGCTGACATTCTTAACTAGTATTTTACAGTGTCCCATTATTACCAAATCATCATTCTTAGAGCTAAATTTGACCTTAAAACTTTCCCAACTATATCTCAAAGCATTTAGATTCATCACAATTACTATAAGGATATGAATACCCTATTTCTCACTTATTACCTCCCTTTCCTATTAAAATGAATACCTTTCAAACTAGAGTTTCCAATAATTAAATAATATTAAACCTAATATACAAGATCTTCAAACACTCATAGAAGATAATGATTATGGAACTGAAATTTACACTAATTAACAACAACCAATTATGGATGAATTCTTGAAAATGCTATTTTTAAAGTTAAAAAGGAAAAGCTAAATATATAAAAGTACTATTTTTAAAACTTGTCTTTTACACTGTGTTTGCAGAATTGTTTTGAAAGCTACCATTTTTCTTCAAAAGAGGTGTATATAGCATGCTAAAACTATTCATGATAACCTTCTGGTATGATTTCCTCCTACTTTTCTATAACAAAGTACAGAGAAAAAAAGTTCAATGTATTTTAAAATAAATCCATTTCAAAACTAACATAACTTTGCCCTAAACTGCAAATACCACTGTGAACTATTACTTTGCCTAACTAAAAACTGTTTAAAAGTGGAAAATGTACAACTATGATACTTTGATTCTGTATCATAAGAGGAAAAAAAATACTTTAAATGCTATGAAGATAGAGCTAATTGTGTATACAGAGTACACCACAAAACCTTGATAGACTTCTGAAATCTATGATTGGAATAATCACCTGTTAGAAGCCTAATTCAAATAGGTTATCTCCACCACCACCCCTTTCGGGTCACCTAGAAGAGAACTATTGCAACACTCAGTTTCTTAATAAAACAAAATTATTTCCTGATATTTGTCTTATCGAGCTCTCCAATTCCTTTTCTAAAATGTGTTCTGCAGACTGCCAGTTTTTAAAGATTTTTTTTTTTTCAGGAAAACTTTTAGTGAACAAGCCGGAACTCTCAGAATATCTTTTCCTTATTATCACCTAGAGATGAAGAGGCCAGTTCTACTATATGCCCCAAGCATCTAGCTTTCAGCCTTTTTATTATCATTGTCAATGAATGGGCCCCAGTCAAATTAAAGCTGCCATTTTAGGTTAAAGACTAGAGAGCCTCTGTTGTGCAACAGCAAGACAAAAACACTCCAAGCGACAGATGCACTCTTGTGATTGGGGGTTGGGAGGAATTATGGATTTCAACTTCATAAAAATCACTGAGTTATTTTTAATAGGGATTATACATATGTATATATGTACATACTTACACATTACTGCAAACTAACGGGAATTATAACTGGGATAAATCAGCTACTCATGCTGCTAAGATCATAGTCATTAAGATTTTTTTTTTGCCGTCCTTAGAATAGATCTGTGAGGAAATGAACAGAAAGATTTTTTTCAACTGGATTGTTATGTTTAATGCGTGTTTCCCCAATTACTGAGACAGAAAATAAGGGGAGGAGGAAGGAGGGAACATCCCTTTTGGGGAGGTATTGCCCACTATAAACATTATTCAAAATCTGATTTTCCGAAAGTAAGATCAGAGCATATATATCTTTAGTTTAAAAAAATAAGCTAATAAGAATGTTCGGTATATTTCAAAAACCAAACAAAGTGATGAATAATTTTTAATAAACTATTAAAAATGTCCTTGTTAAATAATATAAAAAAAGAAAACTAAAAAGTACACTTAGCCTGTGGAGAGTTGGATAGTGTACCTAATTCTAGTAATTCAAAAGGAAACTCCCCATGTGGATTGCTACTTTTCTTTTGTCCATTGTCTGTTCAGGGGGAAAAACAACTACTTTAAACCGAGGCGTGAACAGTCTCTAAAAGTGACCTCTGGGGAAAAAAACGTCCGATCTATATGGCATGTGCACTATAAATACCACTTTCCTATTAGGGAGCACTCACAAAGGCAGCAGAGCAATTAGTTTTGGGGGGTATATTCCCACAGTGAGGGTGTCCTCCTCTTATGTAATGCTATCAGGATAAATGAATGCAATGTAATGATGGCTGCTCGTAGCCTGCAGCTCCTTCTCCCGGAGACTCACCAACAATCCCCCACACACACACAGATACACCACCACCACACACATGTACACACAGTGTCCGCTTCTCACTTCCACCCGCCCCGCATTTAACAGCTTTCACTGCCTGCACCGCACCACCACAAAAACCCACCCCATTCATCCGGTTCTCCCAGTGGGGCAAACACACACGCACACCGAACCTCCGGTAAGCCCAGCTCCCAATGTGAATCAAACAAACAACACCATCCCCCTCCCACCCTCGCTGCTTCCCCCTCCTCTTCCTCTCCCCACTGACCGCTTGGCCTCACACCACCTTTTCCGTTCACCCTCAAAATCGTTGTTATTTTAAGAGAAAAACCCACCCCAACCACCTCTGGGAGTCACCTGGTGACCCCCACCCACTCTCTGCCCCTAACCTCCAGGCAGTGTAAGGTGGGGGGAGGAAGGGAAGCGGAGTTGGGTTTCGAGGGTTAAGTCTCTATTATGCAGCAGCCGCCACCGCCAACCCTAGTCCAGCTCGGCAAGGTAGTGTTATCTCTTTTCTCCTCCTCCCCCTCGAGTAACCCACCCCCCTCCTCCCCGCCCCTAGTCTCCCTTCCCTCTTTCTTTCTTCTTCGGCTGTTGGGAGCAGCCGAGGCCCCGGGATCCCCCTGTCTCTAATGCGTGTAACTCTCCGTCGCTCCCATTCAGACCCTCCTCTCCTGCACTTTCCAGCTCTCAGGACAAACACCAGCACCTCGTGTTCTCTCCCTTCCTTCCCCTCCTCCTTTTCCCTCCCCCAGTACTTCCTCCCCTCACAGTTGCCGCAAGATTATCCTGTCCACCACTACCCCCCCCCAAACCCCCACCCAGCAAACCTCACAGGTTATTCCTCCGTGAGAAACCTCCGAAAGGAAAAACGAAATGCGCGTGGCAATGGGAAGGACTCACTTTGTTTAGCGCTTGTGTAGCCGCCGCGGCGGCGGCTGCTGCTGCTGCTGGGAGCAGTCAGCGTGGTCAGGTCCGGGAGGAGGGGGGGAAGAGGAGAGGGAGAGAGGAGAGAGAAGAGGGGAGGGGGATAGATCTCCCTGTCGTGATTCCCGGAGTCCTGTCCTTCCTTCCTCTCTCTCTCTCTCTCTCTCTCTCTCTCTCTCTCTCTCTCTCTCTCCTCTCCCCTCTCCCTCTCTCTCTCTCTCTCTCTCTCTCTCTCTCTCTCTCGAATAGCCACCGCCACTTCTCTTTTCTTTTATCTACCCAGTTCTCCTCGTTCCCATTTCTTTTTCTCACAGTTAGTTTTACTCTCAACTTTTTTTTTTCACCCTCTCTCTTTCTATTTAAAATAAAACCCTTAGTAACTCGTGCTCTGAAAAGGAAAGAGACGAGCAACGGTGCGAGAGGAAACGCTCACACAAACACACACACACACACTCACACACATTCACTTCTGTCCCCCATCCTCCTCCCTCCTCCCCCAGCAGCACAACAAAAAGCCATTTACATCCAAGGAAGTGACCCTACACACATACTGTGCAACACTCCTCCCCCCCCACCCCAGCTCAGCACACCCGTATCGGAACGGACCCATAGCTGCTCCCCCCAAACCGCGTTGCATAGTCCCCTTTCATCCCAGAGGCAAAAGTTAGAGGGAGGGGGGGCACCGGAGAACGTTATTCTCTCCGCAAGTTAGGTACCCCCCCTAACACCCAGGGACCCACAGAGTGTGTGGGGATCGTCAACCCTGGCGGTGGCTGCTGCTGCTGCTGCTGCTGTGTCCAGGCGGCTCCTGCCGCCACCACCGGGTTATAACAGGGTAACCCCGGGGAAGGAGTCGCCGTGCGGTTATTCATCAGCACGGCTGCTCCCACCCCCGCCTCCGGCCCCTGCCCCTGTCCCCCTGGGGTCCTCTCCCGGCTTCTGCGTCCCCCTCCCTTCTATCGCACAGTCTCAACTCCTCACTCAGACCCAACTCCGCTCCTCTCACTCCTCCGTCTTCCCCAAGTAGCAATTTCCTGCCGCCGCTCCTCCTCCCGGGAGGGAGCCCCGAGAAACTCACTCACCCAGTTGGCGGGGAGGGGGGGTCTCTGCCGGTGCCCTCGGCCAGAGGGGAAAACAAAACCCAGAGCGGACCCCGGAGTTGAGCTGGGCTGCCGCTGCCAGGGGGGGTTTAATTCACGGGCAGAGAGTTGGCCGCGGGTGAAATGGGCTCTGGTGAGTTTCAGGGTCTCCGGGGTCCCCCAGTCCTCCTTTCTCCTCTTCTCTCCTTTGTGTAATTTCACTCGATTCAAGTTTAATCCGATAGTTCCCGAGCACGAGCGCGTCCGTCCGCAACACCAGAGCTCAACCCCCGCGCCGCCGCCGCCGCCGCCTCCGCTGCCGCCGCCGTCGCCGCCGCCGCCGCGCTCCAGCACACCAGCGCCTGCGCGCCCCGCGCCGCGCGCCCCCGCCACGCCGCCGCCGCCGCCGCTCAGCTGCCGCCTGTTCTCCCCGGAGGCGCGCCCGCGCCGCCGACACCTGACGTCAGTCATCGCCTGGTATAATTTATGCAAGAATTCGGCCGGGGTGGCTGTGGCTGAAGAGCTGGAGAGACAGAGAATGAGGGGGAGTGAAGGGGCTGGGGGGAGAGAGAGAAAAAGAGAGAGGATAAGAAACAGAAGACAGAAAGATAAGAGATGAGGGAATGAGAGGAAAAAAGGAAAATTAAAAAGAAGAAAGAATGAAACAAGCGAAAGGAAGAGAGAGAATGAGAAAGAAGAGGGAAGAAAAACAGGAGAGAATATAAGAAAGATTGAAAGAAGGGAGGCGAAAAAGAAGGGAAAGAATATGGGGGGGATGGAAAGATGGAGAGATGGAGAAAGATGAGATTGGGGGGAGGGGTTACTCATTCAGGAGTTCCACTTCCCGTCATAGAACGGGGACTGCAGGGGGATCTGGAGAATGTTTCTCAGTACTCTGGGCTGGCCTCCCTGGCCTTTCTTCAAATAATAATAAATACTCTGGTGTTTGCCGAAGGTGGTGGTATGGGGCGGTGGTCGGGTGAAAGTGCTACTGTTGTAGCCCTGGGTAGTGCCACAAAGTTGATGACCTCCTCTTTCAATTGATACAAACTCACAAGTACTAGTTCCGTTCCGCTCCGCAAGTTGCTGAAGGGGAGAGGAGGAGGTTCTCGCTTTAAAGGAGAAGAGAGAAGAGTGCATATTTTAAAAAAGGAGTTGCCACGTTTTCCACCTCACATCACCTTTCCTTGTGTGTCAGGGTGCAGCACTCCCCCGGGGTAGGAAGCTGTTTATTTAGAACCTTTTCCACTCAGCCAAATGTATGAGGAGGTGTTGCCCAACGCAACACAGACAGCCGCAACTCGAGGTGTTTGGAAATCTCTTCTGCAATTATCCTTCAACTTGAAATTAAGAGGCCCTTTTATTTCTTTTCGAATTAAACCTTTTGAAATGACACTTCTTCATAAGTAAATTTGGCGCTTCCTCTTCGTGTAGCTTTTCTCCCATGGTTAATGGCAGAACGACTTTCTTTTGAAAGTGTAACTGCCTGGATGTCCTTAATATTGTTGAATATGTTACCTTGCCAAAATAAATAAATAAAGCACTTGTTATGAAAGAAAAAGGTAGGTTGTGTACCATTTATTAAACATGTCAAGGCTAGAATATTTTAATCATTCTTCCTCCCCCCCGCAAAAAAAAAAAAGCCAACTCCTCTACACTTAAATATTTGAGTGACTTATTCTCCCATGTTACTCTTTCCAACATAACTCAAAGTTTCAGGTTTGAAGTCACTATTTTTCCTGGAAAATGAATCAATTTGCTCAATCTGAATAGTAAATCTACAAATATCCCCCCCAAAATGTAGAAATAATCCAAAAATCTTCTGCTATACATACAAGACACTCTCTTGATAAGTTTTAAAGTCCAGATGACAGTGTGGTAATCAACATTGGAAAAAGATGATTTAATTAGGGACCAATATAAAGAAAATAATATGTTAACGATTTTGTTCAAGTTTTTATTCAAGAATATAAATTCCATATCTTTAGAAATTGAATATGATATTGGGAAATCATTAAAAAGTTAGCAAAAGTTTTTAGCAAAAAACATCTAGGAACTAATAATATTTCAAAATATGAAAACTATACTAATATTTAGGTTTAAAGAATAACAAAATAGTTCATAGTCAAATACTCTGCTAATCATTAGTACCAATCATAGTCTTTAAGTTTTAGTCACTGACAACTAGCATATAGTTTCAATATTCATGTTTCTTCAGTATTGAAAATGGTATTATCAGAATTAATGTTAGTAGGTAACATACTTGCAGTTGTTTAGAAACTGACTAATATATTTCTTTTTCTACTATTAATACTGTAATCTTAATTTGGAGGAGGGAATCTTTTAGAATTGTAATGTTTGTAAAAAGTTTACCAAAGTTGACTTTATAATATTGTCAATTTCTAAAATTCAATTACTGAATTTGAATCCATTAATTAGATCATTACTATAATCTCTCCAAACCAATAACAAAGTACAAATTTGTATTATTGTAAAACTACTAGGCTCTACTGTAAAACTAATACTAACAAACTATAAATTCTTTGAAAAGTCCAATATGTAATAGGAAAGAAAGGCTGGTTATATAAACAACATAGATCTATACAGCATTTTTCACCTTTTATCAAAATCATTGTTTAAATTCTGAGTAGGATAAAGTAATTTTTAAAAATTGGAGTTCATAGTGACTTTCAATAAAAACAATGTAATGGAGAATGGCTGTAATTTTTATTGAATAAATCTATATATACATGTAGATTTAAATATAACAATACATAGAAAGATAGAATTATGATCAAGGCATAGAAACTCAGAGTTAAAAGGAAGGAGGGAATAAGTATTTATAATAAGCACTATATTAAGTACTAAGTCTTCCTGACTCCAGGCCTAGTCCTCTATCCACTGTACCACTTAATTATCTTGAAAATCATCTAATTCAACCCATCTATCCCTGAAGAGGAACACCTATGTTTTCATTATCAATCTTCCTTTCTGAAATTTCTACAAATTGGTATTAGTTCTGGCTTCTGCAATCAAGCAAAACAACTCATCCCCATTTTCCAGACCACTCCTTCAAGTTCTTGAAGACTATTGTGATCTTTCTTGAGGCAGGTAAATGGCACTTTGCATAGATTGCCATACCTATAGTCAGGAAGAACTAAGTTCATAATCCAACCTCAAACTCATACTCGCTCTATGACCCTTAAAAAGTTACCCTCTCTACCTCAGTTTCCTTATCTGTAAAATGAAGATAATAAGTTCCAGGCTCTGTGCTATATGATGTGATTGTCCCTGCCCTCAAGGAACCAGCTGTCCACTAAAAATCCCAGATGAAATTTTCCCTTCACATGAATTATTCACCCATTATATTGTCTCAACTAAAAGCTCATCTTCTACAGAAAATCCTTTTTTATCCTAATATCTTCCCTCTTCTGATTTCTGATTTATCCTGTATATAGTTTGTGTGTTGTCTCCCCCAATAGACTGTGAACTCTTGGAGAGCAAAGACTGTCTTTTGCCTTTTTTTATGTTCACAACACTTAGCACAATGTCTGGGACATAGTAGATATATTAATAAATGTTTGTTGACTGACAATTATGCAGTTAGGTTTTTAACTCTATAGGATCTTACATTTGTATCTATTAAATGCATCATAATCATCATAGCTATGTAGTATTTATATAGTACTTAGAGGTTTACAAAATACTTTATATGAGTTAACACAATTGATCATTACAACTCTTTGAGATAAGTGCTGTTGTTATGCCCCCTTTAAAGATAAGTAAATCAAGATAAAAATTATTTGTTCAGGATCATATCACTAGTAAATATCTGAGACAGGATTAAAATTCAGGTCTTTCCAATTCTAAATCCCAATTCTACTTTTTCTACTACTTCTAATACAGAAACCTTACTAGAAGATCACAGGATCATAGAACTTACATCTGTTTTTTTAAAAAAAACTGTAAATATTTGGTAGATAAGCTCTCATTTTATAATTCAGGAAACTGTGTAGTAAATAGCAGATCTGGAATTCCAACCCTCTTACTGCAGATCTAATGTTCTTTCCACTTCACCATGACTCCTTCCTTCCTTCATGGAAGAACTATTTTCCAATAAGTTAGCTTTCTAACTTGTCATCTGTGATGCAATAAGCATGCCATCTACATGCTGAAGGCAGGAACTGTTAGGTTTTTTTTTTGTTTTTTTTTTTGTATACCTACTAACTAGCACAGCACTTTGCCCATAATTTACTTTTTTTTCTCAATGGGTATTTTATTTTTCCAAATACATGTAAAGACAGTTTTCAACATTCATTTTTATGACATTTTGTGTATTTTTTTTTTCTGCCTCTTTCCCTTACCCCTTTCCCTCCTGGAGACAGTAAGCAATCTGATACAGATTATTCATGCAAAATCCTTTTAAACGTATTTTCACATTTGTCATATTGTGCAAGAAAAATCAAATCAAAAGAAAAAAAGCAAACAAACAAGCCAAAAAAAAAAAGTGAAAATATTATGCTTCAATCCACATTTAGTCTCCATAGTTCTCTCTGTCTCTCTCTGTCTCTCTCTGTCTGTCTCTCTCTCTCTGTCTCTCTCTGTCTCTCTTTGTGTATGTGTGTGTGTGTGTGTGTGTGTGTGTGTATGTCTTTCTCTCTCTCTCTCTCTGGATTCAGATGGCATTTTCCATCCCAAGTCTACTGGAATTGTCTTGGAACACCACATTGCTAAAATGGACTAAGTCTAGCATAGTTGATCATCACATAATCTTGCTGTTACCCTGTACAATGTTCTCCTAGTTCTGTTCACTTCACTCAGCATCAATTCATGTAAGTTTTTCCAGGCTTTTCTGAAATTAGACTGATGATTTCTTATACAACAATAATACATAATTTACTTACCATCTTCTAAGTTTGCCTCATTTTCTGCAATCCTCATCTAAGTCTATAGAGATGACACCTACTATAAGTTCACTCTAATAGGAGAAATCAGCACATCAGTTGCTTGCTGATCTTTTTGATTACTGAACTCTTTGCCATCTCTGACCACTCTCAAATTCATTCATATTCTGTTTCTCCCATAATCCCCTGCCCCAGCTGCCCTGAATTTGGAATGTATAATTAAGGAAGTAATTTCAGAACCTTACAGAAGGACCTTTCAATGAATAAGTCTTTCCCCTGTGCTATAGCCCCCAACTTCTTAAACTGTGGTTCAAAACCCCTATATGGGAGTCTTGTAACTGAATGTGACGGTCAAGAAATTATGAATTATTATTAGTAAATGTTTGATTTGTATACACATTTTATATACCTATGTACTTGGGGTTACATAAAAATTTCTTCAGGGGAAAAAGGATCATGAGTAAAAAAAAAAAAAAAAAAAAAGTTTAAGATGCCATAAGCATAGCAGACAAATTCCCCTAGGTAGTAAAGTAGAAAGAATCCTAGATTTGGAATCAAAGGATCTATATTTGAATATCCACTATACTACTTAACATATGTAGGACTTTGGGCAAGGAATTTAACCTATCTGGGTCTCAGTTGCCTTATTCAGAAATTATGAGAGCATGAAAATAGAAAAACTCCCAAGGTCACATCTAGTTATAAACCTATGATCCTATCAACTTATGTTCACTTAACTATAAGAGATTGACTCAAGATAAGGCCACAAAGAGAATGTCTTGGATTCCATAAAGAATTCTGTCATGGGAGTGAAAAATAGATGATGACCCAGCAAAGGGAACTGAGAAGAAGCAATAAGTAGGAACAGAATTAAAACAAAGCTGTGTTGTGGAACTTGAAGGAAATAAACTGAGTTGATTCTTCTCACCAAGGTTATATCTCTAGTTGTGCCTTTTATCCTATCCCTTACTCGTTTCTAAAATGGAGATAATAATTCCTAGCTTCTGGTTGTTATGAGGATCACATGAAATATTAGCCATAAAGTACTTAGCACAGTGCCTAGCACATAGTATGAGCTATGTAAATGTTAGCTGCATCATCATCGTGTTGCTATTATTCTCCTCTTCCTCCTTCATTCTCCCTTCTCTTCCTCCTCTTCTTCCTCCTCCTCCTCCTCCTCCTCTTCCTCCTTCATTTTGGCCCTTTGATCATTCCCTCCCTTTTCCTTCATTTCTAAATATTCATTTAGAATATTTCCTATCTATTACTTTTTCTCTGCCTCCTATTGATAATACCAGGTTACCACATCCTTTAAAAAATTTTTGATTATGTGATCCCCTGAAGCTATCATCTTATATCTTCCCTCCCTTTCACAGCCAAATTCCTAGAAAACTTATTTTCACACCACCCACTCATTTTTCAATCCTTTACATTCTGATTCTATCCCTACTAGTTAACTGAAAAGGCAAATCCTAATGTTACCAGTAGTTGCCTAATTACTAGATTTAATGACCTTTTTCTCAGACCTCATTGTATCTTACTTTCTTAAGCTTTTGCCACTATCTGCCACCTTTTCCTCATGAGCATTCTCCTCACCTAATATCCATAATACTGTTTTCTTTTTTTTTTTTTACCTGACTAGTGTCACCCAGTCTCCTTTACTATATCATCATCTATCTTCCACCCCCACTTAGATGCCACCAAAGGTTCTACAAAGGGTCTATCCCTTTTAGTTTCTTCTCTTATCACTCTACATTCTTTTCTTGATCTCACTAGCTCCCAAGAGTTGCTATGGCTATTCAAATGATTCCAAAATCAATCTATCCAACTCTATCTTTCTCTTTAATGCTAATACTATATACATGATGGTGATGACATTTAGAATTAAAAGGAGCATGATCAGGGGAGTCACTTATCCATTTAAAGACGAGCTCATCAAATAATTTAACAAATAAGTGAAAACTCACCCTAGCCCAAGTCATGCTTCATATCTTATTTTGTCATATGCCACAACACCAAGGCCCCACCAGCATGAGCATTATGCCAAATATCTAGCTATTATTTTTCTTCTCATCCAGAAACGATAAAGTTTTCACCCTGCAGACCTCTAGTTCTGGCTCTTTGAGCACCATGTCATCTCTAGGAGAGAGAGGTGGGGGAGAGAAAGAGAGATGAGGAAGAGAGAAAGACAGAAACAGAGAGACAGACAGAGAGACAGAGACAGAGACAAAGACAGAGACAGACAGAGGAAGAGAGAGACAGAGACAGAGACAGAGAGACAGAGATACACAGAGAGACAGAGAGATACAGAGAGAGAATGCAGGAGTTCAGGAATCACAACAGGGACACCAATCCCCCTCCCTCTTCTCTCTATTTAATATGAAAGACCAAGAGATATAGGCTAGAGTTAAAGTGTAGAGGGAGAAAAAGAAATGTTTTTCTCCCCCACAGGGTAGAGAAGGGAAGGATGTTCTCAAGATTTTGTTATAGGAATGGGAGTCTGGGGACCAAGACTCACACAGTAAATAACACAGCTCCTTCCAGATCTGCTGAAAAAGTTAGGTCACCTCTTGTACTTCTGAAGCTGAATGGTTAAGTACTTTTAGTACTGCAATATGAAAGCACTACAGTCACTGTCATTATTTTTGCTCTGCCTTGGAGCTTGATTGGTGAGTGAGTGAATGAAAACTCTCTTCATATGCTAGAAGTAGTGGAATTCAGTTTATGCATGATACAAGGTATTTGCTGTGATACTAGAACCTAACCAGTATAGACAATTTGCCAACTGTCCTAATACTTGGAGGGTATTCATTCCCCCCTCTCCCTTTTGAAAAATTGATATTGGAAAAGGTATTTCAACTTACCATCATAAGACCTCACTCACAATTCTTAAGATGGTCTATTCTTAAATAAATAGATCAAAAAAATAGATAAATTAAATAAATAAATGTTCTTTTTTCTCCTGTTAATTCCACCCACCCCATTTGTGTCGTATTAACATAATAATTATCAGTTTCTCTAAGACTTCCCTAAATTTCTCCTGCCAAACAATTTTTCCTTTCTCTACATGCCACCTTTGGTCTTCTATAAGGCCCTGCCCCAAGACTATATACAAATACCAGACAGCCTTGAAAGATAAGAATTCTTCTACCATCTCCTGCTCCCCACATCCCAAAACTTCTCCAGAGTATCAAAGCACTCTTCCTGTACCCTAAACTCATACCCTTAAATATACTATTCTATGAAATGGGTTTTCATGGGCCTCACAGGACACAACAATACCATCTGCTATGATTTTGAACTTTAAGGAAGATCCTTGAACAGACTAATAATATATGCCTCCCTCAATGGGCCTTCTTTATCACCTATAATTTGCCTAAATTCACTCTTCTATGGGAATTAGCATACTTTTATTTTCTTATACTCTCCTCATTCCAATGATTTGGAACACATAGCTACCAATGTACAAACCACTTCTCCCATCCCTACCTAACCACTCCCTTATTCCTAACGACCTCATCCCACCTCCCTAATGTCCTATTCTGCTTGCTCCTTTCACTATGCTATCTAAAATACCTGCTTCAGGATTAAGGAGGAGGACATTATTGTAAGCATGAAGGTGGGGGCAGCCAGGAAAAATGCAGTTAGGAGATGGGAGTATCATATGTGAGAAATAGTAAAGTAGCCAATGTCAGTGGATCTGAGTGTGTGAAGAGGAGTAATGTATAAAAAGACTGGAAAGCTACAAAATGACTAGGATATGAGACAGACAGAGACAGAGAGAAACAGAAAGAAAAGAGGGAAAGGAAGAGAAGAAAAAAGAGGAAGAGAAGGAAAAAGAAGAAAGAGGAGGAGGAAGAGGGAAAAGCAGAAAGAAGAGGAGGGAGAGGAGGAGGAAGAGGAAAAGAGAGAGAGAGAGAGAGAGAGAGAGAGAGAGAGAGAGAGAGAGAGAGAGAGAGCACTTTCATTTGTAGCAAATGCTCTTTAGCTAATCTTCCAATTCCCAGTTTTAGTGGTAAACGGTCTCCAAAAGGGCAGCTGCTACTTCTTCCCTAAGAGTTCCAGGAGTCTATGAGAAGTTGGGTATGGAGTAGGGTTCATGAACATACATTAGTGTTTCTTACTGATAATTATCAGTCAACATATATCAATCAGCCAGACTTGATTAGGTTTTAGAAAGGGGCATTATACTAATAGTAAGAATGATTATCACAGAACATCTCCCTAAAGGTCTGTCATATTCTCCAACTCAAATATATTAAGAATTGAGGGGAAAGTAGACAAAGTATCAGAGCCTACCGTCCAGAGGGACAGTATCTATTAGGACCTCAATAAAAAGTTTAATCCTCACATACCCTGAAGTTCAAAAAGTTAAGGTATCGTGAACTAGTTAGTTTCTCCTCCTCTCAGGTCCTAAACGATTTCCTTTCAGGGATTTGTTTGAACTTGTTTCCACTACTCATTGGCCAGTCACTGGGAAATTCCCATTCTGAAGTGGCTTTCTATATCACAGAAGACATGGAAGGTGTGACCAATTCTCCTCAGCCAATGCCAACACACATCCTATGGAACAGTCCTTCTTTTCATCCAATGGCTTTCAAGGACTTCTCTCACCCCAAGATTATAATACTCTTGATCAGAGGTATTCTCACCTGTTTAAGGTACTTATTTTAAGAGGAAAGTAGAATGAGGGATTGATTTAGTAAACCCAGAGCTTCACATAAAATGATTAATATTAAAAGCACTTTTTATTTCCTTAAAACTAACTAGGGGGATTTGGTATTGGCTAAGAAATAGACTAGTTGATCAATGGAATAGGATAGGTTCAAAGGACAAAACAGCCAATAACTTTAATAATCTAGTGTTTGACAAACCCAGAGACTCCAGTTTTGAAGATAAGAACTCACTATTTAACAAAAAATTACTGGGAAAATTGGAAATTAGTATGGCAGAAATTGGGCATTGACCCACACTTAACACTGTACACCAAGTTAAGGTCAAAATGGGTTCATGACCTAGGTATAAAGAATGAGATTATAAATAATTTGGAAGAGCATAGGATAGTTTACCTCTCAGACCTGTGGAAGAGGAAGGAATTTATGACCAAAGAAGAACTAGAGATCATTATTGATCACAAAATAGAAAATTTTGATTATATC
Organism: Sarcophilus harrisii; assembly: GCF_902635505.1. Classification (NCBI taxonomy): domain Eukaryota; kingdom Metazoa; phylum Chordata; class Mammalia; order Dasyuromorphia; family Dasyuridae; genus Sarcophilus; species Sarcophilus harrisii. Next base: position 460,899,040 of record NC_045426.1, read on the forward strand.
AAATTGAAAAGTTTTTATACAAATAAAACTAATGCAGACAAGATTAGAAGGGAAGCAATAAACTGGGAAAACATTTTTGCAGTTAAAGGTTCTGATAAAGGCCTCATTTCCAAAATATATAGAGAATTGACTCTAATTTATAAGAAATCAAGCCATTCTCCAATTGATAAATGGTCAAGGATATGAACAGACAATTCTCAGATGAAGAAATTGAAACTATATCTAGCCATATGAAAAGATGCTCCAAGTCATTATTAATCAGAGAAATGCAAATTAAGACAACTCTGAGATACCACTACACACCTGTCAGACTCGCTAGAATGACAGAGAAAAATAAGGCGGAATGTTGGAGGGGATGTGGGAAAACAGGGACACTAATGCATTGTGGTGGAATTGTGAATACATCCAGCCATTCTGGAGAGCAGTTTGGAACTATGCTCAAAAAGTTATCAAACTGTGCATACCCTTTGATCCAGCAGTGTTTCTACTAGGTTTATATCCCAAAGAGATACTAAAGAAGGGAAAGTGACCTCTATGTGCTCAAATGTTTGTGGCAGCCCTCTTTGTAGTGGCCAGAAACTGGAAACTGAGTGGATGCCCATCAGTTGGAGAATGGCTGAATAAATTGTGGTATATGAGTATTATGGAATATTATTGTTCTGTAAGAAATGACCAACAGGATGATTTCAGAAAGGCCTGGAGAGACTTACATGAACTGATGCTGAGTGAAATGAGCAGGACCAGGAGATCATTATATACTTCAACAACAATACTATATGATGATCAATTCTGATGGATGTGGCCATCTTCAGTAATGAAATGAACCAAATCAGTTCCAATAGAGCAGTAATGAACTGAACCAGCTATACCCAGTGAAAGAACTCTGGGAGATGACTATGAACCATTACATAGGATTCTCAATCCCTATATTTTTGTCCACCTGCATTTTTTATTTCCTTCACAGGCTAATTGTACACTATTTCAAAGTCTGATTCTTTCTGTACAGCAAAATAACTGTTAAGACATGTATACTTATATTGTATTTAATTTATACTTTAACAAATTTAACATGTATTGGTCAACCTGCCATCAGGGGGAGGGAATGGAAGAAACAAGGGGAAAAAGTGGAACAAAAGGTTTGGCAATTGTCAATGCTGTAAAATCACCCATGCATATAACTTGTAAATAAAAAGCTATTAAAAAAAAAAAAAAACTAAACTAACTAGGGAGGGAGGGGGGAAGGTGTAATTAGGTGGATACAGCACCAGCCCTGAAGTCAGGAGAATCTGAGTTCAAATTTGACCTCAGACACTTTACGCCTCCTAGCTATGTGACCCTGGGCAAGTCACTTAACCCCAATCGCCTCAGCCAAACAAAAACAAAAAAACCTAACTGAAGGGAGGGGAAGCTTTTTCTCAATCTGCCAACTAAAAAGGGACAGTCCTAGATTCCAAAATCCAATCAGTATGATTCTAGTGAGTATGCTCAAAATACATGAAGAGTTGCCTCCAAATAATGTCCTATGTCCCCAAGATAACAAAAGTATTACTTATGTCTACTTTGTGCCAAATACTATGCAGAAGGGATACAAATATAAAAGTGAGACAGTCTCTGACCTCAGTAAATCAGTCAGCTATCTTATTATGTGACAGGCACAGTATTAAGTGTTGGGGATACAAAAACAATTTCTGTCCCAAAGGTGCTTACATTTAAATGAGTCAGATAACACATAAATATATATGGGGTACATGAAAGACAATATGAAAGGTATACACTTGTAGGGGATTGAAAAAAAAAAACTGTCTGCTGAAGGTGGGATTGTCCTGAAGGAAGTCAGGGAAACTAGAAAAAGGAGATGAGGAAGCAGATCATCCACACAAGGTGACAGTAAATACAAGACAAAGAGACTGGAGATGGAATATAGTGTTTGAGCAACAGTTAATTAGGCCAAAATAATTGAATAGTGTGAAAGGGAGTAAAGTATAATGAGCACTGAAAAGGTAAGGGCTAAGATTATGGCAAACAGAAGAGTTTATTTGAACTTGGAGGTAATGGAGAACCCCTGGAACTCAAAGGGGGAGAGTAGGGTAGCAGAGGGACTATGGTGAAATCTTTATTTTAGGAAAAAAACATCTTGGTAGCTGAATGAAGTATGTACTGGAGAGGAAAAAAAAAAACTCGAGGCAGGAAGATTAGTTAGAAGGTTGTTGCAATAAAAGGCAAGAAGTGACAACTGGGTCACTACGATGGGCTCTCTGAGTAGAGAGATTAGTATGCACAAAAGAAATGCTGAGAAAATGTACATCCCAGTCATTGCCACCACACTTATGGAGGCCAACATCACCTCCCTCCTGAACCTTGTAATAGTCTCCTTGTTGGTGTCCCTACCTCAGATGTTTCCCCACTCCAGGACATTCTCCACTCAAATATGAAATTGATCTTCTTAAAAGGCAGGTCTGACCATATTGCCACCACCATCCCACTACATGCAATAAATACGCTCAGCCCCACTTAGAAGCAGTTGATGGTAACTTGTTGTAGAAACAAATGGCAGTGGTAGACGTGTTTCCACATTGCTTGTGAGATGAAATCATTTTCAGCTTAAAATATGATAGCAATAAGAGTACTGAAAGGTTTTTTGCAAATGAAAATGCAAAAACAGACTTGTGTGTACCCACTTAGCCTCAGAAAGGAGTTCCATTTTTATGAAAATCATTTGAGAATAACTCCAACTTTGAGAGCTCTAAAGAAACAAGTTTTCCTGAAGTAGTATGCTCCCTGGAGAAACAAGAGGAAAGTCCACATAATTATTGTGCAGTTTTCTACTGAGAGAGGAAATTCTGTGAATTATTCAAATAGTGCCAGTCTGACAAAAAAGATATTACTTGTTCTGTAGTCCCCAAAGTATGTTTACCTTCCAGGAAGAGTCTAAGCCACAGGGTGGCACCATGATTCTGGAACAGATTGTATAAGATGCAGTGAGAGAGGTTTTTACTGGAATGTCAGGATTTTATCCAGATAATAACCCTAAGTAGATTTTCTTTCTAGAAATGAGCTAATGAGTTGTTTGAGTGCTATGTGTTTCCAAAACTGTTTATAGGCTTCTGTAGATTCTTTGTTGTTGTTTTTTTTTTTTTTTTGTATTTTCTCTGGGGTTAAGATGGAGGTTGTCACATATGTGATATGCATTTAATACCCTATGTGCATGTGTGGGAATTGGAGAATTACTCATATTTGGGGAAACTTATACACAAGCCATACTCTCAGTATATTTAGAAATCTTCCTGGAGTACTCTATCTAGGTGAGAATAATAAACCAAAGAAAGAAATCAACCCTTTCACATCAGGCTACCAGGACTAAACCTGGTTTATGTCAGCCCAAGGTCTTGGGGGCCATGTGTGACATAATATTTACAAGCATATTATGGAATTATATACATTAAAAGCACCTGCATAGGACACAGAATTTTAAACAAAGACAATTCTACTTATAAAAAAAGGAATTATGACAATACTATATACAAAAAGGTGACAATGATTAATATTTAAGGAAATATGGATTTTCTTAAAGCAATAATCTCCAACAGACTCCTCTTGAAGATGGACATCAAGGTAGATGAGATAGAGAGCCACATATTATATATTTTTATAATGATTTACATTTTATATATAATGTATTATGACTATCTATATAAAATGTACATTGACTCTTGGGAAATTGTGTTAATTTTATTCATATCATCATACTTTCTTGATTTTATTACCCATTCCCTCTTATTTCATTTTCATAATTCAGTTTCATTACACCAGAAACATAAGGCAAATTAGATATATAAAATCAGGGGGAAAGCAAGAAAAGATAATGAGGATCACTATAAATATTTGTGGGGGTCACAATTAAAAAAATAGTGTTTTAAGGAAATTCATGTAAATAGAAGAAAAATTATATATTTTGATACAAAGAATTTGCCTGGCATTCTTTAAAAGTATATTATGCATTAACATTTAGAAAAAATAATACAAAAAAAAAGAAAAAATAGTACTTTATTTTTTAAAGAAAGAGTCTGCCTATCTCACCCAAGACAGAAGTGTATTAGCTACTGGTGGGCCTATGATTATCACAGGAATTTTTATCTGCTCCATTTCTGACCCAAGCCCTCTTACCCCTTTTTGGGCAACTTCCTGCTCTGATAGGGCCATAAAATTGATAATAAATTTGGGAAAAAGACCCAATCATCATAGCTCATTACAGCTCAGAAAATCTCAAGAAATCTTTAGTCTCAGGCTTTCCAGTAGTTGAAATTACAGCCATAAAAAGTATAATACCACACTTGACTTTTTTTTTTTGTTTCTAACTTTTTCAATTTTTTTCTATTTTCTAACTTTTTATTTTTAATTTTTTCTGATCTGAGCTGGATCACCCCTCCTTAGGGAGTCTGGTGACTCTCCTAAAGGCTCACCACATAGGTGTTAGACTTGAAGTAGATACCAAATTTGCTTCAGCACAAAATCCCTAACTCAAGGAACCTACCAGATTCAGCCTCCCTAGTAGCAGGGATTATAGATGTGGACCACCACCCTGAGCATCATAAATATGCCTTTGTAAAAGCTAATCAATGCTAAGTGGTTAAATGTAACTGAGGAGGTTCTAGTTACTGGTCCCTTAACAAATGGCTGGGTCTTGAGCGGGTGGGTAAGAAAATGAGAGAAATACCTCAAGCCTCTCATAATACCTGAGAATACTGGACTGAGGGGAAAGGGTATAAAAGGCTCAATTCTGAGAGAGTAGGACCAGAGAGCCATGTTATAGATGTACTAGGGTAGGGAGAAAAAGGAGACAGATCTAGTAAGGAGAGTCTATAGCAATATTCCATATGAATGCTAATGAGGGCCTACCAGTAGTGGAAATAGCTCCAGATTTGGGTGTAATCTGTATGGAGGTAGTAGTTTAAGCTGTGGGAGTAATTGAAGTTGCTGATATTATCCCAGGTTTCATTGAGAATTATAGTGTCTAATCAAGTGGAGGATTTTTTACCAAATTGCAGCTGGTCAAAACATTGGAAACTATATTCATTTGGTGCATTATTTAAGAAAAATAAGAACCAAATGATCATCCAATAGAGAGAAAAGATTGATAAATCCAACATCCATTTCCTATTAAAACACTTGAGAGTATAGGAATAAATGGACTTTTTAAAATAATGCAGCAGACTAATTTAATAACCATCAGTAAGTCTTAAATATTTAAAGAGACAAACGCAACCATTCCTAATAAGATCTGGGAACAAGGGTGCGACTATTCAATCCAACTATTTAATATTATCCCAATCTTAGCTATACAATAAAGTGGAAAAGATTAAAGGAATAGATTATGGGAAGTTGAAGAACCAAATAATTATTTGTAGTTGCACAGTGTGTATAACTTAAGAACCCCTGAATTTCTAGTTCCCCCTATTAGAAATATCATAATAAAAAGTGTGATTATTAAATAAACCAAAAGTCAGATTCTTAATACATGAGAAAGCAACAGTCAGAGTTCAAGAGAGAAATTCCATACAAGTAAACTCGATAATATGTTTAAATAGTTGAGGAATAATTGCAAGTGAAAATCAGAAACTTTATGAGAAAATTAAGACATTATAGCACAAATTAAGTCTGATCATCATTGGAAAATATTAAATCTTAAATTGTCCAGTACTAAATTAATGACATGACAATATTACCTATAATCTTCATTTCCATCTATAATAATAGAAATGCAAAATATTTTAATGACCTAGCAAAAAAACAAAAGTCATATGGAAAAAAAGGTCAAGAATTCAAGAATAATGAAAAATAAATGATGGTGGATTATGACAGATCTAAAATTATATTATAGAGCAGCAGTTACCAAAACTATTTGGTATTGGCTAAGGAATAGATTAGTTGATCAGTGGAATAGAGTAGGTTCAAGGATAAAACAGTCAACAAATATAGCAACCTAGTCTTTGATAAACCCAAAGATCCCAGCTTTTGGGATAAGAACTTACTGTTTGATAAAATTGCTGGGAAAATTGGAAACTAATATGGCAGAAACTAGGCATTGATCCATACTTAACGCCTCAGACACCAAGATAAGGTCAAAATGGGTTCATGACCTAGAGCATAAAGAATGAAATCATTAATAAATTAGAGGAACATAGGATAGTTTACCTCTCAGACCTGTGGAAGGGGAAGGTCTTTCATGACCAAAGCAGAACTAGAGATCATTACTGACCACAAAATAGAAAATTTTGATTATACCAAACTGAAAAGTTTTTGTACAAACAAATCTAATGCAGACAAGATTAGAAGGGAAGCAATAAACTGGGAAAATATTTTTACAGCCAAAGGTTCTGATAAAGGCCTCATTTCCAAAATATATAGAGAATTAACTCTAATTTATAAAAAATCAAGCTCATTCTCCAATTGAAAAATGGTCAAAGGATATGAACTAGACAATCTCAGATGAAGAAATTGAAACTATTTCTAGTCATATGAAAAGATGCTCCAAGTCATTATTAATCAGAGAAATGCAAATTAAGACAACTCTAAGATACTCACTACACACCTGTCAGATTAGCTAAAATGACAGGAAAAATAATGATGATTGTTGGAGGGGATGTGGGAAAACTGGGACATTGATTCATTGTTGGTGGAGTTGTGAACGAATCCAACCATTTTGGAGAGTAGTTTGGAACTATGCTCAAAAAGTTATCAAACTGTGCATACCCTTTGATCCAGCAGTATTACTACTGGGATTATATCCCAAAGAGATTATAAAGAAGGGAAAGGGACCTGTATGTGCACGAATGTTTGTGGCAGCCCTTTGTAGTGGTTAGAAACTGAAACTGAATGGATGTCCATCAGTTGGAGAATGGCTGAATAAATTGTGGTATATGAAAATTATGGAATATTACTGTTCTGTAAGAAATGACCAACAGGATGATTTCAGAAAGGCCTGGAGAGACTTACACAACTGATGCTGAGTGAAATGAGCAGGACCAGGAGATCATTATATACTTCAACAACAATACTAGATGATGACCAGTTCTGATGGATCAGGCCATCCTCAGCAACAAGATCAACCAAATCATTTCTAATGGAGCAGTAATGAACTGAACCAGCTATACCCAGAAAAAGAACTCTGGGGGATGACTAAAAACCATTACATTGAATTCCCAATCCCTATATTTATGCACACCTGCATTTTTGATTTCCTTCACAAGCTAATTGTACAATAATTCAGAGTCTGATTCTTTTTGTACAGCACAATAATGTTTTGGTCATGTATACTTATTATGTATCTAAGTTATATTTTAATATATTTAACATCTACTGGTCATCCTGCCATTTAGGGAGGGGGTGGGGTAAGAGGTGAAAATTGGAACAAGAGGTTTGGCAATTGTTAATGCGTAAAGTTACCCATGTATATATCCTGTAAATAAAAGGCTATTAAATTAAAAAAAAAAAAAAAAAAAAAAGAGAATTATAGTGTCTAGAATTAAGGAGGTGATTATTTTTCTATAATCTCCCCACTCTGGTCAGATAACATCTGGAGTATAGTTTCAGTTCTGGGTGACTTATTTAAGAAAGACATAGATGGACCAAAAGATATAAAGAAGAGGGTAGTCAAGATGGGTGAGAGGATTGTAGATTATCCCTTGTGAGAATCAGCTGAAAGAACTAAAAGTGTTTAGTCTGGAGCAGTAAAGATTTAATGTGGATGTGACAATAGTCTTTAAATATTTAAAAGCAGGTAGGTGACACAGTGCTTAGGGTACTGGGCCTGGAGTGAGGAAGACTTGAGTTCAAATCCAACCTAAAATCTAGTCCCCTCATTTCTTCAACTATAAAATGTGGATAATAATAGCACCTATCTCATAGGGTTGTTATAAGACCCAAACTAATATAATATTAGTAAAGTGTTTAGCACAGTGTCTGAAATACAGTAGATACTTAATATATACTAGTTCCCTTCCCTGTTTGAGAGATTATATTATAAAAGAAGGAATAGACTTCTGTTCATATTTAGAGAAAAAAAGTAGAAGCATCAGAAAGAAGTTGGAGAAAGGCATATTTAGTCTTGATGGAAGTAAGGGACTTCCTACCAATCAGAACCATTTCTGGTTTACTAGGATGGGCTAGATAAATATGAGTCATTGATATTTTACTGTATTATTGTGTAAGGGCAGTTAGATAGCACAATGGATTGAATGCCAGTCATGGAGTCAAGAGGACCTAAATTTAAATCTGTCCTCAGTCACTTACTATCTGTGTGACCATGGACAAATCATTTATCCTGTTTACCTCAGTTTCCTCATCTATAAAATGAAGTAGAAAAGGAAATGGCAAATCACTTCAGTATCCCTGCCCAAAAAAAACCCAAATGGAGTCATGGAGAGTTAGAATGACTGAAATGACTGAAATGACTCAACAATAACAAGGTGATATATAGGGATTAAGCTAGGTGACCTGTTGGATCCTGATTTTGTGATTCTATAAGATTACAATGGAGAAAAGAAAAGAGAAATAAGAAATAAGGTCCAAAGACAAAAACATGGGAAATAGCCACCATAATAGAAGGTTGGGAAGAGTGAGAAAAGGGAACTTCGAAGTAAACGTTAGACAGATAGAAGAAGCACCAATGAAATTCTCTAAAGCCAGAGAAATAGAATATATCCAGGAAATGTCACAGAAATGCCACAGAAAGTTCAGAAAGAACAAGACTTGGGTCAAAAAAGGCCACTAGTGTTGACAAATAGGAGGGCACTGATGTCCTTTGAGAGACAGGTTTAGTAGAAGGACGGCAGGGGAGAAAGTTATACTACAAGATTATGAGAACAGTGTAGGTGGTAAGTAAGTATGGGCAATAGGTATTGAAAATATTCTGGGGGAAGTTTAGCTATGAAAAGAATGAGAACCCTAAAAAAAAACATAGAAGAGTCAGTAGAAGGCTTTTTAGGACTACGGAGCTCTAACTATGCTTATAGGCAAGAAGAAAGGAATCAGAAAGACTCATCTTCCTGACTTCAAATATGGTCTCAGATGTTTACTAGCTGTGTGACCCTAGGTAGGTCTCTTAAATTCAATTGCCTCAGTTTCTTCATTTGTAAAATGAGCTAGAGTAGAAAATGGCAAACCAGCCCAATATCATTGCCAAGTAAACCACAAATGGGATCACAAAGAGTCAGACATGACTTTAAAAAAATGACTCAACAACAAAGGAATCAGTTCATAGGGCAAGATTAAAGATGAATGAGGGAAGGATTAACTGCTGAGAGAAAGAGAAAGAGAGAAACAAAGTGAGAGAGAGACAGACACAGAGAGACAAAGAGAACAGAATGGGACATGAAAGCACAAGTAGAAGATATAACCTATGTGGAGAAATGTTGGAGTATGAAGGAGGAGAGTTCAGGAGACTTAATATTTATTGAAATAGAAAATAAATACATTTAAGCTGAGTCTGAAGGATGGATGAATAATATTTCAATTGAGAGATAGATAAGGCATCCCAGGGAACAGAAATATCATAAGTAAAGGTTACAGAAGCATCAACATAAGTGCTTTGAGAGAAAGACTACGAATTTATTTTGGTCATTGATAGGATATATATATATATATACATATGAAAATAGTGGGAGATAGAGCTGAAAAATTTGGTTTGGCCCAAATCCTGGAGGATCTTGATTGACAGATACATTACAGTAGACACCTGACAATTATTAAATGTTTTTGATCAGGGGAATAGCATGATCAAAATTGTGCTTTAGAAAAATTAATCTGAAAGCAGTATATAGGATGAATTAAAGTGGGGAAAAGTCAGAGATGTTGCAGCCATTTACAGTAAGATGTTTCAATAGTTTAGTTAAAAAGAAATGAAGAGATAGGGAAGAAGTAATGAACATCTGAACTTGGGTAATATTGGTGAAAATGGAAGAAAGTGAAGGAAGGAAAAGCTATTTTAAAAGGAATATTGACAGGACTTGGTGACTCATTGAGGAAGAGACTCAGCCTGTCAAAGATGAATACTAGGTTTTGAGTGTGGGTGACTAGGAAAATGGTGCAGTTGATGGTAATAGAAATAAGGAAGTCATAAGAGGGAACTGACTTTGGGGGAAGGTGATAAGTTTGGTTTTGAACCTGTTAAATTTGAGGTTCCTTTTTTATTTTATTATTTTTTAAAATCTTTTTCTTTTTTATTTTTAACAATATAAAATAATTTATTCTTGCAATTAAATCAAAGTGTTCAGATGCAAACTTGTCTTCCATACACTCATAAAACAATTCCAGTAACAATGTTGACATGCACTTTATCCTTCTCCCATGGATTAAATTTTCTAATTTTTTTCTAACTGCATTGATTTTATTTACACGAAATCTTTTCAAAAAACTTTTTATTTTTCAAAACATTTGGATGGATAATTTTTCAACAGTAACATTGCAAAACCTTGTGGTCCAATCTCCCCTTTTACCTCACCCTCTCTCTTAGACGGCAAGTAGTCCAATATATGTTAAACATGGTAGAAATATATTAAATCCAATATATGCATACATATTTATACAATTATCTTGCTGCACAAGAAAAATCAAATCAAACTGGAAAAAAATGAGAAAGAAAATAAAATGCAAGTAAACAGCAACAAAAAGCTTAAAAATGCTATGTTGTGATCCACACTCAGTTCCCTCTCTGGGTGTAGATGGCTTTCTTCATCACAAGATCATTGTCTGGTCTGAATCATCTCTAAATTTGAGGTTCTGACAGAACTAGGTGATATCTAGCAGTTATAAATGTAGAACTGGAACTATGTAGAAACATGGTAATAGGAACACTGTCCTGGAAGTCATTTCATATAAATCATAACACTTCCTTGGCAAAATATATCTAGTGAACAAAATATAGATCTACTCTGTTCATGTATCTCAACAAAAGCAACCTCCATCACAAAAATATGCAGCCTGATGGAGAGCAGCTAGGTGACACAGTAGATAAAGCACTGGCCCTCTAGTTAGGAGGATCTGACTTCAAATCCAGCCTCAGACACACTTAATGATTACTAATTATGTCACCCTGGGCAAGTCACTTAATCCAATTGCCTTAAAATATATATACTACCTGAAATAGAGTAAACAGCAAAAGAAATACCAATATATTAGAGCCTTGGAGTCCTTAATCTGAGTCAAAATTCTCCTTCAGAGATTTACTAGTAGCATGACAGCACAATTCATTTAATTTTTCTCACTTTAGTTCTCTGAAATGTAAAATGGAGATAATAACTCTTACAATAAGGTAATTATCATGCTTTGCAAACTTTAAAATACTAAATAAATCTTTGCTATTACTATTATTTCACTTTATAATCTGAACTCAGAGAAAAAACCTGTTTTCCTTCTAGATATTTTCCTTGATAATAGTTTTTCTTAATAACTATTTGGTCATGTAAAATACAATAAGGGCTAAAGAAGAGATTACACATGTAAAATGGTTTACTTTTTTCTTTTTTTTAAATTGTATTTTATTTTTCCCAATACATGTAAAGGTAATTTTCAACATGCATTTTTGTAAAACTTCATATTTCAAAATTTTTCCCTTCCTCTCTTAACTCTCGCTTTCCCAAGACAGAAAGCAATCTGATATAGGCTAAATATATGCAATTCTTTTAAACATATTTCCATACTTGTCATGTTATATAAGAAACATCAGATCAAAAGGGAAAAAAACCATGAGAAAGAAAAAAAGCAAACAAAAAACAACAAAGGGTAAAAATATTGTCTTTTCATTCCCATTTTCTCTTCCTAGTTCTCTCGCTGGATGTGGATGAAATTTACCATCCCAAGTCCATTGGAATTGCCTTGAATTACCAAATAGTTGGAAAGAGCCAAGTCCATCACAATTGATCATCACATAATCCTATTGTTATTATGTACCTGCTCTCCTGGTTCTGCTCACTTCAGTTAGCATCAATTCATGTAAGTCTTTCTAGGCTTTTCTGAAATCATTCTGCTCCTCATTTCTTATAGAAAAACAATATCCCATTACATTCATATCCATAACTTATTTAGCCATTTCCCAACTGATGAGCATTACTCAATTTCCATTTTCTTGCCATAAAGTAGTTCACTTTATTAGCCCTCCTCTACATGCTTCAATTATTCATATTAGAAAGTGTCTGATCTCTATTATTAATACCACAAAGAAACTCTATGAATTAATCAAGGTAGCAGTCTATTGAATTCAACAAACTGTCTTTTAAGTAGCTACTCTATATAGAAATTTAAGGGCAACTCAAAGATAAAAAAGACTGCCCTGCCTTCAAAAGCAATTGAGTGAGAGGAAAAAAATGATTAATATTCTTAATGCATAGATAAGACCAAAATAGAAATAACTGATATTTATATAGTGCTTAAAGTCTCAAGCAAATTTCACAATTTTCTTGGACACAATACAATTTTAAAAAAAGAAAAAAGTGAACCACTTTACATGTGTAATCTCTTCTTTACCCCTTATTGTATTTTACATGACCAAACAGTTATTTAGAAAAACTATCATCAAGGAAAATATCTAGAAGGAAAACAGGTTTCTTTCTCTGAGTTCAGATTATAAAGTGAAATAATAGTAATAGCAAAGATTTATTTAGTACTTTAAAGTTTGCAAAGCAATGAATAAAGTTTTGATTTCTTAATCTAACATAAAAAAGCCAAAGAGATTGCCTAAAATAGAAGCACCCATGTAAAAGACATCAGGGACCTGCATCTAGGAGAGGACATACTGTATTCTCCTACTATGAACACACTATGTCTTTAAAACTGCCAGACAGGAACAGGCTGCCTCCCTCTTTCTAACAGTCTCTATAAGGTAAAAGTCCTATTCAGCCATAGTAAGGTTATTATGATGGGTTAGTTAGATGGTACGGTAGATAGAGCACTAGACCTGAAGTCAGGAAGACCTGAGTTCAAATGAGGTCTCAGCCACTTATTAGCTGTATGATTCTGTATAAGTTATTTAACCCTGTGTGTCTCAGTTCCCTTATGTATAAAATGATCTGGAATGGCAAACTCTTTCAGTATTTTTTTTGCCAAGAAAACCCCAAAGGGGGTCACAGGGTTAATATGAGTGAAACAATTCAACAACAACAATGGTAACATTAATGAAACTGGATGGAGAAAAGGTTGACCTTTATTCTCTCCTTTTTAAGCTTTATGCCCCCAAGAATGAGGTTTGGTGTTTTTGGTTTGTTTTTATTTGTCCTTTTCAGTTCTAGATGACGAAATCCTGGTGATGGAGTCCTGGACCCAGTAACTTAAGCCCCGATGACATTGGATATAGTATTCTAGGTCCAATGTTGCTGCCAGGAAACCCTGGGAAGTCAGGACATAAGGTTTTGGACCTGGAACTTGAGTATTTCTTAAGGAACCTAGAAAACTCCAGAAGATGGTGACATGTACCAGGCAGTGGGAACCAAGGTAGTCACTATTACACCAATATTATATATGTATATAGATATTTATATGTGTATATATATATATATATATATATATATACCAACAAAGTCACATTATATCAACATATATCAACTCCATAGTTTGCCTCTACCCTACCTATGTCATCTTATATCACACTAATTCCATTTTCATGGACACTGAGTTTCTCAAAATCGATTGCTCACCATTCTACAAATAAGTCCTATGATTTCCTACATCCATTATGTAGAATTGTAATGTTTGCAAAATATTTTCCTTGTCCTGTGAAATAGGTAATGCAAATTTATTATCCCTATCATGTGATAATAGAAATCTGATACATAATAAGGCTATGTGATTTACATAGGTCATATAGCTACTTAGCTTTGGTTCTGGGATTCAAACCTTTGTACAGTGCTCCTTTGACTTACACCATGTTGTTTACAATTTCCTATATCTGTAATTTGCTCACTGTTTTTTAATCATTTTTTTGTTTCTAAATTCTATTTTGTTTTGTTGTTAGTTCCAAATTCTCACTCACCTCCCTCATTCTCTCCCACTCATTAAGAAGACAAGAAAAATAAATCTCTTTACAAATATGTATAGACATTTGAAACAAATTTCCACATTAACCATGTTCCAAGATAAAAAATAATAATAAAATATGCATCAATCTTCACTCTGAGTCCATCATTTCTCTTTCTAGAGGTGGGTAGCATATTTAATCATGAGTTTTTTGGAATTGTGGGTGGTCATTTTGTATATCAGATTTAAGTCTTTCAGAGTTGCTCATCTTTACAATATTGCTGCTACCATATAAATTGTTTTCTTGGTTTTGCTCAGTCTTCTTTGCATCAGTTAATACAAGTTTTTCCAGGTTTTTCTGAAACTATTTCTTTCATCATTTTTTTATAGCACACTAGTATTCAATCACAATCATATATCTTAACTTGTTCAGCTGTTCCCCAATTGATAAGCATCCCTCTTCACTTCTTCACTACCAGAAAAGAGCTGCTAATTTTGTGCTTAATCCTCTTTCTTTGATCTCTTTGGGGTATGTATTTAGTAGTAGTAGTATTACTAGATTAAAGGGAATTTATAGTGTGAGGTTATACCTCAGCAATTTTTTTAGAGGCATTGAGGTTTAAGTGACTTGCCCACGCCCATACTGTAGGAAGTGTTAAGTGTCTGAGACTGAATTTTAACTCAGATCCTCCTGAATTCAGGGCCACTGCCCTATCCACTGTGCAATATAGCTGCCCCTCTCAGCATTTCTTAAATTTGCATTTCTCCAATTATCAATGACTTAGAGAAATTTTTTCTCTTTTTTTAAGGCAAGTAGAATTAAGTCACTCAAAGTCCCACAACTAGTAAGTGTCTGAGGTTAGATTTAGACTCAGGACTTACTGATGCCAGGACTAATGTTTTATTCCCTGTGCCACCTAATTCCCCTTGATATAATTTTTCATAGTTTTGATTTCTTCCTCTGAAAACTGTTTACTCATAGCCTTTGACCATTTATCTGTTGGAGAAGAGATCTTGTATTGTAAATGTGTTATTATATTGTAAATTTAATTAGTTCCCTATATATTGAGACCTTAACTAGAGAAACTTGCTTCAAAAATTTCTTCCAAGTATCCTGCTTTTCTTCCAATTTTAGCAGCATTGCTTTTGTTTGTATAAAAGCTTTTTAGTTCTGTATAATCAAAATGATTGATTTTATTTCCTGTGAATCTATTTCTTCTTTGGTCATTAAGACTTCTTCATTCTTCACTAATTTACTCATGGTATCAGTTTTTATGTCTCTTTTTGAACTTTTATGGCTAGGGTATACAGTATGAGATGTTGGTCTATGCCTAATTTCTGCCAGATTAATTTCCAGCTTTCCCAATAATTTTTGTCCAAGAGTGAATTCTTTCTTCCATAACTGGGATCTTTGAGTTTATAAAAGACTATATTACTGTGCTCATTTGCTTCTCCTATTCATTTATACTGAACTTCTATATTGATTACCCAGTATCAAATTGATTTAATGACTATAGTTTTATATTATACTATACTTTGTACTATCATTATTTCCAAAGTAATTCCAGAGGAGAAGTCTGTTCACAGATCTTCTGGGTTAACATGTGCAAGGTCCTGACTCAGATTTGGGTCCATCGGTTTATGTTCATTTGAGTCTCAGTAAAGTTTTGCTGGACTTAGTCACAACCTTTGGTAGATTCTGCAAGTTCAGAGTGGCTGAACTGCTGGCACTCCTTTGGTTTTCATCTTCTGCCCTGGATTTTTCCATTGCAGGTTTATGTTCAGTGCGAAAGATTAGAAATGAGTTACTGCTCTGCTCTTTTGCTCAGAGTCACACAGTTATATTTCTGGAATTCATTGTGTGCTCAATACCTAATATTTGGTCACAGCCTCTCTTCTCCATCCTGGATTTGTGATCCAGAACTGGGTAATGGGAGACAGAGCTATATTCCCATTCCTGTTCCCAGCACGAATTCAGGGATTCTGGAATCTCTATCTGTCTTTACTTCCCTGATGGTATATCACTGCTCCTGTCCTGTTGTTGCTGATGCTGCAGTGGCTACCAACAGGCTGTATTCCTGGACAACCTCCATCCCCAGTAACTAGAAGGTCTTACTAAGCTTCCTTAAACTGGAAAATTGATTTGCTGTGACTTTTTCTTAGTGTTCCCAATCAGAGTTCAGAATTTTCTAGGGCATTAAGAATGAAGTATTTTAAGAAAGTCATGAAAAACTTCTGACTCTCTGTCTCCTCCCTCCTTTGACTGCTATTGTAATGAAGACAAATTCATGTCCATAATTCATCACTGTGCTTAGCTGATGTAAATCCCTTGCTTGGAAGAGGCTAAAGGGCCTATATTTTAGAGATATGTGTAATAAAAGTATCTTGTGGAAGGAGGTTGTATGAGATGTTCAGGGAGAACTAGCATCTTGCTAGTGTGAGGGCTTGCTGAGTCCTTTCTAAGGCTGCTCGTCTACATTTGCTGTCTACCTATCACCCAACTATCACCTGTAGCTCTAAGAAGATGTAGCATGTGCATTGGCCACATCCTAATTAAACCTTTTGACCTTTATGAATTCTGAAAGATTAGGAGAGCAAATCTCTAGAGTTCCAGAGTCCTTGAGTTTTGCAGCCTGCTCAGCATCAATGCCCTAAGAACCAAGGTATGACAATACAAGGACTCTACTGGCACAGATGGTGCACTTGGATGGGAAGTTGGCTGGAAAATACTACAT
This sequence comes from Sarcophilus harrisii, assembly GCF_902635505.1. Taxonomy (NCBI): domain Eukaryota; kingdom Metazoa; phylum Chordata; class Mammalia; order Dasyuromorphia; family Dasyuridae; genus Sarcophilus; species Sarcophilus harrisii. Next base: position 460,915,779 of record NC_045426.1, read on the forward strand.
GGAGACAGAGCTAAACTGGAGGCTACTCCCAAGAGACTGAAGAAGGATAGAGGAGAATATGCTTCCAAAGTGTTGAAGTAAAATGCTTGAATTTTTATTCTTGTTATATCTTCAAGGAAAATATCCCATTGTAAAAGCTAATTGATATTAAGAGGGTTAAATGGACCCAGGGTACTAGTAAATGACCACCTAATATCGAGGGGAACACAGCCAATCAGGAATAGAGATGATAGGATTAGAGAAGAGACACCTCCCCAGCCCTCAGGATACCCTAGGATCATGTAAGGGGAGGTGTCACCTAGCTGGCCCTGGCAAGAAAGATTCAGAAAGTGCTCACCACACTATAATTATCTGTGTGTTCAGTCATGTCTGACTCTTCATAACCCTACTTGGGGTTTTCTTGGCAAAGATACTGGAATGGTTTGTATTTCCTTCTCCAGCCCATTTTATAGATGAGGAAACTGAGGCGAGCAGGGTTGTGACTTGCCCATCTAGTAAGTATTTGAAGCTAGATTTGAACTCACATATTCCTGACTCTAAGCCCTATGTTCTATCCACTGTATTATCTAGCTGCATAAATATCTTTGACTCTTAAAATGTTAACCATATAAGTTCCAAATCAATTTTCACATGTTCTATGAAGCACATATTCCTCCCAAATGGAAATTCTCTCCTTGTCCTGATAACTTCCATAAAATATTCATTTGCATCACTCTTATGAAAAATCACAGGTTTTAAAGGTTTGGATAGACCTTAAATTCCTGTTTAGTTAAACCCATATTTCAACAGGAATCTCTCCTACGCTATCCTTTACAAGTAGTCATATGGTTTCTTCTTGAAAACCTTCAATGGGGCAAAACTTATAAGTTGTAATTTAACTTATTCTTCTTTGAAATAGCTCTGATTAATGGATTTGTACATTTCTAATTGCACTTTCCATAAAGTTACAGAATCACAGAAGTTTAAATGCAGAAGGAACTTCTGAAGTCATAATTCAACTTTCTTCCTAACAAACAAATCCCTAACAACTGCTTGAATACTTCTAGAGAAGAGGAACTTATTACTATATGAAATTGTCCATTCCATTTTATTTTATTTTTTAAATTCCAACTGTTCAAAGTAAAATCACAAAGCTTTGGCTAATTCCATGAGTCTGGGGCACTCACCCTCTCCCTAAAAGATAGATATATAACATTTATCACACTCTTAGTTTCAGATACTGTGCTAAATCCAGGGGATAATCAAGAGAACAAGGCAGTCTTCATTCTCAAGAAACTTAACATTCTTTTAGAATATAAATCATGAAAGGGAGAGGAAGGGAGGTTGTCTATATGGGGTGTCTATATGAGGTCAATGCAGTTGGTGGACCAGAGTAAAGACTGGAGAGTAAAATGGAAATGACGTGAGCAGTGTGTCTTGGATTCCTCAAGATATAGCATTCCTGAGGCAACTGAGGTAGGTTCCATAGAGCACTGATCCCAGAGTCAGGAGAATATGAGTTCAAATGTGACTTAAGACACTTAGAAGTTGCATGATTCAGGGCAAGTCACTCAACTTTAATTGTCTAGAAGAAGAAGAAGAGGAAGAAAGAGGAAAAAGGAAGGAAGAAGTTTTTTTAAAAAAAGATATGGTATAGTTCCAATTGTTAGGTGATGAAGAAAACCATGTACACCCAGAGCAAGGCCTGTGGGAGTGTGGACCACAACATAGCATTTTCACCCTTTCTGTTGATGTTTACTTGCAATTTGTTTTCCTTCTCAGGTTTTTTTCTTTAGATCCAATTTTTCTTGTGCAGCAAGATAACTATAAATATGTATCTATATATTGGATTTAACATATATTTTAACATATTTAACATGTATTGGACTACCTGCTATTTAGGGGAGAGGTTGCAGAGAAGGAGGGAAAAATTTGGAACAGAAAGTTTTGCAAGGGTCAATGTTGAAAAATTACCCATGCATATGTTTTGTAAATAAAAAGCTTTAATAAAAAAAATATGGGTATTCCTTGGAAGGGACTCACTAGTCAATGATCAGATCACAGAGTCAAGTTATTTTTAAGTGGGCAAAAACACCTATTGGGGAGGGGGAGCACACAGTAGAGTGAGCTAGAAGTGAATGCTTTACTATTCCCTTTTGGGGAAACCCTAGACATAAGCCAAACATAAGTTTTAAGTGATCTTCCCCAGAGAGACAGGGTGGGGGTGTAAAGAAGCAGAGTCTGAAGGAAAAAAAGTTTAAGATCCCCAGATCTGAATTCATGAAAATAGGCCAGGAACAATTTCAGAGAAGATTAGCCCTTAAAGATAATCTTCATGCTCTTTTTTCTCAGACTGTCTGGCTTTTTCAACCACCCCCAAACTTTTGGGAGGAGCAGTTAAATCCTATATTTGACTCATGTAGCATCTACCCAAAAGGACTGCAAAGTATTGAATGTGTAATGAGAATCAAGTGCAAGTGTGTATTGTCATAGTCTTTAGTCCAGTGATGCTTTCCTAGAAGGCCAAGACTTCCCCTTCTGGAGAAAATTAGAACATGCCCCAATCCCTCTTTCACATGAAACTACTTCAAGTACTTGAAGACAGTCATTATATTCTCCCCAAATCTTTCCGAAGCTAAATGTCCCCCCAATTCCTTCAAGATTTGTAAAATTTAGACCTGCATCCTGTTTGTTCTTTTTTAAAAAGATACTCTTCATCATATATATATATTATATATATATACATATATTTAAATTATGACTCCTAAAATCAAATACAGTATATTAAATGTGATCAATTGTATATCTCTGACAAGTTTTTGTTCAGCTTCTACTCAAAGATTTCCAGTGGGGGAGAATCTTTCAGAATAACTAATTTTTGGAATTAGAGTAACTTTATTAGAGTAATTTGGGATAGGTTTGATTGTCAGGAAGTTTGTTATTTGTTTTTGTTTTAAATATAGAGACTATCTATTTCTCTGCAACTTTCACTCATTTCTCTTAATTCTACTCCTGGGGTTGATCAGGAAAATTTTATCACTTTGGATTTAAGTTTAGGTTTTTTTTTTCCTTTCCCCACTTAACAAACATTTATGGTTTCTCTCAGCCACTCAAAAGAACCCCACCCCAAGTGGAAAAACAAATTCTTATGAATAGTATGCATAATCAAGGGGAAAAAAATCCCTCATTGTCTGTGTTTAAAAATGTATCTCTCCAGCAGCTAGTTGAGGCAGTGGATAGAGCACCAGCTCTGAAATCCAAAGGACTTGATTTCAAATTTGCCCTCAGACACTTAACACTTCCTAGCTGTGTGACCCCACGCAGGTCACTTAACCCCAATTGCCCCAGCCAAAAAAAAAAACCAAAAAAAAAAACCTTTTTGCAGCTTGAATCCATCACCTCTCTGTCGGGGGTAGGTAGCATACTTTATCATTGGTCCTGTGGAAGCATATTTAGTTATTGCATTGATCAGTTCTTATATTTTTGAAAGTTGTTTCTATAATGTTGTTGTTCTCCTGTTCTATTGACTTCATTCTGAATCAGTTCACACACACCTTCCCCATTTTCTCTGAAGCTCTCTCTCTTGTCTTTTCTTATGACTGAATAGTATTCTATTACAGTCATGTATCATAATTTGTACAGTTTTTCCCCATAAAAGGGTAGCTCCTTAGTTTCTAGTTTGTGGTGATTACTACAAAAAGAACTAAAAGAACTAATTGCTTTTTCATTTGACAATCCATTAGGTACATTGACTGCTTTCATATCTCCCTTCAGTATTTCCTCTCTAGTTCAAACATCCCTATTTCCTTTAACTAATCCTCATATAGCATAATTTCTAGTTTCCTCATAATCCTGGTCACCTTTCTTTGTCCACCAATCAGTGAATGTCTTTCCTAAAATGTGGTACCTAGAAGTGAATACAATAATTTTAGATGTGGCCTCTACAGGTCAGAGTTTATGAGGATTATTACCTCCCTCATTCTGGATACTATGACTTTAATTAATGCAAGCTAAAAATTACTTGGGTTTTACACCTTCTGAATCATATTGTTGATCCCAGCACTTAGCATAGTAACTGTCACATAATAAGCATTTATTAAATGCTTACTGATAGATATATTGAGGTGGAAGTTATACCTTCCCATCCTATACTTGTGCAGCAAGTTTTTTCATCCCAAATATAAATTTCATCATATCAGATTTGACCCATCTCTCCAGTCTATCAGGATATTTTTAAATCCTGAATTTCTCATCTAACATGTTTGCTATCCTTTTCAATTTTGTATTATCTGTAAATTCGATAAGCATACCATGTATGTCTTTATCCACATCATTAATAAAAATGTTGAACAATATAGGAGCAAGGATAGATCACTGGGGCATTCAATTAGTGAACTCCCTCTATGTTTACATCAATCCATTAATGACTACTCTTTGGATTCAAACAGTTCCAAATAAAAATAACTATACTATCATCTGGTCACATTATTTCCATCTTTTTTTTTTTTTTTTTTTTTTTTTTTTTTTTTTTAGGAAATTGTGGGCTAATTTTATTTCATTAACTATTTTTGTTAATAACCTGGTAAAAAAAAAAAAAAAAAAAAAAAAAGGAAATATGAGTCCTGAGAAATCTCTTCCACGCTTCATGATTTTCTTCTTTTTTAATTAAATTTCTTTTTTTTCAGATAACAAACATCTATCTCTTTTTCCTCTCCCCTCATTCAGAAAAAAAGAAAAACAAAATCTTCACAGCAAATATGTATAATCACACAAAATAAGTCCCCACATTGGCCATGTCCAAAAATATGTGTTTCATTCTATATCTAGTCCATCACCTTTCTGTCAGGAGGTGGGCAGCATAATAAAATACTTTTCCTCAGGGGACTTGGGTGATCATTGCATTGATCAGAGTTCTTAAGCCTTTCCAAATTTTCATTTTTTCAATGTTGTTTGCATAAATTGATTCCTAGTTTTGCTTATTTCATTCTATATCAATTAAAAATGAAGTTTACATGATACCATTCCTCCCAACCACTTCCCTTTTACATGTAATTCTCTGAATATGTGAGAAAAATATGTTCCTTTATCTCCTTCCATTTCTCTCATTTTCTTCCTAATTTGTCTCCCTCTTCCTCCACTTTCCTTTGTTTTAAGCTCATCACAATATGAATTTGGCTCTTTTCAACAATGAGGTGGTTCAGGCCAATTCCAATAGATTTCTGCATATAGAAAGAGGATTGTGGAGACTTAATCGGATCACAACATAGTATTTTTACCTTTTTTGTTGTTGCTTGCTTGCTTTTTTTTCCTTTTTGATCTAATTTTTCTTGTGCAGAATGTCAAATGTGAAAATATATTTAGAATAGAGAATATAGAAGAAACCTATATTGGATTACTTACTATGTAGGGAAGAGGGATTGGAGGGCAGGAAGGGAAAAAAATTTTGGAACACAAAGTTTACAAGGGTGAATGCTGAAAATTATCTTTGCATGTATTTTGAAAATAAAAAGCTATTATAAAAATTTTAAAAAATAAAAATAAATTATTATGCAAAAACAACAAAATCACAAAATAACAAAAATCACTGCCATGCTCTTTATTGTATTTGACTCCCTCTGTGACAACTGCTTATATAATGGTTCTCAGGAGATGCTTCTATCATCTCCTTCTTCTCATTAGAATACTACACTCCTACAAAAATCTTTTTCAATTTTTCATTTATATTTACTTATGTTTCTCTTTAGTCCTATATTTGAATTTCAAATTTTCTACTCATTTCTTGTTTTTATATCAGGAATGCTTGGAAGTCCCCTTTTTCATCAAAGTCCATTTTGCTGAATAATTTATTCTTGGTTGTAAACCTATGTATTTTGCCTTTTGAAATATTGTATCCCCCATGTGCTCTGCTTTATTTATAGTGGTATTTGCTAAATCTCATGTGAAACTGACTGTGATTCCTCAGTATTTTAAACTCCTTTTTGGCTGCTCATTACATACATACATACACAAACACACACACACACACACAAACACACACACACACACACACATACACACACGACACTGAAATTCTGGTATTTAGTTATGACATTCCTGTGGATTTTCATTTGGGGATTTCTTCCTGGAGGTGACCAATAGATTTTTGTCTACATTCCCTTTCCCCACTGACTTTAAGAGTTTAGGCAGTTTTCTTTCCTGATTTCTTGAAATCTTGATGTCAGACTCTTTATTATTATTATTATTATAACTTTCAAATAGTCCAGTAATTCTTAAGTTAGATTTCCTTGATCTGTGTTGCAATCTAGCAGTGGGAAATTGTTTTTTAAGATGAAATATCGTACATTTTCTTCTACTTTTTCAATATTTTGACTTTTAAAAAGTATTTTGTATTGTCTCATGAAGTCATCTGCATCTGTTTTAAAAGCCCATTACAATTTTCAGTCCAATATAATTTTGCCCATTTACTTAGGCAAGAGATTGTACCTCTTATGATGAACTATTAATTCTTTTTCCAAATATTTCCTCCTTAGCTCCCCCTTCTTTTCCAGTTCTTTCCTCTATTATTTCATTTACAATAACATTTGGAACTTTTTTCACTTTTGCATTCCTTTTTTTTTTTGAATTTTAATTGATATTGTGATCAAGCTATGTGGGTACTTTTAAATTATTCTCATCAATTATTCTCATTCTGGTTTTACCTTTGGCTGCCATCAAAAATGTTGATTAAGGCAAGTTCTGTGGTCTTTTGGTGTTTTTGTTGTGGCAACAGATTGACTATCAGTTAAACATCAGATTATTATAAGAGGTGTGGATGTATTTCTCTGTTTTCCATTTTTCATTGATAATTAATTGTTTAAATAGTTTAGTACTGTTGTTTCAAATGCATGTATATATTTTTCTTCTTATTATTATTCTTGCTTCTTACTAATTCTAGTCTTTGCCTTGACAAGTTAGTGCACAGGAGTAAAAGAGGGGGAAAGAACTGTATTTGTATGATATGGAAATTCAATTAAAAAACTGAATTGTGCAAGAAATGTAAAACAAACTCCTTAGCCCATCAAAATATATGCACTGTCCTAAGTGACTAAGCCTATTGCTTAATTTTTGAAAATACATGCATCAGCATGAGGAAAGAAAACATTCTTAAAACATTCATAAAACATTATGGATCTTGGGAGGACATTTCATTCAAATAAATAGTCTGTCAATTACTCTGATTTCCACAATATACTCAAGTTTCTGTGGATGTGAAATTCTCTTTTACTATCTGGACATGAGATTTTATCCATTTAGGAAGCTTCTCTCTCATTCCTCTGCCTCCTGATGATGAACCTCTTATCATCATCATCATCATCATCATCATCATTATTATACATGTACATTCTTTTTTTACATATTTCCTTATGAATTATGTTGGCAGAGAAAAATCAAAACAAAAGGGAAAAACTACTAGAGAAAAAGGGGAAAAAAAGTGAACATAGCATGTGTTAATTTACATTCAGTCTCCACAATTCTCTATCTCGATCAGACGGGATTTTCCATTCAAAGTTTATTGTGATTACCTTGGATCACTGAACCAATCAGAACAACCAAGTCTGTCATAGTTGGTCATTGCACAATCTTGTTACTGCATACGATGTATTTCTGGTTCTGCTCCTTTCACTCAGCATCAGTTCATGTAAACCTTTACAATCTTTCTAAAATCAAACGAGGTTCATGATGAACTTCATTTATAAATGCAGAACAGTAGCTTCTCTGCATGTTATAGTCTAAAATTCTTGCTCGGGGATACTTAAGGGTTAAGTGACTTGCCTAGAGTCATATCACCAATATGTGTCTAAGGCAGAATTTGAACTCAAGTCTTCCTGAACCTAAGGTTAGATTTCTTTTTGCCTCTCAAGGTATAAAACCCATATCATAATGCTTATCAAGGAGACATGGTATAGACCAAATATATAGGTTGATGCAATATCTAAACACACAGAGAAAAGTTATGTACCACAGATTCAATGCAGAGGTCATTTGTAATATACTCATGACAGACCAAAGGGGCAATTAGGTGACCCAGAGCATAGAATTTTAAGTCTAGTATCAGGAAGACCTAAGTTTAAATGTGACCTCTGACCCTGGGCAAGTCATTCAACACTGTTTTTCTCAGTTCCTCATCTATAAAATGAGCAGGACATTTAGGGAGGGGTGGGGGGTAAGAGGTGAAAAATTGGAACAAGAGGTTTGCCAAGAAAATCCCAAATAGGGTCATGAAGAATCAGACGTAACTGAAATGACTGAACAAAATATAAGCCAAATACGTGAGATACTTAAAATGAGCAGGAGAAGGAAATGACAAACCACTCCAGTATCTTTGCCAAGAAAATCCCAAATAGGGTCATGAAGAATCAGACGTAACTGAAATGACTGAACAAAATATAAGCCAAATACGTGCATTTTGTCATTGTGAGGCAACATGATATAGTAGCTAGAATTGGCCTTGCATCTAGGAAAAATGAGTTAAAATTCTGTCTCTGACAAATGCCTCTATGACTCTCCAGCCTTTGAGTTTGCAGAAAAGGTGCTGACCCATATTTGTAGGAATCATTTCTTCGCCTGGAATTTCCCCATGCCGATGTAAGCATATGCCTACTAACCTTATTTCTATCCCTCATCAATGAGCATTGTTGTCTACAAGTGTAAACTCCCCCAGCCATTTGTTGACAGGCTCGTTGTACCTCTCTTCAGCTGCCTTGTCCATATCAAGATGATTCCACCTTGAGGTTGACTCTCCTGAGTCCCTGGGGGGGCCCTACCTATGCTTCTTTTATTTCCAGATCAATTCACTATGCAGATGGCTCTAATTCCAGATGCCTTAACTTTATGTTTTATTTCCACCGTTAGACTATAAGCTCTTTGAATTTAGGGACCATCTTGTTTTCTTTTATTTATATTCCCAGACCTTAACCCAATGTCTTGCAACACTAAAAAGTAAATGTGTTCTCTGTTTCTGTCTCTGTCTCTTTGTCTCTCTGTCTGTGTCTTTCTCTGCCTCTCTCTCTCTTTGTCTGTCTCTCTCCTTCTCTCTCTCTCTCTCTCTCTCTTTCCCCTCCCCTCTCTCTGCCTCCTATTTCTCTGTCTCTATCTCTCTGCCCCTCTCTTGCTCTGTCTCCCTTTCTCTCTCTCTCTCTCTGTCTCTTTCTCTCTTCCTCCCCCCTCTCTCTGTCTCCCTTTGTCTCTCTTTGTCTCTCTCTTTCTCTCTGCCTCCCCACTCTGTATCTCTCTCTGTCTCTATCCCTGCCTCTGTCTCTCATTCTCTCTGTATCTCTTTGCTTCTCTCTCTGTGTCTCTCTGTCTCTGTCTGTCTCTCTCCCTGCTCCCCCCATTCTCTGTCTCTTTGTCTTTCTGTCACTGTGTATCCCTCTTTCCTTAGAGTATCATGTGTCATTCTGGTCCTGGATGTTCCTGACACTCTCCAAAGATGGTCTTCTATCCATTTTGTGCTCTGTGTCCTCAATCCCACTTGTTTGTAGTCTCAGTTCTGAATTATGCCCAGGCTGGCTATCACTGTCTCCACTTCCTAGTCAGTCAAGTGCTAAATTGAGGGTTTCTATTTCCTCAGGGCCAACACAGCTAGAGAACTAAGATGGATTCAGTAATCTTCCTTCTACTTCCAACCTAGCCCAATACTTCAACCTGGGGCAGTGTTTCCTGATCATTAAGGGTACCAATGTACATTTTCCTTTTCATAAAAATTGTGATCTGGCTTCTCTCCACATGAACCATTGTCTGGCTCCAACAGTCCTTCTATACCTAATAGATTAGGATGTTTCAGAGCCTATAAGATTAACTCTCTATTACCTTTCTCCTTCTAATCACCAGGATTACTGTGTCTCCCCTGTCTCCCCTGTCAGTAACAGAAGGTTGTGATGTATCACTGGGGCCCTGACCGTTCTCTAGGGCTATTTTGTAAATTCACATATAGTCTAGTCTTTCTTAGTATGAGGTCATTCTTTGATAGAGTCAGATACCTTTTGTGGTTTTCCTGGACACCAAAATTTCTTGACAGATTTTATCTCTTGAGATTGTAGTTCCTGAAAATGAACTTAAGCCTTACACTGTCATTTGTTTCCTAGTGGTCTTCTGGCTAAGGCCAGGATGGTGGGCCTTTGTCAGCCATTTTCTCAATTGAGAAATCTGTTGGTTGGTTCATCTGCTTCCCTCTTTAAAGACTGCAATGCATAAATCAACAGGCAAATATGGTTCTCACTTAAACACAGGAGCAAAACATATGATATTTAAAATTTTTTTCATAAACAAACTTGCATTGATAAATTTCATTTTTAAATTAATTATCTCCCAATATATTTCTTCCAGCAAGGCATCTTTGCCAAATTAAAAAAAAAAGTGAAAAATATTCAGTAAAACTAATAAACATATGGAAAAGGTCTGGTTTGGGGGCGGAGGGGGGGGAACTGGACATCCAAATTCTGGTGTTTTATGTTTCACACTAATAGTCTTCCTACCTGAGCAAAGGAGATCATATGACATCATTTTGTATAGTAATATACATATGTACCAAAAATGTTACATGATAACTCCACTAACCCTTCTCCATAGATCCCAGGTCCCCAGAATGTTTAACAGAAAGAGATCAAAATGCTCAGATGTCAAGTGTCTTTGACAACTCTGAGACACCACTACACACCTGTCAGATTGTCTAAGATGACAGGAAAAGATGATGATAAATGTTGCAGACGATGTGGGAAAACTGGGATATTGATGCATTGTTGGTAGAGTTGTAAAGGGATCCAACCATTCTGGAGAGCAATATGAAACTATGCCCAAAGGGTATCAAGCTGTGCATACCCTTTGATCCAGCAGCGCTACTACTGGGCTTATACCCCAAAGAGATCATAAAGAAGGGAAAGGGACAAAAATGTTTGTGGCAGCCCTTTTTGTAATGGCAAGAAACTGGAAACTGAGTGGGTTGCCCATCAATTGGAGAATAGCTAAATAAGTTGCGGTATATGAATGTTATGGATTATTTTGTAAGAAATGACCAACAGGACGATTTCAGAGAGACCTGGAGAGGCCTAAATGAACTGATGCTGAGTGAAATGAGCAGGACCAGGAGATCATTACACACAGCAACAACAAGACTATATGATGATCAATTCTGATGGAAGTGGCTCTCTTCAACAATAAGATGATTCAAACCAGTTCCATTTGCTCAGTGATGAAGAAAGCCATATACACCCAGAGAGAGGCCCGTGGGAACTGAGTGTGGTTTACAACGTAGCATTTTCACACTTTCTGTTGATGTTTGCTTGCATTTTCCTTCTCAGGTTTTTTTTTTTTCTAGATCCGGTTTTTCTTGTGCAGCAAGATAACTATAAATATGTATGCATATATTGGATTTAACATATATTTTAACATATTTAACATGTATTGGATTACCTGACATCTAGGGGAGAGGGTGGGAGAAAGGAGGGAAAAAGTTGGAATAGAAAGTTTTGCAAGGTTCATTGTTTTAAAATTACCCATGCATATGTTTTGTACATTAAAAAGCTTTAATAATAAATAAATAAATTTTAAAGTGTCTTTGAAAAGGATTAGGTATGGTTTTAGTTTTGTTTATTCCCTGAGTAGCTTGCATCCTTTCTCACAAACTTAATCTAAACTGATCATGTTAGGGAAGCTACACAGGGAAGTATTTATCCTACAACACCTTGACACCTGTCTGCTGGTTGGGTTGCTTGTGCAGACTACATAAAATCATTTATCACCTTAGACATATCTTAAATGTCTTTGACCATTCTTCCTGTTTCCTTTGTTTATTCTTCCTCACTTAATTATGTGCTTCTTCTAAGATTTAGTCCTTGACTGTCTCTCTCTCTCTCTCTCTCTCTCTCTCTCTCTCTCTTTTTTTGCTTTATTTATTTCACTTCCTTTTTCATTTACTCACAAGTTCAATCATCACTTCCATGAGAACAGCTTCCAAATATATATAAATAAAAATTTGTCTCCTAAACTCTAGGCCTATGAATGTGCTGTACATTTTCCTTTATATATTCTTCTTATGCCTCAAAAATAAATATATATGAAAATGAATTCATCATTTACCCTCAATCAAATTTCTCATCATATCAACATTCTTGTAAGTCTTCTAAGCTAGAATTCTTAAATTTATCTTTTGATTCTTTCTTTGATTCTTTCTCTGTGAAATGCAAATTAAGACAACTCTAAGATACCACTACACACCTGTCAGATTGGCTAAGATGACAGGAAAAAATAATGATGATTGTTGGAGGGATGCGGGAAAACTGGGACATTGATGCATTGTTGGTGGGTTGTGGGAATCAACCATTTGGAGGTAGTTTGGAACTATGTAAAAAGTTTCAAATTGCATACCCTTTGATCCACATTTCTACTGGGATTATATCCCAAAGTTATAAAAAAGGGAAAGGACCTGTATTAAGAATGTTTGTGGCAGCCCTTTTGTAGTGGCTAGAAACTGGAAACTGAATGGTGCCATCAGTTGGAGAATGGCTGAATAAATTGTGGTATATGAAAATTATGGAATATTACTGTTCTTAAGGAAAGCCAACAGGATGATTTCAGAAAGGCCTGGAGAGACTTACACGAACTGATGCTGAGTGAAATGAGCAGGACCAGGAGATCATTATATACTTCAACAACAATACTAGATGATTCTTTCTCTGTAATATTTCTAACATACATTCTTTATTTTTCATTTTGATTATTTGCCATCCTAGCTCAAAGCTATATTACTACACATCTAGCCTATTGCAATAGCTCCTCCCAAAATCTTATCCTTCATTCTTTTACCTATTATATTTATCTTCCATGCTGTCACCATATATACATTCCTAAAATAATACTTTCATCATGTCACTTCTCCTTGTCCAAAAGGATCCCTTTGCTTATGAGGTAAATTTCAGATTCCAAAGCCTTGTATTCAAGACTCTTGCCATGTAGCACTAAAACAATTTTCCAAACTCATCTTTCACCATTTCATGAACTCATCCTTCTAAGTGAATCAATCCATTCCTAGGCAAAGATTATTCTTTTTCCTAGGGATCCTACTGTTTGGAATGTTCTTTTCTTCCTTGCCTGCCAAAACTGCAAGGTCTAGTTCAAATTCTACCTTCCCTGATCATTTCAATTAGAAGTGATTTCTCTCTCAATCTCTCTCTCTCTCTCTTCTCTCTCTCTCTCTCTCTCTCTCTCTCTCTCTCCCCCTCTGTCTCCTTGACCTCCTAGAGTACTTATTAAGTCTAATCCTCAGTTAACACAGTGTGGTGAAGAGAAACTCTAGGGTATCAACATGGCCCTGGTGTTAATGGCCATGGACAAGATATTAGTGAAAAGAAATTTGTCTCAATCCAAATGTAAGTGGATCTGGAAGTGCTGTTGCTGAGGGATAAGAGGAGAACACAAAAAGACAGCTTTAACCTGAATTATTTTCTGCTATACTGGTTGCATGTAGCTATGGGGCCAACTCACAAAGGAGTTAACGTAGCCCTGAAGTTATAGATTCTCTTCTCTCCTCTCCTCTCCTCTCCTCTCCTCTCCTCTCCTCTCCTCTCCTCTCCTGTCCTCCTCTCCCTCCTCTCCTCTCCTCTCCTCTCCTCTCCTCTCCTCTCCTCTCCTCTCCTCTCCTGTCCTCTCCTCTCCTCTCCTGGATGTTCCTGACATTCCAAAGGTTGTCTTCTATCAATTTTATGCTCTGTGTCAGTCTCTCCCTTCCCCTCCCTTCTCCTCCCCTCTCCTCCCTTCTCCTCTCCTCCCCTTTTCTTTTTCCTCTCCTCTCCTTTTCTTTTCCTCTCCTCTCTTCTCCCTCTCCCCTCCCCTCCTCTCTTCTCCTCTCCTCTCCCCTCCCCTCCTCTCTCTCCTCTCCTCTCCCCTCCCCTCCTCTCTTCTCCTCTCCTCTCCCCTCCCCTCCTCTCTTCTCCTCTCCTCTCCCCTCCCCTCCCCCATTTCTTTCCCTCCCCTCTCCTCCTCTCCTCTCTTCTCGTCTTCCCCTCCCCTCTGCTCCCCTCCCCTTTTCTCTTCTCTTTTCTTCTCTGTCCCTTTGTCTCTCTTTTTCATATACACACACAATTCCACATACACATACCCTGTAAACACTATCTTTTTGGGGGAAAAGTAGTTTAGCACCAATTTTTCAAAGAAGCAAATATCAATAGCAACTTAGTAGAGAAGGAGGAGGTGGCAGCCAGAAGACATAAGCTGCCCTACAAGGAAACAACCAAAGGAGTTTAAACTTGCAAACTCTTCCTGCAGGGATATGAGTATGAATCATCTTTGTTATAAGTGTTCACTTTTCTATTGGTAGCATGGTTGTCTGTGAGAAAGTGCCTTTTATTTATTATATTGGGGAGGGAGTGAATTTGTCATGTTCTTTACCTTGCTATTATATTTTGTTGAAATGTTTTGCTCCTAGGGACTATGTCTAATGAAACAGAAAATTCAGAAGGATGTATAAGAGTTATGATTTCAAATAAATGCTAACTCAAAAGATACCTTGAACTTGAGTGTAGTTTTCAAAAGAACCTAAGCTTCATGTGCCTATATTTGATCTACCTAAATAGAATGTACTCTCCTCCAGAGCGAAGACTGTGTTTTGTATTCCTCAAAGCACTTCACACAGTATTTATATATACTAGATATGAAAAAAATATTTTGACTAATTTATTGGTTGCTTTTACTTGTAATCTTTCATGTAAAGAAAAATATAACCCAATATGATTAAAATCTAATTTGTAATGATATACTAATATTAAATCTATCTATAACAGTTGATATTATCCATAACAATTGTAATTATTTTATAATATTAATACTAATGATTACTTATAGAATAATTAGTAATAATCATTAAAAACCTAAATAGTACTACCCCCTAGCAAATGTCTATTTTATCATTATGTAAATTATCATGTTAAAACAAGCCATTGAGGATAGCTGAACATACTGAAGTATAAGAATGCAATAGGGGAAGATTTCAGGGAATTTGAAGTAGTATGAGCTGATGTAAAGTGAGTAGAATAAGAAAAACATATATACAAGAACAGCAACATTATAAAGAATAATTACTTTGAAGGACTAAGAGACTAACAACTCTGATCAATGCTTTGATTATTTATGTCTTCTGGGGGCCTGCTATGAAGCAGTTTTTTACCTACCTCCTAATAAAGAGATGGATACAACAGAGACATATATAATTTTTTAATATGCCCATGATATAGATTCATATTTTTGAGTATGTTTATTTATTGCAAGATTTTTTTCTTTCTTTCTTTTTTTTTTTATTGAGGAATAAGGTCCAGAGGAAGGAAGTTTGACAGTGAAAATGCCCCCCAAACAAGACCATTGTAACACTTTTTTTTGGTACACAAAAGAGAAAAGAAGTTCAAAAGGAATCACAGACAATCAGGAGAATTTTTAAAGTAAAATGTGAAATTTATTATTTATATTTTGAGAAAAAAAGAATGAAATGGAGATCCATGATTTTTTATGGAATCCTCTTTTTGAGTTCAGCTGTATATATAGGAATGTTCTTTTTTTGTTTTTAATTCTGAAAATTCTTTACAATAATAAGGAAGAAGGTACCCTTCCAAACTCTATCATATAAATATCATCTTGATAAGCTAAACTAACAGAGGCATAAAATCATAGACCAATATCTCTAATGAACATTGATGCAAAAATATAAAATAATATATTAGCTAATAGGGTATACTAATATTAGAAAGATTTTATGTTACAACCAGGTTGAGTTTATACTAGGAATTCAGAATTGGTTCAACAAAAGAAAAACTATATAGTAAATTATGTGTATGTAAGACTAAAAACTACATGATTATATCAATAGATATAAAACATCTTTTAACAAAATATAATATTCATTTTGATTAAAAACATTAGAAATCATTTTTCTAAATTTTTAAAATTTTCTTAGAAAACATTTTTCTAAGTCCAACATTATATGTAGTGGGTAAAAGTTAGAGCCTTTACCAATAAGATCAAGAGTAAAGCAATATTTAATATTATCATTGCTACCATTTAACATAGTGCCAGAATTCTAGCTACAGCACTATCATATGAAAAAGGAATAAAATGAATAAGTACAGGCAAAAATTAAAGAAAATTATCACTTTTTGCATATATGAAATATTTTCAAAACCCTAGAGAATCTGCTAAAAACTAACTGAAATAATTACTTCAACAAAGCTGTAGTATAGGGAAATCCATAAAAATCATAGGCATTTTTAAACACTTAATGACACTTAGTAAGAAGAACTGGAAAAAGAAATTTCATTAAAAATAATTATATATACTATAAGATATTTGAGAGTATATCGACCAAGGTTGATCCAGAAAATATAGAATACAACTACAATATACTCTTTTTTTTTTTTCATTTGGTGAGACAATTTGGGTTAAATGACTTGCCCAAGGTCCCATAGTTAGCTAATAAGTATCAGATGTCTGAGGCTACATTTGAATTAGGTCCTTCTGACTCCAAGGCCAGTACTTTATCAACTGTCACCTAGCTGCCCTTAGGATAGACCCTTTGTAAAAATACAGGTCTGAATAATTGGAGAAACATTCATTGCTCCTGGGTAGGTCAAGTCAACATAATAAAAATGACAAGACTACCCAAATTAATTTATTTATTCAGTACTGTACCAGTCAAACTCCCAAAAGAATATTTTTATACAACTAGAAACAATAATAAAATTCATATGTAGGATCAAAAGATCAAAATTCTTGAGGGTAATAATAAAAAAAGTGGAAAGGAAAAGTTGTTTGTCAATACAAAGAAGTAGTCATTTTAAAAAATTGTTACTGGTTAAGAGAGAGATAAATTTGTGGAACAGAATAGACATATAACATGCAAAAGCAAACAAACAAATAAAAAGAGTAGTATGCTCTTTGATAAACCCCAAAATCCTAGTACCAAAGGAAGAACTCACTATTTGACAAAAACTGCTGGGAAAATTGGACTGCATCTGTCAGGAATTAATTTTAGAACAATACTTCACATAGATAAATGCTCTAGATGTGAAAGGTCACATTATAAACAAATTAGAAGAACAAGGAAGAAATTCTTCCTCAAATCTTCAGGTAGGGGATGAATTTTTTACTAAATCAGTAATAGGTAGGATTATAAAATAAAACTGACAATTTTGATAATATAAAATTCAAAAATTTTTGCACCAACAAATCTAAAGTGGTAAAAATTAGAAGGAAAACATAACTGGGGCGGTGGGGGGAGTGGAAGAAGAAATCTCTGCAACAGCTTTATGTGATAAAAGTCTAATTTTCATCATATAGAAAGAACTGATAAAAATGTATAAGACTTAGCATTCCCCAGGAGATAAAAGGCAAAAAGATATTTAAAGATAGGGACAGCTAGGTATACAGTGGGTTGATCATTGATCTTGGAGTCAGTAGAACCTGAGTCCAAATTCTAACACAGACACTTATTAGCTATGTGATCTGGACAAGTCACTTAATCCTGATTGTCTTCTCAAAAAACCAAAGCAAAACAATAAAAAGCATTTCTAAAAGTATATATATAAATAAATAGATAAAATTTTCAACAACAACCAAAAATTCTTTTCTTAAAATCTCTACACTATTTTTTCTTAAAATTAAACTTTACTTCAATTAGCTCCATCTTTAATACTATAACACTAATAATTTATTAATAAGTGGCAATTTAACTATCCATTAGTAAAATATCTTATAATATATTTTACAATCTTAGTACAATTTATAAAGGAGAAAGACTAATGAGAGTTAAGATATTACTGAGTGATTTTAATCCTAAGAGGTCCCTCTTAGAGTCTCTCAATGTCAGGGTGGCAACACAAGGGAAACATTGGGAAAGTTTTTTAGTCCCAATCAACAACTCCCATCCTGCAGGGAAACCCCCAATATCTAATTTCTCTACTGCTGATCCCTGATTATTGAAGGTGCTCAAAGAAAGTTAGAACACCCAATTGATTTCCAATCCCCCTAAGTCCTCAGCTAAAAATTTACAACGCAAAAATCTTAGCTTTGCCCTTCATGCTTCTTGTTCTTATTCCTTCTCATTCTGGGGTGGAGGACTTATTTCATTCAAAACAGTTCTCTTTAGGAGATATTAAGTTTAAGACAACTAGTGATTTCCAGTTGGTGCTGACAGTTGGTGATAGAAGGGTTGAAGTTTAGAGAAAGAAAGCTTCATTAGAGATGTAAATCTGATATTCATCTGCATAGATGTGATGGTTGAATCCTTGAAAGATGAGATTACTAAGAGAGACAATACTGTTGTGGGTATTCCTCATTTTGTATCCATGGGGAAAATGGCAATAATTTGTTTGCCAGTTTGATAATAGGCCACCTAATAGGCATTTAAACTCTCAGTTTCCATGCTGTATGGAATGATGACTT
Organism: Sarcophilus harrisii; assembly: GCF_902635505.1. Lineage (NCBI taxonomy): Eukaryota > Metazoa > Chordata > Mammalia > Dasyuromorphia > Dasyuridae > Sarcophilus > Sarcophilus harrisii. Next base: position 460,934,217 of record NC_045426.1, read on the forward strand.
CTGGGATTACAAAGAAAGACCAAAAAAAAAAAAAAAAAAATTAGGCCTTGCCCTCGAAGAGTTTACATTTTAATGTAAACTTCTGTGGTAAAATAGGGGCAGCTAGGTGGTGCGATGGAGAACACTTCAAATAAAAAAGACTCATTTTCCTGAGTTTGAATTTGGTCTCATGGAATTAATGAAAAAAAATGCCAATGATGGTGGCCTAGCTGTGCCAGACCTAAAACTCTATTATAAAGCAGTAGTCATCAAAACCATTTGGCCTGGCTAAGAAATACAAGTGGTGGATCAGTGGAACAGGTTAGGTTTACAGGATAAAATAGCCAAATTTGGCCTCAGACACTTACAAGCTATGTGACCCAAAGCAAATCACTTAACTCTGTTTGCCTCAGTTTCCTCCTCTGTAAAAAATTATTTGGAGCAGGAAATGGTAAACCACTCTAATATCTCTGGCAAGAAAACCTCCCAAAAGGGGATCCCAAGAAGTCAGATGCCATTGAAATCAGTAAAAAACATCAATGTTGAGATAATGAATAATGAAGGGCTTCTGCAAAGAGTATGGTATAAGCATCTGGAGGGACTAGGAAAGACTCATGTGTAAGCAGACTTCTTTGTCTTTCCTTCTCAAAAAGGGAGGGGATGCCATGACATGCAAGTGAATTGGATTTAAGTGAGGGAGGGCTGAGTGAGATCATCTACCTCACTTTCCCCTCCAGAGCTATCTGGGTCCAGGGGCCAGACATAGATCAGGAGGACTGAACAAGAAAAGTAGGAAGGGTCTTCCTTACAGGCCAAATGAAAAACCAAAGTTCCTCTCTAATCCTAAAGGTGATAGGATAGAACTGTTAGGGGGAAGAGGAATAGTGTGTTAAATGCTCAAATCTATGCTTTAAAAAATCCTCTTGGGAGCTAAGTGGAGAATGGATTAGAGAAGGAAGAATGTTGGGTAGAATTGTAGTAGTTCAAGAGAAGATAATGTGGAAGAACCTTGTAGCTGTATGAGTGGAGAGAAGGCGAGATATATGAGACATGACAAATTTGTTAATAATTTGTTAATGTTGGGGGGTGAGGGGAGGTGGGGAGGTGCACATATATAGCATGTGAGTGGTATTAAATACACCCTTGCAAGCAGAATCACCCACAGCTGTAGCATCCTATATAGCAACCACAACTCCCTCCTTTTTCTCTCTCTATGCTGACTCAGTTATGCATTCAAGTTAGTAGGTCTGAGAAGTTTCCCCAAAATGGACATATTCCTCACACTCCCTCTCCATGTCCTGCAGTTGGAGAGGGGCAGATATACTCCTATTCACTGATATTCTATTTACACCATAACAGTAATACCCACCATTGACTCAACTATAAACATTTACTAAAGGATAAGACAGAGGCAATAATAATCAAAACAATCAATAGAAGACAAAAGCAGTAATATTGAAATATGACAGTCCATCTATAAATGAATCATGCTTTCTCACTGATACCTAAATGTCTGTGTTGTTTTAAGTTGTTTCAGTGTGTCTGACTCTTTGTGACCATCTGGTATTTTCTTGGCAAAGATACTGGAATGCCAGTTCCTTCTCCAGCTCATTTTACAGATGAGTAAACTGAGGCAAACAAGTTTGTGTAACTTGCCTAGAGAGTTAGTAAGTGTCTGAGGATGAATTTGAACTCAGATCTTTCTGATTCCAGGTCCAGAGCTCTATCCACTGTGCCACCTAACTGCCCACGTTTATGAGGAAGAGGGAAACCCAGTAATTTAGTAAGAAGATACATGATTCCAGAGCAACTCACAACTCTACAAGGACTATAAACCTATGGTCCCTTATGGTCCTCATTGCTCAGCTCCTGAACAAAGCTTCTCTCTTCTCTCTTGCTCTTGAGCCAATAATAGCTTACAATCATCCTGTTATAATGCCCAATATATTCTCTTTGGGGGGGGGGGAAATATATATATATGTATATATATATATATATATATACACACACATATATAAGTGTATGTGCATATGTGCATCTTCATATACATATATATGTACACAGAGATAGATACAGATTTAGCTACATAAATATTGTACTTTTTCAGTGACAAGAAGTTTCCATAAGCTGGAGTTCAGTCAAATCACCATTCAATGGTACCCTCTACTCTAAAGAGTGCCTTGTTTGTGGCGGCTCTTTTTGTAGTGGCAAGGATTGGAAACTGAGTAGATGTCCATCAGTTGGAGAATGGATGAATAATTTGTGGTATATAAAGCCACTCCTGACAGATTTCTCCTCTCTCAAGCTATAGGTGGCATTCAGACAGCATTGGACATGGCAGCAAGATTCAACTCATCTCCCATCAGTACAACTTTAGCCCTCACATTTCTTCAGCCAGTGAGCATGAAGCAGGTGCTGTAAAGTATTATTTAAAGTAAAGTAAAATAAAGTAAATATAAATAAATAAATAAAGTAAAATAAACAATTATTTAAAGTATTATGTAAAGTATTAAACTCTAGAGTTTAGTCAGACATGGAAGATATCAAGGTCATCCACTTCATCCTAGGCCATGACAGTTATCTTGACTTTTGTACTGCCACTGGACTTTGATGATTCAGGAAGAGAGACAGACTGATTTTATGTGACTCTGCCTCATTTACATACAATTCACATGCAAGTCGACATCCTCTGTGATGGTCCTTTTTGAAGGAACAACCACATCATCAGCAAGCCAATATCTCTTTTCCAGTCAGCTTATCTCAGCTGGAAAAAGCTTCTCTAGTTACCTTGTAAATCTTCTATCTTTTTTTATGATTTCTACTTGGCTCAGCTTACTGTCTTGTTTCTTCTATATATTTCTTCCTATTGCTTCTTCCCTCTTTTTTTTTTATAGCTTTCATTTCTCCAATCAAGAGTCTTCTGGTGTCAGTGACTCTTCTTTACATTATAAGTAAAGCTCAAAAAGCCAATTTTCTTTCAAGTATTAAACACACAAACAGACCTTATTTAATCTCATAATGCTCAAAGAGTTATTTTATTTAAATTTCTTTTTTTTTTCTTTTCTTGTGAGGCAATTGAGATTAGGTGACTTGCCCAGGCTCACACTGCTAAAAAGTGGTAAGTATCTGAGACCAGATTGAGATTCAGGTCCTCCTGACTCCACAACTGATGCTCTCTCCATTGCACCATCTAACTTCTCCCTCTATTTAAATTTCTTAAAAACAGTTTTATGTAATTGACTAAAGGACAACAATTTCTTGAAGCCATCATTATTTTAGTCTGTGCCCTGCCTTCAAACAAATCCTCTCAGAACATTCACTAAATCTTCAAAATACTCTGTCTTTCTCTAACAACTGAGATCTGAGAGGTTGTAATTCTCAAATTTGGTTTCTATCAGTTTTCCTTACACAGATGTTCGTTTTTTTTCCTGCTCCCTTTCAGCAAATTGTTCACACACACAAAAATATGGATTCCTAATAGAAACCTCTATTTGAAAATATCCTATCAGTCAATAGGCATTTATAAAGCACCTACTACATTCCAGGCTCTGTGTTAAGCCCTGGGGATAATAAAAAAGGCAAAAGTCAGTTCCTAACCTCAAGGATTTCACAATCTAGTAGGGAAAACAACAAGCAAATAAATATGTCCAAACAAGTTATGGAGAAGACAAACAGGAATTATTTAATTCTAGAATTAAAAGGGGTTGAGAAGGATTTCCTGTAGAAAATGGGATTTTAATTGGGATTTGAAAGAAGCCAGAGAAGGCAGTAAGTAGAGATGAGGAGAGAGAGCATTCCAGGTCTATAGGATAGCCAGGGAAAAAAATGCTTGGAACAGATAGATGGAGTATTTTGTTTGTGATACATCAAGGAGATAAATATCACTTGTTGGAAGACTAGAAGATTAGGAGAAAATTATAAAAAGGAAGATTAGAAAGAGACTATGAACAACTTTGAACACCAGAGGATTTTTCTATTTGTTCCTGGGGGGGGTGATTATTGACGAGAAAGAATGATATGGTATGCCTTCTGCTTTAGGAAAATCACTTTGATAATGAAATAGTGGTTAAATGGAAAATGCAGACAAACTTGAGGCAGGCAGACTCACCAATAGGTTTTTGTAGAAGTCAAGTATGAGTTGAGGAGAGTCTACATTAGGATGGTGACAGTAGCAGTGGAGAGAAAGAAGAAAATGGAAAGATGTTGCAAAGATAAAATCAAGGGGTCTTTATCAAGGGTCAGGGAAAATGTGTCAACAGAAGGAGCAAAACTCTAAGGACAACACATGTGGCACTGGAAAGGACCCTTTGAATCAAAGAGATGCTCCGTCAACTATACTCCAGCCAGAACCAATGAGGGAATTCCCCTGATTGCACCAATGACACTACTATTGCTAAATGAATTCTCTTTACTTGGCTGCTCTACTGATTAGTTCACCATGACTTCTTATTTTCCAAACCAAAACACTTTCACTCATCAGTATTTCCATATATGTATTGTTTTCTCCTATTAAAATATAAATTTCTTAAGAGTAGCAACTGTCTAACTTTTTTGTATTTGTATTTTCAGGACTTAATGTCTGTCATAGCAAGTGCTTAATAAATGCTTTTTCATTCAATCTCTTGCATAAAGAAAAAAAAATGGAACAGTTCCTATTTTTAAGAAGTTTACATTCCATCCAAGGAAAACATTTACTCAGAGGAAATACAAGTATTGACAAAGTAAAACAAACATTTTTAAGAGGGAGAGGATGCTAACAACTGGATGAAGTAGGAAAGGCTTTACTCATATAGGAAATAGCACTTAAATCTCAGACACTTTCTAGGTGTGTGACCCTAAACAAATCACTTGTCTGCCTCAGCTTTGTCATCTGTAAAATGAAGGTCATAATAATATCTACCCATCAGAGTAGTCAGAGTTGTGAAAATCAATTAAGATAAAATGATAAAGCAATTAGCATAGTGCTTAGAACTGGGTAAGTGCTATATAAATGCTAGATATTATTATTATAGAACCAAATGCTCTAAATCACTAAAAATTAGAGAAACTGAATTAAAACAATTTTGAGGCTCTCCTTATATCTGTCAGTTTGACATAGATGACTAAAAGAGGAAAATGATAAATGTTAGAGGTGCTCCAGGAAAACAGTCACATCAATGCACTGTAGTTGAAGCTAGGAATTGCTCTAGCCATTCTAGAAAGCAATGTGGAACTATGTCTCAGACAGTAATCTATGCCTATGTTTTGATCCAGCAAAACCACTATTATATATCACATTCCCCAAATGCAAAGAGAAAAGGGAAAGAACTATATGTGGAAAAATAATTACAGTAGCTTTTTTTAAATAGCAAAGAATTGAAAACTATCAATTACCTATCAATTGGGAAATGGCTGAACATTATGATTTATGAATGAGATAAAAATAAAATATAATTATGCCATTAGAAATGTCAAAAAGAATGGCTTCAGAGGAACCTTGGGAGTCTTGTTTAGTATGAACTGGTGTAGAATGAAGTGAACAGAACCAGGAGAACAATTTACATAGTAATGAAAACATTGACAAGACACGCTTGATTCTGAAGAAGGATAAAGAAGCATATTTAACTCAACTCCTTACAAAGAGATAATGGACTCAAGATGCAGAATGAGACATAAAGTACATTTCTGGATATAGTAAATATTTTGTTTTATTTTATTTGATTATTCATATTAGTTACAAGGATTTGTTTTGCCCCTACCCCAACCCCAAAAAATAATGGGAAAATGCTTGTAAATTGGGGGAAAAATAAAGTTTTTGAAGAGAGTATGAAGAAAATTAGAGATTCCAGAAGTGGAAAAGGAATGTGTATATTCCAGATATGGAGGAAAAATTGTGAAAAGTTGGGGAAAAAGAAGGTGGAACTTTATATATGAAGAACAGTTATCTATCCTATTTGGAATGGAGAATGCATGAAGGTGCATAATAATGGTAATTCTAAAATAACTGGAAAAGTAGAAGAGAGTGATATCATGAAAAACTTTAAGTGCCAAACTGATGATTTTGTATCATCCTAGGGGCAATAGGGAACCACAACTGATATTTGTACTGCCCCCCTCCCCCCAGGCAATTGGGGTTAAGTGACTTGCCCAGGGTCTTGCAGATAGGAAGTGTTAAGTGTCTGAGGCCACATTTGAACTCAGATCCTCCTGATTTCAGGGCTGGTGCTCTATCCACTGTACCAACTAGCTGCCCCTCACAACTGATTTTTAAACAGGAGAATAAAAACATCAAATCTATATTTTGGAAATACCAATTTAGTGGCTGTGGAGAGAATGTTTTCAAAGGGGAGAAAGATTAAAAGTAGGGAGAACAATTAGAAGGTAATTGTAATATTCCAAGTAACAGTAGTTTATATTTGAACCAAGGAGGATGTTGTATGATTAAAAAGGATATGAAAGATCTTGTGGGATTAAATTTCACAAACTATGACAAGAATAACTTAAAGTTATAAATCTGGATATCTGGAAAGATGGTGGTGCCCTCAAAAACGTCATGCACAGAGGATAGTCATATTTAAGAAAGGAGAGCAGAAGTCTAGAGAGGAAAGAATACAATTGAGAATCTAGTAATAAAAGAGTATGGAAAACTGCAGAAAGGCCAACAAGGATAAGGTCTCAGAAACAATCATTAGATTTGGCAATTAAGAGATTATTGGTCATTTTGGAGATATAATCAAATGTAGGTATCAGAAGCCATGTTGCAAGGGGCCAAGAAGTAAGTTGAGGGTAAGAGAATGGAAGCTGATAAGCTTAAATGATGTTCTCTTTGAATCCAGCAATGAAAGGGATAAGAGATATGGGAATGACAGTTTTAGAAGATGGCAGTGTCAAGTTATTCATAGAACTGATAGCTCAGATCATAGGAATAAATGAAATTATAAAGAGAAAGTTTAGAAAGAGAATGTCAAGGTCAAATCAAAAGATTTGATTGAGAAAGACTCACTTTAAAAGGAAGAAAGAGGACAAAGTGTCAATGATGAAGAAGAATTAGAGAAGTAGGGGAAACAGGAGAGTGTGCTAACTCTAAAAACACTTTCTGGTAAGAGGAGATATAAAGTGTTAAACACTTTAGCAAGCTCAAAAAAGAATGAGGATTTGAAAATGAGATTTAGCAGTGATGACTTAAAAGAGAGAGTAGCTTGTAGTAGCATGGTGGGGAGAAGGAACCTGGTTACAAGAGAATTTGTGTAGCTAACTTCCCCACTCCCCAGCCCCCGAGAAATTTCATAGTTAAGGGATAGGAGGAGATGTAATGGTAATTGGATAGATACAAGGGAAGAATCTATTTTAGCATCTGAGAAATTTGATCATGTTTTTAGGTCTATTGGAAGGAGTCAGTAGAAAAATTTGAAGATTTATGCATGAGTCAATGAATGCTAGAAAAAAAAAGTTGGTGATGAGAAATTTTGAAAAATGGAGTTGAGGCAGTTATTTCAGATGATCTTAATCTTCTCAATGATTTAGGATGAAAAATTATTTTCTTAAGGATTAGTGGTTGGGACATAGTTTGGGACTTAAGAAAAGAGGAAAAAGTTTGGCAAGTTACTGTGGAGGAATGAGTTTAAGAGATAAGAACATTATTGAGGAACAGCAAGTAGATGAGATCATATATCAGATGAAGGCAGCTAGATGATGCAGGTGGTAGAGTGCTAGTCTTAGAGTCAGGAAGACTCATATTCATGCAGCTAAATCTAATCTCAGACACTTACTAGTTGCTTGACTCTGGGCAAGTCATTTAACCCTATTTGCCTAGTTTCCTTATCTGTAAATTGAACTAGAGAAGCAAATGGTCAAATCACTCTGGCATATTTGCTAAGAAAACTCCAAATGGAGTCATAAAGAACAAAACGATATTGAAAACGACTGAATAACATCAGATGAGATTAGATTATATACCATGAAATCAGTGAGTTTCTCAGAAGAGCTAAGGAGCCTAGAAGGAGTGAAAAAAATGTTACCTGAGTTATATTATCATAACCCAAAGATATAGATTTGCAGGTTAGAAGTGATAGAAATCCTAGGAGAATAGATACGAAAACATTAAAATAGCAGGTCTTGTGGCAGGGCTGGATTTGGAACCAGTGTGGAAATAGGACAAATGACTAGTCAGAACAAAGGAGTGGAAAAGGGGTTAGCTGTGATGTGAGTATGGTAGAAGGATAGGAAGCTATGGTGAGAAAATGATATTTCAAGGTTTTTGAAGGTGGTGCAATTCCAAAAGACAGTGAAGAGTAACTATATCAACTAGTAGCTGAAATGGGAAATAGAAAGTCATTGGAATTGAGGAGTTATATTTTTAGAAGGTTATCATGATTTCAGAGTTGTAAGGTACCCTAGAGGCCATTTACTCAAACAGAAATTTGCCTTTTTAAAAAATTATCTCAATAGCATCTAAATCTGCCCTTTGGACTCAAGCAAATGCTGTCAAGACTCTTCACCACCTCTAGATCTATACTAATCAATTAATCCAGAAACATTAATTGAGTGTTTAATGTTATGCACTGTGCTAAGCTTTGGGATTCAAAGAAAGACAAAACCATTTCCCTTAAGGAGCTTTTATTTGTTTTGCTTTTCTTCTTCCAGACTGTCCTTTCACTACTGAGTACTGGCATTCAAAGTCAGTTATTCTCTCTTATTTCTTTGGTGAGATGCCACCATGAATTTGAATTTTTCTGTTTTTTAAATTATTTCTTCTTAAAGGCCATAAATTTTGTTTTTATAAATCTTACATCCTTTTCAGGAATATCCTGCTGGCAGTTCATGCTTTATAGGAAATCTGGCTGTTTGCAGTATTATAATAAAACTATTTTTATCTGGAAGCCTGGGATTTTGGTTATAATGGTCCTAGGAAATTTTTTTTTTTTTTTAAGGGATGATTGTTGTATTCTTCCTATTTCTACTTTTCTAAGAGATATGAGAAGTTTTTATTATTTCATAAAAATATGGCTAGGCTTTTTTGCCTCAAGTTTCAGTGATTCTTGGTTTTTTTTTTTTTTTTTAATAAATCCTTAATCTGCTTTCCAGGTGAGTTGTTTTTGCTATGAAATAGTTTATAATTCCTTCTGTTCTCTTTAAATCTTTTGACTTTGTTTTTCAATATTTCTTCTTTTCTCTTGGAAGCACTGTTTTTTTTTTTTTTTTTGTTTTTTGGTTCCTCTTTTTTTTCTCCCTCTACACATTTTCACTTGGTCATCTTGTCAACTTCTGTGGATTCAGTTATTATCTCTATGATCTCTCAAAAGTTACTAATGTTATTTTAAATGGAAAATAAATAATCTTTTTTTCCTTCTCAATCCTCATCTTTCTTGACCTTTGCAGGTTTTTTACCTGTCAATCTTCTTAATACTCTTCCTGGAAAGCTCTCCCTCTTCATCTCTACCTCCTGGCTTATCTTTTTTTGGGGGTAGGGGGGTGGGAGAGAGAAGAGGTTTGAAAGTCAAGCTAAAATTCCAAATTCTATGGTATGGAAAGCCTTTTCACAATCCCCCTTAATTCTAGTGTTTTCCTCTGTAGATTAATTCCAGGTTATCCTGTATATAGTTGTTTGCATGTTGTTTCCCCATAAGATTCTTAAGAGCAGAAACTGCCTTTTACCTATCTTTAAATCCCCAGTACTTAGCATAGTTCCTGAAACATAGGTGTTTAACAAATATTTATTGACTGACAACAAACTGATTAGGCAAAATTTTGTAATGATTTTCCTCATTCCAATTCTTTCCCCCACCTCTCCACCCTTGCTACAATTATTTAAAATTAAAAAAAAAAAAAAAAAAACTTTTTAAAACTCTTGCTTTGTCTCTTCTAAGAATTCTAATTGAATTTATGACCAAGCTATATTTTACTTTGAGACTTTGCTTGTATATGTTTCAGAATCATTCTCTTCTTTGGAGTTTGTATATTCAGCATCTCGTCAAAATAATAGCTTTTTTAAATGATGGGATTCTTTCAACTTCTTCTGGATTTTTCTCAATGTTTGGAGTTGTGCCTTAAAGATCAGATAGGCACAAAGATGGGGAGACAATTTCACAAAAGGATTGCAGATGCTTCCGAAGTGAAAAGATGAGGGAGGGGTAATGAGAGAAATCCAATTTTGAAGCAGCAGTGTATAAATAGCATACCCCTCCTTGTCTTGCACAGCAGAAGACTTGGAATGATTGCCTTTCACTCTGAAAGGGTTGCAAGGGATGTGCTCTCTTCAGGGAAATTTTTCTTTTCTATTAAAGAAAGGAGGTAGAAGAAATATTGATTTAAAAATTTGAGGAAGGAGAATATAGATTACTTTATTCACAAAGTCTAGTAACGCATAACCCTGTTTTCCATTCTTATCATGACTTCTGATACCTCCACTCCATTGCCTTTGTTCTAGTTACCTCTTTTCCCCTCTGCATATTGAACCCTGGTCAAACCAGTTCAACTCTACACTATCTTGTTTTCTTTGGTCCCTTGCCCCTTAATTCTTTTGTCAGTCTTGTCCCATCAAGCCTCAGTAACATTTCCGCTATCATCAGTTTCTTTCATTCTTATTCATGTGCTGTGGAACAAAGCTATAGAAAGTCACCAGACTGTGCTGACTAGATCCACTACAAATTTTTACATAATTTTAATTGGGCCCTTATTACTACAAGGCATTCCGTTTTTTTTTTTCTGTCGCACTAAATGATTCACTATTCCACTCAAACCAGCAGTTTTTCTAAACCTTTTCATTCCTTCTCAACCTTACCATCACTTCTCTCTCCATTCTCTGAGTTGGGAATTTTGCCTCTTATTTCACTGAAAAAATTCACTGAATTTCACTTATTTCACATCAAGGCCATTCACTGAGAGCTTCTTCTTCTCCCCTCTACCTCATTCTACATCGATCAAATGTCTTCCCCTATTATCTCCTTTTTCATCTCTATCTCATATAAGTTATAACGTTCCATTTTATCTTTTCCATCAGAATGCCCCTCTATAATCCCTACTTTCTCAACAATTTTGAATTTCTTTCAATCTATTGGCTACTTCTCTGCTGCCAACAATTTTGCTCTTTTCTTCCCCATTCTTAAAAAATCCTCACTTGACCTGCTCATCTCCAGTAGTTATAATCCTGCATTTCTCCTCCTTTTCATGGCTAAACACTTTGAGAAAGCTATCTACAATTAGTTCGATTACTTTTCTTTCTTTCATTCTTTTCTAAATCTTTTGTAGCCTGATTCAACTAAAACTGCTCTCTCTAAAATTACCAAAGATCTCTCAATTTCCAGGTCTCATGGCTTTTTCCCTCAGTTCCCATCTTTCTTGACCTTTCTGCTATTGGTCACCCTCTTTTCCTGAATCTATTTTTTTCTCTAGGTTTTTTTAACACTGCTCTATCCTGTTGTCTTCCTTTCTGATCAATTTTTCAATCTCCTAAATTTTCAAGTCACATCCACGGACTGTAGGTGACCCCAAAGATCTATTTCTTTGTTCTTTTTTTTTCCTCTATACTATTTCACTTGATTTCAATAACTTTAATGGATTCCCAGACCTCTTTTTCTAGCCTTCACTTCTCTCCTAACCTCCAGTCTCACATTTTTAACTGATTACCAGACATCTTGAACTGGATTTCCCACAGACATCTGAAATTCTTATCTCAAACACAACTCATATTCCCTTCCTTCCTCACCACTCAAAGAAAACCTCTCCTCTTCCTAACTTTCCTATTAGGGCACCACCATCCATCCAGAATAAGAACTTCAGTTTCAGTTAAATTCTTCACTTATATTAACTCCACACAATTAATTTGCTGGCTTCTTTTTATCTTTACAACATCTTTTGAGTACATCCCCTTCTCTCCTCTGACACTGGTAAAGCACCCAACCACCTCCATTACTTTAGCCACCTTCTGGTTGATTACCCTGCCTTCTGTTCCAGTTCATCTGCCAAAATGATCTTCCTAAAAAGGTCTATGTTTTTGCTTTTAAAGCCCTTCATAATCTGAAGATTTTATTCCTCTTTTAAGTTCCACCCCTCAAAGTTCTCTTGAATTCAAGAATACTGACCTTCTTGCTATTTCTCCAAAAGATACTACATATCCTTATTCCATGACTTTATACTGGCTGTTCTCCATACCTAAAATGCTCTTCTTCCTCATTCTTGTCTCCTAAAATCCCACGTGCTACAAGATGTCTTTCCTGGTATATCTCCTCCTCAACCCTTGCTCCAACTGCTAGAGTTTTCCCTCTGAGATTACTTCCCATTGACACAAAATATTTTGTATTACATAGTTGTGTGCTGTCTCCCCCACTACAATGTATATTCCCTGAGGGCAGGAACTGTATTTTTGCCTTTTTTGTATCCCCAGTGCTTGTGTAATATTTGTAAAATGAGGGAGTCAGACTTGATTCCCTTTCAGGTCTCTTCTTCAATATTTTTAAGTCTGTGATCCTATGAATCCGGGAGGGTTTCCTGCAGTGGTACAATTTGAACTAGGCATTAAATGGAAGACTTTTATTGAAGAATTAGCATTACTCTAAAACATGACTTCCTTCCAGAGTCAATTTGTATCCTTATGAAGGATTCTGGAGAACTGTAAAACTTTTAAGACCTAAGAGAATAAAGTTATAATTGAAGTCAGTCAAAATCAATAGAACAAATGTACAGGTTATGGACTTAACAGGTCCTTAGACATAATGCTGTTTTATTTCTATAGATATATTCAATATGGCATTTATAATGGTTTTCTAATTTTGACATCTGTGACTATCAAAGGTGGAATATGAACTACTGGAAACTTCTGTACTTCAATTTGAATAGAGTAGTCTAAAACACAATTTAATAGGCAATAAAATTAATAGGTATTCCAATAAAGGGGAGGGGAAGAGAAAAAGAATTCAAGCCCCTACTGTGTACTGTATAGCTAATAAGCATTTACTAAAGACTTAGATGTGTCAAGCACTGTGCTAAAAGTTTTACAATATTATTCCTTTTGATCCTCACATGGTAAGGTGCTATTATTATTATTCCCATTTTAGAGTTGAGGAAAAAGGAAGAGGCTAGATGACTTGCCTAGGTCATACAGCTAGTACATGGTTGAAATTGGATTTGAAATCAGGTCTTTCTTACCTCAGGCCCAGCATTCTTTTTTATGCTAGGGCTCCATCAAGGAAGTTAGGTTGCACAGTTGATAGAGCACCAGGCTTGGAGTAAAGAAGATTTAAGTTCAAATGCAGATACTTACTAGCAATTTAACTTATTTGCTTCAGTTTTTCTCAGATGTAAAATGAGGGTAATAATAATAACACAGACCTTGAAAGGTAAGGATCAAATGAGATAATTGTAAGGCACTAGAAACAATGCATGCTATATAGTAAGTACTATATAAATTTTAGCCAGTATAATTATCATCCATTGGATCTAGCTTAAATTGTGTTAAATAGAAGTAGCATATTCTGACAGGCTGAAGAGAATTACATTGTAAATAAACTCTTCATTACTAAACTATCTAGTATTTTACCATATTTGATTCTTATTTTAGCAACATTTTAAAACTATTTGATTACAGGATTTAAAAGAGCAATCTCATCATTGTTTAAATATTTGCTAATCTCAAATTAATTTCAGCCTGCATCTTAAAGAGATCATTTTCCTAGCATTCTCCAATAAAACACCTTGAACGTAGTAGGTGTTTAATGGGTTGAGCTAATTGCATATTTGAAAGTTATTTAAAACCATTAGTAATTTGACATAGCATAGATAGATATTGCCTATTATAAAGAAATATTTTTATTCTGTAAATAATTAGATCACATGTCTCTACTGATTATTATATCTTATTCATTAAATAACATGAGCACAAATTGGAAACAAATTATTTTATATAAACTGCATAAATCTAAGTGAAGAATTTTTCCCTAGTTAAAAAGTTCTACCACTTATTTTTTAAAATCATGTTTACTATTCTGATGTTACTGAAGAGCAAATTTGTTCTATCATATTTGATAATTAAAATATCTTTCTCCAAACTAAGTTGATACATTCAATTATTATTAATAAATCAATAAAAATCTCCTTTACATTAAGATGAAAGAGTAACAATTTACTGTAGCTGGAATTTCTTCTATCTTACCCTCTAAATATTAAATATCTCAAGAAAAAAATGCTTAACTTCACTAGAAAGCATATTATATTACTATAATATATAATATAATATTACTAATATATATATATATATATAAAACATTTATATTACTTTACAAATTTGGCAGAACCCAAAGTGTACACAGTAGAGGTTCTAGCTATGAAAGAATGGAAACAAAATTTTCAACTTTTGAGAACATATTATTAACTAAAATCAAAGAAAATTATGTACAATTTCTAGAAATAGAAGATGAGGAGATAGGAGCTGTTATTGAATTATTAATTTTTTTCTTTAAACAACGATTTTTTGCTTTTTAAAAATTCATTCCTTCTAAGAGTTATTCATCCAAAAAAAAAAAATTCGGGGGAAAAGTCTAACAATTTTTCCCTTTATTCCCTCCATTCATAATTTGGGGTATTAATTTTGTTCTAGGTTTCAACTCCAAATTTTTAAACTTATATTGAACCTGATACACAATTCAATATGGCATTAAGTAAGATACTACTTCTGAATTCAACCTAATAAATCAGTGATACACCTGTTGAAAAAAAAAAATGAACCTGAAAGGTTAATTGTATAAAAACAGGTGGGACTGAGTAAAATACCAGATATATGTTTTATTTAATACAACAAAAGTTATAATGGAAATGATAAGATAAAGAGCAATACAAATCAAGAAAAGACAAAATTCCCAAAGGGGAATAATATTGACTAAAGCTTCTTAATTAGAACAGCTACAAAAAGTTGTTTTATTGTTTTCAAAATTTTACATGCATGAATCTATACACAACAATATATATCCTCAAAAAGATTTTACAGCACCTTGAGAAATACTTAAATAACATCTGCCCAACGTGAAAGTGACCAACTGATCCCTCCTCTCCATTTCCCCCAAGCTACCTTCTATTTGTTTAATGTAATCGGGCTTTATAGCGTATAGTTCTACAAAAGCTTTGCAGCAGAAAAAAGCTCACGGAGAAAGTAGTTGACCGAGAAAGTCTGTCTAGTCTCCCCGCCCCCCAAAAAAGGAAAACAAAAAACAGAACCAAACCCAGACCCTCGGCCTTAAGGGCTGCCTGGAAATTTCTGATTCGTGTTTTTCCATTGCTTAACATTTCAAAAGAATATTTCAGAATTTTATTTCGCCTCTTTTCTGTACAACTCCATCCTGTGCTAGAATGGATCACTCTACGAAAGGGAGTTTTTAAGCTGTCTTTTTTTATTTTTTGCCTTTTAGCATAAGGTAACCAATTCGTTTTTATTCTAACTAAGCCCGGATCGCTACTGCAATTCGTCTTAAAAAGAAACAAAAATACAAACAGGGAAGGCGTACCCACAAAACATGCCTGCCCGTGACTTTGTTCGAATGCATTCAGAGAAATATACATTACACGAACTCTCATTCGTGCTTTCCTCTAATTAAAAAAAAAAAGTTTCAGTAGTTTATTCTGGCAAGTTTCTTAGCTGTTCCTTTCTTTCCTTACAATCCAGGCGGTAGGAAGCAGAACGCGCCCGCGTTGTTGTTGCCGCCGCCGCCTCCTTTTCCTAGCCCGGGTTTAGACTTCTCTCTAATCTCGCGCTTCCCTTTCCCTCCGCCCCCCTCTTCCTCCTCCACCCCCGCCCCTCCACACCACCTGCTACTCTCCTCTCCCTCCTTTTTCCCCGCCTGAGTTCTCACGCCCATCCGAGGTCCTTCCCCACCCTCTTCTTTTCTTCTCACCCTCCTACAGGCTGCCTCTAACCCCTTCGATCCTGGGTCTGATTTCCCCTAAGTCCCATCGTCTGCGTTCCCTTTTCCTCCTATGCAGCTACTCTTCTTTGGCCGTTCTCTCCGCCGAGGTCTCGTCTGGTCTCGTCCGGGCCCGGCCCGATCAGGCTGGGCTGGGCTGGGCTGGGCTGGGCTGGGCTGGGCAGGGCGGCGCAGGGCAGGGCACGGCTGGCCTCCTCCTCTCTCCTCCCCACCCCACACGAAGTTCTCTTTCCTCTCGATTGCTCTCCAGGGGGATTACTTTTAATAGCGAGTCTTCGGCCGGCGAGTTCTGATTGGATGTTTTACGCAAAGGCTCCGCCCGTTCCGTGGTACGCGCAAAAGAGGGTGGGGAGGGGAAGAAGCGGAGAAGGGCGCGCGCGCGCGCGCGCGCTCCCGCAGCCCGGAGGCAGAGAGCCGCGGTTGCTTGGGTTTCTGGTTCGGGTGTCGCTGGTTCCCCCTGGTCTCCGAGAAGGTGACTCCGAGGGAGAATTCTGGGCTGCTTAGGTGTTCCTCTTTCTTCCCATGCCCGCTTCTCTCGAGGCTGGTATCCCGGGTGCCGCGGGGCAGCCCCGAGGAAGGACAGGTTTGATTTACAGCCTCCTCCAGGCGGCCCCGAGGCCAATGCCGTGTGGGCAATGTCTCCTCCCGCCCTCACGCGGCCCGCCCGCCCTGATAGCCCGGATGTCACTGCCCCCTGTGGCCGGGCTGCGGACTCGATTATCAGCCCCAGTGAGGATCCTTTTAAAGAGACCGCTGCCTTTGCGTACCACGCGGGGCTCGCTCCTCGGTCTTCCTGGCGCGGAGCGGGGAGGACCCAGAGCCGAGCCAGCGCGTGTCTGCGGTCCGAGGGGCCAGCTGGGAGCCGCCGAGTTTTCTTCCTTCCCCGGGCGGGCCCCCGGCTCAGGGAAAAACGGCCAGTCCGACGGCCCGAGCGGCGGCCTGGGATTGGCCGAGAGCCGCGGGAATGCCGGACATTTCGGTCTCGGTCGCTTGCCCGGCCAGTCCGGGCTCCGAAATAATCCTGGAGCAAGATGGACGAAGAGCAGATAGCCCTAGGGGAACTTGGCCGAGATGTGCGTGCGCGTTTTGGTGTGAGTGCGCGCGTGTGTACTTGCATATGGGGTCAAGTATTGATCGGTAAACTGGGCTCATCGGCCCGACTGACCCCTCCTGGAAGACCGATAACAGTCAGTATTAAGAAAAAAATAACAGAAAATAAAAAGGCATTCTTCATAAACTAGTGACTTATAAATATTCCAACCAGATAGTAACTGTTTATTAAGCATGCCAGGAAAGTTAGAAGGGAGTTCTCGCTCTCAAGTAGCTTTTTCTACATTCAAAAGATTCGGAGGTTGGCGTGTTTGGTTTTGTTTCAAGACCAGCTCGTGAAGGGGAAAGTTTTCGCCCACAAAATACCCATTTTGAAACTTTTACTGAGGGTGGTTCCTTGGGGAAATTTTGGACCAGATTAAGAGGCTTCTGAGTAAGCCATTTTAATAATAAAAGGTTGACTCTTAAGAACTGAAGAGACTTTGAAAGGCTTAACACCATAATCTGAGCCCCCAAGAATGGTTTTAACTAAAAATATTTAAGTATTTAAAGTTTGCAATTGAGAGTGTAAACTCCTGGAGGGTAGGAACTCTCCTTTAAATTCTGAATTATATTGTCACCTTGCTGATTACCTTTTTTCATCATAATTTTTTACTGCGATTTGTATTTAACTTTACTGAAGTACAAAATTTTAATAGCTTAAAAAAACTATCCTAGATAAAACTAAATTGTCAAGAAACTAAAAGAATGTAATGACCTTTTAAGCCTTCAAAACTATGTCTTTGTATTAATGTTTTCAGTTGAAAAAGTGTAAGTCCTCACATGGTAAACTCTCTTGTCTTTATATTATTAACGTTTGAGACAATGTAAGCCTTTGGATGGGAGAAACTTTTCATTTTAGTGGTTGTATTAATATATGAAATTGAGAAAGTGTGAGCCACAGGATGTTAGGAACTTAAATTTTTGTCTGTGACCTGTGGATCCAGCACAGACTCTGGCTTCAAATAGGCATGAATACTTGTTGATTAATTTAACAGCCCATAATTAAATAAAAATAAAGGAAAAATCATCAAAATAGGTCACTACTTTCTAGCATATAATTTGGGAGGCAAGGAATTGGCGGGAAATAGAAAAAGAGACTTTTGGTATCAAAAGGCTTTTTCAGATAGTAGGAATAGTATATGATTGGAAAAATTCTTATCCTTCCCAGTTTATTTTTTTTTTCTCTAGTGATAGAGAAGCTATAAACTTAGTAGCAAAGTGATGAAATTCAGAGAAGGTGGGTATGAAATGAGAGGAGAATAAACATGGCAGTTTTAAATAAAGCAGATTTTGTGAGTGTTTAAACTTCTATTCAATTTATCAGACATTAAATATCTGCTATGTGCAGAATATTTTTCTGGGTGGAAGACATTACACATTTCCACTGAACTAGTCATACTTGTTGCACTGGGTACTTTAGGTAGGAGGTGAAACAAACAAAAGTCTTGGGCATTCCAACATCCTCAGTGACTTGGATGATATTTTTATTTAGATGCCATGACTTCTTTACTAAAAATGATGGAAGATACAAATCGACAATGTTATATAAAATCTACCAATTGAAATAGGAGAAGGAACAAAAGAAACCTGAAGGAGCCAGATAAAAAGGAAACCAAAGCAAATGACTATTTAAGGGTACTGTTTTGTATAAAATAATTTAGAAACAGTGAAAAATAGCAGAAAATAATATTTGATATAACCACTTTCCAATGAAACAAGATTTAATATTGACGTAGAATTTATTTTAAAATTCGTCCAAAAAAATTGTTTTTGGAGAGAAAGTGGGGAAAAAAGAAAGAATGAAATATTAAAGACTTTTATTTGCCTTTCCCAAAGAAATCAGCATTGTGATACTAGTTTTCCTTACAAATGATTCAGAAATAGGTTTCAATAATTTAGTTTTAAAGATTTAAAAGTTATAATATTCTTTAGTTTCATGACAATTTAACTAGTTTACTTTAAACTTAATTCAGTAGAGCAAGATGAAAACAACCCAAGAAATTATAGTGAAAAAAGGTAACCAGGAAAGGGGGCAGTGTAATTCAGAATTTAAATGATTTCCTGAATCAATTTTGCAAAATTTTTATCATCTATCAAAAATGGAGCCTAAAGAACTTTATCCTTTCAGGAAAAATTGCACAATCCTCCACTTTATAGTCATATATTTCTTTCACATTATTTTAAAATAGTTATGCGGTATATCATAAACTGTGATAGCAAAACTTTTAGATTTAGAAATCACCCAGTTATTCTTCAGCTTTGGCTAGGAACAGCTCCAAATATAAACATTTCTACTTTAGCACTGCTACTGATTATTAATCTAAATGCTTACTATAACCTAGAATTTCCACTTGAATTAATATTAGGAATTTTATGATAAGGACTCGGGTCTTTAACTATGTTCCTATGTATAATGTTCTCCTGGTTCTGCTTATTTCACTCAGCATCAGTTCATGTAAGTAGCTTTTTCTGATATCTGCCTGCTCATCATTTCTTATAGAACAATACTATCTCATTACATTCATATACCATGATTTGTTCAGCCATTCCCCAACTGATGGGCAGCCTCTCAATTTCCAATATTTTTGCTACCAGAAAAAGAGCCGATATATATATTTGCACTTGTGAGTCCTTTTTATGGGATACAGCTGGTCTTTAACAATGGAAGGAATAAGCATCCTATGGCAAAGGTACCATTGAGAGATACTTGTGTATTCTGTCTCTCTGCTACCATATGTGTTTTTCTTTTGCCATTTTCCCTTTTAGACAATTTTTCTATTCTGTTCAGCTATGCCTTCTCCAAGAGTATCTATCCCAAAGTGAGGATGCCAGTACACTCAGCCAGTGAATTAGTATTTTTAAGTGCCTTCTATGTATGTACCTGCTCTTTGAAGAAGATAGAAAAGATCTGGAAATGATAGAAGAACCAGATTAATGACATGAATCTAGGGTAAAGAGTATTGAAATGCCTTTGGGACTGTATTGTCTTATTCTTGTTTCCTGCTCCAGGCCTGCAAATGACATTTGCCTGATGGCACTAAAGAATGACCGTTTAGTTACCTTAAAATTTTCATGGATGAATTATCTCATTTGTGGATTTCCATGTTCCCTCTATTTCTTTCTAGTTACCATCCTTGACCATTTTGCTATTCCTTTAGTAACTTAAACAAAGAAGAGTTAGTAAATCTGTTGCTTTTTAGTAATCCCTACATTGATTGGGTAGGCAAAAAATTAGAGCCAAAGTGAAATGTTTTGGGTCACTTAAAAATTCAATTCATTTCTGATTTGTGGTTCCCATTATCACTAATAATTGAGGTAACTAAATCTATGTGACGTTTATGATCAGAGGTCAAGACTGACTCTTATAAATGAGTGGATAATGGGACTATATTCCTTAAGTTTCCACTTAATACTACTTAAGCTAGTAATACCCAGCCACTATTAGAAATTATTCTGTCTAGTCCCTACAGACATTGATAGAGATAACCACATTGTCTCTCTTGAAATTGAAAAAAAAAATATTTTTTAACTATTAAGAAAAAACAATTCCATTAATTATCCCAACTTTTAACCATTACTACTATATATCTATATGTAAAATATATATATAATTTAAAGTTCTTAATGTTAAAACATTTTTAAAAGGCAATACTTTGTCTTTCTCTGTCTATTGTTCTCTGTATTTTTTGGTAGTTAAGAGGATAAGAGGTAGTTAAGATAGGAGCTGGTTTTAGAATTAGGAACAGAATTCTAGCCTTGTCACAGTCAGGAAGATGTGAGTTCAAATCCAGCTTTAGATACTTACTAGCTGTGACTGTAAGCAAGTCACTTTACCTTTGCCTCAGTTTCCTTAATTATAAAATGAGACCAATAATAGTACCGACCTCAAAAATGCTTTGAAGATCAGATAAGATACTTGTAAAGTGTTTACTTAGCACAGTATCTGGCACATAATTAAGCACTATATAAATGATAAAAATTAAGCACTATATAAATGCTGGTAGCATACTACTGTATGTTCAGATTCAGATTCATGTTTAAAATAGATTATGACTTTTCTGTTGTTCTAAGATGCTAATAATTTGGTGAAAATAATAACTAATTTTGCATAAATATTACCATTTTCTTGTTTTTCATTAATCACATGAAAAAACTAATTTTGTCCCTAATGGCAACTTAACAGTTGCATAGAATAAAAGAATAATGGTTTGCCTAAGCAACTATTCATTTATTTTGTATATTTCAGCATTTTGACTTATGATTGCATTGGAATTCGGAATTCCAGATAAAAAAATACCTTCACAAATGCAGATCAGCTCTTTGACTATTTAGAATTAATCTTGGAATTGTCTTAGAGTTGGATAGAGAAACAGAAAAATGACTTGTCAGGATCACACAGCTACTAAATGTCTAAGGTTGGATTTGAATTCAGGAAGATGAATTATCATTCTATAAACTTCTTACCTAGTTGCTCCTGTATATGTAAATACACGTAAATATTGACTTCATAATTGTGCAGAGATAACTTGGGAAGTCCAATGTCTCAAATGTGTTAATGGCCTTACATTAAGGCTTAGAGTGATAAAAACATGTTTTATATACTCTCATTCTTTCCCCCAATTCAGTTTAAAATGATTTCTTAATATCTTGCATAGACCAGTTGTGCCTCATTTTATACCTTTACCTCATTTTATATCTTTATGAAAACATATATAACAATTTTTAGAAATCAAACTATTTTTTATATATAATAGAGAATCCTATTGTGCTAGAATATTTAATAAAGTAAATAATCACCAGGTAAATTATCCTTGTTTTGATAAATGTAGATTTTTATATATTATGTATGCTTAAAACAGTATAACTATTTGATACTATACTATGATAGACTAGATTTAACTAAGTATGCCACAATTTTACTTTCTAAAGTAATAAATTCTTGTAATAAAGAATATTTTTTTCTCAATCCTATTTTCATTAGCCTATTTTTTTTCAGCAGTTAAATAATAGTGAAGACAAACTTCTGCTTTGTCCCTACTTCTCTGTATTACTCTTAACTGTAGTAGTGAAATATGCATAATTGGTTTTCCACATTTGCCAAGAGTCTTGTTTCCTCTTAACATTCAACATATTTAACAGAACTCTTGTAATAGCTCCAAAAATAATAAAAATGGTCCCAAGAATAAAAATGATTAATGTAGAACACACTGGTTTTTGTCATGGCTTTAGTTTTTTTATGTTTCCTCACTAATTTTTAGTGCCAGATTGTATGGTAGAAATAAAAAGGTTTTCCTCACAGTAATAAAACCCAGTAAAGAAATTTAATCAGTTACTTATATAAGGGTGAAGTATTATATACATAGTAAGCAATTACAAGATCCTGTTAAGGTACAGTCATTTAGCTATTCAGTAGTACCTTTTAGCTAAGTGTAATGTTATGATTAAATTTTAAACGGTATTTAGAAAAAAGATGAAACTAATTGGGCTTATATGGTATTTCTTAGGTATGTGGTTCCTCTACAGCACAGTGCAATGGAAAGACTCCTTGAAAGAGTCATCAGAGAACCTGCCTTTGATTTTCAGCTTTGCTACAGATTAGCTTTATAACCTTAGTCAAGTCACTTCACTGGGCCTCAGGTTACTCATGTGTAAAATAAATTTGTTTAACTAGATAATCTTTGAGATCCCTTCCAATACTAAAATTATGGCTTCCACTAACTTTTGTCAAAAAGGATTAAAAAAAAAAAAATCACCATTAAAGATCCTAGTTCATCTCCAATTTTCCCCCAAAAGGAAAGCACTCCAAAATACAAATCTCAGTTTTTGATAATTAGTTATTATTTGGGGATTTTTTTTTTTTTTTAAGATCACTAAACTAGGTGTGAGGAAAATTTTGTTTAACAAAGGTTAGGGGTAATTTGACTAGATTAATGCTTTGTATATTTAAACTTACTCTGGATGATCAATGAACTGAGAAGCAAATTCTAAATGTTCAAGAGTTATAACTTAATATTCCTAATTGGTCATTTATCTTTCATGGCCAGGTCTGCAAATAGATTTTTACAGTTTTAGGGAAGATTTTGGATTTTTTCTCTTATTCAGGTAACAGTACCGCCCTTTATATTTATTGTAATATCATACAGTGATCTTATCAAAATGGTGAATCGAAGACTAATCAAAATTCTTATTGAATGTTTGAGCTAAATACTTGGCTGAAATTTGGCTTCTTTGTTATTGGTTGAACTTAGTACATTTCTCTTTGTTAAATTAGAAAAATTATTTTTCATGTTGCATGGGTACAATGGACATTCAAAGCATACAGTTCATAAAACTTTTAAGTCCAAAATAGAAGCATATTCATGCAGAGATCCACAAGACAGTATAGTTATCCCTTCCACATCATGAGGATTGGGGGCTCAGAATCACTGAGATTTGAAAAATCTGCATAAAATTTTTTGGTGTTTCCCTTTCTACCAGAGAAGTCCGAATAATTATGGCATTAAAATAAAAACATGTTGATAATTATATAACACTATATACATATATTTTATCCATATCTGTTTCTAAACATTTCCTGAGTCATCTGCTGACTTTCAAATGTCATCTACGACTCCTGCAAAACTCCCCAAATTCCTATTTAATTTCTTATGCCATCCTGCAATATATTGAAACCTCCATGGAGAAAGTTTTGACATGGAATGGTTAACTGTATACCATTTTGGTCAAAGTATCCCCCCAAAATTCTGAAAATTATGTGGGGCAAGTAACTTTTCAATGAAGGGCAAGATTTTAAGAAATTTGGTCTACAGTAAGTTAGAGTTTTCCTGATTTCAAGGTAAGAAAAATGGAAAATAAACTTCAGTGCAGATCTGACACTAAAAATAAAAATGTGAAATTATTTTGTGTCTATAGTGTACAAATCATTTAGGGTTTCAGAGTGCTAGGTAGCACAATGGATAGAGTGCCACACCTAAAGTCAGGAAAACTCATTTTTCTGAGTTCAGATCTGACCTCAGACATTTACTAGTTGTGGGATCCTGGGCAAATTGATTAACCTTGTTTGCCTCAGTTTTCTTAGCTGTAAAACTAGCTGGAGAAAGAAAAAGCAAATCACTCCAACATCTTAAATCTTAAATAGGGTCACCAAAGAATCAGATGTTACTGAACAATAATCGGGGATTTAGTACAACAGTTTAAAGGAAATGTAGTTTTGTCTTTTGGAAACCATATACTAAAACAAAGTATTACCAGTAAGGGCCTTTAGATAATTTGACTAACTTGCTAGATTTCTAGTTAGCAATTGTTAGTATATAAAATGCTAAAAAAAAAATGTTCAATTTAAATAAGATCTCATTTGGCTAAATATATATGAAAGCTCAAAGATATAGTTGCTCAAGCTATTTAAAAAACAAACTTTAAAAAGTTGTATATATATATATATAAACACACCATTAAATGAAGTTCAAATGAGTGTTCCCTCTGCCAAAGTAGATCCCTAGAAAAAACATTAAATGAATGTTTTAACTATATTCTGGGCACTATGCTAAGTTGATGAAGATATAAAGCAAAGATTGTCCATCATACATCCTAGGAGTCTCAAGATAAATATTGGTACTTTTGTATTTGAAAGTTTGGAGAGACTGATTTTTATTAGCTATCGTATTTTTGGTACATACATTGTATCTCCTTGAGAATATTTTTTAAGTTAGTCAACTCACCAAATAAGAATTAGAAACTCCATTTTTTTTAGGATATACTAGAGAAAAATTGACACCTTTTTCTTCTCTTTTAGGCTATAATTGAGCTTTTTCTAGTTTGTTTCCTTAACTCCATTTTTTTTTTTTCAGAAATAACTTTTGTTTGTTTAAATATTTACACACTACAGTCTAAGTATTGCAGATTATAAGAAGTATGGAATTTATATTCTTAAAATGCTAGTGCCTAGCAATTTCCCTATAGAATACTATAGTTGCTCATAAATATTCTGATTTACATTTTTCATTTTCAAGCAGACCTAGAACATTTGCATTATTGTGACTTAAGTCCATACAGCTTCTCTGAAATTCTTTTGTATCTCAAGGCCAATAGATAAAATTTGCCTTTTGGCTTAGAAATCCCAAGTAATCAAGACCAAGCATTTAATCCCTTTTGAGACCACCATAGCTCTTTAAATATGTTTTCTTTAAGTTAAACTATTTATTCTAGTAAGAGCTTGAAACTCCAATTGTATTGTCCTTATCCTGGCAGGGAAAAACTGGGAGATGTTTTGAGTGTTCTTTGGGAAGTTTTCTTCCCAGCATATTGAATAAGGTATAGAATCCTTGAGAGAAATTTTGGTGTCTTCTGTGTAGAAAAGGGACACCTAGAAATTGTTTCTGGACTCCATTGGGATACCCTAATGCACTGAGAGATGATGGTAAAGTTTTCAAGAAGGATGGTTTGGTTTCTTTCCTAAAGGATGAGGAGAGATTATTTCCAAACCTAGGTCCGTAATTCATGTAGACAGAGGCTCACTTGTTTTAAGATTTCTCTAGTGGCTAAACTTTCCTTCTGCTATGAGGAGCTTTATTTTATTTCCCTTTTAAAGTTAGACAATGACAAAACTTGTCATCCCCTCCACCCCCCTTAGCTCCTTCTGACTTTGTCATCTTGAATATCATGCCTTGGCTGCAGTCTTACCCTACCCTCACTCCACATCTGGGGCCTCTTCATCCTGAACTATCTTTCTGCCCTATTATCCCACAGGCAAGTTTCCCTCCCCTCCCCCCCACCCCCCCATTTGGGGAATGGGTTCAGACCAGTTAATGAAATGAAAATCCCCCTCTAGGACAGGATCTTTGTTTTTGTTTAAATTTGTATTTCCAGCATTTAACACAATGCCTAGAATATAGAGAGTTAACTGTAAAGTCCCGACTAGCTCCCTAGAGGCCTCAGAATCAGCTAGAGTCAGGATAAGCAAAAGTCCTTGGTCTTTAGAGGGAGAAGTGAAGGAGATGGACAAAACTGCCAGAAGTTTTGCCAGGGATTCCTCCTTGATTCTAGAGTCCAGAATCTCCACACTTTATGCTAATAGGTAATTAGCCTTAAGTTGTCTGATTCAAGCACACCTTTTAAGAGTTTCAGCCCTTTACAATTAACAATGCTTGTCAAAAGTAGAGGGACCCTTAGTAGGAAAAGAAAGTTTATTACCTCCAATTACCTCAGGACCCAGGGCCAGTTTTGTTGTAGCAGTTGGTATCCAACAATAAAGGATGGAGAAATCCTTTCTTGGAATGGGTGTAGAATATCTCTCTTCTGGGAAAATCTCAGTTGAAACCCTAGAATTGGTACTAACTTTATTACCATTGTTAATTTGCAAACTTTCTGAGATGCAATATTCTCATTTGTAAAATGGGGATAATGCTTGTATCTACTTCACAAAGTTCTTTAAATTCTGATGAGCTAATGTATGTAAAGTTCTTTCAAACAATAATTTCATTAAATCAGTTATTAATTTAAATGAATCTTCACTGCTACAGGGCATTCATTTTGTAATTCTCTGATTAACTTAGGTACTCCCCCCAGCACATATCTTTTCTCTTTAATTTTCTTCTATATCATTGTTTACTTCTTCCCTCTCATCAGAATTCATTTCAAACTTCTGAAAAATCAGAGGCTGTCCTGTGCTCCTCTTCTTTACTCCATCCTTCTATGCCTCCATACCTTTCAATATCACCCCAGCCCTTCTCATTGCCAAGGACAGCTCCTCTGCTGTTACTGATCTTACCTTTTTCATTTTCAGTCAGTGTGGCACTTCGCTTGATCAATTTAAACATTCCCTCTGTCAACTTTGAACTTTCATCTATTGCCTCCTTCTATTAGACTGAAAACATGCACAGATGATACCCATCAACTGTTAAATCTTTCATTTGACTCTGCTGGCCTCACAGAGTATCATCTCATATCAATTTTCCTTTTTTCCACCCAAACTTCCAGGAGTTAACTGCATTGATGGCCTATATTGCCTCACTCCCATTAACTTTTTAATTCTTTACAATTTGGTCTCCAAACCCATCAATCAACTGTACTTTCTCTAAAGTTATCAATGATCTCTTAACTGTTAACTCTGATAGTGATGTATCTTATTTAAACTCGGTGAAGTTTTTGACATTACTGATTACTCCCTCCTGGATATTTTCTTTTCCACTGCTTTCCAAGAAATGATCCCTTAGCTGTCGTTTTCTCTGATAACTGTTAGATGACCACATTTAAACCTCTGTTCTGGGTCAGTTTCTATAATTTCTTTTGATAAGCGTATTGGGAATCACAGGCTCAATTATGAGCACAAAAAGATGACTTTCAAATTTATATATATCCAATCCTAACCTCTCCCCAGAACTTCAGTCTTTCACATTGAGTTAGTATATGGACTTCAACCAATTACTTGCTGGGTGTCCCATTGCCAACTCAACCACATCAGGTTCAAAATAAAATTCATCTTCTCTCTTCTGAAATCATCTTTTCTCCAAACTACTCTGTTTCTGCTGGGGGACCACATCTTTTCAGTCCCTTGAATTTATGACATTGGAATCATCCTTGATTCTTTTTTCTTCCTCAAACCTATAGTTAGCTGCCAAATCATATCAATTCTACTATAGTATCTCTCATCCTTTCTTCAAGTTACATGGTCACTAACCTTGTAACCAAGAATTCTTGTCTTTCCCTATAGTACTCTATCCATTACAATACACAGCCAAAATGGATAGACTTCCCAAATATATAGAAAGCTGAACTTCAATAAACTGAATGGAATATAACATTGGTAGAATTAGAGACCTTATACAAAAAGAACAGCAGGTGGCAGAACCTGACCCAGTTCTAATTGCTGTCAAGGCAAAGACATGGAACAGGAAGGTGGCAGAGGACAAAAAAAGGGAAAGATTCTAAAAAATATCTTCTTTCTAAGATTCTAAAGTGGAATGTGTGGTTAGGAAACAAACAACAAAGGAAAAGTAAGGGAAAAGAGGAAGCTTCAAAAAAACTACAGCACTATTTGCTGATTTTCCTAGAATATTTAGATATAAGGCCTACAAGAAAGAATAGTCCTCTACTGAATCTGTGAAGGAGATCATGGAACCAATCAACCAAAGGATAATTTTATCTTTAGGACAAGGTTAAAAGAAATCAACAAGGGGTCTCCTGTTGAGGTGGAGATTAAATTGTAGAAAACAAAGTCACTCTAACTTTAGCAAACTTTTTTTTTTTTTGTTAAGTGATTGAGCTGACGGGGATGAACAAATAAGTTCAAGAGGTAGGAAAGTTAGTGGGTTTCTTCTATGTATTTCAATAAGTCTTTACCTTTTGTAATCTACTTTCAGGCTAAAATAATAGAAAAAATGGAGGAAACTGAGAGTGAGGTATTAGGAGATGTGGGAAAGAAAGTTAATATTGAGAAAGAAAAATAGAGACAAAATCTCGCTAACAGTAAAAGTTGGAATCACAAATTATGAAAGAAAATGGATGAAAAATATTTCCCTTTAAGATGCTATTAAAAATGGAATGTTTAGACAAAAATAATTAGCTAACTTATCTATAAGGCTAAAATCATGTCAAATCTAAATAAAAGGTATTCATCAAACAAATGATACTATCACTATTATTTTTTATTTAAAAATTTTTTAAAGGTTCTGACAGTTTTAAATATAATTTTGGAGAACAAAGAAATATCAAGTCTGAAAGAATAATAGGGGGAATATAGAATTAGAGATATTTGACACTAATGAATACAATATAAATATTTGCAAGGATTTTATTGTGGAGATTTTATTGCAATATCTTATATTGATAATATGTGGCAAAATTATATATTACAATAAAGGCAGTCTTTTTAAAGTTTCAAGAGTAATAACTGACATGACATTCCCCAATGTATAAATGGTCTAAGGATATTTAAAATTTTTAGGTGAAGAAATTAAAGCAAAACTACCTTAATTCATTATTAGAGAAATGCAAAGTAAAATTAACTCTTTGAGATGCCATCTTATAGCTCTCAGATTGTCCAAGATGACAGGAAAAGATGATAAATGTTGGAGGAGATGTAGGAAAAATGGGATTCTAATGCATTGTTGGTGGAGTTGTGAAATGATTTAACCATTCTGGAGAGCAATTTGGAACTATGCCCAAAGGGCTATAAAACTCTGCATACCCTTTGACCTAGCAGTGATACTATGATGTCTGTATTCTAAGGAAATCATAAAGGAGGAAAAAGGACCCACCCACATGTGCAAAAAGTTTGTAGCAGCTCTTTTTGTAGTAGCAAAGAATTGCAAAATAAGTAAATATCCATCAATTGGGGAATGGCTGAATAAGTTATGGTATATGAAAGTAATGGAATATTATGGCTCTACCAGAAAAAAAAAAAAAAAAAAAAAAAAAAGATGAACAAGCTGATTTTAGAAAGGTCTGGAAAGATTTACATGAATTGATCTGAGTGAAACAAACAGAACCAGGAATACATAGTACACAGTAACAGCAAGATTGTGCAGTGATCAACTATGAAAAAACTTATTTCTTCTCAGTGGATTGGTGATACAAGACTAATCTCAATAAACCTTTGATGGAAAAATGCTATCTGCAGAGAAAGAACTATGGGGAATGAATATAAATCAACACATGTTATGTTCACTTGTTTTGTTTATTCTCTTGTAGTTTTTCCCTTTTGTTCTGATTTTTCTCACAACATGATTTATAAGGAAATTTTTTTTTTAATGAATGTACAAGTATAACCAGAAAAAAAACAAACAAAAGAAATAATGATATGGGACAGAATATTGAGAGGAATTTTATGAGCCTGAATCAAGGGAGATTTAGAAGGAAAAAAAAAAAAAAAACAGAGGGAAGGAGAGGAAAGGGGGGTGGTACCATATACCAGGTATTCTTTTTTTTTTCTTATTTTTTTCCGCTTTTGATCTGATTTTTCTTACACCAAATACAACAAATATGGAAATATCTTTAGAAGAAATTGAATATGTTTAAGAGGATTGTCCACTGTCTTGAGGAGGGGAGAGGAAAAAAGAGAAAATTTTGAAGCATAGTTTTGCAAGGGTGAATGTTGAAAACTTCCATATATTTGGAAAAATAAGATACAACTTAAAAAATACATTAATTAAAATGTTAAAGAAAAAGGAAATACATTCTGTAATTAAGAACCAGTACTACTCTTGATTAGGGAGCACAATGGACTTGAATGAAACAAGGTAATAATAAGTATCTTCAAAGATTTTTCAGATTTACATTCAAATTCATTAAGTAACAAAACCAGTTCAAATCCATTAAGTATCAAAATGAATCTTGATAGGGGAGATTTAAAAAAAGAATAAAAAGTGAATGAAGGCAAATTTCTTCAAGGAAAATTATTCAATTATAAAGAAATGATGTAAAGGAAGGCAACAAAAGGAAAAGATTAGAAAAAGTTTCAGAATTAGTTTTTCCCACTTGTAATCCAATTTCCCCCCTTTCCCCTTGCCTGGATGACAAGTAATCCAATATATGTTAAACATGGTAAAAATATATGTTAAATCTAATATTTACATATCTATTTGTACAATTATCTTGTTACCCAAGAAAAATCAGATCAAAAAGAAAAAAAAATTGAGAAAGAAAATAAAATGCAAACAACACAGAGTGAAAATGCTATGTTGTGATCACTACTCAATTCCCATAGTCCTCTGGGTGTAGATGGTTCTCTTCATCATAAGCTCATTAGAACTGGTCTCAATCATCTCACTGTAGAAAAGCATCCTGTCCATCAGAATTGATCATCATATAATCTTGTTGCCATGTACAACGATCTTTTAGTTCTGCTCATTTCACTTAGCATCAGTTCATGTAAGTCTCCAGGCCTCTAACTGATGGGTATCCACTCAGTTTCCAGTTTCTTGCCATTACAAAAAAGGGCTGCCACAATTTTTGCACATGTGGGTCCTTTTCCCTCCTTTAAGATCTCTTTGGAATATAAGCCCAGTAGAAACACTGTTGGATCAAAAGGTATGTACATTTTGAAAGGGATACTTTTTTTAAAAAGTGGGAAATCCAGGACTTTGTTTATATTTTCTCTTTATATATCTATCCTTCCAGTCATCTAATAGAATGTTTAAAATAATCCATCATCTATTTTATCCTACTTCTATTTCTGACCTTTCTCCAAAGTAATGCCATATTCTTGAAATGTTCCTTTTTCCAGTATACCAAGCAAACAATTCCTGTCATTAAGGACCCTACCTTCTAACTGGGGAGGACTTTTTATAAATGAGAACACAAAAGACAAATATACAGTAGGTGGAAGGTATCCTAAAGGAAAATGGTACTTGCAGATGGGGATAAGAGTTGAGGATAAGGGAGAAAGAAGCAAAAAGCCTCTTACAGAAAAAGGCACTTCAGCTGAGTCTTAAAGAATGCCAGGATTTGGATTAGAAGGTGCTGAAATTGTTTCCATCTCTGACACTCCGGGAATTTATGACTTCTTTCTACTGTCACTATGCTTTTCATGATCTTTATTGCTGCTACAATCTCCTTTGTTCGTTGCCAAATTTTTTTCTTGTTCCATGTTTTCAAGAACTGTTACAGTACCATTCCAATAAATGATGGCATATTAGGACTGCTACTATGGAAATGTTAGTAGGAGAGGGCTTCTAAGCCAACTCTTTCATTTTACAAATGAGAAAACTGGGCTGTAGAGAATCCCTAAAATACCACAGGTAAATAGCAGAACTGGGATGTTTTAGTTAATCCAACCCAAAAGATTTAGGAAGACTGATGGGAGGGTTTGAGGTTTCCTCAAGAGAAAAGAACTCATTAGACTGTGAGGTCCTTACGAACTGGTGCTGTGGTATTTTTTTGTGTATGTGTTGGTAGTGTTTAGCAGTACCTGATTGATAGATGCAGTTCATTTGCTTTCTTCAATCGTGCCCTAATCTTTGATCACCCATTTGGGGTTTTCTTAGCAGATAATGGATTGATTTGCTCATTTCCTTCTCTAGCTCATTTTATAGATGAGTAAACTAAGGCAAACAGGATTAAGTGACTTGCCCGGTCAAATAGCTAGTAAAAGTTTCTGAGGTCAAATTTGAACTCGAGAAGACATTCAATTGAATCATCAAGCTGTTTGCCTGATTATTTAGAATGCATTTAATAAATGCTAGGTGACTGACTTATCTTGAAGATTTATTTTTAATATTGCAGTTTCAAACACATAATGAAGATACAGAAAATTGAATTATTTTGCTTTTTGTAAACAAGAGGCAAATGTAACACCTTATAAAATTCTAGGATGATTTGATTTTGTTTCATAGGAATCTGTTGCAGTCTGCCATTCTATTTAAAGATGGCAGGATTTAATTCACTGGTACCTGCTACAGTAGTAACTGGCAGGCATTGCTAAAACAGATTGGCTTCATCTGAATTGTTTATAACAGTTTACAAAGTGTTAAGATCTGTGCTAAGATCTAAGATACTGGTTCTATTAAAAAAAACACACAAATTCTTCTGTCATTATGATTTGTTTTTCACTCTCTCTATAAAGCCATAGATTGCCATGATGAGGTGGGCAAAATGCCAAAGTCATTTTCACAAAAAAATGCATTTAATGAACTAGATTTGCTCATAAACATCTTTTGGTTTTTTGTTAGAACATTAAGCCAGTGATATAGGATGAACTTTTTTTTTTTTGGTCTCTGAATCATTCATCTAGAGCATTATATAAGTGCTCTTATTATTGAGGGTACATCCTTCTATGCTGTTGCTGCATAGCTTTAGATGTTTAAACAGGAAAGAATTTCAACAGTTGTTCTTTCTACACATACTGCTATTGGAGAGAATGGATGAATCAATGTTGCCTTGGTCTTATCAACATTGCCCAGGAATGATATTCTAAGGGCATAGAGATCTACATTTTCTTTTAAAGTTCCTGCCCCTCTCATATTCTTTTATCTTCTGTCTTGTGCTTTTCCTTAGAAGTGGACTAAAACTCACTAACTGGATAGCTTCTATAGCACTATAATTTAGTTACATGGCTGATATTGGGACTACCTCTATAAAGGAAAACCATCTTATTGAGGCACATAAAGGACTTGAAGAGTTATTGCATAGGTTAGTCAGCAAGCATAGGTTAAACAACTACAATGTGCCAGGAAATACACTAAGCACTAAAGATACAAAAAAAAAAAGTTAAAAGACAGTTCTTGCCCTCATAAATTCCTCAGTCTAATAGAGGGGATACTATGCAAACAAATAGAGAAAGTTGCAAATAGTCAACAAAGGATTAAGAGCATTCCATTTGAAAATGGAGTTGAGAGATACGGGATATATTATGAAAAATAGCAAGGAGGTAGGGTAACTGGGTCACAAAATATATGGGGGAGTGAGGATATGTAGGAAGGTAGGAAGAAGCCAAGTTATAGCCTTTTTAAAAGTCAAATAAAAATTTTATATGTATATGTATGTGTGTGTGTGTGTGTGTATAAACTATTGGAGTTGACAGAATAAGGGGGACGTAGTCAGAGGGATACTTTTGAGAGATCAGTTAGCTAAAAAAAAAAAAAAAAGTGGGTTAGAATAGTACGATTCTGATGAAGTAGGTCAGAAAATTCCAAGCTCTAAAAATTTCCCACACAAACAAAATAAAATTGTGTCCAAGGGGGAATGAATATCAGTGAAACACATACGTTCTATTGCACATGAGGATTTTTTTTCACTTATTTGTTTTACATTTTTTTAAAAAGGAAAAAAATGGACAGGAGTGGGAAGCACACTGCAGAGAACTGGAGGGGTGTGAATTAAGGATTTCTAGTATTGGCAATTAGGAAATTTTTGTTAACATTGTAAAGAACAGTTTTAGTTTAATCATGAGGTCATAAGCCAGACAGAAAAGTGAAGAAAGGAAAAGAAGCAGCATTGATTGTAAACAGCCTTGTCATAGAATTAAGCTTTAAAAGGGAGGAAATAAAATGACACCTAGTGGGTTTTGATGGATCAAATAAAGATTTTTGGGGATGGGAAATATATAGACATGTAGGCAATAGGGAAGCCGCCAGTTGACAAGATTTAAGAGAAGTTGGATGAAGGAAAAAGAAGATATCATAGTGATGTAGGATAAGAAGGGAAGAAGAGAATGCGCTAGATGAATGATATCAAATTTCTTCAAGTATGAGGCAAAGGTTTTTAGCTGAGAGGGTGGCTGTGGGAAGAATAGGAGATAATTCCAAGGATAGGGAGGAGAAAAGATGTGATGAAAGATGAAGGGAGAAGAGTCATCGTGGAGAATGGGATTGTGAGGCAATTACGACAGTGTAAAAGGTTTAACTTGTCACTGTCAGACCCAGTTGAGATCATGTAATGCAAATACCTAATAGATCCAGTCAGCATAGTTTTGTGGTTAAATTACTGAATATCTCTCTATCCCTACACACTCCCATGTAAATCCATGCCTTAAAGGGTATAGTATTGTTAGTTGGCTAATGTGGTCTTCCCCACCACTTTTTAACAACTCCTTCTTCCAGCTCAAATTGGAAAGTAAGTGCTTTTCCTTGAAGTAGGTGAAGAAGGGAACATTCTAATTTGCTAAAAAAAAAATTCTTTTTAACATATTACTAAAGAGATTGTTAGTTAGCAAACGTCTTAAAAAAAAAGGAAGCAGTTATCATAAGTCAACATCGCCTGATCAAAAAAAAAAAAAAAAAGCCTACCACTATTTTAGCAAAAAATTTGAAAAGGTTATCAATACTATTCACGTGGACAAGAGGTGAGAAATGTGGGATAGACCTTTTTCTATAGAGAAGTCATTGTTTCCAGTGGAGAATGCCAATGGGAATTGTGCTTAGCCTGGTATTAAATTTTGTTTTATTATTACTTGGACAAAAAAGGCCTAAATGACATGTTAAATTTTTGGATGCCACAAAGCTAGGAGAGAAAGGCAACTACTAGTAATCACTGTGCAAAAAGACTGATAGTAGGCTAAAATAATGGGTCAAATCTACTAAGATTATATTATCAAAGTTTCATAATGAATTGTTAAAACCACTAGCCTCACAAGTACAAGATGCAGTAGAATAAGGCATGGTTGAACAGACGGTCTTGGAAAAGATTTGGAAAATTTTGTAGATTTTCTAGCTGAGTATGAATGAATGAGTGCTGGGCTTGGAGTCAGGAAGACCTTAATTCAAATCCAGATGCAGAAATTTCTCTCTGTGACCCTGGGCAAATCCCTCCATTATCTTTGCCCCTAAACCCCATGGACAGAGGTGCACAGGGCTAGGAATAATTGGACACAGCTGAAAATGACTAAATAGTAACCTAAATGGTGATATGACAGTAGAAAAAAGCTGATGGCATTGTGGGACATTAATACACTGCAATTTCCAGCAATAAAATGATCATAATGTATTGTATGAAGATCACTTCCTAATTCTTCAGTTCTGGGCACCATAACCTTGGATAAATTGAAGGGCATTCAGAAGTCAACCAGATCTATGAAGGACCTTTAACACAACAAAGTTAACCTAGAGGATCCCAAAAGTGGGGCAGACATAATAGCCGTCTTCCCATGTCTGAAGGACTGTTATGTGGAAGACAACTTTAAAAAAGGGGAGTTGTGATTGAAGTTTTTCTATGTTCTTTTGCTATATTTCCTCTATTTCTTGCCTTTGAAATAAAAAGAGATTCGACTAAGTGGCCTCTAAGGTTTCTTTCAGTTCTAAATCTATCATCTAAATTTGTTTTATCAAGTTTAAAATCTGCTCCTTTGCACCCAGCCTTTCACTACTTTATTCCTAGATCTTGTTTCTGGAGTCAGGCAGGACAAGTATGGACCCTCTTCCCCATGCCAGACATTTAAATATTTGAAGTCAAGTACCATACCATACAACCCTCCAGGTCTTTCTCTTTTCTAAGTTAAACATCCCCAATTCCTCTAACTGCTCTTAATAGGCTATGGTCTCTTGCCCTGTCACCATCCTGGTACTTTCAACTTAGAACGACTTTATCATTAGCTTTATTTAAGACAGCACTATTTTTTTTCCCTTTTAAAAAAGAAATTAGAGTTGCTACATTATTTCTATTAAAGGTAGAAAAGCAGTCTATAAGTTCTTAGAAGTTCTGTGAAGCTGTAAATTTTTTTCTTCTAAAGAAGTTATAAAATGTTTCTTATGTGATTTCTAACACTTTAAAAAATAAGACGGGGTACATTATGTTATTATACGTTATTATAAGTGAATATAGGCATTATCGTTGTATCATTGTTGAAAAAAGGCATTTACTTGAAGTAAACATTTGTATTTGTATTATTTTAATTATCTAAAGTTTTTAATACAGTTTAAGTACACTGAAGAGAATTTTGTGGGTCTGGACCCAAAGTTTTTTCCTTCTGAATTTTTTGTTTTAAGCATTTGTGCTGGTGGGGAAATAGTGTTTCAGACCGATATTTGTTCTATAAAGGACTATACACTTTCTGGGAAGATCTTAGAAAATGAGCTACATTGTAACTTAATTTAAAAAAATTAAAATTTTCTTGGAGTTATTATTACTTTGTGGTGGGGATAACATACCACAAAACAAAAAACAAAAAACAAAAAATCCCAAAAAAACCCCACCCACCTCTGAACTCTCCCTTTAAGGCTCAAATCCTTCTTTCTTAAGTATAAATCTGGTTTACGTAAACCCAAACCTTGTGGTAAGGGTCACACTTCTATTTATTTTATATATATTCATATGTACTTGTCTCATTGACAGAATGTAAACTTGGAGGGAAGGAACTGTTTTCACTTTTGTTTTAGTTTCTCTAGTGCCTTAGAACATTGTGGACACTTCCTAAATTTTTATTTATTTGAAACCTAACATACAATAATGTTTTAAAAGTTTGTTAAAATCAGTTCTATCAAAACAAATTCATAATTAGTCAAATATGCAATGACAACAGAATAACACTAAGTACTCTTCCAAGGGATTAAACTAATTTTTTATATAATTTCCATAATCAGGTACAATGTTATACTTTACAGACCAATAGTTCTAGAAAATTGACAACAGTTGATTTGGAGAATCCAGCCTGGTACATGGAATAAACTTTTTCCATGAGAAACGTGGAAGTAATGGTTCCCTCTAGTGTTAAAACATTTGTTTTTACTAATATAGTCAATTCTCTATAGAAATGGCTTATCTATAGGTTTCCTGATCTGCCATCCCCACCCCAACCAGCTTCCAAGCTGCCAATCACAAAGTGAGCTTACAATAAAATTGATTTTGGATTAATTATTTTGGGGCATAAATTTCTTTTTTTCCCCTTCATTAGAGTATACAAATAGAAATAGACTGTATTCTCCAACTGAACAGATAATTTCAAAATTATTCTTAAGCAACTGTGTGTAAAAAGGCCATTTCATACTTTCCCCCCTATTTTGTAATGCATGGTTAGAAGCAGCTGCCCTTATGTAAGCTGGCTTTCTAATGAACAAAGTTTTAAATTCATAAGAACTTCCAAATTTGTTACAGTAATGTACAGGGAGTTTTAAGAGTGAAAATTTGTGACATGTCTGGATAGTTATAAATGTTATTAAACTACTTTTGAACTTGTTTAACAATTTTCCAAATTTTTTGGTAATTTTTCACCATACACCGACTTAAATAACTGCACCAGAGTGTAGAAAGACTAAGTGATGACTGCCACTATTACTGTCTTTATATGA
The DNA here is from genome assembly GCF_902635505.1 of Sarcophilus harrisii. NCBI lineage: Eukaryota > Metazoa > Chordata > Mammalia > Dasyuromorphia > Dasyuridae > Sarcophilus > Sarcophilus harrisii. The sequence continues at coordinate 460,971,889 of NC_045426.1, forward strand.
TGGTGGCATAAAAAGGATCAAAGATTCTAGATGCATAAGATAGTAAGATTTCCTATTTCATAAATCAAAACAGTTTTTAATTACATCTACTCACTTAGCTAAAGAATGCTAATAATGTGCATTGTTGAGACGATAAACAAAGTTTTTTGTACTTGTAACAAATTATAAAGAGCTAAATAGCAGCAGTGCCATATAGTGATATATATATATATATATTGATTTGTAGTTAGGAGACCTGGGATCAAATCCTTGTTTGACAGTTATTATATTTTCATGGGCAAGTGACCATATTTCTAAATTTCTCATCTCATATGCGGAATACTTGTAGGGTCCACTTCATTAGCCTTTTGTATGGAAAAAACTTTGTATGTGTTAAAAGTGCAAAGTAAATGTGTGAGCTCTTTTTATTAGGCATATATTTCTTAAGTACATCAGTTTTGTCACAGAGACTGATAGAGGGAGGAGATATACTTGGGAGGGAATTATCAGCTCTGACTTCTGAAATGGCCCTCATTACTCTCCTTAATTTATAATAGGGCAAGAAGAAACTTACTGGACATGATTCATCTAAATAGCCTTGAATCTAACATTTCCATAAACTTCATTCTCTACAACATAAAATAGGCAGGTATTGATAGTCTTAAGTTTTTGTGGAGTATTTATTTATACCCATTTCATCAGGATACTGACTAGAATCATGTAATTCTAAAGTTATGATAGATTAGTGATCCAATATCTCCATTATGCACAAATGAGGAACCAGACTCAGAGAAGCAAACTGTTCGATGACCACACAGCTTCTTCTTAAACCAGCTAATATCATATAATTATCAACAGATAATATAAATATCTACTTTAAATAAAAGTTCACAGTAACCTGGTGACACATGGGTGAAACATGACAATTTTATACAAAATGGCTTTTTTTTTTTTTCTGTTTTCAAGAACAGATTAAAATAAAACTGCGACAGATAACACCAGGCCATTTCCCACTAGATTTATTGCCAAATATAAAATCTTCAGGCCAAATCACTATGTTTAAATGTCTGTGAATGCAATCAAAGTAAATTCTATTCTCATTCAGATAAAACTATTTTGTGCCACTGTATGGAATTGAAAGCCTATACTTGCAATTGGGAAAAAACAAACAAACAAATCCCACAACCTCACAATATCTAACAGCTAAATTGTTGATAAGTTATATAAAGGTTGCTCTAAACATCCATTCTTAAAATGGGGAAGGAAAGGGGACATTAATGATTTTAGCAAAAACTTGTTAGCAGAGAATATAAATTCCATTAGGTGTTGTTTAAGTCCTTGGATATTTTTACATGTCAAATACTTGTGGAAATTAACTTTCAAAAAACCATGTACAACTTAAAAATGATGTGGTATAATAAAAAAAGGAATACTTTTATATATGGGATTTTATTTTGCACTGCTAAAACAATTTCATTATAGGCCAAAGGAAAGAGAAAGAAAAAAGATAAAACCACCACATTTAGCAAATTACCAAAGCTTTTCCACCTTTGCTTTTTTTTTTTTTTAATCAGGATTTTTTGTCTGGTAATTTATTGTCACATCCCTTTTGAAAACAGACAAAATGCTTACCATATACCAAAGATTACAGGCTGCCACTAAAAGAAAAACTTTACACATTCACTGTACATCTAAGCTGGAAAACTGTCCTGCATGAAAAATATACTTAGAAATCATGTCAATAAATGAAAAACACAGAAAACATTATTATGTTTAAGAAAAAGATTAATGTCCTCATAATGTGTCTTTGAATCTGGATATTAATTCTTAGTGGTGCTATTTTGACACATATTAATTCCTCTTGTATTTATGCACTCATACTGTAATTTTACCTACAGTATTCATTAAGGCAAACAACTAATGCATTTCTGAAGAGGTGTTATGGAAATTGTGTTCAAACAGCAAACATTTGGCATTAAAATAGGTTAACACATATATAGCTTCTAGTATTATACATTAAGCATTCTTCTTGGACTTTGATAATAACAAGAAAAAGATGAACATGCTAACAATGTCAAAAAGGTTCAAAATTCAGTGTCCAAGCAATTCCTAACAATGCCTCCGTAGTCATTGTTTTCAAGCTCTAAACAGTATAGAATTTATGCAAATGCATTAAAGAATAATAGCTTGGCAAATACACCCAAGCAGGTTAAACTATATATACAGAAAGTAAATGATAAATACAGAATTAAAAGAGACCTTCTGTTTTCTTTATAGCCTTGAAAATTGACAAACTTTTTGAGGACAGTTCTACAATATTAAACATTAGGTAACCAGAGGTGCTTGGGAAACCTAACTACACAAACTGATTTAAAATACTCCAATGACTTTTGTAGTGTTTAATACAATTCAGTTTGTAGTCAAGGGCACAAGACAACATTTAACAAAAATAATCACATCAATTGAACTAGAAATCAAATGCAAATATATATGAATACAATCTCCAAAATCTGTCTTTTAAGTGAACATTAACCATTTATTCAAAGTTATACAAGAATTTGAAGGATAAAGTCTTCTGTGACACAAAGCCATTTCATAATAGTTTCATGTCTCAGGTGAGCAGTGGGAGATAGGGTGAAAGAACAAGTTAGTAGGCCCCATTCAGGCACCTAGAAAGCAAAAATAGGCTCAACAGCAGCCTCCACCAGCTTGTTGTCCTCCCTGACTGCCAGAGTGTGTTGCATTAGTAGCGGCATGCTGAGGGCCGATTTTAATGCCATTTGCCTGAAATAATTAAAAGGATAAAACAGTGAATTTCATCTGGGAAAAAACAGACCTGTAACACAAATCATATTTTTTAGCAACTCTTTAATTCACCTTACTCACCACATTACAAAGTTTAGCAAGTACTGATATTGAACAGTACCTAGTCATAATTAGATGCCAAATTGATAACAAAGACCTTTCCTCTAAAAAACAAAACACTCTAGCATTTTATTTAAAGATACTTGACAGCCAGAATAAGCTCAGGATAAATAGGTGTTGTGAACTGTGGGTTGTTTTGAGTTTCTTGTAATGTAAAATCTTTAAACATAATTTTATTTCAAATAAATCTTTAAAGACAAAAATATTCCAAGCCCGTGATGCTATAACAGAATATAAAATGTCTTCTTTCCCTACAGCATTTCTGATGCATGTTGAATCAGCTGTACAGGCTAAGGGCATACGAGTGTTCTGTGTCATCAATAATTTCTATGATCCCCAAAGACATGGCAACTGGCCAAGAACCCACACACAGCAGATTTCTTTCATTCATCAAACTCACACTTATATCTTAACCTTCACTCCCTCAAGTGGATTTTACCTAAAAATACAACACTTTAAGAAAAGTAATACAGTAGCTTCAGAAATTAAGCTCTTAAGGAAACTTTGCGTCACAGTAAATCTCAGATTTATAGTGCTTGGCAGTTGTTCTGCAACACTAGTAGCCTTGGGGTTTCTGGCACTAACTCAGTATTGACAGCAGCTGATGTGGTTTCTTTTCGCTCTTTTGACTCCTCTTTAATAAAAAGCATGCCCTATGGCTCATTGGTTTTGCCCCCTCTGGGCTGGTAGCAACTTCTTGAGGAATCAAGGAGCCAGACTTGGCATTAAGCCAAATAAATAGCACGGACTGTTGGCTCTTGACAGCATATTGCAATCAAAGCTCCATAAGGCACAGTAAAGCAGTCAGCTACTTTATGAAACTAGACAGAAACAATGAAGGGGCTTTTTTAAATAGAGGCCCCAATTATTGTTCAATTTATATGGCATCAGTCTCTGAATGGCATCTCCTTTAAACTAACAAGTCCTATAGTCACATTAATAAAGAAAAAAGAACATTATTCTTAAAACCATAGATTTATGAGAATGAATGCAAAATATTGTAAAACATAACTTACACTTGGTTCTTTAGGAAAAAAGTATATAAACATTAATTTCTATATATTAGTATTATTGAAATGATTAAAAGCTCATTCATATTCAGACCAAGAGGTACAAACAGCTAGTTTTTTATAGGGTTTTCCTAACTTTAAAATTGCTATCTTTCCCCCTTCTAACCATGCAAGCATTAAGACAGTGAAAAGTCTAAAAGTTTCCTCAGAACAAATGTACATGTAATATACTCAACAAGGTCATTCAATAAATAATTAACGGTGACTACTACATGCAAGATGCTGTGCTAGGCACTTGATGGGATCCAAAGGCAATTAAACTGTCTTGTCCTTATTACATGGAGCTCATTGTTGTAGAGACAACATGACAGATTTCTTATAAAAACTGAATATGGCCAGTGCACAATAAAATCTATCTCCTCAGGTGGAACAGAACCTCATGAAAAAACTTCTAATTTATGTTTTACAGCTAACAGATTTTACAAAATAATCAGCTCAAGATAGTTTTATTTGGATTTATGTTCAAATAAATAATGAGCATACACACACACATATATTTATATATAAATTATGAACAAATAATGAACTTACTATGCAGTAATTCAACCCCCTGAAAACCTGATGTGTTGTATTTAGTGTAATTTTCAAAGTATATTGGATAGCTCAGAGAGCAGTACATCTGTTATCAGCAACATGGCCTCTCTTTATCTATATACTGGAAAATTATTCCTGAAAGCAGATGACACCATATGGACAAGTGGATGAAAGTGGATTTTCTTTCCTCTTTGGGGGATTTATATTATTTTGTATTGGTGTATGGATGAAAAGGGTCATTTACTTTAATCCATTTTCACCACAACTTTTAGTGACACTTTACTAAAATGTCAAGCATAAATATGCAAATATCATTATATCTATCAAGTCTTTCATTTGGTTATGAAGGTCTTCTTTCATGTACATCTTCAACAAATCCTATATAATTTTAAAGATTTATTATGAAATTCATGCATTTTAAAATTAATATTTCATACCGTTTGGATTTTTTTATTTTGAAACTAAATATTAGACAATGAAAGAAATTACCTCATTATTAATGTCAAAAACTCCTTCTTGGATTTTTTCATAAATTTCTTTTGCTGTATTAATAAATGCCTAAATTAAAAAAAAAACAACTAAGATTAGATTCGTTGAAAAATCTATAGTTTACTGTAAAGACAGACATAAATAAATAAATATAGAAACAAAACCTGAGCAAGGTTATGAGGGTAGACCATTAACAATTACTTTTGCTGTATTAATTGTAATTTCTAAACTATGTAACAATATAACAATAAGATCTTTTTTAAAAAAACTGTCTTAATAATAAAAACTGTAATCTTAATTCAATTTTACATGACAGACTCCCAAAAAACACTAGATGCACACATCACGCTGAAAAAGGTTAATATTTTCTCCCACAACAAGACTAAGTTTTACTTGCTACACAAAATTTAATCCAGAATAAGCAACATTTAGAAATTTTTTTTTTTAATACCCTTTTATTTACAGGTTATATGCATGGATAACTTTACAGCGTTAACAATTGCCAAACCTCTTGTTCCAATTTTTCACCTCTTACCCCCCCACCCCCTCCCCTAGATGGCAGGATGACCAGTAGATGTTAAATACATTAAAATATAAATTAGATACACAATAAGTATACATGACCAAAACATTATTTTGCTGTATAAAAAGAATCAGACTCTGAAATATTGTACAATTAGCTTGTGAAGGAAATCAAAAATGCAGGTGGGCATAAATATAGGGATTGGGAATTCAATGTAATGGTTTTTAGTTATCTCCCAAAGTTCTTTCTCTGGGCATAGTTGGTTCAGTTCATTACTGCTCCATTGGAAATGATTTGGTTGATCTCGTTGCTGAGGATGGCCAGGTCCATCAGAACTGGTCATCATACAGTATGCAACATTTAGAAATTAGCTACAATTAAAAACGCACAAAATCAGTTCATTACTGCTCCATTGGAAATGATTTGGTTGATCTCGTTGCTGAGGATGGCCAGGTCCATCAGAACTGGTCATCATATAGTATGCAACATTTAGAAATTAGCTACAATTAAAAACGCACAATGATTAAGTATATAAAAATAACACCTAGAGGACATTGTATTTGACCATGTTAAAAACTAGTTAATACTATCAATAAATAATGCATTTTAAGGCTCTTCAACCTGAGTTTATAAAAATTCATGCAAGGATTCTATCTCCTAAGCAGAAGCCCACTAATGCTGATCTAACTCAAATATAAAAAAGTAAACAGATTCATGGAAAGGAACAATCATTTCTACACTGGAAGCATTTGACTGCTGAACTTGCCACAAGAGCTTTGTTTCCTAATTAACAGGACTGATATGTTTTCACCTTTAAAGGCCTTACAGCTCCCCAGAGTAATCAATCTACTGCAGCTCAATTACTGCACCAAGCACACACCATAGCCAGTGAAGGAGACTTGAACGACCGTGGCAAGAACAGAGAGATATGAATATGCATAAATTCTTAAGTGGGTGATCGAATCATCACAGAGGGTCATGAGAATTTGTGGCAAAATAATGAGAAGAATTAATCATTGCAGATTCATAAGGCACTTAGGAAGTGAGTATTTTTTTCAAATGTGTGCTGGAGTTGCAAAGAAAAAATTGGCTTTTATCCAACTTTGAATTGATTCACATTCCTCAAAACTGACGTTTTCCCATATAACAAGGAAAAAATTACTCTTATCATTATCACTACTTCTAATAACATTTCAATTATTATGATGATCTTATAACCTGACTTACTAAAAACTAGTATTAAAGGCTTTAAAAATTCACAAAGCCAGAATTCCTAAGGGGAAATCAACTTTCATGTTTAACTAAAACGTTAATAACCACAAAGTCCAAGAAATGTGTTATACCCTCACATTAAACACAACTTTACACTTTAGCAGACATTGTTAAATGTGTCAAATTATGTAAATAAACTGCCCTCTAAATTAACTGAATCTACTTGAAATTAAAACAGTGCAACTTAATCAAACTGCACTATTTAAATCTTCATGAGTCACTAATAATTAAATAATTAGTATACCTTATAAGATTTCTTTTGGTAACAACTTTGAAGTGCTCCTCTAACTAATGGACTAAAGATGTGTGCATTTTATAGTCAAAAGATGTAGAACATTCATTGTACAGGACTGCTTTCATTACAATAAAGTTATTTTGGATTTTTTTTTTAAACTTGGAGAGTAGTTTGGAACTATGCTCAAAAAGTTATCAAACTGTGCATACCCTTTGATCCAGCAGTGTTACTACTGGGCTTATATCCCAAAGAGATTATAAAGAAGGGAAAGGGACCTGTATGTGCCAAAATGTTTGTGGCAGCCCTATTTGTAGTGGCTAGAAACTGGAAAATGAATGGATGCCCATCAATTGGAGAATGGTTGGGTAAATTGTGGTATATGAATGTTATGGAATATTATTGTTCTGTAAGAAATGACCAGCAGGATGAATACAGAGAGGCTTGGAGAGACTTGCATGAACTGATGCTAAGTGAAATGAGCAGAAGCAGGAGATCATCTGTATGAGGATGCATTCTGATGGAAGTGGATTTCTTCGACAAAGAGAAGATCTAACTCAGTTTCAATTGATCAATGATGGACAGAAGCAGCTACACCCAAAGAAAGAACACTGGGAAACGAATGTGAACTGTTTGCATTTTTGTTTTTCTTCCCGGGTTATCTCTACCTTCGCTATCCAATTCTTCCTGTGCAACAAGAGAACCATTTGGTTCTGCACACATATATTGTATCTAGGATATACTGTGACCTATTTAACATATATAGAACTGCTTGCCATCTGTGGAAGGGGGTGGAGGAAGGGAGGGGAAAAATCCAAACAGAAGTGAGTGCAAGGGATAATGTTGTAAAAAATTACCCTTTCATGGGTTCTGTCAATAAAAAACTAAAACAATAAATAAATAAACTTTCTATAACTGAGAGAAGTCTTTAGGGAAAAGGTTTACAATAGGAAAACAGAAAAAGAACATCAACTAGTTTGCAAAGCCTTGGCTGGATATTGATAATTGTAATGAGAAAACAAAAACGCTGTTCTAATCCCAATCTTGACCAAGTCACACACACACACACAAAAAAAGAGTCACAGAAAAATGCTAACCTTTAAAAAAAATGGTGACATTCAATTATAAAATTTGATAACTCAAATGTAGAATTCTTAAAAAATAACATTTATTGTCAAAGGATATGAACAAACAATTTTTGATGAAGTTAAAAAATTGCTCTAAACCATTATTGATCAAAGAAATGCAAAGACAACTCCAAGGTATATCTTTCAGATGTACCGAGATATACTCTCAGACATCCAATATACATCTCTCAGATTGGCTAAGATGACAGGAAAAAATAATGATAAAATATTGGAGAAGATGGGAAAGTGGAATTATTGATCCAGTAGTGTCTCTACTAGGTCTCTATCCCAAAGAGACCATAAAACAAGGAAAACAGGGGCAGCTAAGGTGGTGTAGTGGATATAACACCAGCCCTAAAGTCAGGAGGCCCCGAGTTCAAATCTACCTCATACACTTAACACTTCCCTAAGCTGTGTGATCCTTGGCAAGTCACTTAACCTCAATTGCCTCAGGAAACAAACAACAACCAAAAAACAAACAAACAAAAAAAAAAAAAAACAGGGAAAAGGACTCAAAATGTTTGTAGTGGCAGGGGTATTGGAAACTGAATGGATATCCATCAGTTGGGGAATGGCTAAATAAGTGAATGTTATGGAATATTGTTTATAAGAAATGATCATCACAATGATTTCAGAAAGGCCTGGAGAGAGTTACATGAATAGATGCTGAGTGAAGTGAGTAGAACCAAGAACACTGTATAAGGTTATGCAATGATCAACTGTGATGGACTTGGCTCTTTTCAACAATGAAGTGATTCAGGTCATTTCAAGACACAAACAAAGTCATCTGCATCCAAAGGGAGGACTGTAAGGACTGATTGTGGATCACATAGTATTTTACCTTTTGTTGCTGTTTGCTTGCTTTTTGTTTTCCATCTCATATTTTTCCCTTTTTGATATGAATTTTCTTGTGCACCTCAATAAATGTGGAAATATACAGAAGAGTTGTACAAGTCTAACATATATTGGATGGTCTAGGGAACGGGGTTCTTCCTAAACAAGCAGTATAACATTTCCCAAAAAGTAATATAACCATATCAAATTGAAAATGCTATTTAAAATAAGCAAAAATGTTTCTTCTATTTTGTTTTGGTGAGGCAGTTGAAGTCCAAAATGATTTGCCTAGGGTCACACAGCATACACATGAAGTATGTACTACATATGTTTTAGGCTGAATTTGAACTCAGATCCTTCCAACTTCAGGTCTACTGACTCACTTACTTGCCTTAAATAGTTTTAATTGTAAATTGCCTTGTCCAAAATCTTATTTACAGCTACAATAACATTTTACTTATCTAGATATTTATATAACTTCAACAAATTGAAAGCTACCTGAGAATCAAGAAACAAAAGCCTCTGAGAAATCAAGGTAGATGTTAAAAGATGATACACTAAATAAGAGAAGCTACTAACAAGTAGAGGCTTTTTTCCCCCCTTTTTTTACCTTTTTTTGGTATCTCTAGTGCTTAATATAATATCTGGCACATAAAAGAAGCTTAATAAATGTTTGACTCATTTTAGAGATGGACTGCTTATTTAACATTCTAGATTACAATATTCAGAGCAGGCAAAGAAGAGTTCAACAGGCCAGAATAATTTGTTGACAGAGTGAGTAATTAAGAATAGACACAGGACAAGAACTCAAAACAAAACTCAAAACCCCAAAAGTGGTATTATTCCTTAATAGCATCCTTGTATAAGAACATTTTACCGTGATGGTTCAGCAATGATGAAATTAGATCTAGTCAAGAAATTAGAGACGCATTCAAAATAAGAAATGTTTATTTAAAAAAAATTAAATAAAATAAGAATGGCATTGATGAGTTTAATTTTCAGTAAACTGCCTCCTACTTGGGGTAACTTTGGTAAAATTATTCAACCCCTCAGTTTTCCAATCTGGAAAATGAAGAGTTGGACTAGCTAACTTAAGCTCCTTTTTAGCTCTATATCTATGATCACATAATCTGTGTGAATTTTAAAATATTACCTAGTCCAAATCTATGAAATATAGATTTAAGTAGAAAATTTTTAATGAAAGCATCAGAGAGGTCATTTAAGAACTACAAGTGGAAAATGTGTTGTTGTGGGAAGCTAAAATATTTAACAGTTCAAATAATTCATTTTTCAAAAAAGTTTTTGTCTTAATTGCCTAGAACATTGCAAGGTTAAGTGATTTGCCTAGGGTCACATAATCAGTATATATCAGAAGGGCATCTTGAATTCAGATGCCTTTTTCTGACCTTGAGGCTGGCTGTCCCTTTTTATATTACTTTTATCTAAAGTCAACATTAAACCAACAATTTACTAGCACCAGATAAGTCAATGACTATAAAACTTGTCACTTCCATTTATTTTTTTTATCACTATTTCTTCTCCCTCAATATTAAAAAATAATAGCTGTCTTTTAGGCCACCCTGATTAAATTCTAGGTTCTTAATTTCTAATCCATTAGCACTTTTCCCTAGTTGCTGGCCTTTCAAGTCCTGAGAACATAACCTAGGCAATATCAACAACATATCTGACACACTTTAGTGTGTGTGTGTGTGTGTGTGTGTGTGTGTGATACACATCTATAAGAAATATAAATAAAATTATTCTTAACCACACAATAACCACTCACATAGTATATATAGTAAAGCATTAAAAAAAAAAGCCAAGAAAATTTGTAACTTAGTCTTACTTATTAGATAGCAATATATCCTACAGTAAATATGCATAGTAAATGAACTTTCACTCAAAAATTGGAAGTCAAAGTTAGTTACCATAAGTAATGAGGACATAAGCTGCCTTAAAATAGATCATTCAAAAAAAAAAAAAAAAAGGCAGAGGAATATATGTAAAGTGGAAACAGATGATAACTGTGTGGTGAGATACAAATAGTTAAAATATATAACAGTACAAAAATATTGAAATGCTTTCCCCATTACCATAAAGTAATATTTTTTTGTCTTTACGTAACATACTGCCATCTGGTGGCTATATTGAAGTTAAGGAACCTTATTTGGAATTGGCCGCTCCAGTATTTCATTTAAGCTTAAACATTTCTTAATCATTACCAAAGAGAATGAATATGCTCTGAAAGAGAGAAAGCCGTATGTATCTGTCAAGGATCAGATAAATGTCTGAGAGAAAATGGATAGAATGCAGTTTCATACTCCTCCCAGTTCCTTTTAAATACAAGGATATAGGATATATAATTATCAATACTGAGTCAACAAACTAACAAGCCAATGACTTTGACTCAGCAAAATATTAGATTGTATTATTTCAAAGATTAATAAAACATATAGAAATGGTTAAAAACAAAGATCAATTATGACATTATTGAAGACAAGTGATGTCAGCCTAACCTAATTTCTGACAATGTAACTCAAATGGAAGATGAAAGGAATGGTGCAGATATAATTTACCAAAATTTTGGAAAAGCAATTGACAAATTTTATTTCTGTGGGCGTTAATTTCTCAAATCTAGCCCTTCTTCTCAAATGAAGCTCTTTCTGTAATTCAATGTCCCAGAGAGTCACTGATTAAAATGTTGAATAGTAAACATATAGATGTCATGCCTGTCAGGTTTGTATATGATAAAAAATTGGGAGAGATAACCAATATACTGATGACAGAAAACATTTATAGGCTAGAAGGTTGGGCAACATCTAGTAGGATTAAATTTATTAAGAGATCTATGTATGAATGAATTTGAAAAGGAATGACTTTAACAAGTACAAGATAGTGGGAAGATGGCTATACAGAAGTTTAGCTGAAAATGATGTGGGGATTTTAATGCAGCTAGTAGTCAAACCTCAGAATAGTCATTAATTCAACTTTAGCTTATAATGAAGTTTTCTTTGGTCATGGAAATGCATTAAAAACAGAAAATTACAAGATGGGTTGTCTAGTTCCACCCCTTCATTTTATAGATGAGATCCAGGAAGTTTAAATAACTTGTCCAAATTATTAATAAGTCATTATATACTTTCATACTGTATCAGAGATGAATTTTTTCTAGAGCCAATGCTAGTGTTACACTCAACAGTATTTCTCCAAAGTGTTATTCAACTCCTTACCATCTCCCTAAGTGATAGTAGTAATGAAGCAGAAATGGTGGCAGAGCGCGCTAATAATCATATCCCTTTTCAAATGAAATTTTATTTTATCATATTCTAAACATTTAAATAACCAAAGGAAAAAAGAACTGCTTAAGTCACATCTTTATAAGGTTAGTTATAAAATTCATTAATTGGCATGCCAAATATGAAATCTTTGTCTAATGACCAATGAGTTAATACACTGAAGTGCTGAACTGTATCAACAGTATCCTTCCTATATAAATGAAACCAAAAGACAGAAACAAGTTGTAGTTAAATGGAAAGATAATTTATAGATTTTCTTTGGAAAGGCAAATACTACAATAGTTGTCAGAACTGATTTTAACACATATTCAAAGGTAAACAAGACATTTTGTGGTCCATTTTATATTTCAACAATGCTGTCACTTTATTATATGGTTTAAGGTCTGATACTGCTGAATTTCCTTCCTTTGCAGTAAATAACCTATTATCTTTTCTTATGAACCTATGAAACTGATTAAGTTTCTTCATTAATAAAACAGTGATGATAGCACCCACTAAACTCACAGGATGGTTGCGAGTCTAAATAATACATGTAAAATGCTTTGCAAATCCTGTTATATAAATGTTAGCTGCTTTTATTATAAAATCTATTGTACTGTAGTTTATACCCTATTCATTGAGAAACTCCTAGAAATAAAGAGGGTGAGTGTTAACAGGTTAACAGGAGTGTTAACATAGTGTTGGGAAAAGTCCTTTGCCCTCTTTGAGCCTAATTGGTACATTTCTAAAATGGGGAAGTTGAGAAGTTTCAGGCACCTTTACAGCTTTAGCCCTAGGTCAAGAGAACCTGCATTAAGATCCTGGTCCAGCCCTTTGCCACCAATGAGACTCTAGAGAAGTCACTTAATCTATATCTCTTTTCTCCCTACTGTTACATATAAGGTCCTCTGCTTCACTTTTCCTCCCCCCAAACCTCAAGAACCTCGTCACTGTACACTTGTAGAGTTGCCCAGGTAAGGGGCTTCAGAGACAAAAAGCACTGTGATTTTGGGAGAGTGATCTCCAACACCCTTCATTCTACACACCCCAAAATAACTGCCTCAACATTGACTTTTCACACCTTAAATGCATGTGCTAGATAGAGAACAGTTGAATCCTATTGAAGGTCAAACAGTATTCACTTCAGCATCATAGAGTTCTGTAATACCAGTTCTTACTGCAAGTAGTGCAATTCAATCTTTGTCTTAGTCCCTCTATTTTGGTTATCTCATTTGCTCCTGTGAGTTCAGTTATCGCTATGCTGATGTTCCCAGTATATTATTTAACTCTATTCTCTCCTACACTGCCTCTTGGATATCTCAAATTCGATGTTCTGAAGTCATCTCATACCAAAACAGAACTTTATCTTTCCTTCCAAGCCCTATTTTCACTACATTCTTCCTATTTCTCAAGATGCCCACGTGGTTCTTGTCAAACAGGCAGCTTTGAATTTCACCCATTCACCTTCGCAATATCTTTCATATACATCCCCTTTCCTTCGGCCATAGACATCATCCTAATTCATGCCTTCTAATTTACTTTCTCCCTGGATTGTGACAAAATGGTCTACTGCTGTATCTGTTTGCATAAAGTCTCTCCTTATTCTAATCCATCTCCATTGAGCTGGAAAAGTGATCGTCCTAAAACACAAGTCTGATTTCTAGTTAAAAAAAAAAAAAATCTACTGGCTCTTTATTGCCTCCAATCTCAAATATAAAATCCCCTGTGAGGCTTTGAAAGTTCTTCACAACCTGTATCTTTCCTATCTTTCCAGTCTTTGAAATTCTCTTCTCCTCAATACAGGGGATCCAACTGTATTGCTTTTCTCCCATGCTGCTTCACTTACATCTTTGGTTTCCTTCAAACCAAAAGGTTTCCTTCAAAATTCAGCTGTACTCAGCTGCAAGAGGCCTTTCCTGGTCTACCAGCTGTTAGTACTTTCCCCTCTGAGATTACTTTTTATCTTACTCTGTATCTTGCACATACCTAATTATCTATATTTTATCTTATCATTCGAATGTGAGCCCTGCAAAGGCAGCTGCTGTTGTTGCCTTTCTTTTCCCCCAGTACTTAGCACAGGTCCTGGCACATAGTAAATGCTTAAATCTATTTTTAGAAGAAATGTCTACATGTCAAGATCCTCAACTATTCCGTAATGCAGCTTGGTCAAAGTTGTCACGGGCATTGACTTGTCCAAAGTCACACCACCAGTTTGTATCATAGGTGAAACTAGCACTCAGAACGAAATAATCCTGATTCTGAAGTAGGTTATCTATCCACTGCAATAAGTTTCATATCAAAGGGAAATACGATATAAAATGTCAAAAGCCAATCAATTAATTTTCATCAGGTACCCAAGGAAGCACATAGTATAAAGATCACTGACTATCAAATCAAAAGATATGAGTTCAAATCTACCCTCTGCTTTTTTAATACTTGTGTGCCATGAGGGGCATGCCACTTCTCTGAGCCTCAATACAAAGAGTTGAAACACTTGTTATGGGCCAGAAATCTGCACTTGAAACAAGTACTAACAAGGTACTAACTCAGTGGAATTGATAATATAATGGTTATCTAGTTTAGTATGGTGATTAATAGTTTCTAGTTCAGTACATGTACTTAGTACTTAATATAGATCTAAAAGTTCACATCTATGATAATGTAATTAGAATACAGCATATAAGCTGGGACAAACTCAGCCAGGGTCAGAGAGAGAGAAGACAAGAGGACTGAAGGCGGGAGCTGAAGCTCTCAGAGCTAAGGAGAGACATTCACTCCACCTCACATCACCATGGGGGGCTGGCCTCCTGCATTTCCCCCACTGAGACCAAGGCCAGTCTGAAAGGCCCTCAAGGAAACTAGATTGTGAAGGAGATAATAAAGGATTTGGACTTTTAACAGTTGGCTTTTTACCTGTTGATTACTCTACTGAAAAGAAGGCTGTTCAGAGACCTCCAGAAAACCAACAAGAACACTACAGTTTGGCCTCCAAATGTGGGACTAAGGACCTACATGTGTGACCCAGAAATTAGGGTGAGTACAAAAACAGACAAGAAGGAAACTTTGTTAAGGCTGAAGTAGTGTTTTGGCTGAAATGGGACAAATGTTTAGAAAACAGTCTTCTTTTTCACCTTAAGGAAAATGTGTTGAATGCATAGTTAAACACATAAAAAACCAAGGTTTGATTGTAATTTGGGAGCAGATCATTGAACTTTTAGAAACATTACAATAAACATCTCCTTGGTTCTCTAAGGAAGAAGAATTAGACCTGGACAAGTGGAAATTAGTAGGAGAGCAACTAAGTGAATATTACAATGATAATGGTCTTGATTCAATTCCTAAAAAAACACTCTATACATATAAGTTAATACAATTGGCTTTAGGAAATTACATAAGTTATAGAATAAGGAAAAAGAAGAAAGTGCAGGAGAGATAGGATACTGACAAACTAGGTGAAAAGCATGAAGAATTACACAAGGAGTTAACTACAATTCTGATGAAATTAAGCAGTGTGGTGCTTCACAGAAGGAGTTAGGACATTTCCCATCCCCTGACCTACCCCCCTCAATTAACCCTTCATAGGTAGAGGGAGAAGGGCAGTGACACAATCAACACCAACTATGAAGCAGCCTATGACAAGATTACAAAAGGCACTAGCTAAAGCAAAAAAAAAAAAAGGACAGGATATATCTGATTTAAAAATAAATGCAGTTTGACTTTTCAGGTTAACAAAGGAGAAGATATACTTTTAATCTAGGGGGAAAAAAATCAAATATTTGAAAAAGGGTTGCACTTTTTATGGTGCTACATCATCTTATGTTAAGATGATATTAGAGAATTTGGCTTATGAAATTTTAACCCCTAGTGATTGGAAATCCATAGCAAGGACATGTTTAGAACTTAGACAAAACTTGTGGCTTTCAGAATACAGTGAACTATGTAGAATACAAGTCCAATAAAATAGGCAAACTGGAGTTAATATACAAATCACCTTTGACCAACTAGCAGATAAAGGTCAGTATGCAGACACTTCAGTACAGATTAATTACCCTTTGACAGCATATGAGCAAACTACGGGTGCTATCAAAGCATGGGGCTTCCTCCCAGGAAAAGACCGAGGGGAAGACTTCACAAATATAGAGCAAAGTCCAAATGAACCCTTAGCTGATTTTGTGGGACATCTGCAAACAGCTGTCATACGAACAATGGAGAAAATGCAGCTACAGGAATTATAAGACAACTGGCTGAGGAAAATGCTAATGAGGTTTGAGGAAGAATCATTCTGGAACTACACAAAGATGCTCCTTTAGAGGAGATCATAACACGCTGTGTGCCACAGTGGGCACAAATGCCTTCTATACCCAGGCTATAATGCAGAACATGGGAAAACAGGGTCCCTCTTGGCAAGGGACTTCCAGAGACTTGTCAGTGCTTTCAATGTGGTAAAGTAGGACATCTGAAAGCTCAATATTGGCATAGAGATAGAGAGGACAGGGTAGGAGAACAAGACCTAAAACCCTATGTAAAAAAATGCAATAGAGGCTTCCACTGGGCCTTAGAATGTAGATTGACCCGGGGAAATGAGAGAAGGGGGCCCAGCTCCTCAAGACCTCAAACAAAAAAACAGGTGGGGCATGATGGCAGCCGAGGTTACACCCAGAGAATCTTTAGAAGTTCGATACTCTAATATGATCAATCAGCAGAGAAGCAATTTGATGGAAGAAAGGGATTTCAATCAACCAAAAAACAATGGGAGAAAGGGAGCAGGAGTACAATTGGGGAGAATACAGGCTTTTTAACCCAGCAGAAGAACAGTGTCCAAGTCAAGCAACTCCAATGTAATTGCCAGATGATGAGGAGAAATTCAGAAAGTGGTGAATGGAAGGTACTAGATAGGTTAACTGCTTGGGAGAAAGGGTTTGCTTGTATCTCTACAGATGGAGAAGGAATCAGATGGTGCCAACAAGCATCTTGACACAGAAAAAGAGAAAAACCTCGAAACAAAGAAGACCTAAAAAAATCTGACACTGAAATAACATGGCTGATAATGAGACTGTTACAGAACTTCAAAACTCGCAGGAATTACTGGATTCCCTGAGACATGATAAGACTGATACAGGACTTTAAAATCTGCAGGAATCATTGGATTCCCTAACACATGATGAGACTATTACAGGACTTCAAAACTTGCAGCAATTACTGGATTCCCTGACACATGAAGTAATGGACAATAGATTAGTTTGGACTGTTTCTAGGACTTATGGACATGTATAATTCCTCATGTTGATTCATAGTTTGTACTACTAGCCTGTGCCATATTGCTATGTGCTTATGTAATTAACTCCCATGTTGATGGATTTATGTATATCTGTTTCAAATAAAACCCTTCAAAAACTTGCTAATCCAGTTTAATCCCCCATTTCCTTTGGTGTTTTCATCTCCCTTCCTGAGACATCAGGGAGGGCATGATCAACTCCTTTTTTGGTGTTTTCACCCCTTTGAGGACTCAGGGAAGGCTTGATCACCTCCTTTTTGGGGTTCTCACCTCCCTAAATCAGGGAGGGCATGACACTTATGTTCTAAAACAAAAGAAAGTGGGAGAAGTTATGGGCCAGAAATCTTGCAGGATTCTTACAAGGTGCTGACTAAATGGAATAAATGGACAATGGTTATCTAGTTTAGCATGGTGATTAATAGTCTCTAGTTCAGTACTTGTATTTAGTACTTAATATAGTTCTACAAGATTCACACCTACAATGATGTAATTATAATAGAGTACATAATAGCCAGCAGGGACTAAGACACAGATTCTTTCCATCGTCCACCTCTGTGGTGACTGGAGGTTGAAGCACAAGACCTAGGACTCAAGAGACAGATTCACTCCATCTCACACCACTGTGGTGGCTGGCCTGTCCTCTTGCTTTCTCCACTGAGACCAAGGACCGTCTGAAGGATCTCCAGAAAGCTAGCAGAGCCCCAGGCAAGAAGACAATAAAGAATTTGGATTTTAACATCTAATTATTCTTGTGGAGATTACTCTGCTGAAACAAAGGCTGCCCCAGAGACCTCCAGAAAACCAATCAGAACATTACAACAATGATATCAAAAATCCCTTCCCTACTATAACCCCCCAAATGTTATTTACAAAGGATAGTACAGGATTAGATAACTAAAAAGCAAAGGATTAAAAAATATTCTTTAGCTCCTTGAAATTTTGAGACTATTGATACTGGTAAAGTACACCTTCTGTTTGGAAAAATGGGACAAAATGGGGATTGCTTTTCCAAAATGTTCTCAGTTTTAGGTTTCTTTAAAAACAAAAACCAATAAACATCTATCACATACTGACTGGGTAACTACTTTCTATATTATTATCGGGTATGTTTCTGTATAACCTTGCATAATATCAAATTTTTTGGCCTCAATTTACTCAATGTAAAATGATGGGAATTATAGAGTTACATCAGACTATTTGTAACATATCTCTTTTAGTTCCACAGCTATAGCAAATAGTTGTTTGTGTTTACTGTATGACAGCCTATTGCAGAAGAAAGAGCAACTGTACTTTATGGACAAAGGAATTGGTGGACTGGCTCACTGATTGCCTTGCCTCCCTCTTGTACAACAGATATCCTATCTATGAAGGATATAAGCTTGTTATTCTTGTACTGTTATTAAGAAGGTTGGAAAGATTTATGTCACCTCTGTTCTTCTAGGTCTATTTTCTCACCAGGATAATTTTTTTTTTTTTGGTAAATCAAAATAGTTCTGATAACAAAATGGAGATAATACTTAGAACTCTATTCCAGGTTAAGAGCTTTAAAAATTTGGGGTGAGTTGTGTACTCTTCCAAATTAGCAAGTAAAACATAGCAATAATATCTGAGAGACAAAAAGATCCACTTTAGCTTAATGCCTGGGTAGATGCGCAACTGTGTGCAAATCATTGAATCTCCCTAATAGATTTGCTGTGAGAATCAAATAAGATAATGTACGTTAAAGCACTCTGTAAAGCATAAAATGTTATATGTAGTGACATTATTCCACATTAGTTACACCTAGATTGCTTCATTTTTTTCAAAGTAATTTTTGTGTAATGCATTAATTCATGGAAATACTTTGATAGATTCAGGATGGCTGCACTTGAGTTATCAAAGTCTTATCTAAACTTATATGTCTATAGTTTGACAGTGTTGGTCACAGAATAAATATAGTTATATTAATAAAAATTTCTAAATACAATAAACCAAACAACAAATTACTCTCTCATGATGTTGTATGATAAATTACTTTATAGCATATTTTCACAACTGTGTTATACAAAAAAGAAATAAAACATTTTTCATGATTAAAAACACAAACATAAGAAGACTATTTAATCAGTTTAAAATAGCTGGAAATTATCTGTTAATCTGCTATGAAAATAGTACTGTGTTCTCAAATGCTCTGCTAGTAGTATACAAGTTCCTAGACCAAGCTGGCACAAAATCACCTTCAAATATGAGTCTGTTTAGAGACTATTGTCTAAGGACTACCTGGTCTGACACAAAGTGGTTTTCGCTAAGGCAAATCAGTAGCTTGTCTGCAAGTCTTATGGAGAATTGCCTGGGCATACCAAGAGACTTGTCTGGGATCAGGTAAGTGTGTGAGGAAGGACTTAAACTCAGGACTTTGTGATCACTAGGCTAGTCATTCTCTTACAACATGATGTTGCATCTCCTGGTTTTATTTTAACAGAATATCCTATAAATATTTGAACTTATACCACATAAGAGATATATTTTCCTCCTTAAGAATAAAGACAGAACCTAATAAATCACATTACATATATTTTAACAAAATAATATCAGTGTTTTTTAAGTCAAAGTGTAACAAATATAAATTCTACCTTGGATTTACTATAGTTAAATTAATATTTAATTAATATAATAAATCATTAAGGATCTGTGTTCCAATTATACAAAAAGAAAGATTTTAATTTTTCCCTTGAAAAAAAAAAGGGGGAGGTATTAGTTTCTTTTAATTTGCAAAGGTATAATTGAAAGGAGATCTGCTAAATAAAAAATTACATCAGTATTTTTTACAGCAGTAAAAGTACAAATATAAAAAATACATAGGAGGGTAGCATGAAGAGATGAACTTGATTTTTTCTGAGGTCCCTTTCAAATTTTTAAAGTACAATATTTGCTGGAAGCACAGAAACAAAAATTGAGTAATGTTCTGACTCATTTTATCTTATTAAAAAGATTTTTTAAAAGTTGAAATGTCAAAAAATTCAGGAAATTATATCCAATTTAAAATAGTTCAAGACCCTACACTGTGTCATAAATGTCAAGGATGTAAACACAGTTCCATTACACAAAAAAATTTAAATACTTAAAAGGACAGTCTACTTCACTTACCTCTTCTACATTGGAAGCAGTCTTAGCAGAAGTTTCCATAAAGATAAGTCCA
Source organism: Sarcophilus harrisii (assembly GCF_902635505.1). Taxonomy (NCBI): domain Eukaryota; kingdom Metazoa; phylum Chordata; class Mammalia; order Dasyuromorphia; family Dasyuridae; genus Sarcophilus; species Sarcophilus harrisii. Next base: position 460,992,602 of record NC_045426.1, read on the forward strand.
TGTTCTCTGGCAAAAGCTTCACCTTCTTCTTTTTTAACTTCTCTTCTAGATTCTAAATCACTAAAGTTAAGGAAGAAAAGGATCATGTTACCAACCATCAGAGGGGGGAAAAAAAATCCATGAGAACTCATGGGCTCTATATTTCTATGAATAATTTTTTAAAAAAGTGAACACAGCAATCTATTAAGAGCAAGTTATGTCATTTGATGCTATGAGAGATACAAAGATGTACAAGACACATTACAACCTTAAAGGAATATATAATCTAATTAATGAACCCCCCCCCCATCACAAAATTTTATAATTATAAGGAATTTTAAAGATAATTTAGTTCAACCTCTCTCTTTTACATGAGAAGAAACAGGTCCAAAGACACTAAGTGTCCTGCCCAAAGGCAAAGGTATTTGAACCCATCTTTTGACTCCAAATCATAACTATCAATTAAAATATAGCAAAAAAGAAAGACATTCCTATATGTTGTCTAGAAAAAGCATTCTGAGAATGTTTATATGACAAATGCAATAAACTGAAAGTATCATCGCATACTGGAAAGGGCACTGTACTTTAGTAGAGTTAAATTCTACTTAAGATTCTTACTATCCAGTGTGATAATTTAGTAAGCTGCCTTTGTTCTCCCCATATTTTAGTTTGCTGAAATGAAGTTCAAGAAGAAAATCTGGAAGAATAAATACATTTTAAAGATACACAGAAACAATGGATTCAAACCTAGGACAGTATTTTTAAAAATTCTTGAAGCCATTATCACTACACCCATTACAAGTCTTTTCAATTTCTTTGTTTCCAGCCATTCACTCTAATCTATTTTGTATCCCCCACTACCAGATTAATTTTCCACTTGATATTTTAAAATTTTCCTTGATAATTTCTTAAATGATAACAGGTAAGTACTCCTTTTAATCAAGTTTACAGAAAGCCAAATATTTCTTAAATTATTTCTCCTTCAAAGATTTTCCAGTTGAGTTGTTTCTCCAATGAGATTTCAAATCTTTATTTTTTCATCCTTTTGATTTTTGTTTTATTTCTTTTTGATGTCTCATGATACCAGTACTGCCATTTGCTCAATTCTAATCTTTACGGAGCTATTTTCTTTAGGTAACTTTTGTACCTCCTTTTCCATTTGGCCAATTCTGCTTTTTAAGGAGTTCTTTTCAGGGGATTTGTGTGTCTATCTTAGTTGATTTTTAAAATCCTTTTTGAGCACTTCCAAAAATGCTTTTTTGGAGAAACTGAGTCCATTTCTTCATATATATACATGCATATGTTACTTTTTTTTGAAGCTTTGGATTAGCTGTTTGCTCATTTTCCCAGTCTACTTATGGACTTTTAACTTTATGTTAAAATTGGGTTATGCAACAGGATGGAGGGAACAAATTTATATTTTTTGTGCAACTGTTTTCAAAGTTTTTTGAGGGGCTGCGATGCAGGGTATGTTTTCAATTTTTCCAAGCAAGTATGTTCTAAAGAGATGTGTTTTTACATCTCTACTTCCTTGCAGCTGTGTGCTCTTATAAGTGCTCCTCCTCATTCTGGTATTGTAACCCATGATTGGGTTACATGCATAGGCAATATCACAGAGTGTACACCCGATTATATACACGGGACCCATGTAATGTCCTTCTGACCAAGTTGCTGGATCCTCTTCACATCTGTGGCTCTAGAAGCTGCTGCTACTGCAGCAGCTCCCCCAAAGCTTGTGCTGGCTTGCCAGAACATTTTCTTATACTGGACTGCATTGTATTATTAACCTCTTGCAATGGAAATTGCCTCATGATCTCGTAACTGCCTTAGGCTGGTAAATTATTTTGCCACATCCTTTTTTGCTCCAGCTGCTGCTCCACAATTTATCTTAAAGTGTTTTGTTTAAAGTTGTTTGGAAAAGAATTTGGGAGAGCGCAGGAGATTCCCTGTCTTTTCTCTGCCATCTTAGCTCTGCACCTCCTTCTCCCAATTTTCCTAAAAACAGATTTCTTTATGTTTACCTGTTGAAAGACATCTAATAACTGCAAATATTGGTGCCCATTGATTCAAGTTAAAGTTCAGTTCTTTACACCTGGCACTCTCAAAAGCTATTCATAATATGGATGAGTATTTCCTGTTTCCATTACCTTCCATCAATCCCAAATATACTACAGGAACCACTGCTAATATATCATTTCTTTCACATTATCAATTTTTTCTCTCACCATGCACCACCATCTTAAGTTTTACAAGCAGAGGATGGTCAGGACTACCTTAATTCCTCAACTTCAGCATATTATCATTATCAAGTACTTCAATACTCTTTAAATAATTCTTTTAAAAAACAATCTCTTACTATAGCCTCTTTTTTAATGTCTTAAAGCAACCTCTTTTTAAGTTTTTGACAATATTAACCTTGGGATCATTAGATCTTTATTCTTTCTAGGTTCTCTAATACCTCCCCCATCTACAACTGTGTTAAAATGCTACAAAATGGGAGGAAAATAAACCACCCAAAACAAATTTTCTCATCTGTCACTGTCCCCTTTCAAATTCTTGAGTGGCTTCCTATTGCTTTCTGTAATTCATTCAAAGTCATTCTTCATTTTTGTACCCACTTCCAATTGACCCTTTCTAACAATCATCCAATTTATCTCCATGGGTTGTTTTTTTTTTTTTCAATCAGCTTCTGATCTAGTCATACCTCCATTAACTATCTTTATATCCTTTATTCTAGTTCCATCTTTAAACTTCTTTTGATACTTATTCTTTTCCTTAAAATTTACATTATACATATTAGGAAATTTCTTATGCACTTTTATTTACACATTCTCTTATTTCCTCATTTAGATATCAAACCTCAAATAAAACCAAAACTTTTAAAATAAAAAGCTCAGAACAGCTAGATGGCGCAGAGGATAGAGCACCTGCCCTAAAGTCAAGAGGACCTAAGTTGAAATCTGATCTCAGACACTTAACACTTCCTACCCATGTGAGCCTGGGCAAGTCACTTAACTCCACCTGCCTTGGCAAAAAATAAAATAAAATAAAAAAAGTTCTATGTACCTGCAACAAGACAAAACATTTTATTAAGATACTTAGAAATAGGTATCTGAATTAAAAAGAAAAAATCCTTTTTTTCACTTTCATATTCTATAATAATTACCTTCTTTAGGGGACACTGATGAAATGCTGGTGTGAAGGATTTCCACTCATATTTTGATTTGAAAAAATTTTTATAATACTTCTTTAATTAATGGAGGGGAAGAAAATAATCAAGCTAAATGTTGTACCTAAAGGAGTCACTAAAGAGTACTCCAATATGGCCCTCAGAGCAAAATAAGAGTAATTGTTATAATGACTACAATCCCCAGGTATATTAAAAAAATTAGTAAATACATTTTATTATCCAACCAATATCAAATCACTTTGCCAGTCCAAAAAAAAAAAAAAAATATATGAAAACCAAAACCCTTTAATGATGGTGGAAATGTTACTTTCCAAATACTCTATTGACATGTATTTATTACTTCTATTAGCTAACAGATGGAAAAAAAATATTGTTCATTCAGTTTGTAATTTCACACTATGTACTATAGTTATTTATTATTGTTTATAGTTATTTATATTTGAACAATCAATTTTATTCACCTAAGGAAAACCAATCATATATGATCTCAAATTTTCAGTAGTGTGAAAACAAACCCTTCTAGAAATAATGTGGTTACATGAAAACATTCAGCTGCTTCACTAAGTTTCAATTTCCTTAAGCAACTCTAAATAAATCTCCACTACAATGTACTGTATCTAACACATGAGAATCATACTGCATGAATTTGTGGCAAACCAAAGTCCTAAAACAAAGAAAAAAGATAGATTTGGGTAAAGTGAAGCGAGATTTATAGGTGAGGGATCAGATAGGCCATATGAAATTAGATAGATTGAATTCCCAAAGTTAGAAAAAAAATTAGCATTAACTTAGTTAAATTTAATAAAAGTAATGAGACCACTAACTGGAAAAATTCAATAAATATGGCTGTAGTTAAAATATGCTTTAGAGTAACATTTAAAGAACTGATCTAGAAAATTATAGAAGAAAAAACTTTTCTCTCTTTTCTCTCATGAGCTTCCCAAGGAAAATCAATATGAAGTTCAAAACAATCTGGGGTTTTCTTGGCAAAGATACTCAAGTGATTTGCCACTTTACAAATGAAGAAACTGAAGCAAACAGTGTTACTTGCCCAGGGTCTGAAGTGTCTGAGGTCAGATATGAACTCAGGTAGAGTAGTTTTGTTGCACTTTTCCTACCTCTATTTAAACAACAACAAACAAAAACCAGAAGTCTTTTCCTCCTTCCCATTCCCTACCCTGTTAGAATAAAGGAAAAACAACAAATATGCATATGGATGGTCAAGCAAAACAGAAGTCAGAAGTCTTGTTCTGTCATGCCTCTTGTAACTGAATAGAACTATTTCATCATTTGATTCTCTAGTATCATGAAAAGCAATTGTGTTGCTCATATTCTTACAGATTTCAAAGTTGAAAACTGCTGTCCCGACTTCATTCTTTATTAATTTGTACATGTCCTCAGTATTTTACATTTTTATTATATAGATGTTATAGTACAGCTTGTTCTTCCAGATCACTTCACTCTTCATTAATTTTTCCATTGTTTTATGAGTCTTCTATCTTTTCAGTCTTAATTTTTGCGAGTACACACATATGACATATTTTTGTACATAAAAGACCTTTCCTATTTCTCTGATATCCTTTGAGCAAAGGTAGTGGTACAGCTAGTTCAAAGGGATTAAAATTTTTTCGTATATAACTACAAATTGCTTTCAATAACAATTGTCCCCATTCACAGGTCCACCAGGTCCATCAATGTGCCTGCTTTTCTGACAGCTCCTTCACTATTTCTCAATTGTTATCTTTGCTACTCTGATGACTGATGCAGAATCTTGGAATTGTTTTAATTTGTATTTCTAATTAGTGATAATTAGAGTGCTATAGTTTGGTTTCTCACATCCCATATGGCTATTGAAAGCCTGAATTTGTTTCACTGAAAACTATCTGTTCAAAGCTTTATACCACTTATCAATTAGAGAATGGATTTTTTTCTTACATATCTGAGTTTTATATATCTTGGAAATGAGACCTTTAGCAGAAAAACAGGCTACAAAGATTCCCCCCCCCAATTAATTATTTCCCTCTTAGTTTAAAAAATTATGTAGCCAAAATTATTAATTTTAGCTTCTATGATCCTCTTTACTACAGATAGTTTTTTCCCCATGTTTCTGTAATATATTTATATTTAGTATATAACCTTTTATATTTAGATTTCATAGTTATTTGGAGCTTCTTTGCATAAGGAGAAAGTTAATGTTAATATAAATCACACTTCTTCTATGACTATCCAATTTTACCCATAGTCTTTGTCAAATAACTTAGTGCTACTTAGCACAAGGGTGGCATAAAAGTAAGTAGGCACTTGACAAATGTACTGACAAATTTATAATGAAACCTTATATAAAGTTTGAAAAGCCATTTTTTGAAGACAAGAGATTAGTAATAAAGAAGTTGTTGGCTGAATCAGTGGGAAGTAACTCTCTTAATATTAGCAATAATTTGAAATTGGATTTTAGCTAATGTAGTCTGATAGAGATGTTGAATATAAGCTCTTTAGTAGTGGTTTCCAGAAAGATTTGTTCCCATAAAAAAAAATATATATATTCAGAGGATGAAACTAAGCAAGATGGTGAACAAGAAATTTAGCATTCGGAAGATAAAATGGTCAGGCTATCTATAGAAAGAGGATCTGCCTTGCAGGAAATTATTTTTTAAACAATCTCTTGTAGCACCTTTTCATGATCAATATTTTAAAGACTGTTTTCTACCAGCAGTATCAGAATGTCATTGTTGTTAATGCTTGTTACCCCTAAGATAGCAATGATAAAGTCAAGACCCAATCTTATCCAGGTTTTTGGCAAACATGCTCTTTGTAGCAAAAGACTGATCATATAATCATTAGGATTTTTATACTTTTCTTTTTCAGGACTTTTAGATATCCCAAAATTAGCAACATGATCTAGTTTGTTCTCAAATGGCTAAAGTAGAATTCACTGACTAGAAAGCTGATACTATTCTAAAACCTGATGCTGGTAGAACTGTTTATTGGCTGTATATGACTAACAATGAGCTTCAATAAAGTAGAGAATTACACTGGTGAGAAAGGTCAAGGACCAAGCCTAAGTCAACTGTGGTATATTATCATAGCCACTAAAATTCACTCTATCTTTATCTATCTATATTAACAGCGCCTGCTTTGAATCTATAGTCACAGTCAAAATATACCAATTCAGAATGACAAGATGAAATTCTACCCTCAAAGGCAAGTGACTAATATCTTCATGATCCTTTCAGAGTGCATTAGGACAAAATAATGTAGAATATTTCTCTTATCCATTCACCTACATCTATATATAACATTTGGGGCTTTCTTTTTAACCTAAATCAACTATTAACTTAAACAAGTTGTGTAAAAAATGCAATTGGCTGCTCTAGTGTATCATTCATTTTTTGCCTGGTCACATCAGGAGCTGATCTTATCCTGGATGTAGGCCAAATGTTGGCATTCCCATAAGCCCCTCCACAAAAGCACATTGAGGCTTAAAAAAATTGCTTCAGGCTTTCATTAGTTTAAGTGAGCCTTGAAGCACTAATTGCAATTTTGTGGAGAGTAGACCTGGCACAGCAGCAACTGCTGAAGTGGTACATGGCTTTTTTTTGCAAGGGCATGCAAATTGAAAACATACAAATACCACAACAACTGTAATAATCAAAATACTGATCTTGAGTATGAAATACAATGAAAAGCAGAAACAGGGATCTTTCCAACACATGGAAGCACTCTGTGTGTGTGTGTGTGTGTGTTGTGTGTGTGTATTTAAACCTTTTAGTCTCTGAAGCCGTTGGGATGTAAAAGAGAAATAATAAGGTGTTATGGAGACCAGAATTGCTATATTTTCTGTAAAACTGCTTCTCTAAGTTTAGAGGTGATCATTGGAAAATTGGTCATTGGTTAAAAGAGTTTTAGTTACAATTTTAACTCTAAAAAAGCTTATATTCTATGGGAAGGTACAAAAAACAAAGTAAATTTAAAATTATCTGCAAATAGAAAAAGGTAGAGGTAAAGAGCACAAATGGTGCAAAAACTCAGGTGTAGATGGAATAATGAATGAATGGCAAATTGATTCAGATGTCTGGAATAATAAGTACAAGAGAAGAAACACTGAAAGGCAAGTCAGACTGTGAAGGGCTTCAAATAATAGCCTGAGGAGTCTATATTTAATCCTAGGGACAGTATGGAGAGTCAATAAAGATTTTTTTCTGCACAGAAATGATATGATTAGGCAATATTAACAATATTATTTTAACTATTACTTGGCCACCTTTGGAGTATGCATGAAGAGGAAGAAATCAGTAAGAAAGGTATTGTAATAATAGAGTAGAAATGATGCAGACTTCTATGGTAGTAATTCAAAAGAAAAAGTGAGATAGATATGATATGCCCAGTATATCAGGCAATAATTAGAGATGATGAACGATAAAATCAGGAGAGATTGCAACATTGTGAATCTATGATTAGTAGAATAGTAGTACTGACAACACTCCTCTGTGAAATAGAGGAAGACTTAAGGTGAGAAGTCCTGAAAATGATGGGATAAGCCAGTAAAGATGTCCAAAATAAAGGTGACAATGAAAGTCTTTCCCACAAGCTGGTATGCTTAGTTTAGATTCCATGAATATTATATTATGCTTCTCTCCAGATGAGCTCAAAATATCATGAAGACTTTCAGCTTGCATATTCCACATTTCCTTAAGATCCTCAGTAGAACAAGAAACCCCTCCCAAAGCCTCCCTTTATAGAAGGATCAAAATTTCCAATATCTCTTCACTTCTCACCAAATGGTAGGCTTGATTTGGGATGTAAAACTATCAAGCCACTCCACCTCCCTCTTCAAATTCCTTTTGTATATAGTGTTTCCCCCTTTAGATAGTAATCACAGAGCGGGCAGGGACTCAGGACTCGGCACATAGTCAGGATTAAATTAGGTGCTTAATAAATGTTTATTGTTTTGGAACTGCTCAAAAAGTTATCAAACTGTGTATATCCTTTGATCCAGCAGTCTTTCTACAGCAATTCACTGCTACTGGAAAAACCATAACTTTTACTACACAGACTTCTGTTGGTAAGGTGATATCTCTGCTTTAGTGTGCTGTTCAGATTGGCATAACTATCTTTGCAAGGAGGAAGTATCTTTCAATTATATTATGCACATGCATGTATTATATCAAGACAACAAAGAAGTATTATAACATCTAAATGAAACTATAATTTTAAAGTGTTAGATGAATGTCAGCTGCTATTATTATTAGAAGTTGTCAGACAGGTAGATCAATGTTACTGAAGGACAGGGAAGAAAGAAAATGCAGAAAAGGTCATTCAAGAATGATTATCTAAAGCAGTAGAGGATCAATTAGAAAGAAAATTCGGCTGTAATGTGAATTAGCATCATGAGTCATGAGACAGAAAAAAAATTAATAAGTAATGCAGCAGGTAAATACAGTAAATAAAAATGATGCCTAGTTTTATTTACATTCCATCTCCAGAATATTAGAGAGAAATCAATTACTCAGGTCTATTTATCAAATGAAGAATAAGATGTGAAGAATGATTTACCTAGTGCCATATAGCAAGTTAGTGACAGCCCAGAGTTCAGCCCTCTTACAACCCAATCTAATATTCTTTCCAGCACAGAAAAACCTCACTCATTAAAATGTTTGTAACCACCAACTGATCTTCACCTAAGAATTTTTCGCCATGAGTCTATTACATATTTATCTTTTAGTATTGCTGGTTGCTATGTAGGTATGTGTATGTGTGTGTATATATATATATATATGTATATAAATATATATGTATATATTTACCTTATAGCATTAAGCCTAAACGTCTTCAGACCAATTCCTGTCTACCTCCATCACAGGATTTACAATCTTTTCAAAATGTATGAGTGATGATGCCAAATTTTAAGAACTGACTCAAACAAATGATTATTGAGCTTTCCCAAAACACACTTGGGAATTCCCAAAAACAATGGGAAACACTGTAAATAAGAAAGATATTCTAAAATAAGGAATAAAGCTTTTTCTCCTGTAATAATCCCTGATAAATTACTTAAATTATACAAACGTTTAATTTTACATAAGTTTTAAGCAATGTTTTCAACTTCAATAGGTCTTAACAACAGAGAATTGGTAAAGATTCTCACTCTGTTGTTCATTTTCTCTTCTGCTCTGTACATCATTTTGTACTAATTTTATGTATATATGATTTACTTTTTGTATTTGTCGTTTCCATCCAGTAGGAACATAAGTTCCTTGAGAGCAGGAACCACTTTGTTTTTGTGTATGCAGAAGGAATTGGAATATAAATAAGAAAGAAAGACTATGAGAATGAGAAAAATTAAATTTAGTTAAAATTATTGTATGCATTGTATCATTAATGTAGTGAGGATAAATAGGAAGGATGAAAACGATATAAAAATGTTTTGGTTATATCCTTATGTAGGGCAATGAAAGCTTTTGAAAGGAATTTTCATCTTTAATATTAAAAAATATCGAGATGAATGTGCAATTTTCCCCTTCTTGAAGAATCCTGTTAAATGTTTTGGTTATATCCTTATGTAGGGCAATGAAAGCTTTTGAAAGGAATTTTCATCTTAAATATTAAAAAATATCGAGATGAATGTGCAATTTTCCCCTTCTTGAAGAATCCTATTCCTAGGAATCTAGACAGGTCTTTTATCACCTTACTTCTCAAAAGCAAATAAAGTCTCTTAATAGTTTTTGTTATAAAATACAAGAGAGACCAGATGGGTGCCTAATTCTTGGCGCATATTTTATTCCCCTTAGTCAGAAAGCAAAAGAAATCTTTCCCAGTGGTTGGGGAAGTGAGAACTTGCCCACTTGTTTGCACCTGAAGAAATATTCTTCTACAAATTGCACAACTATGATTAAGAGGAATTAATTTAATTGTTTAAATAATTCTAACTGATTTAACAGGGGTTTCAGTGATGGTCAGTGTATAATGGGAAATATAACCACTCTGCAAGAATGTATTAATACATCATTCTAAATATAAAAATTAGAATTCTTAAAAAGAGTTATAGTTTACTTTTGAAAAATCTAGGTTGAGAGCCATTAATTGAAGTACTACTTATTAAAAACTTATGGAGACAACATAAATCAGTTCCATACTTAATCTTAGAGGGTCAATGATTTTAATCACTGTGATCATTCATATAAAAATCACCCATATGAAATGATGGTTTTATGAGCTGCTGGGGGAAGGAGGGGAAAAATTGGGGGAAGGAGGGGAAAAATTGGGGGAGGCATTTGATTGCTAATCATTTAGTGAAGAATCTGTCTGAATTAAGACTGGTTACAGAATCGATTTAAGATCTATTAATATCCCTTATGGTTTGTTCTCTATAGTCTCTCTTCCTTATTTATATTCCCAATTCCTTCTGGATTCATTAATATCAAGATATTGAACATCATACACAAAAACAATACAATGCAGTTCCTGCTCAAGGAGCTTATGCTCTACTGGACTGAAGCAACAAATACATAAAGTTAATCAAAATATGTATAGAATTAGTACAAAATGATATGGAGCAGGAAAGAAAATGAACAGAGTAAGAATTGGTAAAGGTAGGCATTCTGGGCTTTGGGAAATGGGATAGTTGGGGTGGCGAGGTGATGTAGTACATAGAGTACCAGGCCTGAAATGAGGAAGACTGCATTCAAATCTAGATCTCAGACAGTCAATACTTCCTAGCTGTGTGACCCTGGGCAAGTCACTTAACCCTAATTGCCTTGAGTTCTCTCCTCATGCAGAGAGGCAATACAGTGCCAAGCACTGTATTTTACTGTATTTTAGTTTTTGATCCCTGCCCCCCTTTTTTGTCATGAGAATCTTCAATCTGAAGAGTGATGGGAGGTGGGGGGGGGAGAAAGTCATCTTTGGAAATAACTGCTGCTTTTGTTTTTGTTTTTTTAAAGGAGCAAAGGTAGATTGGATTAAGATAAATAAGGGTTTTAAATGTGAAACAAAAATTTATACTTTATCTTAAAGGCAAAAAATTTCTTGGGCAAGAGAGTACTTTAGGAATATCAATTTTGCAGTAGAGAGCAGAGGGGTTAAACATGCTGTTACAAAACACTCCTGAGTGTCACAGGAATCAGATTAAAATGTAATTGAGAAATATTTAATAAAATAAATAAAAAATGTACTAAAATGTAACATAATATATAGTTTTCTAAATCATTATATGACCTTCAAGGATCCTTATATACAGTTTCCAACTAAATTTGATAGTTCTTGTATGAAGAGGGGAGGGGCTACAAAAATTTAAAAAAAAAATAAGAAACTTAAAATAGTCTACATGAAATTAAGACCATTTTATATTTCAGGCTAGTTTTTTGTTATATAATAACATCACACACACACACACACACACACACACACACACATGTGCGGCCCATAGTTTTAAACATTTTTTAAACTTTGTTTCATGATTTTCTACTTCCTGAAGAATGTATGAGTTAAAGAAATAAAGGAATAAATAAGGAATAAAATAATTAACCTTTAAAAAGAAAATTAACTCTTGCTAAATAAAACCTTTTCTTAATTTTTTTCTAAATTAAAATTTCTAAATAAACTTTTCTTAAAAGTTGTATGTAATTTATTCTATTAATTATAAAAAGAAAATTAACTCTTGCTAAATAAAATCATTTTCTTAATGGTTGAAAAAAAAGGCTGAAAATAAAGGAAAAGAGGCAAATCTTGTCAATGGTAATAATGAATAATGTTCCAAAGGAAGAAGAGAGATATTTTGTAATGGAATATAGTGGAAAAGTACAATGGATATAAATTACTGGGCTTTACTGGTAATGAATTCTTATTTTATTTTAACAAAGCCTTCTTTATTCTTTTTAGAAAGCCTAATATTTTTTAAAGCAAATAATAGCACAAGAATTTCCCAACAAAACAAAATAATACAATATTAAACATTTATTATGCATTTATCTATTCAAGTCACACTGTCCACATCCACTTCATTTGTAGATTGTTAAACATATTTCAATTTTCATGGAATAAAAGTTAAAGTTAATTTAACTGTTCACTTTAAAAATTGTTATTAAACTATATTACCTTTTAGAGAGAATATATTTTAGGTTTATGGTTAATATAAGCCAATTTACAGATTTCAAAACTACATTTTGCAAAAATGTAAGTTTAATGACTTCCTTAACAGTAACCATAAATCTGTAGAAGAAATCCAGCTTTCTCTTACCTTGGGGAAGAAGACAAATGTCAAATGTAACTCGGGCAATAAGGAGAGAAACATAACTACCCAGAGGTAATGATATCAAGACTTATCTCCTAAAATTTTGTTCCAAGTATGAATATATATTTACTGATATATGCCACCTGAAATCCACAAAAGATTATTATTTTGCCAGATATTCCTTTAAAAATCTTAAGGCAAAACTAACGTATACCCCACAATGTTCACTTTAGAAATGACTAAAATTAAGGAATTAAAAGGGAGCCAATCACAAATGCAGCTAAGCTATATTACCTAAGTAGCATTTAAAAATCATACAATATTAATTTGGGTTTAAAATGTATTCCACTTTAGGGCCATTGTGATCTAATTGGGGAGAAAACTGCAACTTGGGGACTTGTAATCAGATACCTATCATTATTTCTTTGTCAATGGAGCAAATCCAAGACAGATTGATAACAACTGAAATTCATTACTATCACCATCTGGATAGTGTAGAGTGTTCTTTGAAAAAGGTATTAAAAAAAAAAAAAAAAAGTTAAATGGTTTTTGCTAAGTTTCTATAGGTTAGCATAAAAGTATCACTTTTGATACCTTAACAGAAGTAGTACAGTATTTAGAATAGTACAGAATGAATTAATATTTTAAAAAAATAATAATCATAAGACTGTTTGTTTTGTTTTAATAAATTGGAAAGTCAATGAAATTAGAGGCTCATGATGTCCCAATTATTGTGCATCTATCTCACTGAAGAAGACATTATGTATCAGACATCTTAACGAGTGCTAACTTTACTTTTATCATTAAGGTAATGTTTTACTGCCTTAAAAATTTGGAAAAACAATCAATAGTTTTGTGTCTAACATGAATATCATACACAGGAAACTATCCCTTCTCTAATATACTGTTAAAATTATAAACATATGAATTGGTGTATCACTTTTTTCAGGTAAGAGTACTAATTAAAAATGAGGTAATTAATAGGTTTTGGAAGTAAAAAAGCTGAAAAAGATGCTAAAGCTTCAAAAAGTTGAAAGATACTTCAATGATTTATGATATACTTTGCAATAATTGAGATTCAAGAAAAGAAATGATTAATTTTTTTTATATTATCCCATACAAAGTAAAACTTTAAAAGAATAGTTCCATATTTGTACTTTTAAAAGATAAAAAGTTTAACATAATGGAAATATTCTGTCATTTTCAGAATCTGGGTATCACTAAACATTAAACATTCAAATAAAATCTAACAGTCATCCAAAAAGTTTTATAAACAGATTACTCCTAATGGCAAAATTATATCTCTTAATGTCTTTTTACCTTTTATTCCCAATTAGCATAATGACCATGTTGGAATTGGAATGCTGGCGAGCATCTTCTAACCAAGTTGTCAAGTGGTTGAATGTATCTCTCCTGAATGCAAAAATGAAAATTAAAATATTTAATATTATTAAAAATTAAAATACTTAATATTAATTTAATGTTTTTCTGACAAAATACTATTCAAAACAGTTTTATATTAAATAATTTCCAACTAATAAGGTGCCATTTTATGTTGATGACCATTTGTTTATGGAGTTATCGTATATGGCACAAATTTCAATGACTTATTTATAGAATTCCATTTATTAAATTTCAATTTATAAAATAGGTGTGTCCAACTTTAAAAATTCCTGATTATAATATCTATAATGATTAGGGTGATGAACTAGGGTGTCATTTTTGCATTACTCCACAGAACCAATTACATTGTATATGTATGCACAAGTTTATGTAGTACATGCATAACTATGGATATTTCATAAATACATATAAAATAGCAATTGTACATTTACACACATATACATATAATTTTTAGGAATGTAGCAATTAAAAAAAAAAGAACTGTCCTTTATTGATTGCTATTTTTGGAATAGATCTAGTGGTATGGTGATTTCACTGGTGTTGTGAACTCTGTGATACAGAATTGATCTACTGATATAAATCCAATGATTCATACACTACTCATAGCTTTCTAGAATTGTACGTAACACTGAGGTTAAAATGACTTGCCTAGGGTCTCACATCTTATGTGTCAGCTGAAGAACTGAATTTTTCCTGACTCCAAGACTAGCTCTATAATTCACTACTTCTGAGTTAATTATATTTAGTCACAAACAACATCTACATTTATTAAATAAAAATACTTATTTCTATTGATATTAGAAACAAAATATTTCAATTGTTCTCACCTTGTAATATCATACACTAGTAAAGCCCCTGCTGCACCTCTGTAATATGACCTTGTAATGGAACGGAAGGACTCCTGTCCTGCCTGTGAAGAAACAAAAAGTTGAGAGCTTTCATTTAATAAATTGTTTGCTACAACTTCATAAAAGAAGAATCAATAAGCATATTATTCTCATGGAATCTGGGATGGCAAGGTAAAGAAAGAGTGAATCAAAGAAAAGAAATGACAACTTCCCCAATGTTTTAAACAGAAACTACGTAACATAACTATAACATAAGCCATTAAACACACACACACACACACACACACACACACACACACACACACACACACACACGAACAAGACCTCTAACCCTTTTTTGGCAATCCCTGACAACCCAATTTACTGAATGGTTTCACAATACATGAATCATTATTAGAGCACAGAATGGCCTCCTAGCAACTAAGCTCTGAAGACAAATTTGAAAGGAAGCAAATAAGCCAGAGCTTCACATTTGAATTCAATAACCCGCTCCCTGGGGCAGCTGTTGACACTAGAATAAATAAAGCCCATTGTAAATAAATGATGAATGACATCTTTACGCCCACCATCTGCTGGTGTAAAGGTTGTTGGAAGGCCAAGGATGCAGATTTTATCCGTTATATCATAAACTGCAGCCAGTTTTCAACAGTCTTCAGACTAAATTCTTTCAGTAATCATTTTATTATGAAACACAGAAAATGGTTTTGAACTTAAATCTTATGTTATTTGATTCTTCACTTAATCAGTTTCTTCTATATTTGATATATAGCAATTGCAGACAGGCAGAAGAAGGTAAAAGCCACCTTTACTTCCATTTGTGATACACCAAAGATAATGTGTAATTAGCAAAACTTCTCCCCTTTTGGGAGGGGGAGAAAAGGGAGTACTAGCATTCTATTAAAATTATGGTTAAAGATGTGTCTACTGATTTTAAACATAATGATATCCAAATATAATTTTTTAAAGTTAATTCTTTTAATTAATTTCTCAATTTTATCAAATTAATAAAATTTTATTTACAAATTATTTAATCCACTGTAAATGAAGTGAATTTAACAGTGTCAGCAATAAATATGGACTAAGAGCCTAAAGAAGGCTCTCAAACAGGGATGTTGGGTAAATAGTAAGTATTGAATAATTACTTGCTAAATAAATGGATACTTAGGCAACAATTTTATTAGGGGTTCAGCAATTGTACCTTCAAATCTGGTTTAAAGTCAACATTATTCATCTTAATAAGTGTAACAGATCAAAGACTATGATCTAACATAGGACCACAATGCAGGGAAAAATCTTAAGGAGGAAGCCTCATTTTACCAATGAGGACAGGAAGCTTCAAAGTTGAATGATTTTCCCAAAATAATATAAGTTCTCTCACTCTAACTCTTTCTCTTTAAAGACTCATCTCTGTAAAATTTTACAACAGTTCAAGACAGCAAATAATATTTGCTGAAGTTGACTAAACTATAATATGAGAACAAGAAGATCTACAAGATTGGCCAGGGCTACCAGATCAAGGATGGCAAAGTGATGAAAAACAACTCCTCCACAGACTAAGTCTGACAAGAGCAGCATCCTTCTGGGAGGCTTTGTCCATTATGGTTAAGTGACCAATGACGATCATGAGGCAAGGCTGTGTTGTTGGGACCCAGAAGCAGGTCCTCACCCTGATGGTTCAAACCAAGCATTGGGCCCTGGAGAAGACGGACTTGAAGTTAATCAAGTTCCTGGATAGGAATTCTACCCAGGTCAAAATTGGGGAGAGTTACAGATGTTGGTGAAGAGGACAGTTTACCTTGGCTGTGCCAAGCAATCTTGGAAGGAAAAGGTTGAGAGGAGTACTAGGGAAGAAATTGCAGAATCTCACAAATAGAAATGGGGAATTTCCAGAAGGAAGTGAAGAGAGTTGGCAATCAGGGACAAGTTGTTAGGCCGAGTTATAGTGAGAGATGTGAAAACTGGTACCAATAGAATAAGAGCCATCTGGTGCAGATGCACTAGAAATTCAATTCACAAGTCAAGACACCACCCTCATGACATCATTAATCTTTTTTTTTGAAAACTGAAGACAAACAACAACAGTTGCACTAGAAAACCCCACTGGAAGAAATAAGGAGGAGCAGAATCCTAACAATCCCCTAGAGGAGGTAGCAGGCAGCAAACAATAGTAAGGCTGCGAAGTGGGACCCCAAGAGGGGAATGACCTTCATGGCACCAGATTTTCCTGGAGAGGATTCATCCACAGAATATCATATGGCAGAGTTGTACTGGGCAAGTATATGGGGTGAAATTTAAGTGGCATGACAATGGAAGAAGGGCAGGACATTTATGGTACAAAATGGGATCCACCAGTGGGATTTTCCACCACTACCTTGAAGCTAAATGTAAATTAAGGAAGAGAAAATTCCAGTCACTTTCACCTCAACTAGAGGGGAACCCAGTTCTGTTTATTTCGCCCTAATTACAACTTGTGGTCTTGATAAGACTGAATGAGAAAAATATCAACTAAACCAAGAGTTACATTGAATTAACTAGTTTCATATGAATTCTAAGACTGACAGTTTAGGCTTAAAAACCAATACTATCATACTGGAAAGATTTTATTTCAAAAACAAACAAAAACAACCTACTATTATTCCAAATATGTTTCTGTTAGATATATCCTTCTAAAAGAATAAAAACAAGGAAAAGTTATGGCAGCTTGCTTTTTACAATCACATATCCTGGGAAAATGAAAACGACATTATGCACGTAGTCTTCAGTAAGTAACAATAAAAGTTTTACTAAATCAGAAAATCAAGGGTAGACCGATAGAAAACTAATGGCTAAATAAGTTGATACAACAGAATATTACTGTGCTGTAACAATGAATATGATTAATATAGAGACAGACAAAAAGATTTACACGAGTTGATAAAGTGAAGTCATATACATAATGGTTACAACAATGTAAATGGAAGGAACCTCAAAAGAATCAAATGTAAATAACAGGTATTATTTCAAAGGAGAAAAGAAAACCCTACTCACTTTTTTGCAAAAGTGGAATGGTACCATTTAAGGAGGTACCATTTAATTCAGTTCGGACGTCTTGATTTCTCTTATCTGGCTGCACTATTTTTAGATTTGTCTACCATATCCCAGAAAGCCCCTTCATGATGAGAAAATTTCATCATCACTGTGATTCTACTTCAGTACCCTTTGCCCTTCTTGACAGAAGGGTATAGTTATGAACTCCAAATATCATCATTTCTCATCTGACTGTAGTTCTGACTTCTCTTTCATGCCCTCATTGTATTTTTCCTTCTCACTCCCTTTTTAGCCTTTTGTATCTTATACTCATTAGACTGTGAGTTCTTTGAGGTCATTCTTCACCCTTAATCCCTTAGTGCTTAACACAGTGCCTGTTAGTGGGAACTTAATATTTACCAAATATTGGTACACTGCAGAGTTCTCTTCCTTTTCAATATTTCTTTAAAAACAACATTTGTTGTATAAGACGGCTTTCTAGAGAGGACAGGTGAAGGGATACTGAGGAAAATTTTGGTGATATAAAAATAAAAGCTATCAATAAAATTTATTTTAAAATAACAATTGATTTCAGAGCCCTGCCAAGATGTTTAAAAACAAGATCAGTAAAACCACTACAGTAAACTTAATGAAATCGCCAAAATATTTTTTAAATGGAGTTCTGTGAAAAAGAATACCTTATGCCTTGTTATAAATCCCACTTAAAGGCGCTATTCACAAAAAATGTTGAAGCCCAGTCTCCACATAGTAAAATAGCAAATGCAATGATGTACTTTACTTCACTGTTCTTAGATGTTGGTAAGAAACCTGGGAATTTACAAGATTAGTGGGATGTTTGGTGTAAAGAAAGATTAGGGAGGGTGATCAAGATAATGCAAAGATAGCATAAAGAATTGTTATTGTTTTCAATTCAATCCTTCCCTAAATTAAAGATGATTTGTATGATGATGTACAATCAACATACAAACTCTTCTGTATTAAACAGTGACTTCTACAGGAACTGAGAAACAGAGAAGTACTTATGCAACTTATCTATGGTACAAATTTGAAAAGTATATTGGGATTCTCTGACGTCTACTGATGTGTGTAAGAAGTATTGTTTGTATTGGTATGTACGCATAAGACTAAGGGTAAAAATACCAATACTGTGGCTAACTTAGATATTTCCATTTTCAATACAATATTGTAACTAAGCCTCAGAATTTGCTTTCAAAACATTATTTCAAAAGTACTTGTACTTTGTTCTTACTTTAATGACTTTGTTTTTATTTTAAAACCCATCAAAACAAGAGCTCCAAAGTCAAAAAAGTAAAAAATACGGCATCTATCCCAGTATTTACTTTGGGTTTTTTTTAGACCTCAACTATTTACTATTCTCCATACAACTATTTTGTCATTATATAGGCTGTCTCTATGCTAGAAATGCTCTCTCCCCCTCTTAGGTGTGACATTCTACAAAAATCTTTGTGGATCACTCCAGTTGAGCTCCTCACCTAAATTACATAATAATTTTGCATATGATTGCAAGTACATAAAGTACATAAACACTTCCAATGAAGAGAAATTGTGACTATACAAGAACTTCATAACTAAATTAAAATTTTAACATGGATACAGATGATTGAAGCAAGGGCAGGTAACAAAATTAAAATAAATGGCATGGTCCTTTAAGATAGTGTTAAGAAATAATAAAATACAAATGAAACTTTACTGGGATACACTTCGATATTTTAACTGATCATTATAGTTATGAGTGGAATAGAATTACTTTTCCTATTTCTTCTGGCAGAGAGGTTGAAAATTTATAGTCACTCAGCCAACAAGAATTTATTAAACATTTACTCTGTCAGGTACTTTGTCAAATATAGGGAATCAGAAAAAAAAGTAAAAAAAAAAAACAAAACCCAAAAAACCCCACACCTTTTATACCCACAAAAACCTTTCATTCTAATGGGGAGATATGTGAATAACACACACACACACATACGTGTAGCATGCCAGCATTTAGCAGAATGTCTGGCACATGTGTTTAATAAATGCTTGCTAAATTGTTGTTAGAGGGTAATAAGGAACATAAAAAAGGTGAATCTTAACTCCCTTTGAAAATAGATAATTCTAGCTCTTATTTTATTGCCAGTTTCACCTTCTTTCCTGTTTTCTGTCATATTTATTCCCTTACAGAATGAAAACTACTAAAGGACTCTGTATCTATGAAAATATAACTAAAAAATTCTAAAGAATCAAGAAAGATTAAAATAACTAGATATAGAAAATACTCATGGTCAGATTTTACCAATAACAAAATAATATCTGCTATACAGAACTAGACAAAAAATAATTCATCTGAAAGAACAAAAGGCAAAAAAGAAAAAAAAAGGAATTTTGGATACTTGACAGGTTCAAATTATACTACAAAGCAGTAGCATTCAAAACTACTGGTACTTGTTTAAAAAAGAAGTAAGAAAGATCTAGAAGCAATTGAACATATTAACATGTTAGATAAACCCAAGCATACCAGCCTTTGGGTTTTTGACAGAACCTGGGAAAACTGGAAAACAAATCTTGGGTCTACAGCAATATTCCATATCATATTCACAGAAACAAAATAATGTAGATCACGACATAAAATTGAGGAAAATAGTTGGAGGTGATCACAAAAGACAAAATAGAACATTTTGATTACATATATCTCTTTACATTTAAAGTCATTTACATTACATTACATTTACATTACATTTAAGTCTTTATAGAGAGCTACTCCTCTGTTAATATACTGATCTTCATTCTGAAGAACTTTTGCTTTATAAATGTTCATTTTCACAATGAAAATTTGAGTTTGGGTCCTAAAGGTAGTCCCACATGTTCCATAAACAACTAATATGATTTCAAGTACAATAACTGTTTAAAATGGTAAGAATTGAATATAGTTAAGTTTTTCTTTTAACTCATCACTATCCACACATATAAACACCTTTCAATAGATGTAATTATAATAGTTAACATTTATAAAGGTTTGTACAGTGCTCATATATTTCATTTGGTCCTTAAAACAACCTAGTAAGTTTTAAGTGCCTTTATTATGCCTGTTTTGAAGATAAGGAAACTGAGGCTAAAACAGATTAAGTGACTTTCAAAGACCACACAGAGTTGATAAATCTGGCAGAATTCAAACTCTTCTGGATTCCAAATCTTGATTTCAAATCTTCTTGATTCCAACATTAACCTCTAATCTACTAAATGAAGACATCTTCCAATTCATGACTGAATCAAATGCCTGATTCCGAGTTCTAATTAATATAAATGAAAGTCAGTCAGTTGGGTGATGCACAAATTGAGTATCAAAGACCTAATCTGGAATTGAAAAGACTAAAGCAATACAAGTTCTCAGAGATGGCTAGAGATGGGTGAACAGTTCTGCAAGGACAGAAAGGGACTTCTAAACCAAGGAAGGTAGCTAAGTAATGTTTTCCAAAAGAGAAAAGAAATTCCCTCCTTTGGAAAAATAAAAACAAAACCAAACTCCATTGGTACTTATCCTGTTATCTGTACTCATGCATAAGTGAATCAGTGATTCTACTTACAGTAGATTCTAATCCAGACAACAATAGAGGTTCAGAGATACAAATAGAGCTAATGTTTGTACTAGAAATACTGAGAGTACAGGCATGCACTACACTTCACTTGAAACATACACACACACACTCCACTTGATTTTTAGAATAGCCTTGTAAGCCAGGTATTTCATTTTAAGGATGAAAAAATAGGCTAAGGGAAGACTAGGATGTGGCTGATATGAATTCACACCCCAGATTCCTTATTCAGTTCAGTACTATATCCACTAACCATTCAATTTCAATCCCTGTTCTTTCAAGGTAAGAAAAAAACCAAGTTCAGGAAAGGCAGAAAGATAATGGTAAGAAAGAAACTGACCAAGGACTAGAAAGAGTGATGAGCAAGGGGATAACAAGCAGGGATTGCTGCTATCCTTTCAGTACAGGATGATCTAGAATGCTCCAACAATTAAACCCTTAGTCTGCTGTGAAGTTTGGTTTTATATAGCATTTTGAAATTAAAAACCCAAATTATACCTGTCTCCATCTCTGAAAATAATTGTTAAGCCTTGAAAGAGAGAGAATGAATGAGAAAGAATGCCCTTTCATTTGTAGCATATGCTCTTTAGCTATGGGGGGGGGGGGGGTGGGGGGGGGGGGGGGGGGGGGGGAGAGACAAGCAAAGGAAATCCAAAGTGAAAAGCACAGGGTCTGATAAGATGAAAAGGCAAGTGGCCACAGAAAAAAAGATTCTTTATGACTGATAAACCAAGTAGGAATATTTAGCTAATTTTAAAAATAAATTAAGGTTATCTTTGCCAATCTATTATAAGGAGAGGCCATATAAAACAAAAAGCAGTTAGTTGATAAATGTTTCTCTATAACTGATCCTAACACCAATCTAGGGCCTCATCCTCAACTTTGTTCAAGAACATTATTTTGCCAACATACATAGGCTTATTTGGAGTTATAATGTACCCATTTTCCTGAAAAATGCATTCTAAATACGTAAATAAAAGGCTAAAAATAATAAGATTTTCTACTCTTTATTTTTATGATATTATTCTTAGTTTTACTCTTACTTGTGTGTTAATATTTCAGACTTCTTGCATATATTACCATTCTCCCTAATACATGTTCATTTGTGTTGACTGTGACCTCATTTTTTTTTTTTTTTTTTTAAGCAAAGATACTGGAGTGGTTTATCATCTTTTCCAAAGAAGGAAACAGGTAAATATGTCTAAGCCACTTGCCTAGAGTTGAACACAGGAAAGGGATTCTTCCAGGCTCAGTACTCTATTCATTGTGCTATCTAGCTATAAGCTCTGTCTCCCAACAAAAGGCTATTCTCTTTTTTTTCCCCCTCTCTTGCTAAAACCATCAGGTACCATGGATTATATGTAGATGATTTATAAATCTACATCTAGCATACCTAACTAATCTTTCTTCTGAATTCCATTTCTGTATTATCGATCACAAAATATCCCTCACCTGAATGTCCTAGAGACACCTTAAAATTAAATACTTCTAAAATGGAACACATTATATCTTCCCCTAAAATTCATATACATATTTCTCCAATTGGGAGCAGTCCTAATTCTACTTGGCTACGCTAACAACCTTTTAAGTATTGTCAATTCCATCTTTATACCTTCTCCCATATCCTCTCCTTTTGATTCATATACAACTTCCATTTTACTTCAGAACCTCATCATCTCTTAAGTACATCCATTGCAACAACCTCTTATTTTAATTGGGTTTAATTTAATTTAGCCATTTTCTACATAGCTGACAAATTGATAATCCTGTTGGAAAAGATACTGGAGATCATCAACTCCAACCCCCTTTCTTTTATAGATAAGGAAACTCAGACCCAGAGAGAATAATCAACTTTTCCAGGGTCATGCAGCTAGCCTACATTTCAGGTAAGAGTCTTTTATCTATTCAAAAAAGTCATGGCCTTTTAAATTCCTGTAAGACCTGGCTTTGTGGTCCTTTTCCTTTTCAACCCTGCTCATGTTCCCACTCTCTCCCTCTCCCCTCCCACTGCTTCCCTTTACATTCTGCATTTAAGACAAGCGGGGATGCCAGCTATATATGGTTAAAGATATGCCTTTTTCCACTTGAATCTTTCCACAAGAGTACCTGCATGACTGGCATAAATCCCTCACTCATATCTCAGAGAATGCCTACTTGCCTTTAAAATAGGGTGCCACTTTCTACATGAGCTGTTTCAAATTATTAGAACTCTTTCCTCTAAAAATTACTTTGTATTAATTACCACAGATACTTACTGATGGAAATACTACAGACATTTGCAACAATATGGGTAGAAAGTACCGTTGCCTTTGCGCCCCTATAATCTTATATATCATAGCAAATATTTTAGCACATATTAAAGCAAATATTATTACTAGCAAATATCATACTATATATTAAAGCAAATTTATCAAACATTTTCGAATTTGGGAAAATATCAAATGTCTTAATGCAGCAAGTTGACAGAGTAAAGTGACTTCCTGCTTCCTGTACCATTAGAACTAGTTTTTTGAGAGCATCAATAATATACAAAAAGCCAATGGTATCAAGTAAATATCAGAGTTCACTGTGAGGCAGAAAAATGAATAAGGTATACTTGAAATAAAATTTATTTATTCTATTTAAGGAATGCAGTTTCATTGTACTGAGAGAGAGCAGGAAGAACATGTTCAAACAAATATGCATTAAGTACCAGTCTTTACCTTTTAAATTGTAAGGCCACTATCTACTTCATTCACTTAAAGGCAGCAAATCAGATTTGCAAGTACAACTTCTTGAAGTTTCTATCTGGCAAATTAAAATGATAGCAAATGCCACAGCATATGTAACAAAATGTTCAATTTCTAGAAGGTTTTACAAAGAATGAAAGTTAATAATGCAGAAAAAGCACTAGCAATTTAAAGGTGACTAACCTAATCCTTTGAGTTTAATAAGACCAATCAATATGTGAGAGATAAAGTGGAGTTAAGTTTCCACAGAACATTTAAAATTCAATTCCTCAGAAACTGTGAACAGACAATAAGAAATACTGAAAAGCTAAGTTCCCAGAGAATGTTCTAAACCTCAAGGTAATGTAAGATATCTGACCAATGAACTTTCAGGAGAAGAGATTCACTTGCTTGGCTTCAAACTTTTGACAAAGACATCTAGGTTAGGGAACTGGTTTAAACTGAGCAGGTTCAAGGACTGGGAAAAGGCTTTTAAAAAATGCTTAATAAGCCTCATAAATGTAAGCTGACACACCCTGCATAGAACTAGAACCTCAATAACAGAATATGGGATGTATGTAACAAGGGAAGGGGATATGTTTAGGAGTAACATGTAAGAAATGATGTAACCAATCCATTCTTTGGGGGGTAGGGGGAAGGGGAAGGAGAAGAACTGCAATGAACTAACAGCTTGTCAGCTTCTGTACCTAGTGCTGCTCCCTTTTCCCATCAGAGATAGTACTTTTTCCTGGGAAAGTCCAATTCCTCTGGACTTTCAATAAAATTTCTATGTTATCTGACTTTTGGAGTCCGCTTGTTTCTAATATAATATTTCAGCCATTTAAAAAAGGAAAAGTCAAACCAGAAGCTTGTATACTAATACCTCAGTTTAAAAATCTGATGACCACAAAAAGTTATCAAACTGCATACCCTTTGATCCAGCAGTGTTTCTACTGGGCTTATACCCCAAAGAGATAAAAGTAAGAAATGAGTGCAAGGGATAATGTTGCAAAAAATTACCCTGGCATGGGTTCTGTCAATAAAAAGTTATTTAAAAAAAAAAAATCTGATGATCAGACTTGAACTTAATTAATATTTATCCATTTTGCTCTATATGTATATAAACTTATATGTCATTCTTAAAAATTGTTTCATATATTACATATATTATAAATTATAATTCTGTATATATTTATGTGTATGTAATTACAGTTTTAGATTCTTCTGATATAATATTTTATAATTCACAGACAAGACAATATGGGACATATACTGATGTTAAAAGATAGGGTTTGTGTCAACGCTAGCTGGGATCACTGAGGATATTGCTTGGCTATTTCACAAATTTACTTCAAGTATTTACTAAACATCTACTACAAAATATCTAGCATTCTGCTAAGCACTAAAGATACAAAGAATTAAAATGAAATGCTCCTTGAGCTCAAGGAGCCAAAATCTAGCATACTAACAGGAAGCAGCTACAGATATGAATAAATTAAAAAAACAAACAAAAAAAAGGTAATGGGGTGGGGAGATGCCTACATAGGAAGTGGCACTTGACATGAGTTTGGAAAGGGATTCTAAGATTTAGAGGTGAGAGTGGAATTGCATTCCAGGAATGAAGAATAATCAGTGCTGACACACAGTGATAGAAGATAGAATGTACTATGTGAGAAGCTGAAAACAGGTCAGTGGATTGAAGAAAGCACAAAGGTGAGTAATATATAATAGGCCTACACAGACAGACTAAAGCAGGATTGTAAAAGGTTTTAAATGTCAAAGAAGTTTGTGTTTGGATCCTGGAAATGATGTGATCAGACTTGTGTTTTAGGACTATCACTGGCAACTATATGGAGGAATTGAAAAGAGAAGCGATCTAAGGCAATGTCATTGCAATAGTCTATGGAAAAGGTTGTGAAGGCATGGACTAGGATGTTATGGAAATGGAAAGAAAAGGACAGAAAGGAGATGTGGAGGTACAATCAAAAAGATTTGAAGATTATGGGAAAACAGAGAGGTAAGATAACTCAAAAGTTGTGAACCTGAAAAACTAAAATGATAGTGGGTACTTTATAAAGAAATAGGAAAGGAAGAAGAGTGGGTTTTGGAGAAAAGATAACGAATTCCGTTTTGAACAATTAGAATTGGAGATGTTCTGTTGGAAACGTCCAACATGTAGTTGGTAATATGGGCTGATCATCAGAAGGCTGGCCATAGCACACTCAAAAAGACCATTTTCTGTGTCATGGGGAGGTGTTTTGGGAATTATATTAATAGAGGAGGTACCCACAAGAAAAAAAAAAATCACAGATTTTTTGAAGCACATAAGTATACACACAAAACCACACCTACTGATAACATCACTTGTTGAATATTTCTAGAATCCATGATTACATTGCCGTGGGAATACTCTTTCTTCAAGTACAAATAACAAGTGCGGAGCCCCTACTCAATATTATAAGTGGTAGATTTTCAAAGACACAGGATCCCTTGTACAGTATAGATAAGCATAAATATCCCTGATAATTCAATGTACTCACTGATAGCAGCTCAAAATATTTCAAGCAGAGAACAGAGGAAAAACAAAGCTTTTTCTGGTTCTAATTTTAATGCTGAGCCACAAGTGGAGTACAATCAGCTGGCAAACTATGACAAAAAGCAGAATCAATGCATACTTTTTAAACATGAGGTAGATGTAATGTACTTTTGCTATACTTACTGTATCCCATATCTGAAGCTTTATCTGTTTTCCATCAATAGTTATCATTCGAGCACCAAATTCTACACCTGAATAGAATTAAAAAAAAATATATTTCATTCACAAAGTGGTAGGAAAGTATGTGACATTACAAAATTTTTAAATATAAATTTATGTATTCAAGCAATGTTATGCTACGTGGTACACAGATTATGTAATCAAAGAATATTAGGCAGAAGTGCTGACATTTATAAAATCAAGTCAGTCAAATATTTATTAAACACTATGATCTAGGTCCTATACTAAAAGCTGGGAATATAAAGAATGGTAAAAGACAGTAAAGACAGTCCCTTCCTTTTAAGAACTTCACAATGAGAAGACAATATACAAAAAAAAAAAAAAAAAAAACAAAACCCACACACAATACTACATACAGGATAAACTGGAAATCATCAACATAAAAGAAGGAACTAGAATTAAAGAGGATCAGGAAAGTAGACTTGAGAGAAACAAGGAGGTGGAAATAACAGTATTCCAGATGTGGAATAGCCAGTGAAAATGCTCAGAGCCTAGAGATGGTTTTTCCTGAGTAAGAGTTAAGAAAGAAGCTGAAACATATTTTGTGTTTGGGAGCAATTGGGGTGGAAGAGATGGTGGTATAAGACTAAAAGACCAATTAGATGTAGGAAGGGAGTGAACAGATTTCAAAGCATTCAGAACACTGAAGTGATTATTTTATATTTGATCCTGGAGGTGACAAGGATCTCCTAGAGTTGAATAAATAGGAGTAACACGGTTGTACCTATACATTAGGAAAAGCACCACTGTCAGCTGATGGAAGATGGTCTGGAGGAAGAGAAAAACAATCTATGTAGACAAGCCAGAAGGCTTGTGGAATAGTTAAAGTATGAAGAAATGAAAACCATTGTAGTGGCAGTGTCTAGGAAGAGATATAATAAAGAGATAATAGAGAAAGAAATGACAGGACTTAAAAATGATTTCATAGTGGGGGCAGAAAAAAAAAAAAAAGACAAGTGTTTAGCATTACTCAGACTTTGAGACTGAGCGATTGAGACAATGGACAGCAAGATGTCACAGTGGATAGAGTACAAATACCTGGAGTCAAGAGAACCTAAGTCTGAGGCCAGACTGTTACTAGCTATGTGACCCTAGACAAGTCAGTTAACTCAGTTTCTTCACCTGCAAAATAACCTAGAAAAGGAAATGAGAAATCAGTCCAGTACCTTTAACAAGAAAACCTCAAAGCAGGCCACCAAGAGTTGGATACAATTGAAACAACAAAGAGTGGTGGTACCCTGAAGAAGTTAGAAAGGAGGATTGAGCAAGTACTGAAGATATAAAAGCAAAGGACAGTCCCTCCCCTTTGAAGAGCTCAAAATCAAATGGAGGAAACAACATGCAAACAACAATGTGCACCAAAGTTATGGACAGGATAAATAAAAAATAATCAACAGAGAAAAGATTGGGAAAGGCTCAGTAGAAGGTGGAATTTTTCCCTGGAGGCCAGGGAAGCCAGGATATAAAGATGAGGAAAGAGAGCATTCTAGGAAAAGGGGACAGTGAAAATGTATCCAGAAATCTTGGACAAGGAATAACTAGGTCAATGCTACTGAACTGAAAGGTATGGTAGAGGTGGTATAATGTCTAAAAAGACAAGGGAAAGAAAAAGTTAAGTTATAAGGAGGTATTTTATAAGCTTTATGTAACTGATACTTATGATCAATAGATGTAACCTGGTTGAAGACTCAGCAGGGGAGACTGAGGAATGATTAGATTAGTAGGAAACTCAATTCGGGTGTCATGAAAACCTAGAGAGAAATGCATATCAAGAATAGCAAAGGCTGAAGAAAAGAAGGCTGAGGACTGAGAAAAAGCCATTAAGTTTGGCAATCAAGTATTGGTATTTTGGGAGAGAATAATTTCAACGGACTGGTAAGATGAAACACTGGAATTGTAGGAGTAAAAAAGTCAAAAGGAAGTGCATGCATTTTTGTAGAAGGCCTTCTTAAGGAGTTTAGCCACAAAAAACAGATGGGGATGATAGATGGATCAAGTGAGTTTTTAAAGGATGGATTTTTCTAGGTTATAGCAAAAGCCAACAGATAGGGAAAGAATGAAAATAAGTAACAATGACAATGAGAGAGAGAGGGAGAAGAATAGGATGGAACCACTGATTCATGTACAGGGATTTGTCCTGGCAAGGAGAAACTCAATGTGAGGCAAGGATGAAAGAAGAGATAGTGAGAAGGATTGTGATTGATGTGAGAAATAGGGAAGAAGGAGCTCTTGGGGAATGGCCTCATTTTTTTTCCCCCAGGAAGATGGTCTTAGCTAAATCAGAAAAGAAAGAGACATGGGAAATGGAAGGGACAGAAAAGTTTAGAACAATTGTAGTGAATGGGACAGTAAGCTATTTAATGAGCTGTTAAAAAACTGCCTTACAACCGTGAAGGCTCAGTTGATTTTATGTTACATAAATTTGTAGTGGGACCTAGTCAGCATGGTTTAGTAACTATTATATAGTTCTTCCCCCCCCCCCCCCTTAAAACGGCAGGTGTATAAGAAATTAAGGTAGAGGATGTTGGGAGTGAACATGCATGGCAAGTTCAGCAACTTAAAGAAAGAAGAGACTCAAAAGGAACGAACAGTGTACAGATGAATTACTTCACCAAAGAGTCAAGATGGGAAGGAAAAAACATGGCTAATATAGGGATTATAGCCTTAGAAAGAACTAAAAGATTCAAAATTACAATGTTATTAAGAACTATATCTAGAGTTGCAAGGCAGAGAAAGTGAAAAATGATCATAAATTGTGATGTTTGTTGTTTGTTGCCCATGGAGTACTCCACAAAACACAATGGAAGCAATGTGTAACTCTATAGTGGGACATTGTGGGGGTTGGCTTAAAGGAAATGGAGTCTAAATGATGACCACCAGGAGTTCTGAATCATTGTAATGAGGAAAATCTAACCAGAGGAAGTTTGTTAATCACTGAGGAAGACTTCAGGCAAGAAACAGAAATTAAGACATAATTTAAGAGACATATTAGCTAAACTCAATGCATTCTATGCATACTGCAGTAGTAGTGGCAGTGCTGATATAGAGGTAATATGGTTAATTCTAGTACTAATAAGTTAGCATTTATACAGCGCTTTTAAGGTTAATAAATGCTTTTTTAAAAAGAAGCTCTCTATGTAAAATACTGTTATCCTCACAATCCTGGGAGGCAAATGTTATTCCGATCCTAGATAAAGAAACTGAGACACCCATTCTACCTCTCATTGCCTATAAAAATTCACAGCACATAGAGTTTTTAAAAATTATTCAAATAAAGTCATTTCTTTAAAAGTATTTTTTTTTTTTTAAACAACAAATTGCCCTGGTAAAGGTCTTGTTTTGCAAAGATTTATACAAACCATGGAGACTGAACAAATCAACACATGCCTTTTCTTTCTCTTCTATTTTTTTCCCTCCCTCTTGTGATTGTCCTCTTTTGTTCCATGTTTTCTCCCAACATGATTCATAAGGAAATGTTTAAAAAAAAAAAAAAAAAAAAAAAAGAAAGAAAGAAAGAAAAGAATGTACATGCATAACAAAAAAATTTTACATGTAACTGGAGAAAATTAAAAAAAAAATAAGGGACTCATTTGTTAAATATAGAGGAAACTGAATCAAATATAATGATCCAAGAGAATTTTAAAGGATTTGTGATAAAAAAAACCTTGGGGGGGGGAGAGGAGGGAGGAATCTGACGGGAGTTTGAAGCACATTTTTTTTTCCACTTTTTTTTTTTTGGATGGCATTACTTGGGTCTGTATTATCTTACACAAATAACTAAAATGGAAGAACTCAAAATTTTTTTAATGATATAAAAAATTCCTTTTACCTGTAGCTGGGGAATATATCATTACAAAAAGAAAGTATATATAAATTAATTAATAAATAGAAATCTCAGTAATTTGTTGGGGTGAAAATTCTTCCTTTTGAAAACTGAAACATGTCAGTGGGTTCTCAAACTATGAACTTCAGATTAATTTCACTTAAAATTTCAATATACTACCTTCTTACCCCTACCTATTCCTACAAACACCTCAAAGAATTCTTACCAACAAAGCCAGCAGAAACAAGTAGATCTACAGTTTGACATTGTTCTGTGGTAAGGGATTGTAAAGTCATAGTAGAATGTTAGTAAAATCAAGGTGAACAAACAGTACTCAATTCAATGAGGAATTAGGGGGAAAAAAATCATACCTGTTACAGAAATGACAAAGCCTTACATAAATGATATTTGGTTATTCTAGGAATAACCATTACCTTCATTTTTTAAAAGCTTCTAATGTCAAGAATACAAAGATGTTATTAATCCAGGAAACTGCCAACAAACAATCATCTGGAATTTTCTTGGGATAAGGACAAATTAATGTAGGTTAACATGCAAAAAGCATTTTGCACAGACACTTAATATACTTCCTAGCTGTGTGACCTGGGCAAGTCACCTTAATTGCCTGGGGGGGGGGGGGGGGGGGGGGGGGCAGGGAAGGCATTTTGCAGAATAAGATGTTTTGTAGTTTGATACTAGCCTAAATTAACTGCCTTATTACAATGATCTAAATAACAGTTTTCCGTTATTATCAACCAACATCTGGACATTTTCCTCCATAACAATGCTGGAGGTCAACAAAATTCTACACTGTTTTGGGGAAAAAATTAAATTTAAATTATTTGCTCCTTACTTGTGATGACAGAAAAACATAGTACCTGTTGTCATAACGAAGAACAGTACCACTTGATGTATTGGGAAAAAAAATTTTTTAACTTTACTTATCAAAATGTTAGAAGCAATTAGTGAATGATAACTTTAAAGAAATGATTATGAGGTGTTTCCTGCCAAAAGGGAGTATCAAATATTACCAAGTCATTAATACACGATGTGCTGCACAGAATTCACACTAGAGGAAGGTTAAGAGGACACACTAGGCCTTAGGGAGTCAGATGCCATCCACAAAGACAACTGCTTATAGTTGGTTAGGGAAGGGAAGGGTGCCAGAATGTCATCTCTCCATTGCTCATACTGGGAAATGGTTCCCAGCACTAATCTCAACTGTAATTTTTGGTGAAAGAAAGAAAAGGTCATTTTTCCCCAGACTATAAGACCTGTACATATATTTAACTAATCCTTAATTAGTTTAATTGTTGAATACCAAAATGTTCTTAATGCTAGAATGAGTAATATAGGAGAAAGTTAAGAGAAAACAATCTATTGTATGTCATATTGCAAGACAGAAATACAACTACCACTAGTCATATGAAAACAGAATTAAGGAGTAGACTTGGTGAAACATTTTCACAAAAATCTTTAATATTTGAAAAAAAATGAAATGCTGTATATAATTGTGAATTTGCTAAAAATTCATTTATACCTGTAACCCCTAGTCTTTGATTCTCCTCTTTTCCTTTATCCAATCAATTGCCAAATCCTGTTTGTGCTAAGTCACTCACTCTATCCATTTTCTCCTGTCCAATTCAGTGGGCATCTGGACTACTATAATAATGCATTATCTTACTAAGGGTTTAGATTAAATAAAGCAGACAATTCTTTAGGATACCTTTTCTAGCTCCCTCCTTATCCTGAGGTAAACAATGAAGTCCTTTAAAAAGACTACTCAGAGGCAATACCCCCCCCCCCAAATTAAAAAAAAAACCAAAAAAAAAAAAAAAAAAAAAAAACAAAAAAACACTGGAAAAATCTACACAAACTGCTATTTAGTAAACTATGAGAAGCAAAAGAACATTATATGCAGTAACAGTAACACCATGCAAGGAACAACTTTGATTATTGTAACTCTTCTTTGCAATACAATGATCCAAGACAATTACAAAAGACTTATGATGGAAAATGCTGGCCATGCAGAGAATGATGTAGATTGAAACATATTATTTCCACTCCCCCCCCCCGCCATATTTTTTTCCCTTTTATTAATGTTCCACATGACTAATGTGGAAATGTTTACATTATTGCAAAAATATAGCCTATATCAAAATTGCTTGCCATCTTGAGGAGATAAATCTGGAACTCAAATGAGTATCGAAAAATTATCTTTACATGTAATTGGGAAAAGTAAAATATTATATATACACAAGACTTTTGTTGATTCCCACTGCTGCTTCAGTCTACCTGTTAGCAGAGTTATGACTATGGTTTCCAGAGCACCTGCATCTGCTGCTTCCTAACTTGCCTGCTGCTAGATTTTGAGCTAGGTAAAAAATGTTTAAATGCTAAGAGTGATGTCTTTTGATTCACACATAATTTGGATTTAAATGAGACAGAGTTGTGTAAAGTCATCAGCCTTAGCCTCATTCTCTCTTCCAGAGTCATTCTTGCTGATGGTAACATCATGAAGGTGTTCCTAAGACTTGCAAATAAATTGGATCTAATTTGAAGGAGGGCTGTGCAAAGTAACCAACTTTACTCTCTCCTTTGGAGCCATCTGGGTCCAGGGCAAATATAACTAAGGAAAACAGGAGATGGTCCTGTCCACAATCATTGAATTCCAACAGCAAGACAAAAATCATGGCTGATAATGGCCCAGGATGACCTTGCTGTCTTGAATGTCTAATTACATTCTCCGCAGCATTTGCTTCCATTGCCTATAAATCCACTGAAACAAATTATTCACATCTGTCTATTCTGCTGGGGGAAAAATGCTTGGGGAACCCCTAAAAATAAAGATATTGTGGATATTGCTTCTTTATCCATTTCATACTACCTCTCCTAACTTACTGACAGGTCTTAGACATATTGGCTACCTTCAACCTTGGGCTGAAATAGTTTACTAGAGTATAGGTGCTGTGCATACTAGAGTCATTTCTTGGAGCCACAAGTGAGATCTGGGTAAATCAGGTGAATATCAAAGATGGAAAGCACAGCTCTTCCCTGAATATCCCTACACCCTAACAATACCAAACCATCTCTAACCACTAACATTAGTTTTACTTAATGCAAAACTATGGGCATCACTCAAATTCCCTTCATAACTCTCTACTGCCTAAATCCAAACCCTCCCAGTTTCTGATGTTCTATATTATAGTCCGGGTAATTCTCCAGCTTTATCCTAAGCCATATTTTGACGCTGTTGTTCAGTCATGCCTGACTCTTTATAATCCCATTTGGGATTTTCTTGGCAAAGATGGAGTGGCTTTTTCTCCTCCAGATCATTTTTTTAGATGAGGAATTGAGGCAAATAGGATTAAGTAAATTGCCCATGTTCACTCACCCTAAATGCCCATGTTCATTCACATAGCCTAGTGTCTGAGGCTGGATTTTAACTTGGCATTCTATATGTAAGTATAGAATGGCCAGAATTCTAGGTTTCATATATTCTATTCTGAAGTCAAATTGGATGAAATTATCTTCTCATATTTGGCATTATTTTCTTGGCTTTGTACATGATATAATTTCTCTTAGAATTCTCTTGAATATATTGCAATTTGGCTTTTGATCATCACTAAAGTGAAACTTTGCAGAGTACACTCCAATGGGTAGTCATTTTTTAATCAAGAAGCTCACTATGTAATCTGATTAAATTTTTTTTTTAAAAGACCAAAATCAAATGAGAAAAATGGAAGGCAGTACACTACAGCAGATAGAATGCTGCACTTGAAATCAAGAATATGTAGGCTGAAATCCACAAGAAATCAAGCCATTCTCTAAATGCTAAATGGTCAAAGAAGAATTATTCAATCAGAGAGCAAAAAAAGACTATACTGTTCACCTCCATGGAAGAAAAATTTAAAACAACAAGAAATGGTATTACCAAAATCCAGAGCAAATAAGTATTATAAGCAGCCACAATTAAAAGAAATAATTCAGGTTAGCAAGAAACCACTGGCAAGGCCATATAAGGTTATCACATAACTACATATAAGGAGATAAAAGCTTGGAATATGATATTCCAAAAGACTGAAGTTAAGGTTTACAACCAAGAACAACAATCTGGTAAACTGTATCCCAAGGGTGGTAACAGGCTCTTTCATAGAAGGTTTTCAGGAACTGGAGAACAAAAGACCAAGATAAGGAGAAACTATTAAGTATAAACCCAGAAGTCAAATGAAATTTTGGAAGCTAAGTACATTTGAGCAACTGAAAGACACCAAAGGTTGATCTGCTTGCTGAGAAGCCTATTGTCTTAGTCACAGAAGGAGTTAAGAAAGACAGAGAACTTGGGCTTTATTTTGTTCTCTTCAGGATTTTAGGACAAAAAAGAGTGAAAAAGAGGCAACGATAACTATCAAAGGGATAGTACATGAAATAAATTCATACAAATCATCATCTTTTTCACATATTACCAAGAAGTGATAGAAATTCTATTCAAAATAGCCACACAATATTTAGGGGCCTATTAAAACAAATCCAAACCTATCTTTAAAGTTTAAACAGCTAATTTTCTTATTCAGTCCTGATAGAAAAAAAAAAAAAAAAAAAGGAAAAGTCCAAAGAAAGTGGGTTCATTTCTAGACTCATTTCATATTCTTTGCATTACAAACTAAACTATTTGCTACTCCTTTTACATGACAATCCATTTTCTGCTCTGTAGAGTGATTCCCCATATTTGGAATGTAGTCACTCCTTACCCCAATTCTTAGAATTTCTTGAACTTATGAGTTTTTATGAATTTATGACTTTTTTTCAAAGCACTGATTTAGGTGCCACCTACTTGTTAGTTTTAGTACCTTTAAAAAGTATTCTATTTCATAGCCACAGAATTTTAGAGCTAAAAGACATCAGGGTATACTTAATCCAATGTGCAAATGAACACAAATCATGTGCAGCCTTTAATCAAACTTTTGGGCACTCATTCTTAAGATAGACTTATTCCATTTTTATATAGCTCTTCTGGGAAGATTTTAAGCTAAACCAATGAAGAGTGCACTCATTCTGAAGACAGACCTATTCCACTTTTATATAGCTCTTCTGGGAAGATTTTTCAAGCTAAACCTGGGTCTCTGCAATTTTTTTCTCCACCCATCTTGATTTGTTCTAGATTCCAGAGTGAATAAGTTAAATTCTTCAAGTCAACAATCATTTATTAAGCACATTTGTGCCAAGCACTGTGATAAATGTTGAGGAAATAAAAGGGAAAAATACTTGCCTTCAAAGAACTTACATTATAATGGGAGAGACGATATGCAAACAAGTTTATACAAAGAAAATACATATAGGAAAAATAGAGGTAATCTCAAATCTCATTAGCATTAAGGGAACCAAAAAATGTTACTTTTAGAAAGGATTTCAGTTAAGAATTGAAGAAATCAAAGGAAATCAGAAAGCTAAGACCAAGAAGGGGAGAATTCCAATCGTAAGGAATAATCAGTGAAAATACATTTGAGTTAGGATAGCTGTCTTATAAGGGAATCAGCAAAGGATGCTAATGTCATTGGATCATAAAGTATATGAAGAAGAAAAACGTATAAAACTGGAAAATAGAAGGGGATCAGGTTATGAAAGGCTTTGAAACCTATATAGAAGATAATTATATTTGATGCTGGAGGGGAATGGGAACCATTTGTGCTCATTTTCCAAGTGTTTATATGTTTCAAAGACTAAAGTCTTTACTGAAAAGAATCCAGAGGTGGGCAGCCAGGAAGTTAGGAGCATCAAAATCAATTCTTTCATTTTACAAATGAAAACAAAAAAACTGACTTGTCAAAGATTGTTGAGTAGCAAAAGTAGGATTCAAATCTGGATCCTAAGAATATTCAGCCTGAAAATAGCATGTACATGAAGTACATAAGTTTTCTTCCAAGTATCTGAAGAGTTGCCATATGAAATCATGTTGGGTTTATTTTGCTTGGCCCCAAAGGGAAGAAATAGGAGCAAAAATTGGAAGTTGCAAAAAGGGAAGACTTTTGGCTTTCTCAAAGCACAGAAACAGAATGGATGACAGGATAGTGGTGAGGAATGGTAGGAAGACGTTTTCATAACATCTTTCATAAGCCAGGTAAAAAATATTTTTCCTTCAATAAATGTCTCATTTAGGGTAACAATGTTCAATCTTTTAATTTAAGACAATTAACACTTAATACCTTCAATGGCAGTTTATGATTCAATTTTTTTTTTATAAAAACCTACCCAATTTCACTCATTTTAAAATTATTAATATAGATCCTTTACCAAAAAAACTCCTTAAAATCATTACAAATGCCTTCCCATCCATTCAGTTTTATTTAAATTATGAATTTATGAAACTTACCAATAGTAAGGTCATGCACTGGCTGAAACCTCTTGTCTGTAAATTGTAGTAATAAACATGATTTCCCAACACCTGAAAGATAAATATGTATGTCTTAATTACTGTTGGTATACAGTATTAAAAAACAGAAGTAAATAAAAGCAAAAGGAAGAACTAAGACATGTTCCCCCACTAAATAATATGGGGCTTAAGAAAGCATCATAGACTTACACGAACTGATGCTGAGTGAAATGAGCAGGACCAGGAGATCATTATATACTTCAACAACAATACTATATGATGACCAGTTCTGATGGACCTGGCCATCCTCAGCAACGAGATCAACCAAATCATTTCCAATGGAGCAGTAATGAACTGAACCAGCTATGCCCAGAGAAAGAACTCTGGGAGATGACTAAAAACTATTACATTGAATTCCCAATCCCTATATTTATGCCCACATGCATTTTTGATTTCCTTCACAAGCTAATTGTACAATATTTCAGAGTCTGATTCTTTTTGTACAGCAAAATAACGTTTTGGTCATGTATACTTATTGTGTATCTAATTTATATTTTAATGTACTTAACATCTACTGGTCATCCTGCCATCTGGGGAAGGGGGTGGGGGATAAGAGGTGAAAAATTGGAACAAGAGGTTTGGCAATTGTTAATGCTGTAAAGTTACCCATGCATATATCCTGTAAATAAAAGGCTATTAAAAAAAAATAAATTAAAAAATAATAAAGCATCATAGTTATTTCAAAATTCTTTTAAAAATCCACATGAAATAAAGGACTATTTGCTAAAAATATTCATAGCAGCATTCTTGTGATAATAACTAGGAAAAAAGTAGTGTTCCATCGAGTGAAGAATAGTTTAACAAACTTTGGTATATAAAGCACCATGAGAAATAGTAAACAGAAATCAATATAAACATTAGCAGACATTATGATACATACCTAAGAGAACCACAAGAACAATCTATATGACTACAATAAGATTAATTAAAACATTAAACGGGAGTGGAGTTCTGATTAAATGTAATGAGCAGTCAGTAAGCTGACTGACTGTTCAGTCTATTAGCATTTATTAAGTACTATGTACCAGGCACTGTGATCAATCTTGGAACAGTTCAAGATTCCGTGGGTTTTGTTTAAATGTTGTTTGTTAAAAGAACAAAGAACAAAAAGAAATTGTGTGTGTTGGGGGTGGAGATGGGAGGAGATTAAGGGGAAATTATTATAGCACAAAATCCCAAAAAATCCTATAATACTTTTTTTTTTCCCAATACTTTTAAGTTGAGAGGAAAGAAGCAAGATGAGGAAGGAGGAAGATCTGAGGGAATGTTTACTCAGAATTCTTACATATGTCATGTACTAGTTATCCTACACAACTGGGGACGCTTCTGATGATGGTATGGCAATAGTGTTCACACCAAAGTTACATTGAATAGGCAAGAATGAAGCTAAAGGAAATCAAGGATATTAAGCTTTTATGTCACTCCCAACCCCTCCCCCCCTCAAAAAACCCAAAGCAAAAACCTGTGGGAGCTGCAAGTGCTGGTGATTTTTCTTTTAGATGCTAATTCCACTCCCTCACTTCTAAGTGATTCCAAAAGATTTTGAAGCACCCCACTGCTGTATCTCTTATCTACAAACCCTCCAATTCCAAAAATGGTAGCCAGAACTGAAAATAGGACAACTAAATGAAAATTTTATTTCACTTTCTCAACATAAATATTGTGTCCCAATTCTATCACATGGGATCCAGAGTGATCAGAAATATGAGGACTTAAGACGTTTGTTAATGTCACCACCTATATTGGCTCTCCCCACTTTGGAAAAACCTTTCCACCTGTTTCTCAATATTGAAGTAGGGGTGGCTCTGGGAGTTCTTGCTCAAATAAGAGGGGGTGGGGGCAGAGAAGACCAGTGGCTTTCCTTTAATCTTAATCCTGCCTTCTGTTCCCCCTGGAACAGAACCATCCCCCGGAGAAGATAGTAAGGATAAAGAACTGGTCCTCCATACACTAGTCAGAGAAGTATTGGAAAACATTCTGGCTCCTAGCAACGTAGCAGTATTACATGTAAAGGGACATCAGATGGGAAATTCTTTTGAGGCAAGGGGAAATAGATTAACAGATGAGGAGGCCAAGGGAGCTGGAGACCAGGAGATTACTCTTATAATGGCCTTGATACCTGCATTTCCCTCTAGTCTGCCCTCTCCCAGTTTTACCCAGAAGGAAAAAAGAGAAGGCCTCAACTCTCAGAGCAGAACACAGAAGGATGATGGCTCTTACCTGATGGCAGAGAGGTACTGACCAAAGCAAATAGGAGGCAAGTCCTTCCGCAACTGCACCAGGGCAGTCACTGGGATGTCCAAAACCTGTGTGATGCTGTGCTGACAAGGTATGTTTCCCCCAACCTATATACTATGGCCCGACAACTGATGGACGGCTGCCTCGTTTGTTGAAGGACTAACAAGGCTGCTCAATTCCAGGACCCAAAAGGGAAACGACATCCAGGAATCGGACCATTCCAAAATATCCTAGTGGACTTCCCTGAGCTGCCACCAGTGGGTCGCTTCAAATATTTGCTGGTCATAGTGGACCATGAGGTCATGATGGGTGGAGGCATTCCCCTCAGCCTGGGCAACTGCCTCAACAGTAAGTAAGGTCTTATTAGAACAAATTATTCCACAACTCTGAGATACCACTACACACCTGTCAGATTGGCTAAGATGACAGGAAAAAATGATGATTGTTGGAGGGGATGCAGGAAAACTGGGATACTGATACATTGTTGGTGGAGCTGTGAACGAATCCAACCATTCTGGAGAGCAATCTGGAATTATGCCCAAAAAGTTATCAAACTGTGCATACCCTTTGATCCAGCAGTGTTTCTACTGGGCTTATACCCCAAGGAGATACTAAAGAAGGGAAAGGGACCAGTATGTTCCAAAATGTTTGTGGCAGCCCTGTTTGTAGTGGCTAGAAGCTGGAAACTGAGCCCATCAATTGGAGAATGGTTGGGTAAATTGTGGTATATGAATATTATGGAATATTATTGTTCTGTAAGAAATGACCAGCAAGATGAATACAGAGAAGCTTGGAGAGAATTACATGAACTGACGCTAAGTGAAATGAACAGAACCAAGAGATCATTATATACGTCAACAATGATACTGTATGAAAATGTAATCTGATGGAAGTGGATTTCTTTGACAAAGAGACCTAATTCAGTTTCAATTGATCAATGATGGACAAAAGCAGCTACACTCAAAGAAAAAACACTGGGAAATGAATGTAAACTGTTTGCATTTTTGTTTTTCTTTCCGGGTTATTTCTACCTTCTGAATCCAATTCTCCCTGTGCAACAAGAAAACTGTTTGGATCTGCACGCATACATTGTATCTAGGATATACTAGGACATATTCAACATATATAGGACTGCTTGCCATCTAGGGGAGGGGGTGTAGGGTGGGAGGAAAAAATCGGAACAGAAGTGAGTGCAAGGGATAATGTTGTAAAAAAATTACCCTGGCATGGATTCTGTCAATAAAAAGTTACTATAAAAAAAAAAAAAAGGAACAAATTATTCCCAGATATGGAATAGCAGAGAGGATAGACTCAGATAAGGGACACATTTTTTGGCCCAAGTATTGCAGATCTGATTAGGGCCTTAGAAATCACTTGGGATCTCCACATCCCTTGGCATCCTCCCTCTTCTGAAAAAGTACAAAGGATGAATCAAGAAATAAAACGGCAACTGACTAAATTATTTTTAGAGATCCAACTACCTTGGACTAAATGCCTTCCTCTCACTCTGGTCAGAATCAGAACCAAGCTAAATAGAGATAATGTGCTTTCATCTTGTGAATTATTGTATGGTCATCCTTTCCAGGTTTATCATGTGGGAAACTGGGACCCTATTTTAGGGGCAAAAGATGTATTTCCTAAGAGCTATGTTAAATCATTGGTACAGCATTTACGAGAACTTCAACAAAAGGGTTAAAAGCTCAGACTCTCCTCTAGGTTTCCCTGTTCATAGAATTCAGGTTGGAGATTGGGTTTTGATCCGATCCTGGAAGGATGAGAAATTGACTCCATACTGGGACGGACACTACCAGGTGATACTGACCTCAGACATTGCAATTCTGACCCAGGATCAAGGCTGGACACACCATACCAGAACAGAAGGACCTATAGCACCACCTTTATTGGAGTGGATGGTTGACAATAGGGAGACCTCAAATTACATTTGAGGAGCGGGACCTCCACTGAATGGGAACACAATCTCTGAATCCAGTGCCTTGTAACTGTCTATGCATCACTCTTCTTATTGCCGGGGGCCTCTTCACTTGTTTGGGAGCTGATCTATTTTCCCCTAGGAATTTCACCCTCTCCTCACAGTGTACTCACCTATCTCTTAATTGGACAGGGAATCTGTTATATTGGATAAATAAGGTCAAAGTTTTCTTTCTTCCTGAACAGGCAGACAAATCTTTAGGGATTCAGTTGTAGGATGATTTGGAAAGAGGGATTCAGTTTTGATACCTCCATTACCCAGACTGGAGATGCAAATGGTTGGGGTGACACCTGGCTCTCAGAAAGAATAGTTAAAGTGTATGAGCCAGCCACCTAGGCTCAAGATGGAAGTTGGGAATATATATGTTGAATAGGAGAATAGTCCAAAACTCATTATCCAGAATTATTAGGTTGGAAGGGAAAGCTGAAGGATTTGTTAAATTGATGGGTGCTAAAAGGGTGGGAGCCAGTGCGGCAAGAAAACCAAAAGGAGCCAGGAGGAGATAAGAAATTAGGGAATGTTAAGTTATATTACAAAAATTTGAAGAGATCTCAGTGTATAAATAAGAAGCGAGACTGAACAAGATGAGGTGAGATCTCTCAGGACAGTTGTGAAAATCAAGTAAGGCTTCATCTACTTCAGAACTGGAATAGACCTGAAGGTCTTTGAGCATTAATTTAAGGGCATACTTAAGTCCCTTTCCTGCTATACTCCCATGACATCATTTTCTTCCTATTTCAATCAAATATGGGCAACTATGTACCTATTGGTCAAGTTCAATTTCTTGGGTACTTCCCGGGTTTAGAATGTAAGATTCTATAGCCATATAGGATGAGGGTCAGTGGTGGGAGGGGTATTTGCGTTAGGGATTTAAGCGTCAAACCTATCCTGAAAAGTGCCTCCTCTCCCTTTTGCCTGCTTGCCTGGTGGGATGCCCAATTCTTGTGAGAGACATTTGTTTTGCTCCTAGAGATCTCTCCAGCTTTTTTTTTTTTTTTTTTTTTTTTAATGGTGAACCCTCACCATTTCTGAGCCACAGCTTGAACCCGAATCATTCACATTTACTCTTCCTTATTTTAAATAATATACTCAACAACCCCTGGTCTAAGATATAATTTGCTGGGGGAGAAAAGGGGGAAGGAGAAGGGAGGGTAGTGCCTGCTACTTGGATAGGGTATAACTATCTCTAGATTAATTTATTATTTCTGTTCTGAGCCAGTATAACAGATTGAAAGGGAGTCCAGCATATCAAGAGTCAAATTGAGGCTCTGAAAGTCAGGTAAGTCACTTTATATTGTTTCAGAGAACTCCTTAGAATTTATCTATTTAAATCAGGAGTTTTTCAATAATGGGCCAGATAATCATTATATTAAGTTCTACAGGCCCAAAAGCAAAATCAAGGCTATCATATAGATACCTACATGAAGAGACAAAATAAACTTTCACAAATTTATTGACAGAATTCAAAATAATTTTTTTTTAATTTAAAAAGATCTAATGAGAAAGATGAAATTTTTAGAGGATAACATTTTATTTAATTGGAGTTCAAAATTACTGTTACCTGTCAACATCAACTGCAAATGTTTGCAAAAGTATCTTTGAAAGTGTCTTATTGTAGACATAAGTAGTGCCAAATATTGATATCAATCCACAAGTATGATTTTAATTAAGTATATCCATCATTTGGAAGATATTTACAGAATTCTATTAGATTCTTATCTTGATATTTGCCTTTAGAATGTCATTTTGGGGGCAATTAGATGGCGCAGTAGATAGAGCACCAGGAGAGTCCTGAGTTCAAAACTGATTTCAAACACTTAACACTTCCTAGCTGTGTGACCCTGGCAAATCCCAATCCCAACTGCCTCAGGAAAAAAAGTCCACTGCAGATCACTTTCAATTTGAA
This sequence comes from Sarcophilus harrisii, assembly GCF_902635505.1. Taxonomy (NCBI): domain Eukaryota; kingdom Metazoa; phylum Chordata; class Mammalia; order Dasyuromorphia; family Dasyuridae; genus Sarcophilus; species Sarcophilus harrisii. The sequence continues at coordinate 461,035,740 of NC_045426.1, forward strand.
ATTTAGTTGAAAGCTTGTTATTTGCAGAGTTAATGGTTTTTGAAAAATGGAAATTACTTTTACATTTTAACATCAAAGTCTGCAAACTGCTGCTGACACAGTAGTTTGAGCTCAAAAAATATATAGTTCCTAAAAATTTGTGTGGGAATGGAAGCCTTGCTCGTTAGTGAATTGAAAGGATGATGGTATTCTCAATAGGAAAAAGGAAAATATGAATTGGGTGACAAAAGGCATAGAGAATTGGGCTTGCAGTCATGAAGAAAGGTTAAATTGTGCCACAGTTATGAACTAAGTGATCCTGAGCAAATCCCTTAGCCTCTATCCATCTTCTTTGTCAAACAACAAAGTTTTATATTTGTTCAGCAAAAATCCACATTTCCTTCTTTACTGAGAAAATAAAGGCCATCAGTCACGAGCTGTTTTCCATGATATCCCAATATCCTTTTCTTTTCCTTTGCCACATCATTAATGAATGACTACAGCTAACATCACATTTTATGCTTGCAACAATCCTAAAAGGTATTGATGAACTTCCTAAAGATAAGGAAGGCTAGGCTTAGAGACATCAAGTTGCTCAGAATTACATGCCTAGAAAGTGTCAAAGGATAGATTTTAATTCAGACCTTCTTCTGGCTACAGTGACTTATATCATCTAGCTGATGAAAAGATGATTCTCCTTGATGACTGAATGCAATCAGAAAGATTGGAAATGTGGGAAGAGATAGACATAAGCAAAAAGGCTCTGAATTTTTTAGCCCTGATTGATATCTGAATTTCCTTATGGTAGGGAATTTCCTATGACTTACCCAAGAAATTTTATATGACCCTGTCTAGAATTTGAGCCAAGGTGTTTTTTGGCAGCATTTGTGCACATACAGTGCAAGTGCACCATGCTGGGCGTTCAAAACCAAGGATGCAGTGAAATCATTCCATAAAACACAAAAAAGCACCGCCAGAAACCCCTTGGATTCATTATTGGATTCATTGTCGATTTAAAATTATTTTTAAGTCGCCAAATTTTTCACAACCCACATGGAGTCTCAACCCCAAGTTCAAGAAGCTTTGCCCTACAACAGCTGTTTAAAACTTTGTCCCTTTTAGTCTCCTTCATCATATCTCTTCTATACTTCTAATATTCTATTTTGAAGATTAGAGCTTTAAATCCAAGTATTTGATTTTTCAAAAATCTTAATAAATATAAATTATCAAAGAGACAGGTTGGGATTGTTCTATATACATAACCTGAAAAGATGTAACATGGGAAGAAACAATTCTAAAGTGTCAAACTGTAAATATTGGGATAAAGTCAGTGTTATGCATAAATGCCAAATAGATTTATTCTTATTTAGATATGTTAAACTTCCAGATGGTAGGAAGAAAACAAGCATATTTTGTGCCACAGGCTGTTCCTAAGCCCTTTACAAATAGCTCATTTGTTCTACTCTAAAACTGTCAGTAGTTATGAGCTTCATTTTATGCTGAAGAAACTGAGGCAAACAGAAATTTATTGACTTGTCCAGGTAATGCGTGAACTCAATTATTCCTGACTCCAGGCCCAGTGCTGCGAGTCACCTAGATGCCTAATGTGATAAAATATTAGAAAATATGCATTAAAGTTAGAGGAGAATTTAAGAAGTCATCAAGTTTAGCAGTTCTCAAACTTTTTCATCTTAGATCCCATTTACATCCTGAAAAATTATAGAGAATTAAAAAGACTTGGGATTATATTAAGGGAAATACAGAACCAACTCAAACTGGCTTTTTCAATATGAGCATTTATACCATGGAAATCAGCAAACCCTACAAACCAGATTATATTTACTATTTCTGTTGATTTGTCTAGATTTAAATATGTGGAAAAAATGCAGATTAAGTGGTGTGTTCTGTTTTTGCTGGAGAGCCAGTTAAATATTTACTAACATACCACATAGTATCTATGAATATATACTACATTATATCTGCTATTGTGATACATTGTTAAATATATGTAAAACAGGATTAATAATAGCCCCTACCTCCCAGGGTTTTGAAGATTAAATATGCTAACTGCAAAGCACTTGCTATAATAGTACTTGGCACACTTATCTCTTGCTATTTAAATAAATGTTAACTATTATTATGTGGAGAAAATTCAGCTTCATAGTGACATAGTTAGAAATGAGAGGATTATTTCAATAGACATGATATATTAATATTTTTATTTTCTTCTGAAACATTTTTTTCCTTTGGTCATACATGCACTTTCACTAAATACACACACACACACACACACCCTTATGAATCAGGAGAGAAAAATCAGAACAAAAAGGAAAAACCACAAGAAAAAAAAATAAAAAAAGTGAATACAGTATATTTTGATTATTTACATTCACTTAGTATTATTATTAAAATGGTTCTGACCTCATGGAATTCCAAAAAAGGACTTCCAGTAGTAATCTGAATATATTTGAGTTTTTTTTTTTTTTACAAAGGAAAAAACTAAAGATATGTAACTAGATCAGGAAGAATCAAAAGAAGAACATGCTGCTCAAGATAAGCTATTTATCAGAAATCAAAATCACTCTCCCATCCACCCCTTTTTTGGATATGCAACCAACTTTCCCAACTTCCTCAGTCTCCTCTCCTTTCCTGCTCCTCTGAGGGCTGAAAGGTAGTACAATAATCCCCTCCTAAACACTTCTTTTATAGAGTTTAGGACCTAGACTTGGTGCAGTTGGAGAGCCCACTTCTAGCATCCCTTTGTGTCTTCTACCATTAGATTATAAATTCCTTCAAGACAGGACAGTATTATTTTTTATTATTTCTATTTCCAGGACTTATTAACAAACTGCTTGGCACATATAAGGTAAAAAATTTGTTTACTGAAAATAGAAACTCCTTTCTAATCCCCAGTGCTGCCCAAGTCAGATTAAAATGTAACTAGGAAACATTTAACGAAATAAAAATAGAATACAACATAATGTGTATTTGTGGTTTTTTAAATCAATATGCAATGCAAAGATTCATTATTTTAATTTGAAACTACTGGACTAGATGACCAGTTTAAGATGAGTCTAGGTCTCTCTAATTCTCTTTGTACCAGCCTGAGAATGAATCAGCAAATTTAGAAAAATCTATGGCTGCTCTGAAACCTCTCCTTTTCACACATAAAACCTTATTTTCAACTGTATCTCTCTTCTTACCTTGCTTGCTAATTTTATCCTTCCTCATTAAGGAGCCTCATCTAGGCTGTTATTCCTCAGTAAGTCACTCAACTTTGCAATGCTCCACACTCCCAGATATACTGCAGAGCACCAATAAGAGGGTCAAATGACAGGTCCATTTCCCTAGCAATTTTTGGTCCTAAAATTAAATATCTAATTCAGTTGATAATTATATCTTTGAACCTAAATTTATCTCAACTCTTCAGAGAATTAAAACATAACCCTCTGACTTTCAGGATAAGCATTTAAAAATGTTAATGAGAATCTTTTAAGATAAGGCAATATAGATAGAAAATGATCAAATAACACTTCTTTCAGTAGGGAGGGGAGTATAGAATGTTTTTTATATGGTCAGTTATTTTACTGCTTAATTTGTTTTCCTTTTTTACATGGGAGAAGGGTTCAGTTGGAACAGGGCACCATAATAAGAAATTTTAATGCGACACATTATAAAAATCAAACCAAGAATGACTGGAACTCAATATTCAAAAAACCCCTGGAAATCACTATTTTAAACCACTGGACCTTCAACAATAATATAAAAATACAATATTGTTGAAAACTTGTTGTAGTATATGTGTGTAAATGTAGTCAATATACAGCAAATAAAGGAAGCTATTTGATTTTGGCCTATTTAAATAAGCTACTAATACTAGAAAATAGAAAATGAAAAAAAGTTATCACTACAGGCAGTCATCACTAGGTAAATGTATCTAAATCTTAGTTTCCTCACCTGTAAAATAATTTGAGTCCTTAGCAACTTTAAAATTCTATGATTTGGGGAATTTCCAAATGCAATTATTGAGCCAATACTGGAAATTTTTGAAATTTGAAAATTTATGGACAATGGAAAAGCTAACATAGGACTAGATAGGCAAAGATTTCCTTAGTTTTTAAAAAAGGAAATAATGATATTAATTCCTAACAGTCTGTAATATTAATGAAGGTTTGTAAATCAGTTACTAGGCATTTTAAAGAACCTATTATATGCGAAATGCTGAAGATACAAAGAAAGACAAAAGACAGCTCTTCGTTTCAAAGAACTCACAGTCTAAGAGGGGAGAGAATATAAAATAAGGAAACAAGCACATATGTATAAATAATATCTATACAGGATAAATTGGATATAATCATAGAAAGAAAGGCATTTGAGGGTAAGGCTTAGTGAGAAAATGTTTTGGATTGAGATTATTTGAGAGATGGGGAACAAGTGGAAAATGCCCACTCTGAAAGAGTAATTTAGGTAAGAAGCAGCAGGGAGATAAGTGTCACCAAATACAAGGAAAGTAGGGGATTGATCGAGTGAGGGGAAGAGGAAGTAAGGTATAAGAAGACCGGAAATATAGGAGGAGGCAGAGTATGGAGAGCTTTGAATGCTAAATAAAGATCTCATATTCAACCCTACAGATAGATCCTAGATATAGCCAAAAAGATTATTGAAGTGAGGAGAGAGGAGAAGTTAGGCTCCGAGTAACATGGTCAAGACCTGCACTTTAGGAAGACTAATTTGACAGCTGAGTGAAGAATGGAGTATGAAGAGACTTAAAAGCAGAGTGCTTACAGAATCACACTCTGATTTATAAAGGACCTTAAAGGTCATGTAATTCAACTCTTTCATATTACATATCAGGAAAGTGATATCCACAAGTACTATGTGGCAGAACAAGATTCAAATTCAAGCTTAATTCTCGAAGTCAAACTTTTCTGCTGAAGCTTTTGAAAGGTTAACTGCTTCAGTTGGTATAAATTTTTAGAGGGGGGGAAAAAAGATGTTGATTAAAAATAAAAATAAAAAGTTTGCTAAACTGGAATTTGATAAAATCTATCCTTAACATAAAAAGAATTTTATTAGGAAAATTCCAAAATGGCCTATAAGAATACAATAGTATGAAATAGTCAATACATAGTATATATACATATCCTAAAGTTTTAGATAAAAAACTTAAAGATACAATTTGCTCTGCTAAATGAAGTTTGATAAGCAAATAAAAATACAAAGAAAATTCTTTTATATATAGATATAGATATATAGATACAGATATATAGATGGATAGATATAACTTTAAGCAATTGACCAGCTTCTGCCTCCCTGATAGGGATTATATTATGTGCTACCATCCCCCCAAAAATAATGTGAATTTTCAGTGTATAAAAAACAAAATTCTTTGAAAATGTTCTAGTTGGTTAGTATCGTATCATCTCTTTGAGAATATATGAATTACAAAAAACAGTGCAGAGCTCCCAATGAGGAAAAACCTATTTTTCAATGATAGATTTGACTATAGATCTTGGAATTCTGTAAAACGAAAGTACAAAGATAATTATTAAAGAAAAGGGGCTAGCTACTTGACTGCTCCAATTCTAGAAAATAAGGTACTCTCTAAATTTGTGAGAAACCAACTCTACTGGATGACTAGACTTTCCCAGCATATGCTTACAGAATTATATTTTTAGAGATAGAAGGATCCTTATAGGTCATTAAGATCAATTCTCACACCTAAAAGTTGAGAAAACTGGGACCCAGAGGAGTTGCTTTTACTTGCTAAACTCCATTGGAACTTAACTGCTATTCTGATGAAATCAGGACCAGGACATTTGAGTAAAAAATATGAACTATATCGACACTGCACATGTCAGGTTGTCAGGTAAACTTATGGAAACTCTTACATACTGCATTAATATTTCATCAGTGATAGTCAGCAAAGTCAATACAAAATGTTCCACTGGACAACAATGATTTAGGCATTTAATAAATTATAAATTAGTAAAATCAGTAAATGAACCATGACTAGATTCTTTGGTGTCCAATATTTGGCATACTATCACAAACATATCCGAAAATCCATTAAATTCCAAAGTAGTATTTTACATAAAAACAAAGATCTGATAGGTGAATCATCCCTTACTCTACTAATTTGATGGTATCATCCTTGATGCCCAAATCATGTATCTATTTTGATCTTATTTTGGTATGTGGTGTGAGATGTAGGTTTATGATATTTTCCAATTTCCCCAGCAATTTTTCTGAAATGAGTTCTTATCCTAGAAGTTGGAATTTGGGGGTTCAAATACTAAATTATTGTATGTCTTGATATATATATTGATGTGTAGTTATACAGTATTTTACACTCACAACCCACAACTCACCCATACTAATATTTAAGCTACAAAACATCACAAATGAAACATGAAATCAAAATGCAGTCACCATTTCTATGTAGTTTTCTTACAAATACATGTCAAGTAATCATAAAACTTCTAAACCAAAAAATTTAAAAATTTCTAAATGAAAATGAGGGTTGTTAAATCTTTAGATAGAGAAGTAAAGTGACAAAATGGCAATGAGTCAGAATTCAGGAAAAATAAGAAATTTTGAATTCAGCCTAATAGAAAAAATGAAATTGTCCTTTGAAAATTTTGTATGAAAACCTCACATCAAAAATGTATTAATATAAATGCATTTTAAAAATTGTACTTCATGCAATTTATACTTTTTTGTTTAAAACAAAAACATTCACATTAACATTCATATGCAATAAGTTTAAAACACAAAGAAGCAAACACCAGATCTAAGCAAAATGTGCATTCTGAGGCCAGAGATTCTATTGATGATAATTATTAGATCTGCTAGTTCATTTCCAGATACATCCTTAGTGATAAACTATCCCTTGTTTAAAAAAAAAAAAAATTAAAGAGAAAAAACTAACAATTCAGCAAAACATCACAATTACAGCTGGTATGTTCTGAATCCAATTCTTCCTGTGCAACAAGAGAACTGTTAGGTTCTGAACACATATATTGTATCTAGGATATACTGTGACATATTTACATGCATAGGACTGCTTGCCATCTAGGGAAGAGGGTGGAGAAAGGGAGGGGAAAAGTCTGAACAGAAATGAGTGCAAGGGATAATATAAAAAATTACCCAGGCATGGGTTCTGTCAATAAAAAGCTATTAAAAAAAGTGTCAAAAAGCTGCATAGAAATAAATAATAATAATAATAATAAACCAGCTGGTATGGGCACTATATTTCATACTTTGATGGGACAGGGTCAGGACTAAGTATGACCTGACCTTCTCCCATCAACATGTGCAATTTGATATTTTATGGGATCTTCCAAAATCCAATATTCACAGTTCTCAAAAAGACTTTCTAAAATTTTCACAATGTACAATTTTTGTAAAATGATCACAACCTTCATCATCAACCTTCCCTAATTTCTGGATATAGTATATAATAAATATAACTTACAATAAAATGACATGTAATATCCTAAGGATACTTCTTTTCTCTATCTTAACTGTATTCCCTCTTGATCTTCTTGCAAATGGAAATGGACAAAAAGGACAAAATGAAGCCCAAGATAAATCACTAAATGTTCCAAGTGCCTTCAATGTTATCCCACTAGAAACTTACCAGTCTTGTGAAGTATGACTTTAAGTATTATCTTCATTTTATAGATGAGAAAACTAAGGCTTACAAAAAATAAGTAACGTGCCCATGATTACACAGCTAGTAATGGATAAAGGAAATGAAGCCAAATCTTCTGGCCTCCAAGTCTAGCTCTCTAATGATTAGTACAGATATGTTTCAGCTAATGGCAATACAAAAACAAAAATGAAAATAGTCCCTTGTCCTCAAAGAGCTAACATTTCATTAGAAGAGATCTATATACACAAAGATATAGCTAGATTTCCTTAAATGAATCCTGTGAAACACTGGCATTCTTTTGCATTATTCAAAGTTATATGTAAAAATATGATGTGGGTTCCTGTAGGTTTTAATTTATTTAGTAATGTGATATAAAAACAATGGTTAAGAAAATAATGTATTTTTAAAAATGACTGATTGTGCCTTAAGTAAAATTTGCATTTACAAATTTGTATGTTTTGATTTAGAGCTAGTGTTCATAATTTTTTGCTTCCCAACCTGTACAGCTCAAATATTTATTGTAGAGTGAATTCCTTCTACTCTTCTGTCACCTATATGGGCTTAGTAATCATTGCTGCTCTTATACAATCACCACTCAGTTTTATAGCCACAACAGTCTGAATAATCGCTCACAGGCTCACTTTTTCAATATTATTCTGCCTAGCCAACACAAACTATGAACACATCCACAACAGAACTTTAATTCTAACCCGAGATCTTCAAATAATTCTGCACATTACTATCATATAGTGAATTTTTCACCTACTTAGTGTTGATCTAAATGATTATCCACTACATCAACTAGCTGCCCAGTTCTTTTTTTCCCCCCCAATTGTCAGCTTTTATAAGAAAACTTTCAACCCATTAAGTGTTAAAATGTGCCTCCAAACTAATTTCATGTTGCTTGTTAATTGCCAAACATAGAGAATATTTAAATGAATCTTTGGCGTTATAATTTTTTCTGAAGCCAGTTGAAGAAATTGTATTGCTGCCTATAGTTTATTTATAGTCATTTAAAAGCTTTTGGATTTTTTTCTTTTAAAGATAACATAATTTATATACTGAACTAATACGTATGCCATTGGCCGCTATAAAGAAATGTTTTGTGAACTGCAAAAACAAAAATTTCTTTTATATTTTTATACGATGATATACAAGGCAAAAAAATAACAAAGCATTGGTTTTAATTTTGAATAACCTCCCAGTAAAAATGTTCAATTATCCTAAAATTAGATCTTTGGAGAAAGGAGGAACTTATGACCAAAGAAGAACTAGAGAATATTATGAAAAGCAAAATAGACAACTTTCATTACATTAAATTAAAAAGTTTTTCACAAACTAAACCAACAGAAACAATATTAAAAGGGAAGTAAAAAGTAGCAAAGAACTGGAAACGGAATGGATGCCCATCAATTGGATAATGACATGTGACACATGAAGGTAATGTATTATTGTTCTAGAAAAAAACGATGAACAAGCTGATTATAGAAATTTCCATATAGATTATGGAAAGATTTATATGAACTGATGCTGAGCAAAACAAGCAGAACCAGGAACACATTGTACACAATGACAGCCAGAATGTGTGATGATCAATTATGAAAGACCTGGTGCTTCTCAATGGTTCAGATATCCAGCAATTCCAATAGACTTTGAAATGCGATCTGCATCCATAAAAACTAAGGAGACTAGAGTATAAATCAACACATGTTATGTTCACTTTTTCCCACCTCCTAGCCCATGGTTTTTCCCTTTTGCTCTGATTTTTCTCTCCCAACATGATTCATAAAATAATGTATATGAGAATTAAATTTACCAGGAAAAAAGAAAAAGAAAAAATAGAACTCAAGAGAAGAGATGAGAAACTACCTCCTCTATTCCCTCCCTCCTTTCCTCCCCCATTTACCCTTGATGGAGGTGGGAGATACCCAGGTATTACAGGTTGCCCATGTTTTCAGACATTTTCAATTTATCTATCAGTTGCACTGTTTACTTGTTTTTGCTCTCTGAAAAACAGTATTTGTCATATGGGATGATTTTCTGAGAGAGAAGAGGACTACCTGGAATTATTATAGTAATGTAAGAAATAGAATGTATCAATTAAAAAAAAAAACAACACTTTTTTTTTTAAAGCGGTAATGACAAAGAATATGGATTCCTCAAGACCAGGTCTAATAAAACTGACCTCACTTTTTTCCCCCTGGGGTACTAGATTGGAAGAAATTAGAATACTCTAGCAAAATTTGCAAATGTTTTGGGGGGAAAATCATATTAAAGTTTCAAGGTATTCTTAGAAGAAAAATGTGGATGAGAGAATCCACTTAGACATGTTTAAATGACTGAACCCAAAGAGTAGAGTGGAATAACAAAATGGAAGTCTCCCATGAAATTTTTAATTACTTAATAAAAACAGAATGATTTGGGTGAAAGCAAAGGGACAATACTTTAAAAATTTGTGTAATCCATTAAAAAAAAAAAAAGTTGATGGAATGCTTTGCATATATTATCTCAAGAAGTAGGAACAAGCTGTGAGGCATGAAGGATGTGTTATTCTCCTGTAACAGAGAGAGAAACTGAAGCTGAGATGAAAATGACTTTAAAAGAATTCTCAGGAACCCCTCTTTCCAAAACTGATTCTACCTGACCAGCACATAAACCCACTTTGGAAAAGAGAAAGAAAAGTAAGCGCCTCCCCCCTTCTAACTGTTCTGATGGCAGGGAAATAATTTTAAATCTATGTAACATTTTTTTTTTTAAAAGTAAAAAACAAAAACAAAACCCTGTGGGGATGGAAGGGTATCTGGAAACTTATTCGATCTTTAAGCAAACAGCCTACCTTGATTTTAGACACATTCAATTCCTCTAAAACCAAGTGACTTCAACACTACTTCCAATTCTAGGAACTGCACCTTTACTAAAATACCTTAAATTAAGATTAAACATTCCCCAACTAATTGCACCAAATAATGAAGTCTCTTTGAAGCTGTTCTGTGATAAAGGAATATTCAACTCACCTCATGTATTTTGCTTCTAAGCAATGAATTACATATGTAAAAATAAAGAATATTGTGCCATAAATTTGTTAATACCTTATTAAACTTACTATTTTAGAAAACAAAGTCAGTTCCTTATCCAATTTTTTTCTTTTGCAAGGCAATTGAGGTTAAGTGACCTGACTAGGTGGTCATACAGCTAGCAAGTGTTATCTTAAGTCTTAGCTCAGGCCCTTCTGACTTCACTATGCCTGTGCCATATAGCTGCCCTCTTTTTGTTTTTCTTCATGTATTGAAATGTTTGCTGATAATTAAATCACACAAAAAACCCAAATCCAAACTGTATAATTCACCTTGCTAATGGACCACTTTAGACGTACAATATTCACAACTGTTTTATTGGGAATGTAAAGTACTTGAAAATATGTATGCATATTTAAAAAAATAAATCTGATAGCTAACTACCTAACAGGATTCATATGAACAACATGTTTTGTAACTCCAAACCTAAATAGCCCTTTTATTATTTCTCAATTTCAATTCAAGAAGAGGCTTAGGAGTGATGATATAAACCCTTTCCCTGAGAACAAATTCAAGCAAGTCTGATAGTACCACAGATATTGTAAGTAAAGTGGAAAACATTATCTTACCCTTGTACAAAGCTATGTTACACTACGCACCAGTAACACAGTATATTATAGATTTTAGACTATGCTTCAAATATACTTTGGCAAGGAAATAAATTAAAATAATCAAGAGTTAATATCAAAGCCATCATCAATGAGCCAAGATTTCTTAATTCCCCACTATATTCTAGGTGCTACAGATAAAGACAAAAAAAGCCTCAAAGAACTCTTTATTCCTTCAGAAAAAAAGTCAATTTAAAGCAATTTGGAGTGGGGAGGCAAGACAAGCAATACAAGCTGGGAGGAAAAGGATTCTTAAACAGTTGATAGAAGGAAGCTAGAGAGTCTAGGGTGTAAAAATGAAAAGGCAGTGAACTGGAATTAAAAAGCCTACTATGAAGATCACTTAGAGAAGCCAGGCAGTAGCCTGAACACTCCCCAGTTTTCCTCAGAAACACTGCTAAATCAAGTTCCTGAACAGATTCTGAGATGATAAAACCCACAAAAAAAAAAAAAAAAAAAAGAAAAAGAAAAGAAATCAGAATGAAATGATTTTCTGGTTTAAGATATCTTAGAAGGACTTAAGATCTGTCTAACTTGAGTAAAAGAGTAGTATGGCCCAATATAGGCACAGTTTAGGAAATCTACTGTATGTCTTAGCCAGCACAGACCAACAGTGAAAGCCCTTTGGTCCTCCCTCAACTAGCCAGTAGCTCAGCAGGCCAGCATTGAGACCTGTAATCCAAGAGCAGAAGGCAAATTGAGTACAGGGACAGAGAGGAGTAGGGGAAAGCCAGCAGCACCTCTGGCCCCAGTGCAAGTTGGGACAATCTGCCTTCTGTTCTAAGAGCAGAGCTTAATTTTTTAAAATGAGCAAAATAGTAAAAAGAGCCTGACGATAAAAAAGCTATTATGGCAACAGGAAAAATAAGAACATAAACCCAGAAGAGGACATCAATGGCAAAATGCCTAGATGTGAAGCTTCAAAAAGGAATAAGAATTGCTTTCAAGCTCAAAAAGTTGTTTTAAGAGTTTCAAAAGGATTTTTAAAAAGTCAAAAGGAAAGCTAGGAAAAAAAATAAGCTATGCAAGGAATTGGGGGGGGGGGGAGAATTAACAACTTGGAAAAGGAAGCTTAAAAATGAAGAAAGCTCCTTTAAAAAAAAGAAATGGGGGGAAAATCGACTAAACAAAACGACTTTAAAAGTAGAACTGGTCAAATGGATAAAAAGGTAGAAAACCTAACTGAAGAAAATAACTAAAAATTAAAACTGAATAAATGGAAGTTATGACTCAATGACACATCAAGAATCAGTCAAAAATTGTTTTTAATGAAAAAACTGAAAATGAAATGGCAGTGAATTGTAAAAAGAGGACCGAAAGAAAGGCAATCAAAGTGAATGTCACATGTGAGCCAATAAGATTTTGGCATGAAAACCAGATTAGAACTCCAGTCTGTAATGGTGAAGCTTGAACAGTTCTTTTTTTTTTTTTTTAAATCATGAATTATATAAATATGAATTTAGTTACCATATCCCAGAACAAGAGAACAAAGGGATACCTTTAATGAAAATTAGAACAAAGTAGAAATTAGCAGCTGATTTTGTTTTCAAAGTTCTAAATAACAATATCCTGAAGTCATTTTAAGTTTAGTAGCCTTAATAGATTAACACTTATGGGACACTCTGTATTTAAGGAAACAACTCAAAGTTCTGCTTTATGATTAGGTGCCAAATTTTACATATTTTAACAAAGTAAATTATTCAGTCATTTCTAACACCCCCTGAAAATGGCTAGGGATATTATTTCACATAGCAGATAATAAATTTGCATAGATTTCATTATCATGAGATGATCATAAGAAGCAGAATACATATTTTTGAAAATTGAAATAAATATATGTATGGCAGATTCATTATAAACCACAAAGGAATGCTATGCAAGTCTATCCACTTGAGTTTTCTCAAAATGCTTTTCAGGAGAAATATGATAGCCAAAAACAAGTGCTTCGTTGTTAATATAGTACAAGAATGTTTCATTATAACTATCATATAGTTCAATCACAATATCTAATCAACTATCTTGATTAAAAAAAATTAGGATCCTTTAGATTTTTTCCTTTTTAACTTCTGAAGGAAGCTCAATAAAAACATGATGCCTGTGAACAGTACAAAGTAGTCACACATTTTAAAATTATTTTAACTTATATAACAAAGCTCAGAGATTTACAAAAACAGAATCTTAGTTTTAAAAGAAACACAAACACACACACTCGTACACTCACTCTCTCTCTCTCATATAGCTGGAGAACTAGTCAGATTAAGTCTCTTAGTATATATAGGCCAAGATAATACTTTGATGGCTAAGTGAAGGGGACCTTCTACCATTTAATTTCTTCAATTTAGACTTTTTCTGTTTTGCTACTGCTCACATGAGATTTTCATTTCCTCTCTTTGTATCTTTGCACACTGGCTGACTGTCCAAAATCTCCATCTCTGGAATGTTCTTCCATATAAGGTACACCTCTTAGAATTCCTGGCTTCTTTAAAGACAGCTCAAAGGGCACTTCCCAGAAGAGGTTCTTGCCTTTTTTACTAATGAACTTTTCCTCCTAGGGAAAAATAGCTATCATACACATATATACATATATACACAAAGACAGTTTCCATGTTGTCTCCCTCAACGAGGGCAGGACTGTCATATAGTAAGAACTAGGAAAAAATGCTTAATGATCCCTTTACCAAAAGTTGTTTATGCAATACTTTAATGACCCCTAGATTATTCCCTGGAAAAATGGGCCACCTTAAAACTAATACCTTCTAAAGATGTATGAATCTCAGTCATAGGCTACCTGAGTCTCTTAAGAGTCAAAGCTGAGCATGAGCTAGGTGGGCATAAGCAGGCCACATGTTACAAATGAAAACTTTCATAGGAATTACATGGCATAAAAGGATGTTAAAGAAATGTATGAGGAAAAAAAGAGAAAAGTGGCAATAGATGAATTAACCCCTGGCTTTATTGATATATAGAGAATATCAAAAGCTAAAGGAAAATTGTCAAGGATGCTGGTTGGATTCTCTCTGAATACTGTATTAGAGGACATGGACAAGTCATATAGGATGAAAAGCATGAAGAGGTTGTGATCTGCATGCTAGGGGGAAAGATATCTGTATCAATAAGATCAAAGATCATGGTTTAGAGCTAAAAGTAGCTTAGAAGTCATCTAATAAACCACTGATTTTAGAGATTAGCCTTCTAAAGGGCTGAAAGGAGAAGTGCAGAGTGGCAGGGCTGGGTTGTGAACTCTAGACTCTGATTCCAGTTCAAGAGCTGTCCACTGTACATACTGCTTCCATTTTTTAAAGCATATTTAGAAGCAGCACTACAATGCAATCTTGCCAGATTCAGAGAATGGTACTTAAGTTTATACACACACACACACACAATTTTATTTTTCATCTGAATAATTCTAGCTGAGAAATTCTTTTCTGAACTTTATAGTGTTATACCTAGTCTTTCTCCTAAAGTCTTAAAATGTACTACAATCATAAAATACTAGGCAACAATAATTACTTCCAGTTTTTGCTTAACGAAACAAAAATGCTAGAAAACAAAGTTTAAGATCAATTAATAGTCAAGAACATAACAGATTCCCCCCCCAATTTCCTTAAGAATATAAGAAAAAATACTATTCCCAAGAGATAAGTAGTGGAAGTATATTAACAATTCTCAAAAGAACTGCAAAATTAAAAACATGTGAAAGAATATTCTAAATCACCAAGAAGAGAATTGCAAATAAACATTAGCCTAAACCCTGAAAATTACCAAAAAAACCCACCAAAAAACAAAAACAAAAAACCCCTGGTATAATCAATATTGAAAGGGTTGTAGGAAAATAGACACATTGACACATTAGTGGTAAAGCTGTGGTGAATCAGTACAACCATTTTGCAAAGTAATTTGGTTTCATGGAAATTCACTAAAATGCCAGTGCACTTTTACCCTGAGATTCCATTACTAGGCTGAACCCCAAAGAGGCACTGATACAAAGAAAGTCTGCAAACATGCACAAAATATTTACAGAACTTTTTTGATAGGTAAAGAAATAAAGTAGATGCCCACCAACTGGAGAATGGTAAAACAAAATGTGGCATATGAATATAATGGAATATTGTTATGCTGTAAGAAATCATTACTGATGACCAGAGAAATATGGAAAGATTCATAACTGATTACAGAGCAAAGATACAAAGACTCTAATAATGTGAAGAACACACACCATAAAAATCAAGTGAATGTTATAAAGAATATGGCTTAAAAGAAAAAAATTAGGTAATTCTCCTAACTTCATCCCCTTGCAATGTGGGAAATTCACGTGTGTGTACGTGTGTGTGTTTTTACTGCATATTTTCAAAGCTTTTCAATGTATTAATTAGTTATACTAATGTTCCCCCTTTTTGTCTTAAATACTATTTGTTTTATGGAATGGCCTTTAGTAGGTGGGAAGAAGGGGGGAATGAAAAACCTGATGTTTTTAAATTATTTTATATGTAACTTTTTTATTATAGCTTTTTATTTACAAGACATATGCATGGGTAATTTTTCAGGGTTGACAATTGCAAAACCTTTTGTTCCAATTTTTCTCCTCCTTATCCCCACCCCCTCCCCCCGATGGCAGGTAGACCAATATATAAAACTGATATTTTTTTAAAGACATCAATAAAAATGTATTCAAAAAACAAATAAGATTTCCCTTCTTCTAGTCAAGAAAGACAATTCAATATTTCCACAAAATTTTCTATTTCTCTGGACCTGAGAGCCCTAAGTTTCAGAGGTTAAAAATTTCAACTCTGAATCCATGCTAATTATTTAGTTGGTGAAAGAAATTCTTGCTTCCATAGCTCCAATTACTTTGCCAGTGGCACATTAAGAAGTTAAGTGACTTGTCCAAGTGAGATTTAACCCTATCCACTTGAGTTTTCCTAAAATGTTTTTCAGGAGAAATGATACCCAAAACTTGCTGCATTGTTAATATAGGTCGAGAATATTTCATAATTATAAACTATTTAGAATAGATAATATCAATTCCAATATCTAATCAACCATCTTGCTTAAAAATTACTTAGGATACTCCAGATTATTTTAACTTCTGAAAGAAGGTCAATAAAATAATTACATGATGCTTATGAACAGTAGTCGTACATTTTAAAATTTAAACTCACTCTTATTTAAAAAAATGGGCAGAAGAAATCTACTTCATGGGTAAGAAAACTGAATACCATCAAAGTCAGAAGCAGAACTGGGACTTTCCTACAATGTCTTGTCTTCTGAACAGTACTATCAAAGAACTGGTATATAATAGCAAGTTCAGCTTCTTTGAAACTCTGGATCTATCCTCTCTTTTCAGATTGCTACCATATGTAGCTGTATTCCCTGCTCCTATAAATTGTTGAGCATATGTGTAAGCAGCACTGACAAAGCGGTATGAAACAGTCCCTTTATTAAGTGGTTTACCATACAGAAGAAAAGGAGAAAAACACCTTACCACATAGCTAGCTGCCTTTGGATAGAGGGATGTATCATTAGATGTTGTGGGTTGAACCTAATTGACACAAATGTTTAAACATAAAGCAATATGTGGAGGAAGAATTCCTTTTTAGACTCTTTACCCAGGACTTCCTTAATTGTAGGATTCTTCCAGAGTCTCCTTTTAAGTGAAACATAGTGGCTGTAGCCATGCCTCACTTTTTTTAGTCATTACTCAGGGCATTCTACCCCTCTCTTTACAAATGGCAAGAGCTGTATTCTTGGCAACTTACGAGTGCTTGACATGTATGTGCTTAGTCCATATGTGACTTTGGGCAAGTCACTTAACTCTAGGCCTGTTTCTCATCAGTAAAAAGAAAGATTTGTATTAGATGCATAAGGTCCCTTCAAACTCTAAATCTATTCTCATCAAATATCATGACTGGTGCAAACTAAGTGGTATAGGAGTATGGAGAACAAGTTCAAGTGGGAATCTCAATGTTAAAGCCTCTGTGTAGCCAACACTTAGGACAATGCCTGACATATATTTAGCATTAAACGCTTGCTCAGCAGTAGTCTGGGCATAAATAATCAATAGTATTGAGTGTCTACCATGTAACGGACATCATTAGGCTCTGAAAAATAGAAAGGTTAAAATAAAATGCTGTTTACCCTCTAGGAGTTTATATTCTATTAAAGAAGGTAGCATTCCTTACACATGTAAGGAATGGGGGCTGGACCTTTTGATTTCAATGGTATAGGGAATTTACAGATGAGAAAACTCTTGATTAAAGTCTTAACATTTTTGCAGCTTAAGAGTTACCTAAAGAATTGGGAGGTTAAATGACTTTAAGATCATAAAGAAAATATATTTTTAAAAAAAGTATATCAGAGGTAAAATCTGAATCTATGCTTTTTACCATCATTCCATGGTATACACACAAAGTGATGGTAGGGAAAAGGTACCTTCTCCTGTAGAAGGTAGCACTGAGCAGAAGTTTGAAAAAAACAAGACATTCTAAGAGATTAAGGTAAAGAAGAGAGTTCATTCCAGGCATGAGGCAGAGCCCATATGAAGGCCTCAAGCAAAATAAGAGTGCAGAATCCTGGCTGAATTTCAGGGTGCAGGTAAGAGAATAATGCACAATGGTCTAAAGGTATGGAAGGCCAGAGTTGTGAAGGGCTTTAAAAGGCATATTGAGTTTTAATTTGTCCTAAAGGTAACAGCATTAGTCTTTATTAAGAGTTGAGAAAAATCAAACGTGTTCTTTATGAAAATCACATTAACAGCTAAATGACTTAAGAAAAAGGAAAAGCTTTTGGTGGGAGTAAACAGGGTGCTTGGGGGCTGCTTTCAATTAGGTTCAACCCACAACATCTAATGATAGATCCCTCTATCCAAAGGCAGCTATGTGGTAATCTCACTTTATTTTTATTCTCTTATTTTCTTCACTACTTGGGGTTATCTAAAATGTCAATTTCAAAACTATTCAAGACTATTTTTGATTGACTGCCTAAGCCCCTCCCATCCTCAGGTGTGCCATGGCAAATCAGGTGTTGCCAAATAAAAAGCCCAGGAAACTGAATTATCTAGCAGACTATCTTGAAAACAACTACTTTCCCACACCGCTTAAAAACTTAAGAATTATACTACTTTTAGTGTCTTATTATTCAATTAAATGATTTGTGAATTTATTAAAATATACTGCCATATCATCAGGGCAACCATCAGGGAAGCAATTGCAAGAATATGTCCAAAGTTGAGCAACCAGTCACCACTGAAATCATATTATATTAATAGTTGAAGTTGTGACACCAAGTTAAGTAACACCTGAACAAGACTTTTATTATTAGATTCAAAGCAATATAAAACAAAAAATATTAAGTGAACTGATTTCACAATTTCAGATACAATAAATCTAACCAATCCTGGGACACATTTTAAGATCACTTTTAAGTTTCTAGCTACTTCAAAAGGACCTTTGGTCTTCCATAAATTATCTCCTGGGTCAGCCAAGAAAGTCTAAGTTCCTTAAGGACAGGAACTTTTTCCTCAAAGCATAGTAAGAACAACTATGGACTTAAATCAATAAACATATTAAGCACCTATATATCAGATATTAGGTATACACAGGAAAAAAGCAAACAAAAACAAACAACTTGTCTCTGTTCTTGAGGAGCTCAGTGTAATGGGAAAGGCAGCACGCAAACTATGCACAAACAAAACTTATATAGGCTGAACTGAGGATTTAACAAGAGTCATTAAGAAGGACTGGGAAAGTCTTTCTGTAAAAGATGAGATTTTAGATGTAACTTAAGCCAAGAGACAAAGATAAGGGAGAAAATTCAAATCAAGAGACAGACAGTGAAAATGCCAAGTAGGAAGATGGAATATCTAATTCAAGAAACAGCAAGGAGGCCAATGTCACTAGACAACAAATTTTTTTTTCCTAGAAGAGAAGGAGGGGAATAGTAGGGTAAGAAAACCACAAAGATAGGTGGTCCATAGGTTATGACGGGCTCTGAACACCACAGGCTGTTTGATTCTGGAGGTGAGGAGGAGCCATTGGAATTTTATTGAGTCGCAGAAAGAGAATTGAACTGTCTTAAATAGCTAAGATGTTTCTCAAATCCTACTATTCCAATATTACAAGTTAATGTGACTGAGATGTAAAAACTTTTGAAAAAATTTTATGACTGGTTTAAAATATCTAAGACATGCTGTTATTTTCCAAATCCTAATATTTCCTGTTACACAGTAATATGAATGACATACAATAAGAAAAAAAAAATTACAACTGGTAGCAGCATCTGTTTGCAGTAACTTGCCAGTGATTAGGAAATCTCTATCTTCAGGACCCAGGCTCCTAAAGTCAAAACCATTGCGGCCTCAAGATGAGTAAAAGGCTATTATTCCACTCCCTTTTTGGAGAGACTGCCCCAACACCTTCCCGGCAGAAGCAGTCTTTGAAAAAATCACTAAAAGTCACAGAAAATGGTTCACTAGGGGACATACTCGGGTTGTCATCACGCTCCAGACCCTCTCCACCCCACAGGTCCCGGATCCTCTACCTGCCTCTAGGCCGGAGGAGGGGTAGAAGGGGGAGGGGAGGGTGCTCGGGCTCTGGGCGATCCAGGCCGGGGCTAACTCTCAGCAGTAGCTGCCTCCGGAGGACACACACGTGGCCATTCCGGCCTCCCCCCGCACCCGGTGCCCGGTTCGGGGAGAGAGGGGGCCGGGGCTGGGTTAGGCTGAGGCCCGGCGGGCCTGGCCGCATCGGCCGCTCGCAGTGCCCACGTCACCGGCTCCAGCACTGCGGAAATGGAGCCGTGGCGGGAGGAGGGGAAAGGGCGGAGGAGAAGCAGGAGGCGGGGGAGGGAAACGCCGCCGCCAATCGCGCTCGGCCCCCGGCCCGGGGTCTCCGGGGACCACGGCCCACCCGCCCCCTCACCGCTCCTTGCCTACCCGTCGTCGGGCGACTCACCTGTGTCGCCGATGATGATGTACTTGAAGAGATAAGCGTACGCCATGGCCGCGGCCGCTCCGTGCCCCCGGCACACGGCTCCTCCTCCGCCTCCTCCCCCGAGCTGCCGCTCCTCACCCCGGCCTTGCTCACGATACCAGACGCGGGCGAGTCCGTCTGAAAAGAGGAGCCCGGCGGCGGCGACGGCGCGGAGCCCGCAGACCTAGAGAACGGGGGAAACGCAGAGACGACGCCGGCAGAAGCGAGACGAACCTCCCTGCCCAGCCCAGCCCCCTCTTCGACCTCGACCCGGAAGAGCAGCGGCGGAGCCGGCAGCCGGAGGAACTGAGCAGGAGCGCCCTCCCTTCAGCTGTTCCCCCGCCCCCTGTCACGGCAGGCGGGGCCCAGAGCCGAGCGAGTGGGAGGGAGGGAGGGAGGGAGGGAGGGAAGGAGAGCCAGAGCTCAGAAGCCGCGGGCGTGGGTGCGGCCGAACCCAGACTGGGAGAGCTGCGGGCTGAGGGGGCGGGGGCTGGGGGCTGGGGGCTGGAGGGGCGCCTTTCGCGCACGCGCACAGCGGGCGGGCGCTGGTGGGACCCACTCTGAGGGAAGGAGGGCACTCGCTGTGTCGGGGGGAAACAGACTACATCTTTCTTAGACATTCTCAAGTGAGCGCTGGCGGAAAAGAATGGCGATTTGAAAAAAACATCTGAAAAAATGTGGAAAAAAAATCCATCTTAATCTCGCCTGAGCACTAACACCCCTTTACTAACCGTCGACTGGTCATCTTCATCCGGATGTCCCCGAAGGCATCCCGGACAAACTTCCCCCGGGAAAGCATCCCGGACGCTGTTCAGCCAGCTAGTTAGTCTACGGTCATTTACTGTATTATATTACTATATGCCGGCCTGAGGGCCGAGTCTGGAAACATTCAAGTACAAGCATAGAGAAAAACACCCATTGCCCTCAAGGAGCTTACATTCAAAACCAGACAAGACAATTTGAAACCGAAGCTGAAAGGGGAAAGTGGAAAGAATCGCTTCTTTCCCCGGCTCCGAATAAAGAGGCACAGAGTGGGGATGCAGCCAAAGAAAGAAATAAGAGATGTCCTGGGTGCTCTTCTTAAATGAGAGGTTCTGGGAGGAGCTAGACAATCTGAGGGAAGGGCCGCAGAGGTAGAGGATGTTCCCAGTATGTGCATTCTGGGACTGCCGTGATCTTCTACCCGGAAAAGAATAGATTCTGGGGTACAGAATGGTAAGAAATTAAGATATGTGAAGCGCTTTGCAAAGCTTAACACGCCATAGAAATGTTACTATTACTATCTCTGAAATATTATTTTACCAATCTTTTTCCCCCCCTTTTTTTTTTTCTTTTTTTTCCAATTTTCATGTTTTTCTTGATCCACACTGTTACCTACCTGGGTTTGTAACCTTAGAAGTATCCTTGACTGTGCCAATTCCCTTACCTTCCACATTTCGTCGGTTTCCATGTATTATTCATCTCACCTCTCCCATTTATAGCCTTTTTTCCCTTGGCACAGTTCCCACACAATCCCATTTTTTAAATTGACTTGTGAAATTGACCCAATTTGTAAAATTGACTTTTTTCTTTTTCTTTTTTACTTTTCAACATTTGTTTTTATCAGATTTTGATTTACATTTTTTCTCCCTCCCTCCGTTCCTCCCACATCCCCAAGACAACAAACAATCTGATATTGATTATACAGGTACAATCATATTATACATATGTCCACTTTAGTCATGCACAAATTGACTTAGCAAAAAGCATTCTAAAGATTCTTCCTGCTTCTATTTATAAAATATGGCTGCCCATTTAAAACCCTCCACAATCTGGTTCCCTTATCCCTTTCCAAATATGTCATTCCATTTCCTTTCCTGTACTCTTCATTCTCAATATTTGTTCTCCAACTGAATCTAGGCATACTTTCTTATAGATTATAGATTGCCCTTCATACTTAAAATGACTTCACTTTGTAACTCCATTTCTTAGATTCCTTGGCTTTATTCAAGACCAAGTTTGATATCATCCTATATTTGAGCTTTTATTCATCACTGGGATGCTCAAATAATCTCTCCTTCCTGTTTATTTATATCAGCACATATTGTAATCTCCTAATTGAATAGAAATTCTGTAAGGATAGAAACTGATTGTTATATTTTTATTCCTAATGCTTTTACATATTTGTCAAACTGAGTTAAGAGTCTCATAGATTTAAAATTGCTTTAGGAATATGAAAATGTTTCTGCAACTTTGCTCACAAAATTATCATGTTTTGAAATATTAAAATTTAATTCAAACAGTCATTACAAATTAGGAGAGCATACCACCTATCTCCACCAGATTGATATTTTTGTGATGGTAAATTAGGCCAATTTCTGTCTCAATTCTTATCTAGCGCTTAGTCATTGAAAGGGTGTCATTGAGTTTATTAAATAGCATTGAAAGTCAACCTCAGACAAACTGAGGCCTGGGAAAGACCTTAATTTAGAAAGGCCAAGGATACCTAGTGCATCTGGAGCCAGAACTAATCATCTTGCTACTGAACTTTGATGACTCTGGAGGATGGAGTGAAGCTTCAGGTGAAACCAGTTCACAACAAAGTCAAAACACTATCCTTTTCATGCCATTGATACTCTTAAAGAATACAGAAGGAACCACTATCCTAAAGAGCAAATAAATAAGAAGGGCCCTTATTGAATTGCCTTTTTTTTTTTTTTTTTTAAACTGAGGCTATTGGGGTTAAGTGATTTGCTCAGGATTACACAGCTAGAAAGTGTTAAGTGTCTGAGACCAGATTTACACTCAGGTCCTCCTGACTTCAGGGCTGGTGCTCTATCCACTGTGCCACCTATATGCCCTCTTGAATTGCCTTTTAATTCAAATTGCATCATACTGCTTCTCTGCACTATACAGAAATAAGAATATTTTCATTGTTTTTAGAAATTATTTTTTGAAACTGAAAACATGAATAACAGTATTTAAATATCTATTTAAGTACTATTTTATGCATCCTTTAAAATTCCTAATTTAAATTTTTTCAGGTTTTTTTTTTTCTTTCCTGGGTATTCCAGCTCACTTTGTAACAAGAGACACTTTACTCCCTGTATCACTTTCTTAGAGAGTACAATCTGATTTTCATTTATTTCCTGGTAAACACTAATTAAACACCTAGTATATGAAAGAGACTTTTTTTTTTTTTTACTGTATAAAAGAAACCTTGTTTAAATTTACTCTGTCATTCAACTAGTATTATATGACCTTCTTTGAACTAATTTAAAGATAAAAAAAAGAGGGAAAGAATAACATCCTAATGTCCTTCTTCATTCTTTTGCCCTTTACCAAACTATTTTCCTAGTTTATTCTTGTTTGCAGGGGAGAACTCAGAAGTCACTGTTTCTTTCAGGGTTCATCAATTTTAATGCCGCTGCACCTCATGTGTCAGTAATGATTACTCTTTCAGAAATCAACAGTGATAATAAGGTATAAAGGGAAAAGCATTGGATGCAGAGTCAAAGGATTTGGGTTCACTGAATATTTTGTGAAGGTCCCATGACCACTATATAGAGAGAGATCTGCTTCAGTTTTCACTATCTCAAAAAAAAAATTCTCTACTGGAGCAAAACAATTTCAGCCATTGCTATAGAGAAGTAAAATAAGAAACTCTACAAAGTAATAGCTTTATTAATTAATTGTGGAGAATACTAAAGTTTAAGGTACTTAGTACCCTTTTCCCCATCAGTTTCCATGCTCCAAAGTGTCATAAAACAAACTCATTATCCTATGCTTTGGTACTTAAGGATTTCCCTGCTATTACATGCTGAAATAACCACAATGTCAAGTTCAATGTACAGTGTGTCCAACTGTAGCTGATCAGGTCAATATGAGATAGAAAGGTTCTACTAAAAGTTGAGCACAAATAATCCAAGATATACCATTTACCCCCTTCCCTGCCCTCTCCTCCCAGTCATGTTGTAATAAACAATAAAAATAAATATAACATGTAATAAACATGTTGTAATAAACAATAAAAGACCTCAATTCTGCTCAGTCATGCATGGAAGGGGAAAAAAAAATAATTAAAATGCCCAGTCTGGAGTATCTCTCTGCCTCCACTCAGGTTAGATAATCTCAGAGTTTAAGAGCATCTGCCTAGAACACCCAAATAACCTTTTTCCCAATCCTACAAAAAAGGTGTATATATTGACTGAACACAACCAAAGAGCTAATTAGAGGAAACCAAAACAAGGCCAATCAAATAGAGAAGAATAAAACAGTTTTGAGATCTAGCCCTTGGGGTAAACCCACTACTAAAGATGGAGAAGTCTGAAAGTGAGCAACAGTAAAATGTAAAAAAGGTTAAAAGCACCAAAAATCTTTAAAAGGAGTCAAATAAAACAACCAGAAAATCCCAAACTTCTTTTTAAAAAAAAGTATTGTGAGACAAAGGAAATTGAATCAACATCTGCCAAAACAAAGAAACCCATGGAATCAAAGGGACCATGAAACTGCAGTGGGATTTTCCAAGATGGTTCAAAGAAGAAATCAAATTTCTGAAAAAAGTTAGGTGATAAATGGTAGAAATGATCTGTACAGAAAAAATAACATCCATCTTAGAAAAACTTGAATATATAGTGGCAAATTTCTCCAAATAAGCAAAAGAGAAAATAGAAAAAAAAAAAAAAAAAAAAAAAAAGAAAGAAAAAAAAAAAAAAAAAAAAAAAAAAAAAAAAAAAAAAAAAGGATAATATTAAAATTTCTATAAAAACCTTATTGATCTCCAAGTGAAGTGTAGGGAAAACTTAAGCATACAGAAAAAAAAAAATCACTGATTCAAAGAATTCACACATAACCTCCAGAAACAAAACAAACAAAAAAAAGGAAAAAAAAAAAAAAACTATGCTTCAAACTCCAAGATTGTAACATGAAATAAAGTAAAATATTCTGAAAAGCAAAAAAAGCTCAAAATGAAAGTGAAATTACATACCTTGCAAACCTAATCATTAGGAAAAAAAGGTGAATGAATATTCAATAAAAGAAAAGCATTTGAAACATTTCTATAAATCTTATCTTTGCTATTAACTACTTGGATTATCTTAAACAAATCACAACCTCTTTTAGGCTCATTTTCTTCATCTGCAAAACTGAGTTTGGACAAGATGATCTCTTAGAGTTCTTCCAACTCTAAATTCTATGATTAATCCCAAATTGTCTATGTGATCTATAGCTAATACTGTACAATTTATCTTTACTCAGGCTTTTTCTTTACCAATCATGAGCCTAATAGAGTAGGACAGGTAGAACCTAATATTATTAAATTTTTGTTTTGAGTAGAATTGAAAACTTTGTACTATTTATTCATTTTGCATTCTTTGAATAAACCTTTTGCATCTTATAATTTCTAAAAATGCTAATTTTTCAGCTGAAATACTGTTCAATTCCCAACTCTTGCAGCTTCATTGCCCATATGCTCTACCTCCTACCAGGTGCACTATTACAGTTTTCTTATGATTAATGATCTTCCCTAACTGCCAGCTTCTGGGGATCATGGGTACTGATAAGCCTGGAAGGGATGGTGTGGGAGGGATACTTTCTTATCTCTGCCTTATTCCAGCTCCTGTTAAGAACCCTCCCATAACACCATACCATAAAATATCTTTTATTTAGTGTTTATGCTATAAAAATCAGAAACTGGATGGAAGTTGGAAAGACCAAAATCATTCTTCTAGATAAATTAAAAATGAAGAGAAAAATAAAGTTTAAAAAGACTTTGCTTTTCATTACTGTCTAAAAAAACATACTATATATATTAGTGAATTGACATTTTAAGACCCATGTATTAATTTTGAATTACTTCTTCACTTTAAAAGTTAGTGGAATCCTAAAGATAATATCACTGTATATCTTACTTTTGCAGCAGCCAAATGTCTTTTCTTCCCTATGATTTTAGACTTTGTTTGCCTTTACCATAATTTAGATCTGTTTCCCAATTTGCAATGTGTGAAGTAAAATTTCAGGATTGTTTTGATTTGCATTTTTTCTCATAATTAGTGATTAAGAAGATTCTTTCATTTGGTTGCTGATAATTTTTTCTTCTTTTGAAAACTACCTTTTCATATCCACAAACCATTTGTCTATTAGAGAATGTCATAGCATATATATGTGTAAGAGCAGCTAAGTGGCCCAGTGGATAGAATGCCTGACCTGGGGTTAAAAAGACTAATCTTCCTCGGTTCAAATTGAATCTCAGATATTTACTAGCTGTGGCACACTAGGCAAGTCACTTAATCCTGTTTGCCTCAGTTTTCTCATCCATAAACTAAATCAGAGAAGGAAATGACAAACAATTCCAATATCTTTGCCAAGTAAACCCCAAATGTGGTCATGAAGAGTTAGACATGATTAAAAAATGGCTAAACAATAACAACCATATGTGTATCAATTGTTTCCATATATTGGATATAAGACTGATATCAGGGATAATTTCTCAGCAAATCTCAGGAAAGATTTTTTTCTCAGCAAATAGCTTTTCACTTTAGCCATATTGGTTTTGAAAATTTTTACTTTGAGATAATATTTTACTATTCATGATCTCTTATAACCTTTAATTTTTTTCCTCTAGCCATAGTATCTTACTGCAGTTTCCTTCATTTTTTATGATTTTTAAAAAATATTTAAATGATGTATTATTTTGAAGCTTATTACACACTAATTTTCTAAGACATCAGCAATGAGTAAGTTAAAGATTTTTTTCTTGCCCTCAATCCCACCCCAAGTTCTAGCATATGAACTAGACTGCTTCTCCAAGAAAAATGAAAACATTAAACAAACTCCCTTAACTGTTTTTAATCCTTTAAAACTTCTTAGCATTAACAATCATGTAATATCCTCTTAGCTCAGCATTTAATAGCTGAAGTGATTTTCCTAATGTACAGGTTCGATCATGTTATACTCATCTTTCCCTTCCCCTTTCCCCACGCCATACATTCAATAAATTCCAGTGGCTTCCCATTGCTCAAAGTAAATACAAATACAAAATGTTCTGTTTGGCATTCAAAATCTTTTATAACCTATTCCCCTTCTACCTTTCCATTCTTTTTGCACCTTCCTCCTGGACACATAGTTTTTGGTCCTGTGACATTGGCCTCCCAGTTGTTTCATAAATAAGATACTCCATTTCTCTAATCTAGGCATTTTCTTTTACTATCTTTAAAATACTAGAATTCTCTAGCTAGAATTATCATGCCTAGAATCCTCTCCTTCCTCTGATCCATCTATTAACCTCTCTGGAATCCATGAACTTTCAAATAAAATCCCATCTTCTACAGGAAACCTATTCCAACCCCTCTTACTTTCAGTGCCTTCCCTCTGTTTACTCCCTATTTATCTTATATAGCTTACATATATGTTTGTTTGGCATGTTTTCTCCCCCATTTGACTGTAAATTCTTTTGGGCCAAGGACTGTTTTTGCCTATTTTTTGTATTTGCATCATTTAGCACAGAGCTTGGCACAAAGTATCTTTATTGCTATCAAAGTATTGCTATTGATTGATTGCTCCTTCAACAAGAAGAGATATGAAGGGAAATCTAATTAGGATTAATAATCTTTTGCCATTGATTCCATTTACTTATCTTCTTCAGAACCATGTGATAGCAGTTATCTATTCTCTCTCCCTTTCCAGCAGTTCCTTCCCATTTACTTACAAATATGTTCTGAATTTCCTAAGCTTTTATTGAAAAAATTATTTCTCTTAACTTTTCAATTTCATCTAGCAACTCTTCTTTCTCGGGTTTTTCTTCTTCTGAACCTCTTCATTTCTTGAAAAATTTCTCTGTAAGGATCCAAATCAGTTCCAACTGATCATTAGTAAACAGAACCAGCTACCCCCAGTGAAAGAAATTTGTTATTGTTTGCTAGCATTTTTGTTTTTCTTCCCAAGTTATTTTTACCTTCTTTCTAAATCTGATTTTTCTTGTGTAGCAATACAACTGTATAAATATGTATACATATATTGTATTTAACATATACTTTGACATATTTAACATGTATGGGACTACCTGCCATCTAGGGGAGGTAGTGGAGGAAAGGAGAGGAAAAGTTGGAACAGAAGTTTTTGCAAGGGTCAATGTTGAAAAATTACCCATGCATATGTTTTGTCAATAAAAAGCCATAATAAAAAAGAAAAAAAGAAAAAAGAAAAATTTCTCTGTAACCACTGCCATTACTTCTTCATTGTCAAACACCCACAAACACTTTGCAGGACTTCTATTCATCAGTCTATGGAAACTTCTTTCAGAAGTCCACCACCTTCTAATGGACTATTCACAACTTTGTTCTTGATTACTTCCCATGATTTCCAATATTCTTTCTCACTTGGTTCTATGATTCTGCACTCTTATTGTTCTAACTACTCTTCAATCTTCTTCCTTAACTTTTTAATCTCTCGGACTCATCAAGAGTATGGGGTAGGGGGTGGTGGGGAGAGAGGTGCTGCTCAAGAGTTGTCCTTAACTCTTCCTCCATATTCTACTCTCTTTCTTGGCAATCTCATTCATTCACAAGACTTCAAGTAATCCACTTCTAGGTAGATGACTGCAAAAGAAACTTGCTTCTGAGTTTCAGACTTAGACCTTCAATTGCCTGCAGAATATTTTCATGGAAATTTTAAATTTTACATATGTAAATATCTTACTGTTTTTGACTTCCCTTTTCTGCATTTTTTGGCATAGCTTTCCAGATGAAAAAACAAAGAAACAAACAAAAACAAAATCCTTGGTATTTTCTTTGAGTCTTCCTTCTTCATTGCCTTTCATAGCCAATCAAGTGCCAATTCCTTTTTATTCCACAATATTTCTTAAATTTATCTTTTCTTCTCTATTCTTCTCTATTCTCCAGTAAGTAGCCTGATACAGGCTTTTTTTTCCCCCACTCACTTTGACTGCAGTAATCTTATCTTGAATTCCTCTTCAACTTAATCCATCCTTTATACCAAACTAACTTTTGAATAGTTTTTTTTTTTCATATTACTACTTACACAAATGTCTCCAATGCTTCCTTGTAAGTAAAAAATAAAGGCATGATAATAATTATTAATAATGGCAGTTAGCATTTATCTGCTGTTTTAAGATTTGCAAAGTGCTTTATATTTGTTAGCTCATTTGACAGACTAGATTAATGCTCATCAAATTTATAGATGATAGAAATCTGGGAAGATAGCTAACAAATTAAATAATGGAGACAAGATCCAAGGTAATAAACAACACAGATCAATGGACTAGAATCACAAAGATAAAATTTTATCTTATTGATGTGAATAATCCCTGCATTAATGATACAAATTGTTATCCATCCAAGTCTTATTCTGACAACTCTTATCTATTTCATTGGTATAGGGAAGATAGCAAGGTATCATGGAATGTGTGGTGGTTTTGGAGAGGACATACATAGATTAAAATCTGGCTCCATTATTTACTACCTGTTTAATTTGGGCTAAGTCTCAACCTTTCTTCATCTATAATGCAGTTCTAAATCTTTGATCCTATACTCTTTTCTCCCAAAGGTTTTAAATCTTTGATCCTATACTTTTTTCTCCCAAAGATTCTCCCTCCTCCAAAATATTTCCCCAACATGCTGAGAACCTTCTTTTAGCCCCCATCACATTTTACCAATAGAATGTGTGGATTGTTTTCCCCCCAAAAAATCACACTTATGATCCACTATCTTAAAACTGTGTCAGAGTTCTAGGACTAAAGTGAATTCACTGAAGAATCATATAACAATAGTTCTCTGTTTTGAGCATGTAGGAAAGGCTACATGGCTTGGGTGAAGACATTCAAAGAAGCAATTAAGGGAAGTGGAATACTACAAGAAAAAAATGCTAGGGGTAATCTACTACTCTCTTACATTGGGGCAAAGATTGACATTTCCAGAATATCTTTTAAAACCCAATTCAAATGTTAACTTTTTCATGAAGCCTTCTTTTGCTGTTCCAGTCAACTTTCCTTCTCTATCCCCAATACATATTGCTTTGTAACTCTAAAGCTTTTATCATGAAATATTGTATATTATCATTTTTAGGATTTGTCTCTTTTCCTCCTAGTAAGCTACAAATTCTTATAAATAAGCAGGAGGTTTATTTTATTTAATTTTTGTATTCCATCCAAGTGCACTGCTAATGCACATAGTGTTTAATACCTTCATGTCAAATGACGGTTTAGACAGTTTTAAAAAATGGAAGGGGGAAAATGAAGGAATTCACAATAGATAGCCTTAGAAATGTAGGTGGCAAGATCATCAGAGATAGTGTTGTCTAGCTTGAGAAGAAAGGAGGTTTAGAACAGTTATTGTGTAAGGCAGGGGTCCTCAAACTTTTTAAATAGGGGGCCAGTTCACTGTCCCTCAGACTATTGGAGGACCAGACTATAGTTAAAAACAAAAACTATGAACAAATTCCTATGCACGCTGCATATATCTTATTTTGAAGTGAAGAAACAAAATGGGAACAAATACAATATTTAAAATGAAGTAAAGTTAAATCAATGAACTTACCAGCATTTCAATGGGAACTATGGGCCTGTTTTGGCTAATGAGATGGTCAATGTCTGGTTCCATATTTGTCACTGCTAGTCGTAACAAGTGATGCAATGTGCATCCGTTAGTCTTGATCTGGTTAGAGATTTCAAATGTTTCATTCTAGAAAAAGTCTGTTCACAGACATAAGTGCTGCCAAAGATGGTTGCCATTTTGATTGCATGGTTCCTGAGATGAGGATATGTCTCAGAGGGGAGAGGTACATAGAAATTATGAAGGCTGCTTGACTTGAATGCGTCTTTCAGAGAGTCACAATTCTGCAGTTCAGCCAGTTCCATTTGGTAAATTGTATCCACATTTTCAATGTCAATAGAAAATGGGTTACAGAAAAGCTGTATGTCCTGTTCATGGAGATGAAGCTCTTTAAATTGGAACTCCTTTTGCAATTTTTCCAGTGAATCCACACATGTTTTGTTTGGGAATGCAATCAGCGGTTTTTTGGCTAACAGATTTTGAGTTGTGGAGAGATGGCAGAAGTTTTCCTCCTTCACTTGTTTGATGAGGAGGCCTAATTTTACTTCAAATGCTTTGACATGTGATTGCATATCATAGATGAGCTTCCCCTTTCCTTGAAGTTGCATATTGAAATTGTTGAGTAGCTCTGTTACATCTGTCAGAAAGGCAAGGTGCCATTTCCATTCTGTATCATTGAGCTCTGGTACTTCTTTGTTTTTTGAAAGCAGAAAAGTTATAATCTGTGGAAGTAAGTCATAGAAACGTTTGAAAACTCTCCCTCGACTTAGCCAATGGACTTCTGTGTGATATAGAACATCTTCATACTCAACATTTAGCTCAGACAGAAATTCCTGAAATTGTCAGTGATTTAGTGCATTAGCTCTAATGAAGTTAACACAAGATACCACAATTTTCATAACAGAGTCCCACTTCAGTGATTTACTACACAGCACTTGTTGGTGGATGAGGCAGTGTATGGCTATTGGATGAGAATGGTTATGTTTGTCCATCTCTTGGTTAATGCGACGAGCAATTACTCCTTTCTTAGACCCCACCATGCTAGGAGCACCATCAGTTGTCACGCTGGCTAGTTTAGCCCAGTCCAGCTCCAAACCATTCATAGTTTGGCAAACCTTTTCATAGCTATCCTCTCCTGTAATTGTTCCTTTGATGCTTTGTAGTGCAGCAAGCTCTTCTATGACTTCAAAATAATCATTTGTCCCACGAATAAAAATAAGAAGTTGTGCAGAATCACAAACATCATTGCTTTCGTTGAATGCCAAGGAAAAATATGAAATTTTTTTTTATGGAGTTTTGCAAATGCTGATGCAGATTGTCTCCCATTTCTTCAATCCTCCGTGTAATTGTAGGTCCTGAAAGACTCACTGTACTAAATAAATCGGCCTTCTCTGGACACATCTCTTTGGCAACAGAAAGAAAGCATTCTTTAACAAATTCTCCCTCCACGAATGGTCTCCCAGTGTGTGCTATTAGCTTGGCAACTTGAAAACTTGCTTGCAGTGATGAAATATTTATCTGCTTCTGCTTCACAAAAGTATTTTGCTGAGTTGTCAATGTATTTTTCAGTTTTAATATTTTATCTTTTCTCACTTCTCCAACTAAACAATCATATTTATCTTTATGTTGAATTTCATAGTGTCCATACAAATTATATTCTTTGAACACAGACACTATATTCTGGCATATCAGACATACAGCTCTTTCCTTGTATTGCATGAAAAAGTCCACTGTTCTTTGAATATCCTAAACTCCAAGTCAATTTTTCTTTTTCTTGACATAATTATTTCCTAGAGATTCCAAGTTGCTATTAGTAAAATACCTATATATATATACAATGCTACAAAAACAATATACCAGCAATAATTTTGCCCACACAAAGACATACAGACTGCAATGCCCAACTTCCTCCAAGCTGCCTCTGCGCTGTGATGCCTCTGTTTCCCAGCACTCTCTCTCCCGCTCTTCACGTTCCCGCTTCCAACCTTCACTGCTGCAGTGAATCCCCCCTGCAGTGGCCGTGACATGAGCAGCATGCACTGTACATCCCCTGCACCTGTCTATTGTGGTGGCTGCCGTTACTGTACAAGGCCGCGGGCCATCAGTTCTCCGTCTTCTGCATCTCTCTTCCTTCCCCATATCTCACACCCTGGCCTGGAAACTCACCTCACCTCGGTATTGCCTCACACTTTGTCTCTGCCGCCTTAGCCCAGTGCCAGAAGTGTGCG
Organism: Sarcophilus harrisii; assembly: GCF_902635505.1. Taxonomy (NCBI): domain Eukaryota; kingdom Metazoa; phylum Chordata; class Mammalia; order Dasyuromorphia; family Dasyuridae; genus Sarcophilus; species Sarcophilus harrisii. The sequence goes on from NC_045426.1 coordinate 461,068,796, forward strand.
TTTCTAATGCCAGTTTAGGTCGAATGTCACTTCTGGTCTGATTTTGCCATAACCCCAAGGGCCGCATAAACGTCCTCAATGGACCGCATCTGGCCGGCCTGCAGGCCGTAGTTTGAGGGCCCCTGGTGTAGGGTATGAGAAAAAAAATCACGCAAGTGTCCATGTATACCTTCTGTTTATAACAGTGTTGCCATGAAAATAACTGTACTTGCAACACTGTTTCCCCAATGTCATATTTTCTACAAATCAACAGTTTTAGTAAGTTGTGTTTGTATGTGTTACTTTGTAAATTTGCCCATAAAGAGGCAAAGTATAAAAGCAACAAGAAAATTACATTGAGTAAGAAATTACACATCTTAAAGTGGATATGTTAAATGGTTAAAAAAATAAAAGTTTATTTAAAATTATAGTGAATACATAAAAAATAAAACATTTAAGATCTTCCTATTTATTTGGCTCTATGGCAGAAAACAGGATACCAATAGAAGGAAGGATAATAATAGTCCTATCCTCAAGGAACTTACATTCTAACTAGGGAAAACTAACACATAAAAGAAAATTGAAAAGAAAGGGCCATAATTTAGATTTGGCATCCAAAAGTAATATGTAATTCTGGTTATGGAAAAGATGAAATGAAAACTCACCTTTCAGAGCCCAGGGTGGTTCCAAGGGTAGAGGTAAGGTTCCAAAGGGAGAGACATGAATAAATAAATTAAGCATTTATCAAATGCTTAAGTTGATTGTTACTAAGTATTAAGAATACAGATTAAAAATAAGACTGCTTTCAAGAAAGAAATGGAGGAAATGACACATAAGGAAGATTTCAATTGTAAATTAGAAAAGTCCCATAGTTCTTATGAAACAGCAACAAGGTGATGTTAATAACTGCTTTTGACGTAATTTCCATTGTGGGAGGGGATATGAATTGGGTGGTGTTTTGCTTTGTTTTTGCCTACTTGATAGTACTGGAAAAGATTTTCTTTTCTGAGTTGTTGATATGGCAGGTAGTACTGCAAGAGCAGTTGCCAGGGGGATTGTTCACACAGGTTGTTTGTCAGGATGTGGCTGAGGGCACTGAATTATTCTTTAGGCTCTAGAATTCAGGACCCTGGTTTGTTTCCATCAGAGTGTTGGTGGAAATGCTGAAAGGTGGTGATAGTGATAGTCTGACTTACCTGATATATGCTACCTTCCATTTCACCCTGAGCATGTCTTAATATCAGGTAAAATGACTTGCCTTTCCTGTGGGTTGTAGTTGGTGGGAATGACTGACTCCTCCATAAAAGTTGTTTCTCTGGATAACTGTGTGGACTGAGTTGGAAAAAGGATCAGTGGTCTGAAGATGCCACTCTCAAGATTCCTGTGCCTACCTGACTATTGGTAGCAGCTGATCAGTGGTTGTTACTCATAGAGATGACAAAGTGCTTTCCACATTGATTTTTCTCCCTTTGATGATGGTTGTAGGGACTGAGTTGGAAGCAGAATTAGATGTTTGAGGGCATGATATGTCTAAGGCTGTTGGGTTCAAGGCCCTGAGCTGTCTCTACATGATCTAAAAAAAAAAAAAATGGTGGTCAAAATGGTATGGTGGCCTGGTACATGCTGCCTTGTCTTTATTCCTCAGAGTGCCTTGCTACTTGGTAGGCTGACTTGTCTGCCCTGTGTGTGTCTGGTGGTTAACACTTGGTGGAAATAACTTACATCTTCTCCACAGAAATTTTTAAAAAATTTATTTATTGGTGAGTTGATGATGAATACAATGAGTAATATGCAGGGAACATAGTTGAAAACTGTGTGAGAGTAAAGACATATAGTCATAATGCTGAGTTCTGTCAGCATTTTCTATGTTTTTGCTTTTGTCATTTTCATTTTAATTATAGTTTAAATTACTAATATTTGATTATTAATATTTGAGAAAATAATTTATTTTTTCTAAATATGATTTAAAATGTGTCAATTTCCTAAACATGTTTTACTGAATTTTATTACACTTCCTGTTCATAATATAAGTTAAAAGAAGTTAATTTACAGGAAGCTTTGCTAAATTGCATCTGTTCTATTAATAAAAATCAAACCACCTCTTTCCTTTATCTCACTTCAAAACATGATTCACAGCCAGAAAGGAAAAAAATTCCCAGAGAATAGTCAGTCCTCACATATCTAAATCATCAATTTTTAAAATGTTTTCATCATCTCAAAACATAAATTCTTTAACACATCCTAGAAGCATGCCTGAAAATTTCCACATGGTAACAGGAACTAAGCATGGTAACTCCATAGCTTGATGTTCTGTAAGCCAGTTGAAGCTTTCTACATGAAAAGCATAGAGGTTTAAAACTGAATATCATTAATTTAGGAATTTGTGCTTATATGTGAAATCCTTCTCCATTGATCACTTAATGAACATGCTATTGTTCTTATCAATCTTAATCATATCAATCTTAATATTCTTACTATAAACAATACAGAAGACAAAAATAAGTTGCAGCTAATAAAAAAAACGGTTCATAGATTCGTCTTGGAGACAAATATGGAAATTGGTGGAATTAGTTTTATTTTATGTCCAAATGAAATAAGAAACATCATTTAATGGACACAATCATATTCAGAGTAATACTAATGAGGATTTTGGGGAGAAAAAAAACATTTGGGGGAAATTATGTCTCATACACTAATATCTATCTGTTGGAGAGAATTAAGAGTTGGAAGAATGATATGAAGATCTTTCCTACTCAATGGACATATGTCAGGATAGTGAAAAATATGTCGGAAAACAGGTTAGTATGCCCAAAGTGCTATAAAACTGTGCATACACTTTGATCCAGCAGTGCCACTATTGCATCTGTCTCCCAAAGAAATCATAAAAAGAGGGAAAAGGGCCTACATGTGTAAAAATGTTTGTAGTAATACTTTTTGTGGTGGCAAAAAAAATTGGAAAATGAGTAAATATCCATCAATTGGGGAATGGCTGAACAAATTATGATATATGAAAGTAATGGAATATTATTGTTCTATAAAAAAAAACAATGAACAAGCTGATTTTAGAAGGAAAGATTTACACAAATTGATACTGAGTGAAACAAGCAGAATCAAGACTATATTGTACAAGCAACAACAAATTTGTGCAATGATCAATTATTACAGACTTGGTTCTTCTCAGCAGTTCAGCAACCCAAGGCAATCCCAATAAACTTTGGATGGTAAATGCCATCTGCATCCAGAGAGAGAACTATGGAGACTGCATAGGTTGAAACATGTTATGTTCACTTTTTCTTTTTCCTTCTGTTTTTTTTTTTTTCTTTTGTGGTTTTCTCTTTTGTTCTGATTCATAAGAAAATATGCAAAAAAAAAATGTACATATATAACTAAAATGTTTTTTTTTTTTTACATGTAATGGGAAAATAAAAATTTTAAAAATACATAAAAAGGAAAATATCCTTCAGGAGTAAGGAAAGAAAGAAGACAAAGATTTGTAGACTTTGTAGAATCTGTATGCTTATATATCATGAACCTCCTCCAAAAAGAAAAAATAAAAGGAGAGAAAGAAATTGACTATTTAGCAACACATAGATCATGACTCATTACTAATACCAGGATCATTTCTAAATTATCTGTCTATGTAGAATTGCACAATTAAAATAATTCCAACTTGTCCAAATTTAAAAAAAAAATTTTAAATTATGCCAAAAAATGAGAGAAGGATGGAGAAAGGGACATCAACAGTGATGACAACATTTTCATAGAGAATTGTAATGTAAACAAATTAGGAAGGAGGTGAAAAAACTTAAAAGCTATATTAAAAACTTATCATTCAATATACTTGATCAGAGGAGAGATAGCAGCAAAGAACATTATCAGTTTAAAATACAAATTTATTTGAAAAATCTTATGGGGATTGAACTAGATGATCTGAGATGCCTCTTCCAACTCTAAATCTATGATCTGATGAGTAAAGCCACATTTTAAAGATGGGTATAGGTGTGAAACAATTATTATATAGCAAATAAACGAGTGAAAGAGAATGGGGAGAAAATAGAATGCTATTAGATTGGGATCATTTTTTGACTCTGGTTCTTTTTAAAAAACACATTCTTAGACTTATTCCTGTTTGTAAGGAACAAATTGGAAAAAATTGCTTCTTTCTGCAGCAATGTTAACCCTACTTTGTCCTTTATATCAGTAATAATAGATGTGTCCCTATCTTCCTCTCTTATTTTTCCTTCTCTCTCTCAGACATTATTATAAAGAAAAATGAGAAAAATCCTAGATTTGGAATCAGGGAACATGTATTTAAATCCTACTTTTGCTGCTTTGACTATGGACAAGTTACTTAACCCAAAAATTCTTTTTTCATATGCAAAATTAGGAGCTTAGACTACTTGATCTTTTAGTTATCTTCCAACTCTAAGTCATATTATTTACCTCAGGATAAATTGTGTGACCTATAACTATTAGTTAGAGTAATATAGTAAGGTGAGCAAGAAGAATGTGACTAAATTTTTACCTTTAAAAAGGCTGAAAAATCTGAATTATGTTTTTTTTTTCTTTGAATTTATGGTAATGTATATGTACTTTAATTTTTCTAGTAAGAAAACATTTCATATTATAAATCTTGTTTCTAAACAAAATAACATTTAAATATTAGTGCATTTAAGGATTTATAAAACAGTGGATTAAATTGTGAATTAGTTCTTCACATAGGAGTTAGTGAACAGACACCCATGGGAATCCTAAAAATAATGTCATTGCGTGTTTTACTACAGTGGTAGCCAAATATCTTTTTCCTACCTATGGCTTTGGTTTACCATGGTTTCAGAATATGTTAAAATTTCAGCAAACTTGCTATTTATTTCCAACTCTTACAGCTTCATTGCCCATATGTTCTGCCTCCTACTAGGTGCACTATTATATTTTCCTTATGATTAATGATCTTCTTTAACTGCCAGCTTCTGGAGATCATGGGTAGTGATATGCCTGGAAGGGATTGTGGATTGAGGGATACTTTTCTATCATTGCATTAATAAATTTGTACTATACTGGCTACTCTTAAGAACACTTCCACAACCTAGAATATCCTGATATTTAGTATTTATAAGAAACAGAAATGATGTAAATTGGAAAGATCAAGGTTATTCTGTTAACTAATTAAAAATAAAGAGGAAAACATCTAAGTCAAAAAGACTTGTTTCCCCTTATTCTAAATATGGAAGAAAATCCACAAAAAAAAAAAAAAAATGTGTAGGAGAAAATCAAATAAAGCCTATCATTTTCCAAAATTACAAAAGCTATCTCATATATGATGTAGACACTCTTTCTGTTATTATTTTCTTGCATTTTTGTTTTTCTTCCCAGGTTATTTTTACCTTCTTTTTAAATCCAGTTTTTCTTGTGTAGCAAGATAACTGTATAAATACAATATATGTATACATATTTAACATATACTTTAACATATTTAACATGTTTGGGACTACCTGCTATCTAGGGGAGAAGGTGAAGGGAAGGAGGGGAAAAGTTGGAACAGAAGTTTTTGCAAGGGACAGTGTTGAAAAATTACCCATGCATTTGTTTTGTCAATAAAAAGCTATAATAAATAATAATAATAACAAAAGAATATGATGTAGAAACCATTTAAACCACTGTTTAAAGTGAACAATACAGCTTCTTAAAAAAAAAAAAAAAACTGCTATAGCAGGTAGGGTGGGAGGCCTGTTTGGAGTAATACATTATATTATAGTCCTAATTTCTGAGTTTAATATTTATTGTATGCCAATCAAAATGAGAAATTTAGAGAATATATGTTCTTTGTCCCATGAGTTTATAAATCACACAAAATACAGGTTATAAAATAAAATCCATTGGTAATGTTGCTATTATCACTATTGCAGTGATTACTAATATTAACTTCTAATAATTTGATGCACCTGACTTGGCTTTTTCAGATTTGTTTGATAAATCTTTCAGATTCCTTCTCTAATAATATATTTACTCTGTTAAGACTTGGGAAAATAATAATAGTTAGCATGCATATAGCATTTTAAGATTTATGAAGTATTTATATGTATTGTCTTATTTGATCCATGTAAAATCCTATGAGATAGGTGAGTGCTATAATCTTGATTTTATCAGTGAAGAAAGTGAGGCAGATAAAAGTTAAATGACTTGCCTAGAGTCACACAGTGAGGAAGGATTTAAATTTAGGTCTTCTTGACTCCAAATCTGGCAGTCTATATGTACTTAGGAATGTTAGAGGACATGTAGTCCAATTCCTTCTTTTTTTAAAGATGAGAAAATGAGACCTACAAAGCCTAAGTAATTTGTCCAAAGAAACATAGTGTCAATAATAGAATTTGAATCCTTGTTCTCTGGCTCTAAATCTAGTAATTTTTTCTTTATTCCCAAATTTAGTGCTCTTCCTGTACTTACCTCAAATTTCCCTGTTTTTTTTTTTTTTTTTTTTTTTTACTATTTATATTCAAGTAAAACTTACTTTTTATAATTGCTCTACATGTCTCCTTCACACACAGATACATACACATATCTAATTTTATTACTTTTTTCTTTTTATTCTGGATTCAAATTTTTATATCTCTTTCCTTATTATTTATAAAAATTTAAAACCCTACTTGAACAATTAGATATATGTATATAAGCTTTATATACATATAAATTTAATCTTCTATATAAAGAAATCATTTCATTTTGGAAAATGAGGTTATTTTCAACATTAATGTAACTTCACATTGTGAATTTTTCTAATTTTTATATGTAAACTACTTATCTGCATATACACATATGCACACATACACACTTATGCCCACATACAAATTTTTATGTTCAACATTATTTTATAAGCTCCTCTCTCTGAGCATTCTTAGATTGTAGATTTTTTGTGGACAGAGTTATTTTCTAACACAAATTATGTAAACACCATAGCATCTGGTACTGTTCAAAGCACTCAGTGCAAACTCCAAAAAATTCTGATTTTCCCCCTCCCCCATAATTCCAAACAAATAGCTATCTACCATGGAAACCAAGGGTTGATGAAACCTTACGTAAGCATTTTTGGGACCTTATGCTTTCTCTATGCCATCCTGTCCTTTCCATCAGGATTCTACCTTCTCTATAGAGTCAGGTCCCTAACTTTATTCACTACTTTGTCCAAGGAGTCAACAAGCTGATTTTTCTTGCACAAAATGACAAATATGGAAATATGTTTAAAAGGATTACATATATTTAACCTATATCAGATTGTTTGCTGTTTCCCAAGGGCATGATAATTTATTTAGAAAATTCTAGGGAATTAGCAAAGACACTAAATCAGACCGTTAATCACTTCAATAAAGTAATTGTTATTCAATTGTATCCCACTCTTTATGATCCTGTGAAGTACACATAGCCACTGCTGGCCAATGGTTTTCTTGGCAAAGATATGGGAGTACTTTTCATTTCCTTCTGCAGTGGATTAAGGCAGACAAAAGGTCAAAAGATTTGTCCAGGATTGCATAGCTAGTAAATACATGAGATTGGATTTAAACTCAGAGTTTCTTGACTCCAGAGCCTAGTACTATATCTACTAAACCACCTAGCTGATTCAGTAAAATTGCATGCCACCAGATAGACTCCCCAAAATCTATAGTGCTTCTACATAGCAGTAATAAAATTTAGATGATCATAGTAGGATCTTATTCAAAATAATTGCAAAATGCACAAAATATCTGATAAAAAAAAACCACATTTAATACCTGTAGAAATATGATTATGAAGCAATCCTTAAAGAAATAAAAAATACCTTAAATAACTAGAGGAATATTTGTTGCTTAACACTGAGCTGAGATATTTTACATATAGTAAATATATAATTTCTTTATAATATGTAGATATAGAATCTCTATTATAGAGATACAAATTTCATTTGAAAGCATAAACAATTTAGAATATGAAGGGAAATAATAAGGGATCAGGGAGAAGATAGGAGTGAAAGGAGAATGACCTTTCCAGACTTTAAACCATAAAGCAGTAATTATGAAAACTATTTAGAGCTGGCTGAAAAAAAGTAGATCACTGAAACAGAATAGACCAAAAAAAAAAAAAAAAGAATTAGGAGTGATTATACTCTATGGATACACATGAATGTACTTTAGTAGTTAGATGGAAAAGCTGTTCTCACCACTTCAAGCCAAAAGATTATAAGATTATAAGAAAGTGATATAAGATTAGACAATACCCTCAAAAGCAATGTTTAACCTTTTTCAAATACTTCCTTTAAGAGTAGATGAGAATACTAGGATACCTTTATAATTTGTATATAGAAATTTATTTTAAGAAATTATTTATTAGTGGTTTAAAAATATTAATTATAACTTAGTATTTTAAAAATTTTCTGTTTTATTTTCTTCATTATTGTAAATAAGAGTCTTTTAAATAATGCATTTTATTCTGTCCACTTTAGAAGATTCGTGTCAAAATAATTTACTAACTTTTGATTTTGAAAGCATATCATAGCTAAAATGCAGTTAGATTAAGATTTAAAAATATATACACAGTGGAAACTACTTAAGAGTAGTGACTCTCATGATGTTTTCCATTTGTATCCCCATCACTTAGCATAGTGTTTAGCATATAACTTCTTAATAAATGCTTTTTTTTAAAAGTAATTATTTTCAATAACTTCAGTGTTTGATTAAATTCTAAATGGAAATGAACAAGGAGAGAATTTGTCTGACAAAAATTGCTGTGATAATTGGAAAATCTGATAGAGGTTTCTAATAGTTACATTATATCAACAATAAATTAAAAATAGATACATGACCTAAATATCAAAGATAATAATATGAAAAAATAAAAAGAGAACTATGTCATACCTTTTACCACTGTGAATAGGAAGTAAATTCTTAATCAAAAAAGAATAGACAATTACAAAAGATAAAATTGATATTTTTATTACATGTAGCTAAAAAAAAGTAGCATATATACAAAATTAATGCAACTAGGATAAGAAAGGCAATAGTCAAATAGGGAGAATCTGTGTTTCAAGTATGTTTCATAAGTGTCTACTATCCAAAGTATTTAGATAACTACAAAAATATATGAGAAAAAGACATTGGCTAATAGATATGTAGTCAAATGAAGAGGGGACCCTGAAACTCAAAACTCCTTGAAGGAACAAATCTCCTTCAACTCTGCCTCAGTGAGGGACCCCATAGTCTTTTGGGTCTGTAAATTCCTTTACAGGAAATCTCTATGCCTCCAGGAGGGGGTTCCCCAAAACTCCCTATCCTTGCGCCAAATCCCAAGGGGGTGAAGGGAAGCCAAACCTCTCCATTTGGTTCCCTGAACCCCAAACCTGCCACTAGACCTTATCATTTAACTCCATGACCACCAGAAATCCTAATCTCATTTGGTTCTCTAAATCTAGACCTACTAAAGGGAACCACAAAACCTAAACCTCATCAAAAAGATATGAATAAACATTCCCCAAAAGATCAAACTCTGTACACTACTAACAACCAAGTGAAAAAATGTGACAAATCATTAATAAGATAGATGCCCTGATTCATCACTATCTTTCAAGAGTTCCTTTATATTATGCATGAGGCTAGTTTTTCCTCAACAATGATGAAACTTTTCCCAGGACTTGATTACTTCAGTGTTAAGTTTTAGGCTGGACTTCACTTCATGTAACTTCCTGGTTGCCTCTAGCCATTTTAACATGGCTTCTTGGTTACTTCTTGCTCCTCCTTTGTTTTCAAAGAGGATCAATGACATCATAAATTGATATCCTGCCTTGCGCATGAATTGGATTTAAGTGAGGCAAAGTTGTACAAAGTCATCAGCCTCACTTTCTGTTCTAGAGTTATCAAAGTCTAGTAGACAAAAGTAAGTGCAATTGATGATGTCCCAGGATGCATTAGATCATCTTGATGTTTTCAATGTCTGATCAAGCTCTAAGGCCCAAGGGTCCTCAAACTATGGTACAAGGGCCAGATGCAGCAGCTGAGGACGTTTATCCCCCTCACCCAGGACTATGACGTTTCTTTATTTAAAGGCCCACAAAACAAAGTTTTTGTTTTTACTTTAGTCCGGCCCTCCAACAGTCTGAGGGACAGTGAACTGGCCTCCTATTTAAAAAGTTTGAGGACCCCTGCTAAGCACTCCATAACACTTTTGTCAACTGTCTTCAGGACTACTGGAATAATTGTTTTCATCTATCTATTATACCAGGGGAAATCTTCACATGCTTGGGGCAGACATTCTTCCCTCCCCCCCAACTCATTAAGGGTTTAAGACATGTCAGTTCTCTCAACCTGATTTAGCCCATCTGCCTAAGATGTTTGTTACCAGGGTGTGTCTACTATACATGCTATAGCTTCTTGGAGTCATCAATGAAAAATAGGTGAGAGGTAGACACAAAATTTGGAAAATTACTAGTCTTCCCTGAATACTTAGAAGGAAAAAAAAGACTCAACCACATGAAATCAGAACCTGTCAGATTTAGTAAATATCCCAAAACCTTGAGGGTCACCACATACTGCCCTGGTGACCAAAGGTGTTTCTATATGGTGTAAAGGGGAGTGTATTTATGTAACTAAAGTGCTGGAGTATACTTGTCAAATATCCATTCTATGCCATGGTATAAATCTCTTCTTGTTAACTGTTGAATTACCAACAAGTGCCTTCAATTAGTTCCAACGCTGACTCTGAGTCAAGAGGGTAGTGAGTTAATTAGCCATATTCCTCTCCCAAGAAAGTACAAATCAAAAAATTCTACCTCCCACATTCAGGGTATTAGTACAAATAACAAATAATGGCAAGAATCAATATTGAAGATATTATGGAAAGTGGTAGGTACACTGATGCATTGTTGGTGGAGGTGTGAGAATTCAATTATTCTGAAAAGCAATTTGAAATATTTAACAACTAAAATGATTGCACTCTTTGCCTAGAGAATCTACCTTTAGGCATATAACTAAGGATATGCTGATAATGTTTAACTACTGATTGTCTATTTTACATATAAAAAAACTAAGACACAGAGAAAATAAGTGCTTTGCCCAGCATCAGATAACTAATAAATGTCTGACAGAGTTTGAATCCAATTCCCAATTCCAAAAAGTCGATGATCCAACTGTTGATCTACTTAGCTGCTTCCGGTACTATGATGAATAAAATGATTATTATGATGAATGCAGAGAAATAGTGAATCTTTTGTGAACTGCTAAAAATTAAAATAAACAAAGCCCCCTAAAAAACATGCACAATGATTATAATACAGATTTTTAAAATGACATTTCCAAAACATTCAAAACTGAATATTATTAAACTTAAAATTTTGAAATTTGGTTCCAACATGAGATACATCAACTGGACTGGAACTGGTCTCTGATCAAGCAAACCAGAGACAGAAATGTCTGGATCAGAATTTAATTTAAAAGTGAGGAAAACACATATGGCAAAACCCCGCCCCTACTTGGGGCGGAGGGTGCCTGAGGCAGTATGGAAAATTCTCAATACTTTTAGCTATGGCTATATAGTGAGCTGTAACCCTGACAATGCTGAATAACAATAACAATGTGACAAGTCTGATTGAAAGCAGAGCTTCATGACCAGAAACAATTCTAAGAATTTGCTGTGGCTGAGATCATCTAGAGGGTGAGTGCAAAGGATTGTTGTTATGCTAAGCTCAGGCAGCCTGCTTGCTGGGCCTTAGCTCTGGAAAACAAAATGTCTCCTTATATCTTGACATTTCTTCATTTTGGCCAAAGTGGGGGGGTGGGAGTCTGAAAAGACCTGTACCCCTATAAACAACAAAGAAGAAGCAGACATAAGCTAAGATGCCACTAGAGGCCAGTTAGAGCAGAATCAAATGTTGCCCAGAAGGTTAGTTCCTTGAGGGAACCTATTAGCAAATGTATCCCAGACATCATTGCTAACCAGTGTTTGCTTGCAAGCTGAAAGGGGAGGGGGCAGGGCAGGAATGTAGAGAGAGAAAATGTGAACACACACTTGAATCAGAGTCTTGGTGATTGGGCACTAAGAAAAGGGAAGAGGAAGGGGAAAAAAAAAAACTAGACAGTGTACTCTGCCCCTATCCTGAATCTTGAGACAACTGTCTTTTTTAGATATTAGCTTCTTAGTCTATACTAGGTGAATCTTGAGGTCCCTGGAAGGTTCTACTATCCACCAAGGAACAGGGGCTTTCTTCAGCAGATATAGGCAGTATACATACATAAATCTGGCAATTATGGAAATAGTCAGAAGGACCTGGTAGGGATCCTTAGAGAAAACTCCTGCTTGCCTTAATCTTTGGGTCGAGTTTCTAGTCAGTATAATACAGGTCTTTCATTAAGTATCTACAGAACACAGAAAATGGTCCAGTTTCCCAGTCATGCAGGGATAGACTCAAACAATGCAGTAAAGTTTTTTTTTTTTTTTTTTTTTTCTGAATTCCCACCATTGATTAAATCTTTCTCACAAGACAGAAGTTGGACTAGACCCATAATTGAATAGGTACTAAGCTAGTTCCAGGTGTTCCTCAACAAGATGGAGTCAATATGGCTTTTTCAATTTCCACAATTAGTCATTTGTTGTCCTAATCCCCTCAATCCATCATAAACCAATCTAGAAAGTTTTTCATACATTTACAATCATAATTACATCAAATCAGGTGGTAGATTAGACTATTTAGATTAAACTATTTAGAGGGCTTACAAAAGACTAATTTTAAGGATTTACATGCCATAAGATAACCAAAAAAACTTAAAAACATAAACATCTTAAAAGATCAAAGCAATAGAATAGTTATCATCAGTATTAATTAACATCAATTCTCTTGGTGTCCTGGTAGCTCATTCCCAACATCCAGTTAATTATCACATTTTGAGTCTCAGTTGTCTCATGCAGTTAACTGGTTCTTTGATGTCTTTTCTTGGGCAACATACCTATTCTCAGGATAGTTCTAAAAGGAGCTCTGCTTCTCTGGTTCTAAATCTAGAAGTACCCAGGTAATTCTGCTGAAAATATCATTTAAATTTGGTTCTTCCAGGAGATCATTGTACACAGCAATAGCAATATAATACGACAATCAATTCAGATGGATGTAACTCTTTCCAGTAATAAGATGATTGAGGCCAGTTCCAATGATATTGTGTTGAAAGCCATCTACACCCAGAGAGATGACTGTGGGAACTGAGTGTGGATCACAACATACTATTCTCTTTTTGTTATTGTTCGCTTGCATTTTGTTTTCTCTTTCCTTTTTGATCTGATTTTTCTTATGTAGTAAGATAATTGTATAAATATGTTTACATATATTGGATTTAACATATATTTTAACATGTATAACATATATTGGATTGCTTGCCATGTAGGGGAGGAAGTGGGGAGAAGGAGAGGAAAATTTGGAACACAAGGCTATGCAAGAGTCAGTGTTGAAAAATGATCCATACATATGTTTTGAAAATAAAAAGCTTTAAAAAAAAATGGTTCTTCAATTTTAAAACTTTAGAGAATTTCAGTTTATATATAATTTGCTATTTCTATTCCTTACCTAAATCCTGTCTGTCCCTGATAGAAGAATCTCTTTTTAAAAATTTATGAACTACTTTTCTATTTCTTAGCTACCATCATATAGGTTTGATAATTACTGATTTATAAAATATGTAAAGATCTCATACTGCCAAACTTTCTTGTTTTATATTTTTAAAGTTCTTTTAATACTTGTGACTTTTTGTTCATTTTTATTATTTTAGCCCTGCTTACCATGAGTAATTTATATATCTTAATTATTTAAATCTGTAGTTCTTGGGTTTGTTTTGGCAGATGTACTTCCAGGTATTTTATATGTTTAGAGTTATTTTAAATGGGGCATCTCTTGCCATCTCTTCTTGCAGGGTTTTGTTTGTAATATGTATAAGAACTCGAGTGATGATAGGCATCCTTGTTTCACACTTGATCCCTTTTACAAAGAAGGTTTGCTGATGATTTTTGATAAATATGGTTTTTTATTGATTTAAGGAAAAAATCCATTTATCATAATCAATGATGTTAATAACAGTTTCCAAGTGTTAAATCATTCCTGCATTTCTGGTATAAATCCCACTTGGTCATAATTTATAATCTTGGTAATATATTTTTATAATCTTTTAGGTTCTTGATATCTATATTCATTAATGATATTGATCTATACTTTTCTTTCTGTTTTTACTCTTCCTGATTTTAGAAGTCAGTTTTATATTTTTTTCACAAAAAAAAGTTTGGTAGGACTTCTTCTTTGCCTATTGTTCCAAATAGTTTATTTATATTGAATTAGTTGATCTTTAATTATTTTATAGAATTCACTTGTAAATCTGTCTAGTCTTAGGAGTTTTTTCTTAGGAAGCTCATTTAAAGGCTGTTCTGCCTTTTAAAATTATCAGAGACTTTAAACATGGGGAAATAATCTGACTTTTCCCACCATTATCAATATATTTTGTGTAATTTCTTAACAAATCCTTAATCCAATTTTGAGAATTTATTACTAAAACATGGTCAAAGCCTGAATTTCCATAGTAGATAAATTTTAGAAACCAATCAAATACATTCGTATATAGTTCTTTGAGAAAATAGTCTCATCTTGCTGTTTCTCAAAATTTACCATTCCATTTAATTAGAAAAGTTTTATATCATATTTTGTTTTTCTACTTTTTCTAATCATTTCTTCCTTAGAAGGATCATAACTATATTACAATTTGATTACAGATATAGGTTAAAATTGTAAAATGTTCATATTTGCATCCTATTATAGTAATTCAGCGATATTCCACCATCACTCTTATTTAATAGATTTAGTACCATACTTAGAAAACTTCTTGATTATAAAAATTTGGTATAAAAAGAAAAATGTTATATCATAACAGAAGGAAAATTTCCCTTAATTCTGTTTAATTCCAAGCATGAGTCATATCTGATAGCCAAATATGTAATCAAGAGTGTCAAAAACAATGCTCAGGATTAACCAGGTGGAAATTTTCCTTTTCAAAAAGGAAATAGCACAATGGGGAAATAACATCAAGAAGATTCTATCTAGGCTGTCTTAATTAAAACTTCTCAGGCACAGACACAATTCCCAGACTGCAGCACATGCCATTTTAAACTATTAGTTTCATGACAATTCAAACAATTATTCCTGTAATCAAAGTTCAAAATAGTAGCAAATTACAATCCCAAGAATTTTTACCTTGAAAGGCAAAATTTCACTTAGCATAATTTAGGGCTCTCCTGATGTTTACAAAACAGCTAACATGTTGTTAATCATTTACTTATAAATTAAAACTATCCATAATTCAAGGGCTTCAGACATGGGAGGCACTGGCACAGAACCACCCAGCATGGTGTATCCACATCAGAAAAGATGCTGTGCTCTATGAACAAAAGCAAAATTGAAGTAACTTGGAAGACATGCAACATGCACAAAGTTAGAGAATCTATCCCAAATGCTATTTGTGTCTGACCTGTGACAGAGCATTCCAAGCTTGCATTGGTTTGATCAACCATAGTTGGCCACACTGAAACTTGACTGACATAGTGATGTCATTTTGGTCTTCTTCAAGAGCAAGGGACAGCAACTTAATCCAACCCCACACAGTATACTTTCATAATAGCAAATAATTTTCAAAGGAAAATTCACTATTGTAGAGGACCAGAACTCTAAAAAAGGTGTGTATACTTGAATCAAGGACAGCAGAATACTTATAGTTAAGCACCTACACAGTGTGAAATAATGGTTCTCTAAACATATACTTAATGTGATGGTGATGTAATAGTTGAGCATGCTCAATGTGTTGTACTGATGTAATCATACTGAGGTATTTAAGAGAGTCACAAACGCAGCGGACTCTCTCAGCCATACATACAGACACAGACGACTCTGAACTCCATCTTGACCAGCCTTGTGATGGCTGTCCTGCCTTCATCACTTCTCCACCTAAAGACCAAGGCCCATCCAGAAATCCTCCAGAAAGCTAGCCCAGACATTATACACTATTATAGTAAACTCATTATTATTGTTGTTATTGTTATGTTTTGTAACAAAATATACCTCATTAAATATTTATCCATTTCCAAATACCTATTTATTTAATCACATCTTTTTAAAAGCTCCATTTATAATCTAATAGCATCCAGATTTAAAAAGTTTTGTCTAACATTTCTGTTACAATGGTCTCAGATTTTACATTATAGAAGAATTTAGAAAGACAATAATATAAGCATTTCCAAATTATCCCATATAAAAATCATTGATTTTGTTGTTCTTTGTATTTAAAAATCACATTAGATTTGTCAGGCATGAATACTTATATCCAATTAAAGGAATATTGTAGTGTTTAGTATATTGTGTTAAGCACAGCATAATCATATTACTTATTTCACAACAATGCTAAAAGTGGGTACCATTGTTTTCCTCTTTCTGGCTCAGGAAAGTAGGGCAGATAGAGATAAAATAACTTGCTTAAGATTACATAGCTAATGAGTTTCTATGACCAGAACAGAGAAAGATGAATTCAGCAAGAGCAGAGGCTAGCTCCCTCTACCCCAACCCTCCACATTGTGACTGCCAAACTAGGTGCTGCCAGAGATACCAAAATTTTTCCAGAAAGCAGCTGGGTAAGCCTGCTGAGGGGTGACCTGGAGCTGCTGCAGAATTCTACAGGCAGGAATGGCTGGTGTCAGGACTTTCCTATTGGTAGCATTTACTGGTGACAGGGCAAAGCAAATGCTGGCTCCTTGGGGCCTGAAACCCCTCTTCCAATAAGTGCAGCTTTTGGGCCAGGTGCTACTGAGGGCAGGATGTACTGGACCTGGGTGACGCCTCTCCCTCTCCCATGCTTGTCTAGAGGGGCTGGCTGCAGGATGCCTAAGGACACAGGACCATTGGGGCCACTCCTAGTGGTAGGGGCTCTGTTGCAGCTGCTATCTCCCTTCATTAGATGGAGCAGAATCTAATTCCAGTTTTCCTACAATTTTCAGCATTTATTTCAATACCTTTATCTGAGAATCTGATCTGAAATGAAAGTGGTTAACAGACAGAGGGAGAGAGTTTCTGTACTTGGGGAGTCACAGAGGATATTTTTAAGAAGTGCAGGGTGATGGAGACAAAAGGCATAATAAAGGGGGTTTCCTTTAGATCAAATGAAACAATGGCCTATAATTTTTGGAACAGAGCATGCCCTAGTAAATGACAAGGGTCCTCAAGGACTAGGACAAAGAGATGAAAACTACTAATCCTTCCAATAAAAAGAGGAAGAGACTCTGAGACATGGGCTATAATGTTCTTGTTAGCAATCAGTTTACCTTTCCCTTCTTTGCTTTGGGATTACTTCTAAGCTAACTGCCTTTCTTCATTGCTCTAGAACACTGAAGCTATTAACCTTGCCATTTACTTTCAAAACTTTTATAAAGCTTTTGTCCTTATATTTCCTTAAAACAAATTTGACAGAGTGATACCCCAAAACTTGCCAAGATATTTCAGAAGGGAGTGAATTCTTGGAATTGTCCCCAAATCTCAGAAATTTTCTTGTGTTATCTTAAAATGATTAAACCCCTTAAGGATTAATCTCTAAACCCCAGAATCTGATAAAATGTTTTTAGTGGTTTTGCAAAGTTTGATGTGTATCTGTAATTTCAACTAGTCAATGTTGGAATGACAGAAAAGAGTGTTTTACATGGTGGACTTTTTTTTGTTTGTTTGTTTTGGTCTTAAAATCTAATCTTTTTTTTTTTTAAGCCTAAAGTAGAAATTAGTCCTATTTATTTGGATTTTTGCTTTGTTCATCAATCTTTCCCAGGGTTCTAAGCTCTCTGTCTATAACCCTTAAAAAGTTTTTCTGCCTGGCTACATTTCAAGGTAATAGAATCTAGATCACAGCACAATTCTAACAAAGCATGCAATTAATAGAATCTAATTTTAACTGGTTCCTGAGGCACAGAGCCCTGATGGGTACAGAAAAAACCAACTAGAGATACACACAGAAAATTTACAGAGGTATACAGAGAAGCCAATTAACAGATATCTTTACCAGGATAACAGAAGTGAGACAGGTCAATGAAGGGGTCATGTAATTTTCTGTACCTTATAAACTCAACAAAGGCATGGGTTTGGGCAAAGGAAAGGGCAGAGGACTCACCAGATTGCAAATGGAAGTGGGGTAGGGAGTTGAGAGTGTCATATTGTGGAGACGTGGTGCCTTGTTGACTCCCACTGGTAGCAGAAAGTGTATTTAGGCCATTTCTGAGCCCAATTCCACTTTTGACACCAATTTAAATGTCAGCTGGAGAGATAGTCTCTCACCTTTGGGTGAGCAGAGCTGAACAAAACAGGTCAAAGACAGGAGGGTCAGGAATCAAACAAAACTTTAATTTCAAAGTGAGGGTTTGCAAGCAAGGACATATATGCTAAAACCTGGTTCCTAATTGAGTGGGCCTGAAGTAGTGTGGGGAATTATACTTATATTTATGGCTATACAGTAAGTTGTAGCTCTGACAATGAAAGGTAACAGTAACAATGTGACAACAATAGCAAGACTTCTATAGCTGAGATCATCCAGAGGGTAAGTACAAAGGATTGTTGTTATGGGAAGCTCAGGACACAGCCTGCTTGCTGGGACTTAGCTCGGGAAAACTACTATCTTAACAGATAGAAGAACCTTGCCCCTCTCCTTTTCTTTGTAGAGGTGAAGGACCATGAGTATTGCATATGATGTCTTACATTTGAAATGTGTTGGTTAGTTTTGCTAAACTTTTTTTCTCTGCCACTCCTCCGCCCTATTATATGCTAATCAATCAACAAAGATTTGCTAGGGCAGAAAAGTCAAACGCTATTATGAACAAAAAGTCTATAGCAGTGGTTTTCAAAGTATGGTTTAGAGAATCCTGGGGATCTCTGAAACCCTTTTAGAGAGTCTACAAATTCAAAAATAGTTTTTATTTCCAATATGGGAAATGTCTATAAATATAATCCAGATAAACAAAAATGCTTTGGGGAGATCCTCAATAATTTTTACTAGGATAAAGATACTGAAAACAAAAGTGTGAGAACCATTGGTCTATAGATTATTATCTGGTGATATTCTTACTCTTCTCCTCCCCCTCCCCCAGGTAACTGGTAGACTTTCACACATGATATTCTACAGCAGGCCACATCTTTACAGACACAAAATTGACTGAAAGATGACAGAATATAAAATTCTGCTGTGCTCATTGTTTGTTGACTATTTTTAAAAAGCTCTAGTGGAGTGAGTCATGACTTTTAAATGTACTCTCCCCCTCATTACCTTAAAATAATTTTCAAAGTGTTGTTCAAAGAAAACAATACCCTCCAGGTAACTAACATGATAAAAAAAAAAAATAAATAACAGAAGACCAAACTATCCAGAACTATTACAGTTCTGTACTACTCTCTTCCTTCCCTTAGGGCTGGCTGGAACCTATTATGACTAGGTAATCTAAGCCATTATATCTCTCCTTTCCAGTTTCAGCTTCTTCATATCACTAATTCTTCTCTTCCTACACCGCCTCCCCCAACACCTGTGCCAATAGGCCCAATCCCAGAAGCATGATACTATACTCACATTTATATCCCCTTATCATCTCCGTTTAGGATATAGGCTCAGCCTTTTGTAGAGAGGCTCTCTCAGAATCAGACAAATCTAAGCACAAAATAAATGAGATACTAGGGAGGTTACTAGAATCCTAGAAAATCTAGATATGATAGACTTCTGGAGAAAATTGAATAAGAACAGAAAGGAAAATATCTTTTTCTTGACAGTATATGGCACCTACATAAAAATTGACCAGGCATAAAAACCTCACAATCAAATGCAAAAAGGCAGAAATAGTAAATGCTTCCTTTTCAGACCACAATAAAATAAAAATTATAGTCAATAAAGGCTCAAGGCAAGAGACTAAAAACCAATTGGAAATTAAATAATCCAATTCTAAATAATTAAAAATAGTGTGAGAGTATAGTGAACAAATACAGACTTCCATAAAGGATTATTTGTGCAGTTTCCTTCTAGGTTTTATGGAAAGCTGAAGTAGGATCCAGAGACATTAAATGAGATAACATTTTTAAAGTACTTAGCATAGTGCCTGGCATATAGGAGGCACTTAATAAATGTTTTTTCCCTCTCCTTTCCTTTTGCTCTTGAAGAACATTCTCAGAAATCAATATAAGCTTTGTCCATCATCAATATATTTTAAAAGTCTTTATGAAAAAAAAAAGTCTTTATGAAATCTTTACAAATGACTTTAAAAAAAAATCATACTAAACAATATCAAATCTTTAAATTAAAAAAAAAAATTCTTAACTTGAAGACCAAAAGAAGGGCTGATCTCCATTCATACAATTGAGATTCTACATCAGACAATGAATCTCCATTTCACTTAAAAAAAACTGTAGCAAATTACTTTTAAAAGTATATAATAGAGTTCCAGGGGTGGAGCCAAGATGGCAAACTGAAGCCAGGAAACTGGCTCTCATTTTTCCTCAAAAACTATATGAAACCATCTTTGAACAATCTGGAATGACAGAGCCTATGAAGAGACAAAAATGAAATAGATTGAAAGGACTTCAAGAAAGGTCACCCTCATTAAAGTGAAAGGGATGTGCAACCCAGCTCAAATGATGTCCAGGAAAGCCAGTGGGAATGTTTTAATTACAGTGGAGTAGCAACTGAGACTCTCCGTTCTGTCTCAGTAAACCAGTAGCAAATCAATCCAGTGGAGTAGGTTAACTGGGGCAGTACAGAAGGCTGGGAAACCAGGCATAAGATTTTGTCAGGCTACCCCCAGCACTGTGAGCAAGACATCAAACACAATATACAAGGGGCCTCTGTCCTCAAAGCCAAGGCTCAAAGCTACACAAGAAGCTTGGAACAATTGGAGGGGGTCGGAGGGAGAAGAAAGAAAGAAAATAACCTTGACCATACATAGAAAGTTACTATGGTGACAGAGGAGACTGAAACTCTGAGAAGAGGAAAAATGCCTTGAAGTGAAACTTCAAAAGGGGATATAAATTGGTCTCAAGCCTAAAGCATCTTCCTGAAAGTTAATAAAGGATTGTTTTTTAATAATAGCTTTTTATTTTCAAAATACATGTAAAGATAGTTTTCAACATTCACCTTTCCAAAACCTTATGTTCCAGATTTTTCTCCTTCACTTCCCCTCTACCTCCTCTCCCAGACAAGTAATCCAAAATAGGTTTAATATGTGCAATTCTTCTAAACATACTTCTACATTTATCATACTACACAAGAAAAATCACATCAAAAAGGAAAAAAAAAATGAGAAAGAAAAAAAGCAAGTAAATAACAACAAAAAAAAAGTGAAAATACTATTTTGTGATTCATATTCAGTCCCCATAGTCCTCCTTCTAGATGCCAATGTTCTTTTCAACACAAGTCTTTTGGAATTAGCCTGAATCACCTCGTTATTAAAAAGAGCCAAATACATCAGAGTTGGTCATAACATAATGTTGTTGTTGCTGTGTATAGTGTTCTTTTGGTTCTATTCACTTCACTTAGCATCAGTTCATATAAGGCTCTTCAGGCCTTTCTGAAATCATCCAGCTGAAGATATTTTATAGAGCAATAATATTCCATTACATTCATATACCATAATTTATTCAGCCATTTTTCAGTTGATAGATATCTACTCAATCCACAAAGGACTTTAAAAATCAAATAATAGAGATAGAAGAAAAATTGAGGAAAAAAAAAATAAGGGGTACTCTAGAGAGTCAAAAACTTGGAATAGGAAGGACAAAAATTGCCCAAAGAAAACAATTCTTTAAAATATACGATTGGCCAAATGCAAAAGATGTTCAATGAAAAAATCAAGTCCTTAAAAAATACAATTGGCTAAATGCAAATAAATAAATAATCTGAAGACAACTACACCATTAAAAGTAGAATTAATCAAATGGAAAAGGAAATACAAAAGCTAACTGAAGAAAATCATACATTAAAAACTAGAACTGGAAAAATGGAAGCTAATAATTCTATATGATATCAAGAATTTATCAAACTAAAAAGAATGAAAAAATGAAAAAAAAAAAGTAAAATGCCTTATTGGAAATACAGTTGACTTGGAAAATAGATCCAGGAGACACAATTTTAAAATTATTAGACTGCCTGAAGGCCACAATCAAAAAAATTGCCTGGATTGCAGCATTCTTCAAGAGATCAAGAAATATTTCCCTGATGTACTACCAGAACGCAAAGTAGTCATTGAAAGAATCCATTGATCACCTCCATAAAGAGATTCCACAAGGAAACCTCTAAGAAACATTGTTGCAAAATTGGAAAAAATACTGCAGGCGGCCAGAAAGCAAAAATTCAAGTATTGAGATGCCATAGTCAGGATTAATCGGGATTTGGCAACTTCTACAATAAAAGATCATAGGAATACCTGGAATACCATATTTCAGAAGGCAAAGGACCTTGAATTATAACCAAGAATCAAATACCCAGAGAGACTAAGCATCATTTTTCAGGGGAGGAAGATAGAACTTCGGTGAAGTAGGGGATTTTCAATCCCCTATTGAAAAGACCCAGAACTAAACAGAATATGTAATCTTTAAACACAGGGCTTAAGAGAAGCATAAAAAGGTAAATAGGAAAGAAAAAAAATATTTAAAGGTATTTATATCTTTACATGAGAAAATGATACTTGAAACTCTTGAGAATTGTCTTTTTTATCAGGGTGGTTACAGGAGTCATAATAGAGGGTGTGGGTATAAATTGATTCTCATGTGATAATATTAAAGAAAAAAAGACATTAAGGGGTGGGAAAAGGATTGTAAGAGACAAGAGAAAAGGGGAGGTAAAATGAAGTAAATTAGGTCACATGAAAAGGCATAAAAATCCTATTACAATGCAGAGAAAGAAAGGAGTGGGATGATCATTGTCTCATCCATTTAAGCTCTTCTGTTTTAAGCTCATCTGTTTTGGCACAGATAGGGGATAACATGCACACTCAATAGGTATAGAAATTTATCCTATAGGGAAGTAGAAGAAAAAAGTAGGGAAAGAAATGGTAGACATTGGATAGAAGATAGGGCAGAAACACTAGGAGAAAGAATTAAGAGAAGGGAGGAGAGGTTTTAGAAAGTAAGAAAAGTTGAGGGAAGAATTGGTCAGAAACAAAATTATTAAGGAAGGGCAGGGTGGAAAAGGAGGGGAGAAAGTATATATAGAGGAGAAAATAGGTTGGTGAGAAATACACAGTTTTAACTAAAAATGTGAATGGGATGAACTCTCCCTCCAAAAAGAAGCAGATAATAGAATGGATTATAAATCAGAATCCTACAATATGTCTTTTACAAGAGACACTTTTGAAATAGAGAGATACATGCACATAATAGTCCTGATGTCAGACAAAGCAAAAGCAAAGTTAAATCTAATCAAAAGTGATAAGGAAGGAAGCTACATCCTGTTAAAGGGTACCATAGACAATGAAGTGGTATATATATATATATACACACATCAAATGGTACAGCAACCAAATTCTTTTTTTTTTTTTTTTTTTGTTATATTAAATAACTTTTTATTGACAGAACCCATGCCAGGGTAATTTTTTTACAACATTATCCCTTGCACTCACTTCTGTTCCGATTTTTCCCCTCCCTCCACCCTCTCCCCAAGATGGCAAGCAGTCCTATACATGTTAAATAGATTACAGTAGATCTTGGATACAATATATGTGTGCAGAACCGAACAGTTTTCTTGTCAGCAACCAAATTCTTAAAGAAGTTAAGCCAATTACAGGAAAAAAAAGACAACAAAACTGTACTAGTAGGAGACCTCAACATTCACCTCTGAGAATTAGATAAATCTAAAAACAAAATAAACAAGAAAGAAATCAGGTGGTGGAGTTGTGAAATGATCCAATCATTCTAGAAAGCAATCTGGAGCTATTCCCAGAGGGCTATAAAACAGAGTTGCAGTGCCACTACTGGATGCTTTTCAAGGAAATAATAAAGAGAAAAGGAACCATATATGCAAAAATGTTTGTAGCAGCTCTTTTTGTGGTGGCAAAGAACTGGAAAATGAGTAGATGGTCATCAATGGGGGATGACTGAATAAGTTATGGTACATGAAGGTAATGGAATGTTATTGCTTTATACAAAATTGTGAACAGGATGATTCTAGAAAGGCCTGGAAAGATTTGCATGAACTGATGCTAAGTAAAGCAAGAAAAATCAGGAAAACATTGTACATAACAACAAGATTATATGATGACTAACTATGATAGATCACGGAATCACTGAGAAGATTCAAAACTAAGTTAATCCCAATAAACTTTGGATGGAAAATGCCATCTGTATCCAGAGAGGGAGAACTATAGAGACTGAATGTAGATCAACACATTCTGTTTTCACCTTTATTCTAGTAATTTTTCCTTTTGTTCTAATTTTTCTTTCCAACATGATTAATATGAAAATATGTTTAAAAATGGATGTACATGTATAATCTAAAAAAAAAGTTTTGATTATAACTTGGGGAAAAAATCCAAAAAAAGCATAATATAATAAATTTTACACATTACTTTAAAAATTGTCCTGCATGTCTTTGCTTCTTTTTGAATTTCTATTTTGATCTGTATACTTAACAAAAAATGTTACAATGACACTATATATTTTGGCATCACTAGTGCTTGCCCTTCCTTGGGGGCGGGGGGGACCAAAAAACCTCCCCAACAGCAGAAAGGGAGAATAATCTCTTGTAACAAATAAGCAGTCATGCAAAATGAATTGATACAGTGATGATGTTTGAAAATGTATGTCTATCACTTGTAAGAAGGTGGATAATGTGCTTCATCACCAAGCCTTTAAAGACAGTCAAGTTTGAACAAAGTTCTTAAGTCTTTCAATTTTTTATTTTTGCTGAGTCAATTGGGGTTAAGTGACTTGCCTAGGGTCACACAGTGAGGAAGTATTAAAGGTTTGAGATCAGATTTGAACTCAGGTCCTTCTGGTTTCAGGGTTGGTACTGTATCCACTGTGCTACCTAGCTGCCTCTCAAAATTGTTTTTTTTTTTTTTGTTTGTTTGTTTGTTTTTTACAATTTACAGTTTTTTTTTGTTTGTTTGTTTTTTTACAATATTTGTTTTCCTTACAATGTTCTTTTTTGGTAAATTGTTCCCTTGTATCAGATCTTCTCATTTCATTTTCTGTAATATTACTCAGATATAAATAAGAGCTGAGATCATCACTTTTATAATTTCTGTGGTGCAATAATATTCCATTACATTTATGAACCACAATTAGTTCAGGTATTCCCCAATTTTCTAAGAGGCCAAATAAGGTACCCCCTTTGATTCTGATTCCTTGATTTTTCTCAACCCCCTCTTTAAGGCTTCCTTTAGGATTAGGTAGTTTTGCTTGTATTTCCTCTCTGGAATTGCCATTCTTACCTTCCTCCCCTTAACACCCAACTCCTAACCTCCAACCCTCACCTCATATCCTGCTTGTTGACTCTGATATATTTTTACACTGATTTCTCTATCTATCCAACTTTACTTGTTTTTAGCTAAAAGTGAAATTCATCTTCTATTCTTTCCTCCATGTTTGTATGTTCTTACAGACAAATAGTAATTTCTACCCTTTTCTTCTTTTAACACTGATGTATTACTCTTCTTTTTTTACCCTTTTGGCCCTCCTTCCTCTTTTCCCTCTTAAACCCCTCAAAATGGAACTAAATTCATATCTTAAATCCAACCAGGACATCAGTTTTTCTTTATTTAAGATGTTAAGTTTCAGAAGAGACATTTCTCTTCTCCCATGAGAGTAACATCAGTAAATCATCATTTAATTTCTTTTAATTGAGAAGACAAACCCTTACCATAGACAAATCATGGCATGCAACACCAAAATGTACTGTCTTATTTTTACTGCCACATACACAAAACTAGAGGGGCAACTTCTCATCAATAATTTAAAGTACATTAGCAGAAAATTTATTTTGACTGTGGAATCTAATAGTGAGAGTACTTCTTTCTTCCCTGAAAATCAATCATTAGGAGTGGCCTAAGAACTGTATTATCAGTTAGATTTGAGGTCCTTTTTACTAAGGTCAGTTATCTAGAACATCAAAATCACCCCTTCTTCTATTACCCCAGTTGTGACCCATTCAGGCTAGTTTCCCCAGTTCCTTCCTATTAACAATATAAAGACTTAGAGGGTCTGGTCTCCTACAAATCTTAGACCCATGAAAACACACAGCATTGATCCAATCCTCATGAAGCAGATCCTAATAGTGGCATTCAAAGTCACACAGAATGGCATCATAAAACATTACAGGTCAAATTCTCAGAGCCTCATAGTTCTGTTACTACTTGGTGTCTATGAAAACTATGCAAAATTCTATTACAAGAACTTACCTCAGAATAAGATGTAGGACCAGACTTATACAGTTCACCAGCATTATTAGTGCATCCTTGACACTAATCATTCAAGTGGCAAAAATACTCAAAGTGCTATGTTCCAACCACTTTGTTAAATACTGAGACTATTTAAAAAAGAAACAAAAAGAAAGAAGAAAGGAGAGAAAGAAAAGAAAGAATGGAAGAAAGAAAGAAGGAAGAAAAAGGAAGAAGGAAGGAAGGAAGGAAGGAAGGAAAGCCTGGAGAGGGAGGGGGGGGGAGGGAAGAAGTAAGGAAGAAAGAAAGACGAGGACAAAACCAGTCTTTTCAAAAGGGAGTTGGAGTGTGAGAATGAAGAGAAGGGAAATCAGTTGATGAGAACACATGAGAAATATTTGACATTAACTAATATTTATTTTTATTTTCTATTATATCCTTGTACATTTGTAATTTTCCATTTCCAGTATTAAACAACAACCTGATTGGTAGGTATGACTTTTATTGTTTATAATTCTTTTACCTGCCAACCATCTCTGTATCAGGGCAAAGGGTTGTTTTTCTATTGTTAGCCTAGACATTTTTACTATGTTAATAGCATTTCTATTTCCATCTGAACTTAAATTGAATATGATGCTCTGGGGATCCATCATAGATTTTAAGCTGTGATGTGATAATCATAGAGCAAAATAATGAAGATTGGATTCAGGCAATATCTGAGAGCAAACTTGTGGACCTCTAGCTTTGGCTGAGGTCAAGAGGTTGCAGGTAGAGTTTGAACTCTGGGTCTCAGAAATAATTTTCTAGTCATTCATCCCTGACTATGCTTTAAGCTCCAGCTGATGAAGAAATTACAGAGTGGTCCAGATTATTAATCATGTTGAATTCTTCATTTCTCTTCATTGGACATTGAATTTATATATAGTACCATCTTACACAATTTATCAAAGGAGAGTTGATTTTTCTTTCTTTTTAAACTTGCTTCACATCTGGCTCATATTTGGGAGGGAATTTAGGGAGGAAGATGAGGAAAATTGAAATATTTTTCTTGTCTATTTTTAATTAGGGTATGATTTAAAATTATAGCAAACAAAGAATAATATAGATTAAGGATATGAGAGGCATCAAGGCACATGGAAAAAACATTGGGCTGGTGTCAGAGGACTTGGTTTGCTACTTGCTATCAGTGTGATCTTGGACAAGTCAGTTAAGTCTTTTGGATCTATATTTTTTCTTGTATAAAAAGGAGTACTTGAATTATTATTCAGGTACTCATTCTTCCCTAAGGCAAGATTTAGAGAAAAATAGAAAAATAGATTTGGGGGGAGAGGAGAGGGAGAAATTTAGCTTTTCAAGGCCAAGAAGAGTATTATTAGCATGCTTCCAGACACAGAATAAACATTTCTTTGAAAAAAAAATTCTGATGCCTTCGAAACATCACATTCATTTCCAAATATATTCCTCCCTCCATCAATGAGCCATCTCTTGTAACAAAGATTTAAAAAGAAAGAGAAAACAAAGTTTACGTTATGTTTGACAGAAAATGAACATTTCTCTTTGGGAACCCATTATATTTCTGTCAAATAAATATAGCAGATTTCTTAAAATACTGTTGCATTTTCCCAAAATTCTATTCTCACAAATCCATTAGACAAAATTATCACAAATTGTGAAGATCAAGTTCGCACCCTGGATATCTTAGAATCAGCCAGAGTCAGGATAAACAAAATTCCTTGGTCTTTATTCTTGGGTCTTTAGGGGTAAGAGTGAATTGGATGGATGCAGGATCTCCATGACCTCTCCTCTACGTCTCCTGCCCAGAAGTGACTCTGACTAGTCTTACGCCATCCCCTAGTCCCTTCTACAATTCTCTGTATACACCAATTAATTATCGAGCCAGCCTAGAATAGTGGGAAGGGCCATTTTCCAAGCATATGCTAATAGAGTATTGTCCAATTGGTAATTAGCCTTAAGTGCTCGGTTGTCTGACCTCAGTGCATTAACTCAAGAGTTTCAGCCCTTTACAACAAATTATCAAAAAATATATTATGCTTTTTGAAGTTCTAATATGGTAACAAATTTTTTTAATGCAAATTGTCAAGGATAAGCTACAATGAGGATTATTATAGCTTGTGAACTTATAGTCATTGGGCTCTTTACACAAAAAAACAAACTCTGAAGATTAATGTTTAGTTCATACTTGAGGGAATTGCTATTCTTGCTTCTCTGTTCTTGTAGCAATTGACCTGTTTGTTGTATCAAATTTGGTGTTGCGGAGGCCTGCAAAAGCCTTTATTACCTGGGTCTCTGGACTTTTTCTGGTACTTTCTTTGCTTTTTCTCCAGAGAACATTCAATTGTTTGATTCATAATTAGAAAGTTCCTACCACAATAATTGTCTTCAGTGATTTTGTGTCTGTGGCAATCTCTCATTTAACAACAGTTTACAGATATATTAAATTTTGCAAAATATTGTAGCCTCAGCTGAGTATCACAATAATGCCATCTTTGGTTAAAAAGTACAGGAAATAAGCATTTATGATGCCTAGTATGTATGGGGTACTGTGCCAAAGGTTTTGTTTGTTGTTTTTTAAAACAAACATTTCATTTTATCCTTACAACAACCTTGGGAGGTGGATGCTATTATTACCCACATTTTACAGTTGAGGAAACTGAGGCAAACAGAAGTTAAGTGACTTGTCCAGGGTCACACAAGCTAGCAAGTGATTGAGGAAGATTTGGACTTTGATCCCTCCTGATCCCAGGTCCAGCATTCTATACACTGTGTCACCAGTTGCTTCTGTACTAAAAGTACTAACCACCAGTATCTTGTCTTTTTCTTATCTCTGTTCCTTTTTTGATAGTTCCCTGAGTGAAGCTTTTTGGATTTCACTTATGGAAAACTTAAAATTGATAGTTATATTAATTTAAATAATTAATATCTTATTTATATGTATCATCAAGACTTTTTAATATATGTAAATTAAATGAATGAAAAATTCATCTAGGCACTTTTGGGGGGCATCTCTCCCTTCCCCCAATCAGAATGTTTTTGAAAGTTCATTATAGAAAAGATCAAGGAACATGAGCAAGATGATAGTGGGAGGATTTGAACTTTATGGCATGATCAGATTCCAAGAGTAACCAGTAATGGTCTAGTGTCAACTTTAAAAGATTTGCAGTGGATCTTCTCATAAGTCTGAACTTAGTCATTTCATTCATCATTTTAATTAACTAATTGGATGAAATTGTAAAAGGTATGTTTGCCCAAGTCATAGATGACATGAAGCTTTGAGGAATAATTAATGTGTTGGGTTCTAGGAATCTAGGAAGATTAGTACAGGTCTAGATCATATAGTTGAATCAAATAAGCTAAAGTCCAAAAGTGAACTAATTACTTTCCCTTTAAACCCTCTTTCCAAACTTTTTTTCAGTATTGAGGGTACCACCATCTCTCCAGTCTACCAGACTTGCAACCTAGTTGTTATCTCCTTCAGCTCCTCAGTTTCTCCATCTCCAACCTCCTCTTCCACCAACCTATTATCTAAGAGCTGTTGATTCTACCTTTGCAACATCTAGGAAACGTACCCTTTTATCTCCTCAGACCCCTACTATCATGCTAGTACAGACTCTTATCATCTCATGCTTAAACTACTGCAATAGCCTGTTAGTAAGTCTACCTAACACAAGTCTCTCCCTACTCCAACCCATTCTCTTATTAGCTGCCAAATCAAATGAGAAGATATTTGTTAAAAGTGCTTACTTAGCACAGTGTCTGGCATATAATAGGCACTGCAAATGTTCATTCCCCCAAAACATAAGGGTTCTCCTATTACTTTCAGGATCAAATAGAAAATCCTGTTTGGTGTTCAAAATCTTTCATAGCCAGCCAGTTCCCTGCTTCCCAAACTCTTCCCAACACACACACACATACTTTGGTCCAGTGATATTAGCCTCCTTGCTGTTCCTTGAAGAAGACACTGTATCTCTGGATATATTTTCACTAACTGTCCCTCATGCCTGGAATGGTCTCCTCTATCTGTGCCTCTGGAGTTCTTTCAAGCCCCAAATAAAATTCCATCTTCTACAGGAAGCCTTTCTCAGCTGCTTCTTGATTTCAGTGCCTTT
This sequence comes from Sarcophilus harrisii, assembly GCF_902635505.1. NCBI lineage: Eukaryota > Metazoa > Chordata > Mammalia > Dasyuromorphia > Dasyuridae > Sarcophilus > Sarcophilus harrisii. The sequence goes on from NC_045426.1 coordinate 461,099,317, forward strand.
CCTCTGTTGATTATTTCCTATTTATTCTCTATAAGTTGATTTTTTTTTTCAAAATTTGCTTGCTGGGATGATTTCAGAAAGGACTGGAGAGACTTACATGAACTGATGCTGAGTGAAATGAACAGGACCAGGAGATCATTATATATTTCAACAACAATACTGTATGATGATCAACTCTGATGGATGTGGCCATCTCCAGCAATGAGATCAACCAAATCAGTTCCAATAGAGCAGTAATGAAATGAACCAGCTACACCCAGCGAAAGTACTCACCCATCTGGGAGATGATTATGAACCATTACATAGAATTCCCAATCCCTATATTTTTGTCCACCTGCATTTTTGATTTCCTTCACAGGCTAATTGTACACTATTTCAAAGTCCAATTCTTTTTGTACAGCAAAATAACTGTTAGGACATGTATACTTATATTGTATTTAATTTATACTTTACATATTTAACATGTATTGGTCAACCTGCCATGGGGGGGAGGGGATGGAGGAAGGAGGGGAAAAATTGGAATAAAAGGTTTGGCAATTGTCAATGCTGTAAAATTACCCATGCATATAACTTGTAAATAAAAAGCTATAATAATAAAAAAAAGAGAAAAGAAATAGAAAAAAAATAAATTTGCTTGCTGTATGCTCCATTAGATTGTGAGTACCTTGTTAAGATACTTGCGGGTAAGGAATGTCTTTTGCCTTTCTTTGTCTTCCCAGTACTATATCTGGCATTGGCTGAATAAAATAAATGTATGCAGTATATTAGCTAAACTATAAGAGCTTACTATATACAGTATCCTTCAGCACAGGAAATTTACTTCAATCTTTATCAATGTAGGTACATGGCAGTCCTATTGTTCTTGCCATGACTAGGTAATTGGGGAAAAAAAAACTACAAGTTCATTGCACATAGTAGGTACATAACAAATATTTGTTTTGTAATGGATGAATGAATCTTAGACCTCATGTACTCACGAAGTCGACTTTGGATGAGATTCACAATTCTCTTTTTTTTTACTATATATATAGTAATATATAGTAATAGAAGTTGTTTCTCTGGCCATGTCCTTCGTATTATTTTTTTTTTTTCTTCTTAAGAGATCCTGTTTTCTTTACACTGAAAAAAACAAAAAAACAAACAGACCTTACTTTTTTCTGCTTAAAGATTTGTAAAATAAATTATCCTTTGATAGTTGTTGGTGGAGAAGAATGTTAGAAGGTGTTTGGGTGTTTCCATAATTTCAAAAGTGATCTCAACACAAAAGGCAGTTTATTGCCTTGTTTATTTTTGGTCCACTTATATGTTTAAAGTTTTGCAACATAAATTACTTTATTTATGAAAACTGGTGAGGAAAAGTCCATCTTTTTGGCTCCTCATCAGTATTTCAGTTGCTATAACTATAATACTGACAAATTCATTCTTCCCCCTCCCCTCAATAGGCTTGAGCCTGTTCTTGTGGTTTTTCCAATTACCTCGACATGGCAAGAATGATACGACTTCCATATGGCCACAGCAATTGATGCTAGAAGAAATTATCAATAGGATGAGAAAGGTATCAGGTGGTTTTCATTGAATATTGTATATCATGTCATCTCAGCTTAAAGAGATTATATAGTGGATTGACCTATGCCTACAATTTATTTTCTTCTTTTAAAATTATTTTTATTTATTTCACTAAATATTTCCCAGTTATATGTAATTTTTAAGCATTTAAAAAATTTTAATGACAATTTTTTACCTTTCTTTCCTCTCCTTCCTACTTCTTGAGAAGGCAATTTGATAGAATATTTAGTCATACAAAACATATTGCCATGTGCAAAAGAAGACAAGGAAAACAATTTAAAAACCATGGTTCAATATGCCTTCAAGAGTTCATCAGTTCTCACTTTGGAGGTGGATAACATTTTTCATCATAGGTTCTTCAGAATTGTCTTGGGACATATATATATATATAATCAAAGCTTTTTATTTACAAAACATATACATGGATAATTTTTCAACATTGATCCTTGCAAAGCCTCCTGTTCCAAATTATCCCCTCCTTTCCCCCACCCTCTCCCTTAGATAGCAGGTAGTCCAATATATGTTAAATATGTTAAAATATATGTTAAATCCAATATATGTATACATATTTATACAGTTATCTTGCTGCACAAGAAAAATCAGATCAAGAAGAAAAAAAAAACTGGAAAAGAAAACAAAATGCAGTCAAACAACAACAGAAAGAGTGAGAATGCTATATTGTGGTCCACACTCAGCTCCCATTGTCTTCTGTTTGGGTGTAAATGGCTCTCTTAGTCACTGAACAATTGGAATTGGTTTCAGTAATCTCATTGTTGAAGAGAGCCATCAGAATTGATCATTGTATAGTTTTGTTATTACTATGTATAATGGTCTCATGTTTCTGCTCATTTCACTCAGCATCAGTTCATGTAAGTCTCTCCAGGCCTCTCTGAAACCATCCTGCTGGTTATTTCTTACAGAACAATAATGTCCCATAACATTCATATACCATAACTTATCCAGCCATTCTCCAATTGATGGGCATCCATTCATTTTCCAGTTTCTTGTTGGGTCCCTATCTTGATCAGAGTAGCTAAGTCTTTCACAGTTGATCATCTTACAATATTGCTGCTGCTATGTGCAGAGTTCTCTTGGTTCTAATCACTTCTCTTTGTATGAGTTCATACAAGTCTTCCCAGATTTTTCTGAAACCATTCTGATCATTTCTTACAGCACATAAGTATTTCATCACAATCACATGTCACAACTTGTTCAGCTATTCCCCAATCCAAGGCTATGCCCTCAATATCCAATTCTTTGCCATCATAAAGCTGTTATAAATATTTTTTAACAAATAGATCCTTTCCCCCTTTCTTTGATCTTTTTTTTTTAAATATAGAACTATTAGTGGTATTACAGGGTCAAAAGGGAATGATTTATAACCCTTTGACATAGTTCCTATTAATGGAATTAGAATAGGCAATGAGGAGATAAAATTATCACTCTTTGCAGATGATTTGATATACTTAGAGAATGAACCAAAAACTACTAAAAATAATTAACTTTTAAAAATTATTATTTTAATACACATTGTTTTAAGAATCATGTTGGGAGAAAAAAAATCAGAACAAAAGGGAAAAACCATAGGAGAGGAAAAAAAAAAAAAAAAAGAAGTGAACATAGCATGTGTTAATTCACATTTGGTCTCCTTAGTTCTTTTTCTGGATGGAGATGGCATTTTCTGTCCAAAGTCTAATGGGATTGCTTTGGATCACTGAACCACTACGAACTAACTCTTTCATGGTTGATCATCACATATTCTTGCTATTATTGTGTACAATGCATTCCTGATTCTGCTTGTTTCACTTAGCATTAGTTCATGTAAATCTTTCCAGGCTTGTTCATCATTTTTTAATAGAACAATAATATTCCATTACCTTCATAATTTATTCAATCATTCCTCAATTGATAGGCATCTACTCATTTTCCATTTCTTTGTTTCACAAAGAGTTGCTACAAACTTTTTGCAAATGTGGGTCCTTTTCCCTGCTGTCTTATTCCCTTGGGATAATAGACACAGTAGTGGCACTGCTGGGTCAAAAGGTTTGCACAGTTTGATAGCCCTTTGGGCACAGTGCTAGATTTGGTCTCCAGAATGGTTGGAGCATTCCACCAACAATATATTAGTGTCCCAATTTTCCCACATCCCCTCCAGGATTTATCATTATCTTTTTCTGTCATCTTAGACAAGATGAAAGATGTGAGGTGGTACCTCAGAATATTTTTAACTTGCATTTCTCTAATCAGTAGTGATATAGAGCATTTTTTCATATGACTATAGATGACTTTAATTTCATTATCTGAAAATTATCTGTTCATATCCTTTGACCATTTATCAATTGGGGGATGACTTGTATTCCTAGAAATTTGACACAGTTCTTTACATATTTTAGAAATGATCCCTTTATTAGAAACTATACAGGGAAGCATTTGTGTAAAAAAATATTTTGTAATTGTGTTCATATAGTTCCTGACTTTTTCTTGGCATGTAGATACCCAAATATTTTATCTACAGTTATTTTAAATGGAATTTCTCTTTCTATCTCTTACTACCAAGCTTTGTCAGTAATATATAGAAATGCTGTTGATTTGTGTGGGTTTGTTTTATATCCTGCAACTTTGGTAAAGTTAATTATTTTGACCATAGAAACAAGATTAAAAGAGAAGTACAAAGCTGTGGAAAAAACTTTTACAACCAGTGTTTCTGATAAAGTGTATTCTGATAAAGAATGCTCTAAATCACTCTTGATTAGAGAAATGAAATTAAAACAATTATGAGGTACCATCTCACATTTCTCAGATTGTTTAAGATGATAGGAAAAGATAAATGTTGGAGGGTATGTGGGAAAAATGGTATTAATGCATTGTTGGTGGAGTTGTGAAATGATCCAACCATTCTGGAGAGCAATTTGGAACTATGCCCAAAGGGCTATAAAATTGTACATATTCTTTGATCCAGCAGTAATACTATTGTGTGTGTATTTTAAGGAAATCATAAAGGAGGAAAAAAGGATCCATGTATGCAAAAAGCTTGTAGCAGCTTTTTTTATGATGGCATAGAATTGGAAAATGAGTAGATGCCCACCAATTGGGTAATGGCTGAATAAGCTGTGGTATATGAATGTAATGGAATATAGTTGTTCTATAAAAAGTGATGAACAAACTGATTTTAGAAAGATTTACATGAACTGCTGCTGAGAGGAAAAAGCAGAACCAGTAATAGTTTGTATGCAGAATCAGCAAGAATGTTCAATGATCACCTATGAAAGAGCTGGTTCTTCTCAGTGGTTCAGTGATCCAATGTAATCCCAATAAATTTTGGATTGAAAACACTATATGCATCCAGAAAAAGAACTATACAGATTGAATGTAAATCAGTATATACTATGTTCCCTCCTTTTTTTCTAGGGGTTTTTTTTTTTTTGTCTCCTATAGTTTTCCTTTTTGTTCTGATTTTTTTCTCCCCCAACATGATTTATAAAGCAATATGAATTAAAATAAATAAATTAATTAAATAGAAAAAAAAAAGAAATACAGACCTATTAGGGGGATTACTGGGTCAAATGGGTATGCACAGATTTGTAGCCTTTAGGATATAGTTCTAGTTTTCTAATTCCCCCTCCTCTTCCCCCCGCCCCAATTTTTGGAGTAGTTCACAACTCCACCAACAGTACATTAGTGTTTTAATTTTCCCACATTTCCTCCGGTATTTGTCACATTTGACACTTTCTGTTATGTTAGCCAACAAGTACAAGATAGCATTTCAGAGTTGTTTTAATTTTCATTTCTCTCATTAGTGTTTAAAGCATTTTTTTATTATTGATAATTTTGATTTCTTTTTCTGCAAATTGCCCTTTCATATCCTTTGACCATGTGTCAACTGGGGAACTGTTATTTTTTTTTAATAAATTTGGTTTAGTATATTTGAGAAATGAAGTCTTTGTCAGAGAAACTTGCTTAAATTTTTTTCTCCTACTTTCCTATTTTCCTTTTAATTTTGACTGCATTAGTTTTATTTGTGCAAAAGTTTTCTAGTTTCATGTAATCAAAAATGATTACTTCTTGTAATGTTATCTTTTTTGTTTGGTCAAACTTTACCCTCACTCACAAATCTAACAGGCACATTTTCCCTATGCTTTCCTTGTGTTACCTTTTATGTCTAAATCATTCATTTATCCATTTGAACTTTATCTTGATATATGGTGCGAGATGTTGGTTTATGCCTAATCTCTGCTAAACTGTTTTCCAGTTTTCCCAGAAATTTTTATCAAACATTGAGTTCTTATCCCCAAAGCTTGCGTCTTTGGATTTATCAAACACTATTTTATTAATTTCTAGTATAGTACAGTATATCTAATCTATTTCACTGATTCACCATTCTATTTCTTAGCTAGTACCACATCGTTTTTGGTGATTATTGCTTTTTAATACAGTTTGACATTTAAATCTGCTAGGCTACTTTAATATTTTTTAGTTGATTCCCTTAATATTCTTGACCTTTTGTTCTTCCAGATGAATTTTGTTACCATTTTTTTTCCTAGCCTTGTAAAATAATTCTTTGGTAGTTTTATTAATATGGCACTACATAAATTAATAGAATTGTCATTTTTATCTTCTTGACATCACCCATTCATGAGCAATTAATATTTCTTCAATTGTTTCTTCAATCTGTATTTGTATGAAATGTTTTTTGTAGTTATTTCTATATAATTCTTGTTTTGGCAGGTAGACTTCTAAATATTTTGTTCTGTCTACAATAATTTTAAATGAAATTTTTCTATCTCCTCCTGTAGAGTTTTGTTTGTAGTATATGTAAATGATGATAATTTATATTAAATCTTATAGCTTTGCTTAAGGTATTAATTTTTCAACTAGTTTTTAGTTGATTCTCTAGATATGAAATCATATCTACAAAAAATGAATTGTGTTTTCTCATTGCTTACTCTTATTCTTTAAATTTCTTTTTCTTGTTTTATTGCTATATATCCTTTGTCTTTAGTATTATTATCTATTAGGAACAAAGAAACTTAACAGCTGTGGGTAAGTCGTCTCTGTCTGAATTTTCTGTGCTTTACCAAGAGTCAAGAACCTTAGTTGGTCATTCAACAAGCATTAATTAAGCACTTATTGTTTCAGTCATTGCACTAAGCATTAGGAATGTTGTTGATCCTTTATTCTGGAAGAGGACAACAATACCTCAAGGGTGATATCTTGACTTGTGAGTGAATTGGATTTAAGTGAGACAGACCTCTAAATATCAGGCTCTCTCTCCCAGAGTAATTATAGCCCATAACTTAAGACAACTGTTGAGAGTCCTTATGTTGGACTGACTTCTTTCTAAGGTGCCTGCCAGCCCTGGGATATTGCGGTTCTGAAACTCCATTATTTCAAAATTGAAGCCTGTATCTTCTATTTCTCTTTTCTTCGAAATATGCTTAATTCTGGCTAATTCTGAATATTCCTACTGAGGTTCATCTACTCATCCTGGGCATAAGTTATTTACATTCTGAGACAAGTTACATGGAAACAGAATAAGTCTGCTTATATAAAAATTGGTGAGGTTAATTTCTTATAATAAGAGGAAAGGAAACATGGTCTTCTGCTGAAGTTGAAGAGTTATCAGATATAGTAGTATTTGTCTAGCAGGACAGTCCTATCTAATGAGCTTGTACGTGCTTAATTATTGCATTGTTGATTCAATAAGTGATATCTGCTCAATATTTTGTCATAGTTTTATTTTAGCCCTTCTAAATTCATTGATTAGTGTAAAAGTGTGATGTCAGAAAAATCAGGATATATGAAAATAAATTCAGGCTTCTAAATGGGGAAAACCATGTCCTAAATCCATTGTTGTCAACAGAAATGGCATATGTTCTTGTTCAAAATACATTGTGTTAGAGATTTTTTTTTTTTTTTTTTTTAACATTAGTGATACCAGGTAATTTCCCCAGAAAACATTTTCTTAGTTAAATATGTTCTTGAATAGTTTCTTAGGTCAAAGGTAGATAGAATAAGGCTCATATCTGCTACCATTGTCATACTGCACACTTTAAGTAAAAGTTAGCTGTTTTGAAATATTTTGCTGAACAAAACTGACAAAATAACATAAAAGGACCACTAGATTTAAGATGGAGTCAGATTCATTAAAGAGATGATGGATAAATATCAGCTTCCTGTGCATAACTTATTTTTCACCCCTGAGGCAATTGGGGTTAAGTGACTTGCCCAGGGTCACACAGATAGAAAGTGTTAAGTATCTGAGGCCACATTTAAGCTCAGGTTCTCCCGACTTCCAGGCTGGTGCTCTATCCACTGCACCACCTAACTGCCCCTCATAACTCTTTTAATAAAAAGAGGACCCTATGTTCCAGCATTTACCTTAGGCTACTTGATTCAAAGACATGTATCTGCTATGCTTAGCTGCTGAAACTTCCAATATTTATATGCATACATTAAGAATCCATAGAAAAAAGAGACTCAGAGAATTATAAGAAAAAAATAGAACATAATTAGCTGAGATAATGACTTAAGACTGGTTGAGAAAGGGGAAAATGAAGGGAAAGTTATATAGTTGGATCTGTCACAACTATAACCAATATCTGGATAACCACAGAAATAACGGAATGTCTGGAAACAGGAATGGAGCTTAGGAAAGGCAATCTATTCAGCAGTTACATTATGCGGGAAAGATCCCACCCATATAGAAGTAGCGCTGCAATGACTTCTATAAAACCTAGCATGAAATGCTCTACTTTAGTGTGCTAGCTAATAGCACATTCTACGAGTTTTTTCAAAGCTATATCTCTCTAAGGGAGATGTATTAGGGAGTTAGTGGTTCTATTGATAATAAAGAACCTTTCTGGTTACAATATTTGTTGGCCAAGCTTTCTTTCTTCTTGAATTACATCATTGTGTGTTTTCTTCTAGGCCAACATGCTAGGCGATATCCTGTCATAAGTCCCAAGAACAGCATCATCCATCATTTCCAAGCTCCATTATTGCTTCTACTTACATGATTTTGTTTTGAGCTTTCTCTGTAAAATGATAGGGGAAATTTTTATGTTCATAAAACAGTATGTGTTCACTACCTATTTGTCTGTGTATCTATCTGGGACTGAAAGGATACAAAAATAGGTCCTGAATTGGTTAAATTTCTGGGAGCAAATAATCCCTGTTAATTTGGTAAGCATTCTCTTATGGTGAGCATAGAATCAGACTTATCTAGGTAGGACAGGGGTTTTAGCGGCTATGTGCTCAGCAATTTACCATTTCTGCTGAAGTAGTTCTTGTCCCCACCTGTCATAGAAGATAGGTATCCAGATGGTGAGGTCAAGGAAAAAGAGGTTCTGAGGTAAACACCCTTTTTAAAAAGCTCTACTGAGTCATCAGGTTCTTTTGTTCAGTTACCATGAAGAGGATTGCCAAGCCCCCACAATCATCAAGTCCCACACATAGACTGATAGAAACAATTTGAGTTGTCATTGTCCCCAAAGTATCCAAGCTGGAAGCTAACCCATACATAGGCTGATTGAAACAATCTGAGTTTTCATTGTTCTCAAAGTATCCAAACTAGAAGCTAGCATTTGTGATCCATTGGAAGTAGGCAGGTTTTGAAATCATGCTTTGATGGTCCTACTATGTTTAGAAGTAGAGGAAGCAACCATGAAATATAATACCCTCCAAATGAAGCTTAGAGCATTCATTCCATATATCCCAAGCATGTTTTTTCCCCCATAAGAAATTTGGAAATTCTGTGTGCACAGCTTTGCAGTGGGGGTAGGTTGGCTTGTACCAACCCTTCATAGGAGGATGCCAAACTAAAATTAGTGCTCTCAATGTGAATTTGTTTCCATTTGTTACTGATGCTGCCATTCTCTTTATTCTGACCTGGATCGAACCTCTCAGTTTCCTTTAGTTATCTCTATTGGTGTGACAGCTCCCACTCTCCACTCTACCAACCGAATCCTCATCTTAGCTCTTGGAAGGCAGTTTTGTTATCTCTCCTGATTTGACATCAGCTTTTCCCTTTCCCTCTTTCACACTCCTAATTCTCTATATCCTCATCTGACCACCCAATGATTCAGCTATTTCATCTCTAGCACCCAATACTTACTGACAAGGCATGGTATGTCAAGTCTTCCTTGGAAAGTTATTTTTGTTTTAAATAATGCACATGACTACTCCATTTCAGGGTGAGAAGCTTGCTTTTCCAATGGTATTTAGATGTTTCTGTTTGTCCTAGATGTACTGTTTCCATGTTCAGATTTGTTTTTGGATGAGGGGAAAAGTTATGCCAAGGGTGAAGTTACTTTTAGAAAGGAAACCTCAGTTGTATGAATGCCTGTTTTTTCACCAAATAGTGCCTTATTAGTCCAGGAGATAAGTTTTCAAAATGTCCTCAATGTGTAGTCTGATTATGGATAAGTTCTTAAACATCTTTAAAATTCTACCTTAATTGTCATCCTATGAAATATGCATAGAACTGCCCACCTTTCCTGAATCTAAATAATTATTAGTATTGGTTTTCTAACTTGGACACCGGACATGTTGAAAATTTTGATTATTTCTATCAGTTCATATATAAGAATTCCTGTTTGAGGGGTTTGGTGGTTTGAGATAAGGAAATATCCTTCATGGTCACTAAGCAAGAGGAGCTGATGACTTAATAGACCCTTTTAAAAAAAGCATATGATTCTACTCCAGTCCCTCTTTTTCCTTGGACTCTTCATCTGGGTATTACTTCTCCCACAATAATGGAGACAAGGACCATCTCAACATAAATGACAAAATGCTGAGCCCATAAGAGCTAAAATCTATCCTAAGATTGATTCTGTTTTGGGTTATCTGTTTTGTTTTCTCCTAATCTTAGGTAGATGAATTATCAATCTTAAAATGGATGTGTGCAGGCTTCAAAGTTAACTTATGAAATAAAGAGGTTCATATTTACTAACAATAAGATGAACGCAAGGCCTGATCCCGCTTTCCAGAAGATATTATTATGAAGAATACAGTGCAGAACCAAGTGAAATGTAAAATGTCAATTCAGCCTCTCTATAGTGTACCTTACATTTATATGAGGTATGTGTTAACTTCCTTAAAGTATAACATAAGTTATTGTTGCATATTGTTCATTTAATCAAATGAGTGATTATGATAATTGTGTTTTTATCTGATTCATAGTCTACATTTAGTTTCTTTTATCCTCTGTTTTGAGGGAGAATCTAGATATGGTTTCAGACCTAAACTTTAAATTTACTTTCCTCAGAGGCACCAGGTTGGGATTTAAGGAACTTAACCCTTCTCACTACAGGCTGGTCTTCTAGGATTGAATGTGTTTCACTGCTCTCTGTCTCTATTTTATCAAGTTCTTTATCTCTTCAATAGTCAATAAACATTTATTAAGCACTTATTATGTGGTAGGTTCCATGCTAGGCAGTGATTGCAGATTGCCAAGACTCAGAGCAATAGTAAATTCAAGGTAGGCTTGCAGAATCCCTTAATTAAAAAGGAAGGGCTTAAACTGATTTTCTATCTTACTTAAACACATCTTACCTACTCCTTCATTCTGACTCCATCACATTAACCAGCAAATCCTTGAACTCGGAATGTTGAACATATTGGAATTTTTCCTGGGTAGCCTTTGAGAACTTTTCCATTGAATTCAATAATTATTTTTTAGCATTTTAGGTAAGTCTCCATTTCCAGGCAATAGAAAACTTTTTTTCCCCCATTTATATTAAGATAGGAGTTGTATTCTGGGCAGATGACAAATACTGGGGAACATTATTTTCCACTAAGTGAACAGTTCCCTGGGCACTAGTATCACTTCTGAAGATTGAGTGGCTTATGTTCAGTTTGTGAGAATAGGACTCAAGGAACCCCATGACAGTTGACCCATCAATAATATGCATTAGTTCTAGAATTAGGACAATAATCATGAGAACATTATATTTCAAGTTAAACTCGTTTAGTTCAACTCTACAATTAATTCCTGGCTACTCCCTCCAACAAATAGATACATTCAGAACCCTTGGGAAAGAAATACACACCAGGTAGGAGGACTCCCCAACTACACCACTTGAATAGTTCTCCAGGAGCTTCAGATTGAAAGACATTTCACCCACAAAGTCATGCAGCTTTGTTTCTCTGCTACAAACACTTGTCTAGACCAGACTGAAGCAATAAATGTACTACATCAGATGGCTTTTATAGGCTGACAAGCATTTAGCTGAGAGTCATCAGCTGGGGGGTGGGGGGTGGGGAGGGAGGAGTGTGCCCTTTTCTTTGTTGCCACAGCTGCTGCTTCTTAATCTTTTGGGGGCAGGTGTGAATTCTGAGATGTCTGTCATCCTTGTATTTAATGGAGACTGTGCCTATAATATTTGTTCTTCTAAGGCAGGTGTGACTTCTACTACATTTACTCTCCATTACATATCTTGTCTGCAAGACATAAAGACTTCCTTTTTCTTGGCTAAATACAGTCCACAACTGTTGTCTAAGACAGACTATGACCATGTGTTAGGAGATTGGGACAATTTAATGTCAGGTTATGTAGAGTTTGCAAGTGCTATCATTCTGGAGAAAAAAACTATTTTCATAGTTTTTCCTGTGGTCAGAGCAGTTGAGAAAGGGAGAAATTCTGTAGAAATATTTAGGCATAGTTATGGTGCATGGAAAATAAGCTGACTGAGTCTGACATTGATGTTCAGAGAGATGGTTAGTGTTAGGGAATCATAAGAAAGTCAATAAACACATTCACAATGTATTATTTTGTGTCAGAAGATTATATGAGGAATGAAAGGAGCCCTTGGTAGGGAAGGATTGGAAGAAATTTAGCTTTGGACTTCCTCATTTTAAGTGTTTAGTGTGGTAGGTGTGTAAGGTTTTATGGTGGCGTTTGACTGAAGTCATGCTTATGTAGTAATGAATCCACAAATACAGGATATGGCAACATGGGAGCAAATGGTAATACTTCTGTAACATTAGATCCAAGATTGCACAACTCATCTGGATTGTATCAGCCTAGTTCTTCCTCCATGCCCAATCCCAGGGAAGTAAAAAGAACTAGTGTAAAATGATGCACATCTGTGTTAGTGTGACATGGGTCTATCAGCATAGAAAACTTATTTCCCAAGTGGAAAATACTGAGGTAAGTCAAGACAACATTCATCTGGTAAGCACCTACTATGAGCCAAATACTGTGCTGGCAATGTAAAGAAAGGGGGGAAAATGTCCCTGCTGTCAAGGAGTTAAAGGCCAATGGTAGAATATAACATGAATATAATCATGAACAAACAAGGATAAATTGAACATATGAGATAAATTGGTGATAATCAACTAAGAGGACACCCCAGCATTAAAGGAGATTGGGAAAGGAGATTGCAGAAGATGGGATTTTAACTAAGATTTGAAGGAAGCCAGGGAGGCCAGAAGACAGAGATGAGAAAGGCAAGAATTTCAGAGTTGAGTGAAAATATATGGTGTCATGAGATGGGGTGTGTTATATAAGGAACCACAGGGAAGTCAGTTTCATTGGATTGTAGAATACATAGAGGAAAGTGGGATATAAGAAAACTGGAAACCTAGGAAAGGATAAGGTTATGAAAGGTTTTAAAAGTCAAACTGAGGTTTTTTTATTTTATCTTGGAAATGATAGGAAGTCAATGGAATTATTAAATAAGGAGTGACATGCACTTATTCAAAAGATATGAAGTCAATTTTTAGATGAAGAAATCAAAGCTATCTATATTCACAAAAATACTCTATATCATTATTGGTAAGAAATGAAAATTCAAAACAACTTTGAAGTACTACCTCATACCACACAGATTGGCCAATATAACAGGAAAGGAAAATAATAAATCTTGGAGGGGATGTGGAAAAATTGGAACACAAAGGTACTTTTGGTGAAGTTGTGAACTGATCCAAAAATTCTGGAGAGCAATTTGGAACTATGATCAAAGAACTACAAAACCGGAGGTCCCCAAATTGGTGAAAGGATAAATGCACTATGGTATATAATTGTAATGGAATATTATTGTGTTATAAGAAATGATAAGCAGATGATTTTTTAAAAACCTGGAAAGATTTACATGATCTGATGCTTAGAAGTAGGACAATGTTGTACACAGTAACTGCAATATTGTTCTATGAAAAACTGAATAAATTATCTATTCTCAATAATACAATGATCCAAGGTGATCCCAAGAACTAATGATAAAGCATATTAGAGAAAGAACTGATATTGTTTGAATACAAACTGAAGCATGCTATTTTTCACTTTCTTTCTTTCATTTTTTTCTTTTTATTTGAGTCTTCTTGTGCAGAAGATGTACAGAATAATTAATATGAAAAGTTTTATATAACACCTATAACATTGCTTTTCATCTCAAGGAGTGAGGAGGAAAGGAAGGGATTGAATTTGAACTCAAAATTTTAAATTAAAATGTTTAAAAATTGGAAAAAAATATTTATAGCAGTTTTTGTAGTGGCAAAGAATTGGAGGAGAATAAAAGGTAACAAAAATATCAATAGAATTAATGAAAAAAAAATTACAAAGGATGGTGGCCTGGTAGTACCAGACTTATAAAACTATTATAAAGCAACAATCATCAAAACCATTTGGTACTGGCTAGGAAATAGAGTGGTGGATCATTAGAATAGGTTATATATGCATGATACAATAATCTATGACTGTAATAATCTAGTGTTTGATAACCCCCCAAACTCCAGTTTCTGGGATAAGAACTCACTGTTTCACAAAAAAATTTCTGAGAAAACTGGAAAATATGTCAGAAACTTGGCATAGATCTACATCTCATACCCCACATTAAAATAGGTTAAAGTGAGTATATGATTTAGATGTAAAAGGTGATATAAGCAAATTAGAAGAACAAAGGAGAGTTTACCTATCAAATCTTTGGAGAAGGGGGAATTTATGGCTAAAAAAGAATTAAAGAACATTATGAAATGCAAAATGGACAACTTTGATTACATTAAATTAAAAAGCTTTTGCACAAACAAAACCAGTGCAACCAAGATTAGAAGGAAAGCAGAAAACTGGGAAAATTTTAGTTTCTCATAAAGACCTCCTTTCTAAAATTTATAAAGAATTCAGTTTATTTATAAAAATACAAGTCATCTCCCAATTATAAATGGTCAAAAATATAAACAGAAAATTTTCAGATAAAGAAATTAAAGTCATCTATAGTCATATGAAAAATGGTCTGAACCACTATTGATTAGAGATATACAAATTAAAACAATTCTGAGGTTTTACCTCATACCTCTCAGATTATCTGAGATGCCAGGAAAGATAATGATAAATATTGGAGGGATGTAGGAAAATTTGGACATTAATGCATTATTGGTATAGTAGTGAAATGATCCAATGTTTCTGGAGAACAATTTGGAACTATGCCCAAAGAGTATAAAACTGAATACTTTCTGACCCAGCAGTGCCATTACTAGATCTGTATCCAAAGAAAATCATAAAAGAGGAAAAAGGACCCATATGTGCAACAAATTTGTAGCAACTCTTTTCATGATGGCAAAGAATTGGCTGAATAAATTGTGCTACATGGAAGTAATGGAAGATTATTGTCTATAAAAAATTACGGACAGACTGATTTTAGAAAGATTTACATGAACTGATGCTGAGTGAAGCAATCAGAATCAGGAAAAATTGGATACAGTAATAGCAAGATTGTGCAATGATCAATTATGATGAACTTGCTTCTTTTTAGGAGTTCAATAATCCAAGGCAATCCCAATAAACTTGGATAGAAAATGCTATCAAAAAACCAGAAAGAACTATGGAGACTGAATACAAATCAACACATGCTATGTTCACTTTTTTACTTTTTCTTCTGTTTTTTTTTTTCTTTCATGGTTTTTCCCTTTTGTTTTGATTTTTCTCTCCCAACACGATGTAGAAGGAAACATATATGTATGTAAAGTGAATGTACATGTATAATCAAAAAATATTTTTTTCTACATGTAACTGGAAAAAATAAAAATTAAAAAAAGGATTGGAAACTGAGGACATGCCTATTATTTCAAGAATGGCTAAACAAATTGTTTATATTATTGTAAAAGAATTTTATTATGCTATAAGAAAGAATGAGTAGGCTCATTTCAGAAAAACCTGGAAAGACTTACATGAAATGATGCAAAGTGAAATGATCAGAACTAAACTAACATTGTACAGAGTAACAATAATATAATTCAATGAACAATTGTGAATGACAGCTATTCTCAGCAATACCATGATCCAAGACAATGCCAAAGGACTCATGATAAACAATGCTATCTACCTCCAGAGACAGAACTGATGGAGTCTGAATGCAAATTGAAGTATATTATTTTTCACTTTGTGTATTTTTTGGCATATTTTTTCCCCTTTAGATGTATGTATTTTTTCACAACATTATTAACATAATAATGTATTTTACATGACTGAACCCTTTAACCTATATCAAAATGCTTACCATCTCTGGGAGAGAGGAAGAAAAGGAAGGAGAGAGAAAATTTGGAGCTCAAAATGAAAAAAAAAAAATGGATATTTAAAATTGTCTTTACATGTAACTGGAAAAAAATAAAATATTATTTTAATAAAAGAAAAGTATGTGTGTGTGTGTGTAGCATCATCAGATGTATAGAAAAATCAATTTGCTAAGTGAAAGCGAACTGAAGTAGAGAGGTAGTCAGATGAGACTGCACAGCATTTTGTATGATGTAAATGTAACAAGCAAGACATTTCAGGCTGATGTGTGTGTGAGATTTGGCCTAATTCCAGAGGATTTGCTCAATATAGTAGAGACCTTTTGGTTTTTTTACTCTTTTATATGTCAGAGTTCAATACACATATTATTCAACAGTTGCCCTTTGCACATGCTACATGACCAATAATTCCTTTTCCAGTTACATATTTTTGATGGTATTATTTAGAATGTTTTTTGTATTTGGGTTCATATTGGTAATAGATTGATATTTACTTATATTTAAAACATAGCCCTGTCCATTGGCCTCCTTTTTTCTTTATCAACTTGAAATTTTGATTTAAATCATAGTGGTCCATAATTTAGTTTTTTAAACTTTACAAAGAGAATATTGGTGTTAAAAAGGTAGGGCTTTGTAGTGAGTAATATGTATTTATTGAAAGGTCCATCTACTTCTCTTCCTGTGTATATATATATGTGTGTGTATATATATATATATATATAGATAGACTTCTTTCCCTGTATAGAGATTATAGAATCCAAGAATATGAAGATAGCTCAAAAGTCTTTGAATTCATACCTGATTTAAAATTTTTTTTCACATGTTATTAACAAGTGATTATCCAAACTTTTTTTTGAAGGCCTCCTGTTATTATGAACAATTATGAAGAAATTCTATTAAATTCCAAAGTTCATTATGGACTTCTTAAGTTTCAAGAAATTACATCCAGTCCTGCCTACTCTAAATATCTCTGTCTTGATCTGTATCTTGCCACTAGACTCAGATGGTTCTGAAAGGGAAAGTGAGACAGGTAATCTAATCCAATTCACTTGCACAGCATAGCATTACCTCATGGTTCTCTTTGAGAACAAAGGATAAACAACTGCAGCTACAACTACAACAACTCTAAATATCAGAACAAACCAATTCTCCTTTATATGTAATAGTCCTTGTGTTCCCCTTAAAGTGTTTCTGCTATAAATTGAATCTCCCTAAAATGCTTTGTGACCTCTTATGGCTTAGTAATATAGTAATCCTTTTAAGGCATAATCTTCAGTCCTCCTTCCATCCTGGATAACCTCTTTTGGCTGCATTCCAGCTTATCAGTGTCATTTTGCCATCTTCCTACCACCACTGCCATGATTTTTCCTACCTAGATCAGGGGTGACATTTTATCAGACCTTCAGAATTCATGGATTTAGATCCAATGTGATTTGATCCACCCATCTTCTAAACTTCTTCCTTAGGACCCAGTCATCTTGACTGGGACAAAGTGAACATAATTACATCAAGCTTGTGATATCTAACTGGTCTCAGACTCCAGACCAAGCTTCACTTTTATGTCCTGTCTAGAAATATATCTAGATCCTGTTTTTTTCTATCTAATTTCAGGACATGTATTTTCTCCACATCTTCTTTCTTTTTCCTCTATCCACTTCAATGTCTTGTTCTGGGCACAGTAATCAAATCAATGGTTCCATTGTTTCTGGAAAGGTTGCATAAATTCACTGTTCTTAACATCCATTCACCATTCATGTGTCCCAGACATTCCCTTCTTGGCCTCTATTCCTCTATATCTTTTGTCTTCCTCCAAAAACAATGTAGACACACGGTAGGCAATGGGTGACTCACTTTTTGTATTTATGTCCCCAGTTCTTATCACATTGTCTGGCTCATAATAAATTCTTAATAAATAACTTTTCTTTCCCATTCATCTATCTATGTTTTTCCTAAAAAGTGGTGTCAAAAATTAAACAGAACATTTCAGAAATGGTCTGACAGAGGTTGTGTATTAAATTTTAAACACTTTCTTAGTGTCTAGTTGTCTTAATAATATTTAAGGTAGAAACAACTTAAAAATTGCTGTCCTATTGTTGACTAACACTGAACTTGTAATATGTCAAAACCCTTTGTTCTTGTTCATAAAGATTATTGTCTAGCCATAATGCCATATCCTAAACTTATGAAATTGATTTTTTAAACAACTACAAATATGTAACTATATATTTCTTATTAGAAGTCTTATTTGATTTGGATCATTTGAATCTGTTGAAATATTTTTGGATGCTGAATCTGAGATCTTGCATGTTAACTATTCTTCCAACTTTGTGTTATCTGAAAATAGAATATGCATGTCTTCATTCGAGGGATTGATTAAAATATCTACTTAGTACAGGGCTAAGATGTGTGTGTGTGTGTGTGTGTGTATGGAAGTTTTCTACTAGAATTCTGTAGAATGGACAGTCTTTTCCTTAATTTGAGTAGGGTACCAGCTATCACATTCAATGACTTAAGTGGTCATGAGGTAGTCATCTCCTATAGGACAAGTGATTGGTCTGGAGGTACAAAAATATTTTGGGGGACTTTCCATGGGGTTGTGATCTCTGCTATAGTGGGGTCACAGTGAATAGGCAAAACAAAAATAAGGGGCCTTTAGCTAACTTCTTTGTTAAGCAAGTGAACATAGAATCTGCACTCATAGTTCTGGGGCCTTATATACAGAACTTTGATATGACTCTATCAAATTGATTAATACTGATTAGAGTAACGTGGGGGTTTTATATCGAATCCTCTCTTATGGTCTGCTTTGTCAATGGAGTCCAAAATGAATTATTTCTCTCAGTTCTCTCTTCAAATTTATCCCAAGTTATTATTGACTCTGAGTCTGTTCATTAAACTAGTTCTAAATCTATTCCCCTCCCCCATTCCGCTTTTTGATAAATCTTTTATTTCCACAAAAATACTGGGTTTCATTCAGTCACTAAAACTAACGCTGAAGTTACATTGCTCGATAGGGTAAAGAACAGTAAGAACTTTTTTCTCCTGTGGACAGCAACATCAACAGTCTTCCTCATCTTTCACCTTTCCCCAAGGACATAAGTAGAGGAAATATTGCTCTTGGGTGGAACAATCACTCGGCTTTCCTTTTAAGACCACAGACTCAGACTTTATAATCTAGTACAAAGCTTCTTAAACTGTGGGTTACAACCCCACAAGGGGCCACATAACTGAATGTGAGCTTTGTGAAAAATTTGGCAACAGTAAAAGATGTCAAATATTCCACCAAGATTTAATTCTTTAAGTAAAAATAAGCAAGCATACTCATCTCATTGGTATGTGAATTTACTTTCATCTTTAATAAATGGCAAAATTACATATATGGCAAAGAATTGTTTTAAAATAAACTTCTTTATGATTTATTATCAGAAAATGTTTGATTTGTTATATCTGTTTTATATATCTATATACCTGGACTCATAGGAAAGAGGTCATTAGTGGAAAGGACTCATGAGGGGGAAAAGTATATCTTGTCACCTAATACATAAAGATAGCACAAGATTTCATCAGAGGCTTTGCTGATATTTAAATACAGATGGCTCAAGAGAGGTATTAAGGAATTTTTCCTGAATTTAACAAGAAGGTGAAAAAGTTTGTTTGCTTTTTTTTTTAAACCAACCTGATTAGATTATAGGATGGTATTGGTTATATGAAAACAATCGACACCACATATAAATTTCAATCTAGTGATTAGCTGAGAGGGTAAATCATGCCCTTTTGGACTCATATAGAAAAGCAAACTGGATTATTTCTGAGGAATAGCTTTACCAGCTGAGAAGAGAGAAGGCTAAAGTAGAAGACTACAGATTTTGAGGGTATAAAATAAAACATATACTTTAGAATTAGCAGGTGTTTGGCTGTAATATCATCTGTCTCCCAACCCTACTCTACTGATTGGCCACAGTTTCTACCACCTGCAACAAGTTCAGCTGAAATCCTGGCCAAAGCAACTGCTGTGTACTTTACAATAGAGCCAGAACTCTATCCTAATATCAGCAGAAGACCTCCCCTCACCCCAGTTCTATTTCATTGGGTTCTACCCTCCTTTTCCAAAGCAGAAATGTCCCAACATCAGGCTTCTGGATTTCTCTTTTCTACGCCTATTGCTAAATTCTGAAGCTAACCCTTATATTTACTATATGTTGCTATCTTATATTCTACATACATGCTTCTGCTGCAAGACAACTTTGCTGATGGGGAGAGAGGAAAGAAAAATTCCCCTCCCTCTCTCACTACATTTAAAAAATTAAAAAAAAAAATTAAGTGTAGAGAAAAAACCATTTGTTTTGTATGATATACCAGACACTATGCTAAGAAAACAAATACAGGTGAACAAAATACAACAGGATATATAGAAGAGCTAGACTTGAAAAGAAGTTTGGTTAAAGGTAAACTAGTTGAATGAAATGACCTTTAAGTAGCATGATGGCTGGTGACACAGTGGATGGAGCACTGGGCTTGGAATGAGTTCAAATCCAGCCTCAAATACTTCTAGCTGTATGACTCTGGATAAGTCACTTAGTCTTGTCTGCCTCAGTTTCCTAATCTGTAAAATGAGTTAGAGAAGGAAATGTCAAAAAATACAATATCTTTACCAAGAAAACCTTTCATGATGCTGAATATGACTGAAATAACTCAACAGTATAGTAGCTGGGAAAGATAAAGTGAAGACTTACTGATCAGAGTCCAGAGATATAATCCTGATAAAGTCAAGCTGGTTCTTTCATTGCCAAAGATAGTAACTTCTAACAGAACTGATCATCATATAGTATTGTTGTTGAAGTGTATAATGATCTTCTGGTTCTGCTCATTTCACTCAGCATTAGTTCATGTAAGTCTCTCCAAGCCTCTCTGAAATCATCTTGCTAGTCATTTCTTACAGAACAATAATATTCCATAACATTCATGTACCACAATTTACTCAGCCATTCTCCAGTTAATGGGCATCCATTTAATTTCCAGTTGCTGGCCACTATGAAAAGGGCTGCCACAAACATTTTGTCACATACAGGTCCCTTTCCCTTTTAAAATATCTCATTGGGATATAAGCCCGGTAGTAACACTGCTGGATCAAAGGGTATGCACAGTTTGACAACTTTTTGAGTACAGTTCCAAATTGCTCTCCAGAATGGATGGATCTGTTGACAACTCCACCAACAATGCATCAGTGTCCAGGTTTCCTTACATCCCCTCCAACATTCGTCACTATCTTTTCTTGTCATCTTAGCCAATCTAAGACGTGTGTAGTGGTATCTCAGAGTTGTCTTGATTTGCATTTCTCTGTTCAATAATGATTTTCATATGGATAGGAATAGTTTCAATTTCATCATCTGAAAATTGTCTGTTCATATCTTTTGACCATTTATCATTTGGAGAATGGCTTGATTTCTTATAATTTGAGTCAATTCTCTATATATTTTGGAAATGAGCCCTTTATCAGAACCTTTAATTGTAAAGATGTTTTCCCAATTTATTGCTTCCTTTCTAATCTTGTCTGCATTAGTTTGTTTGTACAAAAGCTTTTTAACTTGATATAATCAAAATTTTGTGATTAATAATGATTTCTAGTTCTTCTTTGGTCATAAATTCCTTCCTCCTCCACAGGTCTGAGAGATAAACTATCCTATGTTCTTCTAATTTTTTAATAATCTCATTCTTTATCCTATTTTGATCTTATCTTGGTGTACGGCGTTAAGTGTGGGTCAATGCCTAGTTTCTGCCATAGTAATTTCCAATTTTCCCAGCAGTTTTTGTCAAATAGTGCATTCTTATCCCAAAAGTTGGGGTCTTTGGGTTGGATTAATTCTTGACATTGTTCTAAGGGGTGAAATTTCCTGAAAAGTCTGATGAAAAAGCAGTATTTGAAAGTGAGGAAGACTAACACAGAAAAGAAAAAACACCTTACGGGCCCATTTCTTAGAATGGGCAAAAAAGAGGTAAGCAGGGGAAGGCAAGTCTCATCCCTTTTAACAGTTCAATTCATGGCATCCATGCTGGACCCAGCTATAAGAGTCCCTGAAAAGAGTGCAGCATATGGGTGGAGGAAAAAGAGGAATTAACTAAATCTCATGAGTTTTAAAGATGCAGGCAGACAGTCAAAGGGGAGTACCCTTACCCCAGGTAGTAGGAAAGGCAGCATGTTCTACATTAGGTAAATAGGGTATGCTCAAAAGATGGGTTACACTGACATTATGGTTTTCTGGATCAGGTAATTTAATTTCATTGAGAGAATCTAGGTATTCTCTTATCACTATACT
This sequence comes from Sarcophilus harrisii, assembly GCF_902635505.1. Lineage (NCBI taxonomy): Eukaryota > Metazoa > Chordata > Mammalia > Dasyuromorphia > Dasyuridae > Sarcophilus > Sarcophilus harrisii. The sequence goes on from NC_045426.1 coordinate 461,121,699, forward strand.
CATCTTTCTTATCTGCTTGCTGTTGACCATTTATATGTTATCTTTTATAGTTTAAAAAAAAACAAACAAACAACAAAACCAAAATCCAATATTCTCTTTGTCAGAGAAAGTCAAAGCAAAGTAAAAACAGTATTATATGGTGAAGTACTGTATTTGAAACTAGAAGTAGGGAATTCAAATCCTAGGGCAAAGACTAACTGCTTAGGGCTTTGGGAAATCCATTCAAATTCTCAGACTTTCCACTTCCTCATTTTCAAAATGAGAGGATCAGACTAGAAAGACTAGTTATTTTCTAGCTCTAAATCTATGATTACAATAATTGAGCAAGTCATCCTTTTCACCTCTTTTTCAAATGGTTTTTCTTTTTAATAGGCTGATTACTTGGGAGGCAATATAAGGTACTAAAAACACAGAGAGGAAAATTGAATTCAAATATTGCCTCTCAAATTCACTGTATGACAGACTCTAAAAGCTTTGAATCATTAAAACAGTATATTGTTCCATGAGGTAGGTTTTTGTGCCCTGACCTCAAATTATAATGGCCTTTGCCCATGAAGAGAGGAAGAATAAGACAGGAAAAAATTAATGTAGAAGGAGGGGATCAGGAGTCCAGTGACAGAGTATGCTGCCATTCTGTTTGAAAAACTGGGACAGATCTACCCTTAAATCTATCTACAACTTTCCACTTTCCTTATCTCTCCAATAGATATTTGTACTCTGAATCCCGATCCATTTCCTTCATGTCTAAAAACTGAATTCCTGTTTGTTATTCTTTCTAGAACTTATTCCAGTTAGAGCCAAAAAGAATCCAAGAAGAATTTAAGTGTATATGCAAGGAAGGCACTCTGCTAGTCATTGAGGTTGTGGAGAAAAAAATGGAAATAGTCTCTTCTTTACAAAAGCTCACATTCTATTGGATGAAAACAACAAATATGAAGTGAAAGCACAAACTTTAATGCCCACATACATTAAGTGTGTATGTATGTGCACATATATACATATAAATGTATATTTTTTTTCCTTAATGAAATTAAAAAACATTGGAACACAAACTATCATTCTTCTCCAGAATATCAGTCTAACTTTTGAATGTATTTCAGAGAGGTTCATCACAAAGTTGGCTGCAGGTTGAAAAAGTTTTGCCTGTAATCATTCAAAAAGGCCATGTACTTAGAAAAAGAGTTAAAATCTGCATGAGAGTGGTGGGAGTATTCACACAGATAATTGAATTATTGAAATGGAACTTTATTTTTTAATTCCCAAATGCATGTGCCTCAAATTAAAAATCCAAACAAATTAAGTTGGAATCTAAGTGAAACTTATAGGCTTTTTTAGACTGTATATGACATAATTTAACATGTTGAATGCTTGTTGTTGATGATAAAAATGAGTTTCAAAGATAATAAAATGAAAGAGCAGATAATTAAAAAACAGTAAGCCTTACTAATGTGGCAGACTGGGAAATTATAATGTATGACTATCAACAAAACCAAACCCCATGAATGGTAATATATCCTTTAAAAAAGTAAACATTTTTTAAAAAATTAGAAAATAGGTTTTTGAAACTCTTAATATCAATATTTTTGATTTTGTAGGACTCAAATCCTTTACATTAAAGTTTTTGCAAATGTTCTCTTCTACTGTAGTAGACAGTAGAAATGGAAGGCAGCTGGTTACCATCTGTGGCTCATATACTTTAAACCTGTAATTAGGTCATTTCTCAACCTTCTCTTCTCTAGGCTAAATATCTGATTTCCTTTATCCTTTCCCAATAGATTATATTTCCAATGATTTAATTAGTTTTGTGGTTTTACTCTAAATAGTCACTAAGTTCCTTACAAGCATTAGGTTATGAAGCCCAGAAACAGATGTACTCTGATCAACATTATGTATAGCAGGATTTTTCTTCAGGTTAAACCCCCTATAGAGATGGGAAGAGGAGTTATACCAGAACAAGAATACACAGAGGAAGTTTGTGCTTGAGGTGACAAAATTTTAAAGGAACTGAGGGATTGATTTTCCAGACATCTGGAAAAGGGGAAGATACCAAAGGTTTTGGGAAAAAAAAAAAAAACCTTCTGATCTTATAAAAAAAAGTTACAGAGAAAATATTAATAACTACCAAACCATATGCCTTCTGTCCTGTCTCTACAAAATCTTTTTGAAATAATGTAAATATACATTAAGGGCATCCTTGATGAAAGTTCAAAAAAGAAACTGGGAAATTTTCAAAATCATTATTCTACAGTAGATCACATTTTTATTATTACACAATTAACAAAAGGTATAGAAAAATATAAATCCCAGTGTGCATACTATATATTATTATATTTTTTTAAGTATTTAATCTGGCAAAGTAAAATTCTGCCCTGAAGATGTCAGCCAGGTGTGTTCCATGAATATGTGGGGGGGGAGAGGGGGAAGGAAAGGTTTTTAAAAATGCCTAAGAAAAAAGAAATTTGTTTGATAATATGATTGTTAATATTAAGTAAGGGTTATAATGGTTAAATGTGTTCAGTACTATCAAGGAGGAGTCTAGAATAGAATCAAAATCAAACAATATTCAATGTGAATGTTGTTACTAAGATCTTCCCGATAATCCTATTTGTGGATGGTCTTTTGCTGAATCTATCAAGATCTGAAACATCATTGAGACTGCTAAATGAGGACCATAATCTTTCAAAAGAATAAGGCATAGTTATCTACATAGAAAAAGCTAAGTTGATTAATAATAACTATTGTCCATAAATGATAATCAGTTGGATGATCAACCCTATAAATCTATTTAATCTATATATAATCTTTCACAGTGCTGTGAATAGACAGTGAGCTGAGTTTAGAGTTGAACAGGAAAAGGAAAGCAACCTGTTTTATATAATTCTTTTGATGACTTCCAATCCTCTCCTTAAAATCAAGACCCATTTCCAAAAATAGCAAGTCTTCTACTGATGATACTAGTTAAATATGACTGCAATTCATGGAATTCCAAAATCACTAAAGAATTAAAGTTGACAATGAGAAGGCATACAGTGGGCAGGAGTATGCTGTGATATTAGGAGTTATGCAGGGATAATTATGTAAAAGAGAGATGGATGAGCAGAAGAGGAGGTGTGTCAGGTATATAATGTGAGGAAACAGTCCACATGTTTGATTTTGATTCACTTAAGGTCCAGAGGACTAGAGAAGGATACCCAGAATCTTGGGTAGCATGCCTATGAAGGAAGGTAAGGATTGGCTCCGGGTTGGGATCTGTACAATTAGAGAGAACACTGATAAATGAGAGATCCCAGACCAGAGAAGTAATGAGGTATACTATCTATTTTGTATCAAAGGGCAATATAGATGCAGCACAATATCTGACAAAGCCATAGGTGTGAAAAAGCCAGAGGTTTTATGATAATAAAAACAATACAAATGTTATGGTGCTTTTGGTAGGCTGTTCAATAATTACCAAATTTAAAGAAGTTCATACTTTATTTCTTTGGTATTTTTTGGTATATCCTTTTTGTTTCAAATAATATATTTTCTCTATTCCTAGCCATATGAAAAGATGCTCCAAGCCATTATTAATCAGAGAAATGCAAATTAAGACAACTCTGAGATACCACTACACATCTGTCAGATTGGCTAGAATGACAGGGAAAGATAATGAGGAATGTTGGAGGGGATGTGGGAAAACAGGGACACTAATACATTGTTGGTGGAATTGTGAATACATCCAGCCATTCTGGAGAGCAATTTGGAACTATGCCCAAAAAGCTATCAAACTGTGCGTACCCTTTGATCCAGCAGTATTACTACTGGGCCTATATCTCAAAGAGATCTTAAAGAAGGGAAAGGGGCCCACGTGTGCAAAAATGTTTGTGGCAGCCTTTTTTGTAATGGCCAGAAACTGGAAACCGAGTTGATGCCCATCAATTGGAGAATGGCTGAATAAATTGTGATATATGAATATTATGGAATATTATTGTTTGGTAAGAAATGACCAGCAGGATGATTTCAGAAAGGCCTAGAGAGACTTACATGAACTGATGCTGAGTGAAATGAGCAGGACCAGGAAATCATTATATACTTCAACAACAATACTATATGATGACCAATTCTGATGGACCTGGCCATCTCCAGCAATGAGATGAACCAAATCAGTTCCAATAGAGCAGTAATGAATTGAACCAGGTACACCCAGCGAAAGAACTCTGGGAGATGACTATGAACCATTACATTGAATTCCCAATCCCTATATTTTTGCTTGCCTGCATTTTTGATTTCCTTCACAGGCTAACTGTACAATATTTTGGAGTCCATTTCTTTTTGTACAGCAAAATAATGGTTTGCACATGTATACCTATTTTGTATTTAATTATACTCTAATATATTTAACATGTATTGGTCATCCTGCCATCTAGGGGAGGGGGTGTGGGCAAGGAGGGGAAAAATTGGAACAAAAGGTTTGGCAATTTTCAATGCTGTAAAATTACCCATGCATATAACTTGTAAATAAAAAGCTATAATAAAAAAATATGTTTTCCTATTTATATGCTATATATTTATATATCTTATTTATAAGAATGTATGTATTATATAAGAAATATTTGTATATGTTTATATATATATATAAATAATAAAGATTATGAGTATAAAACACACAGATATTGGCCTATATTTGGTGTTAACTGGTATTCTCATTTTTTGGCAATAAATATGTGATTCTTTCTGTGAAGAAATATGAGATCAGGCTTGCATCAGAGAAAAAGATGTCAAGGTACCCTGTTAATAATTCACATAGCACTGTGAAGCATTTGACCAGTAACTGTGGGTCTGATGTAGAGCTGCTGCTTTCTTATTTTGCAGGGAAGCTAGAATTTCAGCCATCTACTTTGTTGTAATTCCTCCTCCACTTCTTTCTTTCCTTCTCCTTTTCCTGTTCCTCTCTTTTTCTATACTCATCTTCCACTCCTATACCTACTTCACAGATTTTCTTTCCAACCACTGTTACTCTTTTTGGACTCAATACTTGGTGGTTTGCATACTCCTATTCCCTTTTTTCTACCCCATTTCAATGATGCAAAAATCTGGCTGCCACTGTACAAAATCTGTTTCCTATCTTTTACTTGCCTTTCTCTCATGCCTATCTATCTCAACCCTACACCATCAGTGCTCCACTTTTGGTTTGTCCTTCATTATCTTCTCTGGAATTTGATTGATGAGACACCAACTTTATTTTGTCTTACACCATTTTTTTTCTTTCTCACTTCTATCTTCTGGTCCTTACTGAGACATGCTACTTTCTTGAATATGCTGTTGTGGGAAAGTGTTTTGGAGACAGAGTGAGATTACCCACACTAGATTCTCTTTAAGTCAAAGCTTTATTTTTGCAAAAGCTTGGCAAGCCAAATAGCCTGGGTAACTAGTTGGCAGGGGAAGAAAGTTTAGAAGCAGAATTATAAACCATATTAGGAGTGATAAGGCTGATAAAAACAGAAGCTTTTTCAAACAATATCCTAGCCACAAGGTGTATTAAAAACAGTCAAAACAATAACTTGGGTACCTGAATTCAAGGAACAGTTTACTGAGGAAGTGTTCCATCTGTGGGTTCAGCAAGTCTAAACTTATTTATGTTAGTGATTTTAGAAAATGTTTTGCTAGTAATTTTTACAAGCTAGCCAGAGTCAAGGTCCAACATGAACTCTAAAATAACACTTCACTTTCTACCCTTTACAATGCTGACTATACTTTCATATTCTTAGCTTACTAATAGCGATTAGGGAATCAGAACACACTTCAATTTCTATCAGAGGCTTCTTCAGCTATCTTGCTAAACAACATCTCTTCCTTTGTAGCTCATATTACACACAGGAACTGTGCTGAGCATTGGGGGATACAGAGAGGTAAAAAACAGTACCTGTCCTCAAGAGCCTACAATGTAATGTAATATCAGGCAAATAAAAAGGGGAAATTTAAGTGGTGCAAAAATAAAACATCAAGAAAATTTTATTTAATAAGAAAGTCCATAAGGACTTTCCTTTCCCCCTAATTCATGTTAACTAATCTTAACCATGCCCTCACTCTAGATAGGCAAATGTTTTATTTTCCCTGATTTGTAATTTCCCTTTCCACAATGACCATACTAAATCTTGTCTCTCTTAAAGCCTCTCATGGCATCTTCTTCTATCATTTCAGCTGAGTATCTTGCAACACACTTAACCAAAGATATTGAGGACATTCCTTGAGAATTCACCTGCTTTCTCTCTCCTAATTGCATATCATTCAGACATTTTACCCTCACTATCTCCTCCTTCACTTTGTTTTAAGATGAAGAGTTTGCTAATGCAAACTCCTCTACATGCACCCTCAATTCCATTCACTTTAAGCTTTTCTAGAAAATTGCCCTAAGACTCCTACTCTTTTACCTTCAATTTCCTACACTTTGCTTGTTTCTTTCCTGTTGCCTACAAATATGCTTATGGTATTTCTATCCATAAGACAACTTATTTAATCTCTGTTAGCTGTCATCCTATATCTCTGCTTCCCTTTGTGGCTAAATTCTTTTAGAAAACCTTCTAAAGAATCCAATTAAAAATTATACAAAATGTATAAAATATCTAGGGATCAAGCTACCAAATCACACAAATTGCTTGTGCAGATTAAATTACAGAATGCTCCTAATAAGGAAATAACAAAGACCTTAAACAGTTGAAATAATAATCAGGACTGGGCTATGCCAAATAATAAAAATGAAAATAGTACTGAAGCTAATACACAGTTTTAATGCTAGTCTAAACAAACTATCAAAAAGATGTTTTCCAAAACTTGTTAAAATAATAACAAAATTTGTTTCAAAAATTAAAAATTTTAGAATATCAAGAGAACTAATTAAAAGAGGTATGAACAAAGAGGAAATAGTTCTCTAAGTCAAACTTTAATTAAAAAAATAGAGAATTAGATTAATGGAATAAACTAGACAAGGGAGAAACAGAAACATTGGGATTTAATATCCCAGTGATAAACTAAAAATACAATTTACTTAGGAAAAAGCTTCCTATTTTATAAATAAGGAAAGTTGGAAAATTAGTGTGGTAGACATTAGGCTTAGATCAGCATTTTATATCAGATTCCACACTACTTTCTAAGTGGAATCTGACCTAAAAGTTAAAGATCATACTATAATTTATATACACCCATATACTCCTCTTCCCCCCCCCCCCAGATTAGTAAGTGACTTTTTTCTAAATGTATACAAAGATACAAGTGTAAAAGTAGAAGTCAGGTGAGGAAATGATAGAGAGACAAGCTTGGGGCATTATGGACAGAATTTCATGGGAGAAATATGTAATGTGTCCAGGTCAAATCTAGGGCTAGCAATGAATGAAAGATAACTTCTGTGGTGTCAGGAAGAGAAGAGCCTGTAGGGTAGAGAATGAAGGTGGAAAACTGAAAAAGGAAAGAGTCTTTATTTTGGTGATGGAAGGGTATCCCACTGATGAATACTTCTATGGTGAAGAGAGATGTAAAAGGAGATGAGCACCTTGTTCTGGGTATAATCTATAGGATATGGTGCTTTAAAACACTACTTGCCTTTCCTTGGTAGATGGGGGTAGTTGGAACTTCTGGGAGCATCTGGTATCTGGATATCAATGGCTATATTAAAGCAAATAATGAATGAAAATGATCAGAAAAAGGGTGAAGAACATAAATAGACTACATAATCAGAGATGTGGTCATGTGGGAGTCTTGCCATGGGATAGTGGTAGAAACTGTTTAAAGTGGATATCCCAGAATGGATACCTCAGAGGCTTTGGTTTCATGAGGAATGCTAAAATAGAGAGGACCAGTTAGTTGACTCAAGGCAGCTCAGTGAAAAGCACACTGAGCCTGGAGTTATGAAGATTTGAGTTTATATCTGGCCTCTTTATGTATTAGCTGTGTGATTTTGGGCAGTCACTTACCCTTTGTTTTGTCTTAATCTACTGGAGAAGAAAATGGTAAATTATTCCAGTGTTTTTGCCAAGAAAACCTCATAAAAGGTCATGAAGAGTTGGGTGACTGAAATCTTCTCGAGAAAGGGCTTTTAAAATGGAATTTAAAACAATTAATGTACAGAATTAGTAAAGAGGAGGAAAAGAAGGCATAATCTTGTGATTGAGAGGAAAAAAAGGAGGAAACATTTAAACAAAATAAGAGCAGGACAGAAAATAGAAATAAGCACAACAATAGGAGAGAGAATCAATGCTGAGAAGAAAGACAGTGGGAAAGGAACAACCTCTAAAACAATTCCATGAAAAAGAAAGAGTGACAGATTGGATAAGAAAACAAAATTGTACAATCTTTTGCTCACAAGAAACATATTTAGAAAACAATGACATATACACAATAAAACTGAAGGAATGGGGAAAATTATCATCAAGTAAATCCCAAAAGCAAAGCAAAAAAATTCTAAAAAAGAAATAAACAAAGAAACTATATTATGGTCAAATGAACCATTAACAACAAACCAATATTAATAATAAACTTACAAATTTCAAATGCCTTCACACCCAAGTTCATAAAGGAAACAGTACCTGAGTTATAAGAAAACAAGGAAAATATCCCCTCCTAGATTCATCCTCTTATCTATCTATCTATCTATCTATCTATCTATCTATCTATCTAGGTAGCTAGCTATTCGTCCATTCATTCATTCATTTACTTGCTTATTTATTTGTTTATTTATTTATATTTTTAGGCTGGATGAAAGAGGAGATTCTTTGCCTCAATTGCTACCTAACCTTAATCACTGAATGGGTGTGGCTTCAGTCAAAATGAGACCTGTTGAAAAACTTAACTTAAAATGGCCAAAGTCTCTCATTTCATGCCAAATGGCACTCTCATACAGTGCCAATTTTATTTTATTTTATTATTTTTTTTTTATTTAATAGCCTTTAATTTACAGGATATATACATGGGTAACTTTACAGCATTAACAATTGCCAAACCTCTTGTTCCAATTTTTCACCTCTTACCCCCCCCCACCCCCTCCCCTAAATGGCAGGATGACCAGTAGATGTTAAATATATTAAAATATAACTTAGATACACAATAAGTATACATGACCAAAACATTATTTTGCTGTACAAAAAGAATCAGACTCTGAATTATTGTACAATTAGCTTGTGAAGGAAATCAAAGATGCAGGTGTGCATAAATATAGGGACTGGGAATTCAATGTAATGGTTTTTAGTCATCTCCCAGAGTTCTTTTTCTGGGTATAGTTAGTTCAGTTCATTACTGCTCCATTAGAAATGATTTGGTTGATCTCGTTGCTGAGGATGGCCTGATCCATCAGAACTGGTCATCATCTAGTATTGTTGTTGAAGTATATAATGATCTCCTGGTCCTGCTCATTTCACTCAGCATCAGTTCGTGTAAGTCTCTCCAGGCCTTTCTGAAATCATCCTGTTGGTCATTTCTTACAGAACAGTAATATTCCATAATTTTCATATACCACAATTTATTCAGCCATTCTCCAACTGATGGACATCCATTCAGTTTCCAGTTTCTAGCCACTACAAAAAGGGCTGCCACAAACATTCGTGCACATACAGGTCCCTTTCCCTTCTTTATAATCTCTTTGGGATATAATCCCAGTAGTAACACTGCTGGATCAAAGGGTATGCACAGTTTGATAACTTTTTGAGCATAGTTCCAAACTACTCTCCAAAATGGTTGGATTCGTTCACAACTCCACCAACAATGCATCAATGTCCCAGTTTTCCCGCATCCCCTCCAACAATCATCATTATTTTTTCCTGTCATCTTAGCCAATCTGACAGGTGTGTAGTGGTATCTTAGAGTTGTCTTAATTTGCATTTCTCTGATTAATAATGACTTGGAGCATCTTTTCATATGACTAGAAATAGTTTCAATTTCTTCATCTGAGAATTGTCTGTTCATATCCTTTGACCATTTTTCAATTGGAGAATGGCTTGATTTTTTATAAATTAGAGTTAATTCTCTATATATTTTGGAAATGAGGCCTTTATCAGAACCTTTGACTGTAAAAATATTTTCCCAGTTTATTGCTTCCCTTCTAATCTTGTCTGCATTAGTTTTGTTTGTACAAAAACTTTTCAGTTTGGTATAATCGAAATTTTCTATTTTGTGATCAGTAATGATCTCTAGTTCTGCTTTGGTCATAAAAACCTTCCCCTTCCACAGGTCTGAGAGGTAAACTATCCTATGTTCCTCTAATTTATTAATAATTTCATTCTTTATGCCTAGGTCATGAACCCATTTTGACCTTATCTTGGTGTACGGCGTTAAGTATGGATCAATGCCTAGTTTCTGCCATATTAATTTCCAATTTTCCCAGCAATTTTTATCAAACAGTAAGTTCTTATCCCAAAAGCTGGGAACAGTGCCAATTTTAGTCAAATTGATCTATAACTTGCCACTGGACCAAATGGCTCTGGAGGGGAAAGTAAGACAGGTGACCTTGCACAGCTCTTCCTCACTTAAATTCAATTCACTAGCATGTCATGGCCATTATCTTCTTGATGTCATGGTCCTCTTTGAGAATGAAGAACAAACAACAACAACAACATAATTGTGTCAGAAGACTTTAATGTCTATCAATTTCGGATGTTTAATAGAAAGATAAAAAGAAGGAAAAATTTGGAGCTGAACAAATTGCTCAAGAAACTAAAACGGAAAAACTTACAGTATTTCCTAAATGGGAATGAAAATGAATATACATACATCTAAGGCCACCAAGATATTGCAAACAAAATTTAAAAATACAAGTAGTAAGTATAACTTTTACAGACCATAATAGAAAGGAAAATAGCCATTGGTCTTCAGGTATGACAAAAAAAAAAAAATACACATCCAAGTAGAAACTTAACAATGGAATCTATTCATTAATGAGAAGATCAAAGAAGAAATTACAGAAATAATGATTATGTGAAAAAAAAAATCAAGAATAAATCATATCAAGATTTCTCCGATGCAGCTAAAGAAATTCTCAGGAGAAAATAGTATTTTTGTAAACATACTTAAACAAAATAGAAAAAGAAAGTATTAGTAAACTGAAAATGTATTTTAAAAATTAAAAAGTAAACAAATATAAAATAGTATAAAAGAGGAGATAGAATTTAGAGAAACCAATAAATGGGAAACAAAATCTCCCACAATGATAAAGCTAAAAGCTAGATCTTTTAAAAAATTAATGAAATTGATGAACTTTTAGCTCATTTGATTATAAACAAAAAGACTGAAAAAATAAAATTAAAATAGCTAATAAACAATATGAAATCATGTGAAAACTAGATAAAATTTAAAAGATAATTAGAACATATTTTACTTAGTTATATGCTAACAAAAATGAAAACAAAAAAAGAAATAGAGGAATGACTTCAATAATTTAAAAAACCAAAAACTATAAGAAAAGACAATGTTTAGCAACAGATTTGATATGTGAAAATTGAGTTTGATTAAAGAGTCAAAGATTACATCTAAGGTATGAGGCTGGCTAATTGGGAAGATGGTGACTCTACAGTAATAGAAATGTTTTGAAGAAGATAGAATTTGGGAGATGGAAGGATAATGAACTGTATTTAGTATATGTTAAGTTTGAGATGCATATGTGACATCCAATTCTAAAGGTTTAGAGGTAATTGTTGAGGCTGAAGGTTAGGAGAGAGATTAGAACTAGATACATCTCACAACTACCTTCATAAAAATACCATTTGAATGCTGGAAAGTTGATGAGATCACCAGTAAGATAACTGAGGGAGAAATGAAGAGAGCTGAAATCAGATTCTTGGGAGACATCCATGGTTAGTGAATGTGACCTGAAAGAAGATATAGTAGAGGAGAATGGAATGAAGTGATTATACACATAAAAGGTGAATCTGGAGAGAATAGTTCATAAAAGTCTAGAGAGGGCTTCTGGGGGTGGAACCAAGATGGTGAAATGAAGCCACTAAGCTGTTCAAGCTCTTCCCATTTCCTTTGAAAACCATATGAAACCAAGCCTCCAGACAGAGTCTGACTGAATGAAGACACTGTCTAGCTCAAGAAAGATTGGTAAAACTTCAAGAAAGGTCAATTTCACTAAGTGAAAAGGGGTGTTCAGCTTAGCTCACACACTGTCTGGAAAAGCCAATGAGAGGATCTTAATTACAGCAGATCAGCAACTGAGTAGTAGAGTAGTAGAGCTCAGTAGTGGAGCAGACTAGTGATGGAGCAGCTCTGAAGGCAAACTCTTGGAAACCAGACTGTTTCCAGGCAAAGCTAGCTGCTGCAAACACAAGGGACCCTTGTACTCAAACACAAGGCTCAGAACTTCAGTGGGGCTTAGGACTGCACTCTTTTTTACACCAGGAGTAGAACTGGGGTAAAGTAAAAATTAAAAAAGGGGAAATGCAAAAAGAAAAGGAAAGAGAAGACCAAGAAACAGAAAAGAAGCATGATCATAGAATGCTACTGTGGTGACAGAGAAGACCAAAACAATTCAGATGAGGACAAAATGTTCCCATAGGAAATATCATAGTGATATGAATTGGTCTCAAGCCCAAAGAGGCTTCTTGGAAGTGCTCATAAAATACTTTCAAAGGCAAATAAGAGAGGTAGAATAAAAAATGAATACAAGAGAGAGTCAACAGCTTGGAAAAGGAAGGCAATTCTTTAAAAAATACAATTGACAAAATGCAAAAAAGAAAAAAAAATCCACTGAAGAAAATAACATCCTGAAAAGTAGAATTAATCAATAGAGAAAGAGATTAAAAAAAAAAAAAACTAAGAAGAAAATGATACATAAAAACAAACTAGGACAAATGGAAGGTAATGACTCTATGAGACATCAAGAATCAGTCAAACAAACTAAAAACAAGGAAAAAAATAGAAGAAAGTGTAAAATACTTCATTGAAAAAATAGCTGACCTGGAGAATAGATTCAGGAGAGACAGTTTTAAAATCTTTGGTCTATCTGAAGGCCATGACAAAAAAAAGAGCCTAGAAATAGTTACAAGAATAAAACAGAAGAAGAGGAAATTAGTGAATTGGGCCTATAATTTAAAAATCTAGAAAAAGAAGAAATAAACACTCTTCCCCAATTGAATATCATGTTAGAAATTCTGAAATTAAAAGGAAAGATTAATAAAATTAAAACTAAAAAAAATATTGAATTTATTAAAACTAAGAATTGAGTTTTATGAAAAAATCACTAAAATATATAAGCCTTTAGTTAATTTGATTAGAAAAAGAAAAGAAAGAAACCAAATTACCTGCATCAAAAATGAAAAGGGTGAATTTATCACCAATGAAAAAGTAATTAAAACAATAATTCAGAGTTATTTTGCCCAACTGTATGCCAACATGTTTGACAATCCAATCAAAAATATCTACAAAAATATAATATAAAAAATCATCCAAAAACCTCCTGGAAACAATTAACAGTATTAGTAAAGTTGCAGGATATAAAACAAATCCACCTAAACCATCAGCATTTCTATATATTACTGACGAAGTCCAGCAGCAAGAGATAGAAAGAGAAATTCTGTTTAAATGATGCTAGACTGAGGCAGTTAAGTGGCACAGTGGATAGAGAACCAGCTCTGAAGTCAGGAGGACCTGAGTTCAAATCTGGCTTCAGACACTTAACACTTCCTAGCTGTATGACCCTGGGCAAGTCACTTAACCTCAAATGCTTCAGCAAAAAAATAAAAAAAAAAATATGGTAGACAAAATAAAATATTTGGGCATTTTCCTGCTAAGACAAAGAAAGAAACTATATGAACACAATTACAAAACATCTATTACACAAATATAGTCAGATCTAAACAAGTGGAAAAATATCAAATTGCTCATGGGTAGGCCAAGCTAATATAATAAAGTTGTCAATTCTACCTAGTTGGGCTACTTATTCAGTGCCATACCAAGCAAACTGCAAAAAAAAAAAAAAATTATAGAGCTAGAAAAAATAACAAAATTCATCTGGAAGGATAAAAGATCAAAGATATTAAGGGAATTAATGGAAAAAATATAAAGAATGGTGGCTTAGTTTTACCAGGTGTAAAACTGTATTATAAAGCAGCAGTCATGGAAACTATTTGGTACTGGCTAAGAAATAGTGATGGATCAGTGGAATAGGTTAAGTACACATAACAACAGTAATCAATGACTATAGTAATCTAGTATTTCATAAACCCTCAAACTCCAGCTTCTGGAATAAGAACTCACTATCTCAGAAAAATTGCTGGGAAAACTGGAAAATAATATGTCAGAAACTCACCATAGATCTACATCTCACATCCCATATTAAAATAAGGTTGAAATGGGTACATGATTTGGGCATAAAGGATGATACCATAAACAAATTAGGAGAGCAAAGGATAATTTACTTATCAGATCTTTGGAGAAAGGAGGGATTTATGACCAAAGAAGAACTAGAGAACATTATGAAATGCAAAATGGTCAATTTTGATTACATTAAATTAAAAAGGTTTTGCACAAACAAAATCAACAGAAACAAGATTAAAAGGGAGGCACAAAGCTGAGAAAAAACCCTTTATAGTCAGTATTTCTGATAAAGGTCTGATTTCTAAAATATATAAAGAACTGTGTCAAATTTATAAGAATACAAGTCATTCCCCAACTGATAAATAGTCAAAGGATATGAAGACAATTTTCAGATGCCAAAATTAAAGCCATCTATAGTTATATGAAAAAAAAAAAAGCTCTAAATCACTGTTGATTAGAGGAATGCACATTAAAACAATTCTGAAGTACCACCTCATACCTGTCAGATTGACTAAGCCAAAGGAAAAGATAATGATAAATATTAGAGGTGATGTGGGAAAACTGGGACACTAATGCATTGTTGGTGGAATTGTGAACCAATTCAACCATTCCAGAGAGCAATTTGGAACTATGCCCAAAGGGCTATAAAACTGTGTGATATGAATATTTTGAAAAGTTAATAAATATGTATAACGAGGAAAAAATCAAATAAAATAAAATTATCTTTTAAAAAATCTAGAGGAGAGATAATATCCAGAAGCAGGTAGTTGATTGACAGTCTTAAAGATTGTAGAGGTCAAAAGGATGGCATTTGAGAAAAGACCTTTAGATTTGGCAATTTAAAAATCATGGTAAGATGTCATCACATTTTACCTGGACAATTGCAATATAGCTTTGTAACTAGTTTTTTTCTGCCTGAAATTCTAGTCTTCTGTGATCTATCCTTGGAAGATTTGAGTTCAAATCTGACCTCAAATACTTATTAGCTATGTGATTCTGGGCCTCAGTTACCTCAACCACAAAACTGAAATCATGATGAGCACCTATTTCAGAGACTTGTTTATCCAATGTGGTAATATATGTAAATCATTGAACACAATGCCTAACACATAAAAGGTATTTAATAAATGTTTATTCCCTTTTTTTTCCTTTTTACTTGGCATTTATATCTCTACCACCTGGATCCATTCTTCTTTTCTAGTTCTATTATCTTTCAGAACACATTCTTCATTCCAGCCTAACTAGTTTTGTTCCTTTTAACATTTAGCATTTAATCTCCTGATTTTGTGTCTTTGCATTGGCTTTCCTGGAATGTATTCCCTTCTCACCTTCTCCTCTTAAAATCTTTAGTTACATTCAAACCTTCAATACCACTTGTTAGAAATGAAAACTCCAGATCCAAATTCTTAAGAGTAGAGGAAGACTTTATATGTTTCTTGTAAGAAGCAGGCACATACCTCTTTGGGAGGGCATAAATGCAATTTAGAGAAGCCAGAGACAGCAGTTATATTTTAATAATCTTGCCCTGCCTCTTCATCCCCTCTGAGAATTTCCATTGAAGGAGAGTCTTCCAAAATCTAATATTTCATGACATCCCCACTACATGTACTTCTTGATATGTTTCCATGTTCCCTCCTCCCCTTGCTACATCATCATATAGTGGATATCTCCTCCTTAAGGGAGAAGTTAACATACATGAAGTATATTAAGCATACTCAATTAAAGATTTAATTTGCTGGGGACATAAACCCAGGTCATTTGCATCCAACCAACTGTAGTTACTTCTATTGACTTAAAATATTCTTTAATTTTCTTCAGCAAGTTTGTACTGATCCTAAAACTTTTATCACATTTTTTTAAACCATTGCAACAGAGAAGGAGATTGTGAGTCTGAAATTTTTCAAGTGTGGAAACAAAACTTTACAATTTAACTTCTCACACCACCATTTAAATGAAGACTTTCTGGGGCACTTAGTATAGTGGATAGAACACCTCTGATGGAGTCAGGAGGACCTGAGTTCAAATATGATCTCAAACACTTAACACTTCCTAACTGTGGGACCCTAGGCAAGTCACAACCCCAATTGCTTTTCAAAAAACTCCCAAAACAAACAAAAAATAAGATTCTCTCAATACCTCTGTCTCCCCTTAGTTCTTTGTGACCTCTTTTGGTATTTTCTTGGCAGAGACGCTGGAGTGGTTTGCCGTTACCTTCTCCAGCTCTTTTTTTTTTTTTTTAACAGATAAAGAAACTGAGGCAAAAAGGGTTAAATGATGTGCCTCATCATCTCACAGCTACTAAGCACCTCATAGCTACTAAGTGTCTGATTTGAATTTAGGGAGATGAGTCTCCAGGCCCTGCACTCTATCCACTTCACCACCCAGCTGCCTTATATTATATATTTTCAGTTACATTGTGACATTTTTATGTGAACATGTCTTCTGCTAAAATGTAACCTCTGAGAGTTAAGGATTGTTTCATTTTTGTCTTTTTACTGCTAGTGCATGGAAAAATGGTTGGCACATTGTTAGTACTTAATAAAAGACTACTTGAGGAAGAAGTCATGGGCTTTGCTGTGGATACAAAAACATGAAGTTTAGTACTCTTGAATAGTATTCCTATCTGTCTGAGGCATGTGGAGAGTAATGCAAGTTTGAGCATGGAATGGGGTATTTGATTCCTGAGCATACCTGCTCCTTATTCTGCTAGATGTTCCTGGATGCAGCTAGAAGATGGCCTAATTTTTTTTTTCCTGAGGCAATTGGGGTTAAGTGACTTGCCCAGGGTCACACAAGAAGTGTTAGGAAGTGTTAAGTGTCTGAGATCGCATTTGAACTCAGGTCCTCCTGATTTCAGGGCTGGTTCTCTATCTACTGCACCACCTACCTATCCCTGAGTTGGCCTAATTTTTAAATGATAGGTGATAGTTCTGAGAGAAAACCAATTGACTTTAAATCAGAACAAAGAATTTTATTGTTTTGGTAATGAGGGGACTGCCCCTATCTTATGATGTTATAAGCAAGTAGTATTACCTGGGTAACATAACAGGATACTTTTATTAAGGAAATACAGGAACAGATAGTGTCATTCCTAGAGAATTAGAAAAAAGTAGTTTTACTAAAATGAGCAATATGGAAAAAAAAATCTTTGGCATGCTGAGTGACCCAGTCATAGAAAATGGAGATTCAGATTGCATTTCATATATACATTTTGAATCCACAAAATATGTTTTATCAGCAGGAACAGAAGGAGTCTCTTAGATTTTGGAGAAATTTCCATGTTCTAGCACCCACTTTCTTGCTTTTTGTAAGCAGTCTTTTAGTGAAGTTAATGTAATATGCCATATGTTAGCAGAGAGAACATATGGGGGAAACCACATATGGTGTTTATGTTTAAAGGCTAAACCTCAGACGATTTGGTCTTGTCTGATAGGCCTAAAGATCATTTAATTGAGCAAACTTATTTTTCATTAAGTTAATATGTTGCAATTTTATTTAATGGCAGTATGTAGTATACATAATTGTTTGCTTTATATTTTCAGCAATGTTTAAAAAGATAAGAAACGTTTAAAAATTATAACTACATTTTTACACAGTCTGCTAGAGAACAATATTTATTTTATTTATTTTTGTTTTGGACTAAGGAAAAGTGATTGCTTAATGCTTTACTTCAGCCTTTAGAATTCATTAATTCCTTCTATATAACTAATTCTGAAGATACCTAAAAAGAGAAACATATGGATTCTATACAGTGCTTTATCTCATTACTTGATAAGGATCAAACAAGTTTTCCACCATGTTTAGCAGTAAACAGATCCTGACTTCATCTGAAGAGGGTGAATGCATTCCTCACATTCTCGCATGTGTATTGGTCTGGAGGGCTGGGATTAGAATAAAAAGCAATCTCCAATAAGTGTGAATGAATTCCTCTGGCTTTATCTATGTGATACTTTTTGGAATAAACTTCTGTGAAACTAAATTCTTCCTCTAATTATGATTCTAGTGATGTTACTTTATCATTCCTCATGAAACTCCATAAAAGTCAGGAGTTCCTAAAGCAACTCCTACCATTCCTGGTTCTCAGCTACTGGCAGCTGCTTTATTACCTTGTTAAATGGTGATCTAGCATGTACCTTTCCAGGCAGGGGAACTGGCTCATTTTGCTGCTCTTTGCTCTTCTGAGAACTTCTAATAATTCTCAACAAGAGGCTCCTGAACTATCTCTATTCTTTTGTTTCATACTAATTCACTCTTGATGTGAAACTGAATTCTTCCCAAGAACAATTTCCTGCAATGACTCTGTGCCTCTTATTATTTGATATGACAAAGAGGTGGGACTGCTCTCTATTCCTTTCTATACTATCTCAGACAAATTGTCATCCATTCTCTTGTAGAAAACTTCCATGAATGGGAAGGCAACTACTTCCTGAGGTAGACAGAATTTTCATCCTTGAGATACTTTAGATTAGGATGTTTTTCTATATAGTAAGCCTGAATCTCTGCTCTTCTTTTATTGTTTCTAAGTTTGTTTGTTCTCTGAGGCCAGGAAGAACAAATCTAAATCTTTCAAATCCTTGAGAATGGTATAATGCAGGAGAAACTGAGGCAAGATAGAGATTAGAGAGTTTTTAATATTTTATTTGAAAGGGAGAAATTGTGCTGGGGGAATGCTGCCCCCAGGGCTGATGTCCCAAGCATCCAACAGCTAATGTGTGCTTTCCATGAAGTATATATACAAGTGGCTCAGCTACAGGGGTAGACAGAGACAGGGGTGGAGTCAGAACACTGAGAAGCACCGGATATTCTGATAAGTAGGGAAGGACTTGGGTCACGATGTCTAAGATAGAAGGTCTTTCTCCTTATCTGGATCATGATGATTAGGAGGGAGGGATGGTGTAGGATTGAGCAGAACAATTAGGAACTGAGACCAAAGAATTTAGGTAAACCGAGGCAGGATAATTTAGGGAAACTGAGGTAGGACAATAAAAGGGAACTATGGGCAATAAAAGGGAACTGTGGCACAACAATGGCTGAGTTGGATTTCAGGGAGCCCCATGAACTTGAATAGGAAAATCACATCTTAATTTCAATGTAACTGATTTTCTTTATAATCCTTTGCAATTTATTCTATGCATTTAAAATTGTTGTTCTCTACATCCAAAATCCTTATTCATGAAGAGGTTCATAGGCTTCTCCAGACTGCCATGACACAAAAAAAGGTTTTAAGAAGTCCTTCTCTAGTTTTTTTTTTTTTTTTTTTTCAACAGGTCCTGGTGTGGTATAGTTTTCATTTCTCTCAAAGATCTGGATTGGACTTTTGAAAGCCATATTCCAATTTGTTGATGCCCTTCCAAAAATTGTGGTGCCTGAGCCTAAACACAATGATGAGATCCTAGGTAACTAGGTGGTATTGGTAGAGAAAGCCTGAAGTATTGATAAGATTACTCCTTGAAGCAAGTCACTGTTGGGGATCAGTTCAACTTTATAGTCCCACCTTCTAAAGAAGTCTTTGGTAACCCCACCTTGCTGTGTCCACTCAGAAATCCAAGTTATGTCAGACCCCTCAGAATAAATTTCCTCTATAAATTTGTTCATGGTCCACACCATTTTTGCTCAATCCCTTTTGGGTTATATGATGCCTTTTATCGCCCTTCTTCCCTATGCCTCATATTTATCTCCCCTCCCTCCATGTGTCATGGTATCTAACTATATGCTCTCTCAAATCTATTTCATATTTATCACACTTGGTATTTGTAGTATCTCTTCATTTCTACCCCTTAATTCTTATGGGGAAGGGAGGTGGCTTATATATTATTTTCCTTTTCCTGTCCTTTTATCTCACTTAGGGTTCTCTAGAAGCATGGGGCACAGCCACTCTAGCCTTATCTTTAGGTTTCTGCTCCTCTCCCTGTCTTCCCCCACAACTACCAAAGAGGTAAAAGTGTGGATTATCTGGGGGTGGATACTTCCTCCTGGCATAACTGCACCAATGGTATGGGAACTGAGGAGAGAGAATATGTACAGAAATCATTCAGTCAGTATACATTTATTAAGAATCTATTTTATGTCCGATACTGCTAAGTGCTAGGGATACAAAGACAAATGATAGTCCTTGATTTTAAAGAAGTCACAATTTGATGGGGGAGATAACATAGAAACAAATATGTACAAGCTGCACAAAAAGGAAACAGTCAAAAGATAAAAGGCAATATAATTTTTTAATTAAAGCTTTTTATTTACAAAACTTATTCAGGGATAATTTTTCAACATTGACCCTTACAAAATTTTCTGTTCCATATTTTTGCCTCCTTCTCCCTCCCCTAGATGGCAGGTAGTCCAATACATGTTAGATATGTTAAAATATATGTTAAGCCAATATTATATATACATATTTATACAGTTATCTTGCTGCACAAGAAAAATTGGATCTAGAAAGAAAAAACCTGAGAAGGAAAACAAAAATGCAAGAAAACATCATCAGAAAGCATGAAAATGCTATGTTGTAGTCCGCACTCAGTTTCTACAGGCCTCTCTCTGGGTGTAGGTGGCTCTCTTCACCACTGAACAATTAGAACTGGTTTGAATCATCTCATTGTTGAAAAGAGCTATGTTCATTAGAATTATTCATCATATAGTGTTCTTGTTGCCATATATAATGATCTCCTGGTTCTGCTCATTTCACTTAGCATTAGTTCATGTAAGTCTCTCCAGGCCTCTCTGAAATCATCCCGTTGGTTGTTTCTTACAGAACAATAATATTCCATAACATTCATATAACATAACTATGATGACTGCATTTAGCACCCAGAATATATTAAAATCAACTGGAGTCAGAATAAGGGAAAATCCTTGATCTTTATTCTTTGCAGAGGTGAAGGGGAATGGTGATTCGAAGTGAGAGCAATAGGGACACGGATCCTACCAGCAGTGCCTCTGGCTCTCACACTCCAGCCCCCAAATCCTCTATGCAATCTCCTATACAACACGTCAAACTTTCACTGAGAGTGTGCTGGGCCATTCTTTCTCCAATTGCTAATTAGAGTAGTGTCCAATTGCTAATTAGCTTCAAGTGCTGGGGACCTCAGTGCAACGACTCAAGAGCTTCAGCCCATTACATATAACTTTTTTAGCCATTCTCTAATGGATAGGCATCCATTCAGTTTCTTCCAATAATAGCTGAGGAGAAACAGGAGAGAGTGGTGTCTCAAAAACCTAGAGTAAAGAGAGTATCAAGATGAGGGTGACAGTGTTGAAAGGTCAATGCAGAGAGGTCAAGAAAGATGAGGAATAAGAAAAGATCATTGGATTTATCAAATAAGAGTCAACTGGTAACTTTGGAAATAGCAGTTTCTGTTGAATGATGGTATCAGAAGCCATGTTATAGAGAACTAAGAAGAGAATGAGAGGAGAGGGAAGAGGAGGCACCTATTGTAAACAGCCTTTTTAAGGAGTTTAGCCACAAAAGATAGAATTATAGGATGATAGTGCTGGAAAGATCAACTGAAGGCTTTTTGAGGATGGGGTAGATATGGGAATTTTGTAGTCAGAAAGGAAGCAATCAATAGACAGGAAGAAATTATAGCTAAATGAGAGAGCGGAATGAAAGAAGGAGCTGAAGACAGAGAAGATAAGGATGGAATGGAATCATTGTATATGTAGAGGGGTTTGTTTTGGCAAGAAGGACTGCTTCATTATGTGAGATGGGAGGAAGGAAGAGAAAATAGAAAGCATATGAGTGTTTTGATATGAGAAATAGGTGAGAAGAGGGAATTTCTTTGAATGACCTCATTTTTTTTCATTGATATATGAGGCAAGATTCTCAGCTGAGAGGGTGGGAGAAGGGACTCCCATTGAACATTTGAAGAGGGATGAAAAAATTTAGAATATTGTGGAGAGTAGTATATTGAGCAGATAAGGGAAATATAGGATTGCTTTGCTGCAGTGAGGGCCCAGTTGAGTTTATATATAACAGACATTTGTAGTGGAATCAGTCAGAATGATTGTGTAATTTTTTTCACTTCCTGTTTTCAGCAGTATTTGTACAAGATGTATAGAAACAAAGGCAGAAGATGGTGACTTACAGTTGAACTGATTTGCCTATAGAGTACCTTGGGAAAAGGAACAAAAGTGGACTAGTAAAGGATGATGGTTGTAGAGAGAACTCAGAGATCCATGGATTAGAAGTCAGGGTGTAGACAAAGAGTAGGCTTTGGTATGGGAAGGCAAAGTAGGAAGGGGGAGCCAATAGTTTTAATAAGATAATGGAATTTTAGAGTTTTTGAACTTGGAGGTAGTGAATTTATAGGTGATGGCAAAACCAAGGGTATGAATGTCTTTGTGTGTGGCTGAATTGAGTTTTAAGAATAGGTAATAGGAAATGAATAGGCTGGGGAACTTGGAAGGTTAAGGTATTTGAGGGAGTATCAAATATATATGTTAACCCTAATAATGGGGACAGGAATTAGAGAGGAGAAAAAGATTATGAGCTAGTACTAAACTTAGGGAGGGAAGAAGGGCAGTGTGGTGAAGCTTTGTGGACACACCATTGGAATTTCTTTTTTTGGGGGGGGGGTTATATGGAGCTCAAAATAAAAGAGGTTATTGAGTAATAGTGGCATAGAGAGAACTTGTAAATGTCAATGAAAAGCACAGGGTGTTTTAACTTCCCCATTTCAATATGTCAGCCAAAGGGAATGAGTGAAAATGCAGTCATTGCTTTAAAGGGTAGCCAAGAAGTCTATTCCATTAAAGTTGAATCATCTTAGTGATTGTCAGAAGATGGAAGGAGTGAAAAAGGAAAAGGTTTAAGATGAAAGCAAATTCATTTCTTACAAAGTAGGCATTCCAGAGGGTATAGTTGTGAGATGGGTAGGGAAAGGGTAGGTGGTATTTGGTTAGGACTTTTGGATAGGTAGGTTGAGGAATATGGGAATAAATATGCAGTAAGATTCATGAGGATAGGAATAAGGAATAAGGTAATGGGGAATAGGGAATAGTTTGAATGATGATTTACCAGTGCTCAAAATCACTAGGATGTATGGGTTATGACCAGATGGGAGTTTGTTAATCATTAAATTAAAGGAATCTCTCCTTTTCATAACAGGTTGGAGATCAGACATGAGATTCACAAAGCAAGAGGTGGTTGGTCTCTTGTTTCTCTTCTTCTGTTTTCTCTAGAAGCCCTACTTATATTCCTGTCAGACAGTCGAGATCAGAAAGGAGAAGGTGCCACAAGATGGAAAGTTGGCTCTTCTTTTTCTACAGGAGATACATACAGCTCTGAAAGTTTCCCACTTGACTCTCTGCTTCCTTTGGCAGTTTGATGATCAGATAAGAGATGAGTCTACACCAGATGAAAGGTGAGGTCTTTCTTTTTCTTCTTCTTGCAGGGTACAGTCATTCAGGAAAAATAATAAGGAGGAAGCAGTGTCATTAAAAAATTCAGAAAGACACTATCCAAGAGGAGAAGGGGATCATCAATATTGTAGAAAAGTTAAAAGGATAAGAATTGAGTTGAGGATATACATGAATAATTTAGTTTTCATTGTTAAGTTTAAAGAGAACAGTTCAATTGAATGATAACACCAGACAGAGCTCATAATTTAGAGGTTTAGAAGAGAATGAGTAGGAAGAGATCATGGACTACTAGGGGCATCAGGAAAGTCTTTATTTACAAGAGTATACATTAAAAAAAAAAAGCTAAAAGGATAGAGTGCCAGCCCTGAAGTTAGGAGGACCTGAGTTCAAATCTGCCCTGAGACACTTAACACTTCCTAGCTGTGTGATCTTAGACAAGTCACTTAACCCCAATTGCCTCAGGAAAAAAAAAAAGAAAAGAAAAAAGAGAATACATGAGCTGTGCTTTGAAGATGAGTAAGTTTCTAAAACATGGAAGTGAAAACCGAGTGCATTTCATTTGTGGCCATCTGGGGGCAGGCAGTGGAGGAAGTACCCTATGTAAAGGTACAGAGATGGGAGATGAAAGGTTGTATATAAGAAACAGTTTATAGCAATTGCCTCTGAGGTCCTTTTTGCCTGTAGATTTATTATTCTATGAGATTAGAGCACATGAAGGGAAGTTGTGTGTAATAAGCTTGTTTAAATTGCCTGGATCCAGATTGTATTGGGCTTTCCATGTCAAATTGAGGAGATTGTACTTCATCCTAGAGGCAGAAGAGAGCTCTAAAGAAACTAAACTATGTAGCGCAAGTCTAGGTTTCCATAGGATCCAGGTGCAAAGTCACACACAAGTTCCTTGCTCTTTTATTTATTTAAACTAAACACAAAAAAAGAAAAAAATAGAATAGAAAAAAGAAAGACAGAAAATAAAAATAAAACAAAACAAAACTTTGTCATGTGCCCAGCAGAACAATGGGGAGGATTCAAAATATATAACAATAAATTTCCATTTCATGAAAGCATAAATTACTATTTATAGAATAAATTATATTCATCAGTGTCCATTTTTTCTTCACTTCCTTATAGGTTATTCTTGCAAGCACCTTTTACTTCAATCTTTTTTCCCCTTTCATTCCCTGCCCCCCTCCAGACTACAATTAAGCACAGATATTTTAATATTATATGTGTGTATACACACATTCACACCTACCTATACAATATACATGCTTATATACACACATACATAGGCCTACCTACATACATACCTACACATACTCATATATATATGCATATGAATTTACCCATCTGTAAACATGCATCTAAAACAATATCATAGAAGATATATAATGTAGATTTCTTTCTTGATTGAATCTTTGTTTGACTTTGTCTAAGATAAATAATTACTTCCCCTAGATTTCTTTTTCTAGTAAATTCTACTCCTGATCCTTGTAGTATTTATTTCTTATCCTATCCCTGATAACTCTTTTATTTTAATTTTGTTCTTTAACTTGCCTTGCTATTACTTAACCTCCCCCCATCCACTGATCCCTTCCTTATCTTCTCCTCCTACCCTTTCCTTCTCTGTTTTTCCATTCTCATTAATCTACACACTTTATCTCACTCCCATTAATCTAAACACCCTTCTATACCCCAACTTTATTTTATGCAGCCCTTTCCCCACCTATATCTCTTTCCATTAATCTACACACTTTTCGGTTCTCCACCTTATCTTTTATCCATTTATCTACACACCTTGTCCTACTGAAGGGCCTCACTCTTTAAGTTCATCAAGTTGATTAGATATTACTATGTTTGATCCTCAATTTATGCTAAGGGATTAAAAAAAATTCTTGTTGGATTGATTCTGGATTACACTTCCTTTAGCACTATTCCAAATCTCTTCTCCTTTATCTTCATACTTCACCTCCCATTTTATTTGTATTCTTATGTTAAACTATTTTCTTCCCAAAACAAAGTTTTTCATTCTTCTGTCTCAGTTTCTCCAGTTGCTTCACCATCTGGCACAATGGAATACCTCTCAAAGCAAATGATCAGATTTACCTTATTTGGATGCTACTGAATGATTCCTCTCAATTGAGAAAATTGAGGGCATTCACCATAAATTCCATCTTCACCATTCACTATATTTCATACTCTTCCAATATTAACTCAATTTCTCATCCTTTACCTCAATATTGGATGAAAGAATGATCCTTCTTCTTGCCAAGGATAATCCTTCTATTAGTGCGTCCTTAATACAACCTTTTTTCCCTTCCAATTCCTTCAATTGCTTTTTTCCTCCTATTCCCTTTTTTCTTCTTATCTTTAATCTTTCTTAAGCTCTTGACCCCTTCCTTGATCCCTACAAACATACCCAGGTCTCTTATCATACTTAAAAAACTTGCCCCCTCTTTTATTTTACACCTTCCTTTCTTGCTCCTTCTGTTTACTCCCACTGTAACTCATTTCTCTCTTCCAGTCTATGGCTATTCATGGTGGTAGTTGCTCTCTCTCTCTCTCTCTTTTTCTCTCTGTTTCTCCTTTTTTCCAACTTCATTTTATGTCCTTCATGTGCTCACAAAACATGTCAGGGATCATAGGGAAATTAAGTGAATTGCCCAGGATCACTCATATCAATAATACATGGATAATGTCAATAAATGGAAAGAAGGTCCTATTATGAAGGTGAAAGTGCATTTATTAAACCACTGGGGAAAAATATATATGTATATAATTAATATGCCAGGATCCCCAACTGCCTCAAAGGTGAGGGGAAAAGTATGGAATTCGGACCTATTTTCTAAATTTCTTATAGCTAATTGTCAGTTGGTTAAGACATTGCTTTATTTAGAAGTCACCAAATATCTGCACTTCAAAGTGACTGAAGGAAAATTTATCTAAAAGGGAAGGGGGGGAATTTGCAACGTTCCTTCCACTAAGGCATATTTCTTGACATCTAGCATATAGAGGTTGTTTGAGAAATGTTAGTTAAGGAAATTCTCATCATATGTTGGTAACTTTGATGAAAAAGATTCCAGAACTTTGGAAGGTGTTGATCCTAGGGAAGGCTACAATGTGAGGTATGTACAAGAGGCAAGATATATTAGATTTTATTGGTAATGTCTTTGTTCTGATGAGAACTGATGAATATTTAGACCAACCATGTTATGTAACCATCAACAGAATTAAATTTTGTAGTGATTCATTGGCAAGATAGGGCAAGAACCCAAGGATTTGCAAGGCTAAAGTGCCATTTTGGGGGATATTTATCTTTTGAATAAGACATATGAAGAAATCATTGTAAAAAATGGACAAATGATTGGTATAAAATATGAAGGAGAAATTGCTGATGCTGGTGATGTAAAAGAAAGGTAAAAGAAATAGGCCAGGTAATGAGTTATCTCTGTCCTAAATCACCCAATTAAAAACATCAATGATGCCAATTCTTTTCAGATCATCATTCCACAGAGCTAGGTTAATCTGAAATCAGATATTTACATTTGCATGATTTTTTTTCTGTATAATATGACAGCATAAAGAAAATATATTGCCACTATTAATACTATTGTAGAAACCAGAGAACTTGAGCAAAAAAATCAGACCAGCATTAGAGCACTGATTGAGCAGAAATTTGTGAGCATCAGTGATTGCTATTCCAACTGTTTTGGGAGCAGAAAACCAGTTCTTCATTTCCCACATTTATGGAGCTACAATCTTTTGAGACAACTTTTGATGATATTAAAGATATCTACATGATGATGGCAGGGTCTGAGTGTGACTGATTTCTCATCTGGTTGGATTACTTTGGGACTTCTCTGATTGACTCCGTTGTATTTCAAGGAAACCCACTATTGGTATAATCTCATCATCCTAGGTACTTCAATTTACCACCATTCTTTATCCCTTAGATTTGGGAGTGATGAACACCAAATTCTTCTTTTTAAGGAAGGTGCTTAGCTCAGAACATCTCATTTCTAATCTAATTGAACAAAAATTTGAGACTTCTCTGACTTTTCCATCAAGCTCCAAAGACCGATATTTTCCCGGCCCCCTTTCTCTCCTCTGCTTTTCAGCTTCTTTTTGTGTATTGTCTTCTCCCATTAGATTGTAAACTGTTTGAGGGCAGGAAATGTGTTTCTTTTTTAATATTTGCATCTCTAACATATAGCACATTATCTAGCGCATAGTAGACAATTGACGAATGTTTATTGACTGAAGAAACAAAATAAATATGATATTTATGGGGAAGGCTAATAATAATATGTTAATATCTAATTAGAAAAATTTAAATTCCAGCTAATAAAATAAATAATTACCTAGTGAACATTATATGAAATCAATATTATATATCCTGATTTTGTAACTACTCCATTTACCTTCTTTTCTTTTTCTTTTTTCTTTTTTTTTTTGACAGAATCCCTAAATGGGTAGATGAAGGGAATGCTGGAGATATATTTTTCTTAAATTACAGTATATGAATTGATAAAATATCTGAAGAGATGAGAACTAGATAGATTTAGAACCCTAACCCTCCATCCCAACCCTTCCCTCCCCACCACAAACATTGAAACAAAGGAAGGAGAAAAGCCAAAAAGAAGACAAATACTTAAAAAGTATACAAAAAAAGAGAAAATAAGAAAAATCCAATGAGGATACCATTAAAACATAGTATAGAAGAACTGAATGAGCTAAAACACCAGGATCAGTAGAGATGAAAAAGAAATCTCTCAAAATATCATGAGAAACATATTCTAGTTGATAAATGACATGTTTCTAGACATTAAACAGGAACTAGAAATGCTAAGAGAATCAGAAAATATAATAAAAGAAATAATCAAAGAAAGCAGAAAAATAAAGCACAAAATAAGATGAAATTCAGTGAGAATTGAGATTTGAAAATGAGAGGAAATAAAAAATAAAATTAGGAATTTAATAGAAAAACTAAACTATTTACAGAAACAATAATTAACAACATTGCAAGAAGGGAGGGAACATTATTATTATTATTACCTGTGGATGAAAGACTGCTTCAGTCATTTGACTTGATTAGCATTGGGTAGCAAGAGAAGATACCCAAGTTATGTTTTTGACATATAGGCCCAATTGCCATTATATAAAAACCTTAATTTTTGTGGGGGTTTTGTTTTCAGTACAATAGTAATGATTTTATATTGTTATCCCTTTGTTTCACTTTCAGGTTAGTAGCTCACTGCTTAGACATAGTAATCAATCAATCAATAAACATTAACAACACTTCTGAGTTCTATTCCCCATGGAATAGATCTCTTTCAATTCCCTTAGATACCAAAGAAGAATCTCATGGATTGTTTTCATGTGTCCCTTCCCTATGCCCACTTCCATTTCTCCGGTTCACCTTATAAATTCGTAATATTGATGTTCACTTCTTGAGGCCCTAATCTACTGATTCTATTGTCACACAGTTCAGATAAGATCCATTAAAAGTATTTTTGCCATCTTTGAAAGGAGGCTTTTCCATTTGGCCTATATACAAGGGTGAAATTCCCAAATTTTTACTCTTCTAAATTTGGTTCTCCTTATTCTCTCTCCAATTCTGTTCCAAAACAAAACAAAAACCAAACCCTGAAACCAAAACAAACAGCAATTCTTTAATCTCTTTCTTCTAGTTTTATTCTTATTTATACTTTCCACCTAGTATTTCTCCTTAATCCCTAAATTATATGATATAATATTGTTCTTTATAATATTAACATTTTCAAAAGCTACATAATATTTTTTAGTTGTTATTAAATTTAGAATAAAACTGGGGAGTGAGGTATTTCTTCATAATAGAATAACTATATTTGAATCTCAATGATACTAATTTTGAAGACTTTGTTATTTGAATTTGTTAAAATATATTCATCTATATATTAGTAACTAGTTTGTATTCAGATACAATCCTATTTTAAAAGGCTGACTAGGACATATCCACACCTTATTAAAATGGAAGTTTATCATTGTACTATATAAAAATGGGTACATGGCATTATTTAGTTATTTTTAGTTTGTTTACATCATGCAAATGTTGATTATATAACATATTTGCAAATGGAAAACTGGACATCTTATCCTTGCTGACTTCCTTTAGATTTGAGTAAGTGATATTTTGCTAAAATTGGCCATTTTGCCAATTTAAAATAGAGATAATTTAAAGTGTTATATTGTTAGGCTTCTTCCTTCCTTCCTTCCTTTATTTCTTTCTTTCTTCTTTGCTTTTCTTTCTTCTGTAATTGAATTTGAATGTAATATTAGGAAAAGTTTTTTTTTTTCGTTTTGAAGTAAAATTATGTCCTTGAATCATCAATATTTGGGGGACAGGGTAGATTGATGTAATTCTAGTTCAGTATCCCTTTCAGAGATGAGAACAGAATGGCCAACTTTGAAATCCTTTTCCTAGTCCCCTCAAGACAGAAATTATAGTCTCCCTTAGAGAGGTGCAAACAACATTCTAGAGATATATATATCAATGCCTTTAATGAGCTATATTTAGACAACCCACATAGAAACACATAACTTTATAGGGAAAACACGCACCTTAAATAGAAATATCCATTTAGCTGTTGGTATTCTGTGAAATCTTTGGTCAGTTATCCAGTGAATTAATTTACTATTGGAAAAACTGACCCACATCCATAATAAATCTCTTATGAGAAATTAAAACAAAAGAAAAAGTTCACAGGATCATAAATTTAAAGATGGAAAGGGCTTAGGGATCATTTTATCAGTGAATCATTTTATTACTGAGTCTTGGAAAGGTTAAGTGAATACAGGCAAGGTCATAAGCAGCAAAACCAAGATTCAGATTTAGATCTGGCTTTGAATACTGTCAAACACGATGTTGCTTCTTGTAGCTTCCTGGAACAATGGTAGAGTTTGTTTCCTCTTATTCCCAAAGGTAATAAATAAGAAACATGTTTCTTATGGAACATTATAAAATTTTTGCAGTGTAGTGGATAGAGAGCTGGCCTTGAAGTTGGGAAGGTCTAGGTTTAAATCTTACTTCTGACAATATTAGCTTTGCCTTCTTGGTCAAATTATTTGATCTCCAAAGACCCCAAATTGGTTAGAGTCCAGGTTGAGGAGGAATTACTGCTGATGAATGGTAAGGTCCTTCAGATGGCCTTATTTTGATAACATTTTGATGATTGAATCAAACTCCATCACATTACAGAGCCTCCTGAGAGGAACCTAATCATTCAAAGGAATTTGACCTGTCCATCCACACAAAAAGACAGAGATCAAAACTTATTGCCCAGAGGCAGTTAGGTAGCGCAGTGGATAGAGCACTACCCCTGAAGTCAGGAGGACCTGAGTTCAAATCTGGCCTCAGGCACTTAATATTTCCTAGCTATGTGACCCTGGGCAAGTCACTTAACCTCAATTGTCTCAGGAAAACAAAAAAACTTATTGCTCATATTTCAGCATTTATTTGGACAAGCTTTAAAGCTTCCTCAACGTTATATATACCAGAGACAAATATCGATGTATAATAAGCAGGGCTTCAAGTTGAACAGGAGAGTGGGATGCATTACTTTTGGGAAACTGCAAAGCTGTTTTATGGACACCCTAACCTTTCCATGAAATCAAAGGTCCCTCTTCTCAATACTAACATTTTCATCACCATTGCTATAAGTCACTGAGATTTGAAACCCATATGCATCCCTAAGAACTAAATATAATTATCACACATTGCATGGCAGGAAGAGAAGATGGTGATGTAGCAAGAATGAGGAAGGGCAGGTGTACAACCAGAGAGTTTCATTGGTATCCCTATTTTGCCAAGAGAAATCAAGGAAGATTTGTAGAATATTTAGTAGTCACCTTGTGAAGAATTTTTCAGAGACCATGGGTGGGTAGGGAAGGATGAGTTGAAATTTGAATCACTGAAAATCCTGAATCAATGAAAAAAAAAGCTTTATTTGAGTATTTGAGTATGTACAAGCCACTGAGCTAGGATTGGTTGAGGTAGATGAGAAATAGGATGCAAAGACAAAATGAAATACAGTTCTTGCTCGCCATGAACTACATGCTATTGGAAGCAGTTACCCAATGAATTCTTAAGTGTCTTTCATCTTAAATAGCCTATAAATCTACATCTCTTCTTATTGTGTGAGATTTTCAGTTATGACTTGCATTTTTGCTGCTTGAGTTAATTCTCCATAATTTTGAATGGGTCACTTGAACTCTCTAATTTAATTTTCTTTTCCTGAAAAATGATGGGGGAATGGACTAGATTGATTTCTGCAGTCCTTTTTCTGTTCAAAATTCTATAAATTTGTGATTTCCCAATGGCTTTCCAGCCATCAATGAGATTTGATAATTGCAGGATATGGTATCGTGATTCGAGAAGAGCCCTACCTAAGTCAGCTTGACAGGGATGTTTGATCCCAGGTTTCCGGGTATGCTAAGTATTCTGCAGGTGTTATACAAAGGACTTATAGCTTTGGAGGTAAAAGAAAATCCTGTTTGTTGGCTAATAGGGTTTGGTAAACAACCAACTTTGTTAAAAGGAAGTAAGTTGTACGGTGGTTGATTGAATCAGAGAGAATGTTTGAAAAGCTCAGTATTTGCTCTAAGGGGCCATTAAATAAGTTTTGTTCCCACACCCTCCGGAGAAAACGATGCTTCATTAAAATGGCAACACGAGGTGTGGTGAAGCCGGTGAAATTGGGATCCCTGAAAAGGCACATTCACGAGATTCCACTTAAAATGTAAAATGGGTGTAAAGAAAATAAATGGACATTTTCTGGAGGCAGCTGAGCAATCCCAAACACAGGCATCTTTGTCTGCTTTTTTAAGACGTCCACAATGCTTCCTCCTTTTCTTCCTTTTGACTAATCTGTTCTTCTAAGAGGTGTTGAGTTTCTGCCAAGCTTTTTTACTTTGCTCCCTTCAAAAGCAGTCCTCTCTTGAATAAGCAACTATCAGCTGTCTCACCTAATGATCCTCTCCCTCACTCCTGACTAACTGACTGCAGGTCATTCCCTATAATTAGCTCACACACAGCACTGCAAGGAGGTTTCCAGGAGCATCAATCACATGGCTGTGAATGTAAGTTCCGTGTGTGGGAATTGGAGGAGGAGTCAGAGAGGGCTATGTAATCTCTCCCCCTTCTAACCTTGTCACATCTGTCCCTGAGATGATGTTTTCTTAGCTACTGATTGCCCACCATCTTGTGTTTACAGAACAGGTTATTCTAGGCACCAGATAAATTATGAGTACATAGCTCCCAAGATACCTCTTCTGAATATCTCCCCAATGGTGGAAAATGCCAAGTGCCTTGTCTCACATCATGTCCTCACCTTCTTCCAACTGTTTCTTGGTTCCAACACCTAATTTTGTTTTAAACTAATCATTATGAGAGAATGAATGGCTCAGGATGTGTAACCTTAATGTACATGAAGAAGTTTAGGATGGGAGAGTTTGGTATTCCAGTCTTATCCCCAGTGTCATTGCCTGGCTTTGCATCTCTGCCTAAATTATTGAATTCTTTTGTCTATTTCTTTATCTGTAAAATGAGAGTGAAAAATTGACATTTCATTAAAAAAAATGAACAATCTTTCTGACAAGACTTAAACTAGCTGTCTTGCAAGGGAAGGTCTATGATTCTAAAATCTTAGGAGTTAAATTTGAGCTGGGAGAGGAAGCTAATGGGAGAGCAGGACTAGAAAGAGGATTTGAAGATTTCTCTTGAGAAGAAGATGAGCACAGAGAGGAGGGAGGTGGAGGGGCTTTTCTCCACCCATGGAGCAGCAGAGTAACCATGGCAGCAGCAGAGACATCAACCTCAAATGTAGGAGACAGCTAAATGGATTAGATGCAAGGATGCTCAGTCAGGTGACTGTAGTATTGAAAAAACAAACATTAGACACAGAGAAACTGGTGATCCTTATCTCTATGCCTACCTTACTTCATATGGGTGTGTTGACACCTATTTCTAAAACTAAAGACTATATCTTATTGACTTAGTCTTATTTCTCATAATCATTGTTTGCTCATGTTTGCATTTTCTTGAATTTCTTGAATTCTTTTGTATAAGGTATGAGGCCCTAAACAGCTCTGGTAGTCAACAGAGGAGAGGGACCTTAATTATGGCAGGGTTAGATTTCAGCTTTCAAGTTCATTCTTACAGGGTTTTGCTCTTTAACATAGGGCATCATCATGAGCCATTTATATGTTTCCTAACTATAATTCAAATGACAGAATTTATTGAATTTGATACTTTCAAAATCTAAAAAAATTCTACTTTACCAAACTACTAGCTGAGATAGCATCCTCTACTGGTTACATAAGAGGGGAAAAAAGGAAAATTCCAAGTTCTTTTTTTAACTATTACTAATAACATTGATTTAAAAAAAAAAATCACAGTATTACGGTTCCTTAGCTTCTTCCTTTTGAGTTTGCCTCCTGTGTTACTTAGTGACAAAGTATGGGACCTTCTTAGTGAACCCCCTCCTTTTACTGGCAATTTATTGGTGTAGTATTCAAGAACAGAATAGGAACTTAGGGAATTCAATGGCTTTCATCTATCAGTTTATATTCCAATTTTCTTATTCCAGACCCAGCTCTTAGTCTGAGTCTCCCTCTCTTATCCTCTCTCCTATTCCACCTGTTCTTTTGCTTACAATCTGTGTGATCTGGAGCAATTTGCCTAAGTTCTTTGATCTTTGTTCTCAATTGTAAAGTACTATAAAATATGAGCTGTTATTCGTATTATTGTTATAATATATATGCATATTATATAATATAATATTGGAATAATTGATTATTCCAACTCACTATTCTGATTCAAATGTGGTTATTTTGATATCTACTAGTTCTTGATCTTTGCCTCTCATTCCTATTCTTACTCAGAGCCTTGATCCCTAGATGTGACATTTCCCATGAGGGAGAAAAGAATCATGAAAAATTGATTCAGGGATCTTGACTGACTATTTGGAGTTCTGACACCCAGTTCTGGTATATGGCCTATTTACTCCAAATCACCCTGGGAAGTGATGATAGAAGGTGATTTGAAATGTTAATGGGCAACAGGTTTCTTCCTGAATATGTCTGGCTACTACTAGAAATCATGTAAATTTTTATAGGCTTAGATTCCCGGGAGTACAGCCAAAAATCTGCTTTCAAAGCACCAGTGACCTACATTACTATATCATTCTGTCTTTGCCTTGAATCCATATTGTAATAATCAAGCCGAGGGCTCTTTAGCCCCTCATGAATTTTGCAGAAGTCATTTCAGTAACTTTTATATCTTAAAATA
Organism: Sarcophilus harrisii; assembly: GCF_902635505.1. Taxonomy (NCBI): domain Eukaryota; kingdom Metazoa; phylum Chordata; class Mammalia; order Dasyuromorphia; family Dasyuridae; genus Sarcophilus; species Sarcophilus harrisii. Next base: position 461,156,656 of record NC_045426.1, read on the forward strand.
ACTCATGTTCCATGTCTGTGTGGTAGGAATAGTTCAATGTAGGGTAAAAATCTTATTTCTTTTTTAAAAAATTAAATTGTTTTTAAAAATTAAAAAACTATTTGCTTTCCTTTCCCCCATCTCTCAGTGGGCAAGAACTTTTTAGTATTCATTTCCCCTTTCAGTTGGAGGGGCTCTTCCAGCCTGGGTTTTGGTGTACTCCAGAAATAGGTTTAGATTCATGATATACAGGGAAAGAGGGAAAGTGATACTCTGCCTCTTCCTCCCAACCCTCCCCACCTCTATACTCCAAGGAAAAAAAAAACAACTTAGAATACTTCAAAAGTATGAAGCCAAAAGCTGTTCCAAGTCATGGAGCACATCGGTCTATCCTGCCCCCTGGTGGTGTTCTGTTCCACTATACCTTCTACATACAAAGGGCTATCTTAATCTTTCAGCAATGGAATGAGTGGCTGGCTTCTCATTAAGAAATGCTGAAACTTGAAAACTGTCATGAAGTAGTAAAGATAGACTAAAGAAGAAAAAAGTATTGATAAAGATAATTTAATGTGTATGTAAGGAAAATAATTATTTTAAATATTTCAATAAAGGAAACATATTTGCTGGGTTTGTTGTATGTGTGTTTTAATTCTGAGCTCTCTTTCATCTATGAGAGAACTTTTGTTGTTGTTGAGCTGGATCTTATTCTTTGTGACCCATTTGGGACTTTCTTGGCAGAGATACTAGAGTAGTTTGCCATATCCTTTTCTAGCTCATTTTACAGATGGGGAAACTGAGGCAAACAGAATTAAGTTACTTTCCCAGTGCACATAGCTATTAAATATCTGAGGCCAGATTTGAATTTAGGAAGGAAAGTCTTCCTGATTCCAGGGCTGATACTCTATTCATTGGGCCACCTTGCAGCCCTATGAGGGGGAATTTGCCAGTGTGGAAGCCCAGATTACCCACTAATCTGTTATTTAAAATTTTAGTTGCTTGGGCACTGAGTGGTTAAGTGAACTGCTTGACATCACACTATTGGTATTTAGGCAATTAAATGGCACAATATATAGGAGTCAGGAAGACTTAAATTCAAATTTGTCTTCAGACATTTACTAACTGGATAGCATTGGGTACAAGTCATTTAATTTCTGATTCAATTTCTTCTTCTGTAAGATAAGGATAATAATAGTGGCAGCTACTTCGGAAGGTTGTTGTGAAGATTATATGAGACATTCATCGTATTTTTTTTATTATTAGTCAAAGGTAGAATTTGAACTCAGGTTTTCTTGATACCAGGCCTAGCAGTCTGTCCACTGTACTACCAACCTGACTAAATTCTTCCATGTAGCCTTCTCTTGTTCTTTGGTGATCTCTTCTTTATTTGATCTTTGAACTGATGAAGGTATCCAATCCTAGGTTGCATTATATTTTATGTATTATGTATTTTGATTTTACTAGATTATAAATACCTTGATATCAGGGACTATGTTTTATTTCTCTTTTTATTTCACCTTAGTGCCCAACTCCCAAATGGGAGGAAGTTTGGAAAAAAGAAGGATTGGGATTACAGTTTTACCTTAATTGCCTAGGTCACTACCAGTTTATTTAATCTCTTTGTCTCAGTTTTTTAATATGTAAAATACAAAGTAAGACTCTAGATTAACTTAAAAATTACAGATAAAAAAATTAAAACACAATATCCTCATTCCCTTATTACTAATGATACTTACCACAGGATCTCATGGTAGATAATTAAATGTTTGTTGAATAGAATGAAATACTAAGTCCTTAGCCTAGCATTTGTCAAAATCAGCATCAGGTTCCCCTTGATTTTCTAGGTTTATTTAATATTATTCCCTTTCATGGACTCTACATTTCAGCCAAACTGGTTGACTAGTTATGCCTTGAACCTGATGTTCCCTTTCTTTGCCCATCTCTGTACCTTTGCTCAGGCTGTGGGTCTTGCCTTGAATGCTCTCTTCACCCCTGCCTCTTTGAAATTCTAGCTTTCTTCAAAGCACAGCTAGGGTATTACCTCTTACACAAAGTCTTTTTGGATCAATTATTAAAGCTCTTTTCTCTCAAATTACCTTATATTTATTTATCTGGATACATGTTATATCCTCCAAATGGAAGCTAACCGGCTTGAGAATAGGCTTAAGAATAACCTGCTTTTATTTTTATATTCCAGTTCCTAACACAGTACCATATATATATATATATATATATATATATATATATATATATATATATATATATATATATATATATACACCTGTGATTTTATTGAGTGTAGCAAGTTCTTGGAATTTCCTTTACCAATTCAGATCAATACCTTCTTTGCAACTTACAGTCTCAGAGAGTTTCCTGGGAATGCTGAGAGATTACCGGACTTTTTCAATGTCACATATTCAGTTTTTGATTGAGTTGAGATTTGAACTCAACTCTTCCTGATTCTGAAGTCAGGCAGGAGGGGGGAAAGGAATAATCATTTATAGAGTACCTATTAAGTACTTTATGGGAAGCTTATGGCATATTGGCTAGAGTGTGGAGCTTCCAGTCAGGAAAACATCTTCCTTAGTTCAAATCTGTCCTCAAATACTTCATTAGCTATATGACCCTGGGCAAGTTATTAGCCTTGTTTACCTGAGTTTCCTGATCTATAAAATGAAGTGGAAAAAGAAATGGCAAACTAATTCAGTATCGTTGCCAAGAAAACTCCAAATGAGATCACAAAGATCAGACAGGATTGAAATGACTGAACAAGAACAACATCTTGTACTAAGACATTGCCTACTTAGCTATCTTTGCTCTTAGGCATTTCTAATTTGTTGCTGAAAAGTGTCAGCTTTGTTCAGTACAGAGTTTGAAAGCAAAGTTCAAAGCTGCAGCAAATGAACTGTAATAAATTATATCAATTAAGAGTATGAGTTATCTCAGGTTGCTTGGCTTTATTACCTGACAAGTGTTTTTAAAAATGGTTCCAACACACACACACACACACACATATATATATAAAAGAGAAAACCTACATTCCTGACACCTCTGAATCCCATCATAGGCAATGATGTAAGAAAGAATATGCCCAAATAATAGCTTGACAGATCCTAGAGCTGATAATTCATATAGGTATGTGCATATCTGTGGGTTGGTTAGACCATGGAGCGTGGTCTTTCAGTACTGAAGCTAATGGATATTCATTCTACTAATAGGTGGAAATGCTGCTCATCTGCTAGCTGTTTCCACAATTTGAACCTTCTAGTTCCCTGAGTTATTTCAGGGGCAATTGCCTTGAGTTTCAGACTTCTTAAATAGTGTTATTTGTGCTTCTTCTGGATCTAGTTGACCTTACAGTCCTTGTTCTGCTTTTCATTTTCCTTATATTAATCATCAGAGGTTTTGGTTATTGTTCTAGACAAATGTCCCATTTGGTGTCCACCTGGTGAATGGAGTTTGATTACGGAATTCTAGTGGTTAGTGCATGCTGTCCTAGGAAAAATTCATAATAGGTGGCTTCCTGACCAGCCCAATGTCCTAAAAACATGAAAAATCCCAAGGAGATCAGAAGATTTCTCTGAATAACAATGAAATAAACTCTATATTCTTTGTTATTATAGCACCAACTTCCATGGTACTATATATGAAGGACACTATATATGAAGGAACTATATATAAAGAACACAAAATCTGGAGCTGGAAGACATGAATTTGAATTTAAATTCAGCTTTTTTTGACCTCTGCTTTTTTGGCCATACCATTTAGCACAGTTCTTCTTATTCCAGGTCCAGTATTCTCTCTATTATACTTTGTATATAGTTTCATATCTCTATTTTTAAATTCATTTAGGCCCAGGGAAATATTTTGAACTCCTTGAGTTCTTTCAATAGATAGTGGCTGTCAGGGAAAAGAAATTTGCATTCATAATAATAATTTTAAAATTATGGCCCTAAAATTATAACTATTGTATGATAGAAAGGGCAGCTAAGTGGTTCAGTTGGTAGAACTCCAGGCCTGGTATTTTCCTAAGTTCAAATCTAACCTTAAACACTTACTAGATGTCTGACCCTGGGTAAGGCTCTTAACCCTATTTGCCTTATTTTCCTCATCTGTAAAATGATCTGGAGAGAGAAATAGTAAACCAGGATCTCTGGCAAGAAAATTCCAAACAGAGTCATGAAAAATCAGATATGACTAAAATGACTAAATAACAAAAATGGTAGAAAAGGCACTAGATTTCAAATTAGATGACCTAGGTTCAAATCTTAGCTCTATCCATTAAAAGCTATATGTCCTAGATCCATCACTGACCCTCTGAGTGTCAGTTTCCTCATGTGTGGAATGATAGTATTTATACTACTTTTCATTGAGTTATGATGTTCTGGAGAGTGATTTATATGCTGCCAAATATTCAGCTATTTAAAAAAAATTTAATAACTTTTTATTTAGAGGTTATATGCATGGGTAATTTTACAGCATTGACAATTGTCAAACCTTTTGTTCCAATTTTTCCCTTCCTTCCCTAGATGGCAGGATGACCAATACATGTTAAATATGTTAAAGTATAAATTAAATACAAATAAGTACACATGTCCAAACCGTTATTTTGCTGTACAAAAAGAATCGGACTCTGAAATATTGTACAATTAGCCTGTGAAGGAAATAAAAAATGCAGGTGAGCAAAAATATAGGGATTTGGAATTTGATGTAATGGTTCTTAGTCATCTCCCAGAGTTCTTTCGCTGGGTGTAGCTGGTTCAGTTCATTACTGCTCCATTGGAACTGATTTGGTTCATCTTATTGCTGAAGATGGCCAGGTCCATCAGAATTGATCATCATATTGTATTGTTGTTGAAGTATATAATGATCTCCTGGTCCTGCTCATTTCACTCAGCATCAGTTCATGTAAGTCTCTCCAGGCCTTTCTGAAATCATCCTATTGGTTGTTTCTTACCGAACAATAATATGCCATATTATTCATATACCACAATTTATTCAGCCATTCTCCAATTGATGGGCATCTACTCAGTTTCCAGTTTCTGGCTACTACAAAGAGAACTGCCACAAACATTCTTGCACATACAGGTTTCTTTCCCTTCTTTAATATCTCTTTGGGGTATAAGCCCACTAGAAACACTGCTGGATCAAAGGGTATGCACAGTTTGATAACTTTTTGAGCATAGTCCCAAATTGCTCTCCAGAATGGCTGGATGTATTCACAATTCCCCCAACAATGTACTAGTGTCCCTGTTTTCCCACATCCCCTCCAACATTCCACATTATCTTTCCTTGTCATTCTAGCCAATCTGACAGGTGTATAGTGGTATCTCAGAGTTGTCTTAATTTCCATTTCTCTGATTAATAATGACTTGGAGCACCTTTTCATATGGCTAGAAATAGTTTCAATTTCTTCCTCTGAGAATTGTTTGTTCATATCCTTTGACCATTTATCAATTGGAGAATGGCTTGATTTCTTATAAATTAGAGTCAATTCTCTATATATTTTGGAAATGAGGCCTTTATCAGAACCTTTGACTTCAGCTATTATCAATGTAGGTAAACATACCATTCAAACAATAAGACATCAAGATAGGAGCATAGAATGGAGAAATAACTTAAAACAATTGTCATATAAATATAGTCTCTATCAAACTACTAAACTTAGGGCGCCCAGTGCTTCTTGTGTTTATTTTCTTTGCAGGTAACAAGATATCCTGCTCTCTGACTCCCTTTAAACTTATTTTCCCTGATTAGTACAGATTGATCCATCAAGTCAAAAACAAAAAGAAACTTTGTGACTGGTGATATTGTATTCAGTTTTAAATAACCAACAGGAAGGACCACCCATTGAGGACTGCATCCAACCACTTTGATAATCAATTCAAACTGAAATCCAACACTTTCCTTTCCCTTCTACTTCTTTCATACCACTTTAAATGAGTGATAATAATTGTTAGTTTTGACCTGGATAAGTTATAACTCATAACCATATTTATCATGGAGGCTTTTATCTGTGGATAATATTTGCAGCTATTGTTCAGAAGTACAAACAATGCTTCCAGTTATAAAGTGGTTTGATTACCTCTGGTCAAACAGAAGCATCTATTTCAAATAGAAGAGTCATTATTAATTAGGAAAGCCAGAAATAGGGCTCTGGAGAGAGCCATATGCCTTAACTGAAAGAGAAATTTCTGGACTATGCCTCAAACATAAAGTTTTTCATTCACTAGTGGGAAAGACATATGAATATCATTGGACCATTAGTTGCTTAAGAGCATAGGAAAACTTTCCCATCCTCTTCCATGACTTAGTTTCCATGAGATAGCATCCTTTGGTCTTCTAGATTTGTCGCTTTAGTGTTAAAAGGAAATGTGAAGGTCTAATTCATCTAATTTAGATTCATCTTATAGAGTAGGAAACCGAGGGACAAAGAGATAGTAACTTGACCAATGCATTGGTGTTGTGGCAGAGAATTAGATTCCAGATTTAGTGTTTTCCCTACCATGTCTTATATTTCCTTATATTCTTGTTTGTTTTTGGTAGGAGTAATATTGTAGAAAATAGGTTTGACTTAAGGAAAAACTGAAGTAGGTAAATCTTTTCTTTCTCTCTTTTCCTCTCCTCCATTTTCCCCCTGAGATCTCAAGCATCCTATTCCCTCCATCTTCTGTTTCTAGGGTAGAAGGCAGAGGGGGCATAGTCCTATATAAAATGTCAAACTGTGCAAGTAGTTCTGGGCCAGTTGCCTGAGAGAATGCCACTTCTGAAAAGACAGATTTTGTTTTGACAGCCATTATTCAGTGAGGGAGTAGAATTTCTAGACTTCATGCATTTTTTGGACATTACACAAAGAATCTGTTATCTGCTTGGGGATGAGTAGGAAAGGGTGGAGGAGAAAGGGATTCTTGATTTCTAGCCAAAAAAATTTTTAAACCAAAAATCCTCAGAGTCTCTAATTTTTATTGGCTATGTCAGCAAAAGAGATAAATAGATATGGAGTGTAACAGGACTGTCTTTAAGCAAAAGTGTAAAGAATTAACCTCCATTACTCTCCCTTTGTAGGGTGAAAGGACTCATTCAGGATAGAGCAAGGTAATACAATGGATAGAGACAGGATGATCTAAATTCAACTCTTTCCTCAGATGTTTTTGGTGAGTCATTTAATTTCAGTTTGACTTAGTTGCCTCATGTGTAAAATAGGGATACTAATAGCACCCACCTCCGCCAGAGTTGTGAAGATCAAACAAAATAATACTCATAAAATGCTTAGTACAGTGTCTCGCACATAGCAAGAACTGCATAAATGTTAGTTCTTATTGACTATAGATCTGCCTAGCATGCTGGGTGTTTGGAGAGGTAGAGGTTTCTGGAGGGGAGGGTTGCTCAGCTTTTCAGCAACCCTAAGTACATTCCCTTTACAGGGGATAGAAGCTAAAAGTGCTACAAATCACAGGTATTACATATGTCCTTATGGATGCATAGTCCCGCCAGAAAGATCTGCTTGACTATTTGATCACACCAAGCTCTTTTTGCTTGTGGGAATTCTCAGGGAAGGAGACATACTTAGACTGTTTATAGGGTCCAGTAAGATTTCTTTGCGTTTATTACTTGGATTAATTATAGACTGTCCTATAGTCAACATTTTTTTTAGAATGCCTGTATGGAAGCCAAACTGGCAGCTGGTTGGCACAGTGGATAAAATGCCAGGCTTGGAGGCAGGAACACCTGAGTTCTGATCCTGCCTCAAACTGTTACTAGCTCTGTGACCCTGAGCAAGTCACTTAACCCTGTTTATTTCAGTTTTCTCATCTTTGAAATGAGATGGAAAGGGAAATGGCAAAGTATTCCAGTATCGTTGCCAGGAAACTCCAAATGGGGTTACCAAGAGTCAGACATAACTAATAACAACAATGGGAGCTAGAAGTTATTTTCCTTTTGCCATAGAGCTATAAATACAAGTCATGTCTGGATGTGTTGGGGGAAACACAGGCAACTTTCTTCATGTAAGCTCAGAGCTTTGATTCAGAGACTTAAGTGGGTAAAAAAAGCTGAACTGATTCTGCTGCTTATTATGTATATGATCTTATAGGAGTCCCTTAACTCCTCTGAACCTAGGTTTCCACATTCATAAAATGGTGATAATGAAGCCTGGACTGTTTGCCTCACAGGGTCAAATGAAATATCATGTGTAAAGTGCCTCGTAAACCATAAAACACTAAATAAATATCAGCTCCATTATTAGGTATGAGAAAATCCCACAAAAATGTGTTTGATATTGATGCTTATTCTGGGAGCAGATGAACAACTTCTTGAAGAAGAGTATTTTCTTCTCTAAAGTTCTATAATGACTATACTAAATCTTTTCTTGGTTCTATAATTTGAGTTAAAAAATTCCTCCTCTGTATGAATTCTGTGGTCATACTCTACTCCCCATAAAAAAGAGGATTGCATTTGGCTGCCTAACATGGGATAAAAAAATGGGTCTTCTCAGAGCATTGTGTCCAAAGGTGACTGTGGGAATAACATCTTCTCATTTCCTGACTTTTGTGCATTGAAGTTCTTGCTCACAGTGTTGCATTAACCCTGATTTGTAGCCTGAATGAAAATATTGGCAGCTTTCTGATCTGCCTTTCATTCTTGAGCTTGAGCTGGTAAAGAAGCCAGGAATTCCCAAGCTTTCTCAAGCATTTGAGGAAAACACTAGGACTTCTTTTTCACCTCCATCCATCTGCAGACCAAGTGTGCATTAGTCAAAGGCAAGCTATGAATTACTCTTTGTGTGAATTTCTGGAAAGATACCCTAGCTCATGGGACAGGGAAAAGTGACAGCAGCAGTGACATCTGCGGAGCTGTTAGCCCCGGTCACTATCAGGAGCAAAATGTGTTTGTACATCATTTATGAGAGCAATTCAGCCAGGAAGAGAATAGGCCTTTTGACATCAGCAGAGACCAGGACTGCCTTACAATGGGAAGTCTGTTGGTCAAAGGGAAGACTGTTTAATGAACTGAGAGATGAGGGGCTAGCTCTGGCCATCTGTAGCCAAGGTTATTAGAATAACTCATTAATGTAACTCATTACACATCACCACATTACCTTTTCTAGGGAGGGATTACAATAACAACTTCCTTTTTCAAAATAGAGTCATTGGACTCCCCAATTTGAGCTTTCAAATGGAATCTAAAGATAACATTTAATCTCCTGATCATGATATTCAAGGCTCTCTACAATCTGGATCCAATCAACCATTTCATCATTATTTCAACCTATTCACTTTTTATATGTCGTATATTCTAAACATATTAGACTATTCTCTGTCTCCTTTGGAGCAAAGGAGAATATGCTTACAGATAGATGAGACTTTACAAGTCATTCTTTTCCAACCTCCAACCCATATTGTTCTTGCCTCTTTGGTTTCTATCTCTTGCTCACACTGTATTCCTCTGTTATTCCCATGAGGATTTTCCAGCTTGTTTCTCCATTTCTACTTTCAAAGTACACTTTAAATGCCATACTTCCCATAACTTCTCCACTTTCCCCACCTTTACCAAGATAAAAATGATTTTTCTCTTTTCAAATTTCCTCAAAGTAGTCTCTCTAGATCTTTCCCCACTTCTCTTAGATCAGAGTTATTTGTAGACATATGTTGACTCTGAGGGTCCTTATATCAATTATCCTTTTAAACTAGTATATTGGATCTAGAAACTGTGGATACTATATATGTATAAGGCTTTAGGGACAGCTCTGAGGTTGGGGTATTATACTAATGCTATAGTTTATGAGACCTTATCAGTGAGCTTCCCTCCATTATAATGGGCTAATTATCAATTTGTTAGCCAGATTTAATTAGTATTTATAAGATTATCTTTACTAAAATTGCATGTAAGTACAGTTGGTACAAATATCCCCCTAAAACTCCATGGCACACTTTCCTATAAGAACGTACAGGGATTAGGGAAAAGTGGGCTCAAACTTAGCGCATATAGCAAAGGGGTAGTTCAGTTGGAAGTACCTCTATGCTGAGGTATAGTATAGTGGTTCTGTGGGATCTCCTTGCACAGACTTGAAATTGCATTTCTATATCAATCTGTGCTTAATTACCAATACAAACATTTCCACCAGCTGCTGCTGGGATGCTGATGAAAAATCCCAAATCCTCTGGCCCAGATAGGGAAGAAAAGGTGTAGACTGTGGCTGAAATTCTTTCCTCCATTCATTGATTCCTTCTCAGGGAGAGGTATCTCTTTTCTTTCCACCAGCCATTCAGATTTTTGATTTCAACTAGCTCAGTGGTTTTACATAAGACCTAGTCTGAACAGATTTACTGTTCTCTCTCTTTCCCTCCCTTCTTTCCTCCTTCCCCCTCTCTCCTTCTTTCCCTTCTTCTCTCTCCCCCTCCCTCTTCCCTCTTTTCTTGTCTCCCTGTCTCCTTCCCTCATTCCTTCCCTTCCTTCCTCTCTCCCTTTCTCTCCTTTCCTTCTTCCCTTCTCCTTCCTTTCCTTCTTCCCTCCTCCATCCCTCCCTTCTTGTCTCTCTCTCTGTGCCTCTTTATCTCTGTCTCTTCTTTTTCTCTCTGTCTCTGTCTCTGTCTCTGTCTCTCTCTCTTTCTTTCTCTCTCTCTGTTTCTCTCTCTCTCATCAACCATTTTATTTTCCTCTCATTGGTTCAGGAATGTTGATGGGCAGATAGCTCTTTACATGGGATTTGGAGGGGATCTGGGGCAGAACCAGCAGGTCTGAAGTGGGCTCAGAGTGTCATCCTTTTGTGCCTCCCAAGACTGATTCCTCACTACCTTGCTGTGGATGGTTCAGCTCACACAGTAATATAGTTTCTGGAACAATTTGAGCAGCACGTAGGAGTCAAAAACCACTGGTCTCTGAGATGTTCCTGTAGCTTCAGGATGTTATGGATCCCAAACTTCTTGATGGCCCTTGTCCTTGGGCCCACAGTGGGTGCTGTTGGTTCAGCGGATGGGCTGCATGTGGCCATGACCCTTCTTGGTCCGCCCGTTGTTTGTCCTCTTCTTGGTCATTTTGTATGCAGGGACCAAAAAAGTCTTAATTCATCTCTTACAATTTATAGACATTGAGGTTTCCGTTTTCCTTTCTGTGATGAAAGACTGTGGTCTTGATGTAGTGACTCAATGCCTGCTTGGATAGACTTCACACTGGGCAATTCTCAGACGTGATAGCTGCAGCTGTTTCAGATTCTGAAGACAGCATTCCTGTGGTAAATAGATTCCTGAAAACTCAGTGTTTTTATGTCAAGCAGCAGTAGTGACCTTGGTCATTCAAAGGTCAAGTTGTTAACTCACCAGGAGTTGCTGCTTATAGTGGACATCAGCCTAACAGCAGCAGTGAAGAGCTAGGACTAGGCTGGACTTTTAACCTTTGGCCTGGGGTGTGTTGGCAGGCTATTTGGTTTTTGAAATTTTGAGAGAATTTATTATACTTTTACGATTTTTGTGCCTTGTTCCTATTTCAAATAAATTGTCCTTTGCCCTACTAAAACGTGACAATATTTAATTAACATATAGTGACTGTTCACAAGGAAGAAGTTTAGAAGGAATGGAGGATCAGAGATTTATTTCACATAGATTTGATCTTGCCAAGAGGCCAAATGGCAACTGGGATAAAGAGCTGGCTTTAAAGGGAGACCTCGGTTCATGTCTTGCCACTGACACATATTGTGTTAGCTTGGTTAAGATGTTTAAACTCTTGGTTGTCTCGGACAATTTTCTAATACTATACTATTAGAGAAGGTGTTGATTCTTCCTTCTCCCACAGAATTGCCTCTACCAATGAAATCACAGGGTCAGCTCTGATCCCTATGATCCTGCTGCATATTATGAGAACCTGAATGTAGTGAATTGAAATGCTCTTGTTTTACTGTGAGCTCTTGACAAAAATTTATATATCAATATTTATATCCCTGGAACCCACTGTGGTACACTGCTATCCTACTCCCTTAATAAATGCTGTTTAATTATGGATCATTAGAGTAGAAGGGACCTTTTTTGTTCTTTCATATCTTCTCTTTGTGACCCCATTTAGGTGTTTTTATGCCAAAGATATGGGACTGACTTGCCATTTTCTTTTCTCTATCATTTTGCAAATGAGGAAACTGAGGCAAATATGATTACAGCTAGTAAGTATCTGAGGCTGCATTTCAACTGGTGAAGATGAGTTTTCCTATACTGTATCACCTAGCTGCTCCAGAAGGAACTTTAGGGATCAATTAAGTCCAAACTCCCATTTTTTATAGATGAAGACACTGAGGCACAGAAAAGTTAAATGAATTGTCCAGTAAGTATCTCAGTTTTTAAGTCTCAATGTCAGTATGCAAAGCTGGAGTCTCCAAACTCTAAGTCCAATGCTCCTGAATTGAACTGGATTATATAAAAGTCAGATATTATGATTTTATTACTAAGTGATCCTGAAAAGTAATCTCATTTGTGGCTCTGGGGTCAATAATTATAAAGGTTCTTACTCATATTGGGTAGCAATTTTCTCTTGAGGATTTCCAAGCACTTGATGAAATCAAAACTTCTTAAGTATTGTTAACAACCAGGTAGAGGAAAGTAGGTGTTGCCAGCTGTCAGACCAGAGCACAGGGAGGATGGTAATAATTTAGCTAGGCCTAGGAGCAGATTAGAAGTAGAGTACAATCATGAATTACACCTATTAGAGGACAAAAAAGACTCGGAAGCCCTTCTGTGGCTTTCCTGGCAGGCTCCTTGTCTGAGTAAGGACACAGGTGGCAACGTCGTGATTCCCGGCATAACCTTGCCAGCTCCAATGACAGTCTCTGTTGGAGCTCTGCACAGCAGCACATCCCAGGCCAACACACATGCCTGAGTGTAATTAATGCTGAGGTTTTAAGAGCAGTCTGTGATTTATTACTTCCATCGTAAAGAAATCCCTATAATCCGGAACTGATTATCTTCCATTTCCAACAGCTGTAATTTAAAAGGGGTTTCTTTCTTTCTCTCCCCTTCCCTCCTCCCTTTCTTTCTTCTCTCCTCTTTCTTCCCTGTTTCCCCCCCCCCAAAAAAAAAATTGTACCACTTAGAAGAGGGGTTCTTATCCTTTTTATTCCTGTCATGGATCCCTTTGGCATGGTGAAGCCTATGGATTTCTGAGGAGAACTTCAGAATAATGTTTTAAAGGCATAAAATAAAATATAGTATTACAATGCAAATCAATTATATTGAAGTTTTTTTTTTTTTTTTAAAGTTCAGGATCCCAAGTTAAGAACTCCTGACTTAGAGTAAATTACATGGACCCTTCCCTAGGCTACTGGTCCTGCTTCCAGCCCAGCACTCACATCTCTCATCCAGAGAAGCAAGGAACCTTTGTGAGAAAGTGCCATTCACATCCACTACAAATCAACTGCCACCCACTAGCAGATTACTTGTAGTCTGGTCATGTTATTGATCATTACAAGAAAATGGTCAGGAAAAACAGTCTAAGGATTATATCATCAGAACTCAAGACCTGGATGGGACCTCAGAGACTGGTTCATTTAACTACCTGATTTGTTAATGGAGAAAACAGAGGCCTACAAAAGTTATGTATTACATTATATTATGTTTATCACATTATATATTATATCATGTTACATTATATGTATTATATTGTTATGTTAAATGTATTCCAGATTACACAGTAATAAATGTTCTGAGTGAGATATTGTCTCTTATACTGGGGACCAAATCGTGCTTCCTATGTACTTTGGGAAGGCTATTTAAATCTCCTGGGTTTCACTTTCTTCATTTTTTCTTCCTTGAGGCAATTTGAGTTAAATGACTTGTCCGAGGTCACAGCCAGTGTCAAGTATCTGAAGCCAGATTTGAATTTAGGTCCTCCTCATTCCAGAGTTGATGCTGTAGCCATTGTGTCACCTAACTACCCTTCTTTAATTTTTTAAATGAGTGTGTTGGCTCAAAAGACCCCTGAGATGCTTTCCTATTCTAAATATGTGAACCAATGGTTCCAGCATCAGTGCATGCTCTCTTCTTCTCTCTCTGTCTATTCAGCCTTCTTTGTGTCCTTTCTCTGTGATGTACAAATGGATGCTATATTATTATCAAATTTAGTTTTATTCTAGAAACATATCCCTGCTTCTATGACTTGGAGCACTTTCCCTTCTTTCAGTGAAAGAGTTCAGATGATTTCAACAAAAATTAAGCTGTTTAGTAAATGAGGACACATCAAGTAATCTAGCCTAGCTGAAGCAGCAAGAAACCCTGTGGGAAATCTAGGCATGGGCCAGAGATGTCAAACCTCTGCCCTCACCTTTGATAATCACTTCCCCTCAGACCTTGATGAAGATAACCGAGGCTCCTGATCTCCAGAGCCCTGGAAATAGCAAAACCACTCAGACCATCAGCCCTGTTTTTTTCCCCCCTCAGCTGTCATTAAGAGGAACAACTACTATGTGGAATGGACCTGCCATCTTGACATTACCAATACCAACCAATGACCAAATGCCATCTCCTTGTAAACCCAGTGGCTCTGGAATTATCAGCATCTAATCCATTTTGCAGCTCAGCCTCCCATAGACATTGTCCTAGAGATGGATTCAACAACTACTTCTGGAGATTCAGTGCTTCTTTCCCTAGTAGACTGGTCCTGCTTCCAGCTGAGCACTCAGCCTTTATCCAGGGAAATAAGGAATCTTGGGAGAAAGAGAGTTAAGAGAAGGCATTTGTCACTTTGGCCTCTTTCTTTTATATCTCATCAGAGACAGTTCAAAATTCTGAGCCCAAGAGTCCCAGGAATTAGCTGGGCTGCCTAGCAACTGTCATACAGGGAATCAGTTCTTGTGGACTGGATAACTGCTTCTTCAGATTGTATAGACCTTGTAGCCATCACTTCTGAAGATCCAGAAAAGCAAGTTCTTTCCACCAAAATCCTTGGTATTGTCATAAATGAACACATAAGGGGAAATGACAGTAAATAAGATATATAATATCCTGTGTTGATACTGAATTCTAAGAACCAGGGGGTCATTCAAACTGACTTTCAGCTGAGACCTTCTGTTGGTGTCATCATCCCTCTTAGAAAGGAAGTTCTTTGAGAGAAAGATCTGTCTTATGTTTCTATTTGTATTCAGTTTTTAGCAAAGTACTTTGCCCTGAGCAAGCATTTAACAAATAGTTTTTATTTTTTTAAGTGTGAAAACAGTCTTTACTTTCTATATATCACAATACAAATATAAGCTCTATTTCTGCCCCCACTCTTCCTTTTTAAATTGTTTCCTTTTTTGCTCTTAATAGTATTGTATTTTTTCCAATTACACATAGACTTTTCACCATTGATTTTTATAAGATTTTGAGTTCTAAATTTTTCTCCCTCTCTCCCTTCTTTTTCCCTTTTTCAAGACAGCAAACACTATGATACAGGTTATATATGTACAATCATGTTAAACATAATTCCATATTAGTCATATTGTGAAAGAAGAATCAGAACAAAAAGGAAGAACCACAATGAAGAAAAAACAAAAAAAAAGTTTTAAAAAGTGAAAAATTTATGCTTTGATCTGCATTCAGATTCCATATTTCTTTCTCTAGCTGTAGATAGCATTTTCCATTGCAAGTTTTTTGGAATTGTCTTGGATCACTGTGTTGCTGAGAAGAGCTAAGTTTATTATAATCATTGCACAATGTTAGTGTTATATATTTTTATATATAAACTTTATATCTCTCTATATATTTTTTCTGGTTTGGGCATCATCATGGGATGGGGAAAGGTGTCTCATTATTGGAGGGCCATATATCAAGGGCATGTGGGCTTCTATGGTCATCCTGGAGGATGGCAAGGAGGAGGCCTCACAGGCACTATTCCAGCAATGGGGTGCCCATCATGCTAGGGTAGGAAGGTGGAATAATAGGCCCTCCTAGTGGAGAAGCTGAGAATAGATTGGGAAGAATTACTCCTTGCTGAAATGTAGTGTTTGTTTTATTACTCAGACTCTGTGTTTGTTTTTCTATAATTTTTGATAATTTTTTGATAATATCTCATATTTTCTTTGTGTTTCCTTCCACTGCAGTATGGGAGATGGAGATCCTGAGTGAGGTACGTATCTCAATAGTCACAGTAAAACATGGGCACGATATTCTCAAGCCTGTCAGCTGTTCTATCTGTAAGGGCAATCTTCCAGCACCAAATCACACTTTGTCTGAGTACAATTGTGCCTTATTTTTTCCAAGGTATCTTCAGAATAGACTGGCTGTGTTCCTCACATTCTTCAATATATCCCCAACAAAGTTGTTACATATTAAAGATAAGTTCAGATGTTCTTATTCAACAGATAAAATTGGACTTAAGTCTTCAGAAAGATACTCAGCAAGGGTCCTTAAAGATGGATTGTATCCCAGCCATAAGAAGAGGAGGGCACACTGCTGCTGACTACCTGAAATACCTTTCTTGGCTGGTGGGTGAGGGAGGAAATAACAGAAAGGGGGGAGAAGGAGGAAGAGGGAGTGGGAAAGGGACAGACATGCAGGGAGAGAGAGAGACAGACAAAGGGAAAGAGAGACAGAGGCAGACAGAGCCAGAAGGACATGGAAAGACAGAGACAGAGACACAATGGGAAGGAGAGAGACAGAGGGAGACTGAATTACACAGGGAAAGAGAAAGACAGAGACATACACAGACAAGGAAAGAGAGAGAAACAGGGAAAGAAAGAGACAGGATACAGAGATACAGACAGAAAGACACAAACAGACATAGATGAGGAAAGAGAGAGGGAGAGAAATACCTAGAGACAGCCAGAGACAGAGAGATACACACAGACAGGGAAAGAGACAGAGATAGACAAAGAGAGAGAGACAGAGATAGAGAATGTGCTGTGGTGGGATGAGGTGGAGGATGCTCCAATAAATGTTTTTAAAAAAAATTATATATATATATATATAGCTTTATAAATCATGTTGGGAGAAAAAAATCAGAACAAAAGGGAAAAAATCATGAGAGAGAAAAAAAACAGAAAAAAGAAGTGAACATAGTATGGGTTGATTTACATTCAATCTCCATAGTTCTTTTTCTGGATGAAAATGGCATTTTCTGTCCAAAGTTTATTGGGATTTTTTTGGACCAACAAATGCTTTTTAAGTCATTCTTCTGGTCTCAACTTAGGAAAGTTTAACCAGCGCCAGTTATTCTATCTCATGCTTGAGTGCCATCTATCAAGTAGATATTTCTGATTCTAAATTTCTTTGTGTCAGATTCACAACTAAAGGCATAAGCTGTGCAGGGAGGTTTAAATCAGGTGATCTCTATCCAGACTTGTTATAGTGATTGAAATTTCCCCTATCTCACCATTCAGAGTTTATTCTTTTAAGTTAAAGATACCTCTTAAAAAGAGAGTTTATTAATTACATAATATTGATATTTCTATAAACCTATAAGATTTTCAAAGTTTTTTATATACACTGTCAGACTTTAACATGTAATCAACCAGTAGCACTTCTACATGAATTAATTTATAACAAATTGGTAAATAAATAGAATAACAAGTCACCAGAAATGAGTGGGAAAAAAAAAAATTAAGTGCTTACTATGTGCGAGGCACTGTCCTAAGTAGTGGAGATAGAAATGGAAAATCAAGACAGCCCCTGTTCTCAAGGATCTCATATTCTGATAAGGAAAGACTTATGGTAAGACTATACATGAAGTTTCAGCTCTATGTCAGATGGGAAGGCCCAATGGACATTATAGTACTGCAGCAAAATAGATGGCAATCCATTCTTGTTAATAGCATTTCCATTGATAAACCTAATAAAGTTTGATAGGAAAAGGCAGAGGCAAAGATTCACTAAAAAGAAGTTCTTCCTGGAGAAAACATGAAAATGTTAAGGTTCAGGATATTGAATAGTTACTGAATAGCTATAGGAAATATGAATGAAGTGGATAGAGCCATAACAAGAAATTCTGACTCCTGGGAGGAAATTGGGGGAGGATTAGACTTAAGAAACTGCTGTGTGTGGTTGAGGTATACTGGAGGCAGAGGACATGGGAATTGTATAGTCTGAAGTATTGGGAGGGTAGGGGTTAAAAAGGGGCAAGAGTTGAAGTCAAGAAAGAAAAGTGAAACAGAAATTTAACATTTTGGGGAGAAGGTAGAGTGAATTGGAGGCACATAGATGTTATTTACAAGAATTTGGACATGATAGTAAAATGCTAATGGAGGACATATTGTTGCTGAATGATGGTGACAGAGGGAGGTTCTGAAAGATTGGATGCCAATTCCCTTTCTTGGACCCATTGCAGGGGGTTTTATGGAAGAAGCAACCTTTGAGAGAGGTTAAAGAGATTTTGGTGTCTTTAATTTCACTGAGCAATAGCAGATAGAAGGACTACAAAGGAAAGAGATCTTGAATGAAGGGAATTTTTACAATAAATCGATGATCTCCAAAATAGGACTTGTCCTAATGTTCTCATTCTTCATAAGAGTTTTCTTTTTTAATTGTGGGGTGGGTGCCTGAGAGGGGAGGGTGTTTAGGGATAGGGCAGTCAAAAAGGAAGCAAGAAAGAATAAAAGATTATTGAAACATTTTTTAAAATTCATAGAAAACAGCAAGACTAGAAAGAATCACAAAAAGCAGGATAGATTTGAATCACATGTTTAATTTATTGCATACTTAAAAAGAAGAGCAAATTTTACATAATAGAGATTCATAATATCAGGAACATTTCTCTTTTTCTAGGTTACAATGCAATCATTGGAGACAACTAAATGGCTCAGTGGATAGACTATGGGCCTTGGAGTCAGGAAGACTCGAATTCAAATCTAGTCTCAGACACTAGCTGTGTGATTAGGAAAATTTACTTAACCTTTTGTCTTAATCCACTGGAGAAGGAAATGGCAAACCAATCTAGTATCTGTGCCAGGAAAATATCATGGACAATACGCTCCACAGAGTCATGAACAGTCAAACATGATCAAACAATAATCAATCATCTAGTCAGCAAGTTTATTAAAGGCTTATTTTGCTCCAAGTACTATTCTAAGCACTAAACCACTAAACATGGTCCTTGCCTCTAGGAATTCATATTCTTTAATGTATGGAAATGTCCATTGGAAATGGAAATGGAAAATACCATTGCTTGGTGTATGATAAATGAAAAAAAAACAAACAAAATGAAAACAGAAAAGGGTATTATTGCCCGACTGCAAATGGTGGGTAATCCAATTGGAGAGTAGAAAATTAGGTTGAATCCCTTCTTACCCAGGATAGATAATCATTGTCTCTTATTGAACAAAATTACACCATCTCCTTCACCCATTTAGTGCAATATTATTTCGGGTCCCTCCCTGAGTTGTATTTCTTTTAGTCCAACTTGAGCAGATATCCCTGCATCATTCACTGCTTGCTATGTTTCTATGCCATGGCACTCTTTCACCCCCATCATTTTGTGGCTGTCATGATGAACCTCTGTAAAAGCTCTGTAACCCAAAGGTTAAGAAATCTTCCCCCCCCCCCCATTTTTCAAGGAGGGGAAAGGGGAAAATGAATACTACAAGATAAACCAAAATAGATGGACTACAATGTGTAAATTTCCTTATACTATCTCTCCACTTCTCTCCAAATCTATCCTTTTGAATTTTTCCTTTTCCCCCTCAAAGTACTACCATGTAAGGTTTAGCTGGCTTTCTGGAGGACCTTCAGATCAGCCTTGGTCTCAGTAGAATAATGACCATGAGAGTAGTCAGGGATAAAGTCCAAAGTCTTTTTTATCTCCTTCACAGTCTGTTATTATCTCCTTCACAATCTTTCTCCTTTTCCCGAGGCCGGTCTAGCTTTCTGAACCCCCTCAGGAATGGGCCTTGGTTTCAGTGGAGGAATGCAGGAGGCAAGAGAGCCACCAGGAGGCTGATCAAGTCTTCTCTGTCTCTGGCTGAATTTGTCCCCAGTTTATATACTCTATTACAATTTCATCATTACAGTATACTGAGTATAATCCAATCATATCATTAGGGAACCACCATTTGTTATAAGATTAAATCAATCATACTGAACTAGAGAACTATTAATCACCAAGCTAAACTAGATAACCATTGTATTCTCAATTCCACTGAGTTAACACCTTTCTCCAGAGTTCTGTCCCATTACACTACCATTCCTTTTGCCTCTCAGGTTCCCTGGTAGTACCAGTTCTTCTTGTGATGCTTGACACTTCACTCAACTGAAACTGTTCTTTTCAGATATACCAGTGATTTCCTGTCAAATTTAATATTCTTTTCTCAATCCTCATCCTTTTTAACCTCTTTTTAGCATTTGACACTGTTATTTAACCTCCACTCAAATAGACTTATTGTCTCCTCTCTGGATTGCTGAAAACTATTGAGAAATTTGCCCAATTAAAATACTCATATCTCCCTACTTAAAAAATAGAATTTTCTAACTTGTTTGTTCAGTCAACATTTATTAAAAGTTGCACTAAGTCCTGGGGATATAGAGATAGGCAAAAAAAAAGTTCCTGCTTACAAGGAAATTATGTTTAAATGGGAGAGAAAAATACAAATAACTAGGTACAAATAAAGGTATACTGTATTTATATAACAGAAGGCTAAACACTCTTTGCAAATGAAGAATTTCAGCAGATTTTGTTAGATTAAAAATCTACCACTTTTTGATTACTTTGAAACAGGGGTCCTCAAACTACGGCCTGCGGATTAGATGAGGCAGCTGAGGATGATTATCCCCCTCACCCAGGACTATGAAGTTTATTTAAAGGCCCACAAAACAAAGTTTTTGTTTTTTATAGTCTGGCCCTCCAATAGTCTGAGGGACAGTGAACTGGCCCCCTATTTAAAAACTCTGAGGACCCCTGCAAAGAACAATTGGTTGACACTAGGAAAGCTAGAAATTTCCTGACCAAAATTCAAGAAAAACCTTTGTATGATAGGTGGATGGGGCTGGTTTGCTTCTTTTATTTGGATTTATATATCTTAGTGAGGGATCTTTTTCAGCTATGACAGTCATCAAAACCATGCACAGAAATAAGCTAGATTTATAACCAATTTTCAAATCATTATAACACAACTTGTTAAAGTAAGATTTAAAAATATAACAAAACATGAAATTATATTTTACTTAAAATATCATTATTAATGATATTTTTGCTAAGTAAGACAAAAAGGCTTTTTGTTCCACTTATAAATAAAATATTATTTCAGCTTTAGTTCATATATTTCATTTCTATTTTTGCAAGTTTTAGACTATATTTTCTTTTGTTTTTGCAACGTAATTGGGGTTAAATGACTTGTCAGAGTCACACAGTAAGTATTAAATATCTGAGTCTGAATAATTTGAATTCAGGTCCTTCTGCCTTCAGAACCAGTGCTCTATTTACTGTACCATCTAGCTGCCCTCAGAATATAATTATTAATGCAATACTAATGTACATAATTTATATATGAGTAAATATAAGTAATAGGGTCAGTATTTACCAGGGCTACTGTCATCCCATGGATGGTTCCTAGATATTTCATTAAAAGATGATAAAAGCAGAACTTAATTGGCCCAGGATTGGGGTAAGGCTCAAGCTGTGCCAAATTTGACCTCAGCTACCTGGTAGCCTCTGGCTGTATTAAGGAGGCTTACTGGTTCTCTAATGACATAAAAGTCCCACCCACATGGGGCCAATACCTTACAGATGTGGTATATATTCTGAGAGACCACTTTGCACAGCCTTCCCTAGAGCTCAGAAGCATTTTCATAGAAACATAGAAGGGAGGGGGACAGAGTGTGTCTGTGGAAGGCAAGTGTTATTTACTAGTTGAATATCCTTGGTATATTAGAGTTGAGCAAATTTTCTTTTGTAAACTATTTGATGACCAAGGAGTGCTCCACATTGTCTCAGCATCAAACCGCTATTGACCCCACATATTGTGGCAGATAGTCAATTTCTTTGATTTTTTTATTTTACTAATGGGATGTACAATTAAAAAGGTTTGAGATTGCTGTAATATAGAAGGATTCTAGAAGATAGAGTGGAAAGGAAAAGCAGAGGAGGAGAGAGAGAGAGACTCTTAGTAAGACTAGGGCTTAATTTACTATTGGGAAGGGATATGATGGCTAACATAACTCTCTCCCTCTCCCTTTAGGATAATCCATGTTCGGATCTCCATCATTCCTCAGTGGTCTAAATCCTTAGTCAAAAGGCATACTAGGGCAGTAACTCCTGGAAGAATGATGGTCAACAGAATCCTTGAAGGTAGCATTCTAAAGGCCAGGCAAAGGCAGCACTCTACTACTGTTGGCGCCTGGGATGAAACCCTGGTTGCTCATATTGGTTCCATTACTGGTAATGGGCATAATATTTGGGAAGGTATGGAAAGGGAGAAACTAGGCATCCTAAAGCCAAACTTTGTTTCCTTTACAACATTGCTTTGCACCTAGTCCATATGATCATAGACTTAAAACTAGGAGGAAGTTTATTTATTTAAATTGTTTCTTTTTCTGGTTATACATGTATATTAACTTTTTAAATATACATTTCATTATGAATCATGTTGGAGAGAAAACTCAGAACAAAAAGGAAAAACTAAGAGAAAAAAAGAAAAAAATGAATATAACATATATTGATTTACATTTAATCTTTATAGTTCTCTTTCTGGATGCAGATGCCATTTTCTACCCAAAATTTATTGGAATTGTCTTGGATCACTAAACAGCTGAGAAGAATCAAGTCTTGTGATAATCACACAATCTTGCTATTTCTGTGTATAGGAGGATGTTTAGAGAACAATCATTTATAGATTCAGTTCTTTAACAGATGAGGAAAAAGAAGTCCAGAGTTGTCCAATAATTTGTCCAGGTTTGCAAATATTTGAGAAAGGATTCAAACTTGGGTCTTCCTGATTCCAAATCCAATACTCTCTCCACTACACTGTGCTACCTTAGAACCTTTTTTTTTCTCTTTTGGTTTTTTTTTCAGTGAAATAAAAATCAGAATAAAAGTTTTTCCCTAATTATAGAATTCTTCATTTGTAGAATTTGAAATTAGACTAACAGTCTAATTGATCCAAAACATGAATAAGTAGCATATGACTACTATATTGGCCCTGCCTACCCATGAACAACTAATATTTCTCCAATTATTTAAATGACTTTATTGTATAAAAAGGTTTTTTTTTTTTTTTTTTCCCTATAATTTTATTTATTTAGTTCCAGGGTTTGTTTTGGCAAAGTGTACTTTTAGGTATTTTGTATTGTTTAGAGTATTTTAAATGAGGTATTTTTTTAATCATCTCTTCTTGCAGAATTTTGTGTAACATACAGAAATGCTGATGATTTATGTGAATTTATTTTATGTCCTGCTATTTTTAAGCAAATGGCAACTAAACATTTTATTGTTTGATAAGTGATAGTGAGCAGTTAAGGAGGCAGATTAGAATTTCTTCTACAAATGTGCATGAAGAAGCATTTAAGGCTCTTTAATCCCTATTTACCTCTTTGGCCAGATGTTTTTATCCTTATGCTATTGTCTTTGGGACAATTTCTTTCTCCACCCAATATGTCCCTAATTTCCTAATGAAGTGAGGCTTCCTGTCTTTTTGTTATAGAGTACAGTAGCAGTCTGCCTCAAATTGCTTTCAGCTGGGAATATTTTGTGGCTGCCCTAGAGTTGGCTTCTCTCAGCTAATGGTATTTAGGCAGGACTCACTCAGAACATTAGGAAAATATCCTTGTCATCTGGGATTATTAGCTGCAAAGTAGTTGTAAAGTAGCCCACAACCTGGAGATGAAAGCAAGTTCAGTCTAAGACTTACTAAGGGAGAAATATAATGTCTCACACAATAATTTGGGTATTTTTAAAACTTGTTTTAACTTTGTAATTATGTCCAGCCTGTAGGGAAAAAACCGATAATAGATTTCTTATGCTTGAGTATTTGCCATTTATTTCAAGTTTCAAACCCTGCGTCATCCAATCACTCCATGTTTTATAGGGGACTTTTCAACTCTCCTATTTTGAAATATATTTTGTGTATCATTAATAAGCTGCGTGACCCAAATGAGTCATGATGGAGGCATGCCAGAGATTGCTTCACACTCTCTGGTTGCCCAAAGAAGGAGTTCTGTTTGGTGCCAACAGTAGGAGGTCCTGTTGACAATGTCTCTTTACATATATGCAACACTGAACTCTTCTTTAGAAGTTGAATGGCCAAATGTTAAATGACTTAGACCCACTGGCCTCTGAAGATTCAGGCAACACTTTAGAAAAGGCAGTATGATATAGTAATTAGAATAATGGACTTGGACTCAAGAAGACCAGAGGTTGGATCCTGATTCAGATACTTATTAGCTGTGTGGATCTGGGCATTTCTATATTGAAGGGAGTGAATGAAATGATTTCTTTGGCTCTTTCTGATTTCAAATCTTTCTGAGGCTTTAGAAGTCAGTGCAAAGTTCTTATAATGAACTTTTTCACTTGACATCACAAAATAGCCAGGCAGAGGGCAGAGAACAAAGGCATGTGTTGAATGGAGAAATTCCACCTTTGATATTTATGACATGACTATTAGGAATAAACTTTGATTTGTTATGCAATTGTCTGGCCCTTGAATGAGGAGAGGGTGTGGATTACACCCTGACACCATAAAAAAACATTTTGGGTGAGATAAACTGTCATTTGATGATTCTTGGTGCTGTTCTGACCCTTATGTTCCAGACTATGTTGACCACCCTTCCCTACCTTTGATTACTACTCTGATGTCTTATCCCTACCTCTTGCCTTGCCTACTGAATTTGTTGATGCAATGGAACTCTGTCTCTTCTTGACCCTCTGAACTGCATATCAGTTCCCTTCCTTCCCTCAATTCATAGTTTTGTATGGCATAGAAAATGGTGTTTTTTTAAATGGTCATAATTGGGGTTGGGTTACCAATTTGGACAACAAAATACATCCTAGGCTTTTAAAAATTACAAATGGGATAACTAGAGCCTTCTCCCTCATTTCTTGCTAGAAAGTAAATATCCTTTCTTTCCAGACCTATAGTGTGAATACCATAAGTTGTCTTGATTTTCATCATCTTGTTCTTTTCTCCTTAGTTTCTACTTATATAACTCTTTTTTTGTTTTGTTTAGCCCTGCCACATGGCAGTTTTTTGCAATGATCACTCTCTTCTCTCAGACTATTTGAGATTGTGTTTATCTTCCTTCTTTTTCTTTTCTTTTCTTTTCTTTTCTTTTCTTTTCTTTTCTTTTCTTTTCTTTTCTTTTCTTTTCTTTTCTTTTCTTTTCTTTTCTTTTCTTTTCTTTTCTTTTCTTTCTGCATTTGGGGTTAAGTGACTTGCCCAGTGTCACACAGCTAAGAAGTGTTAAGTGTCTGAGATCAGATTTGAACTTGTGTTCTCCCGACTTCAGGGCCTGTGCTCTATCCACTGTGCCGCCTGTGCTCTGTCCATTGTACCACCTAGCTGCCCCCTATGTGTTTATCTTTTTACCAGCTCCTGTTTTCTGAACAACTTGTACCATTCTAGTTTCTTCTGATCCCCTTAGCCTTTCATGCTTCTTTACAAAATTTAGTCAATCAGTTCTTAAAAATTTATTAAGTGCTTACTATATACTAGGCACTGTTGAGGGTACAAAGAAAGATAAAAAAAGAGGAGACAATCTGCCAATAACTGTAAAAAAAGTTATATAGAGAATAAATTGGGAGTAATCAACAAGTGAAGACACTGGAATTGAAAGGAGTTGTCAAGCACTTCCTGTGGAAGATAGGATTTTTTAACTGATACTGGAAGGATTCTAGGGAAGCTGGGAGGTGGCTTTGAGAAGGGAAAACAGTCCATGCACAGGAGCCAGTTTTGCTACTTGTTCTCTTCCACATAGGGTTTGGGAAGAAAAAAAGTCCAGCACAGTTGTCACCTCTTTCTTGCAGCTGTTTGTAATCTCACCAGCTGAATGTAATTTTATCATCTCTCTCCTCCCCCATGCTGCTTCAGTTGCTCTTTTGTCATCTGCCATATCCTGCCATGTGTTTCAGAAATTTCTGGCTTTGCATTTTCCACCTCCCTACTAAATTAAAAGAGGTGGCTGGATGACCCAGTGGATAGAGTTCTGGGCCCAGAGTGAGAAAGATCTGACTTCAGCTACTTATTAGTTGGGACTCTGGAAAAGTCACAACCTGTCTTTATCTTAATCCACTGGAGAAGAAAATGGCAAAATGTTTCCCAAGAAAACTTCTTGTGGGATCATGAAGATTAAAAACTTCTTGAGGGCGGGAATGGTAGGTTTCTTGTGTATTTGTTTCTCCCATGTAGTCATAGTGGGAATTTGTGGTGTTTTTCTTCTTTTTCTAATATATAATGGTTCTTTGGGAGCAGGTTTCTTGGGGAGATTTTCTGGAGGCAGTCTTAGTTTGGTTCCAAGTAATAATCACCACAAACACAGCCAGCTGATAAAATCCTTCTCCTTCCTTGATTCCAAGAGCTCTCGCAGCTTATCCTTTGCTTCTGCTTCTGCTTTCTTCAGCCTCCAGCCAGCACAAAGGTGGAAGATGGAATGAATCTGACTTCGCCTCTGAGAGTGGGCTTGTGGGCTTCTGTATCTCCCAGAGTGCTCTTTGGCCCTAAGAGCTTCTTGCTTATATGCTATTCACTGAGTACACACCAATCATTATATCACTGGGAAACCATTATTTGTTGTATGATTAAATCAATGCTAAACTAGATTTAAACATTGTCTCCTCAATTCCACTTAGTACCTTGTTTCAAGTTCTGGCCCATAACATCTCCTCGTAGGATCAGATCAATAACACTGAACCATGCTAAATTAGATAATTACTGTCTCTATCAACTCTAATGAGTTAACACTTTGTAAGGATTCCAACAGGAATTCAGAATTTCTGATGAGTAAAACAAAACCTTTATGGTGTTGAAATGACAGATAGTTAGGAGTTGGAAGGGCTCAGATAATTTTAAAGCAAAATGACCCCTGCCACTTTGTTATAAGTAGGAAATCACCTTTTAACAAGTTTGAAGACACTTGCTACCTCTCAGAATGTTTTTTTTTTTTTAATCTTAGATTTATTGACTTTGAACTGCATTCTCCTCCCCAATATTCAGCTTTTAATTATTAAGTGACAACAAATGTGGCAGATGGATTATACAGTTTGGAAATTATCTAGGCCCTTTGCTCTTTCTCTCTTTTCTGAGAGGAATCTTAACTGTTCCCTATTAATATTTTCCTCTAGACTGAGCAAATGCTAACTTCATGCTTATTGAATCTAAATGAATTGTATTAAATTGCTGGACAGGGAGAATGAATAGAGGTGAAACAAGTCAAATTGTTTTTTTAGCTAAGATATTGGCAGAAGGGAGGATGTATAAAATATGGATTTTAAAAAATTATCTGTGGAATTGATCCATGTAACTCTGTTCTTTACTAGCACATTTCCCCCTTTTCTTTCCCTCAGAGAATTTCGTAGTGTCAAAACTTTAAACATCAACTCTATCCTTTTTTTTTTTTTAATAGCCTTTTATTTACAGGATATATGCATAGGTAACTTTACAGCATTAACAATTGCCAAACCTCTTGTTCCAATTTATTACCTCTTACCCCCACCCTCTCCCCCAGATGACAGGATGACCAGTAGATGTTAAATACATTAAAATATAAATTAGATACACAATAAGTATACATGACCAAAACGTTATTTTGCTGTACAAAAAGAATCAGACTCTGAAATATTGTACAATTAGCTTGTGAAGAAAATCAAAAATGCATGTGTGCATAAATATAGGGATTGGGAATTCAATGTAATGGTTTTTAGTCATCTCCCAGAGTTCTTTTTCTGGGCATAGCTGGTTCAGTTCATTATTGTTCCATTGAAATGATTTGGTTGATCTTGTTGCTGAGGATGGCCTGGTCCATCAGAACTGGTCATCATATAGTATTGTTGTTGAAGTATATAATGATCTCCTGGTCCTGCTCATTTCACTCAGCATCAGTTCGTGTAAGTCTCTCCAGGCCTTTCTGAAATCATCCTGTTGGTCATTTCTTACAGAACAGTAATATTCCATAATATTTATATACCACAGTTTATTCAGCCATTCTCCAACTGATGGACATCCATTCAGTTTCCAGTTTTTAGCCACTACAAAAAGGGCTGCCACAAACATTCGCATCAACTCTATCCTTATGGCTGCTTTATTTACTTTCCTAAAAGTTACCTTGCCCTGAGTCTAGTTCCATCATGTATCCAAAATGTCTGTTGAATATTCCTTCTGCCTTTATCCTTAATTGTTCCACTTTATAATTCAGTATGTTTAATTTGGTAAACTACCTCAAATCCTAAGTCAGATTGACCCTATATGTTTCCACTTGGATGTCTACTCATTGCTTTTGAATCAACATATGTAAAAAAAAATTTGTCATCAGAAATCTCAAATTGACTTCTTTTGCTGATTTTTAAACTTTCATCATTGATGCTGTCATTTTGCCATAAAAGATCACTTAAAAAATGAAATGGTATAATTCTTTTATTGGTCAAATCCAAAAAAGGGAAAATTCATGATTGGCTAAGGGAAATGTCCACTTGTTACTAGAGATTAGTAATCAAAAATAACTTCATTAATCACGTGTTTAATCAGTGACTAGGCAATAGAATTCTGGGACTTTCCACAAACATGTTACAAACATCAAGTATATTAAAAAAAGTTTTCTATGTTTTTTTTCTATAGTTTTCTAGAACATAACTTCCAGGATATATTTATAGGAGTAGAAGGTAGTAAAGCATGTTTCTTTCTCTATCCCATACACAAATTCATATAGACCTAAATAACGAACTATAAGATAAATCTATATTATAAATCACTTAAAAGCAAAATAATCATTAATAAGGATATTATCATTTGTATATATTAGGTTAATTAATTCCAACCTACATATTCTTATTCTAATAATCAAACTTAATTCTATCCTGTTTATCTTTATAGACAGTCACTGGTACCTATAAATCACAATGAAATGAGTAAATATTGATCAAATTGAATAGGGTATCAAAATTATTCTCACAGGAGTTGAGAATAACTTCCTTTCTCTCTTCATATCCCTCTCTTCCCAACTTGTACTTCCCACCCTGGATATATAGTCCTCTAGATTTTTAGTACCAATCTATGATTGAGACTTCCCTAGAAAAGAAATTCATTTATGTTGCCAAAGACACACTCCTTCATGTTGGCTTGTGCATCCTATTCCCCCTCCATCTTACCCTGTCCTTCCTGCTCCCAACTCCTGAGCTCTTCTCTCTCCTCTAGGAATCTTGTGTTATCCTCAAGTTTTAGGTTCTGCTAAAAAGGAACTTTATATTTGGTACCAAGAGTCAACTAATGGGACCAATATGGCCAGGGTGGTTGACTGAAGGGTCACAACTCCAAAATTTCCCCAAAATGTTTTCTATAAAAGAGACTAAAAAAATGCTGAAAAAAAAAAAAACTCCTTAAAAATCAAACTTAGTCAGGTGGAAGCTAATGACTCCATGAGACATCAAGAAACAATAAAGTAAAAAACTTGAAAAAAGAATCTGCTATTCACTTTTAGATGAGTTTCCTATCTCATCTCTCTCTACTAACCTATAGTATTCCATACATACAGCAATACCATGTGGCTGGCATTCCACTTTGGTGAGCTCTTTTTTCTCCTAGTGATCTATAGAATCCACTAAAAATTTATAAATAGTCTTGTTTTGGGGTTGCTGCCAAAAGGTCTTTTTTTTTTTTTTTTTTTAACCTTGGATTTGTTACTGTCTTTTTCTTTTCCTATTCTATCTGCACAGTCTACATAATTAATAGTAATTGTGAAGAGCAACGTCCATAGGCAACAGTCTCACAGGGTGAGAGATCATAGATGGGTTACTATCTTCATTGTCTGAGGGACTCCATATATCCATGACATCATATTCATCAATGTACAAATTTATGAATTTCTAGCATTTTTATTATCTCCCTGTTCAAAATTTCATTTACCATTTGGGAGTGATAATTTATATGACTGAATACCTTCTTGCTTCCTCTCTCCATTTACATAAGTGTGTGCCTAGAACTAAAGATATTACTGCAATTATTCTTAACTTATTAGTAACTAATAGCCATCAGATAGAAAAGCTGTGTAAATTAGTAGAAAGAGCCTCAGTTCAATTGAATCTCTTAAAAATTGAAGACACCTTTTTCTCAGGTAACTCAGGCTTTTATTGAAAAAGATATAATATTATTGAGTCGTTAAGGGAAATAACTTTAATAAAATTGTAGTTAGGAGGATATATGTTTTTGCTAAAGTAAGATTGAAATGGTGAATAAGATCTGATGGGATCTTCACCAAAATCAACCCATCTAATTCTTAACTTATTAGTAACTAATAGCCATCAGATAGAAAAGGTGTGTAAATTAGTAGAAAGAGCCTCAGTTCAATTAAAAGGTGAATCTCTTAAAAATTGAAGACACCTTTTTCTCAGGTAACTCAGGCTTTTATTGAAAAAGATATAATATTATTGAGTCATTAAGGGAAATAACTTTAATAAAATTGTAGTTAGGAGGATATATGTTTTTGCTAAAGTAAGATTGAAATGGTGAATAAGATCTGAAGGGATCTTCACCAAAATCAACCCATCTAACTTACTCTGATTTTCCTGTTTTACATCTCTTATTATCTGTATACTTGTAGGCTTTTAACTGTATTCTATTATACATTGCTTTCAAGTTGTTTTATGTCTAAATTTTTTCTTCTCTAGAAGATTCTAAACTTTGTGAGGGCAGGGGATCATATCTTATTTTTCTTCTTCATTTCTTATAAAAACCAGCAGAATGCTTGGCTCTTGGCAGGTGCTCAAGAAATTTGGAATTAATTGGAAAGAGCCTTATTTCTTGAGCAATAGTAAAGAATTATGAAACATCATCATTCAGGACTAGTATTCTTTTTCTTTTATTTTTTTTTGGACATAATACATTTCCTTTTTTTCTTTTTATTTAGTATTTTATTTTTCCCCAGTTATATGTAAAAATAATTTTTTTTTGCTGTAAAAGATTGTATTTTTAAATTTTTTATTTATTTTTATTATTATAATTTTTTATTGACAGAACATATGCATGGGTAATTTTTTACAACATTATCCCTTGCACTCACTTCTGTTCTGACTTTTCCCTTCCCTTTCTCCATCCCCTCCCTCAGATGGCAGGCAATCTTATACATGTTAAACATGTTATAGTATATCCTAGATACAATAATGTGTGCAGAACCGTACAGTTCTCTTGTTGTACAGGAAGAGTTGGATTCAGAAGGTAAAAATAACCGGGGAAGGAAAACAAAAATGCAAACAGTTTACATTAATTTCCCAATGTTCTTTCTTTGGGTGTAGATGCTTCTGTCCATCACTGATCATTTGAAACTGAGTTAGATCTTCTCCTTCTCAAAGAAATCTACTTATATCAGAACACATCCTCATGCAGTATCATTGTTGAAGTATATAATGATCTCCTGGTTCTGCTCATTTCACTTAGCATCAGTTCATGTAAGTCTCTCCAAGCCTCTCTGTATTCATCCTGCTGGTCATTTCTTACAAAACAATAACATTCCATAACATTCATATACCACAATTTACCCAACCATTCTCCAATTGATGGGCATCCATTCATTTTCCAGTTTCTAGCCACTACAAACAGGGTTGCCACAAACATTTTGGCACATTTTCCCTTATGTAAGATCTCTTTGGGATATAAGCCCAGTAGTAGCACTGCTGGATCTGAGAGGTAAACTATCCTATGTTCCTCTAATTTATTTATAATCTCATTCTTTATGCCTAAATCCATGGACCCATTTTGATCTTATCTTGGTGTATGGTGTTAAGTGTGGGTCCATGCCTAGTTTTTGCCATACTAATTTCCAGTTTTCTCAGCAGTTTTTGTCAAATAGTGAATTCTTATCTCAAAAGTTGGAATCTTTGAGTTTGTCAAACACTAGATTGCTATAGTTATTGACTATTTTGTCTTGTGAACCTAACCTGTTCCACTGATCAACTAATCTATTTCTTAGGCAATACCAATGGTTTTGATGACTGCTGCTTTATAATATAGTTTTAGATCAGGTACAGCTAGGCTGCCTTCATTTGATTTTTTTTTCATTAATTCCTTTGAAATTCTTGATGTTTTATTGTTCCATATGAATTTTTTTATTTTTTTCTAGGTCATTAAAATAGTTTGTTGGGAGTCTGATTGGTATAGCATTAAATAAATAGATTAGTTTAGATAGTATTGTCATCTTTATTATATTTGCTTGGCCTATCCAAGAGCACTTAATATTTTTCCAATTATTTAAATCTGACTTTATTTGTGTGGAAAGTGTTTTGTAATTTTATTCATATAACTCCTGACTTTCTTGTGGTAGATAGATTCCCAAATATTGTGTGCTATCAATTATTTTGAATGGAATTTTTCTTTGTATTTCTTGCTGTTGGATTTTGTTGGTGATACTGTATAAAAATGCTGAGGATTTATGTGGATTTATTTTGTATCCTGCAACTTTGCTAAAGTTGTGAATTATTTCTAATAGCTTTTTAGTAGAATCTCTGGGGTTCTCTAAGTATACCATCATATCATCTGCAAAGAGTGATAGTTTGGTTTCCTCATTATGTACTCTAATTCCTTTAATCTCTTTCTCAACTCTTATTGCTGAGGCTAGCATTTCTAATACAATATTGAATAATAATGGTGATAGTGGGCAATTTTGTTTTGTTCCAGTTTTTGCCCATTACATATGATGCTTACTGACAGTTTTAAATATATGTTCCTGACTATTTTAAAGAAAAGTCCATTTATTCCTATACTCTCAAGTGTTTTTATTAGGAATGGATGTTGGATTTTATCAAATGCTTTTTCTGTACCTATTGAGATGATCATATGGTTTTTGTTAATTTGGTTATTGATATAGTCAATTATGCCAACAGTTTTCCTAATATTGAACCAGACCTACACTTCTGGTATAAATCCTACTTGGTCATAGTGTTTTATCCTGATTTTTTGTAATCTTTTTGCTAATATTTTATTTAAGATTTTAGCATCAGTATTAGGAGATTGGTCTATAATTTTCTTTCTCTGTTTTTGACCTACCTGGTTTAGGTATCATACCATGTCTGTGTCATTAAAGGAATTTGGTGGACTTCAATCCCTATTTTTTCAAATAGTTTTATAGATTGGGAGTTAATTGTTCTTTAAATGTTTGGTAGAATTACATAAACCATCTGGTCCTGGGGTTTTTTCTTAGGGATTGATTAATTTGTTCTATTTTTTTCCAAGACAGACTTTTAACCAATTTTTTCTTCCCCTGTTAATCTGGTCAAGCATATTTTTGAAGGTATTCTTCCATTTCATTTAAGTTATCACATTTATTGGATAAAGCTGGGCAAAATAACCAATTATTAATTCCTCTTCATTATGGCGGTTCTCCTTTTCATTTTTAAGACTAACAATTTGATTTTACTCTCCTTTTTAAAATCAGATTTGCTAAGGGTTTATCTATTTTGTTGTTTTTTTTTTCATAGAACCAAGTCTTAGTTTTATTAATTAATTCAATAGTTTTTTTACTTTCAATTTTATTTATCTTTCCTTTATTTTAGAATTTCAGTTTAGTGTTTGACAGGTTTTAATTTGTTCCTTTTCTAGTTTTTGTTGGGGAGCCCAATTATTGACCTTTCTTTCTATTTTTTGCAAATAGGCCTCTAGAGATATAAAATTTTCCCTATTACCCTTTTGCATCCCATTTTGATTAATCTAATTATTGTCATTTTTCAGGTGAAGTTATTAATTATGGATGATTTGTGTTTCACCCAAATTGTTTAGTATGGATTATTTAGTTTCAATTATTTTGGTCTATTTTCCCCGCTTTTTTGTTGGTAATTTTAGCCAGATCTGAAAAGATGCATTTACATTCCTTTCTGCATTTGATTTGGGGTTTTTATGTCCTAATTGGTGTTTTGATAGGTTCCATGAACTGCTGAGGAAATTTCCTTTCTGTCTCCATTTAGTTTTTCTCCAAAGATCTATCATACCTAACTTTTCTAGTATTCTATTTACCTTTTACTTCTTTCTTATTTATTTTGTGGTTTGATTTATTTAATTTTGAGAGTGCAAGGTTGAACTCTTCCACTATTATAGTTTTGCTCTCTATTTCTTCTTGCAGTTCTCTCTCTCTTTTTTTTTTTTTTTTTTTTTTTTTTATAACTTTTTATTGACAGAACCTATGCCAGGGTAGTTTTTTAACATTATCCCTTTCACTTCTGTTCCGATTTTTCCCCTCCCTCCCTCTGCCCTCTCCCCAAAGATGGCAAGCAGTCCTATACATGTTAAATAGATTGCAGTGGATCTTGGATTTAATATATGTGTGCAGAACCGAACAGTTTTCTTGTTGCTCAAGGAGAATTGGATTTAGAAGGTATAAATAACCTGGGAAGAGACAAAAATGCAAGCATTGCAGTTCTCTTAATTTGTCTTTTAAGAATTTAGATGCTACACTACTTGGTGCATATGTTGTTTAATATTGATATTGCTTCATTATCTATGCTACCCTTTAGGAAGATACAGTGCCCTTCCTTATCTCTTTTAATTAGATCAATTTTTGCTTGATCTGAGACCAGGATGGCTACCCCTGCTTTTCTGACTTCACCTGAAGCATAGTAGATTCTGCTCCAACCTTTTACCTTTACTCTGTATGTCTTGCCCTTCTTCAAATGTGTTTCCTGTAAACAACATTTTGTAGGATTCTGGCTTTTAATCCAGTTTGCTATCGGCTTACTCCTTATGGGAGAGTTTACCTCATTCACATTTGTGGTTAAAATTACTAATTCTGTATTACTTGCCATCTTGTTAACTCCTGCTTATGCTTTTCTCCTTTCCTTCCCCCTTCCCCCTCTCCCCAGTATTAAACTTGTGAGCACCACTTGCTTCTCACAGTCCTCCCTTTTTAAGATCCCTCTCCCCATCTTAGAGTTCCTCCCCCTTTCTTACCCCTTTTCCTCACAATTTCTGTATTCCCTTCTGCTTAGTTTACTTCTCCCCTTTTCATTTTCCCCCTCCCACTTTTCAATGAGGTGGGAGAAGTTTCTCCATAAATCAAATATATCTAATATTTTTCTCTTTAAGCCAAGTCTGATGAGAGTAAGATACACACTATGTTCATCCCCCTCCCTTCTTTCTCTCATATATAATAGGTTTCCTTTGTCTCTTTGTGAGATGTAGTACCCCCACTTTACCCTTTTTCTGGTACAATTTTCTTTCTACCTCTAGTATCCAGAACAAATTATACATGTATTCTTTATGTATCTTTATAGCACAAATATAGTTCCCAATATTTCTTTTTACCTTTTTAGGTTTCTCTTAAATCCTATATTTGGAGATCAAACTTTTTGTTTAGTTCTGGTTTTTTCATCAGAAATAGATGAAATTCACCTATTTCATTGAATGTCCATCTTCTTTCCTTGGGAAAAAATGCTCATTTTGTCTGGCTAAGTTATTCTTGGCTGCATACCAAGTTCCTTAGCCTTTCAGAATATCAGATTCTAGGCCCTTCGATCTTTAATATGGATGCTGCTAGATCCTGAGTAATCCTTATTATAGCTCCTCTATATTTGAATTGATTTTTTTCTAGCAGCTTGCAGTATTTTTTCCTTGGTCTGATAGTTCTGGAATTTAGCCACAATATTTCTTGAAGTTTTGATTTTAGGGTCCCTTTCAGTAGGTGATTGATGAATTCTTTTAATGTCTATTTTACCCTCTGTTTCTATAACATCTGGGCAGTTCTCTTTGATAATTTCCTGGAAAATAGTGTCCAGGCTCTTTTTTTCATCATATTTTTAAGGAAGTCCAATAATTTTCAGATTATCTCTCCTAGATGTATTTTCCAGATCAGTTGTTTTTCCAAGAAGGTATTTGACATTTTTTTCCATTGTTTATTTATTTATTTATTTTTTGTTTGGTTTTGCTTGATTGATTCTTGGTGTCTCCTCTAGTCATTCAATTCCATTTGTTCAATTCCGATTTTTAATTAATTGTTTTCTTCACTCACTTTTTAAATATCTTTTTCTAATTGTCTAATTGAGTTTTTAAGTGAGTTGTTTTGTTCTATGGAATTTTTTTCCATTTTGCTAATTTTATTTTTTAGACAGCTATTTTCTTTTTCCAATTCACTAATTCTGTTTTTCAAGGATTTGATTTCTTTATCAACTCTGTCTTTAAATGAGTGGGATAACTTATCCAGACCCTCTTGCCAAGCTTCCCTTTCCTTTGCCCATTTTTCTTCTAGCTCTGTTGTGAGAGCCTTTTAAATTTCTTCTATGAGAGTCTTGTGTATTGAGGACCAGATCATATCCCCCTTTGGGGATTCATCTGGAGACAGTCTGTTTTTTAATCTTCTCAGGGTTTAAAATCTGCTCTCTATGCATATAGAAGCTATCTATTATTAGAGCTTGCTTTAATTTTTTGCTCATTTTGTCAAAGAAGAATCAAATAAAACAAAACTAACAAAAAAAGCAAATGCGGTCTGCTTTTTTTGGGGGGGGGGGCGGGGCTGTATGGTATTACCGAGCTGCTTCTGGAGACTTCAGGGGGCAGCAGTGAGGCACTAGCAAGACAGCAATGGCTGTGCTGTGTTTGTGCTCTGAGACTCTGAGACTTTGAGAGCATGCTGAGACACTATGGGTGGGTGTGGCCAGGTCCAGAGAGACCCCAGCTTTTCGGGGTTATGGTCTTTACTTCCTGTGTTTATAGCTTCTCTGCTAATCTACTGGCTTGCTGCCAGGGCAAAGTAACCACACTGTGGTAAAGTTCTCCCTGCAGAAATGGCTGAGATCATACCCCACCTCGGGTCTGCTAAGTGTGAGCTGCCTTCTGTTCTCTCACTGTCTTCCCTACTCTCACTGTCTACTGTGCTCTTGCTGCCTGCCTGCCATCAGTCTGCACCTGATCTAACTGTCCACACCCACAAGCAAAAATATCTTTTTTGGCGAATTTTGAGGATATCTTCTGTTGGTAATGTATTTGTGGGTTTTTTGTGGGAATTAGTCAAGTTCTAATTCCGATGCCTTGTCATGAAATAAAGTATTCTGAGAGCAAGAAGGAGCTTAGATAAATGTGTGTGTCCTCTCTGCCATCTTGGCCAGAAGTCTCTAAAAACAAATTTTAATATTATCTTTTAAAACAATGAGTTTCAATTATCTCCATTCTTCCCTTCTCACCCTCTCTCACTGAGAAGGCTAGCAATTTGACATTTATACTTGTGTAGTCATATAAAATATTTTCATATTAGTCATGTTGTGAAAGAAAACATATATTTAAAAAGCAAGAAAATAAAAGTTTAAAAAAGTATGTTTCAATCTATATTCAGACATCACCAATTCTTTCTCTGGGGGATAGATAGTATTTTTCATCATAAGTCCTTCAGAGTTGGATTGTATCATTGTATCATTGGGAATATGCAAGTCATTCACAGCTGATCACCTTACAATTTTTCTGTCACTTTGTACATAGTACATTTCACTTTGTATCATCTCATGTAAGTTTTTCTGAGAGCATCTTGCTCATCATTTCTTATAGCACAATAGTATTCCATCATAATCACATACTACAATTTGTTCAGTTATTCTCAGGGTTGATTTTTATGTGGGGCTGCATGTGAGGGTATTGTGCCAGAGTTTCCTTTTATTGTCCTGCCTTAGTTTCCCTAATTGTCCTGCCTCAGTTTCTCTGAATTGTTTTGCTTCAATCCTCTTAGTTGCAACCCCCCCCCCCACCCCGGTTCATTAAGACTGATGTAATTCAGGGCTACTTACTCTAAGGTTATAAATTGCCAACGTGAAAACTCAAGATAAGGGGGAGTTCAGACTTCCTGGCTCCTAACTCCTCCTAAGTTGTGAAGACCAAGTTAGCACCCTGGATGCCTTAGAATCAGCTGGAGTCAGGATAAGCAAAAGTCCTTAGTCCTTATTCTTGGTCTTTAGGGGTAGAAGTGAAGGGAAATGGACACAAGCTCTTCACAACCTCTCTTCTCTTTGTCCGCTGCAAAAGTGACTCTGGCTTGTCTTTCTTCACCCCCTAATCCCTCCTGCAATTATCTGTATACACCAAAAGATCAAGCCAGCACAGAATAGTGAGAAGAGTCATTTTCCAAGCATATGCCAATAGAGTATTGTCCAATAGGTAATTAGCCTTAAGTGCTCGGTTGTCCAACCCCAGTGCACCTACTCAGAGTTTCAGCCCTTTACACTAAGTCATTAAGAATCTATGGTCCTACCTCCCACCTTGTCAGAACTGGATTGATAGTCTGTTCCCACTCTCAGTGCTCTGACTCTACCCTTGCTTTGATCTACTCCTAGCTGAGCCATGTGTATATATACTTCATGTGAAGCACACATTGGCTTCTGGATGCTTTGGACATCAGCCTTGGGTGCAGCATGCCCCCAGCATACTCTCTCCCTTTCAAATAAAATAATAAAAACTCTCTAATCTCTATCTTACCTCAGTTTCTCCAGCATTACAAGAGGACTGACTTTGTCTTTCTCAATGATTCATTGATTCACAAAGTGGAGTTTCTCTTGCTAAAATGTAAAAATGCCTCCTGAGTATGACATCATGTTAAATCTAGTCTTCCATTTAGGCCTAATCATGAAAGAGTTCAACAAAATATTTCCAGAGATCAGATTTTGATACTAAGGAGAGAAGGGAGAAAACATGAGACTGCTTGGATCCTGGAGTTATTACTTAAGAATATTACAGACATTTGCACATATAAAAAAACAAAAGAATTCTCATTCATATTAACAGTTATTTCTAAATGATTAATGATAGTCTGAGCAGGGAGATAATAAAGAAGGTCCTCTTGGAACCATAAAAATTTCTACATTGATGAGTCTGTAATATCATGGCTATGTGGACTTCCTCAGATGCCATATTTAGTGACCTCTCACTTTATATGACTCTTATCCTTAAACCTTGCCCTCCACAACTACTATCAGTTATTCAGACTATGCAGATAGGATTGGAAAGGGGGATAACTCTAGTAGCCTCAAGGTCAAAAATTCCTTTTGGGAGTAACCTTCATACTTTGACTTGCTCTATAAGTCAATAGCACACTATAGGTCACTAGGGGGAAGAAGAGCTCGTCAGAGAATGAAGTGGAATCTCAGTCACAGTGTGGAAGATTGTACAAATTGGTGGGAGCAAGGAAGGGAGGGAAGGGGATAGCAATTCATTTGAAGGTAATCAGTTTAGTCAACAAAAAGGGCAAAATTTCTTTGGTAGCAGGGGCTGACCCAAAACTTTGAAAAAACATTATAATATATGTATCCCTGGATGGGAGAGAGAAAGATAGATATGAGTGGTGGAGTAAGCAATAGTGTTAAGGGTTGTGTTTATATGAATTTCTTTTCTAGAAAATTTCAATCACAGTCTGGAGGACTGTAACCTTGGGAGGCATGCAAGGAGACTTGTTGGGAGGAAATGGAATTAATTGTACTCTACTCTTCTTTAGGATTCTCTTCCTTCTCCAATGAGGTAGGAGAAGTCAGCTTCCATGGGAGAGAGTATTCAAAATAGACATGGGAATTTGAGAAAAATAGAAGAGAGTTTGGTACAATAAGAACTCTCATTTATATAATGCTTTAAGATTTTCAAAGTCCTTTAAATAAATTAACTCATTGGATACTTATAAGTACCTGTGGGGTAGGCTATTATCCCCATTTTATAGAGAAAACAAGTTGTGAGAGATTAAAAGACTTGTCCTGACTCACTCAATTACTTAGTAAATATTTAATACAGGGATTAAATTTAGCTCTTCCTAACTCCTAGTTATGCTATTTGCTTCACCATTCAGCTGCAAGGGAGGACACAACAGGGAGATATAGTGAACTCAGGAAGAATGGCTTCATTTAACAAAAAAGGTGGACATGGGTACTGCCCACTGCTGACAATTGATAATGGAAAGATAAGGAGGTAGATGAGGATAATCATATTATAGAGGAAATCATATTATCAAAATAGTTGGCCATAGGTTCAAGACTATAAAGGGAAGGGAAGGAAAGGAATTCAGTATAGTGGTGATAGAATGGGAGAAAAGGGAGAAATTGAGGGATCAGAGGACACAATGAATAGATTTAGGAATGAGACAATGGGAAAGATGGTACAATACATTGGATTGAATATTGTAGCCATGGGGGAAATTTATAGCTCAGCATCAGTTTCAGTTGATGAAGTGTTTAGAATGGTAGTGGTGTGATTCTAGTGGTAGAGAATTGAAATGTGAGAATTGATGTGAGAATCCCCTCTGGTCTTGGGGCAGGTCCAATGTGAAAAGAATTCAGGAACCCGAAGTCTTAGTGGTAAAAAAGGAAGTTTTATTTTTCACTAAGAAGCTCTCTCTTAGTGGACAAATCTCTTAATGAGGAGATTTGCAAAGAATGTATTAACAGAAACCTATTTTATGAGCATATCTTGTTGGGCTGGGGACAGTTTGAGCTGATTATCAGACCAAGAACTCCCAATTAAATGAAATTACTTTGAAGGCTTTTTCCAGAATTTGGAGTTTCCTGAATGGGGATCTGGTTACCCAAAAGATCAATGGGGGTTGATTTGCCCGAGATTTCCAATTGAATGATGCCGCTTATATTAGAAAAAGACCTATCT
The DNA here is from genome assembly GCF_902635505.1 of Sarcophilus harrisii. Classification (NCBI taxonomy): domain Eukaryota; kingdom Metazoa; phylum Chordata; class Mammalia; order Dasyuromorphia; family Dasyuridae; genus Sarcophilus; species Sarcophilus harrisii. The sequence goes on from NC_045426.1 coordinate 461,197,307, forward strand.
GGAAAATATGCCCCCTCCCAGACTCTGGAGTGTGGGAGACCCCGAATCTCCCTTCTTTTACAATTCAAAAGGGACGTTTCAGAGTGATTATTTTACAGATTCAGAGTTCATCCCCATGAGTAGGGAAATAATGACTTTGTAAAGAATATTTTCAGTAAAGTTAAAATAGACAGCTAGGTGGCACAGTAGATAGCGTGCTGGATCTGAAGTCAGGAAGACTCATCTCCCTGCATTCAAATCTGATTTCAGATACTTACTAGTTGTGGGACCATGGGCAAATCACTTAACTCTATTTGTCTCAGTTTCCTTATCTGTGAAATGTGCTAAAGAAGAAAATGAAAAGCCACTCTAATGGCTTTTTGTCGAAAAACCTCACATGGAATCATGAAGAGACAGACATGATTGAACAACAAAATAATGGCAGAAGCTGGATTGCAAAAAGTTGAACATGAAGTAATTAGTGAAGAAGGGGAGGCAGCCTCTGCTCTTTCTAGGAGATTTGTAGTAAAAGCTTATAAAAAGAAAGAAATATGTTGGGAATTCTTTTTAAAAAGTTTTATTGATATGTTTTAGTTTTATAAACATTTTCAGATTAACTAGTCTGTGAGTACTCTCTTGTAACAAAGTGGTCAATAGTTCATAAACTTTTATTAAGCACTTAACTATATGTGGTATGAAAGTAAGAAACAGAGTCCTTGCCCTCAAGAGGCTTACAATCTCTTGACAGAAGACAATATATAAAAGGAAACTGAGAAGTGGGAGAGAGGAGGCTGTCAGAGGTATATGGTATAGGGGAATGATGTTTTGGAGTCAAAATCAAGTAGAGCAGCTAATGAGAAATAAAATTATCTGGAAAGATCTAACCCTTGATAAAGGGAGGTTTTGGAGGGAGTAGATTTGCCTTTCATCTCTCCAAACAGAAAGGAGAGCCAATGGAGGAAGATGCGGAAATTTTGAATATTAAAGCTGAATAAATCTCCATAATGATGAGATTACATATAATTACTCACCTTTCTATTTTTTTCAGTCATAACCCTTATGATTCTTCACTCATTTTTTCCATTTCATTCTACTTCAGTAATGCAACAAAGCAGGAATTCTTTTGGGTTAGATTAAAAGGCCAACTCTAAAACTCTATGATCACATTCATCATCACTTAAAACTGCTCTGCAGACAAGATTCTAAAACAGTGAAATATTCCCTGAATGACAATATCTTACCCTTCCACTTTTTCTGCTCTCTTATCTGTTCTTTGACCTTATTGTAACCTTTAGTTCTTTTATTCCTCTCTGTTCACTCTGTCTATCAAGTCAATTTTAGCTTCTTTTCTCTACCCAGCCTTAACCCAATATGCAGTTACTTCAACAATAACCTCTCCTTTACTCAAATCTTTTTCCTTGACCTTCTGCCATTTCTATTTCTCCACACAAAAGGCTTGGATAACTCCTGGATATGCACAGAGCACTCAATCTTCCTGCTTGACAATAAGACAGAGCTGTTCTCAAACCTAGGAAAATGTAATAACCTAAACTTTTATTTTCAATGAGGTTGGAAATTAAATTTGCCAATCAGTATCAGTGGGTCTTAGTACTATTAAGTTTCTTACAGGAAAACGAATGCTTTTTTCATTGGAAAATTATTTTCTTACAAAATAATTATAGCTGGAGAATTTTTTTTTAAAAGTAGTACTTTAAAGTATAAGAACTTTAAAGTAGTGTGTCTTTATATTGGTTCCAGTGCCTATGCCTAGCAATAGCCGCATCAGAAATCTCTTATTTCTATGGATATCATAAAACCTAGGAAAGAATTAGGAAGATGAGTTGGGAAAGAGAGAGGTAGAAACAGGAAAAATATTTCTGTGGTGAAATGGCATGAATTGCCTCAGAGGTCTCAAAAAGCCCTAAATTTCCTTGACATTCAGATTTTATTTTGCCAAAATTTTTAGAGTCCACTAGGTGGTGAACTTGCATCAAATATGTTACTGAAATTGTTAAACTCGGGGAAGCTCAAGTTTTTTTTTTTTGTGTGTGTGTGTGGGTTTTTTTTTTTTTTTTTTAACTCATTCGCTATGAAATTCTGAGCTCTAGACTACAATGAAATCCTTTTAGAATATTTTTTAGTGATTTAAACTTTTCAGATATTATATGGTTGATAACATGATATAAAGTTACAAATTTTCCTGATTAGCTTGTTAAACTGTAATGCTTTAGGTAAAAGGTTAAGTGTCAGATGACAGTTTTACAGTTGAATTATAAATGAGCTTTGCTGGAAATCACCTCAAATACTTTGTTAGTTCCTTTTTGCAAGGACTCCTTTAAAATTAAGAATGGAGTTTTCTGTTACCTCAATAGGAAGGGAAATGAATAACCATTTATGTAGCACCTACTAAATGCACTATATTGAGTACTTTTACAAATGAAGTTTTAATAGAGACAACAATCCAATAAAATAGATGCTACTATTGTCTTTATTTTACAGATGCGAAATCAGGCAAAAATAAAGTAAATGACTTGCCTAGGATCACACAACTAGTATTTTCCTGAAGCCAAATTTGAAATCAATTCCTGATCCCAGAAACAACATTCTATCCACTGTGCCACCATCTGACTCATACTCTCCTCTGTAGAAGAGGATTTTGCCTTTGATTATACAACTTGTAAGTGTCAGAGGGCAAAATATTTAAAACTAACTTAATATTAAGTTGGGTGGACTTAACAACTTGTAAGGTCTCTTCTGGCTCTGATCCTGTGACTCTATGTCATTTAACTTTTCTGGGCCTCAGGATTCTCATCTGCAAAATAAGGAGTTTAGAGAAGGTGACCTTAGGGATTCTTATCGTTGCCAAAGCTATAATCTATGTGTTGAGATTGGGAAGGGACTCCAAAAGGTTAGGGGTCACAGACTGGTGTCATGAGGTATCTCAAAAGAATTTGCAGGCTTGAATTCCATATCCAAGTCAAGGGGCAAAGTTTATTGTAATTGTACTGCCAATTGAAATGGGCTAAATTCGAAAAGAATTTAGCAAAGAACTTGGAGCAAGGAGACATATATATCTGGTTCTTCATTTTATGGTCTAGAGGTAGAACTGAGGAGTGCTCTCAGAAATTTGGTTATCTCTGACCAGCAGATCTAGGACATCCTAAGGCCAGAAGACTTTAGAATCATTGACAGATTGTCAGAACAATAGTATTCTAAGCTTACAGAGTCTCAGGATCACTAATATATCTTCCCTAAAGTCTAAGGGAAGAAATATTATATTCCTAGGCCAGAAGACTTTTAAAATCATTGACAGACAGATTGCCAGAACAATATTACTTCAAGGTTGGTGTGGGGGGAACCTCCGGAATCACAGAACACTGACAATTTATTAGAACAGAAGCACCCTAAGGTCAGGAAACCTTAAAATTATTGCTCTCTCTCCTAGAAGCTATATTCCATCATATGTAAATGATTGAATAACTCTAATAAACAAAGAAAATAATAGCTAGCATTTATAGAACTTTTAATTTAAAAATGCTTTATAAATACTAACTCTTTTTATGCTTACAATAACCCTGGGAAGTAGGTATTATTATTCCCACTATAGTTAGCTGAGAGCTGGGTAGTAATGAGCCTTTCTTCCCATCTGGATTTGGTTTGGGTTCCTTCAAGGTGAGATTTCTTACCTGAGTGTGTATGAAATATTCTGGTTAAGTATATGGCCAAAGAGCATAGGCAGCATGTAACCCTGGTAGCAATCTTATTCCACAAATTTGTATATTTGGTCACAATGGAGATCTGGTGAACCTAGGTGAACCATGATAGAACAAAGCACATTTAGTAGCAATCAACAAAAACTATATTTATTGAGTAAAGTGACTACATGTCCAATAGGATGCTGGGGTTGATTAAGCAGGAGATTGCACACACAAAAACATACACACGTATAAAAACCCCACTTTCCCATAAGGCAATTTAAAAAGATGCAAGGCAAGATTGAACTAGTTTCCTACATTTCCAAAGCAGCTAACCTCTTTTGCAGAGCACAGCACCATGGTGCTCCAAATGCATGTTACTTAAAAATTACTAATAAATTCATCTTGCCTTGACTAGCACAAACAAGAATTTGTGATTGGAACGTGACTACTTTGTGGCTCTGGAGGGAAACAGTGATGGTGTATATGATGTACCCACTGATAAGAAGCAAGATTTTTATGTTGCTGTTGGCAAACATGAGCAACTGGGGCTAATGAAATTATTCCTTGCTATGAATTTGAAAATTTAACCTAATTAGGTTGCTATCCAGAGGGAATGTGGCTACAAATGGTGCATTCAACATTTCCCAGTGTCCATCCTGTTACACTGCTAATAACTGCATTCCCCTAAAGAACTAATGATTTTTAAATGAACAAAAGAGTGAGTAGATAATAGCTCAAAGCAAGTAGGAATTCTATAGGAAGCACCCTCAGTTGCTTGATTTATCCATTCAGAGATGTTGATTTCTTTTTCTTTTTCAAATGAACAATAGTGAGTGGGCAGATAACAAAGTCACCAGAGAGCAAAGAGTGATTCAATTGAAAGTTGTCTCAGTTATCCATTAGAACTGTTGGTGGTTATCTCCCAGTTTTCCCAGATGTGAGCATTGTCAGAAATGAAAAGCTTGTCCCTGAAGCCAGAATCCAATGTGGCAGCAAACGAGTTTGGGATATACAAGAAAGCCTCCTAGCTCTCTTACAGCCAGGACTCCCCTGGCTTTCATGCCAGTTACTTATAGTAATGAATGGCTCAGGGATAAAAAGAATTAACTTGCATCCATTAACTAGAAAAAAATCAAGGTCAATTCTTCTCTTATCTCCTGGAAAAGGATGCCATAAACGACTGTCTTTATTTTTTCTTCTCAAGAAACTTGATCTATTTTTGAAGTAGAAATAGTTTGCACCTTATTCAGAGCTATTAGAACAGCTTTGAATTGTCCTTGGAGTACTTGTGGCTTGGATACAGCGTTACCCTCTGTTCCATTTTTGGGAAATCTTGAAGGATCATTTGAAGATAAAGAACATTTAGTCAGAAGCATCCCTATCACACTAGGATGTTTAAATCTGAGAGATTCATTTTTGAATCCTTACTTGGAGAAATCTTTCTAACTTTCTTGCTCTCTAATGGGGACAATAATTTTTGTGTGTCAGCTATAATAATAGAAATGAGTCCATATTTCAAATGATGGGGTTCTCGTCATTTATTGAGAGACAGACATCTTTTTATACACTTCAAGAATCACTCCCGAGTTCTTCATCATAGTCACTGTCTTTGCAAGCCCCTTTGTTGTGCTTCTAAGTGTTGTAGCACATCCCCACTGGCTTCAAGGGCCTTGCATCTGTTAAGCAGTCATTGGAATACTAGATCTGGTACGACATTTGAAGTCTGGAAGACTTGGATTCACCTCTCTGGCACTTACAAAACTATGGGACAACAGGCAAGTAATTTAACCTTTCTAGGCTTTAAGGCCTTCAACCATTGAGGAAGCTAGGTCACATAGTGGATGGAATACTGGAATTGGAGGGAGGAAAGATTAATTGTGTGACTATGAGTGAATCATTTAATCTAATTGAATTGAATTTGAATCTTAATCTATAAAATATATTCCTTCCCTGCCCCCTCCCTCCCAGATTTTCATGAGCATCAAATGAGATAATATGTGTTAAACTCTTTTCAAACTTTAAAGCACTTTATAAATCTTAACTGCTGTTATTATTATTAAAAGACAGACAGACCAAATAGAGATCAGGCCTCTCATTGTTTTGGTATAGGGACTCCCATTTGAGGAGGTGCCCTCTACATATGCAGGTAGATATATCTTTTAAAAATATTATTTATTAGGTATTTCCATAGTTATATTAAAATTTTTAAAAAACTCACTTAAATAATTTTAATTTTTGTTAATTTTAAATACATTTTAGTTTATAATTTTAAAGTTGATTTTAAAAAATTTTGAGTCCCACATACTCTCCTGTCTCACTCTTCCTCCATTTCTTGAGAAGGCAAGGAAGATAATATCAATAACATATGTGGAAAGCACAGCATTTTTCATCTGGGTGCTTTGGAATTGTCTTGAATCATTATCTTGATTAAAGGAGCAAAATCTTTCATAATTGATCATTACAATATTACTGTGACTGGGCGCAACACTATATTGGTTCTGCTCATTTCACTTTGCCTCAATTATTGTGACTTCCCATGTTTTTCTGAAATCAATTTGCTCATCATTTCTTATAGTGCAATAGTATTCCATCACAGTTATATATTCCAACTGGTTCAGCCATTCCCCACTTGATGGGCATCCCCTCAATGTCCAATTCTTTGCCTCCACAAAAAGAGCCACTATAAATATTTTTGTACAAATAGTCCTTTCACCTTTTCTTTGGTCACTTTGGGATACAGACTGAGTAGTAGTAGTGCTGGGACAAAGGGTATGCACAGTTATTGCCCTTTGAGTATAGTTTGAAATTGTTCTCCAGAATGGTTAGATCTATTCACAACTCTACCAATAATGCGTTAATATACCATTTTTCAAAATCTTCCTTCAGCTTTTGTCACTTTCTTTTCTGTCATGTTAGCCAATCTGATAGTGTGAGGTGGTATCTGACAAATAGTTATATCTTTTCTTTCTTTCTTTCTTTCTTTCTTTCTTTCTTTCTTTCTTTCTTTCTTTCTTTCTTTCTTTCTTTCTTTCTTTCTTTTTTTTATGCAATTGGGGTTAAGTGAGTTGCCCAAGATCACACAGCTGGGAAGTGTTAAGTGTCTGAGGTCACATTTGAACTCACATCCTTCTGACTTCAGGGCTATTGCTCTATCCACTGAGCCACCTAGCTACCCTGAAATAGTTATATCTTGATAACTATAGGATAATCACAATAAAAAAAAAGACTTAAACCAATACATTGCCAATCCTAGGCTTATTTTCATATTCATGTGAAATTCATATATTCATGTGAAATATTTCATTTCACATCACAATCAATATTGTTTCATCTCTGCCTCTCAGAATGTTTCCTCTCATATTTTACCATTTGGTAGCAATTAAAAAAGAGGATTTGCTCAGTAGACTGGGATGACATTAAAGAAGGAGATCATTTTTCAAAATGCAAAATAAAGGATTTTTCTCCAGAGTTTTTCTATTTCAGGGTTAATATTGTGTTGTGATGTAATGGATAGGACAGTGAATCTGTAGCTAGCCAGGGTGTGGTAGCCGTATCAAAATTGACTCAAACCTTGACACTTCCTGAAAGTGTTTCTTTTATTATTGTCTTCAGTTTTTTCCACTGGCAGATTGGTACAGAGGAAAAGGTGTTGACTAGGGAGTTACTAGATCTAATTTCACATTCAGCCTATTATTCTATGTGTGTGTGTGTGTGTGTGTGTGTGTGTGTGTGTGTGAACTTTGACAAGTCCATTAAGCTTTTTGGATTTCAGTATTCTTATATATAAAATAAAGATATTGGGTTATTGTGGTGCCTTCTACCTATAAATTTATGATGTTTCTGTTTCCATAATCCTGAGAATGTTGGATAAAGAGTCAGGAAAACATGAGTTCAAATATGGTCTTAGATGTTTAGGCATTTAATCTTTTCCTGCCTCAGTTTCCTCATCTGTAAAATGGGAATAATAATAATATTTGGCTATGAAGATCAAATGAGATAATATTTGTAAAATCCTTTGTAAACTTTACAGCACTATAAAAATACTAGCTATTATTTTATTTTTCTTTGCCCTTATCATAACTTCCAAGCAATCTTTCCATATTCCCTCAATCTATGATTCATGTTTTGGCTTTATTTTCTTTCCTGAAGGAAAGATTTGATTTCACATTTTGGGTAAGAAGAAGCTCCGTAGATGCTGGAGTGAGAAGACCTAAGGAGAGACTATCAGGAGCTTTCTAATGATGTCTCACTCAGATTAAGCTCATGAACTCTAAGATCATTATTGAGCTGCTAAATTGAGGCTTTATTGATACCACCTTCCTCAGTATCTTCTCCCTATGATGAGAGGGCAGGAGGGCAAAGTACCAAACTCCTTTTCCCAATGGCCTCCTTGATAGAGGGCAGAAACTGACTCAGCTCACTCTGCTTTACATCTTCTTCTCTCTCTGCTTTCAGTTCCATAGAACAAGATGTCCCTAAGTAGGGTAGTATCTCATACTTGGTGTCCCATCTTCCTTTCTCCTTTCCTCCCCCCCCCTTTTTAATTATTTTCCCCTTTAGATAACAAGCTTCTCAAGGTCAGGGGCTACCTTTCCTTTTTTAAAATTGTAGCCCCAAATAATTATAATTGTAGTATTATGCCTGGTACATTGTTGTTGTTCAGTTGTTTCAGTTGCATCCAACTCTTTGGGAAAGTGTTTGAGATTTTCTTGACAAAGATCCTAGAGTGGTTTACTGTTTCCTTCTCCGTCATTTTACAGATGAAGATACTGAGGCAAAAAGGTTAAGGGACTTGCCCATGGTCACATAGCTAGTAAGTGTCTGAGGCTAGATTTTAACTGGATTTAACAGTCTATCTACTGCACCACTTAGCTGCCCTCTGGAACATACCAAGAACTTAATAAATAGTTCAACTATTTCAACTAGTTGAACTAAATAGTTCAAACTAGTTCAACAATGTGATTTCTTCAATCTACCACTGAATCTTTTGCTCCCTTGTTTTATAAATGCCATCCAAACCTGATTAATGCTCAACTTTTGATTATCCCTTCTATCTCATCTGTTCTTGAGAGGCAATGGAAGACCAATGACTAAGAATTGAGTGATGTCTTGACTAGCTTCTAAGTTCAATTTAAGTGAGGTAGAGCTGTGCAAAGTTGCTAGCCTTCCAAAGTCATCAATGGTGGTAAGACAAAAGTTAGGATGATTTTGGTTTCTTCAATGTCTGACCAAACTCTAAGAACTCCAGAATCAAATCAAGTCACAATTGGTAATTATGTTTTGATGGCTCAGAGTGAGTATATAGCATTTTTTTTTTTTTTTTACTGTTTTGGGCAGAAATCCTGAGGATCTTTTCTTCTTAAATTGAGATACATACAAACATACATAAGTATGTCAGTACATACATATATGATATATATATCAACTTAGGTTATATGTACATACATACATATATTTGATTAGGTAAAAGAGGTCATTGTTTTGGGCACCTCATTTCTTACTCAGTTTTAATCATTGAATGGGTATTGCCTCAGACAAACTGAGACCTGGGAAAGATCTTGGCTGAAAAAAGCAAAGATCCTCCATTGTGTCTGGGGCCATCTCCAACATGAGGCATAGGGAAGGAGGGTGAGATTAAGATACTATGAAGCATGGGGGAAGAGGATGAGAGGAAAAAATGAGGCACAATGTGACAGTAAGTTAAACAAAAAAATTTCAGCAAAGATGGTGTGGGCCAAGAACGGATTTATTAGGGAAATTTAACTTCAGGGATTGACACAACTTGGCTTTCTGATTGGTGATGGGACTGAAAGGTTGAATTGATCCCCATAAATGCCTTTCTCTGCTTGCCTCAGGGAATAATCTTATTAGTACTTTAGGCTTTCTCTGCCAATTCTACCTAATGAGTAGTACCTCATCATGGGGACTGATTGAAAACTGAAACTTTCACCTCTCACCTTCTCCCTGACTCCCCTTGTAGGGGATAGTTTTCATTCCCACCAGTAAAGGAGAGAGTCCCATAAAAATGGGCTTTGGGACTAGGATTTTACTCCCCAAGTCTAGAAATTGGAAACTGTGGTGGAAGAGCTATTATGAGATGATAACCCCCAAATTCCTTTACTGAGTCTATGTAAGTAGATATTTCTAGCCATATTTTTTTTATAGGCTGAAAATCCTTTTCATATTGTTGATGGAGTCTGGTGATTTTAATTTCCTTTTGTTCTTAGAAGAACAGTCTACATCTTTGAACCTCCACAGATGGTAATCTTACCTTGCTTCTTTAAAGTTTATTTACCTTTCTTTGTGTAAACATTTACATCATAGCAATTGTAAATAAATTACAGACATGACTAACCTTTATGTGTTATTTCTCAAATACTGGGTGTGGGGATACTAGACAATAATGGAGAACAGAGAAATGTTTAAAACTAGTATTTTTCCAGACATAGATCTTTAAATAGACCTAAGAATTACCAAAAAGATCTGGTAATTCATTTTACAATTTAGGAACTCAGGAAGATGAGGCTTCCTGGCTTCAGGCCCCATACTCTATCCATTGCCCTATCTAGCTGCCCTCTTACACAGCCAAACACCATAACAACAATGTGGAGATTGGAGTTATGAAAATTCCCTTTGTTCCCATAATTCTCTGTATTGGTAGGCAGATGAATCCAAGATTGAGATCAAATGGCTAAATGGAGCAGGTTGGACTTCATGTTATCCTTTATTACCATAGTATCTCTATTTTATTACTTAACAAGAACAAAATCTCTCTGACTTTTGTGATGTTTTTTTCCTGCAGGAAAGTGCAGATTTTTCTACAGGTAATTGTGGGACTGGCTCAACTGTCATCATATAAAATGCTCAAGATTGCTATCAGGGTTGATTATTATCTTCAAATTACTTTTTTTTTTTTAATAAGCAAACCACTTTTATCACTTAAACACATAAATCTTTCCTTCCTTCCTTCCTTCCTTCCTTCCTTCCTTCCTTCCTTCCTTCCTTCCTTCCTTCCTTCCTTCCTTCTTTCCCTCCCTCATTCCCTTACTGGCTGTGTATAAACATGTATAAGTCTCATTTATTCATCTGTAAAATGTGTGAGTTAGTTTAGCATTTTTAAGTTCCTCATAACAATTTTATAAGAAAAGTAATATAAAGCAGTGTTATCCTCATATAATCCTTTGAGAAAATTGTGGTACAGAGAAGTGAATTAACTTTTGCTGATCTCATAGCTTGTTAAATGCCAGAGCCATGTATGTACTCTGTTATCTTGATTCTAAGACATATACTTTCTAAATTTTAAAAATTTTTCTCCAGTTATATGTAAAAAAATATATATATTTTTGGTTATACATGTATATTCATTTTTTATACATTTTCTTATGAAACACATCGGGAGAGAAAAATCAGAACAAAAAAGAAAAATCATGAGAAAAAAAAAACAGAAGGGGAAAAAAAATGAACATATCAAGTGCTGCTTTACATTCAGTCTCCATAGTTTTCTCTCTGGATGTGGATGGAGTTTTCCATCCAAAGCTTATTGGAATTTCCTTGGATCACTGAACTGCTGAGAACCAAGTCTGTCATAATTGATCATCACACAATCTTGCTGTTGCTGATTACAATGTTTTCCTGCTTCTGCCTGTTTCATTTAGCATCAATTCATATAAATCTCTCCAGGCCTTTCTAAAATCAGCCTGTTCATCATTTTATAGAATAATAATATTTCATTACTTTACATATATCATAACTTATTCAGCCATTCTCCATTTGAAAGGCATTTACTCATTTTCTAATTCTTTGTCATCACAAAAAGAGCTGCAACAAACATTTTTGAACATGTGAGTCCTTATCCTTCTTTTATCATTTCTTTTGCATATAGACCCAATAGTGACACTACTGGATCAAAGGATATGCACAATTTTATAGCCCTTTGGGCATAGTTAAAAATTGGTTTTCAAGGATAGTTGGATCATTTCACAACTCCACCAACAATGCATTAGTGTCCCAGTTTTCCTGCATCCCCTCTAATATTTATCATTATCTTTGCCTGTAATCTTAGCCAATCTGAGAGGTGTGAGATGGTACCTCAGAGTTGTTGTAATTTTCATTTCTGTAATCAGTAGTGATTTAGAACATTTTTTCATATGACTATAGATTGCTTTAATTTCCTCATCTGAAAATTTTCTGTTCACATTCTTTGACCATTTATCAGTTGGGAAATGACTTGTATCCTCATAAATTTGACACAGCTCTTTATATATTTTAAAAATGAGGCTTTTATCAGAAACAATGGCTGTAAATTCCCCCCCCCCCCCGCCCCAGCTTTCTGTTTCCCTTCTAATCTTGGATGTGTTGATTTTGTTTGTGCAAAACCTTTTTTAATTTAATGTAACCCAAATTGCCCATTTTGCACTTCATAATGATCTCTAGTTTTTCTTTGACTATAAATTCCTCCCTTCTCCAAAGATCTGATAGGTAAGCTATCCTTTGCTCTCCTAATTTGCTTATAGACATGTACTTTTTTTTTTTTTTTTACAGAATAACACTGAAATCCATTCTAGTTCTAACATGCTATGATTCTATAACTCAGTACCATTTATAATTAGTGTAATTATAATTAGGGGTATATGGGGTAAACAGAGAGGACTAGCACTTTTGATGTGAGAATTGCTGACCCTTTTTAGAACTTGGCGTCAATCTGCTACCCAATTTTTACCTGTGGTTCTAAGGAGCTGTAGCATACCTACAGGCCACACTCCAGTGAACCCAACTGGGCAGATGGACTAAACCAGGTTTAGGGTAAGTGATATGCCTCAAATACCCTAAGCATGTGAAAATTTCTCCTGGTGGAAAGGATGGATGAGAACAATTTGTCCAAAGGCCATGAAGATGGTTGTGGAGTGATTAGAGTGGCCAGACATCAAAGATTTGTATGCTGGGTCATCACCAGTCCCTTTGACTTTTGTTTTTCCACTGACATGGATGACTCTGGAAGAGAAAATGAGGCTGACTATGTTGTACAGTTCTGATTCACAAATCCAATTTATGTTATTTATGTTATTTATGTTTATTTATGTTAAGAAGTTACCCTGTCATGTCATTGGTCCTCTTAAAAGAACAAGGGACAAACAAAAATAGCAACAATAATTAGTGTGTTGTTGCTAAGTTGGTTTTAAAGATAATATTAGGAATTAATTTTCTTAAGTGGGCTAAATATTCAGTCTGATGGACAGGGTTTTTGTGCTAATTTTCAATTTTTAAAAATTAAACAGAATACTTAAGCTCTTCTATCACATAGGCTGATTCATTTGATCAAGATCATTGTAAGTTTAAGAAGTGATATGTATGATGGATTTAGGGATTCTAAAATCAGGATCCTTTAGTGATATCTCAGCTATGGACAATCATATATTGGCTTTCCAATATATAATTCTACTGCCTAGTAAATTTACTTTTCCAGTTATTCTTTTTCTTTCTTCTTTGGACAAAATCCATATATAGATTTGCTTGTCTTTTGCTTTAGGTGGTGTTCCCTGAAAACTCACTAACTGAAGCCTGCTACCTTCATTTAATTAGTTTTGTTTTTTTCCAGAAAGAAAGTAATCAACAAGCCTTTATTAAACACCTACTATGTGCTGGGTACTATACTAGGCACTGGAGAAATAAAATGAAAATGAAATAATCCCTGCCTTCAAAGAACTAACATTGCATAGGAGAAGAATATATACACATACAAGTATGTCTATGATAAATATAACATCAAGAAGGATGCTAGCTGCTGGGGTAGGGGGATTTTGAAAAACCTCATGTAGAAGGTAGTGTTTGAGTTGAACCTTGAAGGAAATTTGGAGGAATTTTAAGAGGCAGATGTAAGGAGGAAGTGTATTTCAGATTTGGGGGGAAAGGCTGGGAAAAGCACAGTAAGGCTCCTTTCCTTACCAATGTTAGGAAGTCTGCAGAATTCTTGGTGGAAAAGACAGGAATAGACCATGTTACTCATCTTCAAAAGGCTTGCTTGTTTGGCTTTTTAAATTGTATCCTTCACACAAGTGCCCTAGGGTACAAGGACCCCAAATTAGCACATTAATTATACTAAAGAAAACATTATGGAACAACAGCTGCGACTAATGAACAGAGAACAAATGTTATAAATGCTGTTGTAGTGTTCAAATAGAAGTAGAATAGCAGGAAACAATATTCATAAAGAAGGAAAATACAAGCGGCAGCCCCTTAACCTAGTACAACATGTGACCTCTGTTCAGATCAGTGCATCTCTTTCTGCCTGAGAATGATAGAGCTAAACTTTAATTCAGTCTCTCTGACATCTAAGAGGCAGACCTCTCTCTCGCTGTCTCTTTTTCTGTCTCTGTCTGTCTGTCTTTCTGTCTCTCTTTCACACAGAAGCATAGACTTAATCTGGATGTAATTGTAAGCAAAGAAATCAGGAAATATGTAGAAAATAAACATCTTTTGGATATTTAAATATTTGTTATGATTGTTTTGTCAGTATACATTGAACAGTTTGTTTTGTAAATAGTGCAGTATAGTGAATGGGTATGTTGTGCCACAGTTCACTTTTACTGCCCTGACTCAGTTTCCCTAATTATCCTGCCTCAGTTTCCCTAATTGTTCTGTTCATTCCTGCAAAATCACCTCTCCCTCTTTATCAGAATATTTGATAAGGATAAAAGATCTTATATTTTAGAATATCAGAATGCCTCTCCCCATCCCAAGCTATCAGAATATCAGATACTGTCTTAACTGTCTTATCAACCTGCTTCTCTCCATCTCTGGAGTTCCTTCCCCAATTATGTCATCTCACCTCTGGAGGCTCACCCCACCCTGTCAGAGTCTTGTTCCTGCTCTCAGCACCCTGACTCCGCTCCTGCTTCGATCTATCCCCTGAGTCTGAGCCATGTATATATATGTCATTGAGAACTCACATTGCTGGATTCTTGGAGATGATAGTTTCATTCAATCCTGGGACCAAAACATGGACCCATTTGATCCCAGTAAATCTCTCGCTTTCAAACAAATTATTAAATGCTCTCTAATCTCTATCTTGCCTCGATTTCTCTGGCATCACAGGTACTGGACTTGGAATTATGAAGACCTGAATTGAAATGCTGCCTCAGATACTAGCTCTATGACCCTAAATCGATCACATAACCACTCTGTACCTTTGTTTCTTTATCTTTAAAATTAGAGGACTGGACTTGTTGATCTCTAAGATTTGAAGTTCCAAATCTATGATCTTATAACTATAAGGCTACACTTTAAAGTAAAAATTTGAAAGTTATACATAAAATATATATAGAATTTATTTTTGAATTGTCCATAAAGGCAGAACTAGGGAATGGTGGCTAAACTGTTTGATAAGCAAGTCATTTCCTTCCTATAATTTTTTTCAGCTATTTTCTCCAATGTCAAGTGTTATACATATGTACATATATATGTATATATACACACAGACATATAACATTGTAATATGAGGAAGTGATTATTTTTCTGTTATATTAATAACAAATAACTAAATTAGGATTAAGGTTTTTCTTTTCTATTTCCTTATTCGGGGACTAATCCCTGTAGGTCATTCAGCCAGTCTCTGAGAGACAAGGCTGATAGATGAAATTGGCCTAATCCTTGGAGTACATGTTCTATTATCTTGAATAGGATCTTACCAAACTAAGAGACCTTATTTTTATTTATAGTATAAATAGAATCTAACCTAGGTGAATTCCATCCTTAAAGCAGTAAGTCCATGCCTTTCCACCTCCCCATTGGAATTTAGGGGAACACAGCTCATAAAGGAGAAAACTAACCATAATGGTCTGGGTAGAGATGAATTCCTTTGTCCAGATTTCTGAAGACAGCTGAGTTTTATGATCAAACCATGTTCTCAGTGAGAGGAGGTGAAGATTGTTAGCTCATTTCCTCCTTAATATAGCTACCTCCTCATTAATTGTTCACCAATCAGGGTTGATTTTCACTTGTCAAGAGTATCTTCTTTTCTAAAGGTATTTAAGCATTCAGGAATCTCTGTGGTTTTGTCTTTGGTTATCCAGAGAAATCCTTGAACATCAATTTATTGATTATTGACTAGACTTTTAAACTTTCTCTTAGAAGTCCTAAGGTTCTGCAGCTGAAGGAAGATTGAGTCATCTTATATTATTAATTTATTTTAAAAATAGGATCTTGACTATGATATACCTATAATATTATATTCAAATGTCAGAATACTTTTTATTTTGTCTTCTGCTACTGAAGACAAGCCATGGAAAGAATAATAATCAGTACTCATAAATCATACATTTTCTCTTCTCTCTTGTAAATTTCTGTTCCTCATGAAGAATTAAACTGTGGACTAGACTTTTTCATGCCCATAAAAGAGGCATGGACTTCCACAGAAAACAAGAATCAGCAAATTAATTTAAGAAAATAGCTCAGCCTACGGAATGACTCTTTGCTACTGGGAAAATCCAAAACTCTTTTTTGCAATGGAATTAGATTGATGTAAATTTAAGGACTATCCTCAGTTCAGTTCAACTAAAACTTGCTAAAAGCATTATTCTAGTAGTTTCTCTGTTCTGCAAAAACAATTTCAATTTGACAAACATTAATTAAGATAAAGGTTTTAGGCCAGGTTCTAGGAAAGATAAAAAGTTGAGATGTGATATAATTTGTCTTCATGGAGCTAACAACTAGCAAGGAACCTAGGCACATAGAGATGTGACTATAATAATAAAAAGTACAGGATGTGGGTATTTTCTCAATTGTAGCTCCTGGAAACAACCCAGGAACTCATGACAGTCCAAATTTTACTTAGAGTAACAAAATTTCTTTAGCTCCCACAAATGACAGTCATGGGAGATATATAGAGAAGAATGAAAAGAGCTTAGGACATTTTTTTTCTGAAGCTCTGTAGCATTCAATAGTGTATATTTTTATTGTCATTCAGAGACATATTAGTTCAAATCAAAAGACATTTTCTCAAATGGCATAGCAGAATAAACGAAAATAAAGATCCCTCATATCTACAGGAGTATATTCTTCTTTAAATGACTTTAGCTTTTCCATTATACATTCTCCTTGTCCTCTTTGAAGCATTTAATGGATAGACATGTGTTTGTAACCAGGGAACACACATGACTAAAGAACATAATTGTGCTAGTGAAAACCAATTTGATTGGTATATCCTTAGCATTTCCTCCTCCCTGCCTATCCAGGATGAATGTAAGACATGGAGACTAAGAATTACTTCCTACCTTCTCTGATTCTAATTTCTCACTCCTTATTAGGCAAATTAGAAAATATTCTCTTTCACTGGTCCTCTATGCTACTAGGTTATATGACAGGATAATTGCCTTAGTGTCATATTGGCATTTTGTCTAAAACTCTATACATTTAAACCTTGAAAGGTTATGGGTCTTTAGAATGTTAATACCATTTTAATTGGATATCTAAAGTCCTTATATTAAGGACCATGGAGGCCACACTTTGAAACTATTCCCTCTTCTGCTCTCCTTCCTTTTGTGAATCTGATTGATTGTTATCCCTTTGTGGTATTGTTGTTTTCATCTCTATCATTCTCTCTCCTTCTGTATTACCAAAGTATGGCTGGTACAATCCCCTCCTTCAATATTGTAGAACTGCCCAGTGTTCTCTGATGATACCATGAAATCAACCTATTATGGTCTACTTTCTGATGGCCATATATACTGAATTGTTGCTTCTTTCTACAGTTAGATTCTGGTCTTCCCTAGCTGCCTTGATAATTGTTAGGTTTCAGTTCTGAAAAGCATATAGTCTCAAACAATTTCAGTTCTTTTGAGCCTCAGACCCCAGCCAGTCATACCCAGGAATCTGAAGAAAAAAAGCCATTAGGTATTTAAGTCTGTTTTTTGAACTCCCCTTTTTCTGATGAACTGGGGAAAGAACAGTGTCAGTTCAAACTTTTATTTTACTTAGAGTAACAAAATTTCTTTTAGCTCTCATAAATGCCAGACTCGGGATATTTATAGAGAAGAGTAAAAAGAATTTGTGAATTTTTTTCTGACCTCTTCAGCAACCAAAAAAAGCTGCATTTCCTACATATACAAGTTTATTAAAGAGTTGCAAACCAAAGTTTAATATTGGATCAGAGCAGGAAGGTCTAAGGGAGATTAAGGAGAACTTAATGGTGAATATGAATTCAAAAGGTAAAGACAAGCAGAAAGTACATGAGACAGAAACAATGATATGATCAAAAGAATTGAAGTGAGAAAGTATAGAAGATGTTCAAGGAACAGAGAATTGTCCAGTTTGATTGAATGAAGGTGTACACAAGGAAAAGAAGCAGTAAAATAAAATACATCTAGAAAGACAGAAAACCATCTGTTGGTATAGTTCTGGAGAAAAGATGTGGAATCTTGGCTTTCAAAGAATTTATAGGTACATCACAAACATCAAAATAATTATCATGAGTCAGAATATTACATGTCCTAAGAGAGGCAAAAAGTCCTATTAATTCTGGAGGGGGATGAGATTCACACCAAATTAGAAGTACATTGGAGAAAACTTTATGCAAGATGTACCTCTGAGCTGGTCTTGAAGGATGGGTAATATTTTGATGGAGAGAATAGGGATAAGGAAAAGGGGAATAAATATTTATATTGTGCCTATTATATGAGACATTAAGTACTTCAAACCAATATTATCTCATTTGACCCCTACAACAACTTGGAGATAAATATTATAATTATCAGTATTTTATAGTTGAGAAACCCAGAAGTTATATGACTTGTCCAGGATCACAAAACAAGTAAGTAGCTGAGGAAGAGTCTGAAGTCCAGTGTTTGTGATTACATGCTCTGTTCACAGTAACACTTAGTTCTTCCAAATGATGGGGTATTCTTGAAAGAAGGAACAACATTAGCAAAGGGAAAGTTCAAGAAATGAGTGAATTGCCTACTTTAATTTGAAGATTTTGTACCTTCCTTTTCCTTCTGATCTACTTATTGTGAAAGTTATCCCAGAAAAGGTCCTGAGGTAGATCAGTAGTAGTATTTTGGTGGTGGTTTTTTTCTGGTTTTGTTTTGTTTTCTTCAAATAAATTTAATATTTAAAGAGAAGAAGGAGAAGGAGAAGGAAGAGGAGGAGGGGGAGAAGAAGAAAAAGAAGAAGAAAAGGAAAAGAAGGAGAAAAGGAAAAGAAGAATTTAAAGAAGAAAAGGAAAAGAAGGAGGAGAAAAGGAAAAGAAGAAAAAGGAGAAAAGGAAAAGAAGAGGGAAAAAAGGAAAACAATTTGAAGAAGAAAATGAAAAGAAGAAGGAGGAGAAAAGAAAAAGAAGGAAAAAAGGAAAAGAAGAAGAGGAGGAGAAAGAGGAAGAGAAGCAGCAGCAGCAATTGCTGCTTGTAGTTTACAGCACACACAATAATAAACACAAGTTTGTCATTAGGAGATAAAACTTTTTACCTTACTGCTTTGTGATTAGAATAACCTTGGCAATCAGCCCTCTTTTTTCTACTTGTGTCAGATGATGAAAATTGCTAAGAAAGAGGCAAACCACCAGACAATTTAAGAGGAAGCTGCAATGTTACAAATTAAATAATTGCTTGTAGAGATTTTCATTAAAACTCTGTGGAATAAATTCATTTAAATCTCAAGAGGGTAATTACATTTCCCATTATTTGTTATGGATTGAATATGTTCATAAAGATACTTTTATAGCATATCCAGTCCCACACTCTGGACAAAAGAGGAAGCTTCTTTTCCTGTGGGCCTAGAGCTATGTTTACTTTGCCAGAAAATTGAACCACTTCTATTTGAATTGTCTTACGAAAATTCTGAAGATCACCTAGGAGGTTAAGGTAACAGACATTCGGAGTCTTTTCTCAAGATGAACTTCCAAGCAGTCCAACTCTTTTGCAGTGAGCACAGCTAAGGGATTGGACACATTGTTGAAATGCCAAATGTGAATTTTCCTTAAAAAAAACTATTTTATGGAGAACTCACATGAGGCAGGTGCTCACATGGTGATAAGAAGAAATCATAAAATGATACTCTCAAGGTCTCTTTGAAAAACTTTGGTATCAATTGTGAGATGTGGGAAACACTGGCACAAGACTTCCCTGCATGGTGTACCTGCATCAAAGAAGGTACCATGCTCTATGAGCAAAACAGAATTGCAGTAGCTCAAAAGAAATGGTCAAATTTAGAGATAGCTCCACTCCAAATGTTCATATGAACTGTTTGTACCCAACCTCTGATAGAGTCTTCCAAGCTTGTATTGGGATAATCAGCCAGTCAGACATACTGTATATTGACCCTGACATTGTGATGTCATTTTGGTCCTCTTCAAGCATGAAGGACAAACAACCATAATAGCAACAGCAGCAACAAAAATAAGAACAACCAAAGCAACAACACCCACCCAGAGATGAATCTGTCCTTGTTGTTCACCTTAAGGTAATAATGTTCAAGCTGATTTAGTGACACAAATTGATGAATTAGGGTGAATTTGAATAAGTAACTTTTCTCTTAAAGACTATTCCATGTGATCAAACCATCCATCTGCTAGACATAATTATAGCTCCTTTTTGTTAAGAGTCTGGATTATATATTTGTGGTTAATTGAGATGCTTAAAATAAAAATGAAATTATAATAATTTGCTTAGTTTATTGTAAGTATGAATGCTTTAAACTTTCCCTTTTGCCATAGTTTCATTTAAACTAGAGAAAATGGACTTATATTGTAGTGAAAGACAAAGTAATATGTCACAATAACTTACAATGCATATTCTTCCCACTGATCATGTGAGCTGAGTGATATGTTACTATATCACTTTATAGTTGTCAAGTAACAAAACTAGTAAGTAGAAAGGTAGGTGAACTTGAGTTTTCTGATTACAATTTCATTGCTCCACAGGAATTAAAGTTACATAGAATTTCATTCTTGGAATGACCTCAGAGGTCCTTTAATCCAATTGCTCTCTTGAAAGGATATCTTCTATAATATATCCAACATAGAATTTTTTGTCTTTGAATTCTTAATTATATTAATAAATTTATTAACAAGCCAGCTAGGTCATATTGGTGACAGAGAATTGGACTTGATTTTAGTAAGATCTGAGTCTAAATTCTTCTTTAGATATTTATTAGCTGTTTGTCATTTAATCTCTATGCCTCAGTTTCCTAATTTGTAAAATAGGGAAAATAATAGCACTTCCCTTTCAGGATTGTTGTGACGTTTAAATGAAATAATACAAATCTATATGTTTGCTTTGTAAACCTTGAAGTTCTTTAAATGTGCTAGTTATTATTAAGCTTGTGGAACCTTCTTTTGAGAGTCAATTAGATTATGAATTTTTTTGAGGTTAAAGACTAAATCTTTTCCCTTTTCACTAAAACCTACTTCACCTTTCATTTCTTAGCTTTGAATTAAAAGCTTCTATGACATTTTCTTTTATTTCTAATTGCTCACTGCTACAAAAGGCCATCATTTAACAGAAGTATTTGCCCATTGATGCTCTGTTGCTGCAAATCATGGCACATCAATTAAGAGAATTAAAATGATAAATTTTAAAAAGCCAATAGAAAAAAGCCATATAAGGAATTAAGAAGACCACAATATTTACTAATGGCCACATGAAGTCAAAGGTGCCATAAAAGAACTCACAAACTGGCTTTATGAGACGAAAAGATACATCAGTCATGTAGTGAGAGAGAGAGATAACAGATGGATAGCCCAATTAGTACATTGGTTCATCAAAGAGGTTAAAAGAAAGCCCTCCAGTGTATTGAATGGATTGTCCATGGAAGATTTATGGGAAAACTTGTATAAGAATTGCTTAGGATAAGAAGACATGGAAGTATTATGGTCTACTTCATTAGAAGGAGCATTCTTACTGACAAAAATTGCTGATGCCATGAAAACATCAAGGAATAACCTGTTAAAGAGCTAGACACACAGATGATACTCAACACTGGCTCACTGATTGCTGATGCAAGGGTAATTCCTTTCTCACCATTATATCCTAATATTTTTAAGCCTTTAGATGAGATGGAAGTGGGGATGTTGATGAAAGAAAATAATGAGACTACTATCCCCATTCTTTTAGCTTCCGTGTGTTCTTTTTTTTCATCTATAAAATATTTTTATTATCATTATAACTTTTTTTATTGACCGAACATATGCATGGGTAATTTTTTTTATAACATTATTCCTTGCATTCACTTCTGTTCCGACTTTTCCCTTCCCTCCCTCCACCCCCTCTCCTAGATGGCAGGCAGTCTTATACATGTTAAATATATTTTAATATATCCTAGATACAATATATGTGTGCAGAACCGTAAAGTTCTCTTGTTGCACAAGAAGAATTGGATTCAGAAGGTAAATATAACCTGGGAAGAAAAATAAAAATCTAAACAGTTCACTCAATGTGTTCTTAAATCACACAACAAAATCACATCACCCTTTCATACTGTGGGAAGAAGTTTTTTTTAGTCTTTTTTATTTTTTAAGTTGATTTAAAATGTTGCAAAATTGCACTTCCTCAAATGTTTTAAAAATGAAATAAAGATTTATTACTGGAATTTGTGTGTTGAAAATGTCAAAATAAATCACCTAAAATAACTTTTAGATAAATAAGACAATATTGTATTTAATTATTTCTTCTACAAAGTTTCTAGCAGTATAAATGTTTCTTTACACTGTGCACATTAATAAATAATATGTAATATTTATTTAACACTATCTAATTTGTAAAGTATTGTGCATACTTTATTTCATTTGGCTCTTACAATAAAACTGTAGGGTAAGTAGTGTAGATGTTTTCATTTCTATTTTCAGATCAGGAAATTGAGACAGATTAAATGATTGGTCCATACTCATATAGCTACTAAATATCCAAGGCAAGATTAAAATTCCTATCTCTTCTAACTGCAAGCCAGAGGTTCTTATTTCATCTATCTGTCTGTCTGTCTGTCTGTCTATCTATCTATCTATCTATCTGTCTCTCTGTCTATTTGTCTATCTAATCTGTTGGTGTGGATCCATTTAGCTAGTAAAAAGCCTGGTGAAGCTCAAAGTCACTCTGTTTTCTTATATATATTTAAACTTGAAGAAAGTCTTAAATTCAATTAGATACCTGTTGGTGGACATATGAAATCACTCAGCCATTTGGGGAAAAAAATTTGGAACTATACCCACAAAGTCATCAAACCCTTTGAACAAGCAACACCATTACTATGTTTACACCACAAAGTGGTAAAAAGAAAGGGGGAAATTCCATTCTTTTATAAAAGAATGCAAAACATTTATAGCAGCTCTTGGTATAGTGGTGAAGAAACAGAAACTAAGAAAGTACATATCAGTTGTATAATGGCTTACAAAAAAATGGCATATACATATGTTGGAATAGTATTCCTATGCCTATCTTCCCTCTCCTCTATTAGGGGTATAATAACAGTTTCTATTGGTTCAAGTTTGATTTTGGGATGAAATGGAACACTTGTAGAGCATTGAACCATTAACAAAAGGAAATTTACTTAGCTATAATATATCAAGGATATCCAACAAGAATAAAATGGTACCTGGCTTCTCTATATATGGCTCCCCTCATCTCTATATGGAAACAGAGCTGATTAGCAGGGCAGAATATTATGATTTATAGTTTTTAATTATATACCAAATTGAGGGGTCTTGACTACATGTGGATGGGACTTTTTAATGGCTTTTGGTAATAAAGAAGTTTCTTCAGGGGAGACAAGCATCAATCAAGACCTGGGGACAATTTACTTAACCTTTTTAGGAAAACTAACTCCTGTTGGAAAAGGGAAAAGGGAACTCTGTAGATATTGATCCTATAATACTATCCAAGTTCATAGATCCCAGGTTAAGAACCCTTATGCTAAACCTAAGAGATTTTCCTTTACTCTTTATTGTCTTTCAGTTGATGACAAATTACTAAAAATATTTTGAAGCTAATAGGGATAAAGGTTAGAAATGATTTAAATTTTTTTTCTGAAATTGATAAGCATTTTTCACATTTCCCTCTCAAATGAAAAGGAAAAAGAAAAAGAAAACCCTTGTGAACAAATACAAGTCATCTAACAAAAACACTGATCAGCAATCAGTGAGTCTACACATTGGCCATTTACACATTGGTCTCATTCTTCATCTTTCATCACCTTTGTGTCATGAAGTGGACAGGATAGTTATCTAGAATCATGGATGGCTATTGAATTGGTCAGAATCCTTAGACCTTTTAAAGTTGTTTGCCTTTAGAATGTTGTTAATGTAGAAAATATTCTACTGGTTCTTCTCATTCCTCTTTGCAATGATTCACATATCTTCCCTGGATTCTCTTACAACATTTCTTTCATCATTTCTTTTGGAAAAATAGTATTCCAATATATGCATATGCCATTTTTTTGTAAGCCATTATACAACTGATGGGTACTTTCTTAGTTTCTGTTTCTTCACCACTATACCAAGAGTTGCTATAAATGTTTTGCATTCTTTTATAAAAGAATGGAATTTCCCTCTTTCTTTTTACCACTTTGTGGTGTAAGCACTGTAATGTTGTTGCTTGTTCAAAGGGTGTACACAGTTTGATGACTTTGTGGGTATAGTTCCAATTTTTTTTTCCCAAATGGCTGAATGATTTCATATGTCTACCAACAGTGTATTATTGTGCTTCCTTACCCTTAGCTGCTCCAATACTTGCCATTTCCCCCTTTTGTAGATTTTGCCAATCTTATGATTATGAGGTAGAATCTCAGTATTGTCATGATTTGCATTTTTCTATCTATTAGTAATTTGAAATTTTTTATATGGCTATAGATCACATGATTATCTTCCCTTAACAATTATCTGTTCATATTCTTTGACTATTTATCAGATATAGAAAGGGGCAAAAGATAGCTTATGTCCTCAAGAAATTTCACACACACACACACACACACACACACACACACATACACACATATTAATGATGTGAATTTTTATAACTATAGCCATTTGGAGCTCATCTTGGTATATGGTATGAGGAATACCATATTATTATACCTAATTATGCCAAATTGCTTTTCCAATTTTCTGAGCATTTTTTTTTTTGTTCAAGCAGTGAATCCTTAGCTCACTAGTAGAGTCTTTGATTTTATTGAACTGACAAATCTAGATTAACCAGGAATATAACCTCCCATAAATACACACTAATATCAGAGGAAAAGTTGGTACATGTTGGGAATATGTATGAGGGGATGATACACATACAAAGGGCATGTGGTTAGAGTTAAGATGTGGAAAGGTATACATATACACACACAACACAATACTCCCTATACATATATATGTACGTATATATAAAATTGTACAATTAGAACATAAACTTGGAGGGTTGCTCACATAAGGAACATATGAAATCAGGCAAGCATATATATGGAGGAATAATTCATGCTTCTAATAGTTTTATAGATGTTTATGTTAAGTTCTAGTGGTGTTATCATATTGCCCATATTGATCCTGTTCCCTGGTGAGCTTGCAGTCTGTGTTGAATTTTTCGTCATGTGGATGATGTGCTGAATAGTGCTCAGTGTTTTTTTTTTTTCCTGCTGAGGCAATTGGGGTTAAGTGACTTGCCCAGGATCAGACAGCTAGGAAGTGTTAAGGGCCTGAGGGCAGATTTGAACTCAGGTCCTCCTGACTTCAGGGCTGGTGGATCCACTACACCACCTACCTGCCCCTACTACTCAATCTTTATCCAATGCTGTTGCTGAATGTTATTCACTGGAAGTTTCTCTGCGTTCACCTTCTGAATTAGCCAAAATCCTTAGCTAGCGCTTTCTTTCTTTTTAAATAGCTTTTTATTTACAAATCATATGCATGGGTAATTTTACAGCATTGACAATTGCCAAACCTTTTGTTCTAATTTTTCCCCTCCTTCCCCCCACCCCCCCCTAGATAGCAGGTTGACCAATACATGTTAAATATGTTAAAGTATAAATTAGATACAAAATAAGTGTACATGTCCAGCTATTTTTAGCTAGCTCTTTCTTAAGGGAAGAGCAATAATTGTCATGCTCTCTTAATGTAAAAACTATAGGCTTTTATTTTCCTTTTTTTTCTTTTTTTTGGCTATTACTCTTATTTTTTATTTTTTATTTAATAGCCTTTTATTTACAGGATATATACATGGTAACTTTACAGCATTAACAATTGCCAAACCTCTTGTTCCAATTTTTCACCTCTTACCCCCCACCCCTCCCTAAATGGCAGGATGACCAGTAGATGTTAAATATATTAAAATATAACTTAGATACACAATAAGTATACATGACCAAAACATTATTTTGCTGTACAAAAGAATCAGACTCTGAATTATTGTACAATTAGCTTGTGAAGGAAATCAAAGATGCAGGTGTGCATAAATATGAGGGATTAGGGAATTCAATGTAATGGTTTTAGTCATCTCCCAGAGTTCTTTTCTGGGTATAGCTAGTTCAGTTCATTACTGCTCCATTAGAAATAATTTGGTTGATCTCGTTGCTGAGGATGGCCTGATCCATCAGAACTGGTCATCATCTAGTATTTTGTTGAAGTATATAATGATCTCCTGGTCCTGCTCATTTCACTCAGCATCAGTTCGTGTAAGTCTCTCCAGGCCTTTCTGAAATCATCCTGTTGGTCATTTCTTACAGAACAGTAATATTCCATAATTTTCATATACCACAATTTATTCAGCCATTCTCCAACTGATGGACATCCATTCAGTTTCCAGTTTCTAGCCACTACAAAAGGGCTGCCACAAACATTCGTGCACATACAGGTCCCTTTCCCTTCTTTATAATCTCTTTGGGATATAATCCCAGTAGTAACACTGCTGGATCAAAGGGTATGCACAGTTTGATAACTTTTTGAGCATAGTTCCAAACTACTCTCCAAAATGGTTGGATTCGTTCACAACTCCACCAACAATGAATCAATGTCCCAGTTTTCCACATCCCCTCAACAATCATCATTATTTTTCCTGTCATCTTAGCCAATCTGACAGGTGTGTAGTGGTATCTTAGAGTTGTCTTAATTTGCATTTCTCTGATTAATAATGACTTGGAGCATCTTTTCATATGACTAGAAATAGTTTCAATTTCTTCATCTGAGAATTGTCTGTTCATATCCTTTGACCATTTTCAATTGGAGAATGGCTTGATTTTTTATAAATTAGAGTTAATTCTCTATATATTTTGGAAATGAGGCCTTTATCAGAACCTTTGACTGTAAAAATATTTTCCCAGTTTATTGCTTCCCTTCTAATCTTGTCTGCATTAGTTTTGTTTGTACAATTGGCTATTACTCTTAGGAAAAAGGCAGAAACCCTTGCTGGGCATCAGGAAGATTTTTTTCCCCCCTTGTTTTCTTCTGATCTTCTTCTTTTGGAAGAGAATTTTGTCTCTGAGGTCTTTTATCTTCCTAGTAGGATATTCTTAGTCCCAGATGACAAGTTTTTTAGAATAGAATAGGTTTTAGAAGAATATGTTCCTCTCAGCTTCCTAGTGCCCTTGTGTTTAATCTTTTTTTTTTTTTTTTAAACTTCTCTTTCTGATCTAAGGGCAAAAATATTACTCTCCTTTGTCATAAGGATTCCATTTGCCTCTGAACTTTAATCTCTGAAGGCTTAGATTCTAAGTGAAATGACAACAATTGCCAATAGCTGCCATTCAGCTTCCAGTTTCCCAACAACGAAATTCTTCTCTTCTCTCATGTAGATGAATTGACAAGCTAAACTTTAATGGTCTTTTTTCTTGCTTAATTCAATTCCTGACTTACTTTATGCAGATACATTCAAGCCAATAGAAAGGACAGACTTCTCAACATTTGGAGTTTTCTAACTCAGAATAATTTCCTTGAAAAGCTGTGAGCTCCCCATCACTAGACATATTAAAGTAAAAACTGGATGACCAATTGTTATTATTGTTATAGAGGCCATTCCTATTCAGGAATAGGTTGGACAAGTTGACTTCCAAGATTTCTTTCAATTCTGAGATTCTATGATTTTATAATTTAATAGTTTTTTGCTTTTCTTTGTTCACAGTAAAGATGAATAGCATTAATAACAGAAGCCAAGAAAATTCTCATGACACTTAGTTTTTCAGGCCAAGTATTTAAGAGCAAAAAGGTTATTACTCCTTTCTCCTTTCCCCACATAGAAAATGACAGTGAGGGAAGACCATTGAATAAAATGTCCAATTATTAGAGAAATACAATTCTGGTACTGAGGAGGTTAGTAGCTATGTGATGTTTTGTATATGGAAAATAACCATCCCTTTTATTAAAAAAATTATAGCTTTTTATTTACAAGATATATGAATGGGTAAATTTTCAGCACTGACAATTGCAAAACTTTTTGTTCCAATTTTTCCCCTCCTTCCCCCCACCCCCTGCCCCAGATGCCAGGTTGACCAATACATGTTAAATATGTTAAAGTATAAGTTAAATACAATATATGTATACATGTCCATATAGTTATTTTGCTGTACAAAAGGAATCGGACTTTGAAATAGTGTATAATTAGCCTGTGAAGGAAATCAAAAATGCAGGCGGACAAAAATATAGGGATTGGGAATTCAATGTAATGGTTCTTAGTCATCTCCCAGAGTTCTTTCACTGGGTATAGCTGGTTCAATTCATTTCTGCTCTATTGGAACTGATTTGGTTCATCTCATTGCTGGAGATGGCTAGGTCCATCAGAATTGATTGTCATATAGTATTGTTGTTTAAGTATATAATGATCTCCTGGTCCTGCTCATTTCACTCAGCATCAGTTCATGTAAGTCTCTCCAGGCTTTTCTGAAATCATCCCACTGGTCATTTCTAACAGAACAATAATATCTCATAATACTCATATACCACAATTTATTCAGCCATTCTCTAACTGATGGGCATCCATTCAGTTTCCAGTTTCTGGAACTGGAAGCCCTTACGAAAAGGGCTGCCACAAACATTCTTGCACATACAGGTCCCTTTCCCTTATTTAGTGTCTCTTTGGGATATAAGCCCAGTAGTAGCACTGCTGGATCAAAGGGTATGCACAGTTTGATAACTTTTTGAGCATAGTTCCACACTGTTCTCCAGAATGGCTGGATGTATTCACAATTCCACCAACAATGTATTAGTGTCCCATTTCCCAATATTCCCTCCAACATTTGTCATTCTCTTTCCCTAATATTCTAGCCAATCCAATAGTGTAGTGGTATCTCAGAGTTGTCTTAATTTGCATTTCTCTGACCAATAGTGATTAAGAGCACCTTTTTCATATGACTAGAAATAGTTTCAATTTCTTCATCTGAAAATTGTCTGCTCATATTCTTTGACCATTTATCAATTGGAGAATGGCTTGATTTCTTATAAATTAGAGTCAATTCTTTGTATATTTTGGAAATGAGGCCTTTAGAAGATAACCATCCTTAACGTCTTTGCTTTGCCACTCTTCCCTCTATCAGGAACTCTACTTAAATAGTGAGAACAGCAAGGTCACAAAAGTAGTGAGTGGCGAATCTAGAATTTATATTCAGAATCTCTTACTCCAAAACCAGCACTCTTTCTATTATACTGTACTATAATATACTGTCTCCAAAGTGTTGCAAAATTGTAATATCAATAAACAGAAAAACTCCATGCAGAACAGAACAGTCATGGGAGAATATAAATAGTCAACTTTAGCTACAGAAAAAAAGTAAGTAAATAGAGAGGAATAATATAAAGTACAAATAGGGAGCTACCAAGTTGTTGAGGCACTAAAATATCATGTTAAGGAGCCTGAGCTTTATTTTCCTTCCCTCCCTCCTTCGTTCGTTTATTTGTTTGTTCCTTCCTTTGTTCGTTTGTTCCTTCTTTCATTTGTTTGTTTTCGTTTGTTCCTTCCTTCTTTCTTTTCTTCCTCTTCCTTCCCTCCCTTCCTTCTTCCTCCCTCTCTTCCTTCTCCTTCCCTCCCTTCCTTCTCCCTCCCTCTCTCCATTCCTCCCTTCTCTCTCTCCCTCATTCCTTCCTTCCTTCCACTCTCTTCTTCCTCCCACTCTTCTTCCCTTCCACTCTCCTTCCTTCATCCCTCCCTCCCTTCCTTCCTTCCTCTCACCCACCTACTCTTCCTTCCTTCCTCCCACTCTCTCTTTCCTTCCTTTTTTCCTTCTTTCTTTCCTCCCTTCCTCTCTCCCTTGTTTTCTTCCTTCTTTTCTTGGCAATCAAGTTTAACTGACTTACTTAAGATCACATAGCTAGTGTCAAGTGTCTGAGGCTGAATTTGAACTCAGGTCTTCCTGACTCCAAGGCTGCTGCTATACTGTGCTATTTAATTGCCTCTGTGCTTTATTTTTCAAGCAAGAAACTTTGCTAATCCTTGAACATGTCTTTGGTACCAAATGTTGCCTTATTTTATTTTGGGGAAAATGAATATTTCATTGGCATCAGTACAGAAACTCCTTTCATTTATATAAAAATTCAGATGGACAACTTGTCATTTGTAGTCTTATAGAATTGTTTCTGTAAGAGCACTGGACAAATGATTTGTACATAATAATACCACCAGTATTTGTAAGAGGCAAGATTTGAACTGAGTTTTTCTGATTCCAGGGCCATTCATTTATGCACAATGACACACTATCTTTTTATTGGTTGTTAGACTATAGCATGACCCTGTGCATAGGGCAAATTGGGACTGATTACCAGAGGAGGACACCTCTTTCATTTGATAGCAGATCTATCTAAATGACAAACCATTTATTTCATTTTGATGAATAACTCAGAAACTAAGTCAATTGAATTCAACACATTCTTTTAAGTGCTTACTGTGTACAAAGTACTGTTCGAGGTGCTGAATACTGATCTGAAAATACCTTGATGTATTTTTCTTGATATTTTTTCAGAGTAGAAGCAACTTGAACTTTCAACTTAAAGTAATTATTTAGCTCTGAGCTGGGTGAGTTTTAGGACCTGTTGGAGATTTTGGCAATCTCTTAATGAAGATTGTTATTGCTTTTGAGTTGCTCGGAATTGCAAAATGGAAAATTTTCAGCCTCTTCTCAGAACATTCAGAACTTTGCTCCTTGAAAGCAAAGTTAGAAGTTCATTGGCATGAATGTAATCTAATTTATTTAAATGATTCAGAAAAATTTTTCTCTTCTGTTTTACTTTTTATAGATTCATCTTGAAAATGCTCATGAAGACCCTTGTTGAACAGGAAGCATTGAGTCTGAGCAATCAGAACACTGCTTCACTGGTCAGCCACTTTGTTCTTCTTCCTTCCCATCCTCCTTTCCTTTCCCTTCCCCCTATACACTTAAGGAATGACAAATTAGCTGAAGAAATATAACTGATAGGAATAAAGAATCACAGGAAAACAAATTTTTAGCATTCTTCCTTATTGTTTCTATATCTGTTCACAAAATAAGCCTTAATTTGTCAGTCTCTGACTATTAGATGGGGAAGTTAGTCAATAAACACTAAAGGCATACTTATGTGCCAGTCACTGCATTAAGTTTCTGGACTTACAAAGAAAGGCAAAAGACAATTCTTGTCTTCTAGGTTTGGACTTGACCAAAAACCCCTCACCTGTTCACGAAAATAATAAAATTATTAACATAAATTATATTATACTTATTATAATATAAATTTAAATATATATATATATATATTTAATATTGTGATGGCTCACTATCATAACCATTCTTCTGTGGATACTCTCTTGCTTATCAGTAGCTTATTGAGGTCAGATCTGAGAGCCCTTATCTCTCTGTAATCATCTAGGCTAGTTACATGGCATAAAAAGTAGAGGTACACTCAGGAGTTTTCTTGTTTCCTTGGATCGTAACTATTTTCACACTTCCTTCTCCAACAAAAACTTGGGAAATGTGTGCTTGATATCTCTGAAAAAGATAGGAAATTTTGGGAAGACTTTTTGTAGAAAGATAGGCTATAGCAGTTTATAAGTTTCCCTTTTACTCTCTTCCATTGAAAATATATAAAACAAACCTGTGTAACAAATGTATATAGGCAAGCAAAACAAATACCTACATTGCTATGCCCAAAAATATGAGTCTTATTTTGCATCTTTAATCTATCACATCTCTGTCATCTGCTACATCATTGGTTTTCTAGAGTCATGGTTGGTAATACCTTGATGAGAGTTCTTAAGTTTTTCAAAATTTTTTCTTCACAGTTTTATTGCTAATGAATAAATTGTTCTCTAAATTATTTTGAAAAAAATTATACAAATCTTTCCAAGTTTCTCTGAAGCCATCTTTTTGATCATTTAAAAAAGCATAGTAATATTCTATTGCATTGATATATATATAATTTGTTCATCTATTCACTTAATAATGGACACCTCCTCAGTTTCCAGTTCTTTACCACCACAAAAGAGATGCTATTAGTACTTTTGTATTGTAAGTCCTTTTCCTCTTTCCTTGAACTTTTTGGTAGGTAGAGACATTTTGGAACCATGGATATCTAATACTGACCCCAGTGGTCAAGACCACATTTTATTTGAGGCCAGAAGTGGAAGACTTGAGGTTAGGAAATGAAGGAGGGACAGAATTAAAGGCAGAATGGAATTCAGAATAAGTCCTATTTACTGCATTTTGAAACTTGAATGAGAACTTGTCTCACAAAATGGCCGTGAGCAGACAGATTGATGGGATTGGCCTTGCCCAGTGTATGACTCAAATTATAGGAAATGGACTGGAAAATAGAGGTCAGGATGTGGAGAAGGAAATGGGTGTAGCCACTTGAATAAGTACTTACTTCAATTAGAGGCTAAAAGATAACTGCAGCAAGATATTGAACAAGACTTAGAGGGATCAACAAATCATTCATAAGGAGATTCCAGAATATGCTGTTGTAGGCTTACTAAAGTAAGCAGGGGGAAGATAAAGAGGATGAAGCGATGACTCTTTAAACCAAAAGTCCCCTTGGAAGTCATTCTCAAGCTACCAGGACCATCTCAGATTATACACAGGCTAAAAATGACTGGTGATTGTGGGACAGGAGTGGAAATGTAGTGTTCTTATCTCTGTGGGAAATGTTAGAACTACAAGCAAACTGGTGGGGTCTTGGTAACATCTAGCCCTGGCTACTGAGTAGCTGCTGTCTGATTTTGCTGGTTTTAGAGGCTGGAGCTGGGTTAGGGAGGGGAATGCTGTGGAATTATCTGGAGAGAAAACCTTTTCCTTTATTTCCTTTTCACCAAGCTCTTTCTAGGTTCAACCCACTGCTGAGGTAATCAACAGATATTAACCAGAACTGGAGACACTTTGTAGAGCAATTCTTGGAGATTCTTTAAAAAAAAAAATCACCAGTTGTTTCTGAAGCTCAACTGGCTTAAGGATCTCCAACTAGTCAAAAAATAACCTATTATTTATATTGCCTTACATATGTAAAACTCTGCCTCCTTTTTGTACATATGGTACCTGAAGGAGACAAGTAATTTGCCAGGGACTTCATATAGAAAATCAGAGCAAACAAAAGTATCTGTTGGTTATAGTTACACCAAGGATTGCTGTTTACTCTGACCAAATTTATATATATATATTTGCAATATCTGCTCAGGTGAATCCCCCTCCCCCCCTTTTTTTCCCTGAGACAATTGGGATTAAGTGGCTTGCCCAGGGTCCCACAGCTAGGAAGTGTAAAGTATTTAAGGCTAGATTTGAACTTAGGTCCTCCTGACTTCAGGACTGGTGCTCTATGAATCCCCTTATTTGTATTGGCCCAGAGACACTCTCTGGGGGTGGTCTGAATAAAAATAATTACTGTAATTAGTCTCTTGGAAGCTTCCATCTGGATCAACTTAGTGATGCCAGAAAGTTCCTGTATTTGCTGCAGTTTTGCAAGGTCATTGCTGGGGCTGCATCATACTTTTGGAAACGTTAGCTTTTCTCTTTCAACAAAAGTTCTTTATGGTACCCTGTTGTGGCTGTCAATGTACTGATGTTTCTACTATTTGAATCCAGGTGTTCTGTGGGCTACAATGTTCCAGAATACACTACCTCCCCCCTCACATGCATTCATGCTTGATATACCCTTATGGCTTGGGTGAAAGCAAAAACTTAGGTTCTGGAATTTCTAGAAAATTTCTAGGAAGGCAATACAATTAAGAAGTTTATTATTATCTGATGAAGCAAACAGGCAAAAAGAAACATATATCCATATACACCATATGGCAATATAAATAGACAAGAGATTCATCTTTATTGATGTCACAAATTCATCTAGTGTGAGGAGGAAGGAGACATATCAGGGAGTAAACACACTTGAGGTTTAAATGGCCAAATTTTATACCTTAAGAATGGGTTTGATTAGCATTTTCTATAATGGGGAAAAGCTAGAAGCCTTTCTAATAAGATTAGAGTGAAACAAGGATGCTCATCATCACCACTATTATTCAAATGTTAGTTATAGCAATGTGAGAAGAAAAAGAAACTGAAGGAATTAGAATAGACAATGAGGATGGTAGAAACTAGGCATTGACCCACACCTAACACCATAGAACAAGATAAGATCAAATTCGGTTCATGATTTAACCATAAAGAATGATATTATAAACAAATTAGAAAAAACATAGGATAGTTTGCCTCTCAAATCTGTGGAGAAGGAAGGAATTTATAACCAAAGGAGAACTGGAGATCATTATTGATCACAAAATAGATAATTTTGATTATATTAAGTTAAAGTTTTTGTACAAACAAAATTAATGCAGACAAGATTAGAATGGAAGCAATAAATTGGGAAAACATTTTTACATTCAAAGGTTCTGATAAAGGCCTCATTTCTAAAATATATAGAGAATTGACTCAAATTTATAAGAATTCAAGCCATTCTCCAATTGATAAATGGTCAAAGAATATGAGCAGATAATTTTCAGATGAAGAAATTGAAACTATTTCTAGTCATATGAAAAAGTGCTCTAAATCACTATTGGTCAGAGAAATGCAAATTAAGACAACTCTGAGATACCACTACATTCCTGTTGGATTGGTTAAGATGACAGGAAAAGATAATGACAAATGTTGGAGGGGATTTGGGAAAATGGGACACTAATACATTGTTGGTGGAACTGTGAACAGATCCAGCCATTCTGGAGAGCAATTTGGAACTATGCTCAAAAAATTATCAAACTGTGCATACCCTTTGATCCAGCAGTGTTTCTACTGGGCTTATATCCCAAAGAGATCTTAAAGAGGGAAAAGGACTCAAATGTGCAAAATTATTTGTGGCAGCCCTTTTTTGTAGTGGTTAGAAACTAGAAACTGAATGGATGCCCATCAATTGGAGAATGACTGAATAAATTATGGTATATGAATGTTATGGAATATTATTGTTCTCTAAGAAATGACCAGCAGGATTATATCAGAGAGGCCTGGAGAGACTTACATGAACTGATGGTAAATGAAACAAGCAGAACCAGGAGATCATTATACATGGCAACAATAAGGTTATATGATGATCAACTCTGATGGACATGGCTCTCTTCCACATTGAGATGATTCAAACCAGTTCCAATTGTTCAGTGATGAAGAGAGCCATCTACAACCAGAGGACTGTGGGAACTGAGTGTGGAACACAACATAGCATTCCCACTCTTTTTGTTGTTGTTTGCTTACATTTTATTTTGCTTCTCTTCTTTTTTCTTGTGCAGCAAAATAATTGTATAAATATGTATACATATATTGGATTTAACATATATTTCTATCATCTTTAAGATATATTGGACTACTTGCCATTTAGGGGAGGGCAAGGGGAAAGGGAGGGAAAATTGGAATACAGCGTTTTGCAAGGGCTAATGTTGAAGAATTGTCCACGCATATGCTTTAAAAAATAAAAATCTTTAATAAAAAAACTCATAAAAAGAATGGACAATGAGGAAACAAACTATCACTCTTTGCAGATGATATTAAGTATACATAGAGAATCCTAGATATCAAGTATCTACTTGAAGTACTACTTGAAATAATTAACAACTTTAGCAAAGTTCAAGGATATAAAATAAACTCATTTAAATCATGAGCATTTCTTTATATGACCAACAAAGCCCAAAAGCAAGAGATAGAAAGAAAAATTCTATTTAAAATAACCCTTGATAATACAAAACATGTGGGAATCTATTTGCCAAGAGAAACCGAGGAGCTATATAAACATGATTACAAAACACTTTTCACACAAATGAAATCAGATCTAAACAACTGGAAAAATAGCAAGTGCTCATGAGTAGGTTGAGGTAATATAATAAAAATGATAGTTCTACCTCAATTAATTTATTTATTCAGTGCCATTCTAATCAAATTACCAAAAATTATTTTATAGAACCAGAAAAAATAATAAAAATCATCTGGAAGAAGAAAAGATTAATAATATCAAAGAGATTAATGGGAAAAAATGCAAAGGAAGGTGGCCTGGCTTTACCACATATAAAACTGTATCTCACCATTACTCATTGGTAACTCATCATTAATTGGTTGCAGAAGGCAACTTCCAGGTGGGAAGAAACAAGCCAGCCCATCTCAGGTTCTCCCTTTCTCACCCAATTCACTTTCTGAGATAAACTGTGCCCTTTACACTTTCTCCTCACCCTACACTGTTCAAGTTTTTTTTGGGAGGGTGTGGGAAGGGCACCATGGATGGGGAAGTAGAAACTATGGTCCAATGCCCATTGCCTAGGGCTCTGGCTACTGCCCAGAACTTGAGGTTGCCACAATCCTGGGATGCTCAGTTGCTGCAAACATTGGGTTTCTGCAGTTGCTGCTCATGTCACCACCATTTTTTCTCCTGCTGCTTCTTTTCCTGAGCACACCAGATTTTCTGTGGAAATATTTTTTTCTGTTGAAATTCATCAAATATTTAATTCGACTAGTTTTCAGGCAGATGAGTGTTGAGGTGCCACTGTATTTTAAAGTAGCAATCATCAAAACTATTTGATACTGGCTAAGAATTAGAATGGTGGATCAGTGGAATAGATTAAGTACACAAGACACATGTAGGAAATGATTATTGTAACTTACTGTTTGATAAACCCAAAGACTCCTGCTTCTGGATTAAGAACTCATTATTTGACAAATACTTCTGGGAAAACTAGAAAATAGTATGGCAGAAATTAGTCATAGACCAACATTCACACCATACATCAAGATAAGATCAAAATGGATACTTGATTTAGTCATAAAGGGTGATATCAGAAGCAAATTGGAAAAGTAAGGAATAGTTTGCCTGTCAGACCTATGGAGAAAGAAAATTTGTGACAAAATGAGATAGAGAACACTATGAAATGCAAAATGAATAATTTTGATTACATTAAATTAAAAATCTTTTGTAAAAAAAAAAACCTCAACACAACTAAGATTAGAAAGAAAGTGGAAAGATGGGAAATGATTTTTTACAGGAATAATTTTTACATCTTTTCTGATGAAAGCCTCATTTCTCAAATATATAGAAAACACAGTCAAAATTATAAGAAAGTCATTCTCCAGTTGATAAATGGTCAAAGGATATGAACAGGCAGTTTTCAGATGAGGAAATTAAGATTATCTATAGAAATATGAAAAAATGCTCTAAATCACTATTGATTATAGGAATACAAATTAAAACAACTCCAAGGTGCTATTTCATATCTATCAAATTGGCTAATATCATTGAAAAAGAAAATGATAAATATTAGAAGAGATGTGGGGAAATTGGTTCACTAATGTATTGTTGATGGTATTGTGACCCTATCCAACCATCCTGGAGAACAATTTAGAGCTATGTCTAAAGGGCAATCAAACTGTATATCCTTTGATCCAACAATACCACCACTAGGTCTGTAATTCAAAGAGATTTTAAAAAGGGGAAAAGAACTACATGTATAAAAGTATTTATAGCAGCTCTTTATTTGATGGCAAAGAACTAGAAATTGAGGGGATGCCCATCAATTGGAGAATGGCTGAGAGGGATGGGAGGAAAATAGAAACTCAAAATTTTCTTTAAAAATGAATGTTGAAAACAACCTTTACATGTAATTGGAAATTTTTTAGAAAAAAAAATATTATTTATAATGGGGTTGATTGAGAACATTTAATTGGTGCTAGATATAGGAGAAGGCATTGCTACTAAGACCCAGGTGTGGTAGAAAACTTCTTGGGGTCACTTACTAGGCTTGGGTGGAGGTAATTTCTTTACTGGGATCACAAAATGAATGGGATGATTTTTTTTTTTTTTTAACTATCTAAGGCAGCATTAGGAGAATGATATAAGAGGTTGCATTACCTAAGAGTTCCATCGAGTCAAAAGCTGTCCTGCCAGTAGTTCTTGACTCAAAATTAAATACAAAAGTTAAAAACTGTCTATCTTAGCCTATAAACTTTTAGGGGCTTTATGTGATGACCGCATATTTTAAAATCAGCTAGAGTCAGGAATTCGGGTTAGGGGGAAATTATCAATCTTTATTCCCGAGAGCTTTAAGACTATTTAGCCAAGTAACTCCATCCTGGAACCCTATAGTTATATCAAACCATAAGTATAACATCAAACAACACACAATTTATAATTTCCTCTATTCATTACAGAAGAATATTTTATTTAAAAAGGGGGAAAAAATCAGAGAAGCCATTAAAAAAGGAACCATAAGTTACAAATCTCCATAGTCATTTATAATCCTGGAAATGAAGGTTTCTCTTTAGAACTTCCACCCCCAAGTTTTATCTCTACTTTCTGCTTTTGACCTATCAAGGGCAGGGTGGGATTAAAAGTATATGTTCCTCTCTCTTTCTTTTTATGTGCATTAGGAAGTCTTAAAATCCTCTATTTTATTAAATATCTATTTCCCCCGAGTATTTAGTTTTGCTGGGTGTGTTATTGTTAGTTGTAATACTAGCTCCTTTGCCTTCCAGAATATGCTATTCTAAGACTTCTGCATCTTTAATATTGCTAAATCTTGTTTGATACTATGCCTCCATGATATTTGAATTGTTTCTTTCTGATTTAACCTGAGATCTCTGGAATTACTGTTTTCATTTTGGGATCTCTTTCAGATGATTGGTAGATTCTCTCCCCTCCCCCTTTTATTATTATAGCTTTTTATTTACAAGACATATGCATGGGTAATTTTTCAGCACTGACCCTTGCAAAATCTTCTGTTCCAACTTTTCCCCTCCTTTCCCCCACCTCCTCTCCTAGATCGCAGGTAGACCAATATATATTAAATATGTTAAGGTAGATTCTTTTAATTTCTATTTTATCTTCTGCTTCTAAGACATAGGGACAATTTTCCTTCATAATTTCTTTAAAAAATAATCTATAGGCCCTCTCTGTCTCTATCTTTGTCTCTGTGTCTCCCTCTCCCTCTCCTTCTCCTTCTTTTCCTCTTTCCCTTCCTCCCTCCCCTTCTCTCTCTCATCATGGATTTTAAGTAATCCAAAAATTCTGACAAGTTTTAAAGGCAGTTTTTTTTTCTAATGAGATATTTCACATTTCCTCCTATTTTTTTTTATTCCTTTGACTTTTTTTTTTTTTTTTTTTTTTTTTACTGTTTCTTGATGTCTTAAGAAGTCATTAGCTTCTACTTGCCTAATTCTAATTTTTAAGGAATTACTTTCTTCAGTGAGCTTTTGTACCTCTTTTTTTCCATTTGGTTAATTCTTAAGGAACTATTTACTTTAGGAAATTATTGTGTCTCTTTTACTATTAGACCAATTTTTTTTGGTGTTATTTTCATCAGTATTTTTTGAGCCTCTTTTACCAATTACCTTTCATAATTGTCTTGCATCACTTTCATTCCTTTTTCCAATTCTTCTATCACTTTTTCTTTAATGCTTTAAGAATTCTTGTTTGGCTTGTGGCGAATTAGTATTTTTCTTTTTGGCTTTGCTAGTAGTTGTTTTTATATTGTTGTCTTCTGTGTTTGTATCTTATTTTTCCTGTCAATGTGGTAGTTTTTCATGGTCAGCTTCTCTGTCTCTCTCTTACTCCCCCTCTCTCATTCCCCAATGTATTTCTTGACTTTAAACTTTATGTTAAATTTGATGAGCTTTGCTCATTTGGGGAAGGTAGTGAGGCACTCTCCCAAACTTCAGGCTTTTTCATATTGCTCTTTTCAGAGCTGATGCTGGGGGCTTGAAAACTTTTGGTGCTTCTAAAATGGTGTGATTTAGGCAAGAGAGGTAGTCACTGTTCTCTTGATGTTTTCTCTGCTATTTACCCAGGAAGGGTTCAGGCTCTCTTGCAGCTGCCATTACTAATCTTTCTTTTTGCCTAGGGACCCTGATCCCTTGCTACTGAGCACAAGCACTTCTCTTGGCCCTGCAACTATACCCCAGACTAATTTATGAGCAAGTAAATGAATAATTAGCAGCAGTTGCACCCTGTGCCAGCAAAAGTCACTTGTAATCTCTTCCAGACCAGTTGTTTGACCCTCTTGTTTGAGAGCTCCTGAAGCTTCTTCTGCTGATATTCGTCACCTCTAAAGCCAGCTGCTTGTGCTATTACTGTGCTACAGGCCAGTCCCCATCTTGGTGTTGCAGATCTCTCCTATCAAACCTCTTAACTTGGCTTAGGCTGGAAAAATTTCTCATTTTGATATTTTGTGATTCCTGCTACTCCAAACTTTCATTTGAGGAATTATTTTAAAGTTGTTTGAAAGGAAATGTTGGGAGAGTTCAGCTGGGTTATTGCCTATCCTCTGTCTTCTTCACATTCTTGATGTTGTAGATTGAATAGAGAGTGGAAATTGCTTCATCTCCAACATAATTCTTATTTTGGAGAGATTTGAGAAGTTGTAAGGTGGAGAAAATGTTTAGTCTTCCCTCTTTTTAGTCTTGAGACCTAGAAATCTCTACACTTAGGTTAAATGGGAAATCTATTTCTTCTTTTTGTATAGGGTCTTGTATTGTTTATTTCATTTTTAAGTAAAGAAAATATTTGATATACCTATATGGGAGTGGGATGAGAAGATGTGGAAGTAGAACAAGATCAGGAAAATATCTACTACTTATTTAGTGCTTTTGGCTTCTGCAAATATTAATGGGTTGAACAAAATTTTAGGTTACTTTGTGCACTGTGGTTATAATCTATAAATGTTGTAGAAATAGTTTGGGTATGAAAATAAGATTTCACAATCCCCAACAACTGAGACTTTGAGCTTATTAGTCATAATAAATGATATTGGGATAATGATTAAAACTATGTTTGATGAATGGAAATTTGACTCTAGAATTAAAACTAATGAAAGAATTTAGAGATATCAGACACATTTTATATCTGATACCCCATCCCCATTCCTTGCTCTTTTAATGCCTATGAAGATGAATAAGTGAGATCATGGGAAGTAATTGCAACAGCAAGGCTTTTAAATCCATAGATAAGGTTTTTCTGTTTTAAATTTTCCATACATTCTGTGCTAGGAGAGGATGCATCAACTGGGTTATTGCATTTCATATGTGGAAGCTGTTCCTTCTGCAGACAGGCATGTCCATTTGCCCTACTCAAAATCTATAACATTCAGTTCCATTAAAACATTAGCATAGTTGGCTCCGGCTGTAGCTAAATTAAGCCAAGTAAACTACTCTCTGCTCGGTGGGAAGTTCTCTCTTTGTTTTTTTAAGAGCCAGGCTCTGAAAATCTGAATCCCTAGTAATTATTCTTCAAATGAGTTTTCAGTTCTTTGTGCTAAATCCATATGCAGGTAATTTCACATTTGCATCACAAATAGATATCTTGTTGACTTTAGAATGGGTTCTAAGTGCTTTCTGAGATTGAGCAGGACAGATGTGCCCATCTGAAAGTAAATTCATCTTTCAGGCTAGATCCTATATAAGGGCTTCAATATATCCATTATTGTATAGAAGAGAATGCCATTAAAATGATATTTTGGATAAACTATTGTAGAATGCAAAAAGGCAAATCTGGGGAATCTTGGGCTGAAGACCAGGATGAACAAAGGAAAGGATAGAATAGTAAGCAAGTTTAACGTGGAAAGGGAATGGAACTAGGATTTTGACAGGGAGAATCCCCTATGCAATTCTCTACCTCTAACCCCACAAGAAAGAATAATTTTTACTCTGACTCCTGCAACACCTTTTATGAAGCTCTGGAAGGGCTTCATGATAAGGACAAAGAAAAAGATGGGAAAAAGACAGAATAATCAAAAAAGGAAAAAGAAAGTGGAGAGTAGTGAAAGTCAGTTTAAGATATTTTATGGAATTTTTTTTTTTTTTTTTTTTTTTAAGGAAGCAAGATGTAGAACTAGGACAATTACACCTGATGCAAGGTATCTGGTCACTCAAGTTATACTATAGAATTAACACTAGGAGGCAGTATAACTATAAAAGAAATTGTCTTCGTTATTCTCTGACCTAATCTTTTATTTTTATTCTGAATTTAAATACCAAATAAAATGGACATTTACATACATAGTAGAATAGGAAAAGAGAATTTTATTTTATTTTGTTTTGCATTTACAGTTTATATGTTTTGTAAACAAATCCACACGTGTGGAATATAAATTCTGTGTATAGAGGTACATATGTGGATGGATGCATATGCACTTGTGCACACACACACACACACACACACACACACACACACACACACAGTATCCAAAAGTCTTAGTGCAGTTTTAAATCAGACAACCTGTATATATTCACATGTTCATTTGATATAAATGTAAATATATAGACAGCTGTAGACCTATAGACCTAACCTATAGTTATTACTATCTATGTAGATATAGATTTAGATGTAGCTATATAGTCCAGTAGAATGTAAGATCATTGAAAACACAACATACTTTTATTTTACTTTTTTTTAAATCCCCAGTGCTTACCACTGTACCTAGAACATAAAAGTCATTTAATAAATGCCTTTAACAAATGATTGTTCTGTTATATAATGCTGCCAATTAAATATCTTTATATTTTCAAAATATATATGCCACACTCCAATATTGACTTTATTAAGTAAAAACTATTAAAGCTTTAAGATTATTTATTTTGGTTAAAATATGTTTGGTAATAGTTTCTTACAGATAAGAAATTTATAACTTTTTTTAGTGAAACAAGTAAAAAATTCCATAAATAGGAATGAGCCTTAGCTTTTATGGCCATTAATCCATTATTTGTCTTCCAGTTGCTCATTGATCTGTTAT
Source organism: Sarcophilus harrisii (assembly GCF_902635505.1). Taxonomy (NCBI): domain Eukaryota; kingdom Metazoa; phylum Chordata; class Mammalia; order Dasyuromorphia; family Dasyuridae; genus Sarcophilus; species Sarcophilus harrisii. The sequence goes on from NC_045426.1 coordinate 461,240,127, forward strand.
TTATTTGTCATATTTTATTTTGTATTATTCCACATTTGTATACCCAACCTTTCTTTGAGTTTCTTCATGTATATTTTTTCTTTTCAAAAAAGAGAATTTTAAATGAAATCACGAATGTCTGCAATGTATTACTTATCTTGCTTGTCTAATACAGCAATATCAACATGTAACTTCCTTTAAAAAATAATATCTCCCCCCCAAATTGTATGTAAAAATATTTTTTACACTCTTTTGGGGAAAGCTTTGAGTTCCAAATTTTCTCTCTCCCTTTTTCCCTCTCCCCTTCCCTGAAACAGTAAGCTATCTAATATAGGCTACACAGATACAATCACAACATGTAACTTTCAAAGTTATCTTGAGAGTTTGTGATTCTTTCTGACCTTTTTTTTTTTTTTTTTGTGCACTCCAATGACTCTCTTTTTTTTTTTTTTTTTTTTGTTTGCCCTATATCTCTCCCTTCTGTCTTCTTTCCTTTCTCATTGGGAAAAAAAAAGGCAAAACAAAATCATTGGAATAAATATGAACAGTCAAACAAAACAAATTCCCAAGCTCAAAAATCATGTCATTTTGTATATTGGTTGATTTTCATGTTTAATGTTTTATCTTTTCCCCTATTTCTTCTGTTAGGAATTTAGTAACCATTCAGTACAGTACCCATTCAGTACAATATCCCAAATAATATAGAGTTCCTCACTATACTGAACTCAATTCAGATTTCTCTTCCATCCCCTTGCTCCAGGCCTTAAAATTAATCCATCCTCTTGTAAATTCCCTCCCTCCTCCATATTTTGGTGTTGGAGTTAGCTAGAAATAAATCTCCCAAACTATGGATAACTGAATATAGGCTATATTCTAATGTGTGACATTCTAGAAGCATTGGCATTTAACAGGCTGTAAGCTTCTTGAAAACAGGGATTTTTTCATTTTTTCCTCCACATACTCCATTTCTAGCAGTGTTTGGCCACTAGTAGGAACTTTACATTGAGGTTCCTACATTGAGTAGGAACATTGATTGAGGTTTAGCACCAAATGATGAGATTGATGTACAGCAATTGGAACCAGATATTAGGCTTTGTCATGTGAAGAATTCACAATAGCTGTTTTCTTTGGCAAAAGATAGCCTTATTAAGGAGAAGAGATTACAGACAAAATGTAGAGATACAACAGATACTGAACTGGTAAATATGAAATAGAATTGGTAGAGAAGGAGAGAAGTTTGGAAGAATCCATTAAAGGAATATGCCATGAAGGAGGAGCACTCCATTTACTGGCAGAGGGATTAAGCACTGAAGAGTTAGTTAGCTACAAGAAGGAGAAAGATATCATGAAGCATGATGGAGGATGAGAAGAAAGACACCATGGGATATGGGGGAGGGGTTTGGTGGGAGACTTAGATTTCTGACTAGACACAGCAGAGTAGGGCTATCCACAACCTCTACACAGGTGGGGCTATCAGGTTGAACTGATTCTCTTCAGTGCCCTTCCCTGCCTCCTTCAGGGAGTAATCTTATCAGTATTTCAGTCTTTTGCTGCCTGTCCTTCCTAGTTCCTCAGGACCTCATCAATTAGGCTAAAATTATTACTAAGAAAAATGATTTCAAAATGGCATAAATATAACTTCTTGTAGGAGGTCAAAGTAACATTTCTAACATTGCCCCAAAGAATGACTGTTCTGTCTGCATCTTAGATCGGCCCTAACATGAAATCAGTTTGAATACGGAACATGAATGTTATGTGGAAGATTTTCTTCCCTGTCTGCCATGCTCTGCAGCTTGAGTAATATTTACTTCAGCATCTTGAAAACAGAGACAAGGCACTGGGATTTATTAGACTGAAAAGATCTTCTCTTCCTATAGCCCAGGGCTGTGATTGACTGACTCAATATACTTGTATCTCTTCAATAGAGATCACTTATTTCTTGTTATGGTGGAAAAGACTTGATAACTTTTTAAAAGAAATCTTTTAAATTTTAAAAGAACTAAAGATTACTATATGTGGTACTGAGCAGAAGAGGATTCTTATGATAATTGATAGAATAATAATCATAATTTTCATTTACATACCACTTTTTAGCTCACAATGAGCTATGTTATCCAGGTGTGCTCTAAACAGCTGAGAGAATCTAACCATTCGGAAAAGAAGTCTCCTTTTACATTTATTTTAATTGTTGATATTCATTTGATAATAATCTGCAGCAGTTAAAGCACCCTGTATCTCTATTTTAATAGATCCAATGCAGAGTATAATGGATGGAAGTAACAAATATTTGCTCATTCTTTTTCACATCCAATATCCTCTTAGACCCTGTCATCTTATTAACCTTTCCTCATGGAGAAAAGCACTAAACATTGGTCACTTGCCATGTTCTCTTTTTGTGTTTGTGTTGGAAAGAATGCCTCAGTTTCTTTTGGAAGACTCTTCTGCCTACCAATGATACTTTGTGTGAGCCCAGACTTCCATAGACTAGCAGATGACATTTTTGTTTTAGACAAAGCTTCTTAAACTGTAGGTTATAACTCCATATGGGGGCTGTATATCTGAATGTGGAAGGCTGTGAAAGTATGATTTGTTATCAGTAAATATATATTTTATATACCTATATACCTAGGGTTACATAAACATTTTTTTGGATGAAGCATGTGGAAAAAAGTGTAAGAAGATATGGTTTATTTTTTTTTTTATTTTATTTTTTTTTTAATTTAATAGCCTTTTATTTACAGGATATATACATGGGTAACTTTACAGGATTAACAACTGCCAAACCTCTTGTTCCAATTTTTCACCTCTTACCCCCCCCCACCCCCTCCTCTAGATGGCAGGATGACCAGTAGATGTTAAATATATTAAAATATAACTTAGATACACAATAAGTATACATGACCAAAACATTATTTTGCTGTACAAAAAGAATCAGACTCTGAATTATTGTACAATTAGCTTGTGAAGGAAATAAAAAATGCATGTGTGCATAAATATAGGGATTGGGAATTCAATGTAATGGTTTTTAGTCATCTCCCAGAGATCTTTTTCTGGGCATAGCTAGTTCAGTTCATTACTGCTCCATTAGAAATGATTTGGTTGATCTCGTTGCTGAGGATGGCCTGATCCATCAGAACTGGTCGTCATCTAGTATTGTTGTTGAAGTATATAATGATCTCCTGGTCCTGCTCATTTCACTCAGCATCAGTTCGTGTAAGTCTCTCCAGGCCTTTCTGAAATCATCCTGTTGGTCATTTCTTACAGAACAGTAATATTCCATAATTTTCATATACCACAATTTATTCAGCCATTCTCCAACTGATGGACATCCATTCAGTTTCCAGTTTCTAGCCACTACAAAAAGGGCTGCCACAAACATTCGTGCACATACAGGTCCCTTTCCCTTCTTTATAATCTCTTTGGGATATAATCCCAGTAGTAACACTGCTGGATCAAAGGGTATGCACAGTTTGATAACTTTTTGAGCATAGTTCCAAACTACTCTCCAAAATGGTTGGATTCGTTCACAACTCCACCAACAATGCATCAATGTCCCAGTTTTCCCGCATCCCCTCCAACAATCATCATTATTTTTTCCTGTCATCTTAGCCAATCTGACAGGTGTGTAGTGGTATCTTAGAGTTGTCTTAATTTGCATTTCTCTGATTAATAATGACTTGGAGCATCTTTTCATATGACTAGAAATAGTTTCAATTTCTTCATCTGAGAATTGTCTGTTCATATCCTTTGACCATTTTTCAATTGGAGAATGGCTTGATTTTTTATAAATTAGAGTTAATTCTCTATATATTTTGGAAATGAGGCCTTTATCAGAACCTTTGACTGTAAAAATATTTTCCCAGTTTATTGCTTCCCTTCTAATCTTGTCTGCATTAGTTTTGTTTGTACAAAAACTTTTCAGTTTGGTATAATCGAAATTTTCTATTTTGTGATCAGTAATGATCTCTAGTTCTGCTTTGGTCATAAAGACCTTCCCCTTCCACAGGTCTGAGAGGTAAACTATCCTATGTTCCTCTAATTTATTAATAATTTCATTCTTTATGCCTAGGTCATGAACCCATTTTGACCTTATCTTGGTGTACGGCGTTAAGTATGGATCAATGCCTAGTTTCTGCCATATTAGTTTCCAATTTTCCCAGCAATTTTTATCAAACAGTAAGTTCTTATCCCAAAAGCTGGGATCTTTGGGTTTGTCAAAGACTAGGTTGCTATATTTGTTGACTGTTTTATCCCTTGAACCTAATCTATTCCACTGATCAACTAATCTATTCCTTAGCCAATACCAAATAGTTTTGGTAACTGCTGCTCTATAATATAATTTTAGATCTGGTACAGCTAAGCCACCATCATTTGATTTTTTTTTCATTAATTCCCTTGAAATTCTTGACCTTTTGTTTTTCCATATGAACTTTGTTGTTATTTTTTCTAGGTCATTAAAATAGTTTTTTGGGAGTCTGATTGGTATAGCGCTAAATAAATAGATTAGTTTAGGTAATATTGTCATCTTTATTATATTTGCTCGCCCTATCCAAGAGCATTTAATATTTTTCCAATTGGTTAGATCAGACTTAATTTGTGTGAAAAGTGGTCTGTAATTTTGCTCATAAAGTTTCTGATTTTCCCTTGGCAGATAGATTCCTAAATATTTTATATTATCAGTAGTTACTTTAAATGGAATTTCTCTTTGTAACTCTGACTGTTGGATTTTGTTAGTGATATATAAGAATGCTGATGACTTATGTGGGTTTATTTTATAACCAGCAACTTTGCTAAAGTTGTGGATTATTTCTAATAACTTTTTAGCAGAATCTCTGGGGTTCTCTAAGTATACCATCATGTCATCGGCAAAGAGTGATAATTTGGCTTCCTCATTGCCTATTCTTATTCCTTTAATCTCTTTCTCAGCTCTTATTGCTATAGCTAGCGTTTCTAATACAATATTAAATAGTAACGGTGATAGTGGGCAACCTTGTTTCACTCCAGATCTTATTGGGAATGGTTGCAGTTTGTCTCCATTACATATGATGCTCCATTACATATGATGACTTTTCCTTAAAATAATCAGCAGCATCTATTTAAAACCATATTAAAACCCAAGTGTTTTTAATAGGAATGGATGTTGGATTTTATCAAATGCTTTTTCTGCATCTATTGAGATGATCATATGGTTTTTGTTAATTTGGTTATTAACATGGCCAATTATATTGATAGTTTTCCTAATATTGAACCAGCCCTGCATTCCTGGTATAAATCCTACTTGATCATAGTGTATTATCTTGGAGATGATTTTCTGTAGTCTTTTTGCTAATATCTTATTTAAGATTTTAGCATCAATATTCATTAGGGAGATTGGTCTATAATTTTCTTTCTCTGTTTTCAGCCTACCTGGTTTAGGTATCAGTACCATGTCTGTGTCATAGAAGGAATTTGGTAGGACTCCTTCATTCCCTATTTTATCAAATAATTTATATAGCATTGGGGCCAATTGTTCTTTAAATGTTTGGTAAAATTCACATGTAAATCCATCTGGTCCTGGGGATTTTTTCTTAGGGAGTTGTTTAATTGCCTGTTCTATTTCTTTTTCTGAAATGGGACTATTCAAGCAATTTACTTCCTCCTCTGTTAGTCTGGGAAGTCTATATTTTTGGAGGTAGTCATCCATTTCACTTAGGTTATCAAATTTATTGGCATAAAGTTGAGCAAAATAACTCCTTATTATTTCTCTAATTTCCTCTTCATTGGTGGAAAGTTCTCCCTTTTCATTTTTAAGACTACTAATTTCATTTTCCTCCCTCCTTTTTCTAATCAGATTTACCAAAGGCTTATCTATTTTATTGGCTTTTTCATAGAACCAACTCTTAGTTTTATTAATTAGTTCAATAGTTTTTTTACTTTCAATATTTTTAATTTCTCCTTTTAATTTTAGAATTTCCAATTTAGTATTTGATTGGGGGTTTTTAATTTGGTCTTTTTTTAGTTTTTTTAGTTGCAAGCCCAATTCATTAATCTTTTCTTTCTCTGTTTTATTCAAGTAAGCCTCTAAGGATATAAAATTCCCTCTTATTACCGCTTTGGCTGCATCCCACAAATTTTGGTATGATGTCTCATCATTGTCATTATCTTGAGTGAAATTATTAATTGTATCTATAATTTGCTGCTTCACCCAATCATTCTTTAAGATGAGATTGTTTAGTTTCCAATTACTTTTTGGTCTATTTCCCCCTAACTTTTTGTTGAATGTAGTTTTTATTGCATCATGATCTGAAAAGAAAGCATTTACTATTTCTGCTTTCTTGCATTTAATTTTGAGGTCTTTATGTCCTAATATATGGTCAATTTTTGAATAGGTTCCATGAACTGCTGAGAAGAAAGTATATTCCCTTCTATCTCCATTCAATTTTCTCCAAAGATCCAACATACCTAATTTTTCTAATATTCTATTTACTTCTTTAATTTCTTTCTTTTGTTTTGTGGTTTGATTTGTCTAATTCTGAGAGTGCAAGGCTGAGATCTCCTACTATTACAGTTTTGTTGTCTATTTCTTCTTGCAACTCTCTTAACTTCTCCTTTAGGAAGTTGAGTGCCATACCACTTGGTGCATATATGTTTAATATTGATATTTCTTCGTTGTTTATGCTACCCTTTAGCAGGATGTAGTTACCTTCCTTATCTCTTTTAATTAGATCAATTTTTACTTTTGCTTGATCTGAGATAAGGATGGCTACCCCTGCTTTTTTGACTTCACCTGAAGCATAATAGATTTTGCTCCAGCCTTTTACTTTTACTCTATATGTATCCCCCTGCTTTAAATGTGTTTCTTGTAAACAACATATTGTAGGGTTCTGACTTTTGATCCAGTCTGCTATCTGCCTCCTCTTTATGGGGGAGTTCATCCCATTTACATTTACGGTTAGAATTACTAAATCTGTATTTCCTGCCATCCTAATAACCCCAGATTGTGCTAGAATTATAGATTTTTAAAGAAAGTTATGCCTTATCTCATGCATTACATGTTTTATAGATATGTGCATTCATTGTTAGTCTTGAGTAAAAAAATCACATTTGGATAATATAGTAAAATATGCAATGCCTGAACTTGTGGGATTTCAAGTTGTATGCACAAAAGTCCTGGGAGTCTGAGACAAAATATAATTAAATTCTGCATTCAGTTGTCAGAACACCATTATTTAAATTGATGTACTTCCATACTTTTTCCTTTTTTCTTTCTTTTCTGTCTTTTCAGCTTCCCCTTTTTCTTTATGAATATTCTCTCTAATCTAAACTATACATCTCCTAGTTCCTTAGTCTGAAACTTCCATATGAATTGGGCTCCCATGACCTTCCTAGACCACACACAGATACATTAAAACATGGTTTTTATGTCATTCAATATGTTGAAAATTTGATGTTAGATCACAGTAAAATAGATTTTGAAAACTGTTTAGTTTAACTACCCCATTTCATATAGGAGAATACTGGAGCCCAGAGGTATTGACTTGTTAGTTAAGTGGCAGAATCCAGAAATAAATCTAGGAAATCTGATTAAAAATTCAGCATATATTCCCCTGTGCCAGATCCAGTTTTTCCTTTCTGGAAAGGAAAAGGTGAAATGGTACTGAATAGTGATGGGAGGTAAAGGCTGGGAATTGGATTTGAATCCAAGTCTCCTCATTCTCTGACTCTTTTGTTCTGTGACCTTGGACAAAACTTTTTTGATAGGATGGGTATAATGAAATCATATATAACCTCTACCTTACAAGGTTATTGTGTGGTTCTAATGCATTGTACCTCAATGTGTTTAAAGACAGAAAGAAATGGTCATAATAGAATTTATTTATGGTAGCAAAGAGCTAGAAACAAAAAAGATAACCAATAGGGGAGTGATTAAAAGTTAGGGCCATAAATATAATGAAATATTACTACATTGAATGATGAAATGACAAATATAAAGACTTTAGAGAAACTTGGGAAAATTTACATGAACAGATCTAGAATGATGGAAGTAGAATCATGAACAATTTACACAGTTGCTATAACAATATAAATGGAGCAGAACAACAACAGGCCTGAAAATAAAGTCCGAGTAATTACAATGACTGAGGTTATCCTAGACTCAGAGTTGAAAAAGAATACCTTTGTCCACTCTTTGAGTATGGAATGTTGCCTGATTTTCTGGTTAATTTTGCTAAACTAATATTTTTCTTCTCTTTCTTTTTATATTTTGTCTCAAGGGATGGTTCTATGAGTAGGAAAGGGGAAGGATATAGAGAAATGAAAATGATAAAAAAGCAAAAAGTATAAATAATATGAAAAATTTAAAATACTATATGTGAATAATTATCTATTAATATGGAGAATTATAGCATTGTAACATATACTATTGTAGTATTGTAGACAGGTTTCTTAGAGGCTATACCAATAGGTAAATTCTGTCAGCTCCCACTCACCCAAAAACTAGCCTAGCTAAATTCAAAGACCACCAGAATAATTAGCAAACATTGGACACATTAATTCCTTTTCTGTTTTTTTTTTCTTCTCTTTCACAGTTATGTTAAGTTTGAGATGCTTATGGGACATCCAGTTTGAGATGTCTAAAAGGTGGTCTAAAAGGACTATAACACAGATGAAAATCCAGCAAACAAAACTAAGAAGGAATAGGAACAGTTAGACAAACTGCAGGAAAACTAGGAGACTAGGAGACGACTATGTCATGAAAACCCAGAGAGGAAAGAGTATCTGAGAGGAGATGATGATTAATAATGTCAAAGGCAACAGAGAGTTCAAGAAAGATAAAAACTGAGAGAAAGCTACTAGATTTATCAATTAAAAGATCAGTGGTAATTGCTGTGAAAATAGTTTCAGTTAAATGGGGAACCTGGAAGCCAGGCTGCAGAGAAGAGGGAGAGAAAGTGGTAAAGCCTAATCTAGATGGCTTTCTAAAGGAGTTTGGCTAAGGGAAAGAGGAGAGGTAGTGTATGGTAGTAAGTGGGGATGATTAGATTAAGGGAGAGATTTTCTTCTCTCTCTCTCTCTCTCTCTCTCTCTCTCTCTCTCTCTCTCTCTCTCTCTCTCTTCCCTGAGGCAGTTGGGGTTAAGTAACTTGCCCAAGTTCACACAGCTAGAAAGTGTTAAATTCCTGAGGTCAAATTTGAACTCAGGTCCTACTGACAGGAGAGATTTTCCAAGAATGCATGCTGAAAGAAATAGACCCTGTCTCCAAGTGGCTTATATTTTAATGGGGAAAGAAAGACAATATGCAACAAATAGTATCGAAGTCTGTAGAAGTGGAAATATAGCAGGGAGGGGAATGCAGAATAGTAATTAATAAAGGCTTGTTGATGGCTTCATCATCCCTTACTTTTGTATCTCATTTTGCTAACTTAGGCACAAAATTACTGTTTGTTCCTACTACCCATAAAATAGCATCACATATTTCTTTGAAATGCAGCTGATTGCAAAACAAATGGGAATGGATTTTTAAAAGAATTTCTTGGAGATTTTCTCTGAATGGGACAATTTGAAAGAGACTTTTCTGAGTGAGTCATTTCAGGCAGGAGGAGAAACAAAGAGAATACTATAGGTCTCTCCCACACCATCTTAAGAGATTTAAAAAATATATTCTTTCTTGTCATCACTTATCTAATACTTGAAATATTTCCAGTAGGACCAGATATGTTGGTAAATACTTTAAGGGTCCAGGGTTCCTTCCTCATTATGATGGGGTATTCTGGCAGGAGGGTACAACAATTAATCTTTATGTTCCTTACTTCTTGGTCTCATTTTTGTAACAGATCAGACCCTGATCTCTATACAGGAATAAAACTCAGAAGGTTTTTAATTGCAAAGCTATGTGATAAGCTATTATCAAGATGTACCTGAGGCTACAGGCTAATCATGCTTTCTTTTTATTTTTCTTGAGAAAATAATCATAGCCTAGTATTAAAACACACATACACAGCAGAGCTACACATAGCATTAAAAAAAATAAATGTTTTCTGTGGATGGTTGTAAAAACAACTGGCATTTCTTCCAGGAACCTCTGGGGTATGAATCTGGGGCACATCCAACTTAAGCAAGTTGTTCTAGTAATGAAATATATGACTTGGAACAAGAACCTTTTAGTAGTCAATGACAATTCCACTTACGTGGGGAGGAAAGGACAGAAAAGATGTTTTAAAAATCATTGTTATG